>NC_136065.1:905271814-906556814 GCF_964261635.1 Lissotriton helveticus | reverse complement strand
CTATTTACTCCTCTCCCTTCATGCCCATCTTAGGCAATCCTGATTTTCTGCCGTCATACACCGGCATAGAGTACATTGCATAGCAGACAGCCAATTGTAAAAGGGTTGGGGATTTATTTGACCACAATGGTTTGGTGCTTTTCATGCAACTACAATCGCACTATGCCCTCCGATCACAAGCGATGGAAGTACACCACTATCGCACACTCAGTCACCCAATGAGCCATTAAACCCCAAGCTGGTAGGCAACTAACATCTTTCAAGAAGCGGTTTGTTACCAAAACAGAAGAGAAGCGATTACTGTCCGCCATGTACAACTTGCTAAACACGGCACCCAACGGTGACAAATTAGTAGCACAAAAACTATGGGAACCAGAATAAGAGTGCCTGTTCACCCCTAAAGAGTGCAAATACATTCCACACAGAACCCGCACCTCTGCCAGAAGTTCAGTTGGCCTAGAAACACTACTAAAAGTTACGCTTTACTGGCATTATACCCCAGCCTGAGTGGTGACATGGAAACCAAACGCTTCTGATAAATGCTGGCGCAACTGCGGAGGGACTGGCACACGGATCCACCTGTTATGGCACTGTCCCAAATTAAAACGATACTTGGAAACATATTCAAAGATATTGATGAAATCTTTAACCCAGAAAGTCCCTGGTTTACCAGCTTGTAATGTAGTCGAGGTGTAGAATAAAGAAGAATGCTATATTGGTACTATTCTTAGTTGTAGGTAAGTATCAAGCATATAGTAGTACAGAACCAGATATAGTATAGGTCTTCAGTACAGAGTCACAGAGCCCCACCAGGAGCAGCCTCCTTGCTGCTCAGCCCATCCTCTCAACTGACACACCACACACAGGCATTCCAGCATTCTGTTACCTCACCACACATACCAACATTCCACAGTACATCCACCCTGGCTGAGCAGCAGGGCAGAGAAGCAGGAAAGGTGCATTACACTAAAGACCAGCATACTGCACACCTACCCCCCTGTAATGAACAGCAACAAAAGAATGATGTAAGAAGTAAACATAGTAAATGCATAAATAAACATAGGTGTAAAAATGCTGCCACATCATGCTAGGTCATCCCAACACGCTCACCTACCCACTGTCATTTCCCAGGCGCAAAGCAATGACAATGGACCTATGCCCAGCCAAACACGTTATTACGACTAAGTGGGGAACGGCCGCCACACCAACCCACACAGACTGCCTATATAAATTGTGAGTTGTTAGGCAGGGAAAGGTTAACAGCTTCCTTAGAACATAACCTCCAACACGTTTAGGTAATGTGGCCCCCATGCGTTCGATTCCTAGTACAAGAATTCGGAGAACTCACAAGCCCCCAATATCTTCGAGAGTTGCGGCCCACCACTGAAACTCCACATCGGCCAAATGCAAGTAAGCGCTGGTGTCAATAGCCACTCTACCCGCTGCGAATTGATACAGCACACTGGTGGTTCACTACATGGGGAACCACCTCCGACCCCCTCAAACTGAACCACTACACCCCTATAGTCTAGTTTATTCCTCCGTTATAATTATTTCCCCCACCCATCACCCTCATTCCACATTTTTACTCCTCACCGGGCTATGGATGAAGGTAGGTGAATTTTTAACCCTGATAAAACCAATACAAAATAGTTGCACTATAAAGAATTGTTTACAGCATCATACAGACCTAAAAAAAGAAAAAAGCACAAATGGGAGAAAGGGTCGGACAGTAACCGACATAAGGGTAAGAAATACAATAACATAAAAGCTGGAAATGAACCTGTGGCGATTCATCAGAAAAGAGATTTTGTTGGGAAGATATGGATGAAAAAGAAAATATAAAATAAGATAAAACCAGGAGTGAAAGCCAGAAACAAAAATTCATAGAGCGAGTGACTTGGAAGACTGCTCCGAAGTTACAAGGCTTCAACAAGATGTGAAGTTTACATCGCGAGCCAGGGGGTGGCTGTGTGCGCGCTCTCAGTGCGAACCAGCAGCCAGGCTGATGTGTGATGAAGTGCAGCCTTCCGTAAATACACTCCAGGGCTCCCATGTGCTGCGGACGGAACCTGTCATTTCAGACCTAAAGTTGCAGCGCCAGCTTTTTCTCACATGATCAGTTATCAAAACGTGAGAGGCTTGCCCAGCTCGGCGGGAAAACTCTAAGGGGCTGATACCTCCTCACGAGCCGTACGTAACGTGTCACACAGCAGAGTTGGACAGGCCTCAGACTCCGTGCCTTCATCCAGCCCGGACTCGCATACCTATAAAGCCATTCTCACATTAAGAAGTCATTAAGCTGACACATTAAAAGTTATCTGGCAGCTAATGTTTCCATTATGCGAGTTTTGGCAGTGGAACAACCAACACTCTGTTCTTAAGATGTCATACTTTGTTTAAGAATTCGCAGGAGGGTATGTGTGTCTACTTGAATGACATTAGCGTGCTGAGCTTTGATCACTGCGTGAGCATCCGCCATGCCTGTATTATGGGTTATCCGTAATGAGTGATGTCACTGGCTTCGTTACTCTGCAGCCAATCAGCACAGTTGTCTGGCATGAGAACGTCCAGTCCAGCAATGGAAGCAGCTATTGTTTCTTATGGCTTCAAGCAGCATCCCCTGGCATTTTTTCCAATCCTGAGAGTCCCATGCGTTTGCGGCTGGCATCTACTGAGGGTGGAGTGTTGGGCAAACAAAACACAAAAAAAGAAAAACACTTAGCGGTCGTGAGAGACGTCCTTCTCACTCCTAAGTCTTCTGCTGAGACTCCAATGCAGGCCCCAGCAAACTCCCTCCGCCAGGCCTGCTCACGAGCTGTTAACCAGCATATGAGCAGCGCCCTGAGTGGTGGGAGCGGCCTCTGTCGCCACTTCCAAGGGTAAAGGACAGGGCCGGACTGGCCGTAGCGGGCAGTTGTTTTCCTGGTGGGCTGGAAGGGTGGGAGCTGGTTTTGGACCGGTGGGGGCTGTTTAGGTCGAGGCTACCGCTGCACTGGGAAGCAGTGGGCGGAGCCGAAGATTTTATGACTTCAACAGTGGGGCTTTAACCCGCCTCTCTCTTCCATTGGCTAGCTTCGTAAATGGAGGCTAGCCATTGGAAGAGATGTGCGTCACTCATTTGTAGTCCCGGCTTGAGCAGATTAGTTGGCGTTTCTTTAACATTTTTTAAGCCCCGTATCTTTTTCAGAGGTGGGCCTTTGTGGGCATTTCCTTTTTTTTTTTTTTTTTTTTTTTTACAGGGCTGTTTTTGCGCAGTTGGTAACGTCTCTGTTGCCGGGATGGACGTAGCAATTTCTGTTGCCGGGATCTCACACACACCAGGCAGCCTGGGATGTTTTCCTTCTATGTCGCCGCCGCCTCCCCCTCGCCGCCGGGCTGCACACCTCCCTCCCTCTCCAGCGGCCATGCTGCCTCGGTTCAACACACACACAATGAAGGCACGCAGCTGGCAGGCAGCAAGTTACCTGTCTTTCCCATGGCGCTCTGCCCCAGCACCACCAGGCACATGGTGCGAGCAGCGAGCGGGAGCCAGGCTGACGGAGCGCCGCAGCGGCCGGGGCAGAGGGAAGGGCGAGCTCATGGTGCCCAGGCACAGTCAGCTGCTCCGTCCTCGGTGCCCCAACATCTCCGCTGCCCGCTGCTCCCTGGACCCCGCTCCCTCGGTTTCTCCTCAGACTCCGATGCGGCGAGCACGCTGGCTCTGGCGCAGCTCCAGGTCCCCAGCCTCGGCGCCTGCACCCTTCTTCTACCCGGATCTCTGCTCTTGATGTGGCAGTGGGCATCTTTTCCTGCCTGCCGGCCTAGGAGGAGCGGCCGCAACGTTTTGGAAAGGCGCCGGAGCGCCATAAAAATCACTCAGGCGTCCCGCAGCGGGGAGCCACTTTTGCCAGCCCTAGTCTTTTTCCTCCCCACCTTTTTCCTCCCCACATCTGATCCCCAGAGGCTGGCTTACTCTTTGCTTTCTCTTTGTATCACATATTTGGATGCAATGACGGAAACAGCAAAATACAAGTTGGGCGCCACACTTTGTATTTATGATGTGACTTGTATCATATATTTGGATGCAATGACGGAAACAGCAAAATACAAGTCGGGCGCCACACTTTGTATTTATGATGTGACTTGTATCACATATTTGGATGCAATGACGGAAACACAAAATACAAGTCGGGTGGCACACTTTGTATTTATGATGTGTATCACATATTTGGATGCAATGACGGAAACAGCAAAATACAAGTCGGGCGCCACACAGTGTGGCTCTGTGTGGGTGTAAATGCAATAGGCCCTGCATTTGCGAGCGATTACGCTATTGGCATTGTAAATGACAATGCCATTTATTTAACGATTAAGCTATAGGCAATGTAAATGACAATGCCATTTATTTATGATTTAAAAAAAAAAAGTCATGAGCAATGCTAATAGCTCTACCTTTAATAATGCCGAGACCATTGCATTGTAAATGCTTGTTTTGCTACTGGGGGTCAGTCTTGCAGCAGTGCTACAATATCGCCCCCCCTGTAACAAAAGCGCATACCACCCGCCCCACCCCCAGGCCAAACCAATGTAATTGCCACGGCTGCTTTGCGTTCGAAGTCGAGTCCTGGTACTGGATGCCCACACTTGTTTTCAACCTAACTGTCTTAATACAGCTGAGTTGAGAGGTTTAAAGTGCACATGTGTGGCTGGCCGTTTCAAGACGGCCAACCAAAGAGGCATGCACACATTAAACAAGTGCAAAGGCAGCCCTCTGCCCACTATTTCTCCCTGCTCACTCAGCATGCCCCACCTCATCCTGACGCTTGGTTCAGGACGGGACGATACAAAAATAAAATGGTAATCAATTACCATTTCATTTTTTTAATCTCCGGGGCTTTGAGGGGGCACATAAGTGGGGCGACGCTCCTCCGCTACAATGGAGGAGCTGCCCCTGGTCCCATGGCCCCAATGCCCTCTAAGCAGTGGGCCTCATACTGTGATGAGAGCTCTGAAACGCACACCCGCTTCACAAGAATGTCGTAGCATCATGTACAATGTCGCTAGGAGGCCTAGCAGCCAAACACTGATAGGCCTTAATATTTAGACCAGAGATGTGTGACCGAGGAAACGGGACTGGAACTATAATTTTTTACTGATCTAATAACCACCCGAGTGAGTAAGTGGGATAAGTGGAGATTGGCATGCTCGAGTAAAACGGGTCAGGCAGGGATATGAGTGACAGAGTGAGTGTTTCTAAACAAATCTCATGTCATAACTCGCCCCACAAACTTCTGAAATCCATCCATGAGCAGCTATTCCATTCCAGGTTATATCTTTACTTTTGAGAATTGTAGTCCCGATTGCAGAAAGGGGATCACACTACAAATTCCAGGAGGAAAATAAGATATATATTTATTTTGTTTTGATCTAAAAAAAACTTCGCAGATAACAAAACTTTTATATTTCCTTAAAAAAAATTGTATTCAAAAGTCATATCCGTATAATAGAAAAAACAGCATTCTAAGAAGTTATTAGATTTAAATTACCTTGTTTAAAACTGCCCTAAAACTGATCAAACTATTTATATAAATTCCATAACAACCTGTTATTTTTGTGGCGCAGACAAACTTCGGACTTTCAAGTGCACCACTAACGTCATTCCACTGGAACACATTTTTAAGGAACAGATGGCAGAACTGAGGCCGCTGTGGACAAGCAAATGATGTGCAAGTATGTCCTGGGCACAGGACCTCCAGTACGGGCGATTACGATCACCTGATTTATTCCCATACCATTTGCCTACATGAATTGGAAAATGCTTAGTGCAAACACATAAGAAGAATTTCTGTATGAAATGATCTCTCAACATTTTCAAGTACCGTTGTTTGTACACAAATTCAAAACCTGGACTGAATAAGTTACTCAGTGCAGGGTGGACTAACCCACAGGGCAATCTGTCAGTGCCATAAGGGTGGGGCGGACTGGTCAGTATGTGAGCTATCTTTTTGGCTGTATTTGGGCCTGTTTTATGATCTTGTGGGTCTATTTTTAGGTTGAGCCTAGCCAGCGCATGTGCTGTCTCTGCGAGGCATGCTCTATTCAGGTATCGACTTGAATCTCTGCCCACTCTCAGCCCATATTTTTCATTGTCTTGTGTCATTGTCCACTGTAAATTGTGGCTGTTCATTGGTCAATGGGGTGAGCCTCTCCTTAGTCCGCCTTGACTCATTTTGTAACCTCACATGGCGATATCCCCTGTTACGTGTGTTGTTACTCAGTAGGCTTTAATTACAGCCTCAGAGCACTAATTTCTCAAATAGCATTGTCCTGCTTTAGGTTGCAGGCAGGACACACTCTCTCCTAACGCTTTTTTTTCTTTTTATAGCCCGGGCACTGGCATTTCGAATGGAATAGGTCTCGCATTTGCAAGAGTTTAAGCTATTGGCATTGTAAATGACAATGACTTTTATTTATCTGTTTTAAAAACAAAACATAAATAAAAGGCATTGTCATTTGCAATGGCAATAGCTCAAACTCTCGTAAATGCAAGACCTATCACATTGCAAATGTTTGTCACTTTTGCTATCTCCGCTATTATCATAAACATTGACTGCAGCAAACACAGGTGTATACCATACACCATGCATTGCAAAACACTTATGCAGCGCACCTTTACAAGTTCAAACTGCCCTGATTTGTAAATGTGGGTGACTTTTATGTTGGTGTCTGGGCCTATTTTTTGTCACAGTTCGACCCTGTCTCAGGATGGCAATTTTTAATGCTCCGGTACCACAATTTTTAACACCAAGTTCAAATGGTTTGCTGGCTCCATTCTAGGCTGCGCTGATCTTCTACAACCCTAAAAAGATCCTTTTTTACAAATCCTCTCACTAGTTTATTTACACATTTGGTATTCTGAGACTGGGAACGCTTTTCGGAATACCTGGGCAATTAATGGGTACTGGCAATGTCGGAGCCATTACCGCTGGTTTCCTGTGGCTTAATCTTGGTATTGGACCCACAACTGCGCATCAAGTACACCCAAAGGCTGTCCTTGCCACTACAAATGGTATTGCTGTATCCCTCTGGAGGCCATGTAGCAGGGCCGGACTGGGAACCAAAACCGGCTCTGACAAAGTGCTCGCCCCCCCCCCTACCCCGGGGGGTTGTGGGTGTTGCCGAGCTCTTTGCCAGGGCCGGTTTTCGTCCAATTTTGTTACAGGACCGATTAAAAACGCCCCTGTAACAAAAACGGCTTCCCAGGGGCCCCCCACCCGGGCAGCGCACCGGGGGATTGACCGGTGCCCGCTACGGCCAGTCCGGCCCGGCCACGTAGCCCGACTGTAGGTCTCAGTCTATGTCACTGGAATCCAACACGTACGCATGACTGTCGTGTGAATGTGAGCTGGGGGTCAAAAAAATCTACAACGTGCTATAATGAATTAGAGGCAGGGATGCTTGCTCTCGAGAGACCTGCAGGGGACCTTTCTTACCCCCAACAGAGATTGTCTTTGCATATTTACAGTTCAAGTTAAGAAAATTACACTGGTGATTTCTGGATAATTAAGCAGATTTAAAACAAATGCAGGGGTAAATAGTGAAAAAACATTTATCTAATACTGTAAACTTTAAGGCAAACTCGAAGAAATGTATGGCTTGCCATATAGCAATTATTCTATTGTTTTATATAAAAAGGAGCATTTGAAGCAATATATTAGGTGATTTGGCAGCTGTAAAGAGAAGCTATGCTCTACAAGATGTTCCTTGGCTGCCGACCATCCTGTTCTACATACTTTCCTTGGGCGATTTTTCTGCCCTGAGGAAGACCTCTTCACAAAGAAACAAAGACTTCGTGGGATGTGGGTTAGACTTTTGGATAAACTGAGGGCTGATGTAGCAGTGCAGGTTTAAATTGAATTAGCCTCAAAGGTCTGATGAGAGAGATGCACGCTTCCATCGAGAGCATGGCAAGCGCCTTGATGCTAATTCTTAGAGATGAGGCTTCAATGATGTCACATGTTGGGTGAAACTGGCACAGGTGTCTGCCCTTACACCTAGTTCTAGTTATTAATGAGCCTTCTTGTAGGAAGCTGGCACTTTGTATGATATATAAAACGTAGATATACTGTATAAAGAGTCCAGGGGTTCCCCTTTGAGTGGACAGGGACTTGCTGTGGCAATCCCAAAGTGCTCTGTTAGGGAGTAGTGTGGTTGAGCAGCCTTAGGCTTAACACAGAGGAGTGCAAGACATCTTACAATACTCACAATGATCAATAAATGAGACACACAACTCAAGAAGGAAATCCACACCAATTTATAAATATAGCAAGTATCTTTATATATGTTTAGGCATCAGAAGAAAATTGTTTAGGTAAGTACGTTTTTAAAGAGAAATACTTTTCAGTTCAAAAAGTCAACACTGTGCAATTTCCGAGTTCTGTAATGTTAACCTATAGGAGGAAAATCATATGCGGATTACTGGTTCTTGCCAGCAACTTATGGGGCCCTTCTCCTGGAGTTTAGGTGAGTGGTGGGCAAGGTCCAAGGCAGCACCAGCAGAACACCACCACCAGCAGCACAAGGACGGCTGGGTGCAGGGTGCAAAACAGCATTGGGTGCCTAATGTTATCAAATGGAGAATGGTCGCAGTAGAAAAAAGGCTGCAGGAGGGCACTGAGGGGCCAGTCCAGTGAAACCGACTGGCATCAGGTTTTGCAATGATGGGGGAACATGAAGACACCTTTCGTCCTCTTCTTAGGACAGGCGTCCAGGAGCAGAGAGTCTTTGGGGTGTCAGGTTGTTCTGTCCGGCAGTTCTCACAGTTGAGGGGGCCTGTCAACAGAGGCTGCAGGCGATGTCAAGGAGTTCATGAGGAGTCACTCCACAGTGGACACAGTACCTTGAGGGCTTGCAGACCATGCTGACAACATTGTCCCACTTCAGCACAGGCTGGGGGGCTGGGTGCAGTGGTGCATGGCAGTGTCAGGTTTTGGTGGGGCTGGAGTCCTCTTAGTCTTTCTTTTGCTGTCTGCTGGATGTAGGGGACAGTTCCGCTGTCCCTCTAGAGGTCTTGGTTTCTTGGCAAAGGCTGGCAGGTGTCCCAGGCTGTGGAGACTCAGCCGCTGCAGGACAAGTTGACATTTGGTGCAATATGGGAAGTCAACAGGCAGGTCGGCAGGTCAGTTGCTGGATCTTGTGTTCTTGCTGTGTAACTCTCCTCATCCATCTTCTTTCTTCAGGTCATCAGGATCTGCTTCTCTGGTACCGGGGGTCCCCATAATACTGGATTTAGAGGCTTTAGGGAACTGTAGGTAGTAGCAAATGGGCTACTGACCCTTGGGGTCACTACGCCCCCTATATGACCACTTCCTGTTGGAAGTGGGCATAACCCTATGCCAGAACTCCTAAGTATGCCATCACAAAGATGGCTACCTCTGAAAAATCATGTCCACCTCAGTTTAGCCCACCTTAGAAGTGGTACCAGCTTGGGGGTGGCACACCTACTTGAGTAGCTAATTTCTCCACCTGTCTAGGTGCCAAAGGGGCTCTGGATAAGGGGTCAGCTTCCTCTACTGTGAGGGGCAGCTAGATTCGCATTTCAAAGGCTCTTTGAAGCTTGCCGGCCTAGGAAGGTTAATCAGCAGGTCATCCTGTGGGAAGGGGTGTTACATCCTCTTCCCGGACAAGCTTTTGTTCTTGGTCTCTTCAGAGCAGAGGCTCTCACTCTAGGAGGTCAGAACAGTGTCTCAGTTGGCATACTGGCAGAAACCAGTCAGGGAGCACACCAGAGGCTGGTAGGTTTTCAGGGGGCACTTCTAAGGTGCCCTCTGTGTGCCTGTGTTGGTAAATCTGTTAGTGGAAACAATGTGGGTGTATCAATCCGAGATGTTTGATACCAAACATTCCTATCTTCAGTAAAGCCATCATGTAGCTGGGGAACTCGTGTCCAGCACATGTATAAAAATGCCTTCCCTGGTCACTTGTCCTGGCAGTAATAGGACTAACCAGCACAGGGGCATTTCTGCTCATGCAGGTATGCCCTCACTTGTAATATTCAGCACCCTGCCTTAGGGCTGTCAGGACTGCTGTTGGGGTGACTTACAAATATTAAATGCAGTGTTAGGAGACATGGAACACAGGGATGTGCGAGACGTCATGTTTTCACTTTTGTCTGCACCAAGACACACAGCTTGCAATAGCAGCCTTGCATTTGCTTGGTGAGGGGTCCCTTAGGGTGGCACAATTTGTGCTACTGCCCTCTTTAGTACCTCAGGCCCAAGGTACCATGGGTACCACTTACTAGAGACTTACAGGGAGTGCTAAAGGTTTTGCTAATTGGGTAAAACAATTGTACAGTTTTGGAAAAGAAGTCTAGCACTGGGGACCTGCATAGCAGCAACCCAGTGCACTTCCAGTTGAAATCACATCAGTTTCAGGCAAAATGTGGAGATGGCCATGCCAGAAAGGGCTACTTTCCAACAACACTGTATTTCCATGTATAAGTATAACTGTAAAACAGCCCTAGCAAAAAAAGGCCACCCGAAAAAGAAGAAAAGAACCCCTCCAACCACAGCCATACATAAATATTACAGTAGAACTATTTAGATCTGTGTTTAATACCCAACTGCAGTCACATTTCCCACATATTTTATGGCTAGCTTAACATACTGTTTTTTTGAGGTCTATGTTCTGATACCCTACAAGTTGAACCTTAAATGACATATAAATAAGATCACCCTAAAATGAATTGATATGGACCTCCCTAGGGCATATAGTGTGTCAAGGTTGACAGATGTCCGTCTTTGTCGGACACAAACATGTTTCAAGTGACCTAACATTTGGAGTATGACATTTTTCAGTGCATTTGCTATTGGCCATTGAAGTTAAAAGTAGACCCAACACTTTGGACATATCCAGTCCCCCAGTGTCTGGAGGTGCCCTCATGTTGGGGGAAAGTACCCATGATGAAGGGTTGCACAGTGTGTGGGTGTGTATTGTATATATTATTGACAAATTGTTTTCATAGCACATTATGTTATGGTATGGGCATGCATATAGAGCTTACTAGCCCTGAAGAGGCGCTGAAGTGATTTACGAACAGACGAGTAGAGAACACCTCTATGGGATTCCAGTGTCTATAATATACAGGAGCGGCCCGGGCAGGTAAGAGCAGTGAGGTCGAGTTGGATTCGACAGATGACCACGAGGGAAAATTAAATAAATAATTTCCCCTCGTCGGCGTCTACTAAAATCACCCCCCCCCCCCCCCACCAAGCCCCACCGCTCTTACCTGCATGGGCCCCTGCTGGTAATATAGGCAAGCATTAGGGCTATAGTCAGTCAAGCTATTTCTATCTTGTGCCGTAAACTTTGCAATATTCTTCTCATGTAAACAAATTCCAAAAGCGGATGCTAATTTTCATGTACCCGGAGATGCTTCACACTACACTGTTAGTAACATTGTTATGCATATAGACATTTTATCATATGCGTTTTTTTATTTTTCTACTCGCCGTGGCACTGAAATTGCTTGGTTACCTTTTTGATTCAGCCTCAGCACATACAACCTGTACTTCTCCTGTTTTAAGAGCAAACCACATTTTAGCTATAGGTTTAATATTCTATGTTGCTTCATCCAACATTTGGGATGTTTTTTCAGTGGCAAACTGATCTTTGGATTAAGGGGTGTTGAACTTTCCCAGGTTTTAGGCAGGTGGTGGGAATACTGAAAGGGGCCAAGACAGCTGCCTTCAAACGCTGATGTCCTGACCAACACAACTAGGTGCTTGGGCCCCTTGACTGATGTAGCAAGCCCATGACTAAACAGTCCCTGCCAGCCAGCCAAACCTCCAGCACAGATGCCTCTGCGTACCCTTGGCTTTTGGACGATGCCCCCGCCACACTTGAGAAAAAAACTAAAGGTAGTTATGCTCATGTACATCCCCTGGTGTGTGCTGGGTATTAAAAAACTGCCCCAAAAGCAGTATTTAACAAATGTTTTTCTCCCCAGCCCACCATCTGTGCTCGGGAGTGCCGAGATTGGTGAATATGATGACGGCTTAATATCTTGATTCTATCATCTCTTTCGTTTACTACCCAGCCGTATCTCACTCTTGCACACTGACAACCCTCAACCACGTCAGATTGGGAACGCAAACCGGCTCAGGCAATTGGGTCAGACCGGCCACGGTAGTGAGGTTCTGTGATTTTGCGTGCTTTTAAAGTGCACAACTTTCTTTTCTAAACATGGGTTTTTGCCATGCGTCGTGACTGCCATCTGGTGTTGCCTTTTACGTAGGCCTCAGAAGTTAGTCTGCGAGCAAAGCAGTCTGACCTTTTGTGGGTCATGTGTACATTAACTAAGGTTTCCTTCGTGCGCTGGAGTTAATTTCAGAAGCTGGCCTTTCACCTGGAATTGACCCTGCCAAGCCAATTTCCCTGCAAGATCGTTATCCACTTTCCCAATCACCATTCAAGACATTTGTTAACTTTTAAGTTTCTTTACGTTTCTGTTATCTTGCACATTATCTGAAACTACTTTTCTTTACTGTTTCTTCATATCATGGGTTACGCTTTCAATTAAGGGTTTGTCCGGGCCTTCCAGATTATTATTTAGATATGCCTAAATATTAAATTGTGGGTTGGGACACTGTAAAATGAGCTTTACTATATGATGCTGTGTGATGTCATGTATTTTCTATTGGTTGAATTTTGGTGCAGGGGCGTGCATTTTAAATGTACCTTTTTGTGTATAAATAGGGATGTCTCGCCTTAATAAAATTGAGCAGTTTCTTGAGTTGTACACCGTGTTGTATTGCTGGGATTTCTGCTACTAGCTGCAGCTAATAAATTTGATCTCTGACGCCACCTAGAAGTATTCCGTGTCTGTGTATACCAAGGCAAGGGAACCCAGAGGACTTTGGACGTGTCCCTGGCGCCGCTGGGTACTTGAAATCCCAGTTCTTCAGTTGGCGCGGCCAACGTGGGACGACTTCAGTGGTACCGGTCCAAGCTCGAAGATTGCGAGGAGCCACGTGAGGAAAATATGGAGGAGGGCCCCCACTTCATCGACCCCTGCATGTCGACGTGGACCGAAAGTCTTTTCTGCGAGGCTTCCCGCTTTCCAACGGCTACGAAGGACTGCTGCCCTGACTGTCGCCTGGTCTTGGACCCTCCGATTGATGTTTGTAAAGCGAGACGATAGACGGTCTTCTGGTGGCGTGACAGATATTTGGTTAAGTATAAGTGGGTCGCTCCCACGACTTTGTTTGGTTCCTTGGTTTTGATTTGGTTGCTGCAGTACCCAAAGCCGAAGGGCTTGTATATTTACGAGTGTATCATTTTTTGATTCCTTTTGAACTTTGAAACCAGACTAGTGAGCAAGATGCCTGGTCTTGGTAAATTTGGTAATTGGTTTATTTGTGGTAGTAACAGGGATTCCCGGTTGGAGGATTCGTGTCCGATACCTCCGGTTGGAACGCCGACTTATGAGCTCTATTCTAAACACGGAGTGGGTCCCATTACTTATAATGAAGTATGGGTCCACTACACTAAAAAGGATGGTGTTTTGCTAAGTTAAGCTATTTAAGAAGAAAGCCCGGCTGGGAATGTTTGACTCCTTCCGCCTTTGGCGTAAGGAAGCCAAACAGAGACAAATTAAACAAGCAAAATGAGATAGGAAAGATAAGAATATGTCAGTACTACAAGCTGCTAGACAGTTTAAGGAAGATGGAGAAGAGCGTGCAAGTGAAGTTTTATATAGACAGCATTGCATGGCCATAGATAAATGTTATCCGGCCTTGCCGTCTTCTCCTCCAAAAGTGATTGAAGACCTTGAAAAAGATCCTTTGATCTCTCATTTACTGAGATTGCCACCTCCCTATGTACAGGGTGCTGCTGCACCTCTATTACCCCCGGTTGTTCCACCCTTTGTTGTTCAACCTCCTGCTGTTGTTCAGCCACCCGGTGCTCCACAGATGGTTTTGCCTCCTCCTGCGCAACCCATTCTAGGGTCGCCAGCTTTGCCTCAAACTCCTTTGCCTTCTGCTTCTGCATCTTCGATTTCTACTGTTCTTGTCCCTACACCTTCTTTGCCTCAAAATACTTATTCTCCTGTTCTTATGTCTGCTTCTTCTCCTTCTGTTCGAAAACGAATGACAGAAACGGTTTCTAATTTGTTGTCACCATTGTTTGGGTCACTGAATATGACCCCTGTTTCGGAGCGTAAGCAGAGTCGTAGTCAGCTTCCTGGTTCCGAGGAACGGGCTGTGTTGGATTTGTTGGCTCGTAAATGGATTATAAATGCCTCAAGGTATAGTTTGCCAGCGGTTATGGATGTTTTCTTTCAGTGGGAGCCACCTAAGCAAAGGTATGTTTTTAATGTGATGTGTATGTTTTTGCGTCAGGAATGGGAAGATAATGATTTGGGTTTGATCCAGCAGGAACTACTTGATGTTCAGTCGGATTTTGCTAAAGGGATGATAGTGGAATCTGATATTACAGATGCCGTAGAGACGATACTGGCTTTTAGATCTAGCCTTCCGCCTCAGACATTGTACGAACCTGATTCCTCTATTAGAAGAAAAGCGAGACAGTATCCTATGAGAGAAGTTCCTCCTGTATGGAAAGAAGCAGTTCAGGCTAATGTAAATTTGGGTATTCAGGACGCTCCGGCTCATTTTCAGCGAGTATGGGTACATGTCCCTTGGAAGAGAGCAGAGGTCTTGGCTCTTAAGCAGACCTTACCTGACCCTCGTAAGAATCCTGCTGGTTATTACAAGGAGTTGTCCCAGACAGTTGAAGCATGTATTATGAATTTAGCTGACATCAATATGTTGATGGGTAATGTAGTCCCCCAACCTTTGTTGGTGAAGATTCGTCATGAGAATCATGCTGCTGAATTAGGTGATACCTGGGCGAATATTGTTGCCGCAGATGGTAGACAGGAGGGAGGTGCTAAACCTGAACCTCTAGTTTCAGAATTACCAGTTAGAATTATTAATCTGATGAAAACGATGATGCCCGCTTTACGAGTAAATTGGGATAAGTTAGCAGCATGTAAGCAGAAGAAAGACGAGAGTGTATCTGATTTCTTCACTAGGTTTGAAGAGACGTTTATTGATCATAGTGGTCAGGATATGAGTACGGAAGGTGGTCAAAGGTTGTTTGTGGATACATTTGTCTTTCATTTGCTTCCCGAACTTTCTAATAAGTTAAAGGACTCTGAGAGTTCATGGGCTGTCTCTTCGTCGGCCCAGATATTGGCTACTGCACAATATTACGAGAATAGGGATAAAGATGAGAAGGATAAAGTGGAGAAGAAAACTAAAGAGTTAAAGACGAAAGTTCTTTTGCAGCAAGCTTATCCGCCTCGTCAGAATCAGCCTCAGTTTCAGCAACCTCCACAATTTCAGAGATTGTTACAGAAGCCTGAGCCTTATGTTCAGTGATTCTTTCCTGGCCCTAATCAGTGTGCTTATTGCAGAGAGGAAGGTCATTACAAGAATAGTTGCCCGGCTTTGTTACAGCGTGCGAATGGTGTATCTGGTCAGAGAGGTCGTGGTTGTTTTCAGCAAGCTCCTAGGAGTAGGGGACGTGGTGTGATCCCTCAGAATGAGCGTTCCTCTTCCCTACAGAATTCTGCGAATTATTTTGACAGACAGAATGTTCCGAGTGGTCAGTCCGCCCAGTATTATGTTGAGGATTATTATGTCGAAGGTGAGAGTTCTGGTTATAATGATAACTAGGACAGCCAAGGACAAAGAGAGGGAGTAGTGTCAGTTCCAGTAGACCAGAGTGGACCTTATGTTGAAGTGATTACATCAGGTGTGGTAGAACCTTTTCTTTTGGATACTGGTGCGATGAAGAGTTCTATTATGCACTCTAAACTTCCTGGCGCACCTTTGTCTGGCTTGACCAATGTTTCAGTAGGATTTTCAGGCGCCCCAGTTCGTAATCCGGTTTCTAGCCCTTTGTCCCTTACCATTGGCCCTTGTGAATTGGAAGCTCCACTTATTTTAACGACTGGTTGTGGTGAGAATCTGTTGGGTTTGGACTTGCTGAAAAGATTGTATGCGACGTTGCATTGTTCTCCTTCGGGAGTACAACTTACCCTTGGTAAGAAAGTGATTTCTCCAATGTATTTGTCTAAGGATTGTTTGCCACTGGAATTGCGTTCGCTTCCTGATACACTTTGGGCTACAGGTCCAAATGATGTTGGTCTTTTGCAGATTCCACCTTATGTTGTCACCCTTAAGTCAAATGCTAGGCTACCTCGTATTCCACAATACAAGATCTCGAGTGATGGTGAGAGATCTCTTTTAGCTATTGTCTATGATCTTGTTGAGAAGGGTGTAGTTGAGGAAACGAGAGGTAATGTGTGTAACAGTCCTGTTTTGCCTGTTCTTAAACATACTGATGCTTCTCAGCCACCTGTGTACAGGTTTGTGATCGACCTTCGAGAGGTCAATAAGATAGTAGTGCCACAGTTTCCTGTGGTACCTGATATCACTGCTTTGTTGACTTTGATTCCTGCTTCGGCAGCTTGGTTTTCTGTCATCGATTTGAAGAATGCTTTCTTCAGTATTCCTATTGCTGAGGAGAGTAGGGATATTTTTGGCTTCTCTTTAGGAGGCCGAAGCTTCCGGTTTAACAGAGCTCCCCAAGGTTATTGTGAAAGTCCCTCCATCTATAGTCAAGCGTTGAAAACTCAGCTTGACGGTTTTGTGTTACCTGTTGGTGCTACTCTTATTCAGTACGTCGATGATTTGTTGATTACTGCTGATGATGAAAAGATTTGTAAAGAGGCTACTCTTTCTTTGTTGCGGTATTTGTCTGACCTTCATCATAAAGTGTCACCTTCAAAGTTGCAATATTGTCGCCAAGAAGTGACCTACTTAGGTCATCTCTTGTCGAAGGAGGGAAGGAGATTGACCCCAGAACGAATTCAAGCGATTGTGCAAATGAATGTACCATCCACACAGAGAGAAGTGCGTGCCTTTTTAGGTATTACATCATATTGTAGACAGTGGATCCCCAATTTTTCCTTGCTAGCGAAACCACTGTTGGCATTGACTCTGAAAGATACTCCGCATCCTCTTCCTTGGTCTGACGAATGTCAGAAAAGTTTTTCTGAACTACGCGATGCATTGTGTTCGCCTCCTGTGTTGGGTACTCCAGACTATAGTAAGCCTGTCACGTTGTACGTGCACGAGAGAGAAGGTTGTGCATTGTCAGTGTTGACACAACCATTTGGGGACAAGCAGCGTCCATGCGCTTATCTTTCAGCAACGTTAGACCCAGTTGCTAAGGCGTTGCCGAGTTGTCTGAGAGCTACAGCTGCAGCGGCTGTTTCTATTCGACAGACTGCTGGTTTGGTTTTGGACAATACGTTGATTGTGATGGTCCCACATACAGTGGATACCTTATTGAACAGGACTAAGACACAGCACCTTACTAGTGCACGTCTGTCAGGTTACGAGTTGACATTGTTGGCTAGTCATGTTCACATTAAACGATGTAATGTGCTGAATCCAGCTACGTTGTTACCGATCTCTACAGAGACGGATCCTCAGGAACAGCATGATTGTTTTCTTCGTACAGAGAAAGAAACGAAAGCTAGAGTTGACCTGAGGGATACTCCCCTTACGGATGTTGATGGTACCCTATGGGTAGATGGTTCGTGTTTTAAGCTTCCAAATGGTGAAACGACTGCAGCGTATGCTATCACAACTTTACATACAGTTGTTGAGACAGCACGCATACCACAGAATTCTGCGCAAGCAGCAGAGTTGATTGCATTGACGAGAGCGTGTGTGTTGTCAGAAGGAAAGCGAGTGAATGTTTACACCGATAGTCAGTATGCGTTTGGTGTTGCCCATAGTTTTGGGCGTTTGTGGAGAGAGCGTGGGTTCCTTACTTCGCATGGGACAAAAATACAGCATGGGCAGTTGGTGAATGTACTTTTGGAATCTCTCACTCTCCCAAAGCAGATTGCAATTGTGAAGTGTATTGCGCATAAGAAAGTTGTGGACGATGTTGGTCGAGGGAATGCGTTTGCAGATGAAGTTGCGAAGGAAACGGCGAAAGACATGATGAGCCGTATGTATGTTGCAGGCCCAGCTAATTGGGTTATGGCTGGTGGAATGTGTGAAGACACAATAAAAAGTGTGAAAACGATTCAGGCTGAAGCGACTGAGAAAGAAGTGAGTGTTTGGAGAGAGACTACGGGTATGTTGGATTCGACAGGTTGTTGGGTTGAGTTGTCAGAACACCAGCGATGGTTGTTGCCTGATGCGTATGTGCTCCCAGTGGTTACAATGGCTCATGGAATGGCTCACATAAGTTCGAAGGGAATATGCAAGTTGTTGGCTCCAGTTTGGCAGAATGCTGGAATTCCGAAATGTGCAGAGAACGTGGTGAAACATTGTATGATTTGTCTGAAGTATAATCCTGGTAAGGGAACTCCAACTCCAGCTGGTCATTTTGTTCCTCCAACGTATCCGTTTGAAGTGATACAGTTAGACTACATTCACATGGAGAGATGCAATAATTTGAAGTATGTCCTTGTGGTTGTTTGCGCCTTTTCCAGGTGGATAGAGGCCTACCCCCTAAAAGATAACACTGCCTTGTCTACAGCCAAGGTTTTGCTGAGAGAGTACTTCCCTAGGTATGGTTTGCCGAGAATTGTATGGTCGGACAATGGGAGTGAATTTGTGGGTCAAATCATGAAGAAAGTGTGTGCTGGATTGGGAATAAATCAAAAGTTCCATGCAGCGAATCACCCCCAGTCTGCTGGACTTGTTGAATGTTACAATGGTACCTTGAAGCTGAAATTAGCTAAGGTACAAGCGAGCACTGGTCTTACATGGCCGGATGCCTTGCCGTTGGCTCTTTTGTCAACAAGGACGACTGTGCATTCTCGAGTGGGACTTAGTCCGTATGAAATTGTTTTTGGTCGTCCTGCGAATGTTTGGGGTGTGCCTCGTCCTAAAGAATACAGCAGTATTGAGTACCCTATGTTGGTGGATTACTTACATGACTTGACTGCTAAATTACGTGTTCTCCACCAACAGGTCTATGACAGTCTACCGACAGCTACTACAGATCCAGAACATTCAATCCAACCTGGTCAATACTTCCTCGTCAAGAACTTTCAGCGTACCAAGAACTTGGAACCTAGATGGACTGGTCCTTACTTAGTCCTTTTGGTTACTAGAACCCCTGTTAGAGTAGCTTTCAAAAAGAACTGGGTGCATGCCACCCATTGTAAAAAAGTTCCATTGCCCTTACCATATGACAAGTGGGTGAGGGGAGGTATAGCCGATTCTGAATGTGAAAAAACTCCTAGATTTGTTCCATTTAGTGATGCTCATTTGACATGGACACGGTCAGAACGCGAGGATGATGATGTTCTGCAAGCTGCTGTGCCTCCTCATCTAAAGATTGACACCACCAATCCGGAACTTTTATTTAAGGATCCAACTGTACCTTATAAAGAACGCTACGATCTAAGACCGCGAAAGACTGTACATATGGACAAATAAAGTTGAAACTGGAATTTTTTATATAGTGAATTACACCTCGTCAGATCAAGAGACTTTTTTTTGCTTTTTCCTTTTTCGAGTCACCATCCGGACTCAGCTGTAAGGTCGCGGTGTAAAGACTTGGGAGTGCAAGCCGAAGACACAAGGTTGAGGTTCTGGTTGGTCTCAGGGCGTTCCCTGGACTGACAGACGCATTCCTTAGCACGGAACACCCAACCGCCGCGAACAGCACGGTTAGAGGATGGAGTCTTTTGGGTCTGAGAAAGGTGTTGAGAAAAGTGGTTTCAAAATGAACATGTGTACATTGGTTCGTAGCAAATGTTTTTTAATAATGTGTTTCCTTATGCTTGTGAATATTACGTTAGCTTGTGTGGGTTGGAATGTCTATGTCACACAATTTCCGCTTACATCTACCTCCCAACCTACCCTTTCTTTTTCTACTGCATCTCCACATGAGTTTCATACGTTACCTGAACATGAACAGACACGAAGATCAGAATTTGTGAATAATCCGTTTATACAGATGTTGCATCAGCATCAGCTAGTCATAAATACCACGAATTGTTGGGTGTGTGGTCTTATGCCACATACTACAGATAAGGGAATGCCATATTTGGTTTTGCCTTTTTCACCTAATGGGTCAGTTTGGGCACTCCAATCAATGTTTAACTATGCGAACAAAGTCTCTCCAGTGCGTTCTGTTGACGATAACGTGAGCAAGAATGCTTTGATACGGGGAATAGTCGATATGATTAGAGATATTGACGCGTATAATGCTATCCCTAAAGATGAGGTACGAGCATATGTCGGTTGGAATAAGACGACATATAGTGTTAGCTTGACGGAGAAAGAAAGGCAGCGAAGGTCTCTCCCTATTTGGATTGTACCCCACCGAGGTCATCTTTGTTTGCAAGGTAATGGTCAGAATCCGAGAGCTCATCTTGGTAAGAGTGTGTGTGTTCACACATACGTTTATACGTCCCAGAAATCTCCTCCGTTCGTGCCAGCCAAAGGCACGTATTTTGTTTGTCACGATAGAGCATACACATGGTTGCCATCTGATTTTTCCGGCACATGTTACGTGGCATTTTTGCTTCCCCCTACATACACTGCTGTTTCCGATTACCATAAGACAAGATATGGTAGAAGTGTAATCGATGCAAAAGATACTGTCGCACAAGAAGCTGGAGACTTCTTTAAGGGTTTCCTACCCTTTTGGGGTCCTATGGCTAATAGTAGGAATATTCGTCAGCTTACGAGAGTGGTTGAGGCCACTATAAATGAGACTGCAGGTGCCCGTAGCAATATTACAGCTGAGCTTCAAGCGGATCGCCTTATGACATTACAGAACCATTTTGTTTTAGATATTATACTTGCAGATAGAGGTGGGGTATGCATATTGATTAGATCTAGTTGCTGCGTTTTCATACCAGATAATGCCCCGACAGTGTACCAAGCCATCTCTAGACTATATAAGATCTCTGAGTCTATTCATGTGGACGAAGGAGACTGGTCGTTGATGGGATGGTTATGGGAATTGTTGTCCAAATGGGGATGGAAGATTCTGATGTTCCTTGGTATGGCGTTAGCTATCCTTTTCTCGTGTTGTTTATGCATCCAGTGTGGTCCCGCCATTTGTAGTCTTTGTGCTACGATCTGTGTGAGAAGACCAGTCCCGAGAGAAGTGAAGGATAATAAGATGATGTTACAGCAACACCTTGATGACCTGATGAGAATAGATATAGACCTAGATTCAAATTGACATGAGTTTAGGCTATTGCCTACGTTAATAGCAAAAGGAGGGCTGAGGTTCTGTGATTTTGCGTGCTTTTAAAGTGCACGACTTTCTTTTCTAAACATGGGTTTTTGCCATGCGTCGTGACTGCCATCTGGTGTTGCCTTTTACGTAGGCCTCAGAAGTTAGTCTGCGAGCAAAGCAGTCTGACCTTTTGTGGGTCATGTGTACATTAACTAAGGTTTCCTTCGTGCGCTGGAGTTAATTTCAGAAGCTGGCCTTTCACCTGGAATTGACCCTGC
Organism: Lissotriton helveticus; assembly: GCF_964261635.1. Classification (NCBI taxonomy): domain Eukaryota; kingdom Metazoa; phylum Chordata; class Amphibia; order Caudata; family Salamandridae; genus Lissotriton; species Lissotriton helveticus. Next base: position 906,535,251 of record NC_136065.1, on the reverse strand, counting down.
CAAGCCAATTTCTCAGCAAGATCGTTACCCACTTTCCCAATCACATTTGTTAACTTTTAAGTTTCTTTACGTTTCTGTTATCTTGCACATTATCTGAAACTACTTTTCTTTACTGTTTCTTCATTTCATGGGTTACGCTTTCAATTAAGGGTTTGTCCGGGCCTTCCAGATTATTATTTAGATATGCCTAAATATTAACTTGTGGGTTGGGACACTGTAAAATGAGCTTTACTATATGATGCTGTGTGATGTCATGTATTTTCTATTGGTTGAATTTTGGTGCAAGGGCGTGCATTTTAAATGTACCTTTTTGTGTATAAATAGGGATGTCTTGCCTTAGTAACATTGAACAGTTTCTTGAGTTGTACATCGTGTTGTATTGCTGGGATTTCTGCTACTAGCTGCAGCTAATAAATTTGATCTCTGACGCCACCTAGAAGTATTCTGTGTCTCTGTATACCAAGGCAAGGGAACCCAGAGGACTTTGGGCGTGTCCCTTGCGCCGCTGGGTACTTGAAAACCCAGTTCTTCAGTGGGAGCGCGTGGAAAAACACTGCAGCTGCTTTTGTTACAGGTGGCCGATATTGTAGTACTGCTGCAAAACCGCCCCCAGTAACAAAATCGGCCCTCAGGGGCCCAAAACTAGCCCCCACCCTGGCGACTCACCAGGGAAACCCTCGGTGCCCTTTATGGCCAGTCCGGCCCTGCCCTCAACACACTGAACATCTGCAATGCCAAGACAAGTGCAAACCTTTTCAATTTCCAGCATTTTTAGATACCCCACAACCTTATGTTGGTTCTTTTCCCCAACTAAATATTCATATACGTTCTCGTTCCATATTGAAAACATGAGTATTTTGGTTTAAGTCCACAGTCCATACGTTTGGTGCCACAGACATCACAAGTAGAGTCTCAGTTGTATTGCTGCATTGCAAAAAGCAACTTAGTTTTCACCAATGTAATATGGAAAATAATCGTTCATCTCTTCCACTGGCTATATACCAAATGATACACAGATCCTTTTCTGAAGGGTTAACAAGGATTAGTACAGTGAAAATATTCTACTTCCAGGGTTTGTCACAGGGCCAATCAACACCAAACCTTGCCTAAGATTGCGATCTGTGAAAGTCTATGTGAGAAAGACATAGACTTTATTAAAGACTACAGTCTTTAATAAAGGGTGAAAATAAGCCATTCTTGAAAACCTTCTACCTTTTAACAAATGCTTTTCACAATAAATAAGCAAGACTTACTGCTTATGCCATAACTTTATATAATAAACAGATCAGACATATGACATGAGATATTATAGAATATCTTTACCAGTTTCAACCTTCTATTATCTTGGCATTGGCCTCCACCACTCCCTGCTCACATCTGCTTGCCTGCATTTGTAAGATGTGTTTTCAACTCCACATCAGCCTCTCTTTGTGCAATCATGACCAGGGGCCGTATTACAGAACATACCCCAGGAACGCAACAAGCGTTTGGACCCACTTTGCACACCTCATGGCACGATAGTATTACAGAGGGGCCACAGACACTTGTGCTGCCCCTTCTGTAATATTAAACGTGCTTGTGCACATGTAGTAGCAGCGCTTTCTTAAGAGAGCATTAATTGCATGGGGATGTGGCCTCATGCAAATGAGGGAATCCCTTTGCCTCCGCACCCACACCGTTTTATAGACTCGGGGCAGAGGCAAAGAAGCTGTCAGGAGGTGCACTGAGAGCACCACCTAAAAGATGGGGCACTGTTAGTGCCCCTCCTGATGGAAGCCCTCTGGAGAGGAGGAAAGGGGGTCCTATGGACCCCCGTCCCCAGACATCCCATTGCAGGCAGGTGCCAACACGGCACTTGCCTGCAAGGGGATCTCAAATCTCACTTTCAAGTGCAGGTGGGTTGCCGCCTGCACAGCGAAACAAAACAACTGCTCTGTATTTATCTTGAATGCTTTGCCACCAGGGCAGCGTGAGTTCACGGCTGCCCTGAGGGCAGCACATTCTACATGAGAGGGTGCAATTTTCCTGTTTGCAGCTGGCACACCTGCCTAAAGGTGCGCCATGGTGCAAACAAGAAAAGTGTGCCCTATCTATAATAGGGCCCCAGGTAGTACAAGGCACTTTTTGCATGGCTGAAGTAACAGACAAAGAGGTGCAGAGGTCAGGAAGACCCTCAAAAAAGGACTCTCAGTGGGCCCTCGTCAGGCAAGTAAAATGCGGGAGGAACACTTTCAGGATGGATAAATTCACCAGAGGATAAAAACCTGAATCCTACTCAGTTGTGCATAAATCTCTTCTGAAACTTCTCACCTCTTCCCAAAACGAAATCTAAAGTCAGGATATGACGAATACCATTTTCTATTGATGTATAGTTTGACAATTCACTCCCCAAATTAGTGACCGAGTTCTATTTTGAGTAGCCACCTATGACTATCCCATTAACTGCACTGCGGGCCGAAAAAAACATTACTGGTGTAATAGGCAACCATCTAACTTCTAAAATAGATGTCAGTGGTCAACAGGAGTTTGGGTTTGCCCATCCTTCTATGTTTGGGCAAAAGGGTGTACAGAGTGTCCTTCCAGGAAGCTGGCATAAGATATTTAGTGTGACATCTGGATACAGAATGCCAGATTAAGTGCTGGTTGATAAGGGCAAAGCATAGAATGAGGCACATTTTGTCATCCCACTTGGAGCTCTGAGTGATTGTAAAGTGATGGGCCATGGGCTTCCATTGTGAATAACAAACAACACACAGATTAAAGAGCTGTTGGGGAGTGGAGTGAGGGCTTGTTTGCTCATCTCCTCTTTAATTAGCCCCGGGTGACCTGACTGGTGACCCCTGTGAGAGATGGATGTGGGAAAGTGTAGGACAGTCCTCTTAGGAGAGGGGGTTGGTCAGGAACCTGTACTCAAGCACATCTGAGTGAGGTCAAAGGATTGTCTAGTACACTGCTTAATTTATCAAAGCAAAAGTGTGGCCGGCTTTATTTAAGGTTGGGATGCTGAATCCCAAGGCTGCATTGTCTTGATTCCACCCCAAACCTCTGTAATCCACTACTAGACCCTCCCAGCCTCTTTATCTCAATATTGAGAGTTCTTTTTCATCCCTGTTTCATTCTCCATCACTAGTTGTCCGTCTATCTCTTCCTCCTTTCTCCTTTAGTGTTTTTCTCTCTCTTGCTCTGGATCAAATTCTTCTAAGTAAAAATAATAGTTGGTCCCCCAAAAAGAGGGCCAGTGGGCCCCACCTGCAACCACTGGCTCAAATTAAACAATGGCTCTAGTATTGAAGCACCAAGTACGGAATCCCACCCTGCCAGTAGATTCAGACTGAACTCTGCGCTGACACTGACTGTGTGATCTTGGGCATGGCATTGCTTGTCTCCCTCAGCGAACTGCTGCCATTTTTCCACATGGTAAAATGAGACGGTGAACAAATGACGTGCATAAGATATTAGTCTCTGAATATTGACAAAAACAATGCTTGTTAAGCTAGATAATTGAATCAGGAGTGGCAGCATAGTTTATCCCAAAACAAGACATCACGCCCCGTTTTCATGGAACGTGCAGACATGTTCCATGCCGTCAAATCCCGCATCCAGCCGCTAGGGGGCAGGCCGCTGCCGCCGGAAGCGCCTAGGGGGGAGTGGTCTCCGAGGAAGCCTGCTCCTGCCATGTGTTCTGTATTTGACTTATTTCGCTTTTTTTCCGCTCCCTGCTTGGCGTGAGGTCGAGGAGGGCCTGGCCCGGGGAAACAGCAGGGACTGCGGCAGCCAAGCCGCCAGATCCTTCAGGAAAAAACAAATTAATCAAGAGCCGGCTGAAGTGGCTTTAATGATTGAATTCTGCATACAATCAGCTTTCCCCTTTTCGAGGGCCATCAATATGTCAAGGGAAGACGTATCCGAAGGATACACCGCTTCACATCAAGGTTATCTATTGAGCACAAGGCCCTCCGCCTAGCCCGGCCCGGCGCGCGCTCCGCTGGTGTCGCTAACATTTTCATCAGCCCGGCAATCCATCACGGTAATAATGTTGTGCAAAAAAATCAATTAACAACGCAATTAAACTTTCCTTATTATCTCAGAGGGCTGAAATAATACCTAACGGGGAAGATGGACTCGCGGGCAGGCCGGAGTGAGTTATGGGGCGCGTCGCAGGCCACCGTGTTCCAGCTCAGTCCGTCTTTGCCTTCCCAGAGGATATATCTCGGCCGCCTCACCAGCAGCCCCACATCTTAAAATTCCAAATTGCTTTTAAGAAATATATACGATGGCCCTGGCCTTCATCTCACATCCGCTGCAGAGATGGCCAGAAAAAAAAATAGACAACGCCGCGCCAAGAGCTAATGAGGAACATTACAAGGATAGGGCTGAGTGATCTGTGGGGAGAGGAAAGCGGATAAACATATACCATATGAAGAATGGACTGCTCTAAATTTGAACGCAGCCGCAGCGTCACTATTATGCGTGCACGCACTGTCACCCATGAACCATATAGCTGTCAAGGTTCCCAGGTATGATGAGCGGTTCCACTACAGTTTTTTTATGTGACATTCGGGACAGGTATTTCTGGTTTTAATAATTAAATAAACAAAACTACAAGTCCCAGAATTCAAAGAAAAAACCTGGACAAAAGCAATTAGTTCCACTTGGCAAAGCTGATAGACCTGGGCCACCCATCACCAGCATGTGCACATGTCCACCGCGAGCCATTACCACAGGCCATACCTCAGCAACACATGTAGCCAAACACATTCACACGTAGCCACATACTGCGCAGAAAGAATACACAAGTGTGGGTCATTTCTCACCATAAATATGAAACGAACTTCAACTAAGTTGTATCCAGTATTCCAGGTCCATTGAGGCCAAAAATCAACATGTCTGTCTATGATCCTTAACTCTTAAAAACAGGTGGAACATCACCAACACATTGGTGCTTCATCACCCACAAACTGTTCATCTCTAATAAGCGGATTTGTGCTCCTGTTTCAACACAAACACAGGGTTTTCATCAATATACATGAGTAAGAGCACAAACACAGCCAATGTATCACTAATAAGTGCATCTATCAGCTCACTAATAAAGCCAGAATGGCCCTGGCAATGTATGAGAACTCTCTAGCACCTGCACCGTTTGTGTTTGATGTGAACAAGTAAGAGTATGGACTCTAGCACCTGCACCGTTTGTGTTTGATGTGAACAAGTAAGAGTGTGGATAAGTGAAGGCGTCTGGAAGATGTGTGAAAGCAAATGTGAGTGTTAAGCCATGCTGGGCAAGTGTTATCTAATGCCTTGAAAAGAGGGGGTGAGGAGTTTGAATTGTGCTAGTATGTGTATGGGGATCCAGTGGAGCTCCTACAGATGTGATATGATATGAGTGTCCCGAGGGAGGTTGAGAGTGATTCTGGCTGCCGAGTTCTGAATATTCTGCAGGCTTCTACTGAGTGTTTTGTTGACCCCGGCAGCAAGGGTGTTCAGTCTAGCTTGCTTGAGACAAGGGCATGTGTGACAGATTTTCTAGTGCTGGTTGAGAGCTATTTGAAACCCTTCCTCAGCACCTTCAGGCTATGGAAGTATGAGGCAATGACGGCTTTGACTTGGACAGTCAGGTTGACTTTGCTGTTGATGACAATTCTAAGGTTCTTGGAATGGGTGGTGGGGATAGGTGTTGGTCCTGGCCACCAGATGGAGTCTCACTGAGAAGTGCTCTTCCTGAAGATCACCATTTCGGTCTTGCCAGGGTTCAGCTTCAGATACTTGGTCTTCATACAGTGTGCAATTTCAGTCATGCAGGTATTGAACTTGATCCTGGTATTGGGCATCTTTTCCGTGAGGGACAGAATGATTTGTGTGTTGTCGGCGTAGCAGAAGAGGTTGATGTTGTGAAAGCAGAAGATGCTAGACAGAGGGTTAATGTAAGCATTGAAGAGGGTCAGGCTCATGGAGGATCCTTGCAGAACTCCATAGATGAAGTTGCAGGCATCTAAGAGTGTAACATGCCAGGCTGATTGACAGGTGCATCAGAATACGTGTCCTTGGATTCCGATGCTGTGTAGCTATTGGAGGAGGATGGATGGAAGGTTGTGTTCATGGCCGGCACCATGCATCTTCCAATATCCATAACATAAACCCTCTTGCCCATAATCAGAGCCCACACATTTCTAACATCTGTTTTCAGGCACTCTACCAACTACAGACAAAGATCTTAGAATTCCAGCACATGGATCTGTTTCACCACTCACCCATAAACACAAGCAGTACATCTCTAACCCATATATATGTGCATGCTATGCTTCACTAATACATACATTTTAGCCTCATCCACTGACACATCGCTCTATACTGTCAGGGGTTTTTGGAAAGGGTGTGGGTGGGGGCTAGCCACACATACTTAGAATGAATGCTATATTTTTAAATTCTTATCGGAGCTTGATAAAGTGTAAAACTTGCCAGAATAGGCACTAAGTCACCGTACAAATAAAAGCAATTTGTCAGCTTATAATAGAAATTAGCAAAGATTATGAAAAAAGAAACAGAGGCAGCAGCTTTAGGCTGGGTATACGGCTACAAGATTGCACAAAATTGGCGAGCAACTCACTGGGGTGGCCTGCGGAAAATGGAAACAGTCAAAGGATCTGACACGCATATAAAGAGTTTCTATTTTCTGCAGGATAGCTTTTTACATTTTTACATAAAAATGAGCTCATTCTTCTAAAAAATGTAACAAAAAACCTGTATTTGTATTGTAAAATATCAAACTCTTATGTTCCGTTCATTATAGGATAGACGAACATCTAGAAAATCCCTTTCACTTAAATACAATGGGGCAAGTCACCAAAAAGTAGACAAGCTCCGCCGGTAACAGCCCTCATACAAAAGGTACAGATTTACTATTCACTGAAATTCACAAACATTCCCAGTAGTGCACCTAGAAAGTTACATCAATGACTCCAAGTTTCAAAATGAGTAGATCTACATAGTTTGCACGTATGCACTGGGGAAACAGAGCCGGTGTAAATACAAATTGTTTATTTTCTTAGGTTCCTCAATGCAAATTTTCCCATTGGCAGAATCATTTACCTTAAACTCTTGTCTAAGTTTAAAAGTGGCATGTGCTCATTCTCATCCTGGAAGTGGAGTTACTCCAGCCCTGCACTGGAGTGTTAAATCAACCATTGTCAGGGTGGGAAGGGTCTGATTGGCATTTGTGAATGTCTACAAATGTAAATGCTTGTGGGCGTTCAAAAATATATGACTAGCCACACCTTGTTCTGCCGGCTTCCCACCCCTTCCATTGGAGTTACTACTATATATTTCATTGTAGTCGTGGTGGAGAAATATAGCATAGTAAACCCATTCAGCCTGCCAGGATTCCAGGAAGGGTGGCATAAATGTAGGCATTTGTGCCCTTATGCATATGCTTACAGCAGAAAATCCTTGTAACGAATTCCTGTAGCACCACTTCTTATTAGTTACATAGCTCAGTGAGTCCAACACTTGCTGAAGAGGTGTTTTTGGTTTTCCACGTGTGCATTTTGCAGGCTACATGTTTTCCTGGCAGGGCTGATCTCAGCCTTACATGCCTCCAAGGTTGATAAAATAATCCCCATTAAGTTGTTTAATAATAGCTAATTTAACTAGTGGTTAAATGCTAAGGGACAGTTCTATTTGTGATGCGTGCTATAATAATGTTAAATAAACTATATTAATGTTTTGCTGGTGTAAGGTCTTGGACCATTAGAGCACTAATCCCTAAAGTCAATCACCAACAGTTTGCAAACTCCTCCGTGCAAATGAGCACAACAAAGCTAACCATTAAACTGAACAAATCAACACAACATTCAAGCAATCTGCATCATTTGCAGACTTTTAAAATTAATGTAATATTAAAGCCTTCAACATTGTTGCGCTCTTGAAAGCGTCTTTGGTTTCAAGAAGCCATCCTTTGACAGTCGTAGAAAAAGGGCACATTTGTATCTGAACAGGTACAGACCACTTTGCACTCTTTTTGATGCCTTGTGGCGCACCCATATTTTCATTTGCACACAAATAGACAGACCCTTCGGATCTGTGCCTATATCACTGGTCACAAAAAAGAAACAACGTTCCCGTCTTGGGGAGCACCCGATAAGGTAATGTTGCGACACCCTAATAGCGCACACTGCAAGCGCTTTCAATTCTCCTTCACTTGAAGACATGTGAATCCCTGTGGACACCACCTACAGGCACAGGATCTGATGGCCGGGTGACCTGCAGACATGCACGGCTAGAGGCTCTCAGGAGCTCCCAACCATGAACCGCCCCTGTACAAGGTGCTCATTACAAAGAATCAGAACCAGACGTTGACTGATGCCTGACCAGCTGTCAGGGAGGCAGGTCCCGGCTCGACTGGACTTTGACTGGCAGGACTCTGAATCTGCTCTCATTGCTTAGCGTCAGAATCCGATGTGCCTTTACCGCCAGCCTCAAGATGTCACAGAACAGGACCAAATTAGGATAATTTGGCCGCAATCTCAAGCCGCCTCATAACGAGCACTACCATGAGTCGTCGAAGGTACAAGGCATGTCACGAAGATCACCTAACTCAAGGAAGACACAAAGGCAATGATAACGGAGACGTGATGAGTGAGAGTGACTGCATGAAGTGGTAAGAAAATAAAAGGAGGAATACCAGGAGCGGCCTGTGCAGGTAAGAGCGGTGAGGCGGGGGGCGTGGTGTGGAGGATATGACACCCAACAACAAGAGAAAATGTATTCTTTATTTAATATACCCTCATCGTCATCTGTCAAATCCTCCCCGACCCGCCTCGCCACTCTTACCTGCACAGGCTGCTCCTGAGGCATACATACAGAGCACAAATCACCTAAGGATCAGGGGCCCGAATACAAAGGGCTTCTAAGAGTTAAAATGCAGGAGCAGGGATGGGTGACAACAAATTGATAGATGAACAAAGAGCATCTTGAAGAGGATGATTACAAAATGTACAGCAGGGGTTCCAGCATTCGCACCAAGCTGCACTTAATGAAAGGTACTGGAGAAAGAAGGCCAGAGGTTGGGATCTCAAATGGAGAGTGGTCTGGAGCCACAAGCCCATCATATCAGAAGAAGCCTCTCTCTTACAAAGGAGTTCACACTGTGTGCTCTGCATTGAACCTGTGTTGAAGATACATGAACCTGCCGATGAAGCATGATCGTTTCGGGGGTTTACAGCCAGACCCTTATAAGTGATTGGCAGCCTTTGAACGAAAGCCATTTGGGCGTCACGTTCCATATTATCTGCCTGGGAAATCTGCAAAATATGTCGGGGCTGCAAGCATGCCAGTCTTTACTGTTGCATAAGCACACTGTCTGGTTAAGACACAATATTAAGTAAATTAGAACATATAACATTTCCCTCCCATCGTCAAAATTCTTTACTTGTTTCTTGCCACTGAACTTACCCAGATAAAATCTCAATTCTGATCAACTTAGCACCCGAAAGAGTCACTCCCGATAGCTAATAAATGATAAAGTGCTGATCCATCATCTACTCTAAATACCAGGTGGATTGTTGATTCCAGAGCTGTGCTTTCTGCTATGATTGGAAAGCTTGATTTTGGATAGGATTTGTAGCCTGGTGTATAAAAAGACTAGTTGGACAAAGTGATTACATATTGCACACTGACCTAGGTCGTCTGACACAATTTCCATAGGAGAAGCTGCCCAAAAGGGACAGCTTATATTTTTTGAATTAGTTACCACATCCTTTGAGGAGTTGATAAGTGCTAAACATTTTGCAACTAAAATTGTCCTCGAAGGGGGCGTGGCTAGCAGCCAAGCATGGCGGCAGCATAGCGTAAGAGCTCCTGAAGGCACTGTGGCCTAACATAGATCCGATACATTAATCCGGCACATAGCCCACCTGCAGCGGCGGCGGCTGGGACCGGGTCCGAAGCGATACCACCCAATCCGCTTTTGAAGACCAGCGGAGTCTGCAGGCTGCTCCGACAACCTCTGGCGCGTTTGGGCCTGCGCCTGAGAGAGAGGCACCAGACTAACGTGATCCTCCGGCCCCGGCGGAAGTAAGTCCGGGCCGGCATACTGGTGGACGCGGCTCCCGGTACCCATCCCACACCAACAACCCATCCACAGAAGTGACCGGAAAGACGGACGGACCTCCTGCGACGCTACCCGGGGGTGCGGCATCCAGTTGCGGCTGTCGGCGTCTGCCCCTTGCAGCCGGAGAGGAAAAGGATCCCTAGGGGGCTGGCGGGAGACGACGCCGCGGACGGCACAGCGCAGGGCCCCGGAGCGACAGTGAACGGCCCGCAACAGTGGCGGAGGACAGTGGGCGGCCGCAACGACCGGTGGGACCGCCACTGACCCCCAGGGACTCTCTGGTCCCAAGTAACGGAGTCCGGCCGGCGGCTGTGAAGGCGAGTACCCCCGGGGGACGGGCGAGCGCACAGCGGAGCTGCAGGCCATTGCGGAAGGAGAGACAGCACTGATCCGCGCGACGGAGTCTGGCCGGTGGCGGTGGTGACGGGTACCCCCGGGGTGCCGGCGGGAACACCTCCGACCTGCAGGATTGCCCGAAAGGGAGGGCAGCGCCTATCCTGCGCTAATAAAAACGCCAGTACTGGAACAGTGAGGTGCCGGAGGGTGGGGCGCGGTAAGGCGGGCACCCCACGGAGACCCTGATTGATCCGATAGCTCACGTACAAAGCGTGGCCCACCGCCACTATGACCAGTACATAACGGGACGTCCCAATAGCGAGTACACCATCCACCCTGCTCAGATCCGGTGACCCCGCGTGGAACTCGTGGGGCGTTTCCTCCTTGGGGCACTTTAAACCAAACTGGACATTGCGCATTGTAGAAGTGGGGAGCACGCATAGCATACACCAGGACGGAGTGCCGGCTACAACTGAGAATACCCCATCACCAGTGTGTAGTGAAGCGGCGGAGTGACACACTGCGAGGTGGCAGGTGACTGAGAGGAGGGTGCCCTGCGGCCTCTAGGTGCACGGCTATACTTCGACCCGCGGAGCCCTGCCCCGGACGCAGTTTCTTGCATCATTTCACCGCGACACAGGAAGGGACAAACCCGATCCCTACAGGCCTCACGACATGGCGGGCAAAAATAATAGGAGTGGGTCCACGCAGGCCAAGCTGGACAAATTTGCCTACAGCCAGCATGCACAACCTCAATCCAGTGGGCGAAACTCCAACGGGACATCCCAAGAAACGGACGAGAACAAGAAGGTGACGTTAGAGGACATCATGAGAACACTATCGGATGTAAAAACTACAGTTGGGTCCATCTCCTCTGAAGTCACACTACTACGTGCGGATTTTCAAAAGATGACCGAAAGAGTTTCCCAAGTGGAGGTGGTCACGAAGTCACTGGTAGAAGACACGTCGGAACTACAAACGGCCATGGAGCGTATGGAGAAGATTACCAGGCTTCTGCAAGACAAGTTGGACGACCAAGAGGGGCGTTCACGAAGAAATAATGTACGCATCCTTGGACTTCCTGAGACGGAGGGTAAGGGAGCAATGGACCTCTACATTGAAGACCTAATAAAAACCAAATTGCAACCAAAAGGGCTGTCCCACTTCTTCTCCGTGGAAAGAGCACACAGGGTTCCGGGCGGAGTACCCAAATCAGGTGCCGCTCCGCGGCCTGTACTGGCTAGACTCTTTAACTTCAGAGACAGGGACGCAATCCTGCAGGCGGCGAGAGTCTCCCCCCCTGTCAAGATTCACAACGCAACTCTGGCCTTTTTCCCAGACTACACGGCGGAGGTGGCCAGACGCCGCAAATCATTCACAGAGGTTAAAAAAGCACTGCGAGACAGGGAACTACCATATTCCATGTTATTCCCTGCCAAGCTAAGAGTAGTTGCCGATGGAAAGACTTGGTTTTTCGACAATCCGGCAGTGGCTCGAGATTGGCTTGATGGCTGGCGCCAGGGGGGGGCAACAACATCGTCCACACGGGGATCGACCCAATCAGCGTAACGGCAAGCACTTGAACAGACAGATTGACCACCCGACGCATCAGGACGGCCCGGAAGGAGCTAAACTTGGCGCGACACAAGATCTATTCGATTCGGGACAACCAGCCCCGGTCTGATGTCTACTTATAGCGGAGCGGGACAAGATGCGACACGATGGACCTGGGTCCCGATGCAGCTGAGTAAGGTGGGCACAGTTAGTGCCTGTAAGGAACTCACCAACCCCACGAGCAAGTAAGATAGTTGGGGAAGGACTAAAGCACTCTGCGAAGTTGGGGTCACGGGCCGGGGTTTGTCCGTGGAGCAGGGGAGCAGGGAGGGGGGAAGGAGTTAAAGTTATGTTGTTCTTGTTTCTGGTTTTTGCCATCACTCATACCACACGATACACTATCTCTCGAAATGAGGCCACTCGCCTGCATACCATCATAACACATCAGGTCGGCATTGACCCAAGCGCCACAGTAAAGAATACACTATCACACCGATTCCATGACCCAACCACTGCATGCAACGCCCACAGGGACTGACTCCAGAAAGGTAACAGTACCCCCACTGCGCCTCCTAACTTGGAACGTCAGAGGCCTAGGGGATAAAATAAAGAGGGGGTTGGTGTTGCAAGCCATTAAGCGACAGAGCCCGGATATAGTCCTACTCCAAGAAACTCATCTGGCAGGGACGACATGTAAGGCGCTTGATAGGCGCGGCTATGAAATGGCGATACATGCCGAATTTACCACCGGCTCCAGGGGAACAGGGATCCTAATAAAAAAGAAGTCGCCCTTTATCATCACCCACCGTGTAATGGACGACCAGGGTCGTTTCGCAGCTATACATGGCCAATGGGAGGGAAGACCGCTAAATGTAGTCTCTGTCTATATACCCCCGGCACTGCACTCCGTAGCTCTGCCTGTCCTAGGTAAATTCCTCCTGGACCTACCCGAGGGAGACACAATCATAGGGGGGGACCTAAATGCCATAATGGACCCGGCGATGGACACCTTGCCCCACAGAGACAGTTCAAGAAGGAATGCAACATTGCCTGACTTTTTAGACGCCTTTGGCATCACGGATGTATGGCGGCATCTGCACCCCACGGAGACACAATACACTTACTACTCGGCGGTGCACAATAGCCTATCCCGAATAGACTACTTCTTATTCCTGGGGGTGGGGCTGGGGGCCGTGGACAAACTAGACATCCTGCCCAGGGGCATATCTGACCACTCGCCACTCACTTTGTCTCTCACCACCGGGGAAAAGACGTGCGCTAGACTCTACCCAATATGTCCGAATTACCTAAAAATCCCTAAGATCCGGAAAACACTAAAACTAGCGACAACACATTTCGTCACAGAAAACACGGGCACGGTAACTTCACCATCAGTCTTATGGGAAGCATACAAAACGGTCCTCAGGGGCGCAGCGATAGCGTCTATAACAGGACACAAACGAGACTCCCGACGAGCACTCACGGAGATGGAACTGACGCTACACGACGCAAACACCGCTCATATGGCGAATCCCACCCCAGCCACAGCGCACACATTGCAACTAAGACAGCAACAGTACCAGACTCACCTCAAAACGACGGTTCAGGGATACATCACCAACACTGCACACAGAATTTACGATGTGGGCGACAAGGCGGGTAGGATGCTGGCGTGGTTGGATAGGAGGAAGGGGGGAGCAAGGGGTATCCAGAAGCTTCACAATACTGACGGCCAAGTACTGACACACCCGGAAGAAATTGTGCACACTTTAGCGACTCACTTTCAAGAAATATACACCCCGGAACATACCGTCACCGCTCAAATGGCATCGGAATCGCTAAACGCAATTGGCATCCCCAATATAACACATGAGGTTAGGCAAGACCTAGAGAAAGACCCGACAGAGGAGGAAATACAGTTGTCAATCCAGGCATTGCAGTCAGGCAAAGCACTGGGCCCTAATGGACTACCCGTGGAGTGGTACAAAGCAATGGCCTCGGAGCTTAGTGGACCCCTGTTAGCGATGTATAAAGAGAGCAGAGACAGGGCGGAATTACCACTTGACCAACGCACGGCCACGATCATAGCTATACCGAAACCCGGAAAACCGCCGACTGATTGTGCCTCTTATCGCCCAATCTCCCTGCTTAATGTAGAGGCCAAGGTCCTGGCCAAGCTTCTGGCTAACCGCCTGATGCCACACCTGCAGGCCCTGATCCACCCTGACCAGTCAGGCTTTATGCCTAATAGGAGTACGGCGTTGAACCTAAGGAGGGTCCATGGGGTAATGGCTCGTGCGCATCTCCTCTCGGAGAAGGCAGTAATTATCTCACTCGACGCCAAAATGGCATTTGACCTAGTGGAGTGGGAATATCTCTTTGAGGTTCTCGCACGTATGGGCTTTGGGCCAAAATACATAGCCTGGATACGATTCCTATACACGCAACCGGTGGCACAGGTGATAGCAAATGGCCACATCTCGCTAACATTCCCATTGGGCAGAGGGACCAGACAGGGATGTCCCTTGTCACCCTTGCTGTTTGCGTTGGTGCTCGAACCCTTGGCTATCCTGCTTCGGACAACGCCCCTGTTCAGAGGCATCCAATGGGAGGAAGGATGGGAAGACAAAGTATCACTATATGCAGACGACATGCTAGTCTATATGGTCGACCCTGATGTCGGGATCCCGGCCCTGCTAGATCTATGCAACACACACGGGCAGTCCTCGGGCTATACCTTGAACTGGTCAAAATCAGTGGTCTATACCCTGAAGGGTCCAGCGCCGAACCTGCAGATAGACTGCCCTTTGGCGACATCATTGTCCTCCTTTAAGTACCTAGGCATTGTCGTCACACAGGATGCGCCAGCCTTCTTTCTCAACAACTTAAAACCACCTATGGAACGCCTGCGTGCAGACGTTAAACACTGGGCAGCTCTGCCCCTGACCCTACTAGGGAGAGCAGCCTTATATAAAATGATGGCATTGCCCAGGTTTTTATATGTATTAGAAAATACCCCGTACCTTGTCCCACCGCGATATTTTAAGCAAATTGCGGAGTTAGTCTCCAACCTGCTCTGGAACGCTGGCCCGGCACGTATAGCCTACGACAAACTGGTAAAAAGTTGGTACGAGGGGGGAATTGCACTACCCAATGTACAGCTATATTACTGGGCAGCTCAACTTAAAATAATCAACCAATGGCTCCACGCCCCGAGAGACGACCCAGCTTATCGAGCAGACTGGTCACAACTGGGGACGGATTGTATGCTCTCGGTGCTCTATAATAAACCGCAGCTTGGTCGCCTGACTGGCCCAACACGACACACAGCAACACTGTGGCACATAGCGCAGGCACGGATGGGCTGGAAAGGGAAAATCACTAAAATGACACCATTGTGGGACACAAAGGCACTGGGGTCCCTGAGAATATGCAAAGGATTTGCGCAATGGGATCTTATAGGCATTTCAACAGTAGGGGACATGTGGGACAAGGACACAGTAATAACATTTCCACAGCTACAACACCAATATAGCCTTAGATCCACGGAGACATATAGATATGTCCAAATCAGACATGCACTGCTACGGGCGATTCCGGCGGGCACGGACTTACCGGAATCCTCGCCACTAGAAGACAGATTACTAACGGATTTTATGCAACACAAAGCGACCTCACTTACCTATAAAAAGCTAACTAACAACCTGGAAGACCCCACACTGAAACTGTAAGAAAAATGGGAAAGGAAAATAGGTGAGATGGATGAATCAGAATGGAACGAGGCATTGGCCTCCCCAAGAGAGGTGGGAATTTCGACAAAATTCCGACTGGTGCAGCTAAAAATCTTACACCGCATTTATTATACCAGAACATTGCTTTATAAAATACATAGAGCACCACACCCCTTTTGCCTGCGGGGCTGCGGGGAGGAGGGAACACTGTTCCACACACTATGGGACTGCACACGTGTACAAGAATTCTGGAAACAGGTAATGCGTACGGTCTCCCAAGCACTTAAAATCACTGTTTTGCCTGAACCACGCAAATGCCTCCTAAATGTCTGGGATCCCAACGACCTAGACAGGTATGGACTAATGTGGGCTACACTGGCCATAACTGTGGCTAAGCGAGACATCGCGCAGAAGTGGGGGGCTCCGGAACTACCCACGGCGAACAGATGGGCTAAAAATATGGATGCGTTAATGGTAACAGAGAGGGCGGTTTATGTCCTCAGAGCTTCCCCCCGGAAGTGGAACAAGGTTTGGGCAGCATGGAATGTCTATCGAGGGGAAATATGTGATCCTCTGCCAGAGGGAGATGATATGGACTCCGAAGGGGAAGATGAGTAATAAAGGACAAAGAGATACTCGCCTATGAGGGCCGAAGACAGTGATGGCCTAGAACTTGGAGACTAAGGGGTGCTGGGGAGTAATGCGGACTTAATTTTGGACAGTGGGAGGTGGCAACGCAAGAGATATGATGGCTTAAGTTTGAGGGGGGGAGGGGTTGTTTCAATAGATTCCTTAAAAGAGGGGGGCGTGTTAAGCAATGTAACCAGGACAATGATTGGTGACATCCAGAGAAATTGATATTAGCAAACATGAATGGTCACACTCATCGCAGGAGGGGTGAATAATATTACTGTTTGGAATTTTCTGATATATGATACGTGATGCAGGAATGTTACGTTAACAAAAGAAAAGTTATGACTGAATGTACCACTATAAATGCTTAATTTGCCTTCATGTCAATAAAGTTTTATAAAAAAAAAAAAAAAAAAGAAAAATTGTCCTCGAAAACCAATGATACATACCATGCCAAATTGCAATTGGGAGGGAATGTTCCTTTCTAATTGTGATTTGGTATGGGTAGGTAATCCAACCATTCTAAAAGGCAATGTTGAAGTCACAACCTTGCAGTTTTATGAATCAAAGGGTTTGCCACTGCAAAACGGCGTGCTACATTTGGTTGAAAGCTGTTTGCCACAAATCCAAAAGCATTAGAGCCAATTGGTGTTTAAGGTCTGCTAATAAGATTGAGAAAAGGCAGTAGTGTACTGACACTAATGAGGTCCCCTTTTCGTAAGACATCTCCATGCTCAATTATGCATCTGCTTTTGAGCATAATGGGAACGCAGATTCTCCTATTCCACTCTCTCAAGAGACAGATGTGTTGGGGCCAAACGTTTTATTTGTTAGTAAACACTGCTCTTGTTAAATGTTAAATGTCGTATACTTGTAAAGCGCACAGCTGCCCCAGCAAAGGGGCGTCCCGGCGCTGTATACCGCTGGGGAACCCATCCTGGCTTTCCCTGTGAGATGGTCCCTCCTGGGCATCTCCAAGGTGAAGACAAGCATCCCCGGCGCTGATGGGGCCGTTAGTGGAGATTAAGCAAGCTATTGCCCAGAGTTGCTGAGTGGGACCCATGGTTAGAGTAGGCACCGAGGCGAGAATTATCGAGTCCGCTGACCTTGGCCCAAGACCCTGCCGCGTCAGGAATCAAACCCTGGTCCCGGGCCAACCTCTGCTTCCGGGTCTGCCGCCTCTAACCAGTGAGCCACACCACACCACACCACTCTTGTTCGAGTCATTAAGTGAGTGGTGTTTTGTAGAGCAGTACAGGCTTCTGTGTAGGCCTTCTCTGCACTTGAGCTATGCGTGAAAGTGATCCAAGAAGTGTAAAACAGTTGTTGTGCTGGAAATAGTAATCATTGTGAACTTCTCAAAAGGCACCTTGTTACTCCAGTGGTTAAGGCCTTTCTATCAGATGTCCTAGTTAAGCTCTTGGGCCAGACAACATTCTATCTAAAAGCAACAATAGTTTAGATCGCTGGCCAGTCCAAACCTTTGTAATCACCATTTGACTATCTCTCTATGTGGACCCTGAAGGCAATTTTCTCATAATTAATTGTTTTCTACTTATGTCTACATACTTGTAACAAGCAAATGTACTGAATGTATATTTCTCATGTTTAGATTGACCATTGCTAATGTTGCCTACATTAAAAAAAAAAAGGCTAACATCTGGTTGCCATCATGCTTTTATAAAGTGTCTTTTTATTCCAGGAGAAGTTGACTCCATATATATTATCTTGATATGCCCTTGGTGTTCCATTCTCATGTGAAATGTTTTCATTTATGCAATCTTTGTAGAATGTGCTAAAGAGCTGTTGTTTTGCAGGTGATGCACATGCCGAGTACAGCTTGGTCCAATGTTTCTCGTTATGTTGCAGCCAACTGTAAGTTTGAAAGATGCTTAGAGTAGCTTCATTGTGTGGTAGTTTGATCAAGTAATGTGTTTAGTTATCTACTTGTGCCTTAACCTGATTGGTCTGTTATATGGGAACAATTGGTAGGTGTATCAAATGTTAGAATTGTGTGTTTTAAGGTAATGCAGTTGTATAACGTTTAGTGAGAACCCCTTTTTCCGATTTGCTAGCAGAACATTTCCCAGACTTAGAAGTGTAGGGTGCTTTCTTTCTGGTAGGACACCCTTTACCTAACTTACATTTTGAGACAATTTTATAATAGTTTGTCTTTGCTTTATAATTCTGAATTGTATGAATCATCCACTGGCTAATCCATTCATGTATTGATTATTCATTGATAACTATTTTGAGGAATTTGGATTTGTAGCTTTGCAAGACTTAATAAACCTTCATGGCTTGAAACGTAACCACTCTCTGTCTTCCTTGTGGAGCCTTAGTGGCTTCACGTTATTAAATTGTGTTGAGTTCTACTGTTTAGTGTCAGAACTAAAGATTCACCGGAGAGTGCTTCATGAACCTGAATTTGTACCAGAATTAGCACAAAGAAAACAGCTCTATCATCATAGGAGTCGAGGATGGTTTCCACTGAGGCATAGGAGATTTAAAATTTGCCCCAGACAGAGTTAAAATCTTCTCCAACCCAGTCTACATTCCCAAGCTTCCATGGTATAATTCAGAGTAGTAATGGTGTTCCAGGGTTCCTGAAGTCGTTGCAGTAACCTAGGAGTGTGAGCATAAGTAGAATTAAGCATTTTGGATTGTGAATTGCCAAGAGTTATGGTGTTTGCGGTTTTTGATGATTTGGGATGGTTTGAGTTGTGGTGTCAATTTTGGATCCAAGAGGAGTTATGTTGAGAATAAGAATTGAACAGCTTTTCTTTTGGCTATGTTGCTTGTGCTTATGAAGATTAACACGCTGGCTGCAAAGAGTTGAAGTTAGTTATCGGAGATGCCATAATCTAAGGTGTCAGACCATGAAGCGCTATCAGCCGCACCAAGATAGAGATTTATTACAATTTTATTGCGAGATTGTACAAACTGAAATTAGTGTTTGGTTGATCTTTTAGGACAGGAGTAGGCAGTGGTAGTCAGGGTGATTTTCCGCAGAACGAGAATTCACTTTGTGTGTTTGAGAGGGTCAGGATGGTACTATTCCCCATAATCCCAGAGTAACTGCTGAATTTGTTCTTCTTTCAGTGGAACAGACATGAGATGTTGTTTATTTTTGATATTTTGCTTATACAAAGCTGATTGGTGTGGAGTGAGGGCTACTATGAGGTGCTGCAAGTTACGTCATTAGGTGTTGTGCTGAGATTGGTGGGTTAATGTTTGTGCTGCACTGGGATTGGTGATAATATCTTTGGATGCTACACTACGATTGGTCAGTACAGTGGTGTCATTCAAGGATTGGATGCTTGGATGGTTTAGTATTACATTGCGAATTGTTAGTAACTTCTGGTTATTTCAATTTGGAGTTCATAAATTCCTTGTTGCATTTTGTAAGGAGAAAAGATTATTTTTTTAAGAAAATATGAGCGATATGTCGAAATGATGTGAGAATGCCTATTTGTGAGGGTGAAGTGACCCCTCTAGAGGGCACACTTGTACATTACATGACCACCAAGTTCAGTTTACAAACTTTTATTTGAATCAAACAATGGACTTAGATCACAGCAAATGAAGGCTACTTGCAATTTCCAGCACGTTGCAAATTTAATTTGAGACCTGGTCAATATGGGGCTCTGGATGTATGGGAGCGTGCTGCACATGTGAAACAAAAAAAATATATATAAAACTCAAGTGAGAAATAAGGTAAGTATTTGGATGGAGGCAAAGTGGGACGCAGAGTAGCAAGGATGGAGAGATAATGTGATTGCGGCAGTATCATAAGATAGCGAAGGGAAGAGCAGAGAGAAAGAAATCATAAGCAGAACGAGGAGAAAAGGGATGAGAGAGACAGTGACAAAGATGATGACTTTTTGGAGGAATTGTTAATTTCTCGACCACCTTCATATAATGTCATTAATCAGGTTGCTGAAAATCAACAGCTCTTAAGGAACTGTGGGGGAAGGAAACAAAGTCTAGACTATGGAAATGTACTTTATCTGTGTGCTTCTAAAGGTAGTCTTAAAATGCTGCAGTGAGTTCAGAACGCAGCAGAGTGGCTGATACTGAATCTCTTCAAAACATTATCAGCGTCAGGTGCTCTTGACCAGCTACATTGGCTCCCTGTGTCCAAACAAATCGGTTTTAAAGCCTTGTACTTATGTTGCCACATACTTAATAAACAAGGCCCCAGTTATCTCCACCCTCTGGTTCCAGCCTATATACCAGGTCAGAACCTCAGATCCTAAGATGTGAAACTTGCTAAAATCCCCAAGATTCGGAAATCTAAAATGGGAGCAAGATCTTTCGTCTATATAGCTGCTAAATTGTGAAACTCTTTTCCATTTGCCCTGAGAGCTTCTCCATCTGAAACTGCCTTCAGGAAAAAACTGAAAACCTGGCTGTTCCTTAACCCAATTAAACTTTAATCAGGTCCTCTGATCCTACTGCCTCCTGGCTCCACCTCTCTGAGATCTCTGGTCCAGCATGGGGACACACCGAATAGGTGTATCCAACCGCTTTACAAATGATCTTATTATTTTTTATCAGCCAGGATTGCTTGAATCCAATGGCAAAGTGAGCAAGGGACCCTAATCTAGGCATACCCTGCCAACTTATGGCAAACAATCCAACACAAAAAGATGATGGACGGAACGCGGAAACGTTTAAGCCACTCACCCCCCAGTCACTATTAGATCTGGGTTGAATTCACCATTGTTCTTTTGCTCACTTCGCCACCCCAGTTTAGAACCAGCCGTAAGCAAATCAGTCTTCACACTGTTCCTCACAGGAACAGTCCAGACCAAACTGCCAAACCAGGTCTTCCTTGGACAGGAAACAAGCATCCTGGGACAGGTTTCAGGATAACACCCCTCATCAGCCAGGATATCTTCAATCCAGTGGCAACGTGAGCAAGGAACCCACATTTAGGCATACTTTGCCAACTTAAGGCAAACAGGCCAACACAATAGTTGATGGAAGGAGCGCTGAAACTTTTCCGATACTCACCCCCAATCACTATTACATCTGGGTTGAATTAACCATTGTTCTTTTGCTCACTTCGCCATCCAGTTCATACCCAGCCATATGTAAATCAACCTTGACCCTATTCCTCATAGAAAAAGTCCAAGGAAATCTAAAATGGGAGTAAGATCTTTTGCCTCTATAGCTGCTAAATTGTGGAACTCTCTTCCATTTGCCCTGACAGCTTCTCCATCTGAAACAAACTTTAAGAAGAAATTGAAAACCTGGATTATCCTTAGCCCAAATCAACTTTAAACAGGTCCTCACATCCTACTGCCTCCTGGCTTCACCTCTCTGAGATCTCTGGTCCAGTGTGGAGACACACCAAATAGGTGTAAACAACCGCTTTACAAATAATCTTATTATTTTTAGCAGCCATGCTAGCTTGAATCCAGTGGCAAAGTGAGCAAGGGACCCATATCTGGGCATAACCTGCCAACTTAGGGCGAACAAGCAAACACAAAAAGATGATGGAGGGAGCGCTGAAATGTTTCAGACAGTACCCCCCCAGTCACTATTAGATCTGGGTTGAATTCACCATCATTCTTTTGCTCACTTCGCCACCCCAGTTCAGACCCAGCTGTAAGTAAATCAGTCTTCTCCCTGTTCCTCATGGGAACAGTCAAGCTTGAACTGCCAAGCCATGTCTTCCCTGGACGGGAAACAAGCCTCCTGGGACCGGTTTCGGGGTAACACTCATCATCCAGCTAGCTTAAATCCAGTGGCAAAGTGAACAATGGACCTACATCTGGGCATCCCTGAAAATAAAATTACCCACCATGAGATTCCAAAACAATTTTACCACACAAGAGCAACGTTGATATGAAAGTGCTCATTGTAAGGCCCAAATAAAGACGCCACCATAAATCTCTACGATTGCCTTCAATGCCAGACCAGTGCAGATAGAGAACCAAAAACATTCACTATAATTTTTTTCTCGTCAATACCCAGAAGGTGTCATAAGTGAATACCCAAAGCTTTAAAATGGCCAGGCGGGCCCTTGAACTGCACTTCAACTTCTAGCAAACGCAGAAAAATAATCTCCAACACATAACTCCTCAGATCCCAAGCTCACCAGGTGCCAGCTAGCACACTAAAATCAACAAGGCCCTTCATGAGTAGTTTTGCAACCCTTTGCACCCAAACATCAATGGTATGTCCCATGCATTAAAATAACAAATCGCAACCAAAATTCCTTCTGTGTGAATGCATGTCCAGTCTCCAGTCCAGTGCAGAACAAATATACATCTAAAGCTATCACAATTCAGAATGCTACACTATCCAGCGTAACATTTCCTTACCAGTCTGGCTAGACACTTATAAATCCATTCATAATATGTAAAATGTGAAACAGAAAAGTACCTTCCAACTGTAGCCTCTAAAGTGATTTTCTCGGCAAAAGGCAGCCTGTTGAGTCACCTAATATTTGAGGGCCATCCCCAGAGCAATTCGGAAATTCGAAACATAATGTCGACTGTCCATCAGTAGCACTAAACATGAATGTAGATATCAAATACAAAGCCAAGAAATCTTCGTTATCATGTGAATGGTTGTTACCTTTCATATCCTACTAAAAAGAAAGGGAGGTCGACGCCCCCCATTCAAACGCATCTGTCACAAGTGCAGAGCAATAGCCACCCGTCATCATTCAGTCTGACACTGCCTTTCAATTCATACTTAAAACTGCATATCCGGAGGGCATTCCACACTTGTATACCGCTCATAGAGATCTACCACAATCACAGGTACACCCACGTATGCAATCGATTTATAAATAGATGCGAGGTTTGATCGGAAAAGATCCACAACCCTCCTCTTGTCTGCAGCTGTTCAAATACCATGAATAATTCTCCACGGTGCTGTGCTCTAAACCCTTGTATTTTATTACCTTTCTTACCAACTATGAACAGTTTATTAGTGACTTGGCTAGAAGCTCATGCTCTGTCTAAAACCCTTGGTAATCAGGGCCGGACTGGCCATAGCGGGCACCGGGCAATCCCCAGGTGCGCAGCACGAGTGGGGGTCCGGTTTTGGGCCCCTGGGGGCCGTTTTTGTTACGGGCAAAATCGGCCCTGTACCAAAATCGGCCGAAACCCGGCCTCTGCAAAGAGCTCGGCGGCACCTCCAGCCCCCCGAGTGGGGCCGGCCGAGCACTTTGCCAGGGCCGGTTGTGGTTCCCAGTCCGGCCCTTTTGGTAATTATGATGGGTGTCGTGTCGGGCACCGCTAGCGCTGAGAGTGCAGAGCCCGCTAGTTGTGACGTTGGGCCTTAGGCACTGATGGTCTGTCTGGGAGAAATAGAAATGACATGGAGACGTGTTGACTATATCATTGTCTGGTCGAGACATGGTCTCCACGGAGTCCACGCCCGGTCTAGGCAGCATTTATTATTGGAGCCCCACGTGGTACGGGGCAAACCAAAAACGCTAAAACCGCAAGGGCAATGAAACTAACACCCTGGACATCAGGGTACATTGAATTAATACAGACGTTCTATTTGCTTCACTGGGGTGACACTACATTCCTCCCCAAAAATAAAAGTCAACCGAACAACCCACAATATAGCACAACAAACCTGAATGCACTTGATAAATACCCAACAGGAAGTCCAAAACTCAGAAAAGTACAGTTTTTTTAAATGATGTGACATACCTGCACACAAGATTTTACCTGACACCCCATAAGTGATCAGAATCGCTCACACCACATGATCTTTCAGTCTGGCCCAAGGCATGGGATTGCTCCGAAGCCCATACCGGGTGCGACTATGGCGACTGAAATGATGATCCACAAAACTCTCAGGAGGACTACTCAGAGGGAGCTCTTCGGGGCGAGGAACCCAGAGCTCACTATCACCAGATGCTGGCAGGATACAGTCAGGATAGTCCAGTGATGAATCACTGTGTTCCTCGATCACAGGGATACCATTGTCACTCTCCAGAGAACTATTTCATTGTGAATGAAACCTCTTAAATGCAGGAATGTTCCTACTGATTGTCTCTTGTCCATGACGTGCCGTGATTTCTATGACATGCAAAGAGATGATGTGCCAAGGGTGATGTTCAAACGGCAACCTGAACTTGCCCCACCTTCAGATCCGACACCTTGGCGCACCGTCAATGGCTGGCTTTCTCATTGGACCTTTTCCTCTTCTCATAACTTGGTGGCCATTCACAGGACCAGTCACCCATTCCGGATGGTAAGGAATTCAGTCCACAACCACCCGACCCATGGTGAGGTGCCTGGGCGCTTGTCCCATGGTTGTGTAGGAAGTATGCCAATATTCCTGAAGAAAAGAGAAAATGGCAAAGTCCAGCGATTGGGGGCTTGCAGAAGCAATCCAAAGGACTTTATTCAAAGTCCTCATAAATCTCTCAGCCTCCCCATTTGCTTGGGGTTATCTTGGAATGATTTTATGGTGAATGATTCCCAGGGACCGGATCTACAACACCATCTCTTGTCCTAGAAATGGTGTCCCGTTGTCAGTTCTCAGCTCTTTAATCAAACCATGGGTGGCCATGATTTTATCACCTCATTGGAGCTTAGGGATGGGAGGAGCTCTACCTCTGGGTATTTGGAAAGATTGTCAATCATTACTAAGAGTGTGTCCACCATCTTGGAGGTTTCCAAAAGCAAAATTCACACAGATCCATGGGCCGTGCATCCCCTTTTCTGTCTGTACAGGTGGTGGTGGACTGTCCTCCCCAGATACTTGGCACCACCGATATGATCTGATCACACCCTCCACTTTCTCATCCATCAATGGAAACCACACCTTTGTTCGTATCCTGTTCTAGGTCGTGACCATGCCCTGGTGTCCAGCAAGGGCCAGTTGAATCACCCGGTCAGTTAGTGTGGTTGGAAAGACCAGGCACTGTCCTCGTAGAAGGCACCCATTTAGCACTCAACTCCTGGCGAACATAATACTGACTTTTCATGATACTCTGTGCGTCTGGTGTGAGCAAAGTCCAGTTTCTCCTGAAGAGGTGCACAGATTGGTTTTTACCATGTCTAGAGCCTTTTGAAGACATTCATCTTGAGCTATAGCTTGACAAAGGGTATCCACCAAGAGTGGGACAGGGTTGGTCTGTCAGCCACTGCACATAATCGTTGGTCTCATCAGCCTCCTCTTCTACATCCAGAGTGGCTGCACGAGGGTACAGAGACAAATAATCCACTGGATTGAGAGATCCGGGCCAGTACTCTACGGGGCAGTTGTATTCTTGCAATTGAAGCATTCATGTTTCTATTCACAGAAGTGGTTTGACAACTGCGTCCTTGAAAACTGGCATCAACGGATTGTGATCGGTACTGACCATGAAGGCATTAACGTACACGTGTATATAAAAATGGCGGCACCCCCAGGGGACGGCGATGGCCTCCTTCTCTATTTGAGAATATCACTGTTCAATGTTGGTCTGTGCTCGACTTGCAAACACCACGGGGGCCCATTCGTCATCATCAGAGTGTCTTTGAATTACGACTGCCCCCAACCCTCTAGGGTCGGCATCAGCAGCTATAGTTTTGTGCTTCCTGGGGTCAAAGTACACCAGCGTGGTACTGGATGAGAGAGCATCTTTGGTGGCTTAGAAGGCAGCCTTGTGCTCTGGGCACAATGACCATGGGATGGAGACTTTAGTGTGCTCTTGGAGGGGCTGCGTCAGGGTAGTGAGGATCTTGATTAAATGGTCACAGTAATTGACCATGCCTAAGAGACTGCGCATCTCCGTTACTGTAGCTGGTGCAGGCGCTTCCTTAATGTCCCTGACCTTGTTTGGATTTGGAGCTAATTCCTCTGATGAGAAGAGGTAGCCAAAGAAATCTAGCTTTGTTGCAAAAATGTACATTTATTGAGATGTAGAGTGAGTCGTGATTCAGGAATTCTTTGCAACACTTTTGTGAGCCTCGCCTTATGTTCTGGTGCAGTCTTTGCATAGATCAAAATGTCATCGCTGACATTAATGACACTGGGAAGATCAAATAAAAGCTCTTGAATAGTGATTTAAAACACTTCAGCAGCACTGAAGATGCCAAAAATTAAATGCTTGTAGCCCCGCAGGCCCACATGTGTAGCAAAAGTGGTTATATAGCGTGACCCATCATCCAGGACAAGCTTGTGACATCCGGACCGCAAATCCAGCTTGGAAAATAAGCTGGCCCCACTGAGTTTACCAACAGATCGTCGATGGTAGGTTTTAGGTGGCGCTCTCTTTTTATCACAAAGTTTGAAAGATGCATATCCACACATATCGGTACCTCTCCAGGCCGCTTGGGCTTTCTTGTGACTAGAATTAGCGATACCTAGGTGTTGGGCCCATCACCTTCTCAATAATGCTGGCTGCCTCCAGTTTGTCCAATTCTTTTTCCACAAGAGGTCTGAAATGAAAAGCAATGCACCAGTGTCGGAGAGCTACCGGCCGCACAGACTGATCAATATGGAGGTGTATCTCCTTACCCTTCAAACGTCCTATGCCCTCAAAGACATTTGGGAACTCAGAGAATGTGAGGTAGGGCTTCCTGATATATGCCAAATGCGAAAGTTACTATACCAAGAGCCTCTGCCGCCCTGCAGCCCAGGAGCATACCATGGCCCTCTTCTGCACCATACACCTGGGATTACAGCATTTGTGATCCATGGGTTATGGCAGTCTTAAACTTGTGTTGCATCACCAAGAGTTTGTCTTGGGCATAGGCGAAGCAGTGTGCATGGCGCAATATGCTTCAGCTGACATAATGTTGATGGTTGCTCCGGTATCTACCACTGCAGTGGTAGAGTGATCTCCAACCAGTATTTGGCATTGTGGCAGGTGACGGCTGGTTTGGGAAGCAGTGCCAATGTGAAAACAGAATGGATGGTGTGTTCCTCGCTTTCATCACATCCATGTGGCTGCCTCTCTCTAGCACTTCTACTTGGGCATTCATATTGGTATGTGGCACTCGTTCTTTTCCTGACCAGCAGACTCTCATAAAGTGATTGAGTTTGCCACACACCCGTGCACATTTTGCCTCCTACCAGGGGCAATGAGAAGGTCCCCTGCAGTAGCCATGGGTCCATGGTTTTATGCAGTCTCTCCTGGCATGTTTGTTATTAGGGTTCTGCGTGATGCTGTTAACTGGTTGAGTCTTTCTGGGTTTCTGTAGGGTTGCTTCCATGTGAGCAGCTCGGGTCCTAGAGAGCTCTGTGGTTCTGCCTAGTGTGAGGATGTCAGCTAGAGACTTTCCCGACTCTTCCAGGATTCACTCGCGTAGATTTGCGGAGGCAAAAACCTGAATGGTTAGCCCACTTATTTCTTCATTCTCATCATTGCAGCCACGCGTGCTGGCAAGTTCCTTTAGCCACGCATAGAATACATCAATGGATTCCTCAGCATGGTGCTTGCTTGACGAAATACGAACCTCTCATGTTCCTGTTCCTGCATCGGCGCAAAGTGCGCTGTGAGTGCCACTATGAGAGTGAGGTGTGTCTGGGGGCAGCTTCATTGAGTGACTTGGAAACTTTGTGGATATCCCTTCCTCCCAAGTGTAGTATCAAGGCTCTCTTCTGTGCGTTGTTCACTTTGGTGGCTTCCAAATGAAGTAGTACCCTCTCTACCCATTCTTTCCATCGCGGTGCTTGTGCTGACGGGGCACCTTCCACTGTGATGGGCTCCAACGCTGGTATATTCGCCATGGTGTGGACATAAAGCAAGGTTGTCAGTGCTAGTCAGTATTGTTAGTTTTCCCCTTTTTCTTATCTTCTTTTTATTTTACAGCCAGCTGGCCAGCAGGCAACACCTTTGTCAGGGAGGTCATGTGTGATCAGAGTCTTATTGTATTGTCTTTTATGTTTGTTGCCAGAGCAGGCTTGCTGCAGGCATCAGCTTTGGCCAGCAGGGGGAGATGCACTCTCCACGTGTTCACTCCGATGAGTCAGAGCAGGCTGTAGTCACTCCCCTTCCTTACCAGCAGGGGGGAGAGAGAGAGTGTCTCCTCGCCGGAACCACGAGTGCCTGCTGCACCTCTCTGCACTGCATGCGGCACAGATGGCCCACACATGCAGCTGGACATACACAGGCTTGATCAGTGGATCTCACGTGACATGAGCACAGCGCATATTGCTGCTCAGTCAGTATGCAGCCGCCACCAGGCACCGCAAGTGATTGGATGACATTTGTTCACCGCCAGGCTCCTGTCGGGCACTGTTAGCACTGACAGTGTGGAGCCCCCTAGCTGCGACATTGGGCCTCGGGCACTGATGGGCCATTCGAGAGGAATAAAAATGACATGGAGATGTGTTGGCTGTAATCATTGCTGGTCGGGGACACGATCTCCACTGAGACTATGCCCAGCCCAGCACAGGTAGCCTTTATTATTGGAGCTCCATGTGGCATGTGACAAACCAAAAACGAGAAGCCATAGCAGCTCAGGGTTGAGCTAAAGGTTTTTCAATCAAGAATGACTGGACCCAAGACAGTTTTTTACAAGTGTATTACACAGTAAAGTTGAACAACCATATCATTTGATACACCCAAATCCTCACAATAGAACTCTGATTTAGGGTTGACAAATTAACCCATCTCTTCATAAAAAAAAAAAAAACTTTCTTTAGAGAGGGCATGTGGCCAAGCTGCAAGATGGCTACCAGTGCTTGATGTTATAACCTCCTACCATATGAACATTCATTAGATTAGAGGAAAGTTGATGACCATGGAACACAAAACAGCCAAGTAGAAAATCTGATGAAAGGTAGTGGTGTGCAGCACAGTGGAGGCATGGAACCAAACAAATGGGAAAGCTGGGGACCCTTTAGTTGAACACTGCAGTAAAAAGTCTGAAACGAGGGTGTTCTTCCACTCTAATGAAAGCAGTATATTGTTTTGTAAAAATATCGACTCCAGCATATCTACTACCACTATATCATCAAGGTAAGTATTTATAGGTCAGTGTAGATTTACAATTTTTAACTCCACATCTATTTGTCTTGAAGATATATATATATATATATATATATATATATATATATATATATATATATATATATATATATATATATATATATATATATATATATAAAGACCGGGTTGCCCCGGTCGAAACGCGTCATGCTGCCGGAGTGAAAGAGGAATAAAGCACTGAAACTTGAAAACTTACACGGAGTGGTTCGTGCCTGTTTTGTTGTCTGGGTTTCGACACCAGAGATAGATAGATAGATAGATAGATAGATAGATAGATAGATAGATAGATAGATAGATAGATAGATATATATCCAATTGTATTGCATCCCTTAACCTCCAGAACGGCGAGAAAGAATGCTAGAACTCCTCTTATGTGTGCGATAAGATTTTTATTCTCTTCTCATCATAGTCAGGAGGCATTTCGGCCAGTAAAACTGCCTTGAGCACCTATATATATATTTTCAAGGTATGTAGATGTGGAGTTAATAGTATTAAAATTAATTCTACACTCTATATTTTGCCCGGAAAATATTTCTTCACTTGATATTGTGTTATACAATCCAAACTGTTGTTGATATGGGTATGATGCTGCAAAGGCAAGTAGTGAGGTGGTGATTAAAAGGTAGTAACAAAAACAAAAATAGACTTAAGTCTGAACTATGATGGAAGCTCTGTATTTACGCTAGTAGAGTACCTGAAGAACCTGAGAGGACCCCAGACTAACTGAAGTTTAAAGCTTGGGATAACAAGAACACAGGTACCAAGCCTGGAGCACAGGACAAAACGCCAAGAGGAGGCAGAACATGTTGGTTCAGTCTGATGAACAAGGGAGATCGGTTAGACAAGTGGCTAGAATAGACAGAAAAGCTTTCAGCTCAAAGTCAGCATGGAGTAAGTAAAGGAAAGCAAAATAATAAAAACTGTCACCAGGAAGACTTTCTTCAACACTGGGAAAAGACAAAAAATCAGAAAGATTTTCAACATAAAACGTCTCAACATACAACTTCTGCTCTAACAGGAATAGAAAATCAACTGCCCAAAGAAGCAAGTAAATTTGGAAAACAAACAAAAAGGTGGCCCAGTAAAAGCTTGCAATGGGTGCCTTTCAACAAAAGTTGGCACAACATGGGTGACAGTGGCATCACAAGCATGCCATCTTGGGCCTTAATGCAAGCAAGGAGAATGAGCCACCGGTGCTTGGCTGGGCAATAAAAAATAAGCATTGCTAGGGGGAAGTGGACCCCTCACATCTAACCCTGGGCGAAGTACTACGCTATGCTTGCATAGTTTGCGCTGCTTCGCAGTACGCAAATTGCAGGTAGCACAGTGCAAGCACACATAGCGTAGCGGTCATTAGGTCTCGCCTGTCAATGCGCATGCGCATTGAGCAGAGCGAGACTATGGGGGCTTAAACAAAGCTTACCTACACTGGCGATTCACTGGCGATTTGATGAAGTGCATGTGCACTTTTAACTCAATGCGCAAGCGCAATTAGTTAAAATGCGCGTGCACAGCATCAAATCGTCAGCTTAGTGCCGCCAGCAGCTCTTCCCGCTCCGCCCCCTGCTGCATCAAAGGCTTGGCGCTGTGCCTCAGCCCAGCCATTCTCTTCCCCTAATTACCCCCTGCGGCATCAAAGGCTTTTTCACGGCCGGCCGGCCGTGCTTTCAGTTCGCGGCCGGCCGGCCGTGTCTCCTTTTCTTTTTTTTTTTTTCATTAATTGAATGTCTTCCAGCAAGCTCTCCTCATCCGTAGCTTTAGGTGTGATGACAGCATTTCCTTATAAGATTACTGCTCTCTTGGGAATATATGAGGGCAGGAAGCCTTCTGAATTCGGCTGATCATTATCAGAGAGTGTTTTGGTGAAAATACGGGACTTTTCTTATGCGTGCTGCTACAAAAAGAGCTCAGCTCTCCTTAGCTACGGGAAAGCTGTTTGGCTTACTTCTGCTCGCTCAGCCAGCAATTGTGCCATGTGGTGTGTTTTTAGCTTTACTAGCTCATTGGTGTGTACTGGCTTGCCACTTTGCTGGAATAAAGTACCGGCCATAACGCTGAATACGACTTTCTTTTAATTAGTTCACCAGTTTGCTGCCAAGTGAATTTGAGAGTAATAGTGGCAATCATGTTTGAAACTGCATAACGTGAGCGGAATAAGCTTGCAAGCCGCAATCACCCCACATCCACCACATCCACCACCACATCCACCACCACCTCCACATCCACCACCACCGCATCCACCACCACATCCACCACCACATCCACCCTCACCCTCACCCTCACTCACCCTCAACCCCTCACTCACCCTCACTCTCACTCACCCTCACTCACCCTCAACCCCTCACCCTCACCCTCACTCACCCTCACCCTCACTCACCCTCACCCTCCCTCACCCTCAACCCCTCACCCTCACTCACCCTCACCCTCACTCACCCTCAACCCCTCACCCTCACCCTCACTCACCCTCACCCTCACTCACTCTCAACCCCTCACCCTCACTCACCCTCAACCCCTCACCCTCACCCTCACCCCCTCACCCTCACCCTCACTCACCCTCACCCTCACTCACCCTCACCCTCACTCACCCTCAATCACCCTCACCCTCACTCACCCTCACTCACCCTCAACCCCTCACCCTCACTCACCCTCACTCACCCTCAACCCCTCACCCTCACTCACCCTCACCCACCCTCACCCTCACCCTCACTCACCCTCAACCCCTCACCCTCACTCACCCTCAACCCCTCACCCTCACACTCACACCCTCACTCTCACTCACCCTCACTCACCCTCAACCCCTCACCCTCACCCTCACTCACCCTCACTCACCCTCAACCCCTCACTCACCCTCAACCCCTCACCCTCACCCTCACCCTCACTCACCCTCAACCCCTCACCCTCAACCCCTCACTCACCCTCACTCTCACTCACCCTCACTCACCCTCAACCCCTCACCCTCACTCACCCTCACCCTCACTCACCCTCACTCACCCTCAACCCCTCACCCTCACCCTCACTCACCCTCAACCCCTCACCCTCACCCTCACTCACCCTCACCCTCACTCACCCTCAACCCCTCACCCTCACTCACCCTCAACCCCTCACCCTCACCCTCACTCACCCTCACTCACCCTCACCCCCTCACTCACCCTCAACCCCTCACCCTCACCCTCAACCCCTCACCCTCACCCTCACTCACCCTCAACCCCTCACCCTCAACCCCTCACCCTCACCCTCACTCACCCTCACAACACATATTGTGTTACAATAGGTGTCACATTTGCGAAAGATAAAACTATTGGCATTGTAAATAACAAAGCTATTAATTTAGCTATTTTCAAAACAAGCACATAAATAAAAAATGTGTCCTTTACAATACCAATAGCTCAAACTTTCCTAATGCGAGACCTATTGCATTGCTGTGCTTCTCTCCCCTGCTGCACTCTCCTGCTCTCTAGAGATGTGGCCTAACGACCAGAGCTGCCATCTAAGTCACGTAAATACAAAACATGTTGCATTCTAAATGCTATAGGTGTCACATTCGCGAAAGTTATAACTATTGGCATTGTAAATGACAAAGCCATCAATTTAGCAATTTTAAAAACCAACAAATAAATAAAATATGTCATTTACAAGACCAATAACTCCAACTTTTCTAATGCGAGACCTATTACATTTGCAATGCTTGTTTTTTGCTTGCTCTCAGTCCTCAACTTTAAGTTGGTGACCGCGAGCGTGCAAAATGACATCCCGGCGAGACTTTTTCCTCGTTCGCGATCAGCAACATCAAGTTGCCGATCGCGATCGAGGAAAATAAGCCTCCCGGCGAGATTCTCAACGCGGGTAGGTCAGTTTTCTCATTGCGAGTGGTCGCATATGCTCGCAACCGCTCTCGATGAGAAACTACCAGTCTGCATTGAGAAAGCTGCCGCTTGAGTAGAAATCTACTAGAACTGCAGAAAATGACTGCTTGCACTGTGCAAGATGTAGTTTACACTGATTGCACAGTGCGGACAAGCATCCGGCCCTGTTCAATCAGTGCGAACAGCGTTTTGCACAGTGCACTACGCAGTTCGCGTAGCTCGCATAGTGCGAAGTGCACTTCGCGTATCTACACGTAGCGCTACTATGCAAACTACACCCAGAGTTACTCACATCCCTGCCCTTCTGCCACTACATCTAATGCACTAATAGCTGACAGTGGATAACCAGAGTACCCACGTGCAGGTGTGTCTTATTAGATAAAAAAAACAAGATCATCAAAGACTACAAACCTGAAGATTGACTTTTGTTTATGTAATCTCTGGCATAATACAGTAGAGATTGGACTATGGCTTTTGGGAATCTACAAAATACACTTGGGTCTCCTTAAGGTGTCACTACATGAAACAGTGAGACTGGTGTCCAGAACTAATTGCTTAAACGAATAACTTCCTTGCTAATCCCTCTACAATGGTCCCAATCGGACCTAGACGCTTATACACTCGAACATGTATTGTTCACCAAGCTCTGCATTCGGATGTTCTAATTTACTTGGCTAAAAAACTGACACGCTCCAAATGCTCCCGCAGTGTGAAGAGCTCTTATACGCTTCTACAGAAAATAGTAATTTTTAAGAAACAAGGACACTTTCTCAGTTCTTGACAGGAAACCTCAACGCTGGGAGACTGAAGCTATAATGTGGATAAGTGTGATAGCCAAAAAGGTACTCTATAAGAGAAATGGTTGCCACCGAAAATGTTGTAATTTTTTTAAGACTGTGTGGTCAGTATGGTATGGACTGATGAAGGTAGGAACACCTAAATTATTGCACTACTTTCTGTTTCCAAATTGCATATAATATTTTTAGTGCTCATAAACTAATGCCTTACATCGAATGCCCACTGTATCCTTGATTCTGCATCAGTGCATTTCCATTTATGGAACAGCACTCTGAATATATTCTGCCTAGATCCAGGAAGACCCGGACTGCTTCTGATTGCACTTCTACTTTAACACTTTTTCAAACCACTAAAAATGTGAGCACCTCAAAGATATGAAACTCCATTCCTCTAGCATTATGCGCCAACCCCACATACAAAAGTTTTAAAGAACAGTGTCCCTGTGTAAATAACTCACAACTGCAAGATTTAGTAACAATGTTGAGCCCACCAACACATGCCCACCAGCGCTGCTATCCTATCTACAATGGTCAACCAGAAGATCGGATTCCAGTTCTGGAATGCCCACCTCACTTCTCATGACCACTGACCTTGCACTACCAACAAGCTTCACATGCCCATGTCGCCACCACATCTTCCCTCCTTGAACGAAAAAATAAAACAAAAATAAATTCATAACCAATAAACATGAACCTATACCAAAATATACATAGAGTTTTAGTGAAAAAATAACTACAATACATGTTATGCCATATGAGTCCATAGATAAAAATGAATTTCTGAAAAAGCAAAGATAGGTTAACAAAATATACCTAGTCGTCTATTGAGTTCAACAAGTAAAAAGGCTATCTAAAGAAAACAAAAAAAATCACAGGTAACATTTGGCATTCAAATTCATTAAGATACACCGTTTAAAAAAAATTCTACCATGTTTAGTGTCCACTGGACCAGATCTAGAACCATTCTGCACCACTGAACCATCTTACATCAAAGGAGCAATGGTATCCTCTAAAGTGATAAATACCTCAGGTGCGCCACCAGTCTGTTGCTCTATATTCATACTTTTAACATTGAAAACAAGTCCCCACAACTCATTTTTATCATGTAAATTATTTTCCATAACCATGTGTTGGAATTCACTCAACGGTAATACTTTTCATTTGGACCACAATAGTCCATCAGATAATTTTACCGCTGTACGTTAACTTTTCCCAACCTTGGAAGGGCCTTGGAAATTTAAATCTATTTTAAATCTCTTGTTTCTCATGTTTTTTAACACAGAATCCAAGAGCCAATAGCAATATTGACTTCCTTGATATTGAGCCACGTCATGCGGTATCATTCTATATTGAGCTTGTTTCACCTTATCTCTCAACCTTTTCTCATCAACTTCCTTTCCGTCCCTCCCAACCATCCAGGAACCAAAAAGACCAAGTAATCCTTCCTCTTAGTAACCTAAAAGGTGACATGCCTGTTACTGTATGAGGAGCGTTATGATACATCCAAATCTTTTCCCTCAAGTACTCCACACATCTATTCCACATCAGGGCAGTTTGAATCTCTTCCTTTAGTATTTTATAAGCTCTTTCCAGAACTCCATTGGCTTGGCTCATTAAAGCACCACAGTATAATGCCTCTCACCAACTTCTCCATTTTGTCAGATACCAACTGCACATCATTATCAGTAACTGTCTCCGCTGGCGAACCTTCAATGGCAAAAATGTTGGCCCAAAAATGTATAGCTATCATTGTGATCATCTCCTCAACAAACTCGTAATAAATCTATGTGGAAACAATAATCTATAGCCACAGTAATGTATGTTAATTTGTGCTTTACAGCGTTTATAGGTCAAACAAAGTCCAATGCGATTTTTTACCAAGCTTTTTGTGGAAAGGGTGCTGGTAACAATGGAGTATCTTTCAATTTCCAGTGCTTGTTAGATAATATACACTCTTTACATGTCTCCACCATTGTGTCTATGTCTTTATCCATAGCTGGCCACCAAAACGTTTGCCTAAGAACCCATTTTGTAGATGACAATCCCAAATGACTGCATAAGCCAACAAAACAATTCTAGACCTTAATATTGCAGGCCGTACAAACTTATCCCCATGATAAAACTCCATCCTCAAAACATAGCTCATACGTCACATGTGCAAAATTCAATAGCTCACCTTTGAGCTGTCTAAAATTCGGCCACCCTTTTGTAAAAACTCCATTACTTTAGCCACTGTTACATCTTGACTACCCGGTGATCATCTCTCCTTTTATCAATTACACCTTGACAATGACTCACAATATCCACTACAGCAATCACGCACTCATACTCACACTCCTCCCCTTTCTCTGAAAACTTTGCAATAGGCAGCCAAAACATGCAATCAGCCCTACAATTGACTTTCCATGGAATATATTCTATTTTAAAATTATTCTCCTGCAACCTGGCCAGTATTCTCAACAAGTGTGAATAAGCTGATGCCAGACCTTTGTCCCCCAATAGGTAAGTTAAAGGTGTGTAATCTGTGCAAACATAGTACTTTTTTACTCTGATTGTTTGCGGTTTTATATATTGCCAGTAATGCTCCCGGTTTCTTTGCTTGACCTTTATGAAATAAACACCTGAAAGATTTCCATGATCTCAGCTGAACGTTGAAGAACTGTGTCCCACTTCACACTGCTGAAAAAGTGACAGGAATTGCAAAAATCCGAAATGGTCACTCTGATGTTGAACTACACGACGTCTTGCACACCAGGTACACTCCTCAAAACGTATGTTGAAACATGCAAGATGGCCTCTCATACATCAGGCACGATGATGCTAAACATATATACCACAACCAAGATGGCCGGCTCACGTACTGCGTGCAGACCTCTCTCCTGTTCCGATGTCCTGATGCCGTTGTACTAAAAATTGGCCCACTCTCCTTGCAAAGATCAGTTAAGGAATTCAATGGGATAGCGCTTACTGCACAGGAGTCATTCAGACCACTCTATGCACGATAATCGAAAATACAATAACTTAGCCAACTGGTGATGACGCCGTCTTGACATTCCAGTCAGTCCAACTTCCGAAAGTCACTGTGCCACTTTACAGGACACCTGAACTTTGGGATGCCTCCTGAAAATCCTTAAATAATTTATTTTAAAAGCGATGATTTCCCTCTTTGCCAATTTGTCCCAGTGTAAATAACTTAAACCAGCAAGACTTATGTTGACATACATCTTCTTTATGTAGTACAATGTGGAGTCTATTAACACACTTCCACCAGCACTGATATCTGATCTCCAATGGTCAACTGGGAGATTGGATACCAGTCCAGGAATAACCACCATACTTCTCTTGACCACTGACCACGCGCTACCATCAAGCTCTTCATACCTGAGGCACCACTACAACAAACAGATTTTAAACTGACACGTCCTCATCGTCAGACTACCCACGGCACAGCTGTATTTTATATGAAGCCTGAGGGTGGCTTGTATATCATGCATATTCTGTTTTATTTTTGTTAATTAGTATATGTCATATTCTCACTTATTATGTTCCATTTTTATTTTCTATTATTTTTTTCTCAAGCTCATGTCTGTATTTGTAACCGAGATGAGACATATAGAGAGTTGTCGATTACGATTATATTGTTTCTTGTATGTACATTCTCAAGTGATTGCTGCCTTTCAATTCTTTGCTGCTCAAAGTATAACTTTACATTCTAGTTTATCTTGTATTGCTTTTGTAAAGAGCTCTGATATCTGACGCCTACACTACAGGCTATATAAATCTGCTAAAGGAATAAAAAAATAATGAAAGAATCATGAAAGCAGCAGCAAGAAGCAGAGTATATAATGTGAACAACAAAAGTCTACTGTTTCTGGACATCGATCCTGCAAGCAATTGAATATGATCAAACAAAAGACACACATATATACGCTCTTTCTCTCTCAGGGAAAATACATGCATGCCCAGCAGCAATGCGCACTTCCTCAGATACACAACAGTCACTCCTTGTGTAGAAGGAGTGCAAGCTGTTACAGCAAAGGCTGAGATAGTGAGTCAGGCTCTTGTATGTCTCACCTAAAGTACTGAGTTCACTGTTTTTAATACCTCACCAACTACTGCATTTACAGACCACTTCTGGCATATTGTATTGTAGAAGCGATGTCCTCTGGAGTGATATCTATGTTTTTTAGACCACTTTTTGGGTGTTGTGTACAGTTCTTGAGGACATATCGGGTGTGTTATGACTGTTATGAAGGCCCACTTGTGTATAGTGCATCAGCTACTGGGACCGCTGATTCCATATTGGGTTACATTTTTGCAAATCTGGGAATTATATATAGAGTTCTGTAACCAGTTCTGGAGGCCTCACCTGGAGTGCTGTATCCACTGGTGAGAAATTACTGCCAAGACCATAATAATCAAAATTAACCAGAACATGAGGGTGGGGCAAAGAATAGGCTAAGGACTGAACTACACAATTGCACAATATTATACCATTTTGCCTTGTAGGTCCTAATATCAGGAGAGTCAAGCTAAAAAAAACAGTAATTTGAGGTGAAGTTAAGTTGAATTTAGACTGAGGTAACATTGGAATAAGTTTTAGTTGGTAATGAGGTACATCTGATGTAAGAAGTGGGTTAGGATAAGATTGGGTTAAGGTGGGTCTGAGAAGTGGTGGAGCTGTGGCAGGGATGGTATTTAGGTTCACTGATGAGAAGGGCTAAGGTAAGGTTGATGTGAAGTGAGGTGTCGCACAACACTTTCTGCATTCTCAAATAAATAAGTAAACACATAATATGGACCACCTGGACAGCATGCCACACTTGTGTGTAACCACTCGAAAAAAGAAGAAAAGTCAGTAATACACAGTGCACATCCTCTTTAGTCCACCAGAACGGACTGCTTTTTAGGCTACAAATACGAATTAATATTTAGAGGTAAGCACGTTTTTAATAATTGCACATTTAGGGCCATACTTTAGTATAACAGGCTCTTTTAAAAAGTAATACACTGTTTAGAGCAGAAACAAAATGGTTCATTAGTTACCACAAGTCAAGTTGTGCAATGAGCCCATAACTTTATAGAGCATATCACTATAGTCCCGAAGTTCAAGTAATTTACTGACAGTGTTGACGACGCAAGATTTTAGAACTAATAATACACAGCACATTTACTGATTTCAGACACGAAAAGCTGATAGTGTACCTTTCATATGTTGGATACAGTAACGCACAAAAAACTGAGACAAGTGTAGGTGAAGCACCGTAAAAGCATGCTTTGAAATGAAAGATGAAGAAACATATATACAAAACAACACTAATACATATAAATAGGTTGCACTAATGAGAATACTTATGAAAATGTTGTTTCTTGACATTAGCTGATGAAATAATGTACTATTAATAAAGCAGCCTAGAATTTCCATTGCTTTCCATCAGACTGCACCATATAGAAAAGTTGGAGCAAAACTGTAAAAGTACTAGTAAGGAACTTGAAATTTAAACAGATAATACTAGAGATTCTACAGTTTATAAAAGGTTTTAAACTATTTTTGTAATAAGAACTTAGAAAATGATATATTCATGTGAATGTTGGGAACAATTATGGTAGTAGTGTTTAACCTTAGTCATTTTCGTGATATAATACTTAATGAAAGTTCTACTGATCAATATGAAATGATTTTATTACATTATTTTTTAAATAGGTTTAAAGCTTATTTCATTTAAAATTGTTATGCCAATGTGGGGCCTTTGTCAAATGTGCTCTTTCTCTAATGCTGACTTATTCCTTGGCCTATTACAAGGGTTCTTTTGCAACTAGTAAAATATTGCATTATTGGTTCAGTACATGTGTAGCATTCAGCATTCCTAAATGTTTCCTCAAAGTTCACAGTGGATTGTTCCTGTGGGAACAGGATTTCAGCTGGTACTACCAACTGATACTCTATATTCTTTTTTACCATTGTTAGGCGTACGTGGACTTTAAATCTCTTGTTTCTGTTGACTAGCATGGGAAACCTTCTTGCAGTTGGAAATGTCTTAGGTGACATTATGTGAATCTGAGAACATGACAATCATCTGAAAGTGAAGTGATGCGACATCATTAGGACTCTTACGGAGACTCTATAAAAGAAGAAACCCCAAAGGAGGGCCAGCACCATTCTGACTTTTGTTACGCGAGACCAAAATGCTATGCTGAGTGATTTTGACGATTTTGAAACCTATATTCTTTGGCTTTTTAATGTTGTACTGCTTTGCAAATGCTACAGCCGGTAACTAATGGACTGAAACTCTTCTTTGCCAAACCATTTCATTTTCCTTATTTCTTTTGTCCCATACTAATGGACTCACCCTTAGTGGACTTGAAATCTGAACCTTTTCCCTTTTTTCTTTAGGATCATGGGCTGTAAGAAAACAAACTATCCTTCTGCCTTGGAGGGTAGTGGCACTCTGTAAGTCTGTAAATTGATTTATGCAATAATCATTCTTTATAGCTTGGTGTACATTTTTGGCATTATATTTCAAGCTGTGATAATTTTAACTGGATTACTTAAAAGACTGCTTTTTGCCATGAATTTTGAATCTCTAATACAATAAACAAATTATTGTAATATCTATCTGAGTTCATTATTGAGTCTTGTTGATTCTTCCATTGAATTTGTGCTCTTTTCCAGTTATTTAAACGTGTTGCAGTGAGAATCAGCAAGCATTTACAGAATATCAAGTTCTGCTTCTTTTTTTATGTGCGGCTGTAGCAGTATATTTTGTTTGCATAATTCTAGTCCGACTTAACTTCTTTAGTAGGTTGGGTATTCCTATTGCAAATTCTTTATTTCTACAGCATGGCTTTGAGAGTGGAGTACTTAAACCTGATTTCCAATTTGTAAGTTACCTAGCAATTTATGGTCCTCATTGGACAGCTAATAAGGTGTTTGGTCACCCTAATTTCCACCCCTCCAATCGGCTGAGAAAGATTCACCAGAGGATCATTGCCTCTGTAGTAAATTGAAATGCTGCAGACTACAGTGGCAAAGCCAATAGTTCTGGCCTTTGTAAGTGAATGCAATGAATTCATTTTATTTTATTGCAAGCATATGCCACAAAAAGAGAAAGAAAAAATGCCTCCCTCCCCCTAAACATGGCAGCTATATATTTGCAATGAAGTATTTTACATTAAAAACAAATAACCACCACATATAATTTAATACAATCTTAAGGGTGGTTCCTAGCAGCCGGTTGAAATTGAAAAGGTACTGTTTAGTTTTGAAGCACATCATAGGAAAATATGGGACACAGAGTAAAGTTTCCATTGGCTTTGAATCACTGTAATGGGGAGATGTAGTTTGAACACATAGGCAAGACAAAAATATAAAGTAGGGATAATGAAATGAAAGAAAAGGCATTGATAAAGTATTGAAACACCAGCGTTGCCCCGAAGTGCACTTCTTTTTAGGAGAATGTGACATGTGATAAGAGTAATGTTTTCACTCACAGTATAAGAAAGCCAATGGCTGGTGTGGGCTGATCCATTTACCCTTGCTGTATGCACTGGGGTGAGGTACAAAAATGTGGATAGCAGTTTAACAGACCAATGAATGAAGGGGCTGACCTAAAGCCACTCCATGTATGTATGTACTTATGTAAAATATATATATATATATATATATATATATCAAAAAACGAGTTTGCCAAAAATGAGGAGGTCACACAAGGAAGGGATCACGCACAAAACTGCTGGCAGCAGACCCTTAAGCCAGCCATTCATCTCAATGCTGTGTGACTGCCAAACGCGTTTCGAGCATGTAATGCTCTTGTTCACTGGCTCTCCCCACAGATACTGGAAAAGCAGTTTTAGGTGGAACATCATTTTATTTAATTACCAAGTCCCGCCCATGTGGGCGTCGCAAAGCAGGGCATGCTGGTCTCTGTAGTTTCGCCCATCGCTGCTGACTCACAGTTCCTTCCAAAACCCGGTTGGGTACCGATTTGCCACAAGGAGAGTTCACCAAATATATACCCCAGTGGGCACATGGGATGAGAAAGCCGCTTGTAAGTCTGCCAATAATACTCCAGCAGCCAGGCTCCCTTCGATTCCAACAGCGCTCGACATGTAAGGCGCTGCAGATCCGCCAACTTCAGCGGCGGGACCTCCTCGCGGCTAGGCTGCCGCTGTACATCAAAAAACGAGTTTGCCAAAAATGAGGAGGTCACACAAGGAAGGGATCACGCACAAAACTGCTGGCAGCAGACCCTTAAGCCAGCCATTCATCTCAATGCTGTGTGACTGCCAAACGCGTTTCGAGCATGTAATGCTCTTGTTCACTGGCTCTCCCCCACAGATACTGGAAAAGCAGTTTTAGGTGGAACATCATTTTATTTAATTACCAAGTCCCGCCCATGTGGGCGTCGCAAAGCAGGGCATGCTGGTCTCTGTAGTTTCGCCCATCGCTGCTGACTCACAGTTCCTTCCAAAACCCAGTTGGGTACCGATTTGCCACAAGGAGAGTTCACCAAATATATACCCCAGTGGGCACATGGGATGAGAAAGCCGCTTGTAAGTCTGCCAATAATACTCCAGCAGCCAGGCTCCCTTCGATTCCAACAGCGCTCGACATGTAAGGCGCTGCAGATCCGCCAACTTCAGCAGCGGGACCTCCTCGCGGCTAGGCTGCCGCTGTACATCAAAAAACGAGTTTGCCAAAAATGAGGAGGTCACACAAGGAAGGGATCACGCACAAAACTGCTGGCAGCAGACCCTTAAGCCAGCCATTCATCTCAATGCTGTGTGACTGCCAAACGCGTTTCGAGCATGTAATGCTCTTGTTCACTGGCTCTCCCCCACAGATACTGGAAAAGCAGTTTTAGGTGGAACATCATTTTATTTATATATTACCTACTGGCGGTCGCCAGTAGGTATATATAGTTAGGATTTTTTCTCTATGGGATTTTTGAAAATTCTATGTCTAATAACTTTGGCGTTTGTGGACGGAATTGGCTGAAATTTTCAGGAAAATGGCACATTTTGTTTCTGAGCAGCCCTTGAAAATTTGGGGGGGGTTCGTCAAGGGGGGGTCGAGAAAAAAGGGGGGTCCCAAAACGTGTTTTTAACATTGAGTTTTCCATAGGGCGGTTGGCCTCACTTTTAGCCCGAACGGCTGAATGGATTTGCACGAAACTTGGCAAAATTGTAGGGACTGGTAGCCCGATGTGCCTTTTGTAGGTCTCAATATATGTGCTCCAGTGGATTTTGAGAAATTAA
Source organism: Lissotriton helveticus (assembly GCF_964261635.1). Taxonomy (NCBI): domain Eukaryota; kingdom Metazoa; phylum Chordata; class Amphibia; order Caudata; family Salamandridae; genus Lissotriton; species Lissotriton helveticus. Next base: position 906,492,007 of record NC_136065.1, on the reverse strand, counting down.
CGTTTAAAAAAAGATATATATCTGTAACAGCGGACCGGGCAGCGTCCCAGGACGCGTACTTTTCGCGCAACGGAGCTTTGTGAAGCGAAGCTGATTGGTTCTCTGGCGTCTGTCAACATTCCAAAAAGTCCGTAGCGGCCGCCATCTTGTCTCTCGGTAGGATCGAGAGACAAGAGGAGGCCAAAACAAAGGGGGAAATAACCATAAGGGGGCATAGTAGATCCTCGCTGACTCCCTAGGTTTGATGTGGAGGTTTTAAAAGGGCCCGCGGGGCAAAAAAAATAATAATAATAATAATCGAACGGCTGAATGGATTTGCACGAAACTTGGCAAAATATTAGGGACTGGTAGCCCGATGTGCCTTTGCTAGGTCTCAATATATGTGCTCCAGTGGATTTTGAGAAATTAACGTTCAAAAAAAGATATATATCTGTAACAGCGCTCCGCTTCGCGTAACGGAGGTTTGCGAAGCTGATTGGTCATTCTGTCACTGGGCTATAGTTGGGCTACATCTGGCTGATATTTGGGCTACATTTGTTTTTTTGTGTGTCTGGCGGCCATCTTTGGGCTACATTGGGCTACATTGGGCTTCATTGGGCTACATTGGGCTACATTTGGGCTCCAACATATATATAGGCCAATGTAGCCCAATATATATTTTTCAAAGTTAATTTTCGTAAAAACCACTGGAGCATATATCTTGAGACATAGCAAAGGCACATCGGGCTACCAGTCCCTACAATTTTGCCAAGTTTCGTGGAAATCCATTCAGCCGTTCGAGCTAAAAGTGAGTCCAACCGCCCTATGGAAATGAAGGAAATGAATGGGTAATTTGTAATTAGCAAATAGCTAATCGCAAACTAGGAATGGTAAAGAATCGCTATTTATTCCTTAAAGTTCGCTATTTAGGAAATGCAAAAAACTTTGATGATACATATGGCGGTTCATCTCTAACAAGATAAGAAGCATAGGGATACATTTATGATGACTGGCGCATCACCAGGGATGTGTTAGTCATTCTGTGCCGCTGTTCCGTCACCTATGGTGTGCTGCATTTACAATGCGGCGCATCATGGGGCAAAAACAGCACAGATGCGTGATGTATCTGTGCCGTAAAGGTGGCGCATTGCTGGAGTTGTATCGCAAGTGTGATGAAGCTCCAGCAAGGGTCGGGGGTGCCCCTGTCGCAGGGTTTCTGTTCTCACACAGAACTGTGGACAGAGGATTGGAACCTCGGCGAATTAGGGTGTCCCAAAACTCACGTTAGTAATCAAAAACTCCTTAGCAAGCTAGGTACAGTGTCACATTGGATATAACAAACTCTCAATGTTTAGACAATCCAGAATATGAACTTATAGTACCTCAGGATACGTGGAACTCATGAACACTCGGTCGTTATATATTTCTTAGAAACCAGAACATGGAGTTAAGAAGAACACATGTGTATTTGAAATGTTTATTTACTAATGCCGTCTTCTCAGGCGTAGTATCTTAGATAATACAAGTACACATATTATCAGTAGCAAAATTACCAGCATAGTTACTAGTACATAAAAAGCGAATGGTGATAGTATGTTAACATGCTGTAAATGAATAAGAGTTAGCAACACTTATAAGCAGCCGCGGGCCGTGGAGGGAGTTACGGTGAGGCAGGGAGGCGGGGAGGGGGAGAAGCAGGGTGGAGAATACAAGTACACATATTATCAGTAGCAAAATTACCAGCATAGTTACTAGTACATAAAAAGCGAATGGTGACAGTATGTTAACATGCTGTAAATGAATAAGAGTTAGCAACACTTATAAGCAGCCGCGGGCCGTGGAGGGAGTTACGGTGGGGCAGGGAGGCGGGGAGGGGGAGGGGCAGGGTAGAGAGGGCTCCACCCTGCTTCTCCCCCTCCCCGCCTCCCTGCCTCACCGTAACTCCCTCCACGGCCCGCGGCTGCTTATATCTCACCCTCCCTAATACACATATTATATTATTTGCTAAGAAGGTCTCTTTGTGTTGGTTTAGGGCGTGCCCATACTTTAGTGTCTTAGATTTGAAGGAATCACATCAGCATACACCAGCTCTCTCTTCATGTGAACCGCATCAACTGTTGTGTATGTGTGTTCGGCAAAGCAATATAAAACCCGCCTCATGCCCAGAATTGGCAGAAGTTGCACTTATGTTATGAGTATGAAGTCGTGGAGATCAGACCTCATAACAATTCTGTATCGTGTTGTTCTTGAAACTTTAGCACTCGCTGTACAGATATAGTTTAACAAGCAAAGCAGATAGTAGAGCAATAACATATTATTCTCATGTAAACCACGATGAACTACTAGGTGGAAAGCTAAAGCAACAACTAAGTGTCGTGTGCAGAAGTTGCAAAAAAGGAAAAATGGCGCTTAAACCGGTAATGAGCCCATGCTAACTTAACACGGTGTAAAGATATCCAGGACCTAGATGACACCTCCCCATGATCCGGAAACGAACTGAATAAGATAATAGAAGTGCCATCTCATGAGAGCAGATTGCAAGTTTATATGTGGACGGTCCGCAAGGTAAAGCATTAAAAACTAGGAAAATTTAATGCTAAAGAAAAATAAAACAGCCAAGTACTTTATCGAGTCTTAAGCCAATAGGCAAGGTAAATAATAAAAACTTGAAAAATAAGTCAATGAATTGTCAATGAAATGCTAGTACTCAGCATATCAAACATGAAAAAGGTCTATGACATAACTGTGTATGCAAAATAAGCTGCAACAGCCTCCAATAGGAAGTCACCGTCTTCATCCGAAAACAGTTCAGCCATCCAATTTAAAAGCGGAAAAGAACATACGTGCTCTCCCAGCACCGGATCCTCTATCACCATCAGAGGACAGCTCGGTGGGTTTTCAAGAAAGCTCTGTTCCAAGAAAGACTGTGCTGCCGCCAATAAATTCCAGGGACCAATTAGTCCATGCATCAATGCCACAGCCATAATCCTTTCGCCAGGACAAACCAACTCGTGAGTAATGATAGGAGTCATCAGCTGATTAAAGTCGACGTCAGGAGAAACCGGTCCGCAGAGACACAAATCAATGGCCCAATCGAAATCACAGGTCAGGCAGTGAAATACAGGCTGGACACAGGTGAAGTAGGAGAATCGAAAAGATAATCCATATGCCGTGCTTAATATCGCCAACGGCATTGTGCCATAATATTCTAGCATGCGATTGCGGAACAGTGTCAGCAGCTGCAGGGTGGGAGGTTGCATAGGAGGGACATCCATATTTAAAAATGTAAAAAAGCACAAGAGCGTCCGCTGGTAATGCAAGTAAAAATGCCAATCCACGAAGCAGAGTGGAGAAAATAGAATGAAAGAAAGCAGGGATGACTCTAAAGATTTTCTCAAATGAAGTCACGAGACCACTGGTAACAACTTTAAAAAAGTGCGCCAGGGCCTTTGTGGAGGATGCGTTAAAGATAGTCCGAACCATCTTGCTGAAATTGAAAGGCAAATCTGAATTGAAAAGGGTCTGCACCTCTGTACGGGTGTTCGCTATGTGAAGCACGAAAGTTTCACGGGCCGAACTCAAGGCCACCTCTCTCTGAGACAAAAGAGCTCTTATTCTTGCCATGCCGTTGAAATCTCTCCCAAGGTTGGTATTTGTGGCCAGATTGAAAACTCCCTATGTTCATGTGTGGGAGAAAATAGAACATTTCTGCAGCAAATAACCAGTTCACTTACTGTTACGATAAAAGGAATACTTTTAATTAACTCAGAACAATCTTCATTATTGAGCATCAAATAACTACCATTTTCCAACAACTTGAACGTGGGGATGATAGCAGGAACTGGCGTGCCTTGCAACACGCAAGCCATATTTGGTCGGTGTTTGTTGCATGAACCGTGTAACTGTATGTGCCTACACATTAGTGAATGATCTGGCGTCTCAGTGCATTCCTCTCCATTCAGATAAACTTCTTGATCATCTTTGAAACATCTGTATGTGTATGGAAGCGACCAGACCTCATGAAGAAAAGCACTACCTAAAGGTTCATAACGACCTATTGGTATATATTTCATACAATTTGAAAACTTATATAAAGCAAAAGGCAGCGTTATTAAACCGTGGATAAGGCACGTTGCCAAAAAACCCGCAATCCTCTGCTGATGATGTCACTGAGCATGTCATGAATGATGTAATATGTGACATCATCAGCAGTGGATTACGGGTAATAGTATCTCTAGTTTACTCCCCTATAGCTGTCTTTCTTTTAACATAAGTGTCTGTTTCCTTCCCTTATACTTACTGTTTTTGGTTCGCTTCCGGTTCGCGTACCGGCGAGCGAACTGGGAAGCGAACTAAGAGAAATAGAGGTTGGCACAGTTCCAAATATTGTACCAATTTTTTAATAACGGGGAGGTAGTTCTGAAAAGAACTTTTTTTTTTATTGTTTTTGTTGTTTTATATTTTTTTTATTATTTTTAAGAACATTTTTTTACTTTTTTTGAATTTTTCTGAACAGTTTTATATTTTTTGGGGTTTTTCTTGGAGGGGGCAATGAAAACGATTCATTGTAAAGGGCTCAACAGGAGCAACAAAACAAAAAAAAAGTATTTATTATTTTGGGCGTTTCGTACAAACTTGCATATGATAGTCAATAGCTCTGTTGATCAGAGTGATGCTTCTTTCTCCGTAGCAAATGAATCCATCGCAAAATACGCAGATGTGTTTTACTTCACCAAATCTCATTTGTATATTTGGCACCATCTCCCTGCCCTCTGGTCCCGTTACTTCCGGTACAACAGATCTTCTGGCCATAATAGGAAGATTATCTAGGTCGTTCCGAAACTGTGCAGCACTGTAGTTGTTAGGATGCCACCTAGTCATATGGCGATGCATTGTGTAGTTTCCGAAACTGTATTTTTTCTCGGTTCCTCTGGACAGTCTATCTTGACATATAAGGCAAGTTACGTATCTTGCATTTACTTTTTTCTGACCTTTGGGAATTTAAAAAAATTGCCAAATGAAGTTTTCTTTCCGGTGAGACGTCCTGGGTTCCTCAGGCAAAAACTGCCTCTCTTCCTGCTCTTCCTCGTCTTCCTCTTCTTCCTCTTCTTCCTCTTCTTGCTGAATTATAACTTGAGCAGGTGGTCCACTCTTCCTTGGATGTGGCGGAGGTGGTGGGGAAGCACCAGCTGAAGCTACTAAAGAAGCCATTGCTCAGTGATCACAAAGGGTCTTTCTCTCACAATGATGAAAGTCAGAGTGAGGAAAGAAGGAGGGATTTTCATCATTTGGGAAAAACAAGAGTTCTCAACCAATCAAAAGTGTTCATTTTAGATTATATGACCTAGTCTTACATCATTAGGAAACCAAAAGTGAAATGAACCAATGAAAAGTGTTATTACCAAGTCACATGACTTGCTGTGTTTACGTTAAGCGCTTTGCAGGGCCTCCCGGTTTGCTTCCAGAAACCTGCGCTTTGCGACTCGCTTCGCGTACCAGTTCGCTAACGTAGCACGTCATATGACGTATCACGCGACAACGTGAAACGTCATGCGGACGGGAGGCGTCACGATGTTGTTTTCTAACGCGGCACTTGCGGTAAAGAAACGTTTACCGGCTCGCGGTCTATTTCGCGGCATCAAGGTCAGCTAACGGGAAGCTTCCCGATTCGCGAAGCGGGAACGAAGAAAAAAAAATATTTAAAAAAAAAATTATTCATAAACATATAAAATATATTTTTGGATTTAAAGAAGAATACATTTTACAGCTACAGATATTAGCTGTTAAAAAACCAATGAAATTCACTGAAAAAACCATAGGTTATAGACCATATATAGTTAGGAACTAGCATTTACAAAACCTTGAAAATTCACTGAAAAAACCATAGGTTATAGACCATATATAGTTAGGAATTAGCATTTAGAAAACCTTATTTTACTCACACAAAACCATTGAAATTCCATATATAGTTAGTTGCACTAACTATATATCGCGCACCCGCAATCCACTGCTGATGATGTCACATATTACATCATTCATGACATGGTCAGTGACATCACTGATGACATCACTGATGACATCTCAAATGACATCACTGATGACATCACTGATGACATCTCAAATGACATCACTGATGACATCATGACACACCAATACCAGTTACTACATACGCACTCACTGATTCCTACGTCTACACACACATTCACTCATTCACCCATACAATAACTCATACATACAGTCACTTATTATTACAACACTATCATATGCACTCATACACCTATGCAGACAGTCACACACTGCCACTCATCCATGGAGTTACTCACACACCAAGTCAGTCCTGTAAAGAATCAATCACACTTCCATTTCTTCATCTATACAGTTAAACACAGAACACCATACTTCAGTGACATCACTGATGACATCACTAATGACATCTGAAATGACATCACTGATGACATCTCAAATGACATCACTGATGACATCATGACACACCAATACCAGTTACTACATACGCACTCACTGATTCGTACGTCTACACACACATTCACTCATTCACCCATACAATTACTCATACATACAGTCAGTTATTATTAGAACACTATCATATGCACTCATACACCTAGTCAGTCCTGTGAAGAATCAATCACACTTCGATTTCCTCATCTATAGTTAAACACAGAACACCATACTTTTCACACATATACTAACACATACTTACTCTCTTATACAATCACTGATACAAGTACACATTGATATGCACAGAGTCACACACCTCCCAGCCAGCCACACACACACTCAGTCTTCCATACATCCAGTCATTCTTCAATATGTAAAACGTATTTAAACTTTACAAAAACACACAGACACTAGATGATGTCATCAGTGATGTCATTTGAGATGTCATCAGTGATGTCATCAGTGATGTCACTGACCATGTCATGAACGATGTAATATGTGACATCATCAGCAGTGGATTGCGGGTGCGCGATATATAGTTAGTGCAACTAACTATATATGGAATTTCAATGGTTTTGTGTGAGTAAAATAAGGTTTTCTAAATGCTAATTCCTAACTATATATGGTCTATAACCTATGGTTTTTTCAGTGAATATATATATATATATATATATTTTTTTTTTCTTTTTTTTTTTCACAGGAGGGTGACAAGGCAACTAAATATGATACAGGACTGACCCAAACAGAAAATGCAGTGGGGCAGCAGGCATGAAGCACCCCTGGGCAGTTGTCAAAATGTTATTCTAGGTTGTTTCAGATTATGACGCACTGGGCCAATATATAGCAGTGTGTAGCACCAGTGGGAAATGTTATCATCCTCACACTGCAATAAAGAAGAAAACAAAAAACAAGAAAGGTGTATAATTCCAGCAAAAAGAGTATCCCTTTCAGTTAAAAGTCATCAACAGACCACAGTGGGGTGTAGATCAGTGGCACATCCCATGCATAGTCACACCAAAAGTGTATTTAAACACTATGCAAACCAAGAGACCTTATTTCATCAGGAGGAAGACGTGAAAGTGTAGTATCTATTTTACAAAATAATTGGCAAAAAAGAGCATACTGTGCCCATTGCAAAAACAAATTACCATACCAGTCCTGTCATTAATTCCTCTATGTTGACTTCTCACCTTCACAATAGCTATACGAGGTAAGGCACACGGTCGATCCCCTACCACTCATGGAAGCATAGCTAACATCAGTAAAACGTCTCTGCCCCACAAGTACAGCAATAAGAACAGTGTAGATGGGTGTTCTGCAGAAACACAGAGAAAAAAACAGGATGTTTCCTGTGTTGGTCCCACCCTTATAGGTCAGTTGACAGGTACTTCCTATCAGGCGGCCATATTGGGTGAGGACCTTTTTAATTTTTAGGTCTCGCCTGTCGATGCGCATGCGCATCGAGCTTGTGAGATTATGGGGGCTTAAACAGTCTTTAACCAACTTGCAAAGAATCGTGGCGATTCCTTGCAGTGCCCGTGAAATTCAAGCTCAATGCGCATGCGCATTGAGCTTAAAAGCGCGTGCACATGCCCCCAGCCGCCTGCCTTGCATGTATTTTCCCTCAGGCGCACTCCTCCCACACACCCGCTCCGCCCCCTCCCCTGCCTGCCGTGTCGCATTTCTTAAGTTACCTCAGCCGCACTCCAGACCCCTGCTGCTTTCACACCCTCTCCCCGCTCCGCCCCCTCCCCTGCCCGCCATGTCGCATTTCTCCTCCCCCCTCCCCTTCTCTGCCTTCCCTCCGTCTTGTTTTTTTTTTTTACCCGCTCCGCCCCCTCCCTTTTCCCCGGAGTCACTTATTCCTCTGACGAAATGACACAATGCTTTTAACAATCTCACAATTTGCACTCGTGTACCACTACCCCCTCTCTTCTCCCCCTTCCTCTCTCTCACTACCCCTCCCTTCTTTGTGTGCGCACGCACCACGTGAAATCCCAGCGAAAAGTTAGCAGCGCTGAAACCCTCCCAATCTCAGCCCGCCAGAATCGCTCTGGATGAAGGCAAAGCTTCTAGTGGCTCCCTAAGCTGTTTTCCTCTTACATACTCGGCTCAATCAGCGCTGCCGCACGGAAGCATTTTTTTCCATTTATTCCTCTCCGCTCCGCCCCCTCCCTTTTCCCCGGAGTCACTTATTCCTCTTAAGAAATGACACAATGCTTTTAACAATCTCACAATTTGCACTCGTGTACCACTACCCCCTCTCTTCTCCCCCTTCCTCTCTCTCACTACCCCTCCCTTCTTTGTGTGCGCACGCACCACGTGAAATCCCAGCGAAAAGTTAGCAGCGCTGAAACCCTCCCAATCTCAGCCCGCCAGAATCGCTCTGGATGAAGGCAAAGCTTCTAGTGGCTCCCTAAGCTGTTTTCCTCTTACATACTCGGCTCAATCAGCGCTGCCGCACGGAAGCATTTTTTCCATTTATTCCTCTGAAGGAATGACACAATGCATTTCCCGATCTCACAATTTGCACGTGTGTAGTTGAAGTTGATCCCAAAACATGCCCTTTCACGTGAAAACCGTTTCTTCTCCCTTTTTCACAAGCGAGGGATCATCCCAGGTAGGAGGGACCAGAGGGAGAAAGAGAACCGCAACGCCTCATTCTTTTCTCGAACCCTCACTCTCTCTCTGCCTGCATTGCTCAGGTTTCCCTCTCGTCTTTTGTCTAGATCATTTCCATCTGCCCCTTTGCAAAGCTGGTTCCGTCTCTTTTTTGCTTTCCTTTTCACCCGTCTCTTTTCTGTCATTCTGTATTTTCTGTTTGCCTCTCTCAACTACAAAGAATTTGACAACTATAAAATTCACACACAAACATATAAGCCCCTTCATACAGACTCATGAACACTTTAACAGAACAGATGCACCCCCCTCCCCCACCACAAAGCGCGTCCGCTTCATTACTTCATGCGTGGCCTCTCCTTAACCTAATCTACCTCACCATCTATTCTGTGTTGTCAGACTGGAAGGCACCTTCGATGCATCTGCTACTATTTGCTTGACGTCCTGCGCGCTCATCTCATCCTGTGTCCTACAAGTCCCTTCTTTTATTTTAATTAAATACCGGACCATTTACTTGCAAAAAAAAAAAAAAAATACAGACTGCAAGGCGCCTTCAGTGCATCTGCTACTATTTGCTTTAACACAAACTAACACTTTACCATACTGCACTTCCTGCTTTCTCCCTCCCTACCTCCCTTTTTCTTGAGTCCCTTCTGCTTTAGCTACATGCCACTACTATTTGCTTGCCATCTTTCGTGCTCTTAACCCTCCCTTTCTCCATTAAGCCCTTATTGTTTTTTTATAATACATCATACCATTTGCACACAATACTACCTTACTCTTACGCAACTGCTACTATCTTCTTCTCTCCCTCCCTGTCTCTACCTACTACAGCATCCATTTTAATATAACAATTTGGAGCTGTACTGCAACTTTTGTATTTCTACTACTTCTCATTATTGTTTACTTGTTTTTATATGTTATTACAATGCTACAATTGTTAGTTATTTCTGTTAAATAACACGACAACACACAAAAACAATTTAGTTCGCCTCTACAAATATGCTCACATTCCTTTTGCCTTCCATAACTTTTCTATCAACAAGTTGCTGCTCTTATATCTTTTGCCCCCCACTCTTCCTTATCCATACTCTGCCATTCACCCATACAATCTTCCTTCACACACACAATACTTTTGAAATAACTTTCTCGCATATTACCTTTTAGCACTCCATACTAACAAGCATTTTTGCTGCCTACTCCCACAGTCCCCCGCAGCCCAAACTCACACATTGCACAAAACTCCATATTGTATTAAAATAGCGTGCCACTTGCCAGCCGCAATTAACCTCCTGGTCCAAGTACGCCCACCCCTCCCCTGGAGGGTTTGAATGCGCATTGTTTGTGTTGAGGAAGGTCACGTGAGCACTCGCTGCAACAGCCCACCCCCAAAAGGCACGTGCTCATCTCCCAGCTGGCTGCTGCTTTGACACAGGCCGACACTTCCTGCCGTGCGTTCCTTGCCCCCACCCCGAAAGAATTTGAGATGGCATGTTTGACCTCCGACCTTGCTTATCCATCCCAGTCCTCTTCTGTTCTTAATTTCAGCTTCTATACCCCTGCACACCAACTGTTTGAAAACCACGTAGGGTATACTTATACTGGGTTAGACTTTGGCACGTCAGTAATGGGTTTATGTGGTCAGCGGAATCTTTTTGGGGGTGGAAATAGGGGAAGAGGGTGTTATGCCAGGCACCCTTTGAGGCCTTATTGCCTCCTTGTGCTTTCACCAACACATCCACCATCACCTCCACATCCACCACCACCACATCCACCACCACCACATCCACCACCACCACATCCACCACCACCGCATCCACCACCACCACCACACCCACCACCACCACACCCACCACCACCACACCCACCACCACTACATCCACCACCACATCCACTACAACCACCACCCCATCCACCACTACCACCACCACCCCATCCACCACCACCGCCGCATCCACCACATCCACCACCACCACACCCACCGCATCCACCACCACCACATCCACCGCATCCATCACCACCACATCCACCATCACATCCACCATCACATCCACCACCACATCCACCACCACATCCACCATGACATCCAACGCCACATCCACCACCACATCCGCCACATCCACCACCACATCCACCACATCCACCACCACTTCACCACCGCATCCACCACCACATCCACCACTCATCCACGCAACGCCACTCACACACGCAACGGCACTCACACACGCAACGGCACTCACACACGCAACGCCACTCACACACGCCACTCATCCACGCAACGCCACTCATCCACGCAACACCACTCATCCACGCAACGCCACTCATCCACGCAACGCTACTCATCCATGCAACGCCACTCATCCACGCAACGCCACTCATCCACGCAACGCCACTCATCCATTTGCAAAACGAAAAAGGTCAAACTCTTCTATTGCGAGACCTATTGCATTTTCAATGCTTGTTTAATTTATAGGTAAATGCTGTGTCTGGAACACGGAGTGCTCCTTTGTGACTGTGACGAGGAAGACGGACGAGGATGGTAATGTGATATGCAGGGATAATTCACAAAGTATATGAAGAGGTGAGACAAGGATACTGTATGCTAGTTTCATAATTCCCTGCCTAGACGCTACTACTTTTTTAAAATCCAGGTCATAACGTTGCCCTTCAATGCGTTACTACATATCAAAATGCAACAAGAGTTTATAAGAAAAGCACGCCACTGTGCAAATACTGGGTTGCTCCTGCAGGCAAAATTTAATCTCACCTAGAGGTAAAAAGAGCAAATCTTTTAGAACAATAAATAAGCCAAAGCTGTTTTTATGTCCATCCCTGAACAACCAGAAGTATAACATTTTGAAAAAAGTTAAGCAGATGTTATTTTCCAGTTTGTTGAAATAATTTGATGGCAGGATTCATTTGGATGCTAGAAACAGGCTTAGCTGAATCAAAAAGTTATGATTTTTCCCTCGGAGGACAAGTCTATTATGGTCATATTTATGACAACAGAGAGTTCTATTTTTTTCTTTAAAGTAACATATGCCTCACAGGCATATACAAATCAGGGTGTTTAATAAAGAGACAATGTATAAATATAATAATATTAACAACTACCAAATCAATGTATCTAGTAAAGTTCTATTATTGGAAGTTTTTCCCTTCTGTGTCTTTGTATTTTTATATAAACAAAAATTTGAAAAAAGACATTGTTGGAAAGAAAACTCCCCAACAAACAGGAGGTGGAGTCACCAAGAATAGGAGAGGAATACAACAGTTAAATGAAGCACACATTGGATATCAAAAACACATGCAGAATTATTGAACTAAAAAGGAGAGCAATGACTTATTTCCGTGGGTCGACTACCTTCAAGAGACTATTGAGTCAGTGCTGCCAAGTCCAGTTTATATCCCTTCAATAACACGTGCCAAGACCCGGTGTATGTCCTTAATGGGGTGCGCGTGAAATGGCAGGTGGACACCTTCTGCTACCTAGGTATAAGAATTTATAGGCACCAGATGAACTTACTGGATGGTAACATGGGTAGAGCACTGACTGACGTCCGCTCCCAACTGGCTTTTGTGGCAACACTTCCACTGTCAGTGACAGGCCAAGTGGCTCTCACCAAAATAGTGATCTTCCCACGGTATCTATATTACATCGCAAACTTACTACTATACATCCCTCCTTCCTTGTTTCGCTCTCTAGATAGGTTTGTTAGAGATTTTATAAGGGGGTGGCTCTCGACATAGAGTGTCAATAAGGAAGCTCTACTTGCCCACAGAGCAAAGAGGCTTTGTGTCCCCAAACTTGGAACAGTATTACCTAGTGGCACAGCTACAATGGGTAGCTAGATGGCTGGACGATTGCCAGCTTTGGGACACAGCATCTACACAACTACCCTGCACCTTAACTGCTCTGATTAGATTGTTTCACCCTTGAGCGAAAGCAAAACCATGGGAGTCACTACTGCTTGGCATGGCGTATGGGTGTTACCGTAGAAGTTTGTATTTTACCCGAAATGTGAAACAATATGCACCCAATTTACCACTAGAAGGAACGCCTAAAGATAACACAACGACTATGGCCGCTGAGCTATGCGGCTATCGGGAGACTGGGATTCATGATATGAGAGACCTATATCGGGAGGGTGTCCTAATCTCATATGGCACACTAGTAAAAGAAGACGGGTTGCATCCAGGCCAATACCTACTACACCGCTCGTTCTTGGGCTCTTGGTTGCACTTACTTCCTAGGGGTGGGACATAACCAAAGAGCCCCCAACTCATCTTACCATACAGTCCCTATACATAATGGGACGAGGCAGACATCTCACGCGATGGTTCGCTGCCTCACTAAGAGAACACACTGCAATTACATTGGCACCACTTCGACTCCACTGGGCGGGAGACCTGCACCATCCGTTCATGGACCCCGAATGTTCCTCAGGGCTGGAGATCCCTGTGCATATTGCCAGGAATGCTCGCCTATGCCAAATACAGTATTACATCACACAGAGAGCATATCTTACACCCTTCACAATTAATCAATACTTTGGCCGTGTACCACTTGTCCCCATTGCTGCCTCACTGATGCAGATCTGCTACACATGTTATGGGAATGCTCCTACCTGCACAGGTACTGGTAGGAAGTAGCAGACACTCTTACCCAATGCACAGATCGCACACTCCCATTTGAATGGAAGACCTACATATTACATCTTTACCGTAGAAGCCAGAAACACAAACTGACTTCTAGGTAGATTGATCTGGGATTTAATGGTAGCTAAGAGACTGATCACCAGGAGATGAAAGGCTCCTGATCACCTTCACATATTAGCGTGGAGGCGCTCCATACGGACATGGAATAAGGCTGAGATTATTGTAGTACGCCAATAGGACACCCGGGGTATCCGCAGGACCCCACTTGCCACAAGTTGGGACACTGTGTTAGCGGAGTTACAAAACATTGATAATACCAACACAGAGGCTTCACCCTCTACTAACACCACTGCTTAGGAGTACACTTCAGAAGAGGAGGGCAGATGCTGAAAAGGACGTGGATCTGAGATAATAGGCGGCATACATGAAGGCGCATTTCCCGATACTACCCCTTGGACACACACCAGAATCCCCTTTAGTGCAAAAGACACACTAGGTGGGGGGACCTGGGAACACTCTGAATTTACCACACAATCACCTGTTATGTTTTAAGTTGTCCCTGTTATATTACTACCTGCCTTCCTAGTTCACAGACTACTGCATAGTGAGTGATTACAGAGCCGACATGCAGTACATATTTAGGCACAGTGGAGCTATCATGAGCACCAGCGATTAATATCCGAGGGACAAGTACACACAGCAGTAATATATGTACCCTGTAGACAGAAGTGTGGATCTATTCTGATTGAATCTGCACCAATATATACTCACTATCAATGTACCCACCAAATGGCTATTACCAAAAGTAATGTATACTGTGTATATATGTACTGTTTATGAAAACCTAATAAAAACAGATTCAAACAAGAGACTCAATGGGGGGGGGGTGGATTGGTAGGGAAACGGCAAATCATACTTTCCTGTGGATTACTTTGGAAAAGTCTTGGGTATTCTCCACATGTGACATGCCTCTGTCAAGCACTGTATGCTCTTCAGCAGTTCTTGGTATGTAAAAACGTATGTGCCAGAGCTCAAAGTTTTTCTCAAGAGGCCACTGTAGCATGAACAATCTACAGCCTCTGCAAGCGCGGTCAAATTGCTGTACCAGCAAAAGTACTAATCAGCTCACTCCTAAAAGTGCAATTACTTAGACTACTCCGGGCGGCAGTGTCATTCATTTTTAATGTATTTTTATTAAACACTATGCTGATTAGTTCACTTCAAAAATATACATATAATGCGACCATGTGGTGGATAGGCAAACAGGTCCACCATGTTAATTGGTGGTGTTGAGAATTAAGTGTTGGTGCTGAGTACCGTCAAACATCAGCTCAAATTAAGGACTGGGCAGACAAGCATCTGCCTGACTGGACAGAACAGACTTGACAGGACAACATCTGCAACACCCTGAACAAAAGGGACATCAAACCACAATTGATGCTGAAACAGCAGTGCTCTAGAATTTGCTGATACTAGGCAGGTCATGGTTGTAGAAACATCCCCAAGGCGTGTGCATGAAGAAGGTCCCAGGATGGACTTCCCTGGACGCTATTTGCAGAACAATATGTGGCTGGCAACAGCAGCTTTAGAGCTGGAGCTATTATAACAAAATCCTAATTGTCGTTCCTTGCGCTAATGCTGATCGTACAAGAAAAGAGATTCTCCTTGGCAAAGTCAACAAATTAACCGCCAACCTCTTCCCTCAGGGAGATCCCTGGCCTCCTGCATCTCAATCGCTTTTCTTGTTTTATTTTCTGCTCTTTCCTTTCCTGTCCGCTCCCCCAAAACATTGCATTCCTAACGAGATGTCAGCTAGGCCCCTCACCAGCCCTGAGGGGCGCTGGGCCTTTGCAAAGTTAGGCTGACATTTGCTCTCCTCCAATAAAAAATATTTAGTCCATTAAACATAAATACCTGTCGTTATGATGCATGGACTTGGTACAAGCCTCCTGCGTCCCTGCAATGTTTATTACAGCCAAACAACTGCAATGCCTGCATGTTTTCAACTTTAGTGTATTGATTAAACTTTTAAATGGCTGCTATATATCCCAGGGACATCAGGAAGATTAATTTGCGTCAATGTTCATCTGTAATTCATTAGCCATTTATTCTTTACAACCACATGGGCTATCAAGAAAATGCAGGCCATTTTTCACCATGTGCTAGCTTCGGAAACAGATCCTGAAATTTGTACTGCATACCAATAAGCTCTCAGGGCCAGGCCACTTACACTGCCGGCCTTTTTTCACAGTTTGCAGCTGAGAGTAATGACTGGATAGCAAGACGTCAGAATTGTACGGGGGGGGCACCGGAAATGGCGTACTCCTGGCCCGTGCACAGGGTGACAAATTAACTGCCTTGTTTCTTGCATTAGATTGATTTCCTATTCTTGTGATGGACTGAAACGGAGCAGCTGGTTTCTCAAGTGTAGACCACAGACAAGAAAGAGGGCTCCTCCTTTCAGCTCACGTTTATGAACACTGGCAGTTTGCTCTACAAAGACATGAGTTGATGTTTGCTCTGGCTGTTACCATTTATTTTATTTATTTATAAAGTTTTATATAGCGCAAACTTGACCCAAGAGGGTATCAAAGTGCTTTACATTTAGGATCCTTGGGTTAAAAGTTACATCAGATACAAGAGCATAGTAAGGTACAGTACAAATAAACAATGTTTCAAGAATTAGTAGGAGGGAGGGAAGAAAGGAGTAATAGCGGGGAGACGAGCAGGAACGGTGCCCAATGTCCGGCTGGGTAGGTGACGGTCAAGGGGGAAACTAGGACCAATCTCCTCATTAGCTGTCTAGCAGCTCCACCAGTCATCAGCCTAGTTGCTCAGGTCTCAGCATTCAGGAAAACCAGTTTTTAGTTTATTTGATTTGAGAATGTTACCATCTTGAAAATGGACCACACCAGTTTACCCAACAAGGTAAAAACGTGGTGAAAGGAAGAAAACACTGTCATATCCCATTACAAAATATTATGAAGGATTACTCTGTCAATTGTGGTCTCTGCCCTTGTGTCAGAATGCACAGAGGACCGAGTGGCAAATTTGCACATCTCTACCAACAAAACTTCTATAATTACAGTGGCTGGTGTTGCTGTTTCTTTAGTGAGCCTAACTCTTGTCTAGGGCCCGTCAATAATTGAAGGCAAAAAGAAAAGCAATGAGCTAGCCATAAATTAAGGTCTGCGTGGCATGTTAAGAAAGTATTTCTTCTGTGTTAAGCTTTACAACCTTTAAGCATTATATTTTATGCTATTCGCTCTTTATATGTTCCACTGTGGAATGTTGCTTGTATCTGTTTGAATAAGATAGGACTGGGTGTTGCATTCTCTGTGCCCTCTGCCCTCTGTACCAGCAGCGTCTTCACTTCTTTCCTCTACAATAAAGAACCATGAAATCTACATGTCGGAGTGCTTTCTACACACAACACATTTGGCGACGAGGATGGACATTCAAAATGACAACCTGCTAAAAAAACAGTAACACTTGGTCGGATTAGTGGATCGAGGCAACGTTTACAGTATTTGTGTCTCAATGGAGAGGTCTCCTTAGGAGAGTAAACTGAACTACCAAAACGACTGAGCTAGAAGCACAACGACAGCCTTAAGATATTGAGATTAGTCTGAAGATCAACTTTATCGTTCATAAAGGCTCAGCAATGAATGTCTGGATGTCAAACGATGAGAAACAGAGTGATAAAAGTGGACAGTCACAAAGGGCCCTAATCAATGGATAGCAATGAGATCTCCTCAGTTCCATGTGGATGACCAAATTTAAAAGATAAAATATAATGCTTAAAATTACAGATGATGAAAGAAGGGAATTACGCTGTATATCTTTCTGTAATATATTTGTGTAAGAAAGGCAGGCAATAGCTCAGCTCTTACAGTGTTTGATGTCTCACAGGCCAGTACACAAGCACCTGTGAATAAGCAAGGGAAAGCCTTGGACCGAAGGGGTAGGCATGAATACATGTGTACATTTATAGGCTGAATGTTTAAGAGTGACAGCCTGCACTTGCCTGGTTTTTTTTAAGTCAAGGAGGGAAACCCACCAGCTTTCATTTGTTGCATTTCTGATGCACTCCAAACAAATCCACAACCATCATCGAGCATACGCAATGACTAGTTTACCAAAGCAGTCACATGTCCAGCCCAGGGACCCAGGTAGAACAATGGCAGCCTGGTGCAATGTCTTGTCTCTTTCCACTCCAACAAAGGAATACCTCTTTATCCTGCTGTCCCTGTCCTCTCACCAACTGACCTCTGTGTGCATATGAGCAAGCAGATATATCTTATAGGAACTCTTTCACCAACTCTGCTCTTTCCAAGGAATGTATAGGCAGCCCTGCCTGTTCCTGCTGTCTTCCTTTGCGGCAGTTGGTGAAAAATTCAGCACAGAGGCTGTTGCTTGCCCACAGGCTAGTGCAGTGCATCAAACCGTCACTTGTCACAGACAGTAGTAGAGAGAGTTTGAGAGAGTTGGGTGAGCATTTTATCCATCATTCGGTGACGACAACACAGCTTTCCCAACTTGCTGCAAACAGCAGAGCTATCCCACACAGGTATCGCTTTTCCAATGGACACCCCACTCAGGGCACAAAGCAGAGCCATGCCTCGCTTGCCAGAGTTGGTAGATATAGCCCTCATTTTCTACAGCTATCTCTCCCTTGCCACAGACAGCAGCCTTGTTCAACTGACTTGTGCTAGACACACCCGACCTGTCCATGGATCTGTCTGCCCTTACATACTTGTCTAACATGTAAAAAGAACAATTGATGGACAGAATGTTGATTAAGACAGGTATACCCAAACTTGGGTCCCGTGCTCTTCATGCTACTGGAGTCCAGCTAGCCAGGTTGATGAGGGGGTGAAGCACTGAAACCGGTTCCAGGATGCTTGTTTCCAGTCCAGGGAGGACCTGGCCTGGCAGTTTGGGCTGGACTGTTCCCATGGGGAGCAGGGTCTAGAATGATTTGCATATGGCTGGGTTTAAAATGAAACAGCATGGGGAACAAAAAAACAATGGATTTAGGCCCAAATCTCTGTACTGGGGTGATTGTTTGACATTGTTCAACATTGTGTCCATGTATTGTTCTTTTTGCACTTACATACTTGTCTGTCTGGTTGCCTACATCCATCCATTCCACTATCCCTGGCCAGTGGACCTCAAGAACATGGCATCTCGAGGGAAATTTGGCAAAAGAGAACCACAAGAGACAACTCAGACAGGACAGGGGCACACCGGTGCAGAAGCACAGGGAAAGAGAAACTGTCATGCAAGCGACACACCCGGAAATACAGTACAAAGGTTTACTGGGAGACTAAACGCAAGAGCAACCGAAAATGACAAGATCAAATTAGCCCCATGTAAGGAGAGACAAGTAATAAAAAAACTGCAATGGTGCTGGCTCCATAACATCTAGATCAGAGACACAACAGACAAGAAACAGAAGATTCACTCACTGCACGACCCATTGGAGACGCTCCACTCTGTAATCTTCCAACCATAGACATTTGTCTGTCCACAAGAATGTAAACCTCAAATAGGCCAATTAATTGGCTTTGCCAATAAATCAATCAACAATAAACTTTCTTTGATTATTATCAAATAATTATAAAAGCACAGATAAAAGAAAAAAATGTAATAAGAGTTTAACAATTACATACATCTTCTATAAGTAGTTACGCTAGATGGCATTCAAAAGAGCTTTGATTTGTGGTAGTGTATTATTGACTTTAAAAAACCCTCCAAGCATGAAAGACAACTTGATTGCGCAACTTCTGTAGATAATGAAAAGCAAATTTTGCACTTAAAAAAATCCATATGCCGTAAGTACAGGTAATAAATGTTGCAGCTTTAAAGGTTTATAAAATTTACAAAAGAAAAGAAAGTGCATCATTGTCTGAACATAATTTAATTACAGGGGCAGATCAATATTGTTGAAAAATCACATTAGACTAAGGAAGCAAAGATGACATCTTATGCTGCCCAAATGGAATCTAGTCAGAAGCGATCTTTCCCGTGGATTACTGGCCAAGGTCAAATAAGGCTCTGTTCCAATTACTGTTTATATAATAGTGTAATCTCATAGAGTTGTTTTTTTTCCATTTCTTGTATCTCACTCATCACATTGGTAAACAGTATATACATCTTTTTCACCCTTGCTGTGTCCCACTTGGTGATCTGGTGCGGTGATGTAAACAACTCAGGTCTACCAAGAGCTTCAGCAGTTCTCTCGATGTGCCTGAGCCAGGGGATCGTGTGGCCGTGATCACAAACTAGATAATCAACTATGATATCTTGATTATTCAATCAATCAATCATTCATTTGTAGAGCGCACTACTCACCTGTGAGGGTCTCAAGGTGCTGAGGAGGGTTGGGCGTGCTGCTACTGTTCGAACAACCAGGTCTTGAGAAGTCTCCTGAAGGTCAGCAGGTCTTGGGTCTGTCGCAGGTGGATGGAGAGGGTGTTCCATGGCTTGGCGGCGAGGTGGGAGAATGATCTGCCTCCGGTGGTCGTTTGGTGGATGTGATGCGTGGAATGGTGACGGTGGCGAGGGCGAGGTCAGCAGAGTGAAGGTGGCGGTTCGGGGTGTAGAAGGTGAGTCGTTTGTTGAGGTATGTCGGTTCGGTGCTGTGGAGTGCTTTGTGAGCTTGGGTGAGGAGCTTGAAGGTGATTCTCTTGTTGACGGGGAGCCAGTGCAGGTCTCTCAGGTGGGCAGTGATGTGGCTGTGGCGGGGATGTTGAGTACAAGGCGTGTGGAGGCGTTCTGTATGCGTTGGAGTCTTCTCTGGAGTTTGGCCGTGGTTCCCGCGTAGAGGGCGTTGCTGTAGTCCAGCCTGCTGCTGACCAGGGCATGGGTGACCGTCCTTCTGGTTCTGGTGGGGATCCATCTGTAGATCTTGCGAAGCATGCAGAGGGTGTTAAAGCAGGAGGAGGAGACGGCGTTGACTTGCTGGGTCAGATAGTGTTGAGTCCAGGATGAACCCCAGGTTGTGTGTGTGGTTGGTGGGTGTCGGTGCAGCTCCGAGCGTGGCCAGCCACCAGGAATCGTCCCAGGCGGAGGGGGTGGAGCCGGGAATGAGGACCCCCATCTTGTCAGAGTTCAGTTTCAGGCGACTGTTTCCATTCTGCGACAGTCTTCATTCCTTCGTGGAGGTTGGTTTTGGTGGTGGCGGGGTCCTTGGTGAAGGAAAGGATCAGCTGGGTATCGTAGGCGTATGAGAGGATGTTGAGGTCGTGCGATCGGACGATGTTGGCAAGCGGTGCCATGTAGACGTTAAAAAGGGTCGTGCTGAGGGATGATCCTTGGGGTTCACCGCAGCTGATTTTGGTGGCTGTTTATTTCCCAATGTCAATACCCACAAAAGTAAAGGAGCGAGCCAATTTTATATAGTCTTCTGCATACATTACGCCTAGTTCCTCATGAGGAAATAATAAGGACTGGAAGGAGGTAGTCCTAATAAGCGCTTACAAAATTGATTTTCCTTAAACTGTAACTTTTTGTATCACTATTGCCCCAGGGAGCAACCCTAAAGGTCAATATCGGTACACATTTGAGCTTATATATTTCCAATAGGGATATAATAAGTTTGCTCCCCATACTCTTTGTTAAATCCAACAAAGCTCCAACAGAGTGATTAAACCCAAGACATCTATTTGAAAGACATGGTAAGCATGAACTGAATTAATCAAATGTGAACCCCTCAGTTTGGGAAGTGATTTACCTTCTCAATACGCTCACCCTTGATATGGGTGGGTCTAACTTTACATGTTTTTGTGCCACACACCATATAATAGGTTTTTTGAAAGTTGATTTCAAGGTCTTAATTGCAATTGTATATTGAAGGAACAGAATAGGATCGCCTGCTCTAAATGCATTGACTCTCTATCCCATACTTTACAGATACTGTGATTCCGGAGTGCAAACCGGGAAAAATGTCTACCAGGTCTTGTCCCGAGCCCATATTAGAAAGAATGTTCCATAGCGTAGTCCGGTTAAGCTGGTCAAAGGCACTAGTAAGATCTATAAAGGAAAGATCGAGTACCCCCTTCTTGGCTATTGTCTATTTATTCATATGTAGATGTAAATTTAAACACTTTTCTTGTATAGCAAGCCCCTCTCTAAAGCCATAGTGAACCACTTTATTGGTATTAGTTTGGCTGCGCTATAAAAAAAAAATACAAATGTTCAATATTAAATTTAAGAGTTAACCTGGTCTTAATCAAACAATACAGCAGAACGAGCTAAATATTAGTAATATGGGCTCTATGGAGTTGTCATCACACCAAATAGAACATCTTTGTCTTTGCAAATTCCTGGATGGGTCTGATTTTACATTTGATCTAATTTACCCAAGTGTGTTCATAAGAACACATGAAAGATCCCTTAGTCTAGCTTTTCAGAGGCGAAATCCACACATTCAAAGATGTTGGCCGAGGATGCATCTATTTGCCCACTTCTTGGGGCAGAGATGCTGTTGCATCACAAACCAATGCAAAGCTACAATGCTACTGATCCCAGAGTAATGAAGATGTAACTTTGCTTTTCCCTAATATTCAAAGAGATGTAGCTCGGAAGAACCGATTGAACAAAGGTTATTTGTGCAATACTTCTGTCATGAGCTGAAGTCCATATGTATGTTGCCCTCGCCTTGGAAAATGAGACACTGAGAATGACATTGTTCAAAACTTCAGCTCAAAAAAAAATTGCATTCTTGATTCCTTGCACAAAACATTCCTCGAAGGATCCTATTCTATTTCTGGAGTTAACCTGATTCCAGCTCAAACTCCCATTTGCATCCGAATTGTGATTCCCAATCAAGTGGTAAGTATACCCCTCCCATGGGAAATTTTTGTATAGTAAAAGGTGACACAAAAAGTACAAGCAAATGGCAAACATGTTTTAAATGCACACTTCGGAACATGGGAAAAGATGGGTTATTTGCACGTTATCCCCCATTCCGAGATCCAAAACTCACACTGGTGTAGTGTCTGTGAGCCCACTAATTACTGTAACTTGCCGTATCATAAATTATGGGTGTGCAATGACCACACCGAAATAGCACCCAACATTGAAGATGGCTGAAGTCTTTTCTGGTTTGAATATAAAAAGATTAGTAATGGTGTCACAAATGAATGCCCTTGCAATTTAGGGAGGCATTAAATGCCATAAACACCAGTCAGAAGGGCCACAGTGTTTGTTCAGAAATAGCTTGAATCTATCTTGTAACAAGACACTGGTAAGATGGTACCCACACAAGGCACGTAATTCAGAGCTGGAGGAAACTGTCACAAATCCCAGATGAGGAAAATGTCATGCATCACATAATGGTAGTGATCATTCCACCACAGCAGTGACATGATATTGCTATTGGGTTACCCTGCTGATTTTTCTCAAATTATTTAAAATATTGCAACAATTTCTTGTGATTTTGCCCTGTTTTTAGTTGTTGCCTTATTAATATTCGAAAGCATGAGGTTATAAGGCACATAAATAAAAGAAAAGTCATGTAGGGAGAAGTCTTGTAAAGGAGTCTATGAACTCACTAAAATAGTAAGACACTAACAAGTTTACGAAACAGAAGTCAACTAAGTTTACACATCAAGAGAAGCAAAAGTAAGCAGGGTTTTATGAAGTTTGCGAGTTTTTAGGTGATCAGACATAGCACACAATAGGGGTGGTAGCCTCTTCCATCTGTTTCCTACAAGCCAAAAAAAAGGAAAGGAAATTTAGTCTAGATGGGTTACTGCTTGGAACAGTTAACAAGTTTGCATTACCAGATCTCAAGTCTTGGAATGAAACATACTCATTCCAAGGAAAATTGGAGATAGCGGGTCCCTTTACATGTGTGGCTTTATGAGAAAAGCACATCACTTTAAAAATCACCTGAGGCAGCCAAGGCAGGACAGGTAGATGTTTCAAAATATGGTTCCTGTGCTGCAGAACTAAACGAAGTGGGCAGACAGATTTTGAAGGGTTTGCCGCAGTAGTAGCATATATTAAGGCAAATCCAAGGGCACTGCATTACCATAATGAAGTCTGGCTGCATCTACATCTTTCTACAAGTAGACAACAATCAAGTGTGCATTTTCTTCCATGTAGGTAACGGTAAACAGCATGAAGAGGTTAGCTTAGCCAGCGGAGGTTTATATAGTATTGGCTGGTGAGAAGAATGCAGCAATTCTAGCTTGAAAAATAGGTAATGGTGAATTCCCCATAGAGAATGGCCAGTTGGTGCTAGACCATGGAGAGGCAGGGCCAAACACCAAACCTCTCTTTTCTCATTGTTCAGTTTGAGATCACTGTTGAACACCAAACTAGTGATGTCAACCAGACACTTCTAAAATTCTTCCTTCTGTATGACTGACCTTTTCTAAGGGATATACAAGATAAGTTAAATGTCATCTGCATAACACTGAAACTCAAAGCGCTTTAGAAGCGGACTGCTGAAAGGACATCTCTTGTGTGGAGTCAAAACCCTTCCGACCAGAGTATGGAGAGTTATAGTTAAAAAGGTAACATCGTCTGATGAGCTCTCTGACATGAATAAACTTATTTTTTAATTTGGTGGTCATAATGCAGTAAATCCGACCCAACCAGGACAGTTCTATCGTTCATACTGCACACCATCCATCCCTTCCCTACAGCACTACCATCATCAAACTCTCTCTTTTTTGGTTGATTTCCCCTCCTCCTTCCCCCTCCCTCCGAATATTTTGGTAAGGATTGAAATTTGGAACTCCTGTTTTCGGGCTCTAGTCCATAATTTGTAAGTCACCAGTTCTCACTGGTTGTTCTCAAGATGCACGTAGCGATTCCATTTTTTATTTTCTTCATAGTTACAGGCTGGTTCTGTAATGCATCTTAAGCGTCCTCATACACTGTGTACCTTGACAACCTGAAAAGCTAAATTAAAGTATTTTTTAAAATGGTATAGGGAGACACACACAAAAAAACAACCAAATATATTCGTAGTTGTCTAGGTGTTTTCCTTTTCTTGGCCTGTAGTCATTCAATTTGAGGGTTTCAGGCTCTGAACCAGAAAATACCACAGTGTTCAATTCTACAACAAACAGTGAGCTGAGAGGGGCAAACCTAGGTCTCATTTCCAAGCTCTTAGACATATTCGGACCATTGTGAATGTTAAATAGCTCTTGAAAGATCACCAAATCTGCAACACACTGGACAAAAAAGCCACAGAAGTGGCTCTGCATGTCACAGTGGATGGAGAGCTCCATGCTAAAGTCATACATTACGTGTATGGAGACTCTGTGAGAGTCCTTAGTGGGATTATCTCCCCTCTCTCTTCTGAGGCTAAGGCTTCTCAGGAAAGCCAGGCCTTGTTAACGATCTGACTGGGAGATGTCCTCGTAGCAGTAATAGCCACCCGATGATTTGTCCATCTTATTCCTTGGTGACAATTCTGTTTTCCCTCCAAATTTCTCCTTTTCTCTGTGCTAAGACCTGTATGTTAAGACAGTGCACTCCCAGCCACCATTTTGTGTTCTCAAGCCAGTGAAACCAGCCCCCCTGCTCCCTCCCCCCCCCCCCAGCAACAGGGATTTTTCTACATCAGAGGGTGCTTCTGTGAGCTGTTTAAACTGTGTTTTACTAGGGCCTTTGCACTTCGATTTTTTGGCCAGCAGGGAGAGTAAAGTTTTATTCAAACAGTGTTGTTAGATTTCAAGCTAGTGAGGCCCTTACCTGCTGAGGTCCAAAGTGTGGATTGAGCCTGTCTTTCTCCTAGGAGATTCTGAACAGGAGAAGCAGCTGCCCAACCCCCACCCACAGGCCAGCAGACCATTGGCTATTCAGCTACCAGGCAAGTCTGAGCCCTCCTCTCACACCTACCCAGGCCCCTTAAGGCCTTGCTGGGTGCATCCCAAATCATTCTCCTCCATCTTGTGAGTTGCAGCCTACCTGTGCCCCAGATTGCAGTGAGCAGAGTCCAGGAAGTGGTAATGAGACAGACTAGTGCTGTCTCTTCCCAAGACAAAAAGTTGTTTAAAAAACGATTTTCACTTTCTGTGTTTACTGTCTAGGCCTGTGGTTGTTACAGTTAAAAATTGTAGTTTTAGCCAGCCTGTAATTGCATATTTTATCACCTGTGTTGTGTTTTAAATTTGTGGTTTTCCCTGCCCATGATTGCCTCCATTTAGTGTGTTGAATTGTGGGATTTGCAGTCCAACCTCTGTAGTTTGTCCCTCTCATTCCTTGGTGACAATTCTGTTTTCCCTCCAAATTTCCCCTTTGCTCTGTGCTAAGACCTGTATGTTAAAACATTGCACTCCCAGCCACCATTTTGTGTTCACAAGCCAGTAAAACCAGCCTCCCTGCCTCTCCCTCCCCCCCCCCGCAACAGGGATTTTTCTACATTAGAGGGCCTGAGCACTTCGTTTTTTGGCCAGCAGGGGGGAGTAAAGTTTTATTTACACAGTATTGTTAGATTTCAAGCTAGTGAGGCCTTTACCTGCTGAAGTCTAAAGTGTGTATTGAGCCTGTCTGTCTCCTAGGAGATTCTGAACAGGAGAAGCAGCTTCCAACTTTCTGGCCAGCAAACCTTGTCTGAGGTCGCTGGAACCTTATATGGTCTGCTAGTGATTGGTACATGTCTACACTGATTGGTGGTTGTATCTGGTGTTTATCTTGGATTAGGGTTAATGTCCTCATTGGTTGGGTATTTCAGGGTTCTGATTGGTTTCTGGGTCTGTGATTCAATTTTTGTAGCGTTGGGACTACGGCTAGGGTTAGGATTTCTATTGGAAGTAGGGACTAGGGCTTCCTATGTTATTGGTTGTTGGGAGTAGGGTGGGACTAGGGCTAGGGTTAGACCTTTAATTGGAAGTAGCGGTTAGGGCTTCTGGTGTTATTGGTTGCTGGACTAGGTGTGGGACTTAGAGTAGGGTTAGGCTTTCTATTGGAGGTAGGGACTAGGGCTACCTGTGCAATTGGTTGCATGGACTTGTTTTGGGACTACTGGTAGGGCTAGGGCCTTTATTGGACGTAGAAATCAGGGGTTTTGAACTGATTGGGTGCTTGGACTAGGGCTACGATTGGCTGTAAGGTCCTGGTCTCCTATTGGTTCTAGATTTTAGGGCTAGTGTTGTGATTGGATAGTGTTAGGGCTAGGGTTCCCATTGGCTGAAGGGGTCACCTGATTTCTAGGGCTATAAAAAAGGCCAGGTTTAGGGCGTCTCAGTCCAGGCGTCGAGGCTAAGGGCAGAGAGGACAAGGGCAGTTTCCTGTTTGAGCCTGTTAAGGGCAGAGAGGACAATGGATGCGGCCTGTTTGAGCCTGTTAAGGGCAGAGAGGACAAGGGCAGTTTCCTGTTTGAGCCTGTTAAGGGCAGAGAGGACAAGGGCAGTTTCCTGTTTGAGCCTGTTCGAGACTGGTCGGGACAAGGACAAGAAATGCTGCCCTTTTTCTCATTTAGCAATACCCAGCCCACACCGTCCACATCCACAAACAGAGCAACACACTCACACCAAATGTACACCACACACAACACTATGCACAGATTAATGTACCAGCCTGCACTACAAACCCAACCAAACCTCATCTACACACCCTACTATCCCAACTACCACACAAATCCACCATCACCTACAAACAGTACACAACTCTATCCTATACCACTAACCAATACAC
Source organism: Lissotriton helveticus (assembly GCF_964261635.1). Classification (NCBI taxonomy): domain Eukaryota; kingdom Metazoa; phylum Chordata; class Amphibia; order Caudata; family Salamandridae; genus Lissotriton; species Lissotriton helveticus. The sequence continues at coordinate 906,464,632 of NC_136065.1, read as the reverse complement.
TCATCACTAACACAACGCCAATCAACACCATACATAACTACATCCCATTCAGACACACTCTCCCTGCTGTAATTACACCTAACAGACCACCTTTTATCACTAACAAATGTATAATCATCCTTCAATCAGTTGTCCAACAAGCACCCTCCTCTCCCTTCTACCATAATAACACTAACGTACAACACACACACTGCACACCACCACACTTTGTAACTCTTGCAACAAACCAGTCTAAGATAAACACTCTCACCTCTACTTCATTCCCTCCTACACACACCATACAATCTACTCATAAACACATCACCACCCCCTCTACGTGACATCCTCCTCTCACAAACAATACTACACAACCAAATCCATTGCATGAAACATATACATCAGCACCCTTTTTCACTACTCCTCAAAAGCAAAACATATCACACACACTAGTACAACAAGATCTTCAAAGTGCAACACCTCATAATACTTCCCATCACAAAATACAAACATAAACCCACCTTTCAAACCACACAAAGGAACAAACTCCAATGCCAAGCTTTCACTCTTCCACCACACCGAACATAGATACAGCAATACAGCACCTCTCTTCTAACCGCCTCTCATCCATTGGACAATTTAGAACATTATTAAATGACCCACATGCTGCACCACCTCCCCTGACTCATACACCTTCCGCCTTAAACACACACATAAAATATAAGCAACATGTCACACGTCACAACTTTGGTTCCCCATGTCTACTTCACAACAATGTTACACCACAAAAGCAACACAGCACTCCAGCTCACTCTCAAACACCATCTCCAACACATACACATGCAGACCCATCAAAATGCCTTCTTAGCATGCTGGATGAGGAACACGATACAGAACAGCTACACGATTGCTATCCTAATATAGCTAATACCAGCACTAAAAACACACCTGCTACAAACCCACACAATACTGGTCACTCTTCTACCAAACAAAGTCCCACTATCACCAAAGGCCACTCACTAAACTGTCAACTAATAAATGCTCGATCCTTCTCTAAAAACAAGCATCACATCTACGACCTTCTCACCGATGCAAAACCAGACATACTATTCATAACAGAATCATGGTTAGGAGAAGATATGGCTCCAGTCCTGCATGAAGCCATTCCTCGAGGCCAGTGGTTCCCAAACTTTTCACTCCTGAGGACCCCCATTGAGTCACTACTGGCAGCCGGGAACCCCTAGGCAATTTGCATTATTTAAATGTTAAATATTAAAACTGTAATTCGAAGAAAAAAACACACACACTTGTGCACATCAAACAAAGACTAGACTTAAATGACTAAAGATTTTAGTATTTGTATATTAAAATATTTGCAAAAATAGAAAAATCCTAATGGCAAGGTCGGTGCTGCATCTCGCAACTAACTTTTCATTGTTTGGTATTATTTCACAACCCGGGGCTCCTACTCCTGCCAAGGCTGGACTGGAAACTTAAAGCTGCTCTGGCAAATGTTGTCAGACTAGTCCCCATACAGTGCACACCAAGTGCAGCAAATGAGTTTAACGACTACAAAGGGGGCATTGGGGGCCTCTCCCCCAAGAAAATTTGGGGGAAATGGTGCATTTTACAACACATTTGTCATTATATATTGAATTGAAATAATTACCTTACTATGCACCAGCATACAACAATCTTTTGTCAATCTTCATTGGTTCCCTCACTACTACCCTCCAACAGTGCCTCTCATCTCTCCATAGCCCCACTGTCAAATGTATTTAATTTGTTTCATAGAACCTCTCATACCACTGTAGGGTGTCGGAACACTTTACATCACACACATACAGAGACAATGAATCATACGTCTGTACATCAGTGACGAGAAAATGTTTCATAAGGCAAAGGGGACTACAAGTTGTAGGATTCACAAGTCATCCATACTGGTAGGCATTTTTTAAGAGTGCTTGGTCTGGAGAAGCACAAACTCAGGATTCAGGACATAACACAGGGGTTAGCATTGACTTTAATAGTAAGGATTTATTTCTACCCAAACAAACCTTTTTAGCAGCATCGGGATAATGAAAGACTGGGAAAAATCATAACTTACTAACTTGTACCATGCAGTTTACTTGCAGCTCTGTGATTTCAGTTCATAGCTCACTGTGCTAAATGCAATTGGAACTTGTGAACTGCATAATAACAAAAGAGGCTCTGTGGTAAAAGCAGGAACTGACTGCGCTATGCACAAAACAAAATACTGTTTTTTGTTTTTTAATGCATGGTAGACATTCTTTGCAGCAGGCATATTAACCATCTGGGCTTTCTAAGAAGACTCAAAGCTGCCACTGGACAAAACCCCATCTCTCTCCAGCCAGTACATTAATCACCGGGGTTATCTTGACACTTTTATCGCTGCCCAAAAACTGCTGTTTATACAAGGAACTTTGCATTGCTTTTAAATCTGCTGCCTGCGGACCCCCTGAGAATGTGTCGCGGACCCCCGGGGTCCGCGGACCCCAGTTTGGAAACCACTGCTCTAGGCTATCAAATAATCACCCAAAATCGTATAGCCAACAAAGGAGGTTGTCTAGCTGTTGTATTCAGGCAAACAATACATATCACTAAAATTTACAACATCTCCATAAAGAATTGTGAGGCTCTTCTAACAAGATGCAATCCTACACTGTCTTCCTCCTGTAACTTCCTGCTCCTTTACAGACCTCCACCTAGCAAGGCAAATTCCCAGACACACTTCTAGACACAGTTTCAAACCTGATAATAATACACTCCAACCTATGCGTTCTGGGTGACCTCAACATTTGGTTTGATAAACCCAATATGACCCATCCAAAAACTATAATCACCGGCCTAGACGCATTGAACCTGCATCAGATTGTCCACAATCGGACACACACCGCTGGACATATCTTAGATGTCATTTTTGCTAATACTGAACTAGTTACCTTTCAAACTATAACTCCAGTCACATGGTCAGACAACCACTTGCTTGCCTTCCAACATAAAACAACGCTAAGCGACTCACCTAAAACTACCTTACATCCATCCACCTATCGGCTGTGGAACAAACTCAATTTGGAACTCTTAATAAACACAACTAACATCCAGTACAAATCTGGAAAGCATAAATTCTGTTCAAAATCTATATGAGTGGCTACAGGAAGCTTTTGACATCCTGATACCACTCAAAACCACATTACAGAACAAAAGAAAAAAAGCGCCTTTGAGAAACATAGAAATAAAAGACATAAAACCACAAATTAGAAAGCTGCAACGTACCTGGCTCAAAACAAATGCCAAACAAGACAAACTTCACCTACAGAAAATTAACAGATTATACAAGTCGGGTATCAAAAAAGCTAAGAAAAGGTACTATTCAGACAGAATTCAAAACGCTAAATGTGCAAATAAAGAATTCTATAAAAATACTCAATGAATTTCGCAAACCAAATTGCCTAGAAGGAACTCATCCTGTTACTCAAGATTTCACAGACAAACTGACAAATCCTTACACGGACAAAGCAGACACATTGGAATCGTACTTAAAACAGCAACAAAGCACCAGCACTAACCCTTGTACAAAACAACAATCCAAGAATGCTCTAATCAAACCTCTCCGTTCCGTCCAACACATCTCACACGATGAATTGATGGACCTGGTCAAAGCAAGCAGGCCTGCCGGCAGCCCTTCTGACCCCTGCCCGCCACAAACTTTCAAGACAATTCTTTTAACAACCTCTGCTGCCAGTATGAAGAATCATCAATAATTCCTTAACTACTGGAATATTTCCAGAAGAACTCAAAAAGTCATACATACACCCTTTACAGAAGACAACAAACTTGGACATGCTGAACCCTGACAACTACAGACCCATTACAAATGCACCGTTCCTGGGCAAACTGACAGAAAGAGCAGCGTTCGCCCAGATGTCCCAATTCATTGAAGAGAATGACATACTTTCAGACTTCCAAACAGGATTCCGTCCGGGAATAGGCACTGAATCTGCCCTCCTTGCCATCTGGGATGACCTGAAGAATACAGTTGACCGCAACGGGTTGCTGCGCTACTCCTCTTGGACCTCTCAGCTGCCTTTGACACGGTTGACCATGACACCCTGAAACAAAGACTCTATGAAGCCGGCATAGAGGGAACTGCTTTAGACTGGATAGCGTCCTACCTTCGAAACAGAACTAATGTCATCCATACCCCACCTTTCTTGTCCGAACCATACTCCACAAAAGCAGGGGTCCCTCAAGGTTCTATCATCTCACCCATGCTTTTCAACATCTACATGAAGTCATTACCAGTACTGATCAATAAATTTCACCTCATGTGCTATAACTATGCAGATGACACACAAATACTCCTTCAACTGGAATGCCCCAAAGACATTGGAAAATCACCAATTTTCACCTGTCTCAGAGCCGTGGATCAGTGGATGACCTGGAGCCATCTCAAATTGAATGCTTCAAAAAACTGAAATACTCACGTGTGGCGATTGGAAACATTACAACCCGCTTGCTGCATGGCCTGATGAACTGGGATCACTGCCTAAAGTATTGAAGGAAATAATAAACCTCGGAATGACCATGGACTCCAAGCTGTCGATGAATGCCCAAGTGGATAAACTAGCAAGATCAAGCTTTGCTACTATAAAAATGCTGAGACGAATTTTCCCTCAATTGGGATTTCCACATAAGGTCCAAGCTACCATCTCCCTTGTTCTGTCCAAACTAGATTACGCCAATAGCCTCTACCACGGATCAACTTTAACAACCATGAAAAGACTACAACGGATTCAGAACTCGGCTGCCAGACTACTCTTGCATATCAAACCGCGAGACCACATCTCCCCTGCCTTGAAAGCCCTGCATTGGTTACCGGTTGCCAGAAGATCCACGTTCAAGCTGCTTTGTATCACCCACAAAGCAATACATGGAATGGGACCGCTCTTCATCAGGAATAAAATCACCAAACACATTCAACAAAGGAACCTCCGCTCTAAAGGAGCATCTCGCCTCAAAATCCCACCATACAAGAAAAAAACCATGGGTGGCACATAAGGTCCTCCGACAACCACCTTATCTTCAGAAAACTACTCAAGATTTGGCTCTTCCCCACATAAGCACCATACGCAAACCGAAATTTACAGCATATCCCTCTGTATACAAGCATTTTTTTCCAACTATAGATATGTACCTATCTTTGTGTATCACTTTGTATAAACATGTAAAATAATTATGTTGTTGAGAAAAAAAAAATTTAATAAATAAATAAAAATCATCGTTGGTCTACATGTAGATACTTCCATTGTGCATCTATGTACCTTCCATGTACTTGGATCCGTGTGTCTGTTACTTTTCTCCTGAAAAAGCATATCCAGTGCACTACCCTATTTCTCATCCTGTGCCTCTATCAATATCTTTAATCTACATATACTTACCTCATTTATGTATCTATATACTTTCAATGTAATTATGGATCTTTATATTGATCACTTTCTTCTAATTTAGCATTTCCAATGCACTACCTTATTTCTCAGCCTATACTTCGTCAATATATCTTCTAGCCCAACCTTCTGACTCATCTCAAACTTCTTCTACTACTCCTTCCAATGCACTACCCTCTCATCCTATACATCTATCAATATATCCTCTACATCCACTCTCTCATTTATCCCAAACCCCATACCATTACTATAATTGCCAAAATAACCCTTTCTAGACTCTCTCATACTCTACCCCTCCTTGCATCATCTGACACCTCTTTTACCATACCGATCCCCTAAAACAAACCTTTCTAAACTCTTTCCTCTGAGTCCTCCCCTCCAAAACTCCTTTTTACTCATCCAAAAGCCTCCTCCTAATGCTAAGACCTAAAAAAAAAAAAGAATACAAAAAATAATCTTTCACTCTTTTATCCCTCCACTATCCTTTTCAATCAAAATTAACAGACTAACATGTTCACTTCTCAAATTCCATATTAAAATATACTAATGTACTACCCAAATAACTGAATAACATATCCACTAATCAAATTACTTCATATTTTTTTTACTAGACTAATTTTCAATAGTAATCCTTTATGGGTTCCGGAGTGGCGTGCTACTCGCCAGAAAAGTGATTCAACACCCATCAGGGATAACAAGTGCTATATGAATGCAAATCTTTCTTCCCCTTTTATCCCGCCGCTATCCTTCTCACTCCAAGTGACTGACTAATATCCACCACTGAAATTACTTCATAGTTCACCATATTAATTCACCACTAATCCTTTGTAGGCTTCCTGAATAGCGCGCGTCAACAAGCACTATATAAATACAAACCTTTGTCCTCCTCTATCTTTCTGCTATCATTCCAAATCCAAATAACTGACTAACCTATCCACCACTTAAAATGTACTTGCATGTTTCACTATACTAATTCAACACTAATCCTCTATGGGTCCCGGAGTAGCGTGCTACTCGCCGAAAAAGCGCTTTGACGCCTTGTCATGGGTAGTAAGCGCTATTTAAATGCAATTACAATACAATATGACACCCGGTCAGTGCCACTGCTACAATAAGATGAGTGAAGGTTCAGGTCTCATGCACCTCCCGAAATAGCCACCAGGGCGCCAGCAAATGAGCTAAAAACTAGGCCTTGCTCCTAAGGGGAAAGGGTGTGTCATACAACCACAAATAATGTTTTGTCTGTGACTCCAAAAATGTAGGCACTGGTAGTTCACTCGAAACAATGTTCTGGTCCCAGACTTCCATTTAGCAAGGTGATGTACTCTGGGAGTTGTAGTTTTTGTTCACACCACTTCAAGCACTGGAACTAAGATTACAGCGTTCTGTAGAAAATAAGAAAAAAACAGCCCATGCCAGTGACATGGAGTTTCTAGTGCCAATGAGTCCCTTGGCAACTCTAACAATGATTGAAGGGAACTAAAAAGATAGCAGCTCGATTCTTTTCTGAGCAGAGCGGTTTGTTCTGCTGGACTTCAGATACCCGGCAGGGCACCTGCCCTGGAACCGCCTTTTCACATCAGCCTCGCCACTGTGCCTCTCCCCACTCTCTTGCTCCTATAAACACTCCTTTGGCAGGCGCGGGCCTCTCTCTCGAGGCTGGCTGTTTGAGAGAGCGCAGATCCTGCCCCCCCAACCTCTCGTCCCAGGATCACTCATCGCGGCTTAAGCTTGTCTGGCTTGCACCAGCCATGACCTGGACACTGCACATGCTCCGGTTTAAGATGGGAACCAAGCCTAAAACATTGCCTGGCCAGTGGCCATATCCTTGTATTGTTTACAGAGAAGACTCGCGTTCACCTCACACCATAAGCCCGCGAAGCAGCCTCGAAGGACACCTGGGGGCTTGATCCTGCTCTCTGCTCCCAGGAGTCTGAAACATTCACCTTGCCTTTACAGTCTTTCTTTATTGTTGTTTTAATTCAAGGAAGCGTGTCCCACACCTTATAATTTTGAAGACTTTCTGGAACACAACACAGCAAACCGGATCCACTCTAAAAGCGCATTTCCACTGCTTGCCTTGGAACGGAAGACCTGAAGTGAGAGGCAATGCTTCTTCAGGATCCATTTATCAATATGGATTTACATACATTTCTAATATGGATATTATTATGACGGATTCTGATTGGAAGCTGTTGTGTTTGTGGGGCCGGGGCACAGGGGTTCAGGGTGACCTATGCCACGTAGTGGGGCCTAGCTTATACTACCAATGAGCACACAGAGCCTGGCTGACAGTTAGGGGCCGAAGACCACGAGCGGTCTTGCGCCCGTTTATTTAACCCCTCGGGCGTACCCGCCCCCGGGGTGTATGCGTGCGTGCGTGCGTGTTTGGCCGTGCCGGGTGGCCCCGTCGGTACATCCCTCAAAACTCACAAATCAATAGTCCAGATTACGGGGATTTGCGGACTTGGCCCAAATCCCACGCATAGTCTCTTAGTCGCTGACTGGGAGTCGGATTTGGTCGTAGATGGTATCTCTGATTCCGATGTCCTTCTGTCGCTCCTTCGTCTCTTGATTGTTCCGGTGCACCTCGAGCTCCTTCCGCCGTGGGATAGTGGTTGGTGTCGGGCTCTGATGCGGGCATCGGGGTAGACAGTCAGTATTCGAGTTGGCTTTTCGGTGGCACATCATCGGTGAGACTCCCGCCCTAACACTCTGCCTCTTCAGCCGCCTGTCTGGGGACTTCCTGTTCCCTGGGGACCCTTTTGAACCACGACACATTCCGCGTCACAGCTCTCGTGCCCCTGGTTGCAGATATCATGGTGCCCTGGACATTGACGTTCTCCCACACTTCGGGTTCATAGGCGGTGTGATATTTCCAATTGGGGTGTCTATTCTTGAGGATGACTGTCACCGACCACCAAAGATCTGGGCTGAGCCTTCCGGACCCGACTGGCTCTTTCGTTGGTGCGTCTTCTCCTGTTCTGAGTGGCGTTCTGATCCAGTTCCGGGGATGCCAGGATGGGCCTGTCGGCACGCAGTCCCTTGGGACTTTCCGGAATAATAAGTGGGCTGGGGCACACTTGGTGGTGCAGTGAGTTGTTTGTCGGTATGCGCTTAGAAATCGAGACAGGCATTCCTCAGCCTCTTCCCCTTTCTCGACCCCGATCTGCAGGGCCCTGTTCAGCGTGCGCATGAACCTTTCGACCTCTACGTTAGCTTGCGGCCATTGCGGCATGACCTTCCTGTGGTGGATGCCTCTCGCGGCCAGATAGGTCTGAAAGTCTTTGCCTTGAAAGGGCGGGCCATTGTCCGACCGTATCTCCTCGGGTAGGCCCATCATCGCGAATGTCCACTCCAGCGCCAGCTTGACATGAGTGAACGCGGTAGAGGGTACTACCTCCACCACTGGGAATCGCGAGTGCGAGTCTATAATCACAAGCGTGTGTCGCCCGTCGGGAAAGGATCCAAAATCGATGCTCAATTTCGACCACGGTTCGCGGCATGGGTCCTCGGTAATCACTGGGTGTGGCGCAGGGTCTTGACTCGTGATGAGGCATGAGTGGCAATTGCGTACTTGTTCTTCAACGGCTGAGTCCATGCCAGGGAACCATACTCTACTTCGCAGTCTGGCTTTGGTTTTCGCCGATCCCTAATGTCCCTGATGGGCAAGGCGCACTACTTCTTTCTGCAGGGATGATGGAATCACGATGGCGGTACCGCGGAGGATTACACCGTGTGGTCCATCGCTGAGTTCACTCTGGGCCTTCCAGACCTGTTGCCTAAAAGTTTGCTCATCAGCCGTGAGAGCACTGACTCCATCTAGGAAGTGCTTCCAGCTTCGGTCCGCCAGCGTGGCTTTCACTCGGGCGATGCACTCATCCTCGTCTGTGGCTTTCCGGATAGCTTCAAGTGTGAGGGCAGCGGGGCATGCTTCCTGTGACAGCATCCTCACGAACTCTTCGACCTCCTCCACATCATCCTGTCCATAGGTGGTTGGGGTGGCGCCAGGATGGCGCGACAGGAAGTCTGCCGGGTTGTTGGCGCCCGGGTGGAAGATGACTTCAAATGGGTATGTTTGCAACTAGACGGCCCATCTTTCTATCCGGGGAGGAGCAAGTCTTGCAGTTCCTGCGAATAGTGGCACCAAAGGCTTGTGGTCCGTGACAACTTTCAACTCGTGGCCATATAGGTACAAATGAAAGTGTTGGCAGGCCCATTTGATGGCTAGAGCTTCACGTTCTATTTGGGCGTATCTCATTTCCGTGGCTGTTAGAGCTCGACTGGCGTAGGCGGTGTGCACCCATTCATGAGCTTCTGTCTCTTGCATAAGGACCGCTCCGAGCCCCACTGGACTTGCGTCTACGACGACCTCCGTGCGTCGGTGTGGCCTGAAGTAGGCCATGACCTTGTCGTCAATCAGTGCGTCTTTCACCACCATGAATGCTTCATTCTCCCTTGCCGACCACACCCGTAGTCGTCCGGTCTTTGTCAGGACCGGCAAGGGCTCAGAGAGGGATGCCAGGTTGGGGATGAAGCGGCCACAGTACGTGGCCATCCCCAAAAAGCTTCTGACCTCTGTCGCGGATGTGGGCTTCGGTGCTGATCTGATCACCTCCGCCTTCTTTGGGTTGACTTGCAGCCCTTCTCTCGAGAAAATGTATCCGAAGAACTCTACGGACTCCTGGTAGAAGGAGCATTTGGCACGATGCAGTGTGAGACCGTGATCTGCCAGGCGCTACAAGGTGGCCCGAAGGTGGACGTGATGCTCTTCGAGAGTTTTAGAAAATACTAGAATGTCATCACTTAGGTTGATGACTCCGGGCAGTCCAGAGAGTGTCTCTTTTATGGCGTTCTGAAAAACATCTGCAGCGGAGGAAACGCCAAAGCTTAGCCGCTTATATCTTCGGAGGCCGACATGTGTAGAAAATGTGGTGATGTTGCGGCTGTCGGGGTGTAGCTCGAGCTGGTGGTACCCCGCGTTGAGGTCTAACTTTGAAAACCAGCGTGCTCCATTTAAATCAGCAAAAAACACAGTTGATGGACAGAATGTAGAACAATGTCATACATTCACCCCAGTACAAGGATCTGGGCCTAAATCCATCGTTTTTTTGCACTCCACACCACCCTGGGTTAGACACTGGCTATATGCAAATCAGCTCTGACCCTGTGCCTCATGGGAACAGTCCAGTCCGAACTACCAAGCCATGTCTTTCCCAGACCGGAATCAAGCATCCAAGGACCGGTTTCTGGCTATCAGCCTTCATCAGCCTGGATAGCTTGACTCCAGTGGTGTCGTCCATTGTGGGCGTTAAGTGCCTCTCTCGTTTGACCGCCTTGTTAGGGAGGCGCATGTCCACACACAGGCGTATGGCTCCGGGTTGTTTGGGCTTCTGGCGACCACGAGAGGTGAAACCCAGGGCGTCGGGCCTGATACTTTTTCGATGACTCCGAGCTCTTCGAGTTTCCGCAAATCCTCCTCCACCTGCGGCCGCAGGTGGAAAGGCACCCTCCTGTGTAATAGCGCTGTTGGTCGTATGGTGTGGTCTATGTGTAGCTTGAAAGTCTTTCCTTTAACGCAGCCCAGGCCCCGGAAAAGGGTGGGGAAGTCTTTCAGCATCATCTCCGCATGTCTTTCGTGTACTTGATTTGCGAAGAATACTAGTTGTAGGTCTTCCGCCGTGTGGCAACTGAGTAGTGTGCCGCGTTTACCCCCGGTCACATGGAATCTCGTCTTCACTTCCTGCCCGTTGCAGGCAAGCATCACTTCCATTACTCCACGCAGGGGAAGCGGATCATCACTGTCGTATGTGTATATCTTTGCTTTAGATGGTGCAAGGGGCGGGCGCGGAGAAAGTCTTTCATACTGGGTGCTGTCCATCACGTTTACAGATGCCCCCGTGTCAATTAGAGCTTGTACTCGAGAGCCTGCGATGGTGATGTCGCACATTGGCGGTGGCCGTCTCCTCGCACCTTCTCTTCCTACAAACGACACGAAATAGACATCATCATCGTTGTTAGACGGGGACCTGGAGGGTCGGCCGAGCACAAGGGAGAGGCCTCCAGTGAGGACCGTCTCTAGCGATCGCACAGACCGGTAACTTCCCCCCCACAGATGGACACCACACGAAGATCAGGGTAACACCTTTTATAGGCAATTCTTGGAGTAGGGTGGTACGATACAAGGCGATCAGGACACGATGATCCTCTCAATTCTAGTCTCTAGTAGGGGAAGGGGGTAGCGGGACAGTCTTGGTATCCACAGATACTGAGGTGTAATGGTGGTAGCTCACAATCCTCGAGCTCGGTGTTCGGACGGGTCAGACCGCGGCAGCGCCAGCAGGTCCCGAAGAGGTCGTAGGTGGCAACGGGCCGCGGCAGCGCCAGCAGGTCCCAACGAGGATGAAGGTTACGACGGGCCGCGGCAGCGCCAGCAGGTCCCACGAGGATGAGGGTTACAACGGGCCGCGGCAGCGCCAGCAGGTCCCACGAGGTTGAAGGTTGCAGAGGGCCGCGGCAGCGCCAGCAGGTCCCACGAGGATGAAGGTTGTAGAGGGCCGCGGCAGCGCCAGCAGGTCCCACGAGGATGAAGGTTGCAGAGGGCCGCGGCAGCGCCAGCAGGTCCCACGAGGATGAAGGTTGCAGAGGGCCGTGGCAGCGCCAGCAGGCAGGACAATAGTTCACAAGGCAGGGCTGTGGCAGCGCCAGCAGTCCGTCAAGGATGAGTTCGTCGCGGTGTCTCTCGACTCCAGGATACAACTGCCTTCCTGTCCTGGGGCTGCCTCAGTTATAGGTCTGGCGCCCTTTGATGTCCGGACCCTCGCTCCTGGAGGTCGGGAGGTCTGGGATGAGGGAGTCCAGACACCCAGCAGGGGGGTGGAGCCAACGCCCGAGGAGGCTGGGGGTGATCGGCACCTGGCGGGGGAGAGCCATCGACACTTCTTACTCCCATTGACCTGCCAAGTGGTCCGTTCACCTCCTGGGTGGATGGTGGTGCCGGGATGTCGGGGCCTGGCCAGGCCCGGGGTCGGGCTGAGGCCGCGCGGCCGCGTGGTGCCGTGTCCAAGATGGCGGCTGGGCCGGGCAATGGTGCTGACGGTGGCCCGGGCCCGTGACACAGGGACATCCGGGAGCAGGCGTCCCATGGGGGACGGGTTGCGGGTTTGTTCTGTGGGTAGTACCTGGAAGGCCGGGACCCGGGCCCTGTCCTGCGGGGAGGGAGCGAGCCCTTCATGGGGCCTGTCCAACATGCGTCCCCCCCAGCTGAAGGCGGGGAGAGTCACCCATCTTCTTGGGGACTTTCCTCGTCGAGGCGGAAAAAGCGGGACAGGCCGTCCGCGTTGGCGTGGTCTTGACCAGGGCGATGCTCCACAGTGAAGTCCATCCCCTGCAGGGAGATGGACCATCGCAATAGTTTGGGGTTCTCCCCCCGCATCTGTATGAGCCATTGCAGGGGCCGATGATCTGTCTGTACCCGGAAATGGGTTCCGAAGAGGTACGGCCGGAGCTTCTTGAGGGCCCATACCACTGCGAAGGCCTCTCGCTCAATGGTGCTCCAGCGCTGTTCTCGGGGCAGTAGGCGTCTGCTGATGAAGGCCACTGGTTGGTCCACTCCTTCGGGGTTCAGTTGGGAGAGGACGGCCCCAATACCATGGTCGGAGGCATCGGTCTGCACGATGAACTCGCGGCTGTAGTCGGGGGCCTGGAGCACAGGAGCGGTGCACATGGCGGCCTTCAGCGTCTCGAAGGCCGCTTGACAGTCGGAAGTCCAGTTGACTCTTTTTGGGTGGTTCTTAGACGTGAGTTCCGTGAGGGGCCCCACAATGCTGCCATAGTCCCTTACAAACCGCCGGTAGTATCCGGTGAGCCCCAGGAAGGCTCGGACCTCGGTTTGTGTTTCGGGGGGTTGCCAGGACTGAATGGCAGCTACCTTGAGTTGGAGGGGGGCCACCAGACCGCTCCCCACTTGGTGTCCAAGGTAGGTCACGGACCCCTGGCCGATTTGGCACTTGCTGGCCTTTATGGTGAGGCCGGCCTGTTGGAGGGCCTGCAGGACCTCTCTGAGGTGGTGGAGGTGGTCTGTCCAGTGGCGGCTGTATACCGCGATGTCGTCCAGGTAGGCGGCGCTGAATTCTTCGAGGCCCGCCAATACCTGGTTCACCAGTCTTTGAAAAGTGGCTGGAGCGATCTTCATGCCGAAGGGCATCACTCTGAAATGGTAGTGCCCATCCGGGGTGGAGAAAGCGGAACGTTCTTGGGCCCTGGGGGTGAGGCCGATCTGCCAGTGGCCCGCTGTCAGGTCGAAGATGCTTAGGTAGCGGGCTGCCCCCATGCGGTCGACTAGTTCATCTGCTCGGGGGATAGGGTGAGCGTCGGTTCGGATGACCGCGTTCAGACCCCGATAGTCGATGCAGAATCGGAGCTCCAGTGTAGTGCCCGGGGCCGCGGCCTTGGGGACCAGGACGACCGGGCTGGCCCAGGGACTGTCCGAAGGTTCGATGACCCCGAGGGCGAGCATCTTGGAGACTTCTTCTTGGATGCATGTACGTACCCGATCCGGTACTCGGTACGCCCGGTGTCGGACAGGAGGACTGTCCCCCGTGTCCACGTCGTGCAGGCACCAGGAGGTGACTCCGGGTGCGAGGGAGAACAGGTTTGCGAATGGCAGCAGGAGGGCCCGGCAATCTTGACGCTGCTCTGGGGTCAGGGCCTCGGAGAGTCGGACCCCGTCCACCGAACCATCTCTTTCCCGGGTCCTCAGTAGGTCAGGGAGGGGCTCGGAGTCTCCTTCTGCGCCACTGTCGGTAGCCATCAGCAGGCTGAGCTCTGAGCGCACGAAGTGGGGTTTGAGTCTGTTGGCGTGGAGGACCCGGAGGGGGTTCCGGGGGGACTCCAGGTCGATGAGATAGGTGACGGGACTCTTGCGCTCGATCACCTTGAAGGGCCCCGTCCATTTGTCCTGCAAGGCACACGGTTCGACGGGGGACATCACCCATACCTGCTGACCCGGTTCAAACTCGATGGAGGAGGCATGTTGGTCGTACCACTTCTTCATGTCCTCTTGACTGGCCTCCAGGTTGGCTTTAGCGATCTCCCTGAATTTCCGGGTCTGATTGCGGAGGGTCAGGAGGTATTTGTAGACGTCTGGAGGGGTTTTTAGGGGGGCCATTTCCCATTCCTCCTTCACTAGGCTGAGAGGCCCGCGAACGGGGTGTCCGTACAGGAGTTCGAAGGGGCTGAAGCCGAGGGACTTCTGGGGGACTTCTCGGTAGGTGAAGAGGAGGCACGGTAGTAGCACGTCCCACTGGCGGCGTAGGGGTTCTTCCAGCCCCATGATCATCCCCTTGAGAGTGCGGTTGAACCGCTCGACCAGTCCGTTCCCCTGGGGGTGATAGGGTGTTGTGAATCGGTAAGTGACCCCGCACTGCTGGCAGAGGGATTTCATATACTTTGAAATAAAGTTCGTACCCCTGTCGCTGACGACTTCCCGGGGGAAGCCCACTCGAGAGAAGATCCCCATTAAGGCTCGACCCACTACTGGGGCTGTTATAGTACGAAGGGGGACCGCCTCAGGATAGCGGGTAGCGTGGTCCACCAGGACCAGGATGAAGCGATGCCCCTGTGCTGTTCGGGGGTCCAGGGGCCCCACAATGTCTATTCCCACCCTTTCGAACGGGGTGGTCACCACGGGGAAGGGTTGCAGGGGTGCCTTGAGTTTGCGGCCGCTCTTCCCGCTGGCCTGGCAGGTCGGGCAGGACCGGCAGTGGTTGGAGACGTCATTTCTCATTTTGGGCCAAAAAAAGTGAGTCACCAGGCGGTGGTAGGTCTTGTCTTGCCCCAGGTGCCCAGCCAGGGGGACATCATGGGCCAGGTTCAACAGGAAGTCTCTGAAGTGGAGGGGCACCACCAGCACTCGCCCGGCCCCCAGTTCTGCGATTCTCTGCTCGCTGTACAAGAGATCATTGTCCCAATAAACCCAGTGGGCCCCGGTGGTGTCTCCTTGGCCCTGGGCGAGCGCTTGCTGTCGCAATCCCTCGAGGGAGGGGCAGGTCTTTTGCTCCTGCCGGAATTGTTCTTGGGTGGGCCCCCCTTCTTGACGCCACTGAGCCAGGTCGGGAAGCTCGGGGGGCTGTGTGGACCCCTCTGTGGTGGGGTCCGGGTGGTCGGTCTGGAGGAAGTCTTCTTCTGGAGCGATCGAGGGCGGAGGTGCTGCCCATTCGGGTTCTTCTGGTCTAGGGATGGTGCGGGTGGCCATGGACCGGGTGGTCACGCACGCCCAGTCCGGGAGACCCAACATCCCCAGATGCTCTCTTCTTTCAACAGCTGCCCACGGGGAGCTCTCGAGATCGTTCCCCAGGAGGCAGTCCACGGGGGCATCGTCGCGGACAGTTACTTTCAGCATGCCGGACACTCCTCCCCATTCGAAGGGGACGCAGACCGTCCGACACAGGCTCTCCGAGTTATCTGCCGATCGGACGGGGCAAAGCACTTTTGGCAGGATTTGTTCTGGGGTCACCAGGTGACAACGGACGGCCGTCACACTGGCCCTGGTGTCACGCAGGGCCTCGGCCTTGCGCCCATTTATGCTCACCCATTGGCTGTACTTCCGAGTGTTGGCGGGCAGGGGAGTCCGCGGGACCATGTCTCTTCCTCCTAGGCATGCCAGGGTCATGGCGGCGGGTTCCCACTCGAACTGCTCCGACTCGTAGGCCTCAGAGTCTTCGGAGACTTGTTCTTCTCCTAGGGCGGCGGCCGCCACCTGGCGGGGCCCGGGAACCTGGTTCTTCGGGCAGGTCGGGTCACTGGCATAGTGGCCGACTCGCTGGCATCGATGACATGTCACGTTGGCTCGGAACCCCGGGCGCATCGGGGGGTTTCCCCGGCCTGCTGGGGGCGGGGTGGCGTTAGCGGGAGCGGCTGGGACCGCGTCTCTGCCCCGGCCCCGTCCTCCACCTCCTCCCCGGGGGCGATGATGACCTTGGTTGGTTCTGTTCTGCTCGTTCGGCCCACTCCGGGCCACTCGGGTGCTCTCCCACCGGTCAGCCTCGGTGGCGAGCTGCCGTGGGTCAGTCAATTTACTGTCGAGGAGGTGCTGCCTGAGCTCGACGAAGCAGTTGTTGGAGAGGTGCTCCCACACAATGAGATTGAAGAGTTGTTCGTAAGTGGTTACGTTGTTACCCTTGATCCATCCCTCGAAGGCCCCGCTGAAATAGTTCACGTATTCCAACCACGTTGTACCTGGGATCCGGGTGCAGTTGCGGAACCTCTGGCGGTACATTTCGGGCGTAAGCCCATATCGACTGAGGAGGGCGGCCTTCATGTGGTCATAGGACGTCATTTGATGGTCCGGAAGCTGCAGCAGGGCATCACGGCCCTCATTGACGAATCTCCCCCTTAGACCGGCTCCCCAGTCACTTCGAGCGACCCGGTGGCCAGTCATGGCGATCTCATAGGCCTTGAACCACTGCTGTATGTCGTAGTTTCGGTGATATTCTCGGACCACATCCTTGGGGATGTGGACCTTCTGCTCGGTAGTACCCGGGGAGCGCGGTGGCTCGGGCACCCCTAGGTTTTTGTTCAGTTTGCGTATTTCTATCTCCGCTAGTTTGCACTCGTGCTCGTATGCCAATCTTTTTTCTTCGAGATCCCTCTGTCTCTGTTTTTCCTCTCGCTCTTCTCTGAGCCGTAAGTGTTCTAAGTTTATTTTTTGTTCCGCCAGCTTCAATTCTCCGTCTAATTTGAGTCGTGCCAAGTCTAACTCGTGTAATCTATTTTTTTCCCGCTCCTGGATCTCTTCTCGGGAGGGGCCTGTTCTCCGTTCTTCCGTCAGGGTGGTGTTGACTTCCGGGGCTACGGGGTCCCGGGGGGTTGCGGTATTCGTCTCTGTCCAGGCCTCTAGGGCGTTTTTGAAGTCTTCTTTTGTGCTTAGCCCGGTGGTAGCAATGCCTAAGTCCATGCAAAATTGTTTGAGCTCTCGGTGGTTGTATTCTTCCAGCCTTTCCATCTGGAACTTCTCTGCCGATCCGCTCTCTTTGGTCGTCATTGTGGTTTTAGTCGTAGGGTGAGTTACTGTCTGTACGGTACGCGTTGGTTCGGATCGCGCCGCTGGCCACCAATGTTAGACGGGGACCTGGAGGGTCGGCCGAGCACAAGGGAGAGGCCTCCAGTGAGGACCGTCTCTAGCGATCGCACAGACCGGTAACTTCCCCCCCACAGATGGACACCACACGAAGATCAGGGTAACACCTTTTATAGGCAATTCTTGGAGTAGGGTGGTACGATACAAGGCGATCAGGACACGATGATCCTCTCAATTCTAGTCTCTAGTAGGGGAAGGGGGTAGCGGGACAGTCTTGGTACCCACAGATACTGAGGTGTAATGGTGGTAGCTCACAATCCTCGAGCTCGGTGTTCGGACGGGTCAGACCGCGGCAGCGCCAGCAGGTCCCGAAGAGGTCGTAGGTGGCAACGGGCCGCGGCAGCGCCAGCAGGTCCCAACGAGGATGAAGGTTACGACGGGCCACGGCAGCGCCAGCAGGTCCCACGAGGATGAGGGTTACAACGGGCCGCGGCAGCGCCAGCAGGTCCCACGAGGTTGAAGGTTGCAGAAGGCCGCGGCAGCGCCAGCAGGTCCCACGAGGATGAAGGTTGTAGAGGGCCGCGGCAGCGCCAGCAGGTCCCACGAGGATGAAGGTTGCAGAGGGCCGCGGCAGCGCCAGCAGGTCCCACGAGGATGAAGGTTGCAGAGGGCCGCGGCAGCGCCAGCAGGCAGGACAATAGTTCACAAGGCAGGGCTGTGGCAGCGCCAGCAGTCCGTCAAGGATGAGTTCGTCGCGGTGTCTCTCGACTCCAG
This sequence comes from Lissotriton helveticus, assembly GCF_964261635.1. Classification (NCBI taxonomy): domain Eukaryota; kingdom Metazoa; phylum Chordata; class Amphibia; order Caudata; family Salamandridae; genus Lissotriton; species Lissotriton helveticus. The sequence goes on along the minus strand of NC_136065.1, from coordinate 906,446,335 downwards.
GATACAACTGCCTTCTTGTCCTGGGGCTGCCTCAGTTATAGGTCTGGCGCCCTTTGATGTCCGGACCCTCGCTCCTGGAGGTCGGGAGGTCTGGGATGAGGGAGTCCAGACACCCAGCAGGGGGGTGGAGCCAACGCCCGAGGAGGCTGGGGGTGATCGGCACCTGGCGGGGGAGAGCCATCGACACTTCTTACTCCCATTGACCTGCCAAGTGGTCCGTTCACCTCCTGGGTGGATGGTGGTGCCGGGATGTCGGGGCCTGGCCAGGCCCAGGGTCGGGGTCGGGCTGAGGCCGCGCGGCCGCGTGGTGCCATGTCCAAGATGGTGGCTGGGCCGGGCAATGGTGCTGACGGTGGCCCGGGCCCGTGACACAGGGACATCTGGGAGCAGGCGTCCCATGGGGGACGGGTTGCGGGTTTGTTCTGTGGGTAGTACCTGGAAGGCCGGGACCCGGGCCCTGTCCTGCGGGGAGGGAGCGAGCCCTTCATGGGGCCTGTCCAACAATCGTCATCTTCAAGGCGGAACCCCAATCGTGACGCATCGCTGCAGGGTCCAGGGTCTTCGAGTGATAGCTGACGTATGCCATGAGTTGCCCCTTTGACACTGGGGCTGGGCCGGCGACCGCCGCTGCTGCGGCAGACTTTCGCGAAGTGGTTGAGCTTTCCACAGTTTGAGCATGTCTTGCCCTTAGCAAAACACTTCCCACTCGCTGGGTGGTCCAAACCGCAGTTTCCACACGTGGAGTGTGGTGTCGTCTTCGTGCTTCCTCTCTGTGGTTGCGGCCACCGGTGGATCACATAAACCTGTTCTTCTTTGATTGTTGGTGTCTGAGTCGCCGCTCCGGGTCGGTGTAGGGCGGCTTGCATCTCATCCGCCCTTGCGTTAGAGAGTTCATGAGACCTGGCGAGAACAAGGATTTCATCCAGGGAGATTCGTGGTTGTCTGAGTAAGAGTCGCCTGAGTTGTACTGATCTGCAGCCTTGGATGAGTTGCGCACGTATTTCCAGCCTCTGATCGGGTAGTTCGCAGGCTGTCGCAAGTTTACGGAGTTTCGCATAAAAAGTGTCAATGGATTCAGTCTCTCCTTGTCGTGCTTGGTGCAACTTGTACCGTTCATAGTCAGGGTTGACCCGGGGGTCAAAGTAGCGATTTAGTGCGGTGACTGCTGCCGTGTAGTCATCAGCTTCTCCTCTATCCGGTAGCGTCTCGAAAAGCTCATAGAGCTCATCTCCACCGTAGCACATCAGTAGGGAGCGCTTGACCTTTGCGTCTGTCTCTCTGACCCCGGTAAAGTAGTGTTCCAGGCGGCCGATCCAGAGGCGCCATCGTGCCACCGCCGTGAAGGGGTCGGAAAGCTCGCTAAACGGTGGGAGAGGGGCCGCGATGCCATGTCCAGGAGGGGCAGGTGCATTGGTGGCAGCGAGCCCAGGGGCGTTTGCGCCGGCCTGTGGGGGTGCGGCATTCTGTGGCCCTGCAGGTGGCGGCGTTGTTGCTATTGCCGCCGCCGCGCCTCCTGCGGCTGCCTGCTGATTCATTTTGTTCTGAGGGTTGGCACGTGCTTCTCTATGGCTCCTGGTGGGAGTGTCCCTCTGTCACTCCGTTACCCTCTCCTCTCCTTCGCCGGGTTTGTGGGCCGAGGTGAGCGCGTGGTCTCGGCGTGGCAGCGCTGCTGGCCTGTCGCGCTGGTTGTTCTCGGCCTTGTAGGTGTCTGCAGCTCTGTGGGAGGCCCAGGTGTAAGCCCGGTTTGACCCTGTCGGACGTGGCCACGGGGCTGGGCTGGCGTCCTGTGCTGGAGCCTCAATATGACGCCGGTAGGGTCTACAGCGCGTCGGGGAGGGGCCCGTCGCCTCCCTTGACCGTGCTCCGCCGACCGCCACTGAACACAGGGCCGGCGTAGGGGCCCTCGCAGGTTCGGCCAGGCACGAAGAGGCTGTGGGGGCGCGGCCGGTCAAGGCGGCAGAGTGCTGGGCCTCAGGGTGACAGGCGCGTGCAGCAAAGTCCTCCTCCGTGTCGCGGGGGCCGAGCCAGTCCCCCCGTGCGACGTGCGCAGCCTCCGCAAGGTCGATCGTTGACCACACGAGGTGGGAGCTACACCGGCCGTGTGCCGGGCCGCGGCAGCAGGCGGGCCACGCAGGGCAGACGGAAGCCGTGCGTGCCCCCAGCGGAGCTATAGCGCCCGGGCGGACCTCACCTGGGCGCTGGTCCTGGCGTGATGAGCTCGGAGCCCCAGATGCAAGTGGGGTAAGCACCCGCGGGGCCGACGGCGCGGTAGTGATGCCGGCCTGTGGCAGGCCGCAGGCGGGGTGAGCAGCCGCGTGGTGGGCCAGCAGCCACGGCTCGAGCGCCGGAGCGCGAGCGTGGCAGGGGTGCGCTGACAAGCACCGCCGACAGCTGTGGGCGAGGCGTGGGGCAGCCCCGCCTCGTCGCCAGTGTGGTGCCGGGGCACAGGGGTTCAGGGTGACCTATGCCGCGTAGTGGGGCCTAGCTTATACTACCAATGAGCACATAGAGCCTGGCTGACAGTTAGGGGCCAAAGACCACGAGCGGTCTCGCGCCTGTTTATTTAACCCCTCAGGCGTATCCGACCCGGGGTGTATGCGTGCGTGCATGCGTGTTTGGACGGGCCGGGTGGCTGCGTCAGTACATTGTTGAGTATTCATTTCTGCTGTAAATCGCGATTTTTCACATTTCAGACACCCTGAACTTGTATTTCAGCCATACTTCGGTCCTGTACACCAGCAAAAGCCGATATGCCACCACAAAAGCCTTTTTCTCTGTTCCATAGATGAAATGTGAACAACGTGAAGGCTTGCCCTTCGAATTACATCATCCTCATAGTGACCCCTTAACCCCCAGCTATCTCCTATTATGAACCTAGTAGTGGAAGGCCAAGAATCTACATCTAGACCTGCTTTATAAGTGGAGCAGTGTGATTTTGGCCCAAGCCTTTCATGTTTAACTAGCCCACATAAATGTTTAAGCATGGCCTTGTGTACTTGTGTGAGGTAATCTTAATAATGTAATGTGGTGCACTTGAACAGTTACGGAAAGAGCATCTCCGGTATAACCTCAACATGTTTGTGGCTGGAGTAATAGGGAAAGAACACCGCATTTCACACACTAGGCCGGCAGCTCCTGCCCTCCAGGTTTATAACGCAAAGGCGGTCAGCTCTGCTCTTAATGGAGCAGAAGTCTGGGGCTTTGACAAGCTAGATGACCTCTGAAGATCGGAACACAAATTTTTAAGAGACCTGGTCACGGCACCCAAATATGTTCCTCTCACCCCTCTATTGTTGGACATGGGCAAGCAGTCGATTGGTGATGTAGCCAGGTTACGTCCATTACTCTTCTGGGCTCGCATTAGGCGGACTCCTGAGCTGCTTCCCTACGCCGAAGCCCTCACTGAAACTATTTGATTAGACACAGGTTGCAAAATAGGCTGGATCTCCAACATCAAAAAAATGCTGATAGCTATAGGACTTCAAGCCTGCTGGGATAGCCAGGAACCCCCAAGGAGAGAGGAGCTCAAACGCTTATACTGGGAATGGGTGGAACTACAAGAGATTCGTAAACGCAATATGAGTAAACTCACAACAGAATTCCACCTTCACAAACAAACCAGACAGCTTGAGCCCTTTCTTGATATAATTCAGGTACCTAGGGATAGAATGCAGTTTTTACACTTCAGGTTTTGCACCCTCCCTGTTTGCAAGACTACATCGAAATGGAGCACAAGCAATGGCAAAGCTTGCCCATGCTGTAAAGCCCCGATAGAAAATGTCCCCCATGTAATGTTCGCCTGCCCAGCTTATAAATCACCACGGGCTAAATGGCAAAAATCGGTCTGCCCACAACTGGGAACACGGGACCACGCTACAGCATTGCAAATTTTCAAAACCGATTCTAGGCCACTCTTTGCATGCTGTGTAGCAAAGTTCTTGGGCCACAGATGGCTCATAAGGTGTAAAGCTTTGTCAAGAATGGCATCATTTTAATATGACAAGAGCAGTGACAAACGCAAGCCACAGTGTTAAAATTTGTTTTAACCCTTACTCACAAGCACTTTATTTATTAATCTGTTATTCCTGCTAGGTTTGGGAAACATTGGAAAAAATTTTATCACACTTTTATCCATTATTACGAAGAGGTACTAACTGTGTTAATATATTCTTTTTTAATCTTAGACTTGTAGCTGACATACTGATTGTGTATTTGTCATTACTGTATTGTTTTTAACTATCTTTGTATTATCACCTCATGAGCCTAACCGGCTATTTTGATGAACTGATTGTTTACATAAGCCCAAAATGCTACACGCTTGTATCCTCTTTTATGAAACCATTATATTTGTTTTAACTTATAGCTTTCATGACATTTTCTGTTGAATAAAGCTTAAACAAACAAACATATGAGTATGTACTAACTGTTTCTTTACAGTAACGAGTTGTAGTGCTCACATATATCTACATTTGTGTGGTTTGATTAATATTGTCAATTCTTATATATCTGTGTATTCATGTAAATAATGCTCTCCATATATTTTATAACTGAAAATGTATATATTTGAATAGTGCTTTACATCCATATTAAAACTGTTAGACCTGACATCCTTGGTGTGTTTTTCCCCTTTCTTCTTGCTTCTGACATCCCATCTTTGACTATATGCTGCATTTCCTTTTTGCTGGTTTTAGGACTCTGGGCACTTTACCACTGCTGACCAGAGGCATAGTGAGCAAAAGAACAATGGATTCAACCTAGATCTGTTGACTGGGGGTGAGTGGTTGAAATGTTTCAGCACTCCGTCCATCATCTTGTTGCATTTGCTATATTCAGCCTAAGTGACCAAGGGTATACCCAGATGTGGGTCCCTTGCTTGCGATGTCACTGGATTCAAGGTAGCATGCTACCCAGCTAGCACACTTCATCGAAACCAACAACATCCTAGGCACCTCTCAATCCGGATTCTGCAGCAACCACAGCACTGAGACAGCCCTCCTCGCCGCCACAGAAGACATTTGCACCCTCCTCTGCCAAGGCCAAATGGCAGCCCTCATCAATCTGGACCTATCAGCAACCATCAACACCGTCTCCCCATGCACACTAGGCACCATACTCCATGATGCTGGCATCCAAGGAAAGGCCCTAGACTGGTTACAATCATTCCTAAAAGTCAGAACACAGAGAATAAGACTCCCGCCCTTCCTCTCAGAACTGACAGAGATCAGATGCGGAGTACCCCAAGGATCAAGGATCCTCCCTCAGCCCCACCCTCTTCAATGTCTACATGGCCCGCCTCGCAACCATCGTCAGAAACCATGGGCTCAACATTGTCTCCTACGCCGATGACATCCAGCTCATCCTCGCCCTCACCAAGTAACCCAACATCACCAGGCACAACTTCCAAGAAGGGATGAAAGTCATCACAACCTGGATAAGGAATAGCTGCCTGATACTCAACTCTAAGAAAACAGAAGTCCTCATCCTCAGGTCCACCCGCTCCACATGGGATGACACCTGGTGGCCGCCTGCCCTTGGAAACCCACCCACCCCGACGGACCATGCACATAACCTCGGCATCATCCTAGTGTCATCACTCACCATGAATCTCCAGATCAACGCCGTCTCCTTCGCATGCTACAACACCCTCCACATACTATTCAAGACATTCAAGTGGATCCTTCTGACTCCAGGAAAATGGTCACTCATGTACTCGTCACCAGAAGACTGGACTACAGCAACGCCCTCTATGCCGGAATCAACAAAAAACTCCTCCGCAAACTCCAGACCATCCAGAACCCTGCAGCCAGACTAATCCTCAATATCCCACAGCAGAACCACACCACCCAACACCTCTGCGACCTCCACTTGCTCGCCGTCGAAATAAGAATCATTTTCAAGCTGCTCACGCATGCTTACAAGGCCCTCCACAACACCAGACCCCAATACCTCAATGACGCATCGCCTTCCGAGGCCCTTAGAGAAACCTCCTCTCAGCCGACCTTTCCCTAGCCACCTTCCCAAGCTTCTACAGGACCAGAACAGGTGGAAGGTCCTTCACCTACCTCACAGCCAAGACCTGGAACGATCTCCCTCTTCACCTCTTCACTGCACCAATTCAGGTAGGACCTCAAGACCTGTCTTTTCGAATGACCGCAAAGGAGCTGCTCACACCCACCTTCAGCGCCTTGAGACCCTAACGGGTGAGTAGTGTGCTCTACAAAACTCTGATTGATTGATTGATGAGGGGGGATCCCCAAAACTGGTCCCAGGATGCATGTTTCCGGTCCAGTAAGTCCCTAGCCCGGCAGTTCGGGCTGGACTATTTCCAAGATCAAGGGACGTCTAAACATCTAACTTTGAACTGCCTTGAAAAAGTCTATAATAGACGAAACACATGTTGGCTGACTCTTGCTGGAAGTACCAATGACTAAACCAACAAGTTAAATATGCATCGATGGACTCTTGCATTTGTCTGTTTTGAGAAGAGAGACCATTGACCTCCAAATTGTTTTGCTTAACGTGATATTGTGATTAACTGTATTTGTGTTGTTAAAACTTATCCATATCATGATGGTTAATTGCACTTACCTATGAGAGTGCTCAACAAGGTTCTATTCTATACATATTTCTAAGGTCAAGACTGATTTGCGTATGGCAGTGTTCAAACTAGGGTGGCATAGTGAGCAAAAAAAGTATGGATTCAACCCAGGTCCGTTGACTGGGGATGAGTGCTGAAAAGTTACAGCACTCCGGCCATCATATTGTTGTGTTTGCTATGTTCGCCTTAAGCAGCCAAGGGTATGCCCAGACGTGGGTCCATTGCTCGTTGTGCCACTGGAATCAAGCTAGCCTTGCTGCTGAGTGGTGATACCCCGAAACTGGCCCCAGGATGCTTGAATCCGGTCTAGGGAGTGCCTGGTCTGGCAGTATGGGCTGGACTGTTCTTATGAGGAGCAGGGTCAGGATTGATTTGCACAGGGCTAGGTTCAAACCAGGTGGCATAGTGAGTAAAAAAACAATGTATTCAACCCAGACCTGTTAACTGGGGGTGAGTGTTTGAACAGTCTCAGCACTCCATCCATAATCTTGTTGTGTTTGCTATGTTCGCCCTAAGCGGCTAAGGGTATCCCCGGACGTGTGTCCCTTGCTCACTGTGCCACTGGATTCAAGCTAGCCTTGCTGATGAGTGGTGATACCCTGAAACCGGCCCCAGGATGCTTGTTTCTGGTCTAGGGAGGATGTGGCCTGGCAGTTCGGTCTTGACTGTTCCCAAGAGGAGCAGGGTCTAGACTGATTTGCATATGGCTGGGTTCAAACTAAAGTGCAATAGTGAGCAAAAGAATGATGGATTCAACCCAGATCTGTCGACTGGGGTGAGTGGTTGAAAAGTTTCAGCACTCTGCCCATCATCTTGCTGTATTGGCCATGTTCGTCGTAAGTGGCCAATGCTATGCCCAGATGTGGGTCAGATGCTCGCTGTGCCACTGAATTCAAGCTAGCCTTGCTGATGAGGGATGATACCCCAAAACCGGTCCCGGGATGCTTGTTTCCAGCCCAGGAAGGACCTGGCCTGGAATGTTCCCATTCAGAGCAGGGTGAAGACTGATTTACATATGGCTGGGTCAAACTGGGGTGGCATAGTGAGCAAAAGAACAATGGATTCAACCCAGATCTTTTGACTGCGGGTGAGTGGTTGAAATGTTTCAGCACTCCGACCTTCATCTTGCTATGTTTACTACTTTTAGAAAGTGGGCATTTTCTGGCTTTACCATTTTATGTCTCTGCCTATCTGTAGAATCCACGTCTGGGTTAGGATGCAGGTCGGGTTCTTGTACATTCACTCTACACAGTCACACAAAGGGAGCAGAGGTGTGCCTTGTATATCCTGATGGTCCATCACCATGCTAATGGGCCTTCCTGAGCTAGAGTGGTGGGAGGAGGTGTCACTGACAGCTGAATAGGGCTGTGCCTGTACTCACACCAAGCTGTCTCCGCCCCTCTGTAGTGTGTCTGGAGCCAGGTCGGGGATAGGCTGGGTCTTGTGAACTACAAATACTTTTCTTTGATGTTTCCCTACTACAATGGCAGAAAGGGGTACAAGTATTAGACCTCTGACACCCCAAAATCAGAACACTTCTGGACTAAGGACACCCACCAGGAAGAAGGGCTGTAGGAGGGACTGACACTTGCCTGTTGCTTTGTTGTGCTGGCCTACTACTTGCTGCTTCTGTCCTGGAAGTGAAAGGACTGGACTTTGCTTTCTGAATCCTGCTTCTAAGGTTCTCCAAGGGCTTGTGCGTGCTTGCATCTCATTAAGAAACTCAGGGCCTCCAAAGACTACACCTAACAGTGCCGTGGGTTCTTCTGCTGATAGCCCTGACTTGCCAAGAAGTGCCAAATCCAGTTCCTAGGCCATTGGAAGCAGAATCTGGTGATCTAAGAAGAAAATCCAAGCATCAACTCTCAACACCAGTGCAGCTTGAAGAATCGACGCAGCGCCTTCTGGGCTGCTGAAAAACACACCAGCCCGAGTCTTGAGCACTGTCACCCACTCTGACTCCATTGCAGCCCCTACTTTGTGGCTGAAGAATCGACATATCGTCTGCTTCACGGCTGTGAAATCGATGCAGCGCCTGCATTGCCACCACCGCATTGACACAGCGCGTCTGGATTTTCGACGCATCGTACTTCAATGCTGTCTCTTGATCAACATTGCCCAGAATAAGGAACCGAGGCCGTGTGTCCGGAAATCATCGCGTCACCTCCCCTTCCAGTAAGGAACCGATGCATCACTTCATCCGACAGTAAGGAACTAACACTTCGTCTCCCCTGCGTAGCAGTAAGAAACTGACACATCACCTTCCCAGGCAGTAAAGAAACAACGCATTACCTCCTCTGGGAGTAAGGAACCGACACATAGCTGTGCTTTTTCAGTGCTTCACCTCCCTTGTGTCCGTTTCTTCTTTGAATTTTGATGCAGCCAAGGTACTTTGTGCTCAAAGAAATGCATCCATAGATACATATGGACTGAACTTATTTAACCTTTGAAAAATTATATCTTTACTTGTTTATGTTGTTTTTTGTCGTTTTGGTCTTGTTTTATTCAGATACATATTGGCTATTTTTCTAAACTGGTGTGGACTACTTTTGCAGTGTCTTCACATTTAAATGTGTATTAAGATGCTTGCTTTAGTAAGTTGACCAAAGATCTTCAGCAGTAGGATTTCTTAATGTTTTTACTTTAACTTGGATGCAATGTTTTTCTCTCCTTTGCAGGTGCAGTTGCTTGCGCTCATGCTTAAAGAAAGGCACATTGCGTGAAAGAGATAGTTTGACTCAAAAGGAGTATCTTTTGGCAAGGATAAGAAGATTTAACGAATGAAAGGACTACTGTCTGAGTGTAATAGGGAGATAGAAGGAATCCAAGGATGTTTTACTGTGTGGGCTAAAGGAAAGAAATCTCAGGTGTAGTTGCCAAGTTTTGTTGTTTAAAGATGGAAATTAATGAGACATGTGACATATGATTCTCGAAGGTTCAGTTGTAGGTACAGTTGAGGATTGCACTTTAGCTTTGGTCAGATTCTCTTTAGACTCTGAGAGGTACAGACACATTTGCGACTCTGAGAGGTACAGTCATATTTGCGACATATCTGTTGTGTGGTTTTATGCTATACAATAGTTTTTCCCTTTAGAGACCTTCTGCAGAGGTTCTAATATGCTGACACCGTTCTACGCCTCCCTGACTTAATAAGGGTTCCCTGATTTCTAGTTTAAAATAGGGTTTAGTAGATCTTCTCAGTCAACCTTATGTATGGGCAAGAGGATCAAAACTTTCAATCATCTCACCAGACTTTGTTTCTCATCCTTTGGATAGCAGCTACAGAATTTCTCATTTGCTTTCTGTTTTTGAGGATACATTTTGTACATCTTTTTGGATATCCCTTAGTGATTCTGTATTTTTAAACTATGCTTCTGCAACTGATTTGTTTCAGCTCGGCTTTGAATTTGTAATAAAATCATACTTAATCCAAATGACCGACTCTCAGCTTTACTGTGTGGCCAAATAGATTCCATATAATTGGTAAATGGTAGTCGATCCTAATTTCTTTTTATTTCTCAGGCACATATAACCTTCTATTGCAGGGACCTGGAAGAAAAAGATTATATTCTATGTATTCTCAAGAGCATTAACCCACACACAAGCGTACATCATATGTAGTAACACTCCTTCAAGCATACAGTTATGCACCATTGACAGTTCACTAGAGGAGCATATCTGTTTTTTTATTTTTAAATGGTAAATGTTTAGCCAAAGAGTGTTTATAATTGGAGAGAGCTCCTCGACTAGGAGTAGCAAAGTTCCCATGAATGTAACTTTATCCTGTTTCTAAACCCTTGCTGCATCCTGTGAGTGGCTTCACATGCAGCCACAACATTATTTTATAACGTGTAGGATGATGGGTAGTGGAAGCCAGTAGAGGGAGTCTGACAATAAGTGCTGACAGAGGCATTCAGTGTCCCAGTGCAGCAAGTTAGTGGGCCAGCCTAAGTTGGATGCCAGCCAATGGAGGATCTGAGAGGCAGCCTAGTGTCTCCAATGACCAGCAATGGTTGTCTGAGGACAGGCTGAGAGTATCGCCAGTAGGGTTCTTTTGAAGTTTATGAACCTGGTCCAGAAAATTCTGCATGCCGGTAATCCACGTTTCTTAGAAAAGAATTCTGCTGAAACCAACAATGCCAGGATGTAAGATTTTCTTTTCTAGATTGTGGATAGTTAGAGCAGTAGGAAAAAGCATTCCAAGTTGCCGTTGTGAAGCAATGTATTGCCTTATCCATCAAACTCAATAGATAGCCTGCAGTTCAGGAAGCGTCTAAAATATGGCTATTCTCTTCCTGATATATTTTGGTACAATTTCGGCTAGCTGTTGAAATCTCGGTTCTCTTTATGTCTTCTATCTCTAATAAACTTAAGCATAATAAATAAATATATTACATACCCAACAATCAGAGTGGGAGAATGTGTACATCCATTAATATGACCTGAAGAGCCAACCAGCAATACACTCCCTATGGATGCAATTATCTTAGGCTTTTTAGGAAATGTTTTAGAACGTGTTTCTCTTTTCTATGGGACACATTCTAAGACTGGCTAAAAATGAGCTCGATGATGCAAAACATGATAGCCAGTTTTTCATGAAGAATAACAATCTACATCTCAAAAGTCAGGGTGATTTTCCTCAAATTTCGTAGAAAGGTAGCAACGAACCAACATATAGGGAAAATAAGAGTATCATAGTGCATATGTGAATGTGCATGCAGATGAGGAAGTGTCTCTGAATGACAATTACCAGGCAACAGAAATAGAAAAAAATACTAAATTGGAACACTTTGAACAGTTCATAAGTGTATATCTTCACGCCAACCTGGCATAAAAGCTCTACTAATAAATGGATGTTGGAGAGAGTTGCCCCATACACATATAAGGATGGTCAGTAAAGGCCATAAACATGGGGTTGATGGATAATGGGCATTCCAAAAACAAATGGAAAGCAGACAGAGAATAGAAAAGATCTTATGAAATATGACAGCAGATGTCATAAACATACTGAAAATGTGCATCAGAAACCAAAGCAAATGGAAGATGGCAGTGGAGGAAAAAGCTTATGAAAAATAGACAGTAGAATGCATATAAATATTTAGATGCAAAAAAGAACAGATGATGGATGGAATATTGAACAATGCAAACATCCACTCCCAGTCAACAGATCTGGGTTTAATCCTTCATTTGTTTGCTCACCACGCCACCCCAGTTTGGGCCAAGCCATATGCAAAACACTCTTGACCCTGCTCCTCATGGGAAAAACCCAGCCCGATCTACCAAGCCAGGTCCTCCTTAGACCAGAAACAAGGATCTTAGGACCAGTTCCAGGGGGGAAACAGCCATTATAACTTGGTCATAACCAGGCATGACTATTACCACGTATCCTTTACACCGAACATGTCCGTTACAACTAATCATTTTCCACGAATATGCCTTTACCACGCATTACAAAATTACGTGTTAAAGGCATGTTCTTTGTAAAGGATGCTTGATAATGGTAATGCGTGTTATGACAGCGGTAAAATGGGGGCTGCAGCTGGGGGCAGTTTTAGGGTCAGGGACAGGAAAAGTGGGCTACGGCATGGGGGCAGATTTGTGGGGGGACTGTGAATGGCTCAGGGGGCAGTGGAGGACTAGCCATTGGCCAATGGGACTAGTGGTGGAGGTCAGGGCCTACCCACGAGGCCCGACTGGAAACACAGTCGCATATTACGAAATGCTTGCAGAAAGCTTCCTCTTCGACTCCGCCCATCGCGGCCCCGACCTCTAAGCAGGGCCATGCGACCTGCCACCTGGCAGGTAGGTGCACAACGGATGATTACCGGTGCGTGAGGGCTACTTATGATGGAATTATAAACAAAACAAAAAAACTTACCGTTTACAGTTCATCAAGCTGGAGTGCTGGCTCAGCCGGCCTTGCTACATGCCACCTCATAGGAGGATATGCAGTCCCAATGCAGCAGCCCCTCCCCTGTTGTGCCCTCCCCTACAGAGCTATGAAAAGGACAACACACACCATACAAGTGGTGTAGTTAGGTAAGAACAGCCGGAGACCATCAACTATGATTGTGCGAACATCAGTATGTGTTTACTACGCATATGGACTTACCAACCATGACATTACAACGAAATGTTAGTAGTAAAGGTATGCATGGTAAAGCCATATGCATGGTAAAAATGTTAGTTGTCAATGCATGCGAAGCAATGATGCATGAGTGGTATTGACAGAGATGTAAAGACACGCTTGGTAGTTGCACACGTGTTTCCGTGATACAACCGCTTCAGGGTATCACCCCTCATCAGCCAGGCTAGCTTGAATCTAGAAAAAAGAAAAACCCAGCTACAACACCACCTAAGAAAAAGATTCTGGAGACCTATTGCCCACCCATGAAACATTACATTATGAACAAAAAAGACAAATCTCACTGCTGTGACCTAATGAATCCCAGGTCGATATCCTATATACATTTTTAAATATCACCCTTCAAATATATAGAAAGCCAGAATATCTACAACAAAAAACTACAAAGGTATGTATGTAATGTGTGTATAGGTAAGTACAGATTTACTATACTTAACTTCACATCTATGTACCTCCAAGAAGATGGCCTGCTCCACTCCGGTCCTTTCCTAAAAGTTTGGGGGTGATTCGTGAAGCGGGGGCCGAGAAAAAAGGGGGGTCCCAAAACATGTTTTCCCCATGCAATTTTCCATAGGGACCTTTAAGACGGGCTACAGCCCGAACTGCTGAACAGAATTACACCAAATTTGGCAAAAAGGTAGAGTTTGGTTCGTAGATGATGCTCTTTGTAAATGGTGTAAATCCGTGAAGTAGTGCCTGAGAAAATCAAAAGTAAAATCATAGATATATCTATGGACGAAGTACCATCCGAGGATTATACGCGTACCCTTACGAGCACGAGCTGCATGCTAATTGGCTGTGAACTGGCTGTCAACACTCCAAACCAGGAAGTGTTGGCAGCCATCTTGTGCCTCGGTAGAACCGACGCACAAGAAAACAGAAAAAGAAACGCGAAAAACAAGAAAAGGGGGCAGGGTAGAAATACCCTGACCCCCTCGGCCTGCTTAGGCAGGCCCAAAAATGCATTTATTTTTAAATCGCGGGATGCGCGTAGGGAACGTGTACCCTGCTGATCCCCCAAAAAAACTAAGCGGGGCTTCTGCACTTTAATGTTAATTAGCCCCCGGGGGCTTTGTAAAAATAAAGTGTGGGGGGGCCAATCCCCCCCACACACAGCCCTGGGGACTGCCACCCCCGGTGCAAAGTATGTATTATAGCGGGGGGCACACGGCCACCCCCCGGGGCTTAAATGTATAATGATGGGGGGCCTCTAAGGCCCCCGGAGCCTCGGGGACCGCCACCCCGGGGCTTTAATATGATGTATGCGGGGGCTCCTGGCCCCCCCGCAGCCCCGGGGACCGCCACCCCCTGGGGCTTCTTTTAAAAAAAAAACTAAAAAAAAAACCTGTGGTGATGTGTGTGCAAACACGCCCTGTGACGCTAATTAAGTTGGGGAATTAATTTATTTTCAATCCAGAGGTCCCCTAGGGGGCCAACTAGCCCACCAGGTACCTCCAGTAAGCGCCACGGAGCTGCGTTGCAGAGTGTTGTAAAAAGGGGCGTGGCCTCTGAACATCTCTCTGCAACGCAGCTCCCTGGCACATACTGGAGTACCTGGTGGGCTAGTTGGCCCCTAGGGGACCTCTGGATTGAAGAGGAATTAATTCCCCAACTTAAAACGCGCCACGGGGTGTGTTTGCTCACATGCCTCCTCAGGCCCCGCCCCCTTCCGTCACTATTGAGCAAAATATTCCTCTAAAATCAGCCGAACTACGAATTCCGATTTACTCACCTGTTATCAGGAGAGACCCCAGTGCTGCATCTTTCAGCTCACTACTGATACTGAAAAGTAATTCTAACCATACTTACAGAAACTTGAATTTCCTTCCACAGGCTAACATTGACTGGTTTCACTTGGAAATTCTTCTAAGTGTGGAGTTTTGGAACTTTAAAAAATTCCTCTAAAATCAGCTGAAATACGAATTCCGATTTACTCACCTGTTATCAGGAGAGACCTCAGTGCTGCATCTTTCAGCCCACTACTGATCCTAAAAAGTAATTCTAACCATACTTACAGTAACTTGAATTTCCTTCCGTAGGCTAACATTGACTGGTTTCACTTGGAAATTCTAATGTGTGGAGTTTTGGAACTTAAAATATTCCTCTAAAATCAGCCGAACTACGAATTCCGATTTACTCACCTGTTATCAGGAGAGACCTCAGTGCTGCATCTTTCAGCCCAGTACTGATCCTGAAAAGTAATTTTAACCGTACTTACCAGTAACTTGAATTTCCTTCCGTAGGATATCATTGTCTGCTATATAAAATATATATACATTTAAAAGAAACGGAAAAAACCAAATATTACAATTTCAATATTTTTAAAAACATTTAATTCAATTTATATTAAAAATATGTAATGTAATTTAAAAAATAAAATATCTAAAAATAAATACTTTAAAACAATGTAGTAAATCAGTATAAAAAAAATATAACAAATAATACATTTAAAAATTATCATTTACAAAACCTTTGAAATTCACTGAAAAAACCATAGGTTTCAGCCACGGTATAGTTAGGAATTAGCATTTAAAAAACCTTAGAAATTCTCATGTCATGAGTGATATCACTGACCATGTCATGTCATGTCATGAGTGATGTAATATGTGACGTCATCAGCAATGCATTGCAGGCGCGCGTGGTTATAGTTAGCTGACCTAACTAGAACAGGGGAATTTCAATGGTTTTGTATGAGTGAAATGTCCAGCTAACTATAACATGTGTGAAACCTATGGTTTTTTCAGTGAATTTCTAAGGTTTTTTAAATGCTAATTCCTAACTATAACGTGGTTGAACCTATGGTTTTTTCAGTGAATATATATATATATATATATATATATATATATATATATATATGTATATGTATATATATATATAATTCTGAAGGGTTAACGACATCACCCAATCTTGGAGTGCCACTATATAATAATTAGAAATAAATGAGTATGTACACAACCCTAGAGAAACTGTCTTGCACAGATTGCAATTTAGTGTAAATAGTGTACATATATACATATGAAGTGAATTAGAAAATGGCCGCAAGAACGTGTTATAACATTATTATGTATTATGCGGAGAAATCCTTATCTTGAAAATGTACTTTACAGAATATATGCAGTAACAATTTTCTTATATTTCGCAAGAGCAAAAGTACGTGTAAATTGACCTGGAATGCTCAAAATGTCACACTGAAAAGATTGTAAATTTGTATATATTATTATTTGGTTTTGAAAAAACTTGATAAGAAACAGAGTACTTTACAAGAACATGGACTTTCAAAAATGGCTGTGGTAATATGCCGATAATTAACTGTGCAGGGTTGTTGGTCTAGATGACCAAGGAAATGGAAAAGGGTACTTAGCACAGAGCACTTTAAAAATGGGGTCTAGACCACAGGACTCTATGGTCCAGTAGAAGGCTAGGAGTAGCCGAAACACGTAGACCGTTATTTGATGCACTTTAATTTGCCCATGGTGTGTAAATAAAATATCTTAAAACTAACCTGTTGCAGTGCCGTGACTTCATCCATGAAGAACTGTGGTGAGAAGAGACGAAGTGAAATTTAGCGCGAAAACTGGAGCGTGCATCACAGGCACTCTCGAGTGAGGTGGGGCGGTCGGAGTGAACGAATCCAGGAAGTGCGAGTTGGAGAACGAACGACCGATACCTCTGCTGCAATTACCGTGGCTCCACATGAAGGCGTTTTGAGGATTCGCCGTGATGCAAGATTGTGGAAGATTGAAGCGGCGAAACACCCGGTGGTGAGTAAACTGGCTGGGGGGTGTGTCTGTTTTCGCTTCGCCGTGTAGCGCGGCGGAGGTGGCGCTGGGGCGGGGTGAGACGGCAGCCTCCCGCCGATGAGCGAACCGAAGGGCAGAGTAGCCGAGGTGTCAATGGGAGGCTAAGCGGCCACACGGGAACAGTAAGGAATCACCGCAAAAGAAACCCATTGCCCCTAAAATCGAAAGCACGGTATAACGCACGCACGGTGCGGTGAATCAACAACAACCCGAAAAGGGACTGGGGAGAGAGGCAACAATCTAACTCTTGGAGGAATCCAGAATTCCTTAAAGGAACAGAGCAGCATATCGAGAACCAAACGACACAGGGTGTCTAGTAGGAGCAACAGGTACATGGGAAGTCAGCGAACCTCGGAAATCGAAGGAACTGACCCCAGGACCTAGTTTTTTTTTTTTTTTTTTTTTTTTTTAAAGGGGTTTTATAGAGCGCAAATCTACCCGAAGGCCTCGTAGCGCTAAAATTGCTTACTTCTGGGGAGACTTACTGAATTATGTGAAAAAAAGAAAAGTTTTAAGGGATTTACGGAATTTTAACAGATTGGGCTCATTACGGAGGGCAGGAGGTAAGGAGTTCCAGGTAGTGGCAGCATTAAGGGAGAAGGAGCGTCCGCCCCACCTGGCTCGTTTAATTTTCCGCGCTGTTGCCAGAAAAGCAGTGCTTGACCGCAAAGATCTATGGGGGTGGTAGGGAGTGGCCAAGGGGCAGATCATGGCGGGAGCATTTTTCCTCATGGCCTTATGCATGATGCACATTGCTTTGAACTTAACTCTGGCTTGAATGGGCAGCCAGTGTAAGTTTCTCAGAGCCATGGTGCCTGAGTGGATACGGGAAAGGCCCAGCAGCAGACGCGCGGCAGCGTTCTGGGTGACCTGTAGTGTTTTAAGTGTGCTACTCGGTGCACCCAGATAAAGGGCGTTCCCGTAGTCCAGGCGAGACAGGATAATGGCCTGGACCAGTATCCTGCGAGCCTGGAAGGGGAGGAGAGGCAGGACTTTCCGCAGCATGCGCATCAGTCCGAAGCAGGTGGCGGAAAGTGTGGTGGCTTGATGAGTAAAAGTAAGGGTGTTATCTAGCCACATGCCCAAGCTTTTAATTTGCTTTTTTGGTTCAGGGGGAGAACCCATGCAAGGTGGCCAAGGTAGGATGGGGCTGGGGAGGGCTGAGTTTCCCAGAAACATAAGTTCTGTTTTATCCCCATTTAATTTGAGATGGGAGGAAGCCATCCAATTTGTGACCGCTATCAGACAGCTACTCAAGTTCGAAAAAGTGTGGTCTGGCTGATTCAAAGCTAGCACCAGCTGAGTGTCGTCAGCGTAGGTCACAATGTCAAAGCCAAATGGACGGACGATTTCTGCCAGAGGTTGCATGTAAACATTAAAAAGCGTTGGGCTCAGGGAGGAGCCCTGAGGCACGCCTTGGTTGAGAGGCCAGGTTTTTGAGTGGACTTCACCCTCTACCACCTGGAATGTGCGATTTTCCAGGAAGGATTGAAGCCATAGAATGGCGTTGCCCGTTACTCCAAGGAGCTTTAAACGGGAGAGAAGGATGTTGCTATTCACGGTATCAAAGGCGGCACTTAAGTCTAGCAACATTATTGCTGTGGTGCCGCCTTGATCCATGTGCCTACATGCTAATTCAGTCACCGTCAGTAGTGCCGCTTCTGTCCCCAGTTTAGGACGGAACCCTGCCTGTGAGTCATGAAGCAAATGGTTAGTTTCCAAGTAAGACATCAGGCTGGTGTTAATATGTCTCTCAAGCAGTTTAGCCACCCAAGGGAGAAGTGAAATAGGGCGGTAATTAGTCATATTGCTAGGGTCAAGATTAGGTTTTTTCAACAAGGCTTTGACTTGCGCGCATTTCCAAGTACCTGGGACTCTTCCTGAGCTGATTGACTTATTTACAATGTTTAAAATTGCTGGTCTGATGGTGTTAGCAATTTTCATAAGCTGTCGTGGGGGGGCAGGGTCTAGTGGAGAGCCTGATGTGACTTTCAGCATGAGAGAGTCAAGCAATTCTTCATTTAATAACGGAAATTCAGCCAGTGAACTATCAGTACTCGTGATTGACACACCAGGCAAAAATTAAGTAACATCAAACAAGAATAATTATAAGTCAACCCTGCACAGTAAAAAATGGCAGACAAGTCCAGAAATCGCCAAATGAGGGCGAGCGAGTTATTAAATGATGACAACCCACCCACTACAGTTGTAAGATCCAAAGGGAATGGTGGAGAAACAACAAAGGACAGAACGGTTTTGACCAGAGTGAGAGAATTGCAATACCAACGCATTCAAGAAATCAATAAATGGTGGGATAAAACCACCCTCGAAAAATACATTGAATATAAAAGAATTCCACGAGGATTGAGGATCCTTATAATGCCCACCTTAAATGATCTAGATGTGGATCTCATTAAATTATGGCAGACCGACACGAATGAATGTTCCTTTAAGTTAATGAGAACTTTGATCATCCATGCCGAAAGGAAACTTGAAAAAATCACGAGTACCGTAACGGCATTAGAAAATGAACTCGCGGATATCCCCGCGTCAGAAGATAACAAGGTAATCATTGAGAACATGGAAAAGAAGGTATCCAAACATGAAATGGAGGTAGAAAAACGGAAGGCGAACAAGTTTACCAGAGACCGGTTGGACTACATGAATGGGCGAATATACACGTTCGCACGTAAATACAACACTATGAGGAGTCATGTGGCTATGGACAAGAACACGGACACAATAACGGAACAAACTGAAGAGGTGGACAGCTCTGAAGTGAGCTCAATTGAAGGAGAATCTACCGGTACACCCTTGGATTTTCGGGGGGAAATACAGTTGGCACATATGGTCACGCGACAGAGAGGGAGAGGCAGAACAAATGCGTGGGGAAGGGAACAGAAACCACCAAAGAAACCCCCAGCAAACCAAGAACTAGAAGGGGTGGAAAAAGGAACCAAATCAAAAAGAGGCAAAGGAAAGCAAAAATAGCAATGAAGACAATGATGACATCTGGTAACATAGTAATAAATCTATCAAGCAAGAAGCTATCGGATGTACAACTAAAACTGCTAAATAAAGGTCTTTCATTTTGCCCCACGAAAAATATGAATATACCGAACGCACGCATTGACCTATATAAATTTTGCCGCAAAGTAAAATTGAAAAAATACTTTGCCGAAAAAGAACTTAGGAAAACAAATATCCCCAAGACAAAAACATTGATGTCTACGATCATACAGAAGGATCTACCAGCCATGATAACTTTAACATCCATCAAGGAAACTCCTTCAGCCAGTCAAGAAGACAACACGATTTCACCTCAAATGGAGGTCGAGTTCTGTGACACACTGGGTATACCGACAAATCTAGGAGGTGAAAGTGGTCTGAAAAAAAGTTCAAGATTTTGTCCACAACTACCACCGGGCAATAAGGTGGACTTGTTGCGCGAGATAATGGTAGAAGAAATAACCAAAATCACGGATAAATCTGTCAA
This sequence comes from Lissotriton helveticus, assembly GCF_964261635.1. Taxonomy (NCBI): domain Eukaryota; kingdom Metazoa; phylum Chordata; class Amphibia; order Caudata; family Salamandridae; genus Lissotriton; species Lissotriton helveticus. The sequence continues at coordinate 906,426,296 of NC_136065.1, read as the reverse complement.
GAAAAAGAGACCATCTCTCACCACAAGAATATACAGCCATGTCAGAATTTAAAAATGACACAACTATTATAATTAAATCATCTGATAAAGGTGGCAACCTAGTGGTACAAGATATATCATCCTATATCGAGGAGGCCAACAGGCAACTCAACAACCATGAACATTATGAACAGTTAACATCAAGTCCAATGGAAGAATGGACTAATGAATATCATTCCCTACTGTTGGGTTGGAAAGAAAGGGGCCTAATCGATTTTGATGAATATTGTTATCTAAAGACAGAAAATCCGATTGTTGCTACAATATATTTCCTGCCTAAGGTTCATAAATCCCTCGTACGACCTCCAGGAAGACCAATTGTAAGCTCCATAGGGTCACTGCTAGAATCAACATCAAGATTTATCGATATCTTTCTAATGAACTATGTGGTAGCATTACCCTCTTTTCTAAGAGACACAATGGATTTCCTTAAGAAAATCTCGGAAAGTGAATGGAAATCAACCTATCTGATGGCAACTATTGATGTTGCCTCCCTCTATACTTCAATACGTCATGAGGATGGCTTAAAATCCATAAGGGATGCACTAGGAACTCGTTCAGTGAGCCTTCTGGAACACACAGCAATGCTAATGGATATGCTTCACTACTGCCTAACACACAACATCTTTCTGTTTTTGGGGAAAATGTATCTCCAGAAGCAGGGAACCGCAATGGGGACATCATTTGCGCCCACCTATGCAAACCTCCTGATGGGGGCATGGGAAAGTGAGGTGGTGAAGAAAGAAGAGGAAAATCCAAATGGGTCTAGAATCAAACTTTGGTGTCGTTTTATAGATGACCTGTTCATCATATGGGAAGGTGACAACAGCTCATTAGAACAATTTATTGAATCCCTGGAAGTCAATGACTATAATCTACACTTCACCTCAAACATCAGTTCCACCAAACTCATGTTTCTGGATGTAGAAATATTTGTGAAGGATGGAAAATTATGCTCTAAAATCCATAGGAAACCCACAGCGTGTAATAGCATCCTCCACGCAAACAGCGGACATCCTGTAAAATTGAAGTGGAGTATTCCGTATGGTCAAATGCTTCGAGCAAAAAGAAACTGTTCTGAACAAATAGATCTGGATGAGGAAATAACGAAAATGAGTCTTCGATTCCTTGAAAGGGGATACCCGGAAGAAGTTACATCTGCCGCGAAATCGAGGATGATGACAAAGAACATAGTGGAACTGCTCATACCTAACAATCAAAGGTTTGAAAGCAACTTCAGTATGGGAAGAAATCAGGATAATGAAGTGACGAGATTAATCATGGACTTTGACAACCAAAGTAATGAAATGAAAAAGGCATTACAAAAACACTGGAAAATCCTGCTTCTGGACGATACTCTGAAAAAGAAATTAACACCTTCTCCTAGTATTGCTTACCGGAAAACCTCTTCTTTAAGAGATATCTTAACCCAAAGTCATCTAGAGTTGAGAGAACCTAATAAACAAACTTGGCTAACAGCTCCTGGGTTTTGGAAGTGCTATAAGTGCAAAGCCTGCGAACATGGCGTGAACATCAAAGAGTACAAACTCAAAAATGGCAAAATGGAGAAGATAAGGGAACACATCACGTGTGAATCCAAATGTGTGGTTTACAAACTACAGTGTCCATGTGACAAATCTTACATCGGGAGCACGATTAACAAACTAAAATTAAGAATATTGCAACACCTGAGGGCAATCAAGAACAAAGACCCAAGCTACCCGATGGCCACACATTTTGCCAAGTACCATCAGAGCAACCCGGCCCTATTGAAATACTCAGGAATCAAACTAAGTAAAATCTCGGAGAGAGGTGGAGATCGAACCTTCCAACTCCGAAAACTGGAATCAAGGATGATTTTGGGCATGGGAACAGAGGTCCCATTTGGGCATAATCTGGATGCGGAACTTTTTGTACATCTTTGAAATGGACTAAGATGGGAAATGAGAACTCTGATTCACAGAACACAAAAAGAACAGTGTAAATAGTGTAAATGAGTGTGAGGGAAATTGGATATTGTAAGAATGGAACAGCCAGAACTTGTCATACCAAGAAAGAATTGTTTTTGAAGAATATTTCTTTTCACAGCATCCCAGGTTCTTTACGGAAATATCATAAATCATTGTTACGTAGGTAAAGGTTAAAAATAACATAAAATGAATGGGTGATTAGGATACGTTTAGAATGATTCTATGTTTTGTACTTTACATGAATTCTGAAGGGTTTACGACATCACCCAATCTTGGAGTGCCACTATACTAATAATTAGAAATAAATGAGTATGTACACAACCCTAAAGAAACTGTCTTGCACAGATTGCAATTTAGTGTAAATAGTGTACATATATACATATGAAGTGAATTATAAAATGGCCGCAAGAACGTGTTATAACATTATTATGTATTATGCGGAGAAATCCTTATCTTGAAAATGTACTTTACAGAACATATGCAGTAACAATTTTCTTATATTTCGCAAGAGCAAAAGTACGTGTAAATTGACCTGGAATGCTCAAAATGTCACACTGAAAAGATTGTAAATTTGTATATATTATTATTTGGTTTTGACAAAACTTGATAAGAAACAGAGTACTTTACAAGAACATGGACTTTCAAAAATGGCTGTGGTAATATGCCGATAATTAACTGTGCAGGGTTGTCGGTCTAGATGACCAAGGAAATGGAAAAGGGTACTTAGCACAGAGCACTTTAAAAATGGGGTCTAGACCACAGGACTCTATGGTCAAGTAGAAGGCTAGGAGTAGCCGAAACGCGTAGACCGTTATTTGATGCACTTTAATTTGCACATGGTGTGTAAATAAAATATCTTAAAACTAACCTGTTGCAGTGCCGTGACTTCATCCATGAAGAACTGTGGTGAGAAGAGACAAAGTGATATATATATATATATATATATATATATTACCTACTGGCGGTCGCCAGTAGGTATATATAGTTAGGATTTTTTCTCTATGGGTTTTTTGAAAATTCTATGTCTAATAACTTTGGCGTTTGTGGACGGAATTGGCTGAAATTTTCAGGAAAATGGCACATTTTGTTTCTGAGCAGCCCTTGAAAATTTGGGGGGGGTTCGTCCAGTGGGGGCCGAGAAAAAAGGGGGGTCCCAAAACGTGTTTTTAACATTGAGTTTTCCATAGGGCGGTTGGCCTCACTTTTAGCCCGAACGGCTGAATGGATTTGCACGAAACTTGGCAAAATTGTAGGGACTGGTAGCCCGATGTGCCTTTTGTAGGTCTCAATATATGTGCTCCAGTGGATTTTGAGAAATTAACGTTTAAAAAAAGATATATATCTGTAACAGCGGACCAGTTAGCGCACTGGTTCGCGGACTTTTCGCGCAACGGAGCTTTGTGAAGCGAAGCTGATTGGTTCTCTGGCGTCTGTCAACATTCCAAAAAGTCCGTAGCGGCCGCCATCTTGTCTCTCGGTAGGATCGAGAGACAAGAGGAGGCCAAAGCGAAGGGGCAAATGACCATAAGGGGGAATAGTAGATCCTCGCTGACCCCCTAGGTTTGATGTGGAGGTTTTAAAAGGGCCCCGCGGGGCAAAAAAAAAAAATTATAATAATAATCTTACGGCTGAATGGATTTGCACGAAACTTGGCAAAATTGTAGGGACTGGTAGCCCGATGTGCCTTTGCTAGGTCTCAATATATGTGCTTCAGTGGATTTTGAGAAATTAACGTTCAAAAAAAGATATATATCTGTAACAGCGGACCGCTTCGCGTACTTTTCGCGTTACGGAGCTTTGCGAAGCGAAGCTGATTGGCTCTCCGGTGTCTGTAAACATTCCAAACAGTCCGTAGCGGCCGCCATCTTGTCTCTCGGTAGGATCGAGAGACAAGAGGAGGCCAAAGCGAAGGGGCAAATGACCATAAGGGGGCATAGTAGATCCTCGCTGATCCCCTAGGTTTGATGTGGAGGTTTTAAAAGGGCCCCGCGGGGCAAAAAAAAAAAATTATAATAATAATCGAACGGCTGAATGGATTTGCACGAAACTTGGTAAAATATTAGGGACTGGTAGCCCGATGTGCCTTTGCTAGGTCTCAATATATGTGCTTCAGTGGATTTTGAGAAATTAACGTTCAAAAAAAGATATATATCTGTAACAGCGGACCGCTTCGCGTACTTTTCGCGTTACGGAGCTTTGCGAAGCGAAGCTGATTGGCTCTCCGGTGTCTGTAAACATTCCAAACAGTCCGTAGCGGCCGCCATCTTGTCTCTCGGTAGGATCGAGAGACAAGAGGAGGCCAAAGCGAAGGGGCAAATGACCATAAGGGGGCATAGTAGATCCTCGCTGATCCCCTAGGTTTGATGTGGAGGTTTTAAAAGGGCCCCGCGGGGCAAAAAAAAAAAATTATAATAATAATCGAACGGCTGAATGGATTTGCACGAAACTTGGTAAAATATTAGGGACTGGTAGCCCGATGTGCCTTTGCTAGGTCTCAATATATGTGCTTCAGTGCATTTTGAGAAATTAACGTTCAAAAACAAGATATATATCTGTAACAGCGCTCCGCTTCGCGGAGATAAAATTATATCTGTATTACGTAGCTGTTGCTAACACCAGCTAGCGACGGCTAGTAGGAGATAGCGACCATCTTGGGCCCCACTTTGCATGTGAGTGATATTTATCACTAATGACATGCAAAGTGGGCATGCCAAGATGTTAGCGACTGGAAACAGTCGCTAACATCGCTATCTCCTATTATCAACTTTTGGAAATATTCGAGATAAGCGCGAATATCTCCAAAAAGTAACAGCTGCCCTGAGCAGTTCTTAGCCATGTTATCCAATGGGAGGTGGATAACATGGCTAAGAGCATTAGCTCGGTAATGCATGAATATCACGGAGTTTTCAGCGATATTAATGCATTGCGCTCGTTTTTTATCGTATTTGCGATAAACCTTGATAATAGCAAGGTTTATCTGCGATAATTTCTGACGGTAAAAAAATCTTTGCAATGCATCGTTAGGGATAAATATCGCTTAACTTTGGTAATATGCCCCAACGTCTGTTAACGTTCGATTCGAAGGAAATCAGGAATTGTTGAAAAACATTGTGTGCGCCATCTTGTCTTTTTTCAAATGCCACACTTTTGTCGTGCACGGCAGCCATTTTAGATGCCTTGACCAGATCCACTCTGTGCACGCTGTCGATCCTTAGCATGGCTCCCCACCCTCGCAAGCATCTCCCCCAGGCAGTGGTCACCCCCGCTCTCTGTTTTATGCATGGGTAATAAACCTCCCCCCATCTGCGCTGTTCTTCCCTGAGAATCACACCCTGTGCCCGCCCGACACCTCCCTTTCGCCCTATTCACTACCGCACCCTCTGACACTCCTTTTCCTCTGTGTCCGATTGTCCAGGCCGGTCCTAGGCTATCAGCTAGCCCTGCAGATGTAGTTTATGGCCACAGCTGTAAAGAATCACCCGTCTTCAAAGGAGTTATAGTAGATCAAGGCCCACACTCGATGAGATCCGTCACAGCAGAAGCGTTGCTATTATCTGAAAACCATCCTGTATTGTGATTGGGGAGGGGACCGAGCGTGAAGCGGAAGATTCCAGGGATGACTCTTTGTACATCAAAGTTTTTACAATTATGTGTCACATTAAAAATATATAGCACTCCGACAAAGTAGTAAGATTATAAAACTTTAATAATTTATAAATATATACAAGAAAACAAAAATAGTAATAACATATAAACATTTTTAGAGAAAAACAACGAAGTAGCGGTCGGCTGTGCGAATAGTCCCAACGCAGCACAACGTCCAGATTTCCGGCGTGGGGCGTCGCGGGGGGTGGGTGATCAGTAGCAAACTGTTGTGCGAATAGTTCCAAGGCAGCAGAACGCGCCGAAATCTAGATGACACAAAAGTGATGTCTAGTAAGTTGCCACCCAGCAAATAACGGCGTGGGGCGTCGCGGGGGGTGGGTCATCAGTAGCAAACTGTTGTGCGAATAGTTCCAAGGCAGCAGAACGATGGCACCAAGGTGATGTCCAGTAAGTTGCCGCACTGGTTTTGGTATCCTACAATGCTGCTCCGAATAACGGCGTGGAGCGCCCCGGGGGAGGCGGCGTGAACGGGCCTCTCCAGGTGGAGTCTCGTCTGTTGTAGTGGGGCGCCCCTTTACCGTTTCAGTTGCCATTGCGTCCGCTTTTGGTCCACTGTGTCAAAATCCGCCATTCAGCTGAGTTGCGCCCACTCTTGCGGTGCAGCGATAGGCGGCTGTCACAGGACTCTCAAAATGGCGGCAGGCTGTTTCCTTTTTGGGCCTGGTCCACTGAAATGGCCCTGGGACACCTTGGAAATCGGACGCTTGTCTGCTAGGTCTTGGACCCCATTCTCGAAAGCGTCCCCTCCGCCTTGAGAATTCATCAAAAGTTTTGGGGGCCCCGACTCCTGCAGGCTTCTGGTGGGGAGCGGCTGCCATGATTGCTCGCGGAATGACCACGACGGAGCTACGAGATGGTGGTGCTCTCATGGTGACGCCAGCTTCAGTCTGAAACATCCAGAAACAAGGTGGGGCTTTCATCGTTTGGGGGAAAAAAAAAGTTTTCATCCAATGAAAAGTGTTGTTTTTAGGTCATATGATCAAGCCTTCCATCATTAGGAAACCAAAAGTAAAATGAACCAATGAAAAGTTTTATAAACAAGTCACATGACCTGTTATGCGGCATAGGGTATAAAATGCGGAGAAAATACGTTGGCACGTGAGGTGGCGTCAGTAGCGGACCGATGTGCGAATAGGCCGAAGGCAACACAACGCGCCAAGATCCGGATGGCATCGAGGTGGTGTCATAGTTGAGAGTTCTGAGCAGCGGTTGTAACACTGTCTGAAGCTTATTTGCAGCTGCTTCAGGTTCACTACGCGCCAAGATCCGGATGGCACCGAGGTGGTGTGTAGGAAGTTGCCGCACTGGTGTGGCCATCCTACAATGCTGAAAGTCGGCGTGGGGCGCCCCGTTGGCCTGTGAGTTTGCGTCAGTAGCGGACCGATGTGCGAATAGGCCGAAGGCAGCACAACGCGCCAAGATCCGGATGGCACCGAGGTGGTGTCTAGTAAGTTGTCGCACTTCTGTGGCCATCCTACAATGTTGAAAGTCGGCGTGGGGCGCCCCGTTGGCCTGTGAGATGGTGTCAGTAGCGGACCGATGTGTGAATGGGGCCGAAGGCAGCGCAACAATATTTTCTACTATATTTCCGGTGTAGAAGAGACCACAAGGCGCTGAGATGCCAAGATCCGGATGGCACCGAGGTGGTGTGTAGCAAGTTGCCGCACTGGTGTGGCCATCCTACAATGCTGAAAGTCGGCGTGGGGCGCCCCGTTGGCCTGTGAGATGGCGTCAGTAGCGGACCGATGTGCGAATAGGCCGAAGGCAGCACAACAATATTTTCTGACTGACACCACAAGGCGCTGAGATGCCAAGATCCGGATGGCACCGAGGTGATGTCTAAGTTGCGGACTGATGTGCGAATGGGGCCAAAGGCAGCGTAACAATATTTTTTGTATGGAAGATACCACTAGGCGTTGAGATGCCAAGATTCGGATGGCACTGAGGTGATGTCTAGCAAGTTGGTGTGGTCATCCTACAATGCTGAAACTCGGCGTGGGTCACCCCATTAGCCTGTGAGATGGCGTCAGTAGCGGACCGATGTGCGAATAGGCCGAAGGCAGCACAACGCGCCAAGATCCGGATGTCACCGTGGTGGTTTCATAGTTGAGAGGCACTTCATCTGCAGTGGGGCGCCGAGATCCGGATGGCACCGAGGTGATGTCTAGCAAGTTGCTGTACTGGTGTGGTCATCCTACAATGCTGAAAGTCGGCGTGGGTCGCCCCATTAGCCTGTGAGATGGCGTCAGTAGCGGACCGATGTGCGAATAGGCCGAAGGCAGCACAACGCGCCAAGATCCGGATGTCACCGTGGTGGTTTCATAGTTGAGAGGCACTTCATCTGCAGTGGGGCGCCGAGATCCGGATGGCACCCAGGTGATGTCTAGCAAGTTGCTGTACTTGTGTGGTCATCCTACAATGCTGAAACTCGGCGTGGGTCGCCCCATTAGCCTGTGAGATAGCTGTTCTTTGGATTTGGGCCTGGCTCGTCTGCTGTAGTGGGGCGCCCCTTTACCGTTTCAGTTGCCATTCAGCTGAGTTTCGGCTGCTCTTGATGCTACAGCGACAGGCGGCTGCAAGAGGACTCTCAAAATGGCGGCCTGGTCTTTGGATTTGGGCCTGGTCCACTAAAATGGCCCTGGGACACCTTAGAACTCGGACGCTCGATTTTTTTTTCCTTTCCTGTACATGCAAAAAAAGGTAAATGCCCGGTACGTTACACGCTTCATCTGCCACGATGAACTCTCCAGAGGAACCGAAAAAAAATATAGTTGTGGTAACTATACCATGCATCGTCATATGGAGAGGTGGCACCAATTAATTATAGTGCTGCATAAAAGAGAGATTTGGAGGAGAACCCCTGACCTGCTAGTACATTCATCAAAGAAGTGGCACTGAGAGCTTCAGAGGCAAGGGAAACGGTCCCAAATATTTAGAAGAACTTTGGAAAGATTAAAATGACATGTTTAGATTGTGGCAAATTAATTTCATGTGGACAGATGAGTGTTACTCTAATAAATACAGCATATGAACATCATCATAGTCGATGGTTGGTAGAGACATTTTGACTATATCCTGGACCTGCCCGTCCTCGCCCAAAATGGCGCCAGAATAAATGGGACTCGTAACTCCTTGTTGTGTACTGGTTGCAGAACCTTGAAATCACGAGATACGTATGCAGTTTTGAAGCAAATGGCGGGCGGGGACGAGAATTGATTGAATATTTCGACATCCCTATTGATATTAAGTTCTGATGTGTTATTGATTACTGTACTGTTGAAAGTTCGAATTAACGTCACCCATGGTACTTGCCCGCAAATGTATATCTAGATAATTTTATTGTAACTGGCCCTGTCGTATTTTAATTATAAAATGTACGTCCACCGATTCCGTAACTGTTAGACACCTTAGTTCTTGCAACGTAATGGCCCGCCCGTTACGTTCCTCTACAGTGTAAATGTCTATTCATCATATACGATTACAGTTTGCTCCGTGGCCGGCCCACGTGGTTATAGGCTCGTATTTGTATAATGAAATTTTCACAATAAAGGTTTTTAAAAGAAAACATGGTAGTAGTATATACATTGGTAAAGTTTTTAATAATAGTCACTGTTTTAGAATCATTAAAAGGCAAGTGAAATAAAGCAGACCAATTACATGAAGGGTAAAAGGTATAATACGAAGGAACGCAGTAAAGATAAATGGTCAAGGGCTGTTGTGTTTTCTATTCCTGCAACATAAAGTGATCGATAAGAATCTCATATTCAGGCGTATCGGCGACTAAAACAGCAGGTCGACCCTCTTTTGCTCAACGGCTCCGTCATGGGACGAAGAAACGCTCTTTTTCTCGAAAAAAGAATATATTTTACTTGCAGGACAGTTGTAAAATTTCCGGGAAAGTACATTAGCCTGGAACATTATAACATATATTTAAGAAAAAATAATGTTCGGAAGTAATGAAAAGCGTAATTTTTAGGTCATATGACCAAGCCTTTCATCATTACAATAAGAAAAGTAAAATGAACCAATGAAAAGTTTTATTAACAAGTCACATGACTTGTTATGCTTACGTTACGCGCTGCGCGCCCCGGATGACTTCCGGATGCGCTAACGCGGCGCGTCATATGACGCATTACGCGACAACGCAGGTACAGAATATAGTCAAAATGTCTCCACCAACCAGCGGTCGGAACACAACCCCTTTCAGCAGGCTAAATAGTTCTGTTAAATGACAACAGAAGGGACAGGCAACAAGAACCATCAGTCAAAGAGGGGAGGGCTAGTTCTTCTCTACCGGGTTACATTGGGGCGCTACCGGAACTGATCGAATTGGTAGTCTACAGTGTTTCTGGATGTTTCAGACTGAAGCTGGGGTTAGCATGAGAGCAGCACCATTTCGTAGCTCCGTCGTGGTCATTCCGCAACCAATCATGGCAGCCGTTCTTTATCATTATTTTGGGCGGGGTGGGTGGCGGAGCCGAGCTGTTTTGCAGCCATCATTGTGTGGAGTTCAGTTCATCTCATAGTTTTGTATTTGTCATGAGGGGTTGTTCCTAATGTTTCTATTTTAGCGAGGTCAAAAAGAGATCCCATTAGTGGCCTACTGATTTTGCTCGATTCCTTTTCTTTTTTTTTACACGATTTTTCGTTATCTGCAAAGACTAAACAGAGTATTGCGACTCTGTGTTTGTTTGTAAATAGAGAATGAACCAAAGAGAACTAATTCTAAAACAGTAAATACTTGGATAACAATGAATCAAATGGAGAGAGAAGCAGGCACGACGGATTACAATGGGGGCAAAGACCTGCGTTAACTACCTTTCACTATCTGCAAAGAGAGAGTACTCCTAATAGAAATGAGGGGGGGGGGCACCATTCAAAGCAGATCAGTGTGCATAAACACGAAAATGTTTTCACTTACCACGTACTTGACATTCGACAGCTTATGATATTTGCTATTAAAAAACCATTGAAATTCACTGAAAAAACCATAGGTTATAGACCATATATAGTTAGGAATTAGCATTTACAAAACCTTGAAAATTCACAGAAAAAACCATAGGTTATAGACCATATATAGTTAGGAATTAGCATTTAAAAAACCTTATTTTACTCACACAAAACCATTGAAATTCCATATATAGTTAGTTGCACTAACTATATATCGCGCACCTGCAATCCACTGCTGATGATGTCACATATTACATCATTCATGACATGGTCAGTGACATCACTGATGACATCACTGATGACATCTCAAATGACATCACTGATGACATCACTGATGACAACATCCAGTGACTGTATGTTTCTGTAAAGTTAAAATGTGTCTTACATATTGAAGAATGAGTGGAAGTATAAGTGTCTGGACAAAGGATTTAGTAGGTGCATGACTGAATGCATGAGTGAGTGATTAAATGTGTCTCACTGAGTGCATGGGTTAGTGACTAAAGTGTCTTAATTTGTGCATCATTATGTCTGTTGTTCTGTAAACTGCTGCATGTTTTGATCAGTAGCTATATGATTAACTATATGGGTTACTGATTGATTGTCCAAGTATTTGTATGGGAGACTGAGTGTGTGTGTGGCTGGCTGGGAGGTGTGTGACTCTGTGCAGATCAATGTGTACTTGTATCAATGATTGTATAACAAGGTAAGTATGTGTTAGTATATGTTTGAAAATGTAAGGTGCTGTATGTTTAACTGTATAGACAAGAAAATGGAAGTGTCATTGATTCTTTACAGGACTGACTAGGTGTGTGAGTAACTCCATGGATGAGTGGCAGACTGTGAGTGTCTGTATAGGTGTATGAGTGCATATGATAGTGTTGTAAAGATGAGTGATTGTATGTATGAATGATAGTATGGGTGAATGAGTGAAGGTGTGTGTAGACGTAGGAATCAGTGAGTGCGTATGTAGTAACTAGTATTGGTGTGTCAATGGTTTCAAAAATTATATTCTGTATTTAACACTGGGTGAAACAGAGGTTATATTAAAATGTGAGGAGATGCATTGTATTGTCACATGAATGATATCATCAGTGATGTGGTCATTGATGTCAAATGAGATGTCATCAGTGATGTCATCAGTGATGTCATTTGAGATGTCATCAGTGATGTCATCAGTGATGTCACTGACCATGTCATGAATGATGTAATATGTGACATCATCAGCAGTGGATTGCAGGTGCGCGATATATAGTTAGTGCAACTAACTATATATGGAATTTCAATGGTTTTGTGTGAGTAAAATAAGGTTTTTTAAATGCTAATTCCTAACTATATATGGTCTATAACCTATGGTTTTTTCTGTGAATTTTCAAGGTTTTGTAAATGCTAATTCCTAACTATATATGGTCTATAACCTATGGTTTTTTCAGTGAATATATATATATATATATATATATATATATATATATATATATAAATTTATATATATATATACATTTATATATATATATATATATATATATATATATATATATATATATATATATATATATATATATGTGTGAAAAAAGAAGGTTGCCCTCTGAGGAAAGGCCACACCCGGGAAGTCAATCCTCCATCGTGAGGACAGCAACTGAGCCAGCCTCCACCTCCAAACAAGTGCCAGACATGTTTCGGACGTTCAAGTCCTTGATCACTGGCAATAGATGACGGACAACAGCATGTAGTGGGAAGTGCCTCTTTATTTGATAAAGTCCCGCCCCAGTGGGCGTTGAGGTCTCGCCTCGTAGGCGTGTGCAATGTTGCACGCTGGTTAACGTAGTCCCACTATTTGTATGTCCAAGTGGGTGCTCCTGGACGCCATCCATTAGATACAATGTTTTTTTTTTGTTGTTGTTTTTTTTTGGTTAATAACTTTTATTGAGCAATCAGATAAAAAGTACAAAGATGGGCCTACAACCACACGGGCTGGCCGCTAAGTCGCAAAGCACGACACATGAGGTAAACAATCATTTCCGTGGCCAGGACGAAATCATAGAGTAAATATTGCTCCAGACATAGGACAGGACATAACAATTTTCTATATTAAACATTAAAAGAACGAACACCAAACAAGGCGAATGCAGCAATCAAGTCAGCCCGGATGTCAGAGGGGAGGGCCACTAATCAGGAAAACAAAGGTGAATCAATGAGACTCGGCAAGGCCGGGGGAGGGGGGAAGCACGGAGGACAGGAAAATCCTAAAACAGAATGAGAAATTTCGGGAACGTCAGCCTAGGGAGACAGGGTAATATCGGAGGTGTCAACCAAGGGAGGGGTACAAATTTCTCCACGATATGCATTCCATTGACCCCAAATTTTCGTCCACGCCCTGGGTCTGCCCCTAGCTACATAGACGGTCTTCTCTCGGAACATGGACCAGTCCATGTTATCCTCCCACACCGAAACGTCTGGAGGTCGGGATGCGCCCCAAAGTTGCGCAATGTCACGCTTCGCGACCATGTAACCCAAGGTCGCCCATCTAGTCTGGGCCACAGAGTAGTCGGAGGGTTCCCACACGTTCAACAGGCATCGTCGGGCCTCAGGCCGCAGGGCAACACCAGTCACAACAGTCATTATCGCAAGTACATCCACCCAGTAGGCTGCCACCACAGGGCACTCCCAAAGTATATGCATAAAGTTAGCGCTCATCCCACACCCACGCTTACATAAGCCATCCGGGGAAAAACCCATTACAACCAGACGCGGACCAGTCACATACACCCGGTGGAGGATCTTAAGTTGCACCAAACGAAGACGGGCGGGAATGGCGACTTCTTTCGGAGAGGAGAGTGCCGACTGCCAATCCTCGTCCTCTAATTCCAATCCGTCACCGACCCACATCTCTCTGAGCCGGACCAACAAATCAGCGCGAGTATGAATCAATTTTTTGTAAATAAGGGAGATAGTGCTGTCGGGCAGGTGTCCATCTAGTATACGATCTTCAAGGGGGGAGGACTCGGGCAGGGCCACATCAGGAGTCAGAACTGAGGACAGGGCATGCCGGACCTGCAAATACCGGAAAAACTCTCTATCACTCAAGTCGTATTCTGCCTTAAGGGCCTGGAACGACTTCACGCTACCATTCACACAAACATCACCCACCTTACAAATCCCAATCATATCCCAGCGTTCAAAGCCCTTAGTAGACCAGAGACACCCCAAACGTTCAGAAGCATAAAGCGGAGTCGCCAGCGTCAGTCGATTCTCCCATCCCAAACTCACATTCGCGGCGCGCCACACGTTGACTGCGGTCCTGGACGGGCCCGTAAGATGGCGCCCGGCCGATCTAGAATAAAGCGCTCTATTAAAGTCCCCTCCCGGCAGCTGGAACCTATCCATCTCAAAGGCCGGATCGCGACCCGGCGAATACATCGCGTGGTTAATGGCAGATAGCTGGGCAGCCCAGTAATATTTCTTGATATCGGGGAGCGCCATGCCCCCGTCGTACCAAGGGATAGTAAGTTTCGCAAGGGCTATACGTGGACGCCCGTCCCAAATCAGTTGTCTTTGCAGACTCTCGATCTCTCGGAAATAGGTAGCGGGAATGTCGTCATAAGAATTTTGAAGTGCGTAGAGGAACCGCGGCAAGGACATCATTTTAAAAAGAGCTGCCCTACCCAAAGGAGATAGGGGCAGCTTACGCCAACGGGCCACATCCAGTCGCAGTCTAAGAAGCGGGGGGAGGAGATTACGCTCAAACCGGAGTGAGGGGTCCAGGGTAATAAAAATCCCCAAATACTTGAAGCCAGACTGGACCACCTGGATAGGAAATCTGTCCGGCAAAGGGGGCAAAATACCCGAAAGAACATACACACAGGACTTAGCCCAATTAATAACAAGGCCCGAGTTAGCACCGAACGAAGTAAGAACATCAAATAAGACATTTAAAGATTTACGCGGAGAGGTAAGATATAGAAGAATGTCGTCCGCGTAAAGAGAGACACGGTCCTCAAAGTCCGGTGACCAACGGATCCCTTTGAGTGAAGGCTCCCATCGAAGCCACGCAGCCAACGGTTCCAAGGCAAGCGCGAAAAGCAATGGAGACAAGGGGCAACCCTGACGGGTCCCCCTACCAAGGCAGAAGGAGACAGAAACTTTACCGTTCACCACTACTTGCGCTAAGGGTTCAACGTACAACAACTTCACCCAACCAATAAACTCAGGTCCAAAACCAAATTTTTCGAGAGCTGCCCAAAGATAGGGCCACTCTACAGTGTCAAAGGCCATCGAGGCGTCTAACGAGGCCAAAATGGCCGGCTCCGTCAGAAGCCCCGCCCTCGCAACAGCACCGTGGAGACGACGTAGGTTGAGAGCCGTGTTACGATGTGGGATAAATCCGGATTGATCCGGATGAACCAAGCCACTAATGACCGTCAGTAGGCGGGTCGCCAGGAGCTTAGCCAGGACCTTAGGCTCAACATTTAACAGGGAAATGGGCCTATAAGACGAACAAAGGTCCCGCGGTTTCCCGTCTTTGGGAATTACGACTATCGTAGCCAGACGCTGGTCATACGGGAGAATACCCCGTTCCCGGGACTCCAAAAACATAGCACGAAGATAGGGCGCTACCCTGTCAGGGCGTAGCTTGTACAGCTCAATCGGTAACCCATTCGGGCCTAAGGCCTTGCCCGAACGGAGCGAGCGAATGGCAGTCGCTATCTCATCCGTAGTAAAAGGGGACTCCAACGAGACACGGTCAAGATCGGAAACACTGGGCAAAGCTATATCGCGCAACAAAAGGCGAGAGTCAGCCACATCCCGTCCAGACACAGGGGTATAAACCACACAAAAATACTCCGCAAAACATTCAACGATTCCAACCGGGTCCGTCACTGCAACACCATTCGACGACTGAATCACAGGTACCACACGATTCGCCCTTTCTTTCTTATCCAACCACGCCAACAATTTACCCGCTTTATCCCCCACATCATACAGACGACCCTGCTGTTCGCGGATCATCAGTTTAGCCGCATCCGTGACCAAGGACTTATAAGCAAATTGTTTCAGACCCAGGGCGTGGAGTTTATCCGAGGTGACATCTGACTCTAAGTCGGCCTCCCTCTCCGCAATCTCTCTCTCAAGGTCCACCACCTCCCGATTCCTAGCCTTCTTGGATTCAGCAATAAGGGAAAGGGCCTGCCCACGAATCACTGACTTAAAGGCCTCCCACAGGGATACCGCAGAGGAAACGGAGCCCTCGTTGTCTAAAAAATAGGCATCCAAAGACTTAGTCAAAAGGTTGCGGGTCTCAGGGGAGGTAAGGTACCAAGGGTTAATAGGAGCCACTCGGCCCGCCGCCTCCACCCCAATCTCAAAACAAAGCCAGAGCGGAGAGTGATCGGAGATGCCCCGGGGGAGGTGTCTAATTTCACGCACCGCTGGCGTTTGCGCCGCGGGTATCAGGAAATAATCCAGTCTAGACAGACTCCCATGGGCCCCCGAATGGAAAGTGTATTGAAGCTGGGTAGGATGCAGAAGCCTCCAGCAATCCACCAAGCCAAACGTGTCCAAAAACCCACCCAGCCACTGATGGGCCAAAGGAGTATCCCTAGGGGGGTAACGATCGTGTTGACCGGAGATCACAGAATTAAAGTCACCTGCAATAAAGAGAGTACTATCAGGGAGGTTCAACAACACACGGCCCAAATCGGAAAAGGTAGAAGTCTGTAGGCCGGGGGGCACATAAACAGTGAACAAGGAGAGGGTACGACCCTCATAACGACCCACCAGGACAGCATAACGCCCCCGATCATCAAGGATCACGTCATCAATAGCCAGGGGGAGGGAAGCCCGAACAAGGATACCCACCCCCCTGGAACCCGTGGTAAACCCCGAATGTACGACAAGGCGATATCCCCACCTATTCATCGCACGACAAGTATTGCCCACCAAATGAGTCTCCTGTAGAAAAACAATATCTGGAGATAAACGGCGTAGACATTTTAACACCACACTCCGCTTAATGCGATCCCCCAGACCATTAACATTCCACGAAACAAACCTCAACCCGCTACCCCCATCCCACACAGCAACGCCGAAACCCCTCTGCAATGAGCATGACATAAAAAACATCAGAAACAAAATAGAGTCGCCTTGAGAACATAACACACAAACATCGAACGTCCCAACCACCCACCCCCCAACAATCAAGATAACACCCCCCACCCTGCACCCCTGCAAAATGCTAAAAAGCCACCCCAACATGCAGTGTGCCTGTCGCCCAAGAACCCCCATTCTACAAAAAGACCCCGGAGGAGGAAAGGCTCCGGCCCACCCGCCACCCCGAGCAAGACAGATAATGAAGAGAACACATAAACAGTAGAGGTACTGAGGCATAGAATCCCTGAAAAGTGTACTCTATACGAGGGCCCAGGCGTAGACAAATTGTTCAGCTCTCCACACCACCCTCAGCACCACCCGGGTGGGCGTCGGACTCAGTCGCAGGAGGTCGGTCAGGCAGAGAGTCCAGCCAGTCATTCACAGAATCAGGCCGATCAAAGAAGAAGGTTCGGTCATTGTACTCGACGCGCAGCCTGGTCGGAAAAAGCATAGCGTAGCGTAACCCCATGTCTCGGAGACGTTTCTTGACACCACGGAAGCCCATACGCTGTTTCTGGACCTGTTGAGAAAAGTCCGGATAAAAGTTCACCGTGGCGTTCTCAAAGGCCACCGGGCCCTTCACACGTGAGGCTTGCAGGATAGCGTCCCGATCCCTATAATGGAAGAGTTTCGCAACAATAGGCCTCGGCGGGGCACCTGGCTTACACTGGCCCCCCGGAACACGATGGGCACGCTCCACTGCGAAAAATTTACTCAGACCAGACGGAGAGAGGTAGTTCTGGATCAAGTCCTCAACAAGGAGATCAACAGAGTGAGGTTCTGGATTCTCCGGAACTCCGACCACGCGCACATTACAGCGACGTGCCCTGTTCTCAAAGTCCTCCAGGCGCCGGGTCATGAAATCGTTCACCCTACGGAGGTTGCCAATCTCCGTCTGTATCTCCGAGACGTCTGCCGTGAGGCTGGATGACTTGAGATCCAACGACTTCACCTTCTCATTGGTTTTCGACAGGTCGGCTCGAATCAAGTTCACATCAATGGCCACGGTGTCGATTTTGTGGGCCAAAGCTTCATATTGTTGGCCTATCGTCTCCTTCATGGCAGAATTGGCGCCCATGATGTCCTGCAAGGACGGCTCAGTTGACGCGTCCACAATGTGGTCAGAAGTACTTGATCCGGGCAGGGCGGCTCCGGGGGACCCCTTCGAATGGGTGTAGTGGTCCATAACGTTAGACTGGACCGGGCCCCCACGCAGGGGCGTCTTGGTCTTCCGAGTCTCTCGGTCCCCTCTGCCTGCCATGCTAGAACTGCGTCACCAGGAGATTTACCAGGCTCGATGGAATGGCCACAGGAAAGTAGGGCTTCGGGATCAAAGAGCCGCTACTAGGGTACCACTAGTATAGGGCCAGCGGATAGGAGAATCTACCAGCCAAAGGCCAGACCGCCGTCTCGTGCCCCGGATCCAGCCCAGGCCAGGCTCCCCTGCCAGATGTCTCAGTCTGAGGCAGAAACGAAACCGAAACTTAAGAGGGGGACCCACAAGTTGAATCCCCCTGCCGCTGTTGTTCAACTCCAAGACGGCCACAGAGCCTCACCCAGTCCCGGGCGCACCTCGAGGGCGGAGCCCGAAAGTTCGAATCACCGTAACTCCGGCACCCCGGGTCCAAATCAAATTCCAAAAGTTCCAGGGCAATCAGCTCAGCGTCCTCTACACAAATCCTTGTAAAGAGTCAGGATATGTTCAGGATATCATGCCGGGAGTGGCGGGGGTCCGGGGAGCGCTGTGCTCACGCGGCCATCTCGGATGCCCGCCAAGCTCCTCCTCCCATTAGATACAATGTTAACCCCAGTGGGTTTGATGAAAGATAAAGGCTGGCCCCCTTGCCAGTAGCACAGTCACTCACATTTGGGCACAACCCGGCCCCGCCGGGTCTCTGAATCAGCAACCCAGGATCCGCTGTCTCTGCGGCGGGGCCCTTCCGCGACCGAGCAGGCCGCTTAATTTGTGAAAAAAGAAGGTTGCCCTCTGAGGAAAGGCCACACCCGGGAAGTCAATCCTCCATCGTGAGGACAGCAACTGAGCCAGCCTCCACCTCCAAACAAGTGCCAAACATGTTTCGGACGTTCAAGTCCTTGATCACTGGCAATAGATGACGGACAACAGCATGTAGTGGGAAGTGCCTCTTTATTTGATAAAGTCCCGCCCCAGTGGGCGTTGAGGTCTCGCCTCGTAGGCGTGTGCAATGTTGCACGCTGGTTAACGTAGTCCCACTATTTGTATGTCCAAGTGGGTGCTCCTGGACGCCATCCATTAGATACAATGTTAACCCCAGTGGGTTTGATGAAAGATAAAGGCTGGCCCCCTTGCCATTAGCACAGTCACTCACATTTGGGCACAAATAAAGAGGCACTTCCCACTACATGCTGTTGTCCGTCATCTATTGCCAGTGATCAAGGACTTGAACGTCCGAAACATGTTTGGCACTTGTTTGGAGGTGGAGGCTGGCTCAGTTGCTGTCCTCACGATGGAGGATTGACTTCCCGGGTGTGGCCTTTCCTCAGAGGGCAACCTTCTTTTTTCACAAATTAAGCGGCCTGCTCGGTCGCGGAAGGGCCCCGCCGCAGAGACAGCGGATCCTGGGTTGCTGATTCAGAGACCCGGCGGGACCGGGTTGTGCCCAAATGTGAGTGACTGTGCTACTGGCAAGGGGGCCAGCCTTTATCTTTCATCAAACCCACTGGGGTTAACATTGTATTTAATGGATGGCGTCCAGGAGCACCCACTTGGACATACAAATAGTGGGACTACGTTAACCAGCGTGCAACATTGCACACGCCTACGAGGCGAGACCTCAACGCCCACTGGGGCGGGACTTTATCAAATAAAGAGGCACTTCCCACTACATGCTGTTGTCCGTCATCTATTGCCAGTGATCAAGGACTTGAACGTCCGAAACATGTTTGGCACTTGTTTGGAGGTGGAGTCTGGCTCAGTTGCTGTCCTCACGATGGAGGATTGACTTCCCGGGTGTGGCCTTTCCTCAGAGGGCAATATATATATATATATATATATATATATATATATATATATATATATATCTCTCAAAAGAACACCTCCGCTTTACCGGGGGCCAAAGAACACCTCCGCTTTACCGGGGGCCACCGGTCCTGAAGGGCGGGCTCTAGTCAGAAACGGAGATCCTGGAGAAACTGCGCTTTCAGCCACACCAAAGAAAAGAGCCCCACAGTGTCTGATGATGCAGATGACTTTATGCGTCGCATCCTGTGCAACATGCTCTTGTCCTTACGCGTTTTGACGTCACTGACGTCTTGATCACAGGCGAGCACAATTATTCAGACTCAGTGGTCACGTGCCTGTTCAACATACTTCAGGCCCCATAATGCATCGGAATAGTTATTCGGGACATGCCGAGTATTGCAGTCTTGCTTAATAGCGATATTGGCAGCTTACTGTCCCAGGTCGGTGCAATTAAAATTCACGTTGCTTAGTGCAAGAGTTGCCACAAGATGGTAAATTGTATGCTGCATCCGCACTGCTTCCAAGAAAGGCGTTGTCCTCTCTTATCTCCCTTTCACCTACGCCTTTTGCCAATTGCTTCGGAAGTCCATGTGTGCTGGCAAACAGGCGAGGAGCGGTCCATGCCCCCTCGTTAAACATCAAAGGAACACCTCCGCTTTACCGGGGGCCACCGGTCCTGCAGGGTGGGCTCTAGCCAGGAACGGAGATCCTGGAGAAACTGCGCTTTCAGCCACACCAAAGAAAAGAGCCCCACAGTGTCTGATGATGCAGATTACTTTATGCGTCGCATCCTGTGCAACATGCTCTTGTCCTCCCGCGTTTCGACGTCACTGACGTCTTGATCACAGGTGAGCACAATTATTCAGACTCAGTGGTCACGTGCCTGTTCAACATACTTCAGGCCCCATAATGCATCGGAATAGTTATTCGGGACATGCCGAGTATTGCAGTCTTGCTTAATAGCGATATTGGCAGCTTACTGTCCCAGGTCGGTGCAATTAAAATTCACGTTGCTTAGTGCAAGAGTTGCCACAAGATGTTAAATTGTATGCTGCATCCGCACTGCTTCCAAGAAAGGTGTTGTCCTCTCTTATCTCCCTTTCACCTACGCCTTTTGCCAATTGCTTCGGAAGTCCATTTGTGCTGGCAAACAGGTGAGGAGCGTTCCATTCCCCCTCGTTAAACATCAAAAGAACACCTCCGCTTTACCAGGGGCCAGTAAGGGTTCCACAAGATATGAATTCCTCAGATTTTTGATTTGGTAATAACTTGGCCATTGTTTGACAAATTTCCACGAACCTTTGCAATCATATTCCTTTTTCTACATTGGCTGATGATTCACAGTTTTGTGGTGATTAGTTAAGAGGGTGCAAAGGAAAAGGGGGGGTCCCAAAACACAAATATCCACCAATGCATTTTCCATAGACGTTTTAGAAAGATGTAGCAGCAAAATGGCTGAAAGAAGTTTTATGAAATTTGACAGGAATATAGATTATGGTTTGGAAAGGGCGCTTTCTGTTATTTGATGTAAATTGGTTCAGTAGTTTTTAAGTAATAAGGGAGAAAACCTTAGTGATATCTTGGGCCTCAGTATACAGCTGTACATAGCGATGACAAAACACAATATTATTGGTTAATGATAGCCCTTACAAAATAAAAAGGCAGCCATTTTGTTTAGACCACAGTTTAACTTTGTTCTAGATTTGAACGTGAAATGCAGCATATTACTGGTTTGGTAATCCATAAGAAGAAATTAGGCCTTTTATTGCAGTCTATATAGGTAGAGAAAAATATTTTTATTGTTTTATATATATAAAAAAAAGTTTTCGGGGTACTGCTTAACTTTCTCAAAACTACCTATGAAGTACTGTGGTACCGATAGAAATAAAAAAAATTAACATATGACAAAAGACAATGTACAACACGCCACTCTATGACACTCCACTCTATATCACTCCATGTCACTCCACTTTACTGCATGCCACTCCACTCTCTGCCCATCAACTCTAAGACACTCGCTTCACTCTATGACATGCCACTCACTCCATATCAAAATCAAATTATTATTTTTCTAATTATGACAAAAGACACTGTATGACTTGCCACTCTACTCTAAAACATTCTACTCCACTTCTCTCTATGACAAGCCACTCCAAATACTCCACTCTACGGGATGCCACTCTAATCTATGACACGCTACTCCATGCCACTGCACTCTACGACATGTCACTCCACTCTATGAAACGCCTCTAGAACCTATGACACTCCACTCCACTGTCCATCATGCCACTCGACTATAGGGCACGTCACTCCATGCCCTTGAAAGCTAGGCACTCCACACCACTCAACTCAACAACATGCAAATACCCTCCATTATACTTTACTCCACACAACGTTATGCAACTCCACTCTGCTACTGTACAACAATCTACTCTATGCAGCTCCACTCTTTGACACACTACTGTACTCTATGAAACTCCAATATACTACACTGTATGCCACTCTCCGACACTTTACTCCAGCGTATATCCTATCCTCCACTGCACAACACTGAGCAGCACTCTATGCAACTGTACAACATTCTACTCCACTCTATGCTGCTCTTCGATACTTTACATGGCACTGTATGTAACTCTTTGTGTGCCACTGCACCCCAATCTGATTTCCTTTAGAAGGGTTTCAGACATTAAAGCTTTGGAACTTTCTAATAGATTCTATTCCTCTGAGAGTGTTCATTTTGATATCTGGAGAAGAGCTAAAACAATGTCGGAATCTGTCTTCTATCTCTTTTTTCACGAGTGAGAAAAACTGTGTGTTGTCAATTGTATGAAATGTTATGAAAATAACAGTTATTTTTTAGACCTGTTGACACCGATCAACTTCTTTTATCATATGTTAGACCTTTTATGCCTGTTCCTTCAGCTACTTTAGCAAGATGGGTGCATCTAATTATGCATGAAGCCGGTATTGATCTCTCAAGATTCGGAGCTCACTCTTCTAGGGGAACTATGGCTAGCAAAGTATTTTGGGCCGGAGGTTCCCTTCCCGAAATACTTAGAGCTGCGGATTGGTCAAATGCAGATACCTTCTCAAAATTCTATTTGAGACCAATTGAGCATGTTAGCAATGCAGCTTTACATGGCTTTAAACATGCATAATGGTAGCCTCCGGTCTTGTAATGAAATGACGATTCTCCAATTATTATGCAGAGAGAATCTTGATTTCATTAAAGACAAACGGAGGCTAACATTATCCCAACCTCCTCTCCCTGAGAGGTTTGGGTTCGGTGATGTTTATGATTTACTATGTTACTCTTATGTTTCTATTATATTTCTACATTGCTGTTCATTACTTTTAATTACGACATGAATTCTATTATTGTTATATAAATTCTTATATATTGCACTTTTCATGTACCTCATGCTTCTTTCACTATACAGTGTATTTTGTTTTCTTTTCTCAGATAACAACGCTTAAGATTATCTTCTACCACATTTTTTTGTCTGCTGTGTCATCGCAGGCCAAGAGGAACATTGGAGTATACCCTGACTGGTTGTCATGTTGTTAATGTTCTATCCTTTATGGTGTATTTACATTCTTTAAAGGGCTGCATGTTGGGCAGCAGATAAAAAAATTGCATAATGTTAGCCTCCATTTGTCTTTAATGAAATAAAGATTCTCTCTGCATAATAATTGGAGAATTGTCATTCTCCCTCACCTACCTCCCTGGAAGAGGAAACCTGGAGCTGAAATCTGCCACTTTTGCTGCAAAGGAAGGGAATATCTTTTGCGCATAATCTGCATTTACACAAGCCTACTGGCTTTACGACGCTCAATGCTTCGTCCCGTCTTTAATCAAAAAGGCATTCGTCCTGTAGGCAAGCAGTGAAGTCCTGCTTCGACCCAACCACCACCCAATTAAACTGTTGCTTCACAAGATTCCTTAACATAGTAGAAAGGAGACTGGCCCACCTGCCATTTGCAAAGATACAGCAAGCGAAAAAAGTAAACAATTGACCATGTACATCTTAACTTCAATTGGCACACTCTCCTATTCTGAACCAAGACAGACTTTCAAATCCTCGAGAACATTATCACTTTATGCAATACGCAGTTCACACCTTCATCCAGTAAACCACATAATGCTGTCAAAATTGGTAAACTACACAAGTGCCCATTGGCTCATTGGCCATTAACCTCTTCGTCGCGGCAGACATTCCACCCTGGTGCTAAAAAAAATGACGCGTGCGCGGTTCGGACGGCCCCCGGCTGTCCTCCGCACACACCCACCGTGACATCGGATGGCTGGTGGCCGTCCGACACAACGAAGAGGTTAAGTCCAAGGTCTATATTGTATAGTTATCTATGTGCAATTAAATATTCGCACCACACAACCTCTGCCTGGAAGCTGAAGCCTCTTCCGACTCACAACCAAGGTCTGGATGGTTAAGAACAACACCAGTAATCTTGTCTGTCAACTTCTCCCCAGAGAACTGGGCGCAAACCTACGAGCAAAACTTTTTTCACTCCTTTTATCTATGTGTTTTTTAATGCACTTCACAGCCTCGCTCTGATATCATAAGATGATCCCTTAGCACGGTTGTTTAGGCTGAAACATGTTGACCATTTTATATGGATAAGGAAGATGATTAAGTCTTCACAGTATCCGCTCTATGTTTTTGACTGTGCTCTAGGACCTCAGGAATAAAACTGCAATTGAGGATCCTAGAGGTACTTTTAAAACTGCACCTCAGCTCACCCCTTTCACACAAAACAACCAGCTCCGCTGTAATGTTGGCACCGCAGCACAGCTGGGTTGCATTCGGCAGCCCAGCTGGGAACCCAATGAAGAAGCATGCCACCAACTAAGATGGTGGATGAGGGTTCTTCTAAAACACCTACTGTTTTTTTCCCTTTCCTGCAGATGGCATTGAGTAATTCTTGGATCTGGATTCCTATATGAGGTTCGTCCACTTTTATTGTTGATTCACTTTATCTGGTGATAAGCACGTACCCTTTCTCCAAGCTCTCTTTTTGTTTTTCTATATACATATATCGACAATGAGTGCCGCTATCACGCTAAATCTAAAGTAGTAGAGCCAATCATTTTCTATGCACAAGCGACCCTTATTCTATCCCCCTGTGCACCATCTCTATTGCTATCAATGAGTTTGTTATCAAGGCATGGTAAATCTTTAATCTAACTCTTCATGCATCATTTCTAGCAATGCAATGTGTCTTTATCCTCGAGGGGCATTCAATAAATATTCTTAATACGAAGAGTATAAACCTCTTGCTACGTTTCAGTTTCTTCATTTCCTTTCAACATTGTCACACTGAGGCAACCACTGTGCTTTGTAAGACATATTCTATTCATTAAGTCATTCATATTCTCTGGTTACATACACACATTGAGTCCTTAGAATGGCTATTTATGGTTAATTGCTTATGGGCTAAATTAGAATCCTCTCTGGGTATATCAACTTCTTAGTGTAGTTCAATTTCTTGTGACGTAAAGTATTTTTTTTTCTAGGTACTATCAAGACTGCATCTCTTTTAATTATCAGTTACTTGTTTTACCTCTGCAGTGGGATTCTCAAGGTTCATTCTCTTGGACCATTCACCCCGGCTTGATCAATCTATAATCATTCAATCCTTGGCTTTTTCCTAGACACATCTGTCTCTTGGATCTTTACAGGCTAGCCTCTGGCGACACCCCGCCCCACCGGTGAATTATTTGCCATCTATCTCTCTGATGGAACGCTCCAAGCTAAGAAATACAAATGTAGTGTAAACATCAGCCGCAGCGGCCCCTCTACAGGAGAATCAATTCAGTGGAATAAAGTGGCTCGTGGTCTGTATGTGACCTCCTTCAAAGGAAATCCCACCACAATCAATCACTGCACTCTTTATGAATCTACTTCATAGTGCGAATGGGGATCCACTGTTCTTGAAAATATCAATTTGCAATTTTTTTTTACTTGGTGGTACCTATTGGTGACAGTTGTGACCTTGTTGGTACACTGGATTCAGACAACAGACACAGGTGGAACCTGCTCCCGATAATTACCAACCTGACTGGGACCTAAGCTGCGGAGCTAAAACTAGAATTAAATCGGGGGGGGGGGGGGGGGGGCGGCAGGAGCTGAGGGGGTGGCACCTTGAATTGCGAGGTCCAAGAAGCGCCTACAAACATAACGATTCCTTAACGCGGCTAGTCTTGAGCTTGCCAAACTCCATCCTGTTCCCTTTAAAAAATACAATGGATAAATAAAAAAAATAGATAACGCTTTACAGAAGGGATCGGCAATTATTAACGAGAACTGGAGCCTCTAAACTTGCCAAGGGAAGATTTAAAAGGCATTTGTTCGGGAACGTTCCTTCACTCAAATAAAACAGATGAAGAGGGAAATTAAATCTGCGTCGAAATAAATTTTAGCTGAAGTGAGAGATCACGCTGAGAAGCTAATTTAAGAGAGATGAAATTAATTTCAGTGACACTTATTCTATTTAGCAAAAATGGTGACAAAACATGTACAGGCTCTGCTGGCGGGAGATAAGAGGGCGCGCGAGAGGGCCGCGCAGTCAGCCGCTTAGAGAATCCTAACCCTGACGCGCCTGCCTTGTCCCCCGGTGACCCATCATTACAGGTTTAAAGTAGAACTGACAATTGTTATTAGCTGGTAATTGGATTTTGCAGATTCCGAATAAAGTTAGGGTAATTTAAATGGCCAGTGACAACCGGGAGAGTGCACAGCCACTCCACGCAAACCATGTTTTACTGTTTATTTAGCCTTGTAAAGGGCAAAACTCTCTAACATGAGGCTATCGGATAAGAAGAACTTAGAAGGTGCTTTAAATGTGGAATAATATTAATAATAATGCTTAGTGGATACACTACCATCGTATACAGTGGAAAACCATTCAGGTCTACGTTAAGGCCAATCGAAAACAAATGTGCAATGAATATCTATAAGCCTGGATTGTATCATGCCTACTGCAGAATACAAATAAATAAACCACATCTACGTGGAGAATCTACGCTACTTCCTTTTAGGAGGAAGCTGAAGACCATCCTGTTTATTGAGGCATTTGGATAAGCTTCCCCACCTTTGTCTGATCAGTTGGCAGTAGGGGGGTGTTTGGGTTCTGGATCAATGTGTCAGCGCTTAGAGACTGTTGGTGATTTGGCACTTTATAAATATATATTAACATAACATAACATAACACAACATAACATCTGCGCGGACATCATGGGTTCAAACCCTACTTATTTTTAGGTGTAGTCTAGAGACAGCTTCAGCTGCGTGTGGTCCTCGTGTTTAACTAAAAATTATAGTACAAATACACACATATATACAGTTGTGTATCAGTCAGCCCTCTTTCACCAATAGTCAGTTCAGATGTCATTAACATTTTACTACCATCTATCCCAGCATGCAGCACGGGCAATGGTTAGCTCACTTTTTCCACTGGCTCTAATACACTGCGAAAAGGGGTGGTGTTCAGTGCCATGGCTGGTGAACTTAGGACACCCCTTTTATATTATTGTCATTTTTCTGCATATTTCATATATTTGCAAAAGAATAATATTACTTTTTTAAAAGATACTTGCCAAGCTCAGACATATTGGCTTTGCAATGTTTGTTTTCAAGATCTCGCTTTGGGTTCGGGGAGCTTCCAGAAGTCTTTTCAGCCTGGCCAGACATTCTATTTTTCAAACGAGGTACTATTTAGATTTCCAGTGGCAGGAAGTGACGCAGCAGGTACAGGTGTTACTATTGCCCAAATTAATGGCACTCAATTTATTGACCTCGCAATTATGGAACGCTGTGTAGGGATTCGAACTCATGACTTTGGGAACTCACTGGTGATGTCAGTGGCAAGCAACATTGTATTGGTCCATGGTGGCCATCTTGGTGTTGTGATGGTATGTGTGGTATGGGCGTGGTATATGTTAATGGTGTGTGATGGTATAATCAAGACGGAAAATGTGCATGTGGTGGGGACCTAAGTCCAGTAGGAAGCCCTACCTATTGCTAACACACACCATCACCACACCTCTTGCACCACCTCGCCTGCAGTCCCTCATCTATTTCATGACACCCTGAGTCAGCTGAGTAGAAACGAGTGGTAGCATGCGCTGCTGGCGAGCAGGCACTGCTAAGGTAGGCACATTTACAACCAGGGCAAAACTAGAAGTGAGGCAAATCACTGCTGATAAAAGCAGCAACATGAGGGTGAAGAGAAATATGCAGGAAGTGGCAACTCGTGCAAGGTCCGGGAATGAGTATGCATGTATACTTATGCTTCGCCTTCCCCTGTCGCCATCTATTTAGCTCTTAATATATTGGCACGCCCTGCGCACCACGGGATTGATGGTGTGGCTGGGATAGAGGATGGGGAAAGGGGTTGAACGAGACAAAGGTCCATGGAGGAAGCTGCAGAAAAACGATCACCTGTGTTAACGCGGGGTTTCTGGTCTCTAGTTACCATACCAGATCCCTAATCCTGTCGACTGAATCGTTGGTACCTGTCATTGAGTAAAAGACAATCTACTACTAGGTTAGTCAATTAGGAACTTAGACCACTCTAAAGAACCACTTACCACTGGGAAAGGTTAAAAAGTTTGAATTCAAAGCCAAAAGTATCTGAAGATACAAACATCTCAGAATAAGATTCAAAAGGTATACAGGTATTAATACAAAAAGGTACTCTCTAAATATTCTCAATCGGCAAAAGGAAATTATCAATACTATTTCAAAAAGCATAAGTGTTGCAAGAATCGCTGTGAGTTGCAACCTGAGAGTCATTTACAGAAAGGAAAAATACAAGATAATCTGTCCCTACACTAGACTAAGTGACATCCCTACTTAACAAGATCTTTACCTAAAAAAAGGTGTCAGCAGTGGTGACTTCCAAAGAAGATCACACACTTCCCTTAGTCTTTGTCTCAAAATTGAAGTCTGTTAGTTCTCTATCTGCCTACCCATCCGCTCTCTTAGGCTTCCCAGATCATCTGCTCTAACTCCTCCCCGGGGTGCTATCCCTAATACCAAATCACATTTCCAATAGGCACGCCCCTGTAGACGCCTCTCACGTGGTGCAGTTTTGAGCGGCAAATCCCGTCCTGGTGCTCCTCTGGACTCTTCATTAAAGTTGACCTTGCTTCCCAGGCTTCTCTCCGTCCAAGCGGTACCCCCTAAAATTCCTGAAGACTCCTACAGGCCTGTGCCTGGCTCTTCTGAACAAGGGCCTATTCATTATTTCTGATTTAAGTTCCCCTTGCACCTGCAAACAGACACTCTCTCGGTAGGCCCCAAATTCCAGACTCTATCATATCTTAGACCATAAAACATGTATAAGAATTCTCAGTTAGTGGCTAGCACAACTTTCCCCTAACGAGCACATTTTAGATCAAAGAGAATGACTTGGTCTTTTCAGGCCTAATTGATTTACATAAAGCAGGTCTCTGTCTTCTAAAACATTTCCTTTCTTTGGTTTAAACAGTATTTAACTAACACATATTACTATAATATAATGCAACACATCTATGTAAAACATATACTTCAATACTATGCCTAATAATACATTTGCACTCAAATGACATTAGAATCCACGTCACTAAAAGTGTAGCAGCATCTTTCGTTTCCTGTGAAATGCCATGTGGCCTACACATTTTCATGGTTCGCAGAATTACATTTCGTTTTCACTTATTCATTTAACGTGTGACTCCAACATCATTTTAACATTTCTACAATCTCTACATTAGTTTTCCACACTTATATATGCATCTATTCTAATTAAAACAAACACTCATATATTTTCTCTTATATAAGTTGACACTCTTGTGCAATACAATTTAAACTAACACTACGTGCTTGTAAATATGGTGTACTTATACATTTTTCAGATTTGTGCTCTCTCAGTCCCCCCTTTGATGACTTTCAGGAGTCATCACCATCAAAACACCACCTCTAAAATGTAGGATCTTTCAGACTGAAGTTGTTGCAATACCCCCACGTTTCATTGTCTCTAGAGCCTTCAGACTCTTATATTGTGTATCCTGCATTGCAGTCAGTCTTTTCTCCTGTTCCCTCATGGATCTCTGCAACCTGTTTGCTCTATACCATTGGTACAGTCGCACCAATCCCCACAAAGTGATTACACAAATCACAATTATGATGATGGGTTTCAATATGTACCAAACGATACCCTTTCCTAGGTTGGCAAACCAACCTCCAACTTTACCCATTCCTTGGCCTACTTTTTCCCACACATTTATCTTTGTCAGATCCTCAATTTCATGATGAATCGCAGTAATATTTCGTATGTACTTCTCTAAAGGTTTTGAATTGTCTGGAATGTAAGTGCAACATTCCTGGACCTTCAAGGCCTTACAAACTCCACCCTCTTTGGCTAACAGAACATCTAAAGCAAGTCGGTTCTGAAGAACCATTGCTCTTATCGATTGCATCTCTCCCTCCACCAGCATTAAGGATCTAGCAGTACTGGCAGATAACCTATCTACGACTGTAGCCAATCTTCTAATTTTGATGTCATTCAGTATCAATCCCAAGAGAGGGAATGCAGCACCAAATACATCCCCAATTACCTCTTCAGCACCTAGACCTCTCCTCCCTCTTGTTGGTATTCCTCTCTTTGTCGTTTCTAAATTCTCGACATGGTATATTTTGGGGAAGACAATTGCTAAATAACATGATCCGTACCAATTATCTGGTAGCTTCACATATGCATTTCTTCCACATACAAAATATACATTTGGAATTGCTTGCATCTCCTTAAAAAAATCCTTGGAGTAGTACTCCAATTGGAAAGCATGTTCACAACTGACTTGACCTACATACAGATTCTCATAATAGGAGTAACTCCTGTGAATGCACAGTTTCCCCCGTTTCTCCTTGTCTAAAGCAATTGGACCAAAGCTACCCTTTCTTTGATGTATCCTTTCTTCCTTGGTCCAATCTGTTTCCCATTGTCCTGAAGCTTTTAGAATCTTTTGCCTCCTGTATCTAGTATCCACCTGCCCTATAAACTTTTTCTCAATTTCTGACACTTGACAAGTCAGATTATTTCTTCGGGCATTTGAAGTATCTAACGTTTTCCATGGAATGAAAAACTTCTGTAACCTGTCTTCGCTCTTGTAATAGTCCCATTTATTCAGATGCTTATAATTTGGGACCTCTGGCAATGTCGAGTCAAAATTCGAGAAATAATACTCGAATCCATCTCGTCCATAGAATATGCTCAACAACAAACTACATGTGATTCCATACGTCAATGGAAGATGATGGTATCTGATACCCTCATCCACAGAAGCTGGTAATTGCATACAAACGTAGCAATTCTTCGCCTCCATGACATCAATGTATTCATAAAGCAACTTGGCATAAGCATTTGACCTAAAGTTCCCCTGTGATTCGTCAACATGTAATCTTTTGATCTCAGCATCTAACAAAGCCTTTTCTTTCTCAGTGTTTTCTCCTTTTACCTCAGCAACAGTGATAGGCTTTTGTGTTGATGCTTTCTTTGTTTCTAATCTTGCCTTTGTTTCATTTTCATGTCCCACTATATATGATACAGTAACTACTAAAACTATAAGAGAAATCACTACCACTAAAAGTGTGCCTACTATGCATTTTGCCCTGCGGTTCGGGTTGCCAGTCTCCATGATCTCAAACAGTGTAGCTCTGTTTGTCGTTCTCAGCAAAGTCCCTTACTTCTTCTCAATGTCCTTTTTGCTTTGCACAAAGACTCTCTTCATTTGAACCACAATGTCTTTCTTTGAACCACACTTGGAAGCTGACAATTCTCTCCCGCAAGAATAGTCATTAAGTTCTGTAACAATAGACAACCCTAGCCCTTCTCCATCCACTAAAAGGGAAGTCCCTAATTCTTTCTTCTTCCACTCGGCGCTAGGTTATCTTCCAATCAATATTTACAAAGTTCTTTACAAAGTCTTTTTAACAATCTGAAACTATGCGTGGTCCCAGAAGTTCCACCACTAGCTCAAATATTTCCATACGGAGAAGGACTCCCTCCAGTATTGGACTCCTTGAACAGCAACACGGAAACTCAACAGTCTCAAATATCAATTTTCTTATTCCACTCAGGAGAGGAGGATAGACGATGTTGAGTGTCAGCAGTCTTTCGACCTCCAATCCTGGCAACAGAAATCTTATTTCCACTGTGATGATTGGGTCAGTTCTGGTCAGGGTCACTTCCCTCACCCTCCCAGCTCTGCGTCCCTCGGACATCTGCAGCGAGGTAGGTCCACTCAGGTGTAGAGTATCTTCTGCTAGGCACTCGTACTCTCCTTGATCTCCTTAGACCCTCCTGCTCTTGGTCTGATACACCTTCTTCCAGAGCCGAATCTTCGGATATAGGAGCAAGAGTTTCTTCTCGAGCTAGCTTCCGGCTCGGCCTCCTTCTTCTTTCAGGCCAAGTAGCTGCCCCACTTCTTGTTCTCCTATTGCTTTCCCTCCTACTCGGTTCCTGATCACTCTGTTCCTGATCTGTTTCCAAATCACATTCACAACTGCTCTCTCCTTCTGTTGCAGCTTCAGTTTCGCTACCGCCTTGCCCTTCTTCTTCTGGATCTGCAACGCTCCCAACTTCTTCAGACACCCCCACAGCTTGACTGATCCCCTCTAATGGTTCACCGTCTTCAGCTGGATTCTCATCTGTGAGAGGAGCTGTTTCTTCCAGGGGTGCTGGAACTCTTCGGGTGTGGGAAGCGTGTATCCAATTCGGCAGGCCTCCACACTTGATAGCCGTATTCGTGGTCAGTATGACCTGAAAAGGTCCTCTCCAGCGCACGTCTAGGCAGTTTTTCCGGACGTGTTTCTTCACCAGCACCCACTCTCCTGGGCACAGGTCATGACACAACTCTCTTGAAGATGGGACCTCAGCAGCCTGCACCTGGAAGGACACAGAATGAATGGCGTCAGACAGTCCTTTGCAGTAATCCAGGATCAGGTCATCTGTAATGTTTAATAGTGTCGCAGTTGGTACAGAAGGAAGCCTCATCGCCCTCCCCATCAGCACCTCGTGTGGAGAGAGACCTGTCCTCCGGTCGGGTGTGCTGCGCATGCTCATCAACACTAAAGGCAAAGCATCAGGCCAACTCAAGGAAGTTGAAGAACACACTTTGGCAATTCGACACTTTAGTGTCCCATTTATCTGCTCCACAATTCCAGAAGCCTCTGGTCGATAACTACAGTGCAACTTCTGATCAATGTTCAATGCGGCACAGAGCATCTTCACAATTTCACTGTTAAAATGCGTTCCTCGATCAGATTCCAGAGAGCCTGGCACCCCGTAGCGCGGGATCAATTCTCTAAGTAACAGTTTTGCTACGGTGAGTGTATCGCACCTACGTGTAGGGTATGCCTCGACCCACCTGGAAAATATGCATACGACCACCAACACATACCTAAGGCGGTTGACTCTAGGCATTTCAATGAAATCTAATTGCATTCTGTTGAAAGGCCCCCCAGACCTCCCAATGTGACTCATGGTAACTGGTGTTCTTTTCCCTACATTCAGTTGCTGACATGTGACACATCTCCTACAAACTGCTTCTGCTGCAATCCTGAATTTTGGGCAATACCAAGTTTGCCTAAATACTCTCAGCATGGCATCCCTTCCTAAGTGTGTCGGACCATGTATTTGTCGTGCCATTGGACTCACTAATTCCTCTGGTAACACTGCTCTTCCATCTGCTGAAACCCAAAAATCCATTTCACTTCTCACACAACCTGCTACTTCCCAGGACTTTTTCTCTGACTCAGGTGCATTTTCTTGCATTAGTTTCAGATCTTCCCATGTATCTACGGTCTCTAACATCATCTGGACTTCTGTTTTTTCCTTCGCCCCGCCTACTTCCACCTCCGTGAAAGTATACCCTTGCTCCGCACAATAGCGGGCAACTTCATCAGCATATCTGTTCCCTTGTGACACAAAATCTGTATTTTTAGTGTGAGCCGTACACTTGACCACTGCAATTTCAGTTGGACCTTGCAATGCTTCTAACAGTTGTCGTACAAATTCCCCATTTCTGATTGGCGAACCAGAGGAGGTCATGTAACCCCTCTGAGACCACAATTGCCCGAAATCATGAACTACACCGAAACCATATTGGCTATCGGTATAGATGGTGACTCTCTTTTTGCTACCTGCTATACAGGCACGTGTCAATGCAATGATTTCTGCTACCTGAGCAGAGTGTACTCCTTCCAGGCAAGCGGCTTCCACAACTCCAGTAATGGTGCAAACAGCATAAGCTGCTCTCAACCGACCAGTATCGTCTCTTAAGCATGAGCCATCAACAAAGTAAATTTCATCAGGGTCGACCAATGGCTCATCCACAATATCTGGTCTGGGCTTTGTGCATAGTTCAGTCACATCTAAGCAATCGTGATCTTCACATTCTTCGCCTTCTATACCATTAGGAAGTGGCATCAATGTAGCAGGATTCAAGACCGAGCACCTCTTAAGGGTCACGTTCTCTGCAGCAAGAATAACTTGCTCATAGCGAGTGAGCCTACTATTGGTCAAGTGCTGCGTCTTGGTCCTTGTCATTAACAATTCTACTGAATGCGGTACATACACCACTAATTGATGTCCCATAACAATGTTCTCACACCTCTCAATGCTGACACCTGTTGCAGCAACGGATTTAAGACATCCGGGCAACGCTGCGGCTACCGGATCTAATGTAGCCGAAAAATATGCAACTGGTCTACGGGCATTTCCGTGTACTTGCACCAACACTGATAACGCACATCCTTCTCTTTCACAGCAGTATAATGAGAAAGTCCTCTCATAATCTGGCATTCCCAAAGCCGGAGCACGACACAAATCCTCTCTCAGCTGTAGGAACGCCATTAGGCACTCGTTGTCCCATGGTACCGGATCACTCACCTCCTTGTGCGTCAGTTTCTGTAAAGGTTTTGCTTTCAGTGAAAAGTTAGCTATCCACTGTCGGCAGTAACCAACCATTCCTAAGAACATCCTAACTTCTCTCTGTGTCGTTGGCGCATTCATTTTCATGATGGCCTCTATCCTGTCTGGAGACACCTTGCGCTTCCCCTTCTCTATTCGGTGACCCAGATACTGTACTTCTGTCAGACAGTACTGTAATTTGTTCGGAGATACCTTATGTCCATTCTCAGCTAAATGATTCAGTAAAGCAATGGTGTCTTCCTTACAAGCTTCCTCTGTTTCTGACGCAACAAGTAGGTCGTCTATGTACTGGACCAGAACCGAGTTCTGTGGCAATACCAGACTTTCAAGGTTCTTCTTCAACAGCTGACTGAAGATCGAAGGGCTATCTGTGAACCCTTGTGGAATTCGACACCATGTTAAGGCGCGATCTTCCATTTTAAATGCGAAAAGATACTGGCTGTCCGCATCTAATGGGATGGAAAAGAAGGCTTGACAAAGGTCTATCACTGTAAACCACTCAGCTTGGAATGGTATTTGAAACAGTATCACTGATGGATTCGGTACCACTGGACAACATGAAACCACAATGTTGTTAATCTTTCGAAGGTCCTGAACTATTCTGAACTTCCCACTAGGTTTCTGCAAACCCATAATCGGGGAGTTACATGGACTACCCACGATTTCTTTCAGTATTCCCTGTTGAATCATTGAGTCAATCACAGGTTTTATTCCTGCAATCGTTTCCTGGGACAGTTTATACTGAGGCGTTCTTGGAAATTCAGCGTTCGGTTTTATCATGATCTTCACTGGTTCCACCCCTTTAATCAGTCCTATCTCTTCCCCAGTAAAATCCCATACTTCAGCTGAGACAGCATCTCTTAGGTCCCAAGGAAGGTCTTCCACAGTCAGAGTAGGATACAGTTCTATACATGTTTTCTCATTGGCAATCTTAAAGGTAGCATCATCATCTGCGGTCTGTACCTCCACACCCTGAGGTGTGCAGTATATGGTGCAATTCAATTTGCACAACAAGTCCCTCCCTAACAGACATACAGGACTAGAATCACATACCACAAACTGATGTTCATTTGTGTAATTCCCTATTTTCACTGACACTGGTTCTGTCAAAGGACTAGTCATTCTTCTATTTGCGACTCCAACCACCTGAATTGTTTCCCCCGACATTGGTAGGTCAGGAACCACTGCTGATCTCAGAGTTGATCGAGTAGCTCCAGTATCCACCAAGAATGTCATCGGGCACCCTGCTACCTCTGCCTCAACAAATGGCCTTCTCTGATCTACTTCTAGAACTGCCCCGAGGGTA
Organism: Lissotriton helveticus; assembly: GCF_964261635.1. NCBI lineage: Eukaryota > Metazoa > Chordata > Amphibia > Caudata > Salamandridae > Lissotriton > Lissotriton helveticus. The sequence continues at coordinate 906,390,232 of NC_136065.1, read as the reverse complement.
CAGTCCTCTTCTCTGTTCACACGTTGACCGGTCATTGGGTCAATGTAATAACATTTTTCTTCTTCAATAAAAAGAGGCATTTGTTTATAGACTTTTCCCCCTGTCGCGATCTTTGGTGGCTGTGGAAACTGAGCTCGTGGAGCCGAAGTCCCCCCTTTGACCACCTTGCTTCCTGAGACTGTCGCCCTTTGAACTGGAACCTCCTGAACCTCCTGTTCTAATTCTAGTTCTCCACTTTCAGGGTTAAAGGGACACTCGCGTCTCCAATGTCCCACCTGGTGACAATGGTGGCACTTTGTCGTTTTCTTTAAAGTGGCAAAATCTATTCTAGGTCTCTGACTTTCTTCACTATCCTTGTTCTGACCATTCGACTTCCGTCCCATTGTCCCCGTTCCCTGTTTCTGCTGTCCACCCTTTCCGGCTGACTGCATCTGTACCACCATCAGCTTCTCCTTCATTTTCTTTGTCTTGGAATCTATCTCATCGCTACAGTATCTGGCATACCTTAAAATTTCATCTAGTGGTTTGTTTTGCCAACAAATTAAATGTTACTGAATCATCAAACAAATATCAGGTCTCAACCCCAAAACAAACTTTGACACAAACTGTCCTATATCTTTGGGATCCATTACATCGAGTCCACTGTATTGTTTGAATGTTTTCAACAACCTTTCATAGAACTCATGAACTGTCTCCTTTGGTTCTTGTCTTGTTCGGTCTATTTTTACCCAATCTATGTCCTGGGGTGGTACCTTATCTTTCAGCCAAGCTATTACCCTTTCATACTTTTGCATGACAATTTCAGACGGTCCATTTGTCTGAGCATCCCTCACTGGTTCAGTAGTTGGCCATTCAACACTAGTCTTGCACGATGTCCACAAGTCAGATGGGACCACAATGTCAAACAAAGTGTTCAAATCAATCCACAATACTTTCGAGATCTTTACAAACCTTTCTACCTGCTTATACCACTCTACTGGATTGTCCCTTAACTTCGGAAATGAGTTGGTAAATGCTGCTAAATCTCCTCTACTCCAGGGTACATGTACATAATTCCCATTTGATATTTCTCTCAAAGGGAATGCCTCCATCCGCATCAACCTTCCCTCAGGAGACGTCCCATTCGCACACCGCCTAACAGTTCCCCTTTTGGACCATCTCTCCTCCCATTTGTCCAGATCCCTCCACGCTCTTATTCCTGCTATTAGTTCCCTTATGTGTGTCTTTAACCCTGTAGTTCTTTTCTCATCTAAGTCTTGATCTGAGTATTGTAACCTATGGTTACTCTGTAGGGTCTTTGTTCTGGACAAATCTACCATGTACCTGTCTGCCAGTTCAGACAGTTTCTCATGAGTCGCTCTCGCCTTCCGAGTAACATCCTTTGCTATGAACAGCAGCTCATCTTGCTCGTATAACTCAATCCTTTCTAATGGCAACGTACCATCTATAATCTCATCCAAATCAGATTTCAAACTGGTGACATCAAGTCTTTTCGCCTTTATTGTAGCTTTCAGTACGCTAGCTCTAGGGGGTCCATTCCCATCTTTCCCATCCCAGCTCCGAGTCCTACGTCTGGGCTCAGGTGAGTTACGTGGAGTCCTCCCATGCTCCCACCCCTCCAGGTCCCATGCTGTTCCGTCCTCTCTGGGTGGATGATGAAACACTCCATTGTGCCTCATAGTCCCACCTTCCCCTTCATGCCTGGATTCTCTGGGTTCATGATAAGACATTCCCTTACTCCCCCTTTCTTCACAATTAGTCTGTGACCTCTGATCACCCGATGTATGGCAAGATCTTTCATTGTTCCCCCTATTCCAGTGTTGCACATTCTCCCCTGGCGCGTGATGAGTGCACCTAAACCTATCTCTGTATGCTAGTACCATTTGATCTCCACCCTTTTCAAAGAGCCGAGACATCTCTTCACACTCCATGTTTCTACCTTCTCGCTCCTGCTGGTCCCTCCCATCATTAGGACGTATTACTCCTCTGTTCTCCTGGCTTTGACCCTCACGTCCCTGACTACTTTCGCTAGCCCCGCAGTGAGATACTGTCCCATTGCCTCGATTTCCCCACTCAGCTTCTGCTCTTGACCTACTGCTCTGCGTTTCTGCGGACCCATCCCATTCTCTCAAGTCGACTCTTAACTCTTTAAAGGATTTCGGACGTGGTCCCCTTAGGTCCATCGGTCCTCTTTGACCCCCCTGCTCTGTCGCGGGACTCACTGTTGGCTCGAATGGGGTGTTCCACGTTACCGGTCCTGGCAATTGCTTCCAGGCATTTGTCGTGTTATTCCTCCTCTCCATCTCAACCCTTTCTCTGTCTAACCGTATCTGTTCTTCCTCTCTCACATTCTCTGGGTTGTAAATCGATACTATGGGTCCTATGGTAACAGGTACTTGGAGAGCATCTGGCAATCCAAAAGTTTCAGCCCTCTCTGCGGTTGGCGTTTTCTGTATCACAAACCTTCCGACTACACTCTGTGCTGTACTATGTTGAGGTGTCTCCCCACTTTTGATAGGTGTCCATTTCGATGTAGGAAGTGGTACATACCCATCTATGGCAGCCCCACCTTCCCTTGCGAGTCCTCCACTTTCAATCTCCCCAACTCTCGGAGGCGGTCTATCTATCAGCAATCTATTTATCAAGTTGTCCTCCGAGTCGCTCTCCTCGTCCTCTTCCATGAGGTTCTTTCCTCCTGCCACCTCTCTCACTGTGTACAACTTATCCACCTCAATAGCCTGTACCCTCCACCTCTTGGCGTCCTCATCCCATTTAGAATCTCGCACTGCTCTTACTGATCGTGTCAGCCTTTCTTGACGCCTATTCAGATTCCTATCGTGCGCCGCCCTAATCCATGCGTTAAGGGCCTCAAACTGGGTTGGTCTAGGCGGGGGTTTCAATGAGGACATGGTTGCTTTTAGCCGATGTAACACCTCTAACTTAAACGTCCCATACTTTGGGAATTGCATTTCCTCGTTCCCTTCCGTAAGCTTGTTCCAGTACCCAATCCATAATATCGTATGCAGCCCAACATTCGCTGCCATATAATGAGCCGGTGTACCCTCTGGCGGTGCCTCTTGCCCGTAAAAAGACTCTCTCCTTTTTCTCTTAAAAATATCCTTCAAACATTTAAAACACTTCATTTTCAATCTACTAGTTTCTGTTTTCTCCGGTTTGTTTACTTCCTGATGACAATCCACCAATCTCAGCTCGGTTCTCGCCAACTGGCCTATCAGAACGCGACTTCTCGCTGACGTCGCACCAGCCGCCCAATCCCGTCGCGGCTCTTGCCGACGTCACACCAACCGTCCTATCGCGTCGCGGCTCTTCACTATCCACCCTATCTCAGCGCGGCTCTTGCCGATGTCACTCGTCCCCCTTCGCAGCAGTTCCCCTCCTTTTTCAGCTCGTCTCCGCGTTTATGCATGCGTCCCATTCATACTTCGAAAAATGATTACTTCCGTCCAAGCGATCACTTTTCTTTGACTGTACGCCCACAGTCAATCTGTAATTGTCACCTTAACTGGCGAAATGTCTTTCCGTTTATGTCCAGACAATCGCCTTCTCTGATAGGTTACTTACACACAGTAACTTTCGACCAGCGTCCGTTACTCACACACTCACTCTTGCACTCCCCCTATCTCGGTTCTGCGGCGGTCAATGGTACCTCATGACCTCCGTACTATGGTTGGCAATTACTCTGAGTGTTCGATACACCCGGACCACTTAAGCTCTACCTTGAACTTAAGATTTTTACCAGGTTGCGCGCGCTCACAACCTTCTCACAATCACGCTACGGGCATTCAACTCCGCAAGACATTACAATACAAATACAACACAAAACACCGCAATCTGTTCACGCATGACCCTTGTTATACTCATTCTCCTCCGATACTGCTGCTTTTCTCGCACCGTCAGCACCCTCTTCGGCACGCGATTCTTCCGCTGCTCATCTCTCGATGTCTAGCTCTAGGGGCCTTGGGGTAAGCTAACCTAATCTAGATTACCTTCCTCAAGAAGATAACCATCCTACACTGCTACCAACTGTTAACGCGGGGTTTCTGGTCTCTAGTTACCATACCAGATCCCTAATCCTGTCGACTGAATCGTTGGTACCTGTCATTGAGTAAAAGACAATCTACTACTAGGTTAGTCAATTAGGAACTTAGACCACTCTAAAGAACCACTTACCACTGGGAAAGGTTAAAAAGTTTTAATTCAAAGCCAAAAGTATCTGAAGATACAAACATCTCAGAATAAGATTCAAAAGGTATACAGGTATTAATACAAAAAGGTACTCTCTAAATATTCTCAATCGGCAAAAGGAAATTATCAATACTATTTCAAAAAGCATAAGTGTTGCAAGAATCGCTGTGAGTTGCAACCTGAGAGTCATTTACAGAAGTGAAAAATACAAGATAATCTGTCCCTACACTAGACTAAGTGACATCCCTACTTAACAAGATCTTTACCTAAAAAAAGGTGTCAGCAGTGGTGACTTCCAAAGAAGATCACACACTTCCCTTAGTCTTTGTCTCAAAATTGAAGTCTGTTAGTTCTCTATCTGCCTACCCATCCGCTCTCTTAGGCTTCCCAGATCATCTGCTCTAACTCCTCCCCGGGGTGCTATCCCTAATACCAAATCACATTTCCAATAGGCACGCCCCTTGAGACGCCTCTCACGTGGTGCAGTTTTGAGCGGCAAATCCCGTCCTGGTGCTCCTCTGGACTCTTCATTAAAGTTGACCTTGCTTCTCAGGCTTCTCTCCGTCCAAGCGGTACCCCCTAAAATTCCTGAAGACTCCTACAGGCCTGTGCCTGGCACTTCTGAACAAGGGCCTATTCATTATTTCTGATTTAAGTTCCCCTTGCACCTGCAAACAGACACTCTCTCGGTAGGCCCCAAATTCCAGACTCTATCATATCTTAGACCATAAAACATGTATAAGAATTCTCAGTTAGTGGCTAGCACAACTTTCCCCTAACGAGCACATTTTAGATCAAAGAGAATGACTTGGTCTTTTCAGGCCTAATTGATTTACATAAAGCAGGTCTCTGTCTTCTAAAACATTTCCTTTCTTTGGTTTAAACAGTATTTAACTAACACATATTACTATAATATAATGCAACACATCTATGTAAAACATATACTTCAATACTATGCCTAATAATACATTTGCACTCAAATGACATTAGAATCCACGTCACTAAAAGTGTAACAGCATCTTTCGTTTCCTGTGAAATGCCATGTGGCCTACACATTTTCATGGTTCGCAGAATTACATTTCGTTTTCACTTATTCATTTAACGTGTGACTCCAACATCATTTTAACATTTCTACAATCTCTACATTAGTTTTCCACACTTATATATGCATCTATTCTAATTAAAACAAACACTCATATATTTTCTCTTATATAAGTTGACACTCTTGTGCAATACAATTTAAACTAACACTACGTGCTTGTAAATATGGTGTACTTATACATTTTTCAGATTTGTGCTCTCTCACCTGCATTGGATAACAAAATGGGCAACAACCGAGCATCATGGGAGAAAAGGTCCAGAATGGGACTGAGGGGGATGAACGGGACACCATCAAGGGGATGTGAGAGAAAGGGACCGGAGCTAAACACAAGGGGATTGAATGGCAAAGGCAAGAGAAAATATATTATCAGCATACCCCATACACCCCTGCACCACAAAATAATTCAGAACACTGCTTCCAGCCATGTTAATAGAAATAGAAGAATGACTAGACAGGAAATAACGGTTCTACGAATACCCAAAAATTACACCGAATGGATGCTTCACTTTAATGGACACACTCAATTGGCAAAGCAAAGATATGTGAGGGATCCAGAAATCTTCTTGTTAAGGGGCATATTTCTTGAAATAGATCATTCCAATAATTTGGTCTACATGAAAATGCAAAGAAGTATTGTCGAAGTTATTCATTAACTCATTCTGACAGTAACCCATTTACCCATCCACAATACAACACACACATTTACATAAACTCATCAATCATGTTTAAAGGTAAACCTAATATCTTGTCCTGTGCATGGTTTAAAAGACCTTCTGTGACACCAAGGCCAACACTGGTTTGCAACAGCGTTGCTTGGGTGTTTGTGAGCCAGCGCCTGTGTCTTGACTGTTAGCACTTTCTGTAATCCCTTACATTAAAGTTGTTATGTTTAATTTTCAAACTAGCAAGGTGAGCCTCAATTATATGCCTACATTATATGGTTGATGACGTGTTGCATGTGATATCCCAAATGATCTCAAGAATTTCTGCGCTGGTTACACGTTTAAGCAACAAAGTAGTAAATAAACATACACAGGTAACACAGCAAATGCCAGGCAGGTGATTGTTCAGCATATGCAACTTAAAATTTTTTATATTAATCTTTTAAAAAGAGATGCCACTCTGGGAACTGCTGATGTTCAGGAAAACGAGTCACAGCACAGTAGGGTACATACAAACAAACGATTTCATTGTTTCCCTAAATTAGCAAAAAATATATTGCTGGAGCTTGCCATGAGTGATTATCACTGATGTTGGTATGTGCTTGATATGGAAGCCAGTGGGCCAGTTTCTGCTGCTAGCCTTGATTGTTCATAATGACTGCTACTCCCTTGGGAAACATGAGCGCTGGTGCTGTTGAGAGTCCTCGGGTTGGGAAGGCCGAGGACCAGGGTATGGGCAGGAAGTGGCTTCGGTGCCACCTCACTCCTGGTCCACAGCAGCAACATGTCTTCCAAGTACCCAATGTTTCCTTTTCATTGGCTTTACCATTCTCAACTTTCTGTGGGTACATGACCCCAACACATGCAGGGCACCTTACCATGGCTACTGCCAAAAAAGTAGGGTGGTGCTGCTATGGCATAAATATGATAGTGGTGGCAGGGGAGGGAGGCTGGAGGACTAAGTGGGTCATGGTCTGTGAAGACTGAATAGGAGCAAGCTAGATCTGGGAAAAGATTGCCACCGGCTCTTTCCAGAATGGCACAGCCACTTCAGCAGTCCCTCTGTGTGGTTAGGAGCGGCCAGTCTCTCTTTAGACGGTGCTTGGAGCTCATGGCCAGAGGGGCTGTCTGACAGAAGTAATGAATAGGCTTACAGATGCTCAGGGAAGATGGCGGCCACCCTAAGTGTCTTTTGGAAGCAGTAAAGTAGCACAACCATTATGACAGACATCTTTGGTGTAGTGAATCAACCACTGCAGTCTTCCATCAAAGGAAGGTGTCAGCAGCTGCACATGTGCAGAGTATTTTACCTTGCCAAGGGGTGAGTGATGCCAGACTACTTTGCACGCTAATGACCAAGGGAAAATGTCAACAAGAGAAATGGAAGCATCTGTAAAATGCGGTGGGCGGATCTAAAACGTGATGGACGTATCATCCAAGCACTGGATGAAGGGAGCCTCCCTAAACAAGACAATGGCTCTAAAGTTCTAACTCAATGCCCCTTTTGTCATATTGTTGTTCTGTTGATATCCGTTGTGTTTACATGAGCTCTGACAGAAAGATGAGGATGGCTCTAACCAGACCTTAAAAGAGGTCAACAAAGAAAAAGAAGGTGCACTTCTAATGGGGAAAAGAGCTTGAAATCAACCCTAGAGAAAGGCGTGCACCGGGTGGTTTCATAGCTTGGCGATTATGATGGATATTAATACCCAAAAAGTGATGCTCTACAAAGAAATAAGGAATAACAGGATGAAACTAAACATGACCAAAAATAAGTTATTCCACTAAGCACTGAACGTGTGCTCACTTCTTCCACACTCCCAAACCACCAACAACCACAATATGTTCAAAAGTCAGCCAGTCAGTTCAGATTAGAAATGTCATCTTGCCTCTGATTTTAGGGAATCGTTACACTGGCCTCCGAATAATGCAAGTTTTAGCTTTGACATTTTAACTCTGGTATTTCACTGTTGCATAATTTATACCCTGCCTACCTCACCATTAAGCTTCTTTCGTTCTGTTCAAAGAGAAAACAAGGGTCCGTCAATGTGTCCCTCTTAGTTTTGCCCCAAATGAAGTGGAAATTGCGGTAGGAAATGGGGTGAAGATTGTCAGTATTTGATCCTAAATTATGGAACCGCCCCCCAATCAAGATCAGGCTAGGTGGTCCTAGATTTCTTTTCAGAATGCGAAAAAAATTGTGTTTTAAAACACGTGGTGCTAATATGCTTTATTCTTTGAATTCACAATGTTTGCTGTTTGTTCTTTAAAGCACTCTGTGTTTCTTGTTATTCTTTAACACTGTGTGATCTTGGATCCGCCCAATACATTGCAGTGACTTTTGTGTGCTTTGTGCCCGAGCCTTCATCCTCTGGGATGCTGCTCGGGCCCACTGAGCCTTTTATGGGCTTATGCAAAGAGGGTTTACCTTTCTTTCGTGGTCTATGTCACTGTCATTCTGTCCTTATCAGCTCATCCCTCCCACAAACACATTCTGATTCTCTGTCTTCTGCACATTGTTGTCCGGTTCCCTTCCCAAACCTGCCTCCCCGAGTGATCACCTCCTCTTCTGTCTCTACTTAACTGGTTTCTCCCAGAGCATCCAAGTAAAGGGCAGAAAAGCTAAGTGTGACACTGTATGGCGTCGTCTCTGTTTGTGTCTGGTGCCAGAAATCAATGCATGGCCTAACCATGCTTTGTCGATGCTCTCCTTGTCACTACTTTTCATGTCCCTACGCTGACTGTATCCTTCCACAGTTAGTTACCAACTCACCCCCTCAGTCCTAATATCACCTACTCCTGTGAGTTGCACCAACCTACTTTTGGGCCTCCATAAGGGCTTGTTACATCTAAGGCCTGCTTCCCTAGGTGGGGCAATCGGAGTATGTATTATGGTTTGTTATAATGCTAATTAATATGGATTGCCCCCTGTCGATGCTGGATGGGCTCTTCAGACCACGTACCATGGCTATCTGTAACATGTCCATTGCTATTGGTTGGTCCTTTTCCACTCATGGATGGATCTTTCAGAGCATATACTGTGGATGGTTGTAAAATGCATATTCCTACAGTTTACAAGTGTTGAATCAGATGTTGCGTCCTCTCCAGCCTGGGTACCTGCCAATGACTATGCCAGACGTGGAGGTTAGGATTACACATCTTGATTTGTCTGTGTTTAACTGTGAACTCAAAACTCTAAATCAGTCTTCATTGCATTCCACTCTAACGATGATTTAAACGCTGAAAGTGATAAGAGTCTCTGGTAATAGGCTTCCTAGTCCGCTGGGCAGTCACCATGTGTCCCTTGGTAGACACCTCTTGAAAAGGTTCTGCATCAAATGGAGCATCAGATTTTTTTTCAGGATTTGCCGTGTGAGCACTCGATTTCCTTTCTTAAGAACGATGATCTTCGCAAATACTAAATGTAGTTACTCCTTATTGTTCGTGGGTGAACCCATCAGGGCAAGTATTCTATTGACTGGTTGTATATTGCCATTCCTATGGGTTGCTTTTCTGCTGGACCTGTGTGTACTAAAGTGCATATAGAGAATATTGTACCATGCAAATGCAGCACCCGACACCATTGGATGGGCACGTGTGGCTTTGACTTTATAAGGCAGGTGACGCTAAAAATGGTAGAGATCAGCATGCAGGACTGCGTCTTTTCTCACAATTTACTCCTATACTTATGAGGATAGAGAGCTGCACACTTACTTGTACAAGGCTTGAGCAGTCTGGACTAAATATGTACAACACCCAAAATCTTCCCACGTAGCCTAGACTGCACTCATACTCTTTACAGCCATCCAATACTCTAATCAACAATGTTTTAATGTCCTATCTCTCCTCCAATTTTGCTTCAATAATTTATAAGGCACAGCAACAAAACACAATATGATTACAACACCCCTTCCCCTGGCACACTATTAAAACGTTACCCATGGAGGCCAAATGACAGGCACACAGTCATCCATCCGACGCACTCCAAGGGAATAAAGTGCTACCCGTCTGAAAATGCAACTCATCACCTTGCCAGGAATATGAAGCGCTATTTAACTGCAAGTTCATGACAATACTGCCTGACTAAATCCTGGGTCAGTTGTTTCAGTAGCAGCCTTTAAAGTCTTCTTTGCTGTTAGCATTTGTCTTCTAATTCATCATCTGTTTATCCTTAGGAGGGAAGTTCAAGATGCTTTCCATCTTGCCCCACTGTTCCATACTGCATACTCCTGCAGTTTCTATCATGATGGTTGAGCAACAAAAAGACACCGCTTGTCTCAAACAGGACTTCGGTTTTATTACTATAGCTGCAGACCTGCTGTGATAGACGTGGAATTAGGTCAACACACCATTTGACACTCTAGGAGTATTCATACGGATAGCAGTGATACAGGAGTAGCCCCTCGTCTTCATTAACTAAACTTACACAAATTAAGCAAGTCAGTATTTTGGATTGCGTTAGCCCAGGGTGTAGCGCAAGACTGCCACGCACATTGGTGCTGCATCAACACTGTCTAATGCTGTGCTACTGTCATTTCACTGCAGACAGTATGCAGGTTGCCTGTAGGTGAAATCATGCAAAGCATACAAATGATAGGTGCTGTGGAATGTTTATGAATCATTGCGCTACTGAAAAAACACAATAACAAAATTAACCACCATAAGCAATCCACCAAAACATTAAGTATTACAAAACCTCTAAGAAGAAAGCATCTCTAAGGTGAAGCAACTGTTTTCGGGGGCCACCCTCTTTTGACTCCAAAAAAACGAGGACAACTTTACAGCTAATAGTGCTAAGAAGTTTCTGAATAGACATTCCAAGGGATTCTGTAGAAATACGGCTGCATATTATGGCGCAGATTCTACCATAGAGACGCAGGCAAATAGAAAGACAGAAGTGCACAGAAAGTGCATTTTACGTTTTCTACCTGCATACTTCTGGGTCACTTATTCCAGAGCACAAACTTGGGTCAATCATAGGCACAAATGCATCTTTTACGAGCAAATATACTAAGAAAACCTAATGAGGCGCTGCACCAAGTTCAACCACTTCCCAACTAACTGAAGACCACCCCTCAGTTCAGTGTAATGACAGCTTTGCAACGAGTGCAAAAAGAGCAGATGATGGTTGGAATGCTGACCAAATCAAACATTCCAGTCACCAGTCACCAGTCACCGATCTGGGTGAAATCCATCTTTTTCTTCCTCACCACACCATTCCAGTTTGGACCCAGCCATATGAAAATCAGCCTCAACCCTGTTTCCCATAGGAACAGTCCAGCACGAATTGCCAGGCCAGGTCCTCCCTGGACTGGAAACAAGCATCCTGGGTCAAATTTCGGGGTATCACCCATCATCAGCCAGGCTAACTTGAATCCAGTGGCAGAACAATCACAGGACGCACGTCTGGGCATACCTTTCCCACTTAGAGTGACAAATGCAAGAAGAACAGATGATGGAAGGAGTGCTGAACAAATCAAACATTCACCTCCAGTCACAGATCTGGGTTAAATCCATCGGTTTTTGCTCACCACGCCACTCCATTTTGGACCTAGCCATATGCAAATCAGTCTCGACCATGATCCCCCATGGGAACGGTCCAACCTGAACTGCCAGGCCAGGCCCTCCCTGGACCGGAAGCAAGCATCCTGTGTCCAAACTGGGGTTCAATATTGAGCAAAGGAACAATGGATTCAACCCAGATCTTCTGAGTGGGGGTGAGTTGTTAAAAAGCGTCAACAATCCGTCCATCATCTTCTTGTGTTTGCTATGTTCACCCAAAGTGGCCAAGGTTATGCTCAGACAAGAATCCCTTGCTCGCTGTGCCACTGGTTTCAAACTAGCCTGGTTGATGAGGGGCGATACCTAGAAATTGGTCCCAGGCTGTTTGCTAACAGTCCAGGGAAGACCTGGTCTGGCAGTTCGGCTTGGACTGTTCCCACGAGGAGCAGGATCATGACTGATTTGTATATGGCTGAATTCCAAACTGGGGTGGCATAGTGAGCAAACGAACAATGGATTTAACGCAGATCTCTTGATTGGGGAGTGAGTGGTTGAAAAGTTTAATCCTTACGTCCATCATCTTGTTGTGTTAGCTTGCAACTAGAGCACGATAAGCTATTATCTGAAAACCTACTCATCCAATGAGACGCCAATGGATTAGTCAGTGACATGTAGATTAAAAATATAATTGTGAAGGATTTGAACATTCTAGTGCCATGTACTTTTTTATTGCATAATAGGTTTACTATAATTTGTATTCCTTCTTTCTTTCCTTATGTATTATTGCATATTCTGTTGATTGTTCAAACTTTGTTGACTCTAGTCTCCACTTTTTCCCTTCCTCCCGATCGCCCTTCACAGTTTTGGGAGAAGCTCTGGGTAAGAGGTACCATCAAACGGAACTGGTTTGAACAGCTCATACTGGCACTCCTACACACCCAATCCTTTATCTAGCAGAAGGAGTAATAAGGTAATAGGTGTTCAACTGGATATAAAGGGGTCTGAAATGCAACTCCCACAAGGGCCGGACTGGGAACTTAAAACAGCGCTGGCAAAAAGGATAAATACAGAGCCCATGTAAGACATGCTAATGCGCGCTAGAACCAGAGCAGCTCTTTCAAGTTGCCGCTGGGATCGTGTAACATGCACTACCACTCCTGAAGGCCGAACCGGCCTTAAAGTGCCAAAACCAGCCTCCTGGGGGGATTGCTTCCTTGCCCGGCTGGCCAGTCTGGTCATGATTCCCACCAATCAAAGAGCAGAAACAGATGAGAGGATCCTCTTTTTGTTTGCACCCAGATAGTAGCATCACAAAAGAGCTGGTAATTTGGCAGTCACGAACAGATGTGTAGAGAAGAGAACCAGAGGAAGCCAAAGGCGGTCCCTATGTTTTTATACCCAGTATAGGAGCCTCTTCTGTTTGATATCTTCTGGGGATCGTAAACACTGGTACTTATCGACCTGCATGTCTTAAATCCATGAAACACATCCAGAATCTTGTCAGGCTGAACTTTAGATGCAATAAGTTGGCTGTGTTGCTTAGCCTTCAAGACTAGAAAGGAACAAACACGTCTCCTAAATATTTGCCTGTCCCTTGAGAAGAATAAAGTTGTCACAACATGGTAACTTATGAGCTGGCTTCTTTAATTATAGAGGCTGACTTTTAGGAACCCCATGGACCGAACTGTGAACGGAAGATTTGTTGCGGCACAACTGGTTCCCCATGTGTCTTTCTCCTTCTCCTGTTTCCAGGGCAGTGAGACAAACATGCAACTGTAGTCAAATGGGCCAACCATAAATATTGTTGTAGAAGGCTAAAGAGTGTGGCAGCTTGATTTCCTTCCTACTTTTCCAAGGATTTGCGATTTCACGTTTTCGCAGTACACTGATAGTGCAAAGGCTTGGGACAGGAAGAAAACATAACCCGAGAAGTAAAGGTAGAAAGTTAAGTTGCTCATTTCTGAGCAAATACTTATACCAACTCCAAAGACTTTCTCTAAGGCACAACACTAACATTGATGGCGCCTCTGAGACAATTGTTGGCTTTTGGAGTAAACCATGTGAATTCTGTAGGTTTGTTGTAAATTGCCTTGTTAGGCAGATTTCCTTCACACCTTTACTATCTCAATTAGCAGACCTTGGTTTCTGGGAAGCCCTCAGAAAAACAGCTCAATATTCATAACAATTGTTAAGTGCTTGTTTATTACTTATAAGCGGCATTGTTTCAAAAGATAAAATAAAAGGTTATTTTCCTGTAACTATGGATCTTCAAGTTGTATTGTATATGGGTGATAAACAAAACAGTGAAAGGAATAAAACAGATTTTAATACATTGAGGGGGCAGAGTTCGAACTACTGTGGTAAAAAACAAAAAAGCGAAACAATGGGAGAAGCAGAACAATATATGTTTGATGAAATGAAAGAGTGTGAAGAGCAGTGGTTTACTGAATTAAAGGTTGTTTATGACATTGCTGCATTCCTTAATATCGAAGGTTCCATGCATTGCACCCATATCTTACTGCTCCAGGCAGCAGTACTCCTGCAACATAAAATGCCATGCACTCCATAATCCTCGCAATAGCCTCTTACCAGCCAGTTTTCAGCCAATCATTCAGCAGATGGCTTTTAAAGTGCTGACCGTCTATTATAGAAGCACACAAATGACCCCACCAGGGATAATGTAGGCGGAGAACAGGCGTGCACCATGCACAGCAAAAATAGACCTGTTGATCTAATTTACTACACTTCACAACAAACGTTTGCAATGCAATAGGTCTCGCATTTGCGAGAGTTTAAGCGATTGGCATTGTAAATGACAAGGCCTTTTATTTATCTGTTTCGATAATTAATACATAAATAAAAGGCATTGCCATCTACAAGGCCAATAACTAAAACTTTTGTAAATGCGAGATCTATTTCATTTCAAAGAAGCAGACGCCATTGTCCCGGGTGGCTTGTAAAGTGAAAGCACGCATGGAGTGCTGAATGTTGCAGGAAAGCATGTCCTGCCTGTAATAGGAGAAACTCAGGGAAAAAAGTAGCGCTCACAGACTAAGAAAGACATACTGTGTAACAACAGAAGCAAAAGGGCCAGTCGTCATGGGACGTTACAAATGAAGACAAGGCGGTACTAAAGATAGAATAACAAACCTAATAACGAATTAGAAGCCAGCATTTACGGAGGACAATGACCCAAGCCAATGTAAAATTATGAGCATAGAGAGGACAGGACTTCAAGGCCCTACTCGGCGCTGCCCAGGCTTGACCTGAAAAATTTATGCATGTAATGTTTGAGGGACAACAATGTGCTATTTTGGGGAGTGGTGCTACATATCACCAGTGTAACTAGTGAAATATTCATGCCAATTCAGACTCCAGTGATGCAACCCCACAAACGCTCATGAGATATTCCACTGAATACATCATCACAGATGGCTGGCTGCAGGCAGAGAAGAACCACTTGCAATCCATTGCATGTCTGCACAATTTCAGTTAGAGGTGATTCTGACTATCCATTGCTGCTGACATTGAAACATCCCCTTCCCAAACACTAACCTACGACACCACAAGAAATCAGATACCACACTATCCATATGAAAATATTACACACCATAGAAGATATATTTAGTAAATTGCAAACAATGTTCTATTATCTTTATCATATGTACACCCTGCAGAAGTTGTGAGAGTCGTAGGTACAGGCTGCATACCGTACAGGCTTGCTGTGAGGTGCTCAGTGTCTAGACCCTGAAACACGTTACGATGACATGAGCCCACCTATACATAAAGAAGGGGGAGATGTAAAATGTGCCAGTGAAGATTCTATTTAGCCTTTCCTTCCTCAAAAGTCCAAGTGCCTCAAATCATGCACCCTGCCGCACATAAACACAAACACATGGTAAAAGGTGTACATACTACAACAATCTGCATCAGCATCCATGAGTACCCAACCCCAAAGCCAACCCCACTGTATTGGCATTGGGTGCATTACGCTCCACCAAAACCACAGCATCCTCCATTTTGTGTATTACCTCTGACCTAACACTAATACACCCACTCTACTGATAAAACACCCGTGAGTGTTGCAGGACTTGGGGTGAACTGTTTTAGAGTCTCAGGCAGGGCACGTTGAGGCTTTACGCCCATATTTGTCATTGGCTTGTATCATTGTCCTTCGTAAATGCTGGCTTCTGATTCGTTATTAGGCTTGTTAGTCCCTCCTTAGTACCGCCTTGTCTTCATTTGTAACCTCCCATGAGGGCACACCCTTTTACTTCGGTTGTTACACAGTACGTCTTCTTTAGTCTGTAAGCACTATTTTCTTTAATAAGTTTCTCTTACTGCATGAGAGCAGGAGGGTCAAGCATTTGCAATGCAACAGGTCTCGCATTTGCGAGAGTTTCAGCTGTTGGCATTGTAAATGACAATGCCTTTATTTATGTTTAAAAAAACAAAAACTCAAAAGCTCAATCTTGCGTAAATTATACAGGTTGTCAGCCAATGACCAGATTTGTTAATCCCACCTTTCTTGTGCACCTGTATTTGTGAGCAGGGGATGAAAATTTCACTTCATTAGATGGGAGTATTTATGTCAGAGACTGGCTATTGGGGTTAAAGGCTGATGTCCTTTGGGCACCCCCTCTCTCTGCCCCCCCCCGTACGTTAAAGCCTCAGTAACCATAAAAGTGGGAAAAACAGGCAGAAAATAGGTTACAATTAATTAATGTTGGCTTTCTTAGAAATATGAAAGGAGCATCACAACAGCTACTATTGTCATTACCAACTCTTTTAGGAAAGGTAATATCAGTGGGAAAGGATTAAAGGTTCCTTATGGAAAAACAAAATCACCACATTGTCCTGAATTTGATGAGCAGTGCCCTATGAGTGCCTACAACAGAAAATATCCTTTTGAGGTACAGGTCAGAGTGCCCAGATTCACAGCTTGGCGAAAACCCCTGATGCAGATGTAAGACCTGCCTGGTATGAAACCTAATATGGTGTGCTTGGCCCAATGCGTGTGGTAGAATAGTCACTGCCACCTGCTGCATCGCTGGTCTATTTTTTCATTGTGCTTTTTTTGTAAACACACACACTCGGGTTGGCCAGAGGGCCTGTCCTTCAGCAACACCCTGCGCCTGATGCCCCATGGGTGGCCAACCACCAGCTCCTCACAGCCTTCAGTTTTGCATAGGAGGGCATTGGCTGCAGGGCCTGGCCTTTGGCAACACCCTGCACCTGATGCACCATGGGTGGCCAACCACCAGCTCCTTGCAGCCATCAGTTTTGCTTAGGAGGGCATTGGCTGCAGCGCCTGGCCTTTGGCAACACCCTGCACCTGCTGCCACATGGGCGGCTAACCACCAGCTCCTTACAGCATTCAGTCTCGCTTAGTAGGGCATTGGCCACATGGTCTGACCTTCGACGCCACCCTGCGCCTGATGGCCCATAGGTGGCCAACTACCAGCTCCTCACAGCCTTCAGTCGCACACAACAGGCATTGGCCAAGCCTAGGCCCTATGGCCAACCAAGCACAGGTGGGCAAACCCACCGTTAGACCTGAGGCCCATGATTCTGGATGTTGTTTATGATGTTGCCTTAGGAATATTGGGTTGAAGTTGTATTACTGTGTAATTGGCAATGTTTCGTTCATTGAGCTATCAGTCCATGACATATCTGTAATGTTTTAGATGTAAGCAAGGTGCTCTGCCTAATGTGGTGTTGGAAGTTTAAGTTTGTTGTTTCTTAGTGGTTAGTGCGGGTGTGAGCTACATCATAGTCGACTATATGGCATGCCTGAAATCTATTGGATGCATGAATTTCTATTTAGAATGCTGTGTTGAAAGTTTGTGTGCCCTTTCTTAGTGTTTGTGTGAGAAATGTAG
Organism: Lissotriton helveticus; assembly: GCF_964261635.1. Classification (NCBI taxonomy): domain Eukaryota; kingdom Metazoa; phylum Chordata; class Amphibia; order Caudata; family Salamandridae; genus Lissotriton; species Lissotriton helveticus. The sequence continues at coordinate 906,372,878 of NC_136065.1, read as the reverse complement.
CAGCTGACTATAATGTTCTAGACTATATTGATATATGGGATGTCTGGTGTATTTTGTGAGATGTTTGAGCTTTCTGTGAAACTAGTAAATACAATATAAGATATGATGCTGCATAGCTGAGGTGGCTGGTGGTTAAGTTACAATGAGCAATGATGGAAAGCAACGAGGTACATTACCAGCACATTGTACAGCAGTTGGCGTTGTGGGTTGTGGGTAGTGTATGAGCATCTAAGATGGACTGCTGAGTTGTGGCATTCCTTACTGTTTACTGGCAACAGCTGTGTTACTTAAATCCATCTGCAGATAGTAGAAACCTAGGCATAAAGGGACAGAGGTGTTTACACCAAAAAAGCTAACTGACAATAGGTCCAGCAATGCAGCGGATGGCACGACCAGCACCAATGCAACCTTTCCAAAGCATGGCTTTGCGATATAGGTTCTGAAAAGATCACTCTGGTGCCCTGCCCTAAGGGAGGAGGAAAACAGGAATGCATTGAGGAGACTAGTGCAATAATTCCCCTTAGCGCCACGTGTTGTTATGGTAACCAGCTGCAGATAAAAAATAAAAAGTGGACCCCCTGATGATACAGATGATATGAGAATAACAAACAGTGCCCTAAAAGTGATGGAAGAGGAATGAATATTGAATGGAGGTAATTACCAAGATGATTTTCTTGTTTGTTAAACAGTGTTTTTTTCTTAACTGCCACTTGTTAAAACAGTGGCTCATTTGCACTTGGTATATGGGCTACATTAAAGCATAGGTTAAAGACGCATAGAGTGTTTGTAAAGAAAAATATTCTATCACTTCGGTACTATTTTTGCCTAGTTATACCATGATGGAATACGTCTGATGCCAATCATAAGTGAAAAAAACAGGGGACGAGGGCGAAGAATTGGGAGGGGGGGGGTAAGAGGGGCAGGTGCACCAACTAAGGAAAAAGCCAAAGGTAAAACTCAATCCTGCTCTAAGCATCCTCATCTTTATTCAACTCTCCTACTGAAGGATCGGGGGGATGATGCCCTCCAGTAGCCAAGTCCCACCAACTTGTCCCGAGAAGAGCTAACTTGTGCTTGCTTTGCTCAGATGACGACAAGTGCAAGACATTAATCCAATTGTCCATCAGGACAGCCAAAGTGACAATGGACATCAATATTTGTTAAAAAGGCCTGCTTTGGAATGATTTTAGATATATGGAGGAAATAAGAGAGGCAAACACCTACTTTGGAAGGATGGTGTTGATGAGTTTTGATGGAAAGTTTAGGTTTCACATTGGATAGATAAATCAATGTCAGGTTTACACGGAGTGGCTCCAATTAGTTGGAATCAGTGAATGGCTGCACCAAGAACAGTCATAGCTCATCATGGTGCCAGCAGGTTTGGCAAGTTTCCAACCTACCACCCTGTTCATGGTATCCCACCCAAGAAGACATGGGTTTTTGGCCAACAAGGAGATAGATCACCGGTTAGTGGAATGTGTTTGGTTTATAAAACTGTCAATTTGAACATGAATGCTCAAACTGCAATGGCAGGCAAAAAGACTTCAGTGGTATGAAGCAACTCAGTGAAAAGCTCAGGAGAAAAGAATGACAATCCGTCAGAAAAGGGGCGATGGAAAAGTGTTTATACATAGGAGATACATGGCAGGTTCAACGTATGATGGGCACCTTCCCCAACTAGAGACTTTGATGATGCTATAAATACGTTTGAAGGTGGATTTCAGGATTCCATGCAAAGGGCAGAGAGTTGGAAGATGGGAAAATAAACTATCTTTGGTCTTTTGCATTTAAGGCACTACTCCATAAAAAGCAGATGATCAGTTTACGCTAATGCACAACCTTAACTGCCCTTCAGAAAGCTCAATGAACGACTTAAATGACCAAGTGGATTGCTCTGTCTAGTCGAACGTTATCTATTGCCCCGTCATAGGAAGTATCAAGGGGGTGTTAAATGTATGAAAACATTGTCTTTTCATTGTCTTCTGACGCACACTTACAATTTCTACCCTTGGAAAATACTATGATTTTTGTTGCTAAAATATTAACTATAGAGTTATAAATATGGCAGACAATTTAAACAATTAATGACAGATGTCAAAGAATGGCAAGTGAATCTTGGATCCCACTGGCACCAGAAAAAAAGTGAAGCACGTTACTTGGTCTTGAACCTGATGTGAGTTATGTTTTGAGGTATGCAATGGCTCTGAATTGTACAGTATTGTTTTGCAACATTTATATAGCGTTTACTACCCCTATGTGGGGCGCTAAAGCACATTCCTACCAAGGTAGGATGATACAACATGTAGAGGGGGTGCTTGGAAGCGTGTTGTCTTTGTTTTGATCCTATTTTGGAAGTGTTTCCATGTTGTGTGTGTGATGACCACCAATATGTGTTTATTGTGTTAGAGTATGCAGCACTTAGCAGTGTGATAAATGAAGAGGTGTAAGAGAGAAGCACATAGTTTATGTTTATCATTATTTTGGCTACTTTTAACAGTTTTGTCGCATTTCTTATGATAACGGTCCACTTAGCAGGTTGCTTAACTTGGTTGCTCATTCCAAGATATTTTGTATAAAGTTTATGGCCCAGTGCAGGCTTTGGTTGGATGGAGAAATAGTGGAGAGATCTGCTTTGGTACTATCATTCCATATCTTATTGTAACTGTGAGCTCTCCAAAAGTGGTCTGAAAAACGTAGTATGCAAATTGTTGGGACCTGTAGTGGAGGACTACATTAAAGTCTTCCGTTGGCCAGGGGCATGTGGTAGTTCCCTTCAGTTATTCCATGCCTGTTTAGTTGGCAATGGGTGGTTTACTGCTGTGAACTGGTACATTACGTGGCGATGGACAGGACCCCATGAAATATTTTCTTACGTAAGTGTAAGGCTGTCATACAGTATAAGGGAATTCTTAGGCAGTCTCTATGAACTACAATCGAATACCCACCAACTGAGTGTTATGATATTGGTATTAGTTATTAGGGATCATTAAAGCCTTAACAGCGGCGGGAATTCCGCCGCGGTGTAGGCGTTCTAAAAGGTGGGGGGGGGGCTGCGATGGCCGTTGGCCATTCACAGCACCAGGGAGGGAGTGCTACTGTCGACCGTTGGCCGACAGGAGCATGGAAGGGGTTAATAGGAGAGAGGGTATGTCAATTCATGCACATGGAAGGTGGTATAATCGATGAGGAACAGAGGATTAGTTGGGTAGGTTGCAGGGGGATGACTTTTGAAAAAGATAAGATGTCATATCTGAAATGAGGTGTGGACAATTTGCAGAAACGCAATAATCGGAATTAGGGCAATAAGGCATGTAGTTTAGAGTAAGCAGTGCTCAAAGAGAGTAGGCTCTTTTGAACGAAAAGGACAGGCAGTAATTTGAAATTTTAAGACAATTTCCTGCTAATACAGAGGAGGCTTTTTTGAGATTGCATGTCATCTGAGTATGCAAAAACTAAAAAAAGTAAACAATATTATGTGCACCTCACACAGTTCTATATTAGGTACTTTTGATAAGCAGAAGAATAAGGTAGACATTCTATTCTATGAGGATAAGATCTATTGGAACAGGGAGCAGCTCCTCAGTCTACGTCCGAAGACTACGTGCTCCCGTATGTAGGGTATGTCAAGTGAGGTCAAGGAGTGTGGTCAATGTCGGTATCGGTTTAACACCGCGCCGGATATAACCAGGCAGTATGTCGCGCTATCTTGCGGTCTCCTCAATGTGAGGTCATTGCGTAAGCATAGACTTGATTTATTCGAGCTGCTCACTGAAAGAAAGTTCGATCTTCTGTTCCTCACGGAAACGTGGTTGGACCAGTTCTCCGACTCAGATATTATCGAGGCCATGCCTGAGAGTTACGCCATGGTCAGGCAGGATAGGCCTGGAGGGAAGGGAGGGGGAATAGCGATCCTTTTTAAGAAAAGTCTTGATTGCGCACTGGAGTCTACCCTGGTAGCGGAGAGTGAAGTAGGTGCTTTTAACATACAATTAAATGGAGGGACGGCGATTAAAGGCTTTCTTGTTTATCGACCTCCTGGGCCGTGCACCAAGTTTAGGGAGAGCCTGGTAGAGAGTCTTACTGAGGCAGTGTTACGTAGGGACACATTTCTCTTACTGGGAGATTTGAATTTACATCTCAATAACCCAGAGGATAAAAGAGCGGAGGAGTTCTGTAGGGACATCCAAGCACTTCAGCTGGAACTCAAGCTCTCCCGTCCCACACATCGCCAAGGCCACCTGCTGGACCCGGTATTTGCAAACTGGGGAGGGGTTCAGGTCTCCACAATTGAGCCGATCCCTTGGACAGACCACTATCTGGTTACATTTTCTATAAATAACGTAAAACCTATAAAGCAGAGTCAGCCACCCCTGAACTATCTAAGGAGGAAGTGGGTAAAATTCTCCTTGGAGGATTTTAACTCAGCACTGTCAAGGGAAGGCCAGCCGGGAGGTGCGGATATAGAATCTGCTGTTTTTAACTTGAACAGGCGCATTACTGAGGCGTTAGATCAGACAGCGCCACTCTGCCGCAAGGAAAGATCTGCTCCCTGGTTCAATGGAGAGCTGCGGAAGACAAAGGCAGAGTGTAAGCGTGCTGAACGAGCCTGGAGGGTATCTTATGATGCTCAGGCCAGGGAATTGTTCTTAGCAAAAAGGAGGCTGCATCATAGACTGATTAAAAAGTCGAAGGCAGCCTTTTATGCAGGGAAAATTCTAGGGGCCAAAGACTCTGCTAAGGAGCTCTTCGGTATCTATAAGTCACTGACCACAATCGATGCGTCTGCTGACCCGAAGAGCTTTTCGATTGAAACATGTGACCGCATAGCTCACTATTTTTTCACCAAAGTCGATAAAATGTACTCGACCTTCCCCAATCCTCCTACTATAGGGGTTGAGTGTGAAGCTACCTCTGTGGCTAGGGAAATCCCAGGCTCATTTACCAATTTCACCACACCACCTCCTGAGGTGCTGGTCAGGACGTGCCTTTCGGTAAAATCTGGCTCCCCTATGGACCCGGTGTCTCCCAAAGGGTTGGGGGACAGTTTGAGTGTCCTGGAGCCTTACATAAGGCACGTCTTGGATATCTCCTTCGAATCTGGCACACTTCCTGAGGGGTGGAAACAGGCGGTGGTACTCCCCCTCCGAAAGAAACCTCAAATTGGCTTTCAGGTGTTGGAAAATCTGAGGCCCATCTCACTCCTACCTTTTCTGTCCAAAGTGGCGGAGAAGGTGGTGAACACCCAAATTATGAAGCATGTAGAGGAGGTGGGTTTGCTTCACGATACGCAGTTGGGTTTCAGACCGCGGCACTCTACAGAGTCCGCCCTGCTCATGGCTACAGAACAACTGAGACAGGGCGTAGACGAGGGGCAAACCATGGCCTTGATCCTGCTTGACCTCAGCGCGGCGTTCGACACTGTAGCACATTCCACCTTGCTGCAGTGTCTGAGCAAAGGGGGCATCGCTGGCACCGCGTTGAGGTGGATCCAGGACTTCCTCACAGGAAGGAGCTTTCGAGTGCGGCAGGGCGACCACTATTCCAAAGGGGTGCAGTTGGGTCAGGGCGTGCCGCAGGGCTCGTCCCTGAGCCCGACCCTTTTTAACCTATATGTGGCGCCCGTTGCATCGATTGTGGAGAGCTATGGCCTCCAATTGGTGACATACGCTGACAATACGCAGCTGGTCATCTCCCTGTCGCACGCGCCCTGTCTTGCTGCGGATGGCTTCCAGTCGTGCATGAAAGATCTGGCCGATTGGATGGCCGCGAATTGCTTGAAGCTAAATGGCAGCAAGACAGAGGTGCTGGTGGTAGGGAGAGCCCAGTCGGCCTGGTCGTCAGCTTGGTGGCCATCCTGTCTTGGACCTACTCCCACCCCCTGTCAGGAGGCCAAAAATCTTGGTGTGTGGTTCGATGCGGCTCTTACCTTCGGGCCTCAGATCAATCGGGTAGTCGGAGTCTGTTTTGGGGTCTTGAAGAGAATGAAGAAGGTTTTAGACCTTCTGCCATTGGAAGCGCGTCAAACCTTAGTGCATGCCTTGGTGACCGCAAGGCTTGACTACGCGAACTTGCTGTACCTTGGGGCACCGAGTAAAAGCATTGCATGTCTTCAAGTGCTGCAGAATGCGGCGGCACGCCTGATTCTTAGGCTGCCCAAAAGGGCGCCCTCGAAGCTGGCTCTACGAAAACTCCACTGGCTTCCGGTAAAGAGCAGAGTTGAGTATAAAGCTCTCTGCACGTGTCATCGGATTTTGTATGGTAGGGCGCCCCGACCTTTGCAGAAATTGATCGAAGCCTATGAACCTCCTAGAGCGCTTAGATCTGCGGGTGGAGGACTGCTGAGGACTCCCAGGGTAAAGAAAGCTCGGATGGGAGGCAGGTCCTTTAGGCACCTGGCCCCCAACCACTGGAACAAACTCCCAGTAGACCTTCGCCTGGAACAAGCAGAAACGAGATTCCGAGCTAAGTTAAAAACCTACCTCTACACCAGATAACTTTGGCCTGCCAGTACTGTTTGCCCCTGTTTTTTGTTTCTCCCACCGTCAGCGCGGGGACACGCCGGCGCGCGTAACTCAGCGCTTTACAAATGCCCCTATTATTATTATTATTATTATTATTCCCAGTAAGGCTAACGCTACACCACCGCTTCAGCAAGACCGCTTCAGCAAGAACAGCTGATCAGTTCAGTGGTTAGAAGCATAAAGTAATGGCTGGCTGCATATGTAAGGAAATTTGGAGAAATATAGGGTGTGTTCAAGGCAGCAGTACCCTCATGATTGTGAGAAATTATGCAGGGTAAATAATGCAGGCATCATAAAGGAGATTCTGCAAATACTGGACTGGATGTCTTCTGATGGTAACCCCTAAAGTTTAAGGGTTTAATTACAAAAGCAAAGTAGTATCCATTTTGGATGCCCCTGGTTGTGACATGGCACAAGAGGGGGCGAGGAAAGCTTCCCAGACAGTAAAAGGGCATTACCTGCATTCCTGTGGCTGACGGTGTAGTAGACCAAGACAATGAAGTGAGAAGGATGTATGGCAGTTTTTACACAATGTAACAGAATATAGCCATGGAATTCAGAATTGGGAAGTTGGGAGGGTAGCTGCCGTTGGAGAAAGGAGGGAGGGGACGCCATTTGACCATCTAAAATGAATACCTACATCTGAATTTATTTGAAGTGCAGTTTCTTTCAACTGGGACAAGGGGGAACTTCGGCCACTCTGAACTCTGTAGAATTGGTGCACCGACCTCTATGTTTGTTTGTGTCTGCCTGAATGAATTTGCAATCATGTACTATATCATGAAGAGGGCAACAACAGTGTTATCAGTATGCCTGTCAGGAACTTCAGAAGCAGTGATGAAAAGTGAGGCATGTGACATAGTAAAAAAGTAAATAATGTGCTTTGTCCTTGGAAACGGTTAGGCGGTAACAGTAAGAACTACAACATTATTCAGTTTTAAATGGGAAAAGCATAAAGTGTCCTGCATGTAAGCCGCTGCAATGTTGATATGTGACAATTCATTGCTTTATCATGTTTTGCGTCACCACTTTGTAACTTAAAAGTATGCTTTTCACGGCTACTCATAAACGCGGAGGAGAGAAAAGAAAATTATCAATTTCAGGGAGCAGAATTTGTTTTTCCTCATGTTGATCCAAAGAAAGAAGTATTTCGTGTAGAAAAAAACAAGAGTAATTGATGTGATTATGTATTCATGCCATTACATGTGTAACTGTGTAATTTGCTAGTTTGTTTTAGTATTTGGCAAACGTGACAAATGTTCCTATTTTAAATTTATTGTTTTAATTGTTGTGCAGTTTTATTGACTACAGTCAGAAGATAGAAACAGAGCAATTGAACACATTATAAAATCTATGTTACCACCTCCCATATTTTCACAAACTCACAGGGAACCAAATATTATTTGGGACGACTGCAGAGATTCCTTCAAAATATATTTAGAGGCGATGGTGAATGAAGCACTTGTAACTAAGATAACATTGGCGTTATTAAGACATAATTTAGGAATAGAAGGCAGGAAAGTATTACAAATACCCACTCGAAACAGATTAGAAATGAAGACATCGATCTGAAGGGGAAGATGAGGATGAATATGTTTCTCCTGTGAGAGCTTTAGAAAACAAGTATAAAGCTAAAGTAAACATTGTGGTGAAAAGGCATTTTTTCTCAAAAGCACCTTTATGTAGAGAAACAGTGGAACAGTAGGTGTCAGTATTTTAAGGACTGTCAGGAGTAAACCATCAGACAGCATTTAATTAGTAACACGAATAAGATCAAGCTACAAGAAAAGAAATTCACTGACAGGGAACACAATTAGGAAAAATCCAGTCGCAAAGGAAAAAGAATGGAAAACATGTCCAAATATGTTAAGGTACTGAATCTCAGCTATGATGTGAGGTCAAGCGGTGTATCCAGTATACATTCAATAAAAAGTAGCAAAGGAATATAAAGAGAAAGCTGGAGTAACAAGAATGTAAATGGAAGCAAACAGCTGGGAATGAAAACTCAAGATGTTATAGGTGTGGCAACATAAGATATATGGCGTCCTATAACATTTGACTACTTTGATATTGTCTCAAAGTTGGCAAACCTCTTATTATCACCATCAAATCCCCTTTTCTATAGATGCAAGTAAATCTGATTTTTTTCTCAGCTGTGCCGAATAGGAGAAAAAGATGGGGAAATTGTGAAAAGTGTTGGTAACAGTGGACTCAGATATGGATAGTAGTAATGAGAAAACATACCAGTAGTAATTAATAACGATAAAAAGAACAATGTTTTAGTCTAGTGTAAAGTGTGCCTCTTATTCACTGCAATGGGAGGTACAAATAAGGGGCACAAAAAGGAATGTGACAACATACCCTTGATGATTGCAAAACCTTCCAGAAATTCAGAAACGTTAAATTGAGCTACACAGAAATCAGTCCTGAGTGTTGGCAACGTTGCTATTCTATTCTAAGCCTTTTTCAGACTGTTTTACCAGTCAAGGACCGTAATACGGTTGTGCTGGTATATGCAGTCAGAGAAGAGGTCAAGGTGCTGCTCAGACTGATGGTGAACGTGGCATAATTCTCTATCCAATTATCCAGATCATGGGTTGCCGACACTGTGTGAGAACATAGCGATGGCTGAAAGAGACCCCTGATGTATTCTCTGGTCAACTAGGATGCTTGAAGAGATTTTCTCACCAAATTATAGTGAAGAGAGTGGCTGTGCTTGGGGTACACTAGGTTAGAAGTGTACCATTATCTATGAGCAATGCGAAATAAAACTGAAGTAGTTGTATGATGCAGGTATCATAGAGTCAGCTGAAGCATCCCATTGGTAAAGCCCAGTTGTCTTGGTGTAAAGCCCCAATGGAAGAGTAAGGAAATGTGTAGATTTAAGAAAACTAAACAAATATATATTGGTAGACCGACATCCTGTACCCAACATACATGATATGCTGACCATGGTGAGGGGAACAAAGGTTTTTACAACAACTGATCTATCAAATGCTTGTCATCACATAGCTTTGCAACTTCAGTCTCCTTATCTAACAATACTTTTTTACTCCAGAAGGTTCTTGAAAATGCAATGCGGGTTAGCATCTATTTTAGCGCTCTTCAAATGGGCGATGCCGAAGTTGTTCGAGGGTTGACCACATGTTATGTACTTCCAGGATGACCTTTTTTATTTGGGGTGCACCTATAGGTATGGATAATAATAAGTTGAGGGATAGTGGGCTGACTGTCAGCACAGGAACATGTAAATTTGCTGTCACACATTTCCACAGAAGGTGAAAAACAGCAGCTGAAACTGTTAGAAACCATTTTGAGTGCACTATGTGCAAAGAACAAAGACCAACTATGTTAATTTGTGGGCATGACATGATACTTTGCAAAATTTGTGGACCATTTGCTGGTCATACCAAAGAACTAAGAGCACTGATGATAAAGAATGCACTGTAAGAATGGCATGAGAAATGTGAGCTTCTACCCGGGAGGTACAACAGAGTATTGTGAAGGCCATAGACCTAAAGAGACTTAATCTGTTTGAAAGAAAGATTATTGAGCATGCAGCAAGGAGCAGTGTTGATGATGAAAAAGGAAGGTAAAGAACAGGTGGCTGCAGTTGCCTAAAGAAAATTAAAGGGTGCTCTGAGTGTCCAAACAGTAATTGAAAATGAGGCATTGATTTGTTGGCATTGTAACAAACATTTTAATATGTTTATTTAGGGCACCCATTTTCAAGTGCGCAGAGAACACAATTTGCTTATTGATATTTTTATGACAAAAGGAGCAAGAACACACCTTCTCTAGCGGAATTGTTATACGATTTACAAGAGTGTATCCTTGACAAAGTACATTCCAGGCAGCTTGAACATTAATGCAGACCATTAATCAAGGTTTCCTATTGAAGGAGGCTTGTATGAAAAAAAGAAAGAGTAGGTGGCAGCCTATGTGAAATCCAGCTGTAGTGTGAGAAAGAGTAAAGTGAATGAAGATGCAAGCTGAATGAAGATGAGAAACTGAATAGAGTGATATAAGTACTTGCGGAATGACGGTTCTGCATTAGGTACAAAGAGGTGAATCTGGAGGGTATTACAATGATTTAGTAGGAGTTACATGGAGGGGGCATGGCTTGCGCCACAAGATAGCGGATGCAACTCCATAGAGCGCCACATTGTCAGGGTTGATATCTGCACATTATCACCAGCCAGAGGCAGCATCTGCCGCCAGGTACAACAGAGCGGACATAGCCGATGGGGAGGAGCTGACCAGGGTCCCCGGTGGATTAAAGGGAAGCACCTGCAGCGAGGAGGTAGACCATGGGGTTGGGTGGCCTAGAGTGCGCAAGTGGTGGCTTCAGCTGACGACCGGTGCAGGGATCTGCCTTCCTCCTGGTTGACCGACAACCCCGATGTAAACTGCTCCTCCATGGTGGAGAGAAGTGGGGAGTTTGCACCACCCACAGTAGTAAGAAATAGGAGTAAGACAGAAGCCTATTCTCCAGCGTGGGGCCGAGACCACCCGGGACTCCAGTGGGCGCGGTGGTGGCTTGTGGGTTGTCCACTCAATGGAGGTGCTGCTTCCTGCCACAAACAGACCGTGTATTGCCATAGAGAAGATCAGAGGCTCCCCGGCCAATAATCTCTGGTGTGCTGGGACCCTCTTTATCGGTTATGCACCCACTTCCCCAGACAGGGTGTGGGGCACAATGTGTGTGGGTCGACCAGGGAATGCCCTTGGATTGAATACTTCAGCTGTGTCTGGCATGAGTTTCAGACCGTTCAGGCCACTCTGAACTTCCCTTTTTGCCCACCACTTAGTCTCACCAGCAACAAACATCTTGGGGGGCACATCCTGGGACACGTGAGCGGCTACCCCTGCCTTACCAGCATGGTGGGGCACGTTCAATAATGCTGGGGGACAGTGTGCCTCAATTAGTACTGGATCACCTCCAAGACTGGCGGCCACCTTCATTACACCTACAAGGCGAGAGCTGAGATACAGGGAGAGTGTGGAGACCCGTCTCATTGATGTAAGGTAGTGCGACAAACTACTATGACAACAGCATGCGCCTGGCCACTCTTCTTGGGCTGCTCACAGGGCCTGCAATGTTCTGGCCACATCACAAGGCTGCTTGTGCCTCCCCGACTCCCACAGGCTTTGAGGAGAGAGCGGGGGGGTGATGGGCCTCTGTGAATGACAGATATCCATCACCTGCTTCGTGCTGCTGCCAGACTCCTTTGTGCCATAGATAACGGTGTGAAAAAAAGCGTAGGGTTTGCGTCAGTGGCACCAAATCTGGAGAGGTCCTCCAGCGGGATGGCATCTGCCACACTTAACCCCTCATTGATCACAGCCTCGCCTTCGCCTGAGTCCGCCCCATGGCCGCGAATTTAAACGCAAGCCTGTAAGCCATCACAAAAAACAGGCTAGACCTTAGGGGCAGAGCTTAGGCCGAGGCCCTTCATCTCTTGAGATGGGGCTTCTCAAGCGAGGACCCATGGAAGCTCTTGGAAAAGGTACAACAAACAGAAATGGCTCTCCAAAAGCTACAACCCCGGGAACAAAGCTCTCAGCTACCAGGTTGAGAAACTTACAACCATGGTCCGATTCTTGGAAGGGAAGCTGAATTACATGGAGGGTCATTCTAAACGCATTAATATCTGCATAGTCAGTTTCCTGGAGGGCACAGAGGGTAATACTCCCACTATCTTCTCTGAAAACTGGCTCTCCACATGCATCACAGTGGAAGGCCTTTGCCTTCACTTTGTCGTTGAACAGGCCCACAGAGTGCCGACCAAAAGGTTATTTGATAAATTGTGATAACAGATTAATGTGTATTAGGTTTTTTACTATTTCTATCTATGTTTCTATAAATGCAATTTTAATTTAATGCTAATAGTGAACCAATATTGTGATTAATAAAATAAAAACATTTGGTTCAATCTATCATGTTGTGTGACAATGTATATTTAAATACAATCTCTTGGTTCAGTATGAACTAATTGGTATATTTTCGTAATACGTAGTGTGACACACAAGGGAATTTTTATTTCTCACTATCCTCAGAGGGGGGGGTCAGGCGTCTCCTGGGCCAGCGTGTACTAGATTTGCCACCGTCCGTGACACCCAAGACAGCTGTTGGAATACTACAGCCATGCCCTATGCCAATCAGGAAGTACTGCTCTTCAGACTAGTGAACTGGGAACCTCAGCAATGTCACCAATGCTTAGATGGAAGAACCGCCCTTGAGCTTACAGAGGAGACCAGTGGGACTCCTCATGAGATCTCTGGGGAGCTAGGGCCCAGATACATGGAGGGGCATCACCTGGTGCGGCCACCCTACTGTCACTCTCAACACTCACACATGTGCAAATGATCGTCTCTCATCAAGCTGTCTGAGATACTAACTAGGTATGTGTGGGCCCCCCTGCACTGCTCCTCTTCCCCCCACATGCCAACAGGGCCCTACCCACCAGAGCTTTACGGGCCGTGAGGATACACCTGGAGCACTGTTGTTATAATAGGGAACTGTTTGTTATACTTGTTTGGACAGCTAGATGTTGATCTGATGCTCTTAGGATTTAGGAATTAAAGGTGTTTAAGTTGTTGAGCCGTTCAAGTCTTCTGATGTTTGGGTTGTTAAGGGAGGGCATGGGCCATGCCATATTGATCATTCTACCCCTGTTACCCCTCTAGTATCCCCCTCCAGCCACGACTCAACACTACATGTAGATTAACACTAATTAAAAGGAATGTCCGTGGCATGAACATAGAAAGGCAGCGTTTCTATGTGTATCAGTATTTAAAAGGGTGGGGTGCACATAATGTTTTCGTACAAGAAACCACCTTGCCAAGGAAGAGGCCATGACACTCCAAAAGCTTGTGCAACGGCACTGGCTGCTGCAGGGAGTCCTCGTATGTATCCAACCACCAGATCCATTCTGCCACATCACAGTGGTGATGGACCTGGAGAGGCACTATGTTCTAGTGGAAGAAATACTGAACGGAACAGCAGTGTTATTGGGTAGCGCTTATTTGACTAATACTGGTCAAGCTCAATACTTAGCTGCACTGTTAGCCCAGCTGAAGCGCTGGTCTCTCTTACTCTAAATACTGGGGGGAGATTTTATTTGTGTTCTGGACACTACACTGGACCACTCGCAGCAGTTCCTTATGACTTCCTCCACAGTACACTCCGCAGCTCACTTATGGCAGTGGGTTGTCGAGTAGTCACTGGTCAACAGTTGCAGAGTGATGCACCCGAGGTTAGAGAGTACTGCTTTTCCTTCCCACGACCTGCATATTTGCCTGGAGCGATTTCTCTACCACCCAACCATACAATTACTGATATAATGCTTTGAGTATTTCAGTAAAACCCATTCAGACCTCAGTCACAACTCACCTGGGGAAGATACACTTAACCAGGGCCCACATCGTATCTCCAACCTGCAGTGTTGGAAGACCAAGCATTTCGAACAGCCCTGCGTGACACACTCACAAACTACTTCACTGAAAATGCAAATACCGTCTCTGCAAGGATGGTGGAGTGGGAGGCACTAAAAACAGTGGTCAGAGGGTGCTCTATACACATGCTCATTTGCACACTTGAAACACTCAGTCAAGATCTGGACAAATTATAGGGTGCACTACAGGACTTAAAAAGCAATGAACTTGTAGATGATGCCAGCTAGAGCCAATCTACGCCAGGTGCAAGAGTGCCATACCACATCCTCGAGTCCCAATGATGCCTAGGCTCACAAGACATAAGTAAAAATACATGCGGCAGGTAACTTACTGGTGTGGCTTCTCAGATGGTAGACAGCAAGTATGCCCATGAAAGTCATACGTACTGGCCCCAATACTGTGGCATACTCACAGACGAATATTCATAAAGCCGTCCTTACTTACTACCAATCCCTTTATAACCCTAGAAAAGACCTGTACCAAGCAGTTCCAGAAGAATATTTGTCCACGATCATACTACCAATGTAACAACGGAACACTGAGTAGCTTTACATGCCCCAATATCAGAGCAAGAGATTAGATGTGCTGTATAGGATGCCCCCACTTGTAAAACTCCAGGCCTCGATGGCCTACCATGGATTTCGGTAAGACCTACCCTGACCTGTTGATACCGAAATTTGCGAACTATACAACACAACACTAGACGCTGGTGTATTACCAAAGTCCTTGTGCAAGACTTTACTGTGGTCCCCCTGTACACCAGGAAGAGAAATAGCCGGAGGTTGCCTCTTATTGACATCCAGCTATGATGGGGAGCAATTACAAAATACTGAGCAAAATTCTCACAACCTGACTGCTAGAATGCATGCCACATCTAGTTCACACTGATCAAAATGGGTTTATCCCAAGCAGATCTACGTCCCTTAACTTGCAACGACTGCATCTGATCCTGGTAGAGGCCTTGGCTCCGCACTGCCTGTTTGGTCCTGGATCTTGAAAAAGCCTTCGAGATGTCGAATTGGTACTATATGTTTGTGGTACTCTGTTGAATGGGCATAGGAGACAAGATGATATGCCTGATTAAGCTACTATATATGGAACCAGTGACTAGGGTAAAAACTGGCCAGTTAATATCTACCCCTTTGCTGGTGGGCTGAGGAACACTCCAGGGATGCCTGTTTTCAATGCTCCTTTTTGCTCTGGCCATGGAACCTCTGGCACAACACCGGCACCACTCCGGCAGGGCCTCGGGTATTCCTCTGTGGGGCGAAACTCATATGCCGATGATGTGCTTTTATATGTTCAGGATGTATGTGTTGGTATGGACAATAATGCACGTGAACTGAGCACTTACAAGACCGTGTCATGCCTAGGAGTCCACTGGTCGACAACCTGCTTGTTACCATTGCATCGAGAGTATCCTGCCTATCCTATCATTATGGACTTCACCAGATCAAATGGGAGGCCCACAAATTCCGGTACTTGAGAATGAATATATACCCCTCCTCTTGCGATCTCCTTGAGGGGAATCTAATGAGACCTGTCTCCACTCTTTGGCCCCAAATGATATTTTGGAAGTTGCTTCCTCTTACTGTTCAGGGTCGGGTCGCGTTATCCAAGATGTTGATGCTCCCAAGATTACTCTATTACTTTGTGAACGTACACATTTCTGTCCCCTGTAAAATGTTCCACATGCTGGATGGAATGTCGGGTAGCTTGATTTGGAAGGCAGGCAGACACAATCACTCTCTCCAAGATACAGTTACCCACAGAGAACAGGGGATTGGGGGTGCTGATTTTTTAGCACCACAGCTCCAATGGTCGGCATGTTGGTTGGAAGGATTCAACTTGACAGAGGTGTTAGCTGTGGTCAGCCAAGACCCGCTGAACAATATACAAGATGTATATTCTTCCCAATGCAACATTGCCCAGGGCCACTAACGCCCTACTCAGAGTGCCACTTACCCGTTATCAGCCACCTTTGCGTGTTTCACCAGAAGTAGTGCCCTATTCACTGGAAATCCACTGACATTCGTTGGCAAAGTACCAAGCACTGACAGGTAGGGAAGGAGCAGAGATGTTGTGTCACTGGGTTAGGACACACTGGGCAATCTATTTCAAGAAGGCAACATGATCCTGTTCGAGCTATTGTCGAAGTAGAATGGCCTCTCAGCAGGGCAATTCTTCACACACGGACGTTTGATCCTCAAACTGGATTGCCTCCGGGGCGTTACAACAACTCAACCGCCCATGCATTCACTAACGTAAACGCTTTACACCTCAGGGTCCAGGCGGAGACTTATATCATGAATTACGAGAGCCATCCCTGGCAGGACTACTGACCCTCTTGCTGACTTACGTCAGCAATGGAAGCAAAACCTAGGGCACCCCCTGAACCATAAAGACTGGCAAAAAACACTAATATACCCACGTAAAGTCTCTTGTAATGCCAAATTTCAATATATAATGCAGAACATCTTTCATAGGGCCTATTTAATAGCGATGAGATTCCACAGGATATATCCGATGGTGACACCTACGTGCCCTTGCTGTAAACTCCACAAGCCAATTCTCCTCTACCAATTCATACATAATTTTTCCTGTACATGAAATGATGCCCTAAAGGATGACACGTAACGGTGATTTTTCTTGATTGAGATGTTACTATATTATTCTACTTGGATTCTCCTATTGACCCTTTTTTAAAACTTTTTTACCTTTATATAATTTTGCCTTTACTACCATCACATTTTTTCTTATACGAGTTTAGTTTTAGCACAATATTAAATCTTTGTTAGGGACGATCACCAAGATGTTTATGGGTAGGTTCTTTGTCTTTATTTAGCCCTGAACTTACCACAGATGAAACAGGTGTTGGCTGCAGTAACACTGGTTACAGTGTTACTTTTAGACTTATTACTGCTACAGTAATGCTGGCTACAGTATCGACTTGGTTTGATGCAAGATTGGAAATAAAGTGGGGAACTTTTCTACTACAGAGCACTTGTGGACAATCATAAATTGGATATTTGCTCAGGATAAATCCCTTTTTACTCCTAATTCAAGGGAGTTACTGCACTCGTCACGAATACAAGACTGGACATATGGCAAGAATATTTAAACAGGGCAATTTGGTCTGTATGTGTGTCAGAAGCAGATCTCAAAAGGGTTCATCTAACCTCCCTGTTCCTAAAAAAACACGAAAAAAATCTTACAGTAATTTTGCTGCTGAGGGGGTAGGAGAAAAGTTACATATAAGAAAGGTAACACCTTGTAACAGAAGGCAAGTGAAAACAAATGAAAACATGTGAGAATGAAAAGATGGAAAAGGAAACACATGTGAATCATTGAAATGAGAACAATAATCAGGATCCACTAGAAGAACACAGCAAGAACCCTCGAACCATTTGGAATAACTTCTTATAATGAATTGAGTTGCCTTGTGTTGAACAATTATCTGTAACCCAAAAATGTTAGAGAGAGACGGTATACTTGTTATTTAAGCAGAGAAGACATTTTATGTTTTGATTTATACAATGGCATAAGCTTGTAACAGAATATTGCCATGGAGTGTAGAACGGGAGGTTGGGAAGGGCAGTTACTGTTTGAGGAAGCAGGCAGGGTGTCAACATTTGCGCAAATAAAATAAATACCTTTATTTGAAGTTATCTCGAGTGCTCTAAGAATCGAAGCTAGCCCTAGGTAAAGAAAATAGACTGAGGGGGATGTATAGCACATTGGTCAGATCATGATGCAGGCAATGAAAAGTAGGCTTAAGAAAATGATATGCCACCACTCGATTACAATATAATACAGGTTACACACTGAAAAACAAAAATATGGGAATTTTAAATGTTTTGTTGAGGATGCTCAGATACACTAGTCAGGGAGGAAAAAACGAGAAATGAGAAGGCAGTAGTTTACCATGTTGGGTGAGTTAGTTGGAAAGACAACTGATATTCATTACTATCGATACATTTTGAGCAAATTATTTGATTTTGTTGATACGCCTAGAATTGGAAGTGGAAAAAAGGATTGACGGTGATAATAAGAGGTTTAAATGAAAAGATATGGTAACCAGTTATAAAGCAAGCAAATGGGCTCACTGCGCTCTTATTTAGGGGAGAGAGTATGCAAAATATAGGTGGTGCTCCTAGGAATCCTACATGCCCTTCGAAGGAAGAGCAAAAATAGTCAATATACAAATCCGAGCACTCAAATAATCATATATACAATCGCGTGTAATTGGTAGTCCACTTTAATCCAAGTTCAGGCCCAAATAGTATAGTCCAAGCCTTCACATACACCCGTCGATCGAAGGACAGTAGTGTTAGGACCCATCAATAACTTCATAGCAATGACGATAATAGGTATTAAGAATCAATATAATTAAAACACAAGAAAATAAAGCGGAATAAAGTTAAGAACATTATCAGGTCATATCCAGTAATAACCTCTATGTGTAAGAGTAACATACAATACAATCACAGCATAAACATATCTGTTAAGTATGATAAATCATATATACAAATATATGAATACAGTACTAATATACAACCTGTATATCAAGCTATATTGGTGGCCTCGGATATATATATATAACCGAGCAGAAATAAACTCCCGTCCACATGTGGCCCGGCAGCCATATTGTAATAGGCTCTGCATCGTAGATTCATGTGCCTAGTAGTTATCTATCATCGTCCACACTCAAATAATATAAAGCATTTGAACAATATAATGTAGATTACAGTCCACCTAAAACACAATAGCAAGTAAGTGATAGGCTACGTGTAATATATTCAAGAATTCAGTATCTACAATCTTCCAATGTTCTAATTGAATATCTAATTATTTCAACGTTTTTAGTCACTCATGGGTGCTTTTTGCTCCTGCTCTCTCTTTTCTTATCCTTTCATTTCTCTTTCTTCTCTCTTTATAATATTTTTATAATATTTCTCTTGAATTTTCCTTTTCTTTTCACATGCACAGGGGATTTCACCTTTTAAGACCTATGTAGTCTTTATTTCACCAACTTATTTACGTCACCACCTTTTTTATTCTATGGTTTTCACACATCAGTGGTTGGTGATGGAGTACAATGTTTATGTAGAGTAATTATTCCTAAAATGGTCTATTAAATGCCCACAGCCCTGAAGAAGTCAAGGTGCTTACGACCCATCGACGAAACACATGTTGGCTTCTTTTTTCCTAAGCTGATTATTCAACTGCTCATTGTTGTGAACAATTGTTTTGGATTGTCTTCCTTTCGGATACAATTGTAATGACATCTGCTACAAAGTCAATGTGAATGCTTGGACTACACTATTTGGGACTGAATTTGGATTAAAGTGGACTACCAACTACACACTATTGTACATAACAAGAGGTTTTCCAAGTTTGAGATCATTTGGAGCATTTAATACCTCAAAGTTTTTCGAATGAGGAAAGAGGCTATCTTATATTGACAGGGCCAGGACGGAAGTTAATTTGGAAAATGTATCAGCAAACTCAGACAAATCGTCCGTTGCGTATACCACAACATAGTACTTAAGCATCACAATTTATTCTGGTAAAATGCACCTCCACCTGTGTCCTACATGGGGTGGAGGAAGACAAAGGCCTTGGATGAAAATTATAGACATGGTTGTTCAGTACATCAAGGCAGTGAAGGAAAATTGTTCTGTGGACAGTGGGCTAGAATCACACAGTCTATGACAGGTTTTACTGGATATCAAAAGGAAGAGAAAATATGCATTTTAAAGTTACAAGAACATTAAATAAGTTGGATTTTTCACTTTAGGGAAAGGGACAGTGAAGAGATATATCTGCACTATGGGCGAGCAGAGGGGCCAGAAGACGAAGAGATCTGAAATCTCTAAGATCAGTGGGAAAAAAGCTAAGTATATTTAGAGTTTGAATAAAGTAGTATAGATTAATTTTAGGTTTAAAAACTAAGCTTGGAATATCAAATTCAACCCATGTCACCAAGGAGAAGGAGGAAATTGATGCATTATAGTAGAGACTTTAGGAAATATGAAATTAGGAATTTTCTGATGCCTAAACAGTTCTGTTGATGAATTTAGTAACTCCGGCCAATGAGGATTAGACAAGATGGTTGCCATGATGTGCAATAAGCACCCTAATACACTCATCACCACAGTCCTCCAAGAAGGCGAAAGACACAAGGGCTCATCACCCACTCCATCGCAGCATGTAACTACAAGGCTTAACATAACAGGCTCATATCAGGAAGAATGTCTCTGAGAACATGCAGCTGAGAACAATACCACCAAAGGACTCCCATCACCATCCCCTGTATGCACTTTCTCTTGCAAACGTGAGTAATGTATATCATCTAATTATTTAATATCTAGTGATGATTGATCCTTACTAAATGGTTGCAATGTGACCTGTACATCAATAGTTGTGAGGCTTGCATTGCCTTTCTGTAAGCTTTTTCTCTCAAAGCCAAGGGAAAACCAACACATATTAGGCAAAATATCTTGCATCCTGCGTCCTGACTCCTTCAGAAGCGGTCACTCCCCACGCTCCCTGGCCAGCTGCTGGTATCGTAGCGCTTTACCGCTATTGCTCCCACTACGTCTTGTGCTTGCTTTGAATATTGTAACTGCCTTATTGTGCTTTGCTTTGAATATTGAAATTTGAGTACTGCCTGATTAATAGAGTTATGCTATTTTGCATAGCCCACATCGCGTATATTTGTTTAGGTGCATATTAGTCCTCGTAGCGCTTTTGATAGTTCGCATTGCTTTTCAGTTAATCTGTGCCTGTGCCTCTGCCCACATCATAGCGCTTTCCCTGCTTGTGCCCCAATCTCGTCCTGTTTGCTTTTGTTGTTGCTGCCATTTTGTTGTCGTGCCTCCCAGCCCGCCTCTCCACCCCGCTCCCGCCTCCCAGCTGCCCCTCCCTCCCACAGAAAAGTTAAGGACTGACCCGAAGACCACAGCGCTGTGACCGTCCTGACTCCTTCAGAAGCGGTCGCTCCCCACGCTCCCTGGCCAGCTGCTGGTATCGTAGCGCTTTACCGCTATTGCTCCCACTACGTCTTGTGCTTCCTTTGAATATTGTAACTGCCTTATTGTGCTTTGCTTTGAATATTGAAATTTGAGTACTGCCTGATTGATAGCGTTACGCTATTTTGCATAGCCCACATCGCGTATATTTGTTTAGGTGCATATTAGTCCTCGTAGCGCTTTTGATAGTTCGCATTGCTTTTCAGTTAATCTGTGCCTGTGCCTCTGCCCACATCATAGCGCTTTCCCTGCTTGTGCCCCAATCTCGTCCTGTTTGCTTTTGTTGTTGCTGCCATTTTGTTGTCGTGCCTCCCAGCCCGCCTCTCCACCCCGCTCCCGCCTCCCAGCTGCCCCTCCCTCCCACAGAAAAGTTAAGGACTGACCCGAAGACCACAGCGCTGTGACCGTCCTGACTCCTTCAGAAGCGGTCGCTCCCCACGCTCCCTGGCCAGCTGCTGGTATCGTAGCGCTTTACCGCTATTGCTCCCACTACGTCTTGTGCTTGCTTTGAATATTGTAACTGCCTTATTGTGCTTTGCTTTGAATATTGAAATTTGAGTCCTGCCTGATTAATAGTGTTACGCTATTTTGCATAGCCCACATCGCGTATATTTGTTTAGGTGCATATTAGTCCTCTTAGCGCTTTTGATAGTTCGCATTGCTTTTCAGTTAATCTGTGCCTGTGCCTCTGCCCACATCATAGCGCTTTCCCTGCTTGTGCCCCAATCTCGTCCTGTTTGCTTTTGTTGTTGCTGCCATTTTGTTGTCGTGCCTCCCAGCCCGCCTCTCCACCCCGCTCCCGCCTCCCAGCTGCCCCTCCCTCCCACAGAAAAGTTAAGGACTGACCCAAAGACCACAGCGCTGTGACCGTCCTGACTCCTTCAGAAGCGGTCGCTCCCCACGCTCCCTGGCCAGCTGCTGGTATCGTAGCGCTTTACCGCTATTGCTCCCACTACGTCTTGTGCTTGCTTTGAATATTGTAACTGCCTTATTGTGCTTTGCTTTGAATATTGAAATTTGAGTCCTGCCTGATTAATAGTGTTACGCTATTTTGCATAGCCCACATCGCGTATATTTGTTTAGGTGCATATTAGTCCTCTTAGCGCTTTTGATAGTTCGCATTGCTTTTCAGTTAATCTGTGCCTGTGCCTCTGCCCACATCATAGCGCTTTCCCTGCTTGTGCCCCAATCTCGTCCTGTTTGCTTTTGTTGTTGCTGCCATTTTGTTGTTGTGCCTCCCAGCCCGCCTCTCCACCCCGCTCCCGCCTCCCAGCTGCCCCTCCCTCCCACAGAAAAGTTAAGGACTGACCCGAAGACCACAGCGCTGTGACCGTCCTGACTCCTTCAGAAGCGGTCGCTCCCCACGCTCCCTGGCCAGCTGCTGGTATAGTAGCGCTTTACCGCTATTGCTCCCACTACGTCTTGTGCTTGCTTTGAATATTGTAACTGCCTTTTTGTGCTTTGCTTTGAATATTGAAATTTGAGTACTGCCTGATTAATAGCGTTACGCTATTTTGCATAGCCCACATCGCGTATATTTGTTTAGGTGCATATTAGTCCTCGTAGCGCTTTTGATAGTTCGCATTGCTTTTCAGTTAATCTGTGCCTGTGCCTCTGCCCACATCATAGCGCTTTCCCTGCTTGTGCCCCAATCTCGTCCTGTTTGCTTTTGTTGTTGCTGCCATTTTGTTGTTGTGCCTCCCAGCCCGCCTCTCCACCCCGCTCCCGCCTCCCAGCTGCCCCTCCCTCCCACAGAAAAGTTAAGGACTGACCCGAAGACCACAGCGCTGTGACCGTCCTGACTCCTTCAGAAGCGGTCGCTCCCCACGCTACCTGGCCAGCTGCTGGTATCGTAGCGCTTTACCGCTATTGCTCCCACTACGTCTTGTGCTTGCTTTGAATATTGTAACTGCCTTATTGTGCTTTGCTTTGAATATTGAAATTTGAGTACTGCCTGATTAATAGCGTTACGCTATTTTGCATAGCCCACATTGCGTATATTTGTTTAGGTGCATATTAGTCCTCGTAGCGCTTTTGATAGTTCGCATTGCTTTTCAGTTAATCTGTGCCTGTGCCTCTGCCCACATCATAGCGCTTTCCCTGCTTGTGCCCCAATCTCGTCCTGTTTGCTTTTGTTGTTGCTGCCATTTTGTTGTCGTGCCTCCCAGCCCGCCTCTCCACCCCGCTCCCGCCTCCCAGCTGTCCCTCCCTCGCTCCGCCCCCCCACTATCCACTTATGTCAGAACAGCTGACGCGCAGCGTTCACGCGCAGCGGACGCGCCCTATGCGCGCCGAAGGCGCGCCAAAGGTAAGCTCGTCTACGCCCGTCCGCGCCTGGACCGCGCCCAGCGCCAGACCCCCTGGCCCCCACAATACCCATTCCACCCGCATAACGTACAACGCCACAACCCTCTCTGCACTCAACCCCGGCCGCCTCCCAGCCTGCCACCAGGCCGCCCCAGGACACACCCATGGACCCTTCACCTGCCACTCCTGCAAGTTCGACTGCACCAAGTCCCACATCAAATCCACAAACTCCAAACAGAACTCCGACACTAACCACCTGAAGTGCTTCCTGCTCAACACCCGCTCGGTCCACAGACACGCCATCGACCTTTGGAACCTACTTGACACCACATCGCCGGACGTCGCCTTTCTTACAGAAACCTGGATGAACGCCTCATCAGTGCCCGACATCGCCATAGCCATCCCGGACGGCTACAAGATCATCCGAAAGGACCGCATCAACCAAACAGGAGGAGGCATCGCCATCGTCCATAAGAACACCATCCGCATCACGACCAGTTCCGACGCTAGCCTCGTAGCCGCCGAACACCTTCACTTCCAGATCCACACCGACCCCAAGACCACACTCAGAGGCACCCTCATCTACAGGCCACCAGGACCCCGCACACAATTCAGCAAAGACATCACCGACTTCATCAGCCCACACGCTCTCCCCTCCGAGGACTACATTCTACTGGGAGACCTCAACTTCCACCTGGAAAAGAACAACGACAGCAACACCACCACCCTTCTGGACAACCTCTCCAATCTCGGACTCAAACAACTTGTTGACACCCCCACCCACTATGCCGGACACACACTCGACCCAATTTTTACCTCCAGCAAGCACATCTCCTTCAATCACACCACAGCTCTCCATTGGACGGACCACAGCTGCGTTCACTTCAAATACAAAAAGACGGCGACCCACAACCACCCACAACCAATGCCCCGCAGAAACTGGAACAAAATCACCACCGACCAGCTCCTCACATCGCTTCACAAAAACCCTCCTGCCAAATCATCGGACACAAACCTAGCAGCCAATAACCTCACTCATTGGATCACCCACAGCGCTGACGAATTAGCACCCTTGAAAACCCATCAATTCAAGCAAAGCAGCAAAAAAGCCCCCTGGTTCAATGATGATCTTAAGAAATCCAAAAAGATCTGTCGCACCCTCGAGAAAGCCTGGCGAAAAAAATCCAACCACGGACAACTTAGCTACCTTCAAGAACGCCACCCGCAAACACCACCAACTGATCCGATCCACAAAGAAATTAGCAATCAAAGATCGACTCGACAACAACGCCCACAACAGCAAGGAACTATTCAACATCGTCAAAGAGTTCACCAACCCCACCGCCGGCACCAACGACATCACTCCCTCCCAAGACCCCTGCGACTCTCTAGCCTCGTTCTTCCACAACAAAATCGCTGACATACATAACAGCTTTGAAAACCAGCCCGGGTCCAACCCACCCCACCCACCTCCGAACTAGAAACCCCCTCCAACAACCTTTTCGCCTGGAACCCAATCACCACTGAAGACACCATCCGCCTGATGAACTCCATCCACTCCGGATCGCCAACCGACCCATGTCCCCACCACATTTTCAACAAAGCAGACTCTATTATCGCACCCCATCTCCCCCCCAGACGACACCCAGCTGATCCTCTCCCTCACCAAAGACCCAAACATCGCCAAAAACAACCTACAGGAAGGAATGAAAGAAGTAGCCGAATGGATGAAAAACAGCCTTCTAAAACTGAACTCAGACAAAACGGAAGTCCTCATCTTAGGATAATCCCCTCCGCATGGGACGACTCATGGTGGCCACCGGCCCTGGGAAGCGCACCCATACCAACGGACCACGCACGTAACCTGGGCTTCATCCTGGACTCCTCCCTCTCTATGACCAGACAAGTCAACGCCGTCTCATCATCTTGCTTCAACATCCTACGTATGCTCAAAAAAATCTTCCGTTGGATCCCCACCGAAACAAGAAAGACGGTCACCCATACACTGGTCACTAGCCGACTGGACTACGGAAACACCCTTTACGCCGGAACCACAGCCAAAACACAGAAAAAACTCCAACGCATCCAAAACGCATCAGCCAGACTCATCCTAGACATCCCCCGCCGAGCTCACATTTCCGGTCACCTGAAAGAACTCCACTGGCTCCCCGTCAACAAGAGAATAACGTTCCGTCTCCTCACCCACGCACACAAAGCCCTCTACGACCTAGGACCCGAATACCTCAACACGCGCGTGTCCTTCTACACCCCCACCCGCCATTTACAATCGTCCAATCAAGCCCTCGCCGCAATCCCCCGCATCCAAAGATCCACCATGGGGGGAAGATCCTTCTCATATTTAGCGGCCAAGACCTGGAATTCTCTCCCCATCCACCTCCGCCTTACACAGAACCACCTCTCCTTCAGAAAACAACTAAAAACTTGGATATTCGATAAGTAAAGTACCTCCCCTCCCTCAAGCGCCTTGAGACCCTCTGGGTGAGTAGTGCGCTATACAAATTTTAAACTTGAACTTGCATACATTCAAAGCTTCAGATATGTGTAAGCTTTTTCTCTCAAAGCCAAGGGAAAACCAACACATATTAGGGAAAATATCTTGCATACATTCAAAGCTTCAGATATGTGCATAATAAAACACATGAAAATCAGCTTACCTAACCACGGTTAACTTCCAGAACCACAAATTGAAGCCCATTATATTCTGTACCAAAATTTTATATTAGACACTCATTTGACACAGTCATGCGCCCAATAGAGCTCCAAGTCAAATAGTTGGCTAAGGGAGTGGCATTTTAACAGCAGATCCATAGAATTACATTTATATTTTTCCTTACACCAACAGTACACAATACACACCATCCTTTGCACCAGCATCCATACCACGCAGCTCCAAGCTATAGGGTTATGTATTGCCACCTCACAAGAACATCTACATCTTCTCACCAAAGTACATATTAACTATTCAGAGGTTAATGTAAAAATACCACACCCATATGTACACAACATTTCATCAGAGATGCATCTTTGTAGATGATGCTCCCAAAACTCAACAGCTAACAGAGGGATGCATAACTGTCGGCCGTCGGAAAGGTTAAGATTCCGTGATTAGCTTATCTTTTCTAAATAATATGAACAGCATAGTGTGGAAAACAGTAGCAGTAAGTGTAAAAATAGATTCACCCAGCACTCATAGATACAAGTGGCCTGGAGGTACTTTTGTATTGTTATTTAATGTGGACTAGTCACAGCCCTCCAGACCAAATGGCCTGGAGGTAGTCTTTAAGCATAACACTAGATTCACCCAGCACGCCTGATCAGTGTCCTGGAGGTACTTTAAGCATAAAAATAGATTCACCCAGCACTCCTGATCAGAGTGGACTGGAGGTATGTGAGCCTCAACTTCATATTTTTTAGTTTTAATCAGCTGTTTACATTGCCGTGCAGGCTCCCGGCTAGCACAGCCCATCCCTTCGTAGACTCTTTTCTTATGTGCCAGCTGCTCGCCAAGCCCTGGCATGCACTCTTAAAGGGCGCGCCCCCGCTGACATAACAGACACTCTCCAAATACTTACACTGTTCGCCCACCTTTCAAAATGTGCATTTTCTTGTGTACATGTTAATCTTTGGTGGTGCTTCCTAAGTAAATTCTGGTCAGTATGAAGGCTCTCTTCTCTCTTTTGCATATTGACTACTTGCTGATAATTTCGATTGCCGTCTCACTATTCAACTTGCTCTCAAAAAGCAGGTTCTTATTTGTGTGCAATATTCTTTAGGGGTGCTTCATATGTGATTTCTGGTCAATACACATGCTCTCTGCTCTCTTGTGCATATTGACTACTTGCTCACAATTCGATTATTGTCTCACTGTACACCCTGCTCTCAAAAAGCACGTTCTCTAGTGTGCACGTTATTTTTTGGGAGTGCTCCATATATGAATTCAGGTAAAATATGCTTGTTCTCTGCTCTCTTGTGCATATTGACTACTCACTCACAAATCGATAGTTGCCCTCAAAAAGCGCATTTTCTTGTGTGTGCGTTATTCTTTTGGGGATGCTCCATTTGTGAATTCTGGTCAAATATGCACCCTCACTGCTTTCCTGTGCATATTGACTACATACTCATAATTTGATTGTTGTTACACTGGTCGCGTCGCTCTCAAAAAGTTTCTTTTCTTGCCTGCGATTCTATGTGTGGCGCTTCATATGTGAATTCTAGCCCATATGCACACTCTCTGCTCCCTTGTGCGTATTGACTACATGCTCATAATTTGATTGTTGTTACACTGTTTGTGCCGCTCTCAAAACAGTATTTTCTTGTGTGCGCGCTACTCTCTGTGGGTTGCTCCATTTGTGAATTCAGGTCCTGCGCACACTCTCTGCTCTCATGTGCATATTGACTTCATGTTCCCAATTTAATTTTCATCACACGCGCCCACCCTGGGTTTTCCAAGACGCGTACTCTCTTGTGTACAAGTGATTCCTTGCGGGTGGCTTCATATGTCCTACTAATACAAGCACTCTCTGTCCTCGTGCGCACCTTTGTTCGTGTGCACATCGCCCTCTTCTGCATTGCACAAACATTCTCTCCCTTGTGCCTGTGCAACAGTTTTTTTTCCAATTTGTGACTTTTGTTATATCAGTGTTACTGAATCCTGCACCTCCGAACTCTACCCCTCCCATTTTCACTCTCTCACATCCCTCGCCTTTCTGTCTTGTCATCCACCTCTGCCCAATGTAATTACTAATGTAAAGCAAAAAAAGTTGTTATTGTCTCTGAAATGTTTATGATATTAGGAATGTAAAAAGTGCTCTTGATTGCCATTGTGGTGCCTCAGGGTGGAAAGTGAACTGCCTTTTTCCACACAAGTTTTTAGCCGCTAGCTCCCCACAAAACACGCCCCTGCAGACTTGCCCGTTCCAAGCTCTGCACATTCAGACCACCATGGCACCACTGAACGCCTACCCCACCCCCAACCAGGGTCAAGCCCACAACCCTCGCATGACCCAGGGCACCACTGAAAGCCCACCCCACCACCAACCAGGGTCAAGCCCACAACCCTCGCATCGCCCCTCAAGCCACAGAAATGTGCACTCCTCTGGAGCCCATGCAGGGAGCCTTCCCCAAGGTAAAGGCATCAATTAGTAAACATTGCCAAGAGCGGCACTTGCAAACCAAAGCACACACCGTTACCCATAGCCTAAGCTAAGAAGAGAAAATTCAACCACAAAATAACTGAGCATACCAAAACACACAATTACTAAACATAAAGGATATAAGAGGGAAAGAAGGGAGGCAACCCTTCACATCTGGACTCTGACAGAAAAAAGGCAGTAAATAACCCTGATATGTCATGGTGTCATCTGGGGTCAGTAATATCATACCTACAACAAGTCAGGACTATTGGCTTTGTCAATGGTTGTTAGTTGCATAAGATAAATAAGCAGCAACTATGGCTTGTATATAACATTGGAAAAGCTGCCACTTAAAGCCCTGGTGACACCACAACAGTGTTGCTGCTCCTGATTCTCAAAAAGAAAAGGGAAATCCAGAGAGAAAATGACTCTCTTTAAAGGATTTCCTTCCCCCTACAACGCTCACCTGGCATGACGTCATGCCGTAACGTCTCCACTAGTGAGAAGTGAGCAGTGTGAGCACGTGCACATGGATGTGCCTGCTGACACTGCAGTCTGTAAAAAAATGGACCATCTGGGCCAGGGTGCAAAGCAGAGACCAATAGAGACCCGTTTCGAGGCCCCCTTTAAAAAACTGCTGGTGCTCAGCACTGGTGAGACCCGGCCCACTTAAAGCCCTGGTTTTAGCAGAGAGTATCTGATACCCTCGCAATGTTAGCAGACAGTAATAGATATGCCTCCTAGCGTTACTGACCACTTAATCCAGGGAAGGACTGGCATCAGTCGATATTTGAACACGGAGGCTATAATGCTGGT
Source organism: Lissotriton helveticus (assembly GCF_964261635.1). NCBI lineage: Eukaryota > Metazoa > Chordata > Amphibia > Caudata > Salamandridae > Lissotriton > Lissotriton helveticus. The sequence continues at coordinate 906,343,589 of NC_136065.1, read as the reverse complement.
CAGGATGCCTCTGGAACAGAGCCTGGCCTACGATCATAAATTGGTAAATGCAGATATTAGGGGTTTTCACCAGGTTGACCAACTCTGTGCTTGGGCAACAAAGCAGCAAGGGGCACTGACATTTTGGGGCCTAGCCCTCAGTAATTGCTGTTTCTTAATACAAGTGTTACTGTTTTAGTCACAGCTTAGTAGCCATGGAAAGTCTCATTCCCGAGACTAGTAACCATATGCAAATTGTGGTTCCGAAATCACAAACAGCTCAGGCAGATATCTCTGCCTATACCTGCACTTAATGTTGCTGCTTCCTGGAATCCACAAACATTTCCAGGAGAAGTGTCATTCCTAGTCAGGGGCATAGCATCATGGGGGTGTTACAGCCCCCTCTAATAAATGTATTCTCTGATAAATAGTTGGGTACAGGTGTTTTCAGTTTCAGTTGGGTATTGTGAGATGTCAGTCAAATTTCAGAAGGAATTTTTACATACACACAGACAAAACTCACACACTCTCACTCTGTTTTGAAAGTCTTCCAAAATATTGGTTATGTAACAAAATATTGTGTTTTCTCTCTTAGTACTCCTACCAATCCGCATTCCGTTCCCTTTCCACTGCACCTTAGGCCCTTCTCATGCACCTTGCTTGTTAAATTATGTATTTAAACATTATGATTTTTTTTAGATATCTTTATTGGCATTTTGAAATCATACACAACATTATACAGTAGACATTAAGTAAAACAGCAAAAGTTGACATTTCAGATTTCTTCCCATTTGAGCACTTAATGAATACAAGGCATTGTTGTATCACATTTGTATGTTTGTGGGTGGCAAGCAGTGTGGAGAGTTAGGAGACCACTTGGTAACCAGCTGTGCCCACCCATCCATTTCAATGGGCCTCTTATTTATTAAATTCCACCTGTTCCTTGTATCGTATATGCGCCATGCATGCCGTGTTTCTTACCCCCCTGGGGCATACTAACTGACAGTAAATGCTGTGGTGCTCTACGTTAATTCTATGTAGATACCACTAGTTATAGAAATATTAAAGAAAGGAAAACAGCCTAAAACAGCGCATGTGGGTGCCCTTATTCCTGACACTCTTTGTATTAGGGGTGGTTAAGCTAATATACTAGCTTTGAGACAGGTCAGGTCCAACCTTTATATATGTCAAATGGAACCATGTATTCCGTACTTTAGTATATGTGTTGTTGGGGGGAGGGTAAAGATGGTCAGGAATAGGGAAGTGAAGTGTTCCTGTCACGTCGGCTACCATGTAGCACCCTTTCTTAGCTTCAGTGTCCTCGGTTTCTCACTCCATGGACGGCCCACTTTCATTGTCCTCACTAGTGGGAGGCTCGGGTGGTCCCAAGCAAACAGTGTGTCCCTCCAGGCATCACCAATTGGGTGCTGATGCAGGCCCCTCAGCTCCTCCCTACTCAGTGCTCTACCCTCTTCAGAGGCCCAACTAGTTACCTCTTGAGTCCATGTACTAACCTGTGGTCCCGTGGCTGACTTCTATATTTTCGCGATTCGCCTCATAGCCAGTGCCAAGGACAGGTCTATAAATATATTCCCCACCTTACGCTTAGGTGGTCTAGGATATAGGCTAAGTAGACAAACCTTCACCGAGTGGTCAAGCGTATGGCCTAGCGTATCATTAGTCTTAGCCAGTGCTGCTAGCCAGAAACTTCGTAGTGACGCACAGCTCCAAGTCATGTAGAGGAAGTCCGCGTCCAGTTGACCACACCTCGGGCAGCCTCTTGCTTCTCCTCCAAAGGCAGCCTGAAGGCAGTGATGAGTAATGTATGTCATGTGCAAGTAGTTAAATTGAAGGTATTTTAGATGGGTGATGCGTGAGATTTTCTTGAGAGATTCTAGTAGTCTACCCCATTCTGTATCCGTGAGTGCTCTATTCAGGAATCTCTCCCATCTGCCCCTTAATTTCAGCAACAGAGTCAGAGACGCCTTAAGGAGTGATGCATAGAACCATTTTATTTGATGCCCTGCTGTACCCACTGTAAGTGGTGAACGGAGAACCGTATGTGTGGCCGGCTCATCTCTTTCACCTCCCCACAGTCGCCCAAATATCTGTACCAGCACCTCGTATATAAGAAACTGGCCTGATGGGAGTCCGCACCCATCTACCAGTTCGGCAAAGGGAAATAAGCATTTATCTTGATAGCAGTCTTGTGTTCTCTCAATCCCAGCCTCTGTCCAAGGCGCTAGTTGGCCTGCCACCAAAATCGCATGTGGCTCTCCATAAGTCAATCCCACCAGCGGTAGTGTCAGAGAGTACCTTGGAACGTCCGGGAGCCTTGCCATACACCTTTTCCAACACTGTAAGGCCATGGTCTGTAACATCGAGGGATACAGGACCCTCGTTGCCTGGTTTAGCAGCTTTGCCAGCAATAGGCATGGATGCTGCCCAGGCTCTATCAGATAAGTCCCGTCCTGGTCCCGTCGAGCCACCCATTGCAGCTGTGCAACCAGCTGGTAAAATTAAAAGTCTGGCACTCCTAGTCCCCCCTCTCTCATGGGGCACTGCAGAGTCCGCAGTGATACTCTGCCTCTTCCGCCTGCCCAAATGAGGTCTCGTACCAGTGCATCCAACGACCAAAACCACCCCGCAGGCATCAACACCGGCAAATTAGCAAAGAAATACAATAGGCGGGGCAACGGTCAGCGAGACTCTGGCCATCAGTGGAAACCGCAATGAGCTCCAAAAAGCAACACTAGAGCGAAGCGAATGGAGGGCTCTGCCCAGATTGCTCTCCCTCATGTCCTCCAGCGAGTGAAATATTCAGATACCTAAATATTTAAAAGTATTGGGGGTCCAGTTCTGTTCCACAGGGAGATCCTCTGGTCTAGTGGAGGGTCCGGCTGTCGTAAACAAGTGTGTCTTGTATCAATTAACTCGGAGCCCCAAAGGCCGTTCCCGGTCCCCTCACGGTGTCTCCCAAGTAAATCAACAAATTATCTGCATACAAAGAAATCACGTATGTTCTGCCACTCAGTGTCAATCCCAGGCTCCCCCCTGTGGGGAGAGTATATAACAATTGAACCCACTTCAACCAGCCAACCCCACTTTCCGCATGAACCCAAGCAAGTAATCTCAACTCACCGTATCAAACGCCTTCTCTAGGTCAACTAAGAGGAGGGCAGCCAGTGAAAATGTCCAGGCATCTAAGTGATAGAGCACTGAATATAATCTGCATTGGCTGTACGAAGTGTTATGGGAGGGGGTGAACCCGTTCTGGTCCGGATTAACCAGGTGATTCATATGTGGAAGTAGTCTAATTGCTAGGAACTTACTTAATAACTTAAAGTCGGTGTTAAGCATGGACAGAAGCCTAATATATTTCCCCCCGCATCATGGCCCGTGGTATTAGGGAGTGGGATCACCAATGCTGACTGTATTGAGACCAGCAGATGTCCCAGTCAGAGAGTCTCGTTATACATAGTCACCATAGGTGGGGGGCCAGTCCAGCTCCATTCTTCGCATAGAACTCGGCCGTCAGGGCCCAGCGTCTTACCACCTACCATCAGAGCAATGGCGCACCTGACTTCTTGCAAAGTAACGGGGCCACCCAACTCCTCCACAATTTCATCATCAATAGCGCGACAATCTAGTGGGGCCAGGAAGGCGCTAGGCTCTGCCTGTGAATCACCCTGTGGGACAGTGTATAATCGCTCACAGCATCTCTGAAAAAGACAATTGATCTTGTCTGGGTCATATTCAGTCGTGTCCGTGCCGGTCTTAATAAGAGTTATTGGTGAACCTCAGGACACAAGCCTAATGAGCCATGCCAGTAGGTGTCCAGCCTTCCCTTACTCACTCTGCACTCCATCCATATACGCCCCATAGTCATGGGATCGAAGCCGTTCCAGAACCTCATCATATTGTTTTCGTGTGGTCAGTAACTGCGCGTGTGCATGTACCCCTGGACCCTATAGGTTATCCGGTGCACACATTTCTCCCTCCAAATCCAAAAGCTCCCTGTGTAGCTCCCTCTGTATTCCAGTAATCTGCCCCATTCAGTGCCCCCTCACCACCACCTTAAATGCTTCCCATTCCACCAATGCTGTAGAGGTTATGTCTGCTTTCTCTGTAAAATATGTATCTACTATAGATCGCAAGGATTCCGCAAATGGTGGATCCTCTAGTGACATGGGGTTAAGGCTCCACGTAGGTATTGGGGGCCTCTGCCCATGGGGTTGGTACGATATTAACAGGGGGCTATGGTACGAGAATGTCTGACCAAGATATTTAGTGTGTTTAATAGAGCTACCAATTGTTGGGGAGCAGCAAAATGCATTTAATCTCATGTGGAGGTGATATATGTGGGAGTAAAAGGAGTATTCCCTATCTCCATTATGTTGAAGCTGCCATATATATTGCAATTCCCAGTGTGCCATCCCCTCCCACAGTCCAGCCGATGTCCTGTGTGCCTGGATTCCCAAATGGGGAGTGGGGTAGGGGGAGGGGGGGAACGGTCCAGCTGTATATCCACTACACAATTAAAATCTTCCCCCAACACCATCTGTCCCACTTTATGTCAGTTGGGTGAATGGAGAGGGAGGACAAATAAGCCATTTGATCTTGGTTGGGGGGCAGCCCAGTGTGATTTCCTGACCTAGTAATCACCTCGTGAGCAACACATATCTTTCCTCTTTCCTCCCCAGGGGGTCCACCCAGCCTGTTAGTCAAGAGGAAGTGTTCCTGCCCTCAGTGTAGTAGGAGTATTTGATCATCTCAAGCTGATCACTGTACCCCTAATTGGCGCCTCTCCAAATCCCTGCTACTCAGAACAAAATGAGACTAGTCCCATAGCACGTGCTTATGTCCGCTGATTAGATCATCCCTTCACCTTCGCCTCCGCTTCAGTGTAGGTCTCCAACTTGCCTCAGGGCCACAAACACACCACAGGCACCACACCTCCGCCCCATCCATGTCTAAGGGCCCAGTTCCAATGCGCAGCCTCTCCACCCCTCCACTGAGCTCCGCCTCAGGGCCTCAGGAGCCAGAGGCAATTTCATTTCCACTCCCAACAGTTTCATGGAGACTCACCAGTTGGGGGCTAGAATTGCTCTCTCCTTCGAGGCTTCAGGCTCCAGCAGCCCCAGGGCCCATGCACCAATCATAGAGCATGGGCCTTCCCCTCCTCATGCGCCAGTGTCGACTAAGCGCTGTCCCATGTGGTCTCCCACATAGAGCGCAGGTAGTCTCTCGGGGTGGGGGGCTGGCTTATCTGAGGCAGAAACTCCGTTGGGGGCCACACACCCAAGTTGTTCAGCCGCTCCCCAGCGCCTCACCGGGCCACCTCTACAGACTCAGCACTGCTTCCTTCCCCTCGGAAACACAGAGGGTGGTGGTCCAGTCGGCACACTGCCACCCCGGGGCACCAGAAACTCCACGGGTGCACTCGACATCACTCCATGCTCTCAACAGGGCGCCTCTGCTGCTTGGGCCCAGTCAGCGTGCCGCACCCCGTCGCCGCCGCGCCACCATGTTGTAACTGGGCTAGCGTCGTCAATTTAGGGCACGCCGGTACCCAACCTCCTGCAGCTCCTATTGCCCTCCGCCCAGTTCAGGGGCAGCACCAGGAGCCTGTCGTCTGGACGCGGCGTCTTTAGTATGCTGGCCCTGGGAACGTCGGCCCTGCCCAACACTCAAGGCTGAGGCGCAGGGCACGGCCAGTCTTCAAGGCCTCCTGCTCAGCGCGAGATGCGACCGCAGGCCCACACACCACAGCAGGCACCACCACTCCAGCACTCGGAGGCCAGACCAACCACCTTAGGCTGTCCAGGCTGGTCTGTGCCCCATTGGTTAGTGGTTAAATGAGAGGCTGGAACGGAGCTCGCTGCTCACGTGGCCGCCATCTTCGTCTAGCACACCACGCCCCCTTTATGTAAGCCTGATTATCGGAAAATTTGCAGCTCACCCCTCACACCCCCAATCTTATTGACCAAGCTACGCCCTGGTTCCCACTGGGATCCTATTCCTGTTGTGAGAAGTTCTCCTTAGCAGAGAACGTCACACTAGAGGATTACGATCCTGTGTGCAAACACACTTTTTATTTCATTTTTTTGTCGGTAGGAATAATATTTTTTCTCATGGAGAAACCCCTTGCTTGAGACATCCACTTTCCCACCCCCTGAGTGGAAGTTACAGGTGCAGAGATAACTGCACTCGTGGTGGAAACCCCAACACACGTAAAAGAGGCTACGCATGCCAGGAATCAATTAGGCAGGTGTAAAATAGGTAACTTCGGTTGTAAACTTACATTTCTGACTCAATTTACCATTATGAACTTCGGGGGCCACAAGACAGTAAACCTGGAACGCGTACAAAAATAAACACAAAGAAGCAGAGCCCATTTGTTGCAACTGGCAAGCATTTATTTATTTAGTGTTCATCTATTTACAGCTTTATATAGTACAAACTCAGTCCAAGAGTGCTTTACCTGAGATGTGAGAACCAGATTACATTACACATTTTATTTTAGGTGGGGCTAAGGGGATTAAGGGCCCGAGTCATAGTTTGGCGGACATGTGCTGCGTCCCAAACATGAGAGATATCCTTGCTGCCTTATTACAAATACCTTAGGATATAATGCACTGGTAATAAGGTGGACTGAATATCATCACACGGATGGAGTACCCTTCTGCCAAACTCCAAGGCCCCAAGTGATTAGGGCGGAATCACAGGGAGCTGCGCCAAGGCTGAGATTCGAACCTGGTTCCCCAGGTACAATGTCAGCAACCCAGCCCTAAGCTACATTTCCTCCCCATGATTTCCTCAGAGATTCTCTTAGTGATGCAAAACCTCGATCTGTCCCCTGTCACCTCCCATCAGTACAGCTGCCTGCTCTCTGACTGAGGCAGACTCAGGATGGACATGGTAGTTAAGGGTGGGCCTAAGGAGAAGTGGGTGCCCTAAAGCAAGCAATGCCTGCAGTGGCGGCTTGGACCATAATTGGCAGCGTTCTCCTCGTGCTTGTCAAGGTTGTTATCGAGAGAAGTACAATTTCCAAACAGTGGACATAAACATGCATTGACATGACCAGTAACGTTGGCTCTTCTATAGTGAAAGAATGCTCTCATATTTCACTGAGTACAGAAATGATTTACAGTGCTCGAGGCAAAAGAATATCTTATTTACTGAAGCTCTATCCTTACATTGAAAGAAGACAATTTTTGGGCATATTCCCTGTAATATGGTGCCACCACTAGCTTTGCCATGAGCAGTATACAGTGGGCAGTGCATTCCTTCTCACACTCACACAACAGGTACAGTCTCCCTTACATCCACAGAACAACCTAACACAGTCAGCTGCAGGGCTAGTTTCCCTCACACCTACACACAATACATACAGCAAGGCAGCCGCAGTGCATATTTCCGTACAAACATAGGGCAAGTACAGTGCACGTTGGTGAGAGTGTAATGCAAACTTTCCTTTTATAGAACAGTTACCATATAGACAGATGTGCAAACGTCCCTCACAGAGAAGAGACACACAGGCAACGACTTTTTAAAGACCGGAAATTTGCTAAATATTTAGGGCTTCTCTATTAAAAGATAAAGAAAATATGTTTCCCACTTTCCATCTTGTCCAGCTGGCAGGAAGGACATTCAAGAACCGCCTTCAGGTGTAAAATGTACGAATGTAGAGGGCTTCTTATAGTTTTTAGTGGAGCAGAATGGCAGCTAGGGCTTGCACCATTTAATTGGGCAGTTAGCACTCTAGTTCTTCATAGGAACGCTGCAGCTGCACCACAGAGTTGGAGCTCGTCAAAGCATGCAGTCAGCAGAGGAGGGAAGCCCTACAGTGCCAGCGGCTGCACTCAGCCCTTCCAGGACACAGAGAAGAACTGGGAGATTGAGAGCACAAGCAGCAACAAGCATTGGCAAAACCAATAGGTCTTGCCTATGTCAGAACTGTTGGATTTGCCAGTGTCTTTTAGTCGTGCTGTAAAGTAGGGGGCTGCTGTGCAGCATTGCTAAAAGTTATTTTTAAAATAAGCACTATAAAAGTTATTTAAAAAAAGAGATAGGATGCGGGGAAAGTAAAAAAAAGCACTATGACGCAGCCAGAGCGGGCCACGTCATAGCTGTTTTTCTTGTATGGCAGGTGGGTGAGGCAACACACACAATTGGAGGTGGGTGTGGGAGAGAAAAGGCAACACTGACAACAGGAGGTGGGAGGGAAGACAACACAGACCACAAGAGGGTCGGAGGTAAGAAACAACATGAACATGGGGTTTTTTTTGTGGGAGGGAGGAAGCAACATAGACAAGGGAGGTGTGAGGGAAGAAACAAAATGATCAGAAGAAGAAATAAAGAAAAACAATACCTCATTTAAAGCACCAGTAACTGAGGCACCAGAACCAAGATAAAGCAATCTGTACTTAGTCAATGCTCTGGAGGAATGAAGGGTACGTGAAGCCGGCACGTGCTGCCCAATAAGAAAGGTGAATTTAAGAGTGACAATGAAGGATAAGCAATGGGCTCGCTCCAAGTCCCTTTTTGTATACAATATCTCTCGCAAGCGAGAGCGCATGGAGCACTTGCGTTGTGAAAACAAGAGCTTAAAATGAGAGGGAAGAGTATGCTGTCACTGGGGACACAAGGAGGAAGCCTGTGCAGCAATATGGGCATGTGCACCTAACGAGGGCTGCAAGCAACATGCATGCAATGAGAGGCCAGTGGGGCATGTAGAGGGGGTCAGATGGGCCCCAATGTACCAGTGGTAACACATAAAAATCAGAGACTGCACCTTGCCACACCAATCCATTTGTCCAATCACATTTCACTGCAGAGTAGGGCTGTTTGCTTAAAAATGTTTAAATCTGACTTTGTATGCTTGTGGGCATATATTATATATGAATATACATGTATAAGCACATGTACAAAGTCAAAGTCAGATTTAAAGCAACATTGAGTGGCCAATGAAATAAAGAAGCGGCCTGGTGGAGACTGCTGGGAGCTGGAGGCCTGGTGGTCATGTAGCCTGGATTAGGGGGGTGGCGTCTGATGACCTTTCAAGGTGGATCCTCTCCCGATCTGAAGGTGAGGCAGGTGTGTTCTGTAGCACACACCACATGCAGAAGACAACAGTAGGTACCCCGAGGGTGAATTGGGCCCCTGAGTGGTGTTCATCATTGAGGACACTGTCCTTGAGCCTTGCGGTTCATGCGGGGGTCTCAGAGGTGACAGGCAGTGCTGTACTCAGTGCCGACTAATGCTTCTTGACAGCCAGAGGCACTGTGAAATGGTAGTGTGAACAAATGATTCTGTATTGCTGGACTAAAAGGTATTGAGGAGATTACAAGTGGGACCTGCTTGCTGAATGTTTGGAGGCCAGTGAACTGCTAGTTGTATGTACCCCTACCTCCTGTTTGTCTCCTCCCCTGGGAGGTGAGGAATGCTTCCTCACCTTGCCATGAACATTGTATAAATTTCAAAAGAGTGCAGCACTGAGAAAGTGAGCTGCAAAGGAAGTGTGACTAAAACCTTGACAGGCCCATTGAATAGGTGGTTGCTTTCAGGAGGGGGTGGATGTAACCCCTGTGGTGGAATCGCCCTTAGACACAGTGTGATCTGCTGCATGCAGTGCTTGGCTTAGGACACTGCTGAACTGTGTCTAGACTCTAGGGAGACCCCGGAGTGATACCTTCGCAGGTGAGGGGTGCAGGTGAGAACCCACTTAGTCTGGGAATATTATGCCATTTAGATCCAGCTGTAACCTGAGTACGGGGAAAGACACGACAATGAGGGTACCGCAGAACAACACAATGACTCAATATGTTCAGCTGCAGAGCTCGCTGCAATGCAGTACAAGGCAAGCAGGCGCACGTGCCTAAGAGACAGAGTTGGAGCAATCAAGGCCAGCTGAGATGAAGGCTATAAAAGGATCATGTACTGTCCTTGAAGGCAAGATAGACACAGTGACCATAAAGGTTGGGTTGCTGCGAGTGGATCCGTGCAAAGTGTGAGTGAGAGTGACTGTTACGGAACAAAGATCATTGGATAAGACCAAGATGTTGTCACACTGAGAGAACAAGTAGTGAGACTGACTGCCACAGCAAAGAAGATTGAAGATAGAGCAGAAGACATGGAGAGTCGATTCTGTCACAACAACATTCGTCTGTTGTGATTCCCGGAATGAGTGGAGACTCAGTGAAGTCCATAATACCCTCCAACCTGAGGGTTTAACTTACATGTTTACAGTGGAGTGCGCGCACCATGCATTGGTGGCACACCCTCAACTGAGGGCCCCTCCAAGGGCACTGACTGCACGCATCTTCAATTATCGTGATCAGGATTGTATCCTCAAGGCGGCTCGCACAACAGAAACACTGAAATATGAAAATCATACTTTATCCATTTCCCCCAGACAATACCATAAAGGTGCAGGCACAGCGGAAATTGTTCATGGAAGTTAAACTGCATCTTCCGGCCATGGGTCTTTCCTATACGTTACAGTTTCCGGCGAAGCTGCGCATGGTCGCCCAGGGTAAGACCAATTTCTTTGACTGTCCGGAAGATGCTTGGGTGTGGCATGAGCACTGGGATAAGGTACTTGCTCAGGAGCAGGGTTCACCAGGAACCGGCCGGGATGGGTGTAAGGGTACAGCTTCATGGATTATCTCCAGAGGACAATAATCCAATAATCAGCAGGAGATGCACCTAATATCCAGATAGAGGTCCAAGATGACGGCACATTGGTGGATGGGCTGATGGATAGCTGGCCAGCACTCAGAACAATGGAGCAGAGTTGGTGCCCTGTTGGAGAACACTGATTCACAGACTGGCTGAAGTAGCATTTTGATGTTTGTAAGAACTGTTGGATTGTCACTGTAGTATCTAAGTACATTAGAGTTTGGGAATGCTGCGACCATCTTGGACTCGGAGGGGAGGGATACAACCATTGAGGGTGCTTGATCAGTATATCTATACTACTATTATAAAGAGAGAACATGCACCTTTGAGCCAGGTAAACTCGGGAACCACAGCGCCAATCCACACACCCGATACATTGTAGAAATTGTCAGGGTGTGCAGATGGACATAGGCTATAAAAACTAAAAAATAAACGTACATTTAAAAAAATAACAAAAAAAAAAAAGTAGTGCCCTGAAAGTAGCGCCGGCCGTGCCGCTGCTCTGGCCGCGACGTAGCGCTGGCCGCGACGTGCGTGATGACGAGGACATGGAGCGGCGGTGAAGTGAGGAGTGCGGGCGCGTCATGGCGAAGAGGAGCGGCGGTGAAGTGAACATCGCGGGAAGGAGCGGCAGCACAGGTAAAGTAAAGGCTCAGGGCGGGAGGGAGTCGGGCGGGAGGGGGGCGGGAACGGGTGTGCACAGAGGGACAGGCGGGAGGAGTCGGGGCGGGAGGGAGTCGGGGCGGGAGGGAGTCGGGGCGGGAGGGAGTCGGGGCGGGAGGGGGTCGGACCGGGAGCGGGTGTACTGCCCCCAGCCCCTTTCTGCCCCAGGCAACGCTGGGGCGGGCTGCTAGTATATATATAAATGCAGAGAAATGCGATGCTTGTTGAAAAGATTGTGGCTCTGTGCTGGCTCCCGCAGGAGCATTTCCTAAGGACACTGGTAGGGCAGCGGAGATGAGACCCGGCGTGGACCTTCGCTTTTTATTGCAGTGAGGGAAAACGCTGGTATCACTCACTCCCACATTGTATGGGGATTACTTTTAATTGCTATGCAAGGGTTGGGAACTGCTCTTAATGTTAAAATGCCAACCAGCTGGATCACAGATGGGTCTCAAGGGGGATATCTGGGTCTTTGGACCACATGATGGTGGGCAATCATGATATTGTTGTTCCTGATTGTTGTCAGATTGTCCGGGGAGGGATATTGAGGTTAATGTTTAAGATTGTCATGGTATTCATGATTCTGGTACAGGATTTGATATGTCATGCACTACTGAGGGTTCTGAGAGTGGAGTGGGGGAGTGTGAATGTTGCAAATGATTGCATGATACAGGATTATAAAATATTCACATGGAAAGTTCGAGGGCTTTGTAGGTATATCAAGTGGTATAGCGTGTATTCTTATCGAGATGGGCAAGCATGGCAAATTAATCACAATAAATACTCCAATTGACCAACCAGTGGTCAGAGATGCTAGTAAACTAGCTGTGCCCAAGAACGGGGACAAAAAGAGGAGAGGAAAATGAGGGGGGCCTCTGTAGTGAAACGTTGTGCTAAACACAACCTTCTCCCTTGCCTAGAAATTCTCTAATCGCAGCATCTCCCACTGCCCCTTAGTAAGGGTATACCTTCAGAGCCGGGACACCTCCGTTGGAGGTAGCTGTGCGCTCTACAAACTACTAAATAAATAAATAAATAAATAACACAACCATGACTATGGGAAAAACACTTTTTGTTTTAATTACCCTCACACACCCTGGTGGTGTCATGCTTCATCATCGGGTCACCCCGACCCCTAGAAGTCGGGGTGGGATCAACCACAGTATTGGGAGCTCTTTAGATAGATAAAGACCAGGGGGGTTAAAGACTAAAATACCTCAGTCAGACCACCGGTTTCCCTTTATTCTTGGGTCTGTCTGGGTTGATAAAAAAATCTAAAAACGGGTCTTGTCGGAGTATTATGGTCCTACGACCCTAGTGCCGACATGTTTCAGTCCTGTGTGGCCGTGAAGGTCCTGGACTTTCTTCAGGGCAATTGGAAACCCCCTATGTGAGGAATATTATAAGGATGGGAAGTCCCTATCCTCTCCGTGATACGAGGGCAGAGTATCTACTCCTCATGGTGTGTGATATGTTAGTGTGTCTGTTATCTGCCAACCTCCATCCAATTCGGGAAAGCTGCACGTATCATACAGGACCGGAAAGATAATGTGGGTGGTCTTCAATTTGAATCCTCACCCCGCATTTCAACCTGTTTTGGTTCTGGTCCTCGGCACACTAACATATCACACACCACGAGGAGTAGCTACTCTGCCCTCGTATCACCGGCCATAAGTGGCCACAGGAGGGGGGCAAGGCAGCCCCACTCCAAAATAATAATAATTTTAAAAAGGGCCGTGCCCGGGGGGGAGGGGGGCCCCCCGGGGCAAATTATGGCCTTGGGACCAGGGCCACGCGTCCCCTTCCCGATTTCTACGTTAAAAAGAAAATTGGGGGCAGGCCCTGGGGGATGTGTCCTCAGGGCTAATAAATTAGAAAAAGAAGGGGGCTACACAGCCCCCCTTCTTAAAAAAAAACAACAACAAAAAGCGGGATCACACAGGAGGCCACGCCCCCTCCTTGCACCACTTGAGATGTTCTGAGGCCACGCCCCTTTTTACACCTCTCTGCAACGCAGCTCCGTGGTGCTTACTGTAGGTACCTGGTGGGCTCGTTGGCCCCCAGGGGACCTCAGGATTCAAGGGGACTTAATCTCCCAACTTAAAACGTGCCACGGGGCGCTTTTGCACAACGGTGAAGGTAGGGGGCGGGGCCTGGTGTGATATGTGTGCAAACACGCTCTGTGTTGCATTTTAAGTTGGGGAATTAATTCCTCTTCAATACTTAGGTCCCCTGGGGGCCAACTAGCCCACCAGGTACCTCCAGTAAACACCATGGAGCTGCGTTGCAGAGTGCTGTAAAAAGGGGCATGGCCTCTGAACACCTCTCTTCAACGCAGCTCCCTGGCACATACTGGAGGTACCTAGTGGGCTAGTTGGTGGACCTCAGGATTGAAGAGGAATTAATTCCCCAACTTAAAACGCGCCACAGGGCGTGTTTGTAGACATGTCACTTCAGGCCCCGCCCCCTTCCTTCACCATTGTGCAAACGGGCCCTGTGCTGCGTTTTAAGTTGAGGAATTAATTCCTCTTCAATCTTGAGGGTCCATGGGGGCCAACTAGCCCACCAGGTACCTCCAGTATGCGCCAGAAAGCTGCGTTGCAGAGAGGTGTTCAGAGACCACACCCTTTTTACACCTCTCTGCAATGCAGCTCTGTGGCGCTTACTGGAGGTACCTAGTGGGCTAGTTGGACAATAGGGACCCTTAGGATTCAAGGGGACTTAATCTCCCAACTTAAAACAGACACAGGGCGCGTTTACACAGTGGTGAGGGGAGGGTGTAGGACAGTGGCTCTATATATAGTGGACCAAAGTAATATCAGGTGAACTACGAAATCCGATTTACTCCCCTGTTATCAGGAGAAACCTCAGTGCTGCATCTTTGAGCCCAGTACTGATCCTGAAAAGTATTTTTAACCGTACTTACCAGTAACTTGAATTTCCTTCCATAGGCTAGCTAACATTGATTGGTTTCACTTGGAAATTCTTTTAAGTGTGGAGTTTTGCAACTTACAAATATTCCTCTAAAATCAGCCAAACTATGATTTCCGATTTACTCACCTGTTATCAGGAGAGACCTCAGGGCTGCATCTTTGAGCCCAGTACTGATCCTGAAAAGTAATTCTAACCATACTTACCAGTAACTTGAATTTCCTTCTTTAGGCTAACATTGACTGGTTTCACTTGGAAATTCTTCTAAGTGTGGAGTTTTGGAACTTTAAAATATTCACCTAAAATCATCTGAACAACGAATTCAAATTTACTCACCTGTTATCAGGAGAGAACCCAGAGCTGCATCTTTTAGGCCAGCACTGACCCTGAAAAGTAATTCTAACCGTACTTACCAGTAACTTGTATTTCCTTCTGTAGGAATCCATTGTCTGTGTCGATTTTCACACACTACAAATATTCCTTAAAAATCGCCTGTATGACTTAAACGCATTCTATCAACTGTTTACAGGATATGCACCAGTGCTGGATCCAGGATCAACCACTGAGTAATAAAAAGTAACCATAACACTACTTATCTGCTAAGTGAATTTCCTCCCATAGGATAACATTGGTGATTCTATGTGAAAATGTTTCTAAGTGTCAACTTGTAAAATAAAAAAATATTCCTTAAACATCACTACTGTAACCAAAACGCTTTTACTCAACTGTTTACAGGAGATGTCCCAGGACTGAATCTAGGATCCAGTCCTGTGGTTAGAAAAGTAATCCATAAAGTAACTAATTGCATTTAACTAGAAATCCCCATTGAGCTCAATGTTGCATTGTGTTTGAAATTGTGTTGCCCATTGCAACAACTGTAACTACTGTACTTAAAAGTCATTCATTCTGAGAAAGCATATTTTGTAATGTAATGTATAATGTAATTTAAAAAATATCTAAAAAAAATATTTTTAAAAAATGTAGTAAATTAGTATCAAAAAAATATAACAATTAATACATTTAAAAATTGTCATTTACAAAATCTTTGAAATTCACTGAAAAAACCATAGGTTTCAGATATGTTATAGTTAGGAATTAGCATTTAGAAAAACCTTCGAAATTCACTGAAAAAAACCTTAGGTTTCAGACATGTTATAGTTAGGAATTAGCATTTAAAAAACCTTAGAAATTTACTGAAAAAACCATAGGCTTTAGGGGTGTTATAGTTAGCTGGGCATTTCACTAGTACGAACTATAACTCGCACGCCCGCAATACACTGCTGATGATGTCACATATTACATCATTCATGACATGGTCAGTGACATCACTCATGACATCACTGATGACATCTCAAATGACATCACTGATGACATCATCCACGTGACAATCAGATACACCTCATCATACACTAGTATAACATTTCATCACTCACTGTAAAATTCAGAGTACCATATTTGAATCCATTGACACACCAATACAAGTTTCTTAAAACCCACTCAGTGATTCTTAGATCAACACACACATCTAATCACTTACCTATAGATTCACTCATACATGCTGTCATTGATCAATGGAACACTATCAAATATACTCATACACCTATATCGAAATTACACACCAGTACACATCCTATTCACTTATGTAGTCATCCTACTCACTTATGCAAACAATGGATAATACCTACAGTTAGTCAGCTACACACTTATACAAACACCACTTCCTTTAATCATATAGATAGTAACTCATACTTAGTGTGTTATAAAATCACTATTACAAGTATACAGTTATCCATACAGTCACTCATACAATCACTGAGTCTTATGTATACTTATTTATGTTCAACAACTGTCACATACACTGCCTTTTATTTTTCTAGTTTGTTGGACATGTACAATTGAGAGATATATTTGGTCATCATCACACCCATAAAGATATTCACTCACCCAAACAACTGGTATAACATGCAGTCTTAACCTCATATACCTACTCCTACTGAATCAACTATTCACACATCTTTGGGCAGTCACACAGCCCCCACCGAATCACACACATTCACTCTCCCATACAAATACTCAGTTAATTAATCAATAACTAATATAGACTTTCATGTAGCTAGTAACGAACTGGTGCAGCAGTTTACACAACAACTGACAAAGGGATACAGATGTTCTGACAGTTTAGTCACTATCCAATATATTTAGTGAGACACTATAAATTAGTCAAGTAAACAGTCAATCACACTGCTACTAAATTCTCCATCCAGACATTTATATATCCACTCATTCTTCAATGCAGATTGCCATATATATAATAAATATTTAAATAAAGAACCTAACCACATTCACTGGATGATTTCATCAGTGATGTCATTTGAGATGTCATCAGTGATGTCACTGACTATGTCATGAATGATGTAATATATGACATCATCAGCAGTGGATTGGGGGCGCGCGAGTTATAGTTAGCAGAACTAACTATAACGGAGGAATTTCAATGGTTTTGTACGAGTGAAATGCCCAGCTAACTATAACACCCTTAAAACCTATGTTTTTTTCAGTGAATATATATATATATATGTACACGTTACTTCCAGCTCCCAGGTGTACCAAGACTCCCGAGGCACTCGCGGGCGGGTGTCGTTTCGCGCGTCGGTACCAGCGCGTAAATGTAGCAGCTCCAATCGTCCCTTACTCCAGAAACGATAACGCACTCGCGGGGGTATGTTTCACAAAGATTTATTACGGCTTCTCTGACAAGACAAACAGACGCGTTTCAGACTTAAAGTCCTTCGTCAGTGTTCGTATGCGCCGCGTTACCCAGCAGCATAAATACAGTTTACTTCCTGTCAGATGAAAGGAAAAAAGGACTAACCATGCAAATATTTACAAAAGGGCAGCCATTACTGAGTGGGTCAAATGTTTCACATAGTGACCTATTTACAATGTGTTTTGACTCGTGTGTTATACTCATGCCTATATCACTTTGTTGCAGTGAATAATATTCATATCGCTGTGTATCAGCAAGTCATGGCATTTCTACAGCCCTATTTACAGAATATTTACATTATATTCAATATATACATATATATCTACACCATTTCGAACAGAGCGATCTTCATCCGATTGCACCAAGGGTTATGTTCTTATCATCATTATTATAATACCACATGATTTAAACCCAAGTCGGTGAAAAGAAATGTAATCTCGCCGTGTATCGGCATATCACCGACTGAGGCAACATCGGCAAAATCGTCGTCCACCCAAAGCCATAAGTTTTGTAACATAATTTTCAAATTTACCATTGTATAACAATCCTATTTCCACTCATAAAATACTCAATTGAATATGCCAGAGGAATATACATAGGATCTAACCTATTTCACTCTCACAATTAAGCCGTGGATCGGCTTTACCGAAATTCATTGATTCATAGAACCGCTGATTCCAATTTCATAGGGATTATATCAGAACCAAGCCTGGTTCAATCCAAATTCAGATAATCAACAACAAAAAACCTTAGCTTTCAGCCCATATGAATCAATGTACAACATAAAAGAACCAAAGTGAGAGTATAGTCCATATATCCATTCAATTGGCAAAACATCATACAGCGTGAAAAGAGAAAAATAAGTCAAAGAGTAAGACGAAATTCTTTCAAAAAGAGAAAAGAAAAGAAAAAGAGAAACAGAAAAAGACAAGGAAAAAACAAAGAAGAAACAAGAGAAAGAAGGAAAATAGTATCCAACTTCAGCAAAGTGGTTAAATATTCCAGGAAAGGAATTTAGATCAAACATAAGGACAATAGTATCCGCAAGTTATACAGTTCTTAATTCATATAAATATACTTGCATTGATCTATTTAGCAAAAATCTATTTAGCAAAAATCTACTTAGCAAAAAATCTACTTAGCAAAAATCTACTTAGCAAAAACTACCCCCAACAGGATGATTATTTTCCCAGGTGTGCGCCCAGTTCTTCTCCAATATTGAGCCCACCAGGATGTTTTGTCTGCATGTCAATTATGTGGCGTGACTCTAATCTACGTAAGCGTGTTAATCTATCCCCTCCCCTGGGATTCAGTGGTACGTGGTCTATACCAAAATATTGCAGAAGCTCCCGATTACTCTGGTGTACTTGGGCAAAATGTCTGGCCACAGGATATGATGCATCTTTATTCATAATGGCCCGTTGATGTTCTAAGATTCGCATCTTCACCCCATTAATTGTACTCCCTATGTATTTGTAACCACAAGGACATATAAGGCAATACACCACATATGGTGTCGTACAAGTAATGAAATGCTTAATCTTTTTTGTTCGAGTTAGGCCTGGAATAGAATAGGAGAGCACCCTTCGGCTATGTTCACATGCACGGCATTTTCCACAAGGAAAAAACCCCGCCATGTCTCCCAGCGTGCCCTGTCCAGTTGTTTTCATGGGTGTGAGATGACTCTGGACTACCATATCCTTGATGGATCGTGATTTACGGAAAGTGATAAGCGGTCTATCAGGAACGTCACATCCAATCACTGGGTCCGTGCGTAAGATATGCCAACTTCTAGAGAGCATGCCTCTAAGGGCATTTGCCCCCTCAGAGAATGTTGTAATCATCCTGAATTTATTGACATTTTCAGTGTTTTCAGTTCTTTTGGGGTTACATGCTAATAGTTATTGCCTGGGGATCCTTGTCACTTTTTTAAGGGTTCGGTCTAATATTTCTGGATCATACCCTCTCATAAGGAACCTCCGCATGCTCTCCTTTGCGGCTATTGTGAAGTCTACATCTCGGGAACAATTCCTTCTCAGCCTCAGCATTTCGCCATAAGGTATACTTTTTACCAGGCTAGGTGGATGACTACTCTTAGCATGAAGTATGCTATTCCCTGCGGTGGGTTTCCTGTAAAGGGCAGTTTGCAATTTGTCCTCACTTACAAAGACTTTTAAATCTAGGTAGTGAACTTCCTCACTGCTAATATCAGCGGTGAATATTAGGTGTAAATCATTTTTGTTCAGATCCCTGACAAAATTATTCGCTTCTGTGGAGGAGCCCCTCCACACCACAAACAGGTCGTCAATGTAACGACGCCACATCACAATTTTATCTGCCCATTTGATGTTTTCACCGGCAAGGGCCACCTGCTCCTCCCACCAGCCCACGAATAAATTTGCGTAGCTGGGGGCGAAGCAGGTTCCCATCGCCGTCCCCGAAGTTTGTTTAAACAGGGTATTCTGAAATAAAAAGAAGTTATTTTGTAAACTGAACTCTAGCATCTCTATTAGCATAACACCATGCTCTCTATATTTCCCAGGTCTCATGTCGAGGAAATACTTAACGGCCTTGACCCCCATGTCATGCTTTATGCAGGTGTATAGGCTCGTGATGTCTAGAGTAATGAGCAGAAAAGAATTGTCCCATGTGATGTGTTCAATTTGTTCAATAAAATGTTTCGTATCTCTCACATACGATTTCAAGTTCACCACAAATTTTGCTAGAAAGGAATGAATGTAAATTGATAAATTCTCCGTCAGTCCGCCTTTAGATGACACAATAGGTCGTCCCGGGGGATTTGTTAAGTCTTTGTGCACTTTGGGAAGCTGATAGAAAGTAGGAGTGGTCGGTTCCGGATTACGCAAGAACAGGAATTCGTCCATATCCAACATGGATTTGTTCCGCCATTTTGTGAAAAGATCATGGTATAATTTCTTGCTGCATTCATATTCCTTCTCATTGGTGATAACATAATTTTCCAGATTTTCCAATTGTCGGAGAGATTCTTTGCAGTATTGGTCTCTAGACAGCAGAACGATATTCCCTCCTTTATCGGATGGCTTTAGTATAATCCTTTCATTTTTCTGGATATTCTCCAAGGCAGATTGTTGTTCTATGGTCAAATTGTGTTTCTTTTTCAAATTATGCCTTTTATTTATATCCACCCTGTATTGGACTAGATCCTGTATGACGGCCTCTGAGAAGGTATCTATCACGTCATATGGCATTTGAGGATTAAACTGTGAGGGAGCACGGAAGTTGGTTTGAGGTGATTGTTGCTCAATGCCAGTTGGCATCCCCATTGTTTGCGTTTGTTCTTCCCTCAGATCTTCCAATACTTGGACTGAGTCTAAGTCTCTCACAGTTAAAATGTCAGTAAGTTGTGCAGTTGGTCTTTTTTTCGTTTTTCTAGAATCCACAACACTAGGTTTGATTTTATGGAACTTGTGCAGCTTCATTTTCCTTACTAGTTTGAACAAGTCAATCCTTGTTTGTGTGAACTCTAATCGGTCACTAGGACAGAAGGTGAGGCCCAATTGTAAGGTGTTTTTCTCGACATCTGTTAAATCATGGTTGGTTAAGTTTATGATGGTTAGATTTTCATTACAGTCTACCACCTGTTGCCCTTCTTGCGGGTGTTGTAACTCACCACCTTGCCTCTTCCTCTTCCTCTGCCAGCCGCCCCTCCTGGTTTGTCGTCGTCTTCTGGGGGTTTGCTCTTTCCCCCTCTCAGCCACGTCTTTTGGATTACATTGAACTCCAAATGAAAAGGGTTCTTTCGTAGTTGGCCGGCCGTTCCCAAGTTATCATCTCCAGAGGGTTCCTCATCCGTGACACTTGACTCCGAGGTTGCTGCTTCAACTGCTGGCTCTGGAGTTTGTTTTCTGTTCTTATTCTTCATAGCCGCTCTTATACCATCATATTTTTTAGAGAATGTTAGTACTCGTCCTTGGGCATAATCACGTTCGTCCCTCTCGAACTTTTCTTGCTTCCTTGATCTTATTTTTAATTCATACTTCATCAGTCTCCTTTTCATCTCGTCTTTCAGTTGTTGTACCCTTGTTTGATCCTCCTCCTTTGAGAGGTCTCTTTCCAGGGAGGCAATTTCTTCTAGAGCTTTTGTTCGATCGCTCCATGCAAATGTAACTAGTAAATTTAACATCGCTTTACAGGATGTTGCCATCAGCTCCGCCCATTGTTCAAGTAGCATGGGGTCCGGGTTTTCATAAGCCGGAACAGTGTATATTCTGAGCCCCCTAGGGACTCTATCAACATCCATATAATTTTGCAACGAGGTGGCCTCCCACCATTTTCTGATCTCTTTCTCTAGCTTGTTGAATAGTGTTGTGAGGGCGTTTTGAGACTTAGTCCCAACACCCCCTTGAGCCGGTGTTGCCTGTGCATTAGGTGTTCGTTTCTTAAAAATGTCCAACGCCGCCTCGCGGCGGTCCATTTCATCACACATCTTGTCAGTCACTGTTTTTTGCCGGCGCGGAAAGACTCACCGCGTTTCAGTGAACATAACCCCCTCGCCCTGCTCGGCTATCAGTCGATTTGTATATACAATGAGGAGACTCACGTTTTGTCCGTCGTTTTCGTCACGACCCGTGCAGCGTGTCTCTTACTCGACTGTGCTTAACGGTGCCTCGGTACACCTTACTTCCAGCTCCCAGGTGTACCAAGACTCCCGAGGCACTCGCGGGCGGGTGTCGTTTCGCGCGTCAGTACCAGCGCGTAAATGTAGCAGCTCCAATCGTCCCTTACTCCAGAAACGATAACGCACTCGCGGGGGTATGTTTCACAAAGATTTATTACGGCTTCTCTGACAAGACAAACAGACGCGTTTCAGACTTAAAGTCCTTCGTCAGTGTTCGTATGCGCCGCGTTACCCAGCAGCATGAATAGAGTTTACTTCCTATCAGATGAAAGGAAAAAAGGACTAACCATGCAAATATTCCCTATGAAATTGGAATCAGCGGTTCTATGAATCAATGAATTTCGGTAAAGCCGATCCACGGCTTAATTGTGAGAGTGAAATAGGTTAGATCCTATGTATATTCCTCTGGCTTATTCAATTGAGTATTTTATGAGTGGAAATAGGATTGTTATACAATTGTAAATTTGAAAATTATGTTACAAAACTTATGGCTTTGGGTGGACTACGATTTTGCCGATGTTGCCTCAGTCGGTGATATGCCGATACACGGCGAGATTACATTTCTTTTCACCGACTTGGGTTTAAATCATGTGGTATTATAACAATGATGATAAGAACATAACCCTTAGTGCAATCGGATGAAGATCGCTCTGTTCGAAATGGTGTAGATATATATGTATATATTGAATATAATGTAAATATTCTGTAAATAGGGCTGAAGAAATGCCATGACTTGCTGATACACAGCGATATGAATATTATTCACTGCAACAAAGTGATATAGGCATGAGTATAACACACGAGTCAAAACACATTGTAAATAGGTCACTATGTGAAACATTTGACCCACTCAGTAATGGCTGCCCTTTTGTAAATATTTGCATGGTTAGTCCTTTTTTCCTTTCATCTGACAGGAAGTAAACTGTATTTATGCTGCTGGGTAACGCGGCCCATACGAACACTGACGAAGGACTTTAAGTCTGAAACGCGTCTGTTTGTCTTGTCAGAGAAGCCGTAATAAATCTTTGTGAAACATACCCCCGCGAGTGCGTTATCGCTTCTGGAGTAAGGGACGATTGGAGCTGCTACATTTACGCGCTGGTACCGACGCGCGAGACGACACCCGCCCGCGAGTGCCTCGGGAGTCTTGGTACACCTGGGAGCTGGAATATATATATATATATATATATATATATATATATATATATATATATATATATATATCTGTCAGCTCCCCACAGACAAAAGCAAACAACTATGTTCTGGAGGTGGGCACCCAGGAAAATAGCAGGGGCCAGCCTGAGGGCCGTTATTGGCTCTGGGAGGGAGGCTGTGCGCCCCACCCCCTTCTTTACAATTCATCAACTCGCATCTCAGGTGAGGTGGTGGTCCCAGGGGCCATGTATGGCTCGGCAGCTGCATCGCACAGCGCCCCTCCCCCATATATTTTAAATGCTGGCCCTGGGGAGGTGGTGGTCCCCTTTGAGGCACTGGGGGGTCTGTGTTGCCCCCACAAATTATTTGTGTTAAACCCCAGGGAGGTGGTGGTCCCCGGGGCATCAAAGTGCCCATGAAAGTGGGTCCACACAGCCCCACTCATTTTAATAAGTAAGCCCTATGGAGGAAGTAGTCTTGGGGCTTCCTTGAGCCCACAGGGAGGGGTCTGTGTGCCCCCCTTCCGATATTTTAAATAAAGCCCCAGGGAGTTTGAGGTCCCCAGGGCTCAAAAAGCCTGAGGTGGGGTACCACTCCATTTTCTCTAAATTGCCCCCATCCCCCGGGACCTTGCCCACCCGGGGCTTCTTCAAAAAACAAGAGAAGGGGACTGCGCTTGTTTTTTTTCCCAATTCACGGCATTATCCGTCAATATATGGTGAAATTCCCTGTGAATTAAAAAATATATATTTTCTGCATTGCTGGGTCCCTCTGCGACCCCATGACCAAGGCTTGCGGGTCAGGGTATTCCTACCTTGCCCCCTTTACTTTTTTTCCACGAGATGGCTGCCAACACCTTCTGGCTGAAGTGTTGGCAGCCAATCAGAGCTCTGCAGACCTCTGGCGAGCTAGTTATTATTCACAAAGGCTTCATGATTGTAGATATACAAATTTGGATTTCCTTTAATATTTCACAAACTACTGAACGGATTTACACCAAATACCAAAAAGCCCAATCTGCGGTCCAAATGCTAGCTTTCTGCCAAATTTAGTGTATTCTGCCCAGAGGTTCGAGCTGCAGGCGTGTAAAGAGGCAATTAACATGGGAAACACACTGTTTTTACCTCACACTTTTTCTCAGGTCCGCTTGATGGATCACCCCAAAACTTTTCATGCACAACTAGTATTACCTGCACATACAGTGCATGTATGAGCTACATAATTTAAAGTATGTTGATCAGGGGTACTTTTGAGTTGTACAATTGTTTCTTATGCATTGTAATGCAGAACACTATAGGCAGTGGAATGATGCACTAAGCAGCCAATAGCCTGAGCTGAGAGAGGAAAAGTTCTCTGGGTGGATTCAAAGCCCACTTTATGTATATTTTAAAGAATTGGTAACAATAGTTCTCGCAAAAACTGTAAAGCCAGACCTAATAAATGCATGAGGGAGGCTGATATGGAGGTGTGTGTGCAAGAAGATTGCATTTAATATCCATCTGCACTCAGTGGCTTAGCAAGGGGGGTGAGGGGCTGTCCGCCAGGGCCGGACTGGGAACCACAAGCGGCCTTGGCAAAGTGCTCGGCCACCCTCCCCGGGGGGTTGTGGGTGCCACCGAGCTCTTTGCCAGGGCCGGTTTTTGGACGATTTTGGTACAGGGCCGATTTTGCAGCTATGCTGCAAAAACGGCCCCCAGGGACCCCAAACCAGCCCCCCACCCGTGCGGCGCACCGGGGGATTGCCCGGAGTCCGCTACGGCCAGTCCGGCCCTGCTGTCCGCTTCGGGCGGTATGAGTTTTGGCCGAGGAAATCACCAGCACCACCCCCATGCTCTTACACACGGCCGCGGGGCGGCAAAGGCCGGGACTGCCGCGGGCGGCCATAGGTCTAGCTACGCCACTGTGGGCACTGTGTCTTTAACTGAAGGCAGTGGGTTCTACATCTTAAACAAGAGCAGGACTTATTTGAAATTAGCGGTCACTGGGCATGTGTCTGGACTGGAGGTAAGCTGCCACCAGGGCACCACATGGGCTCCCTAGGCACTAGGGTCCATATTCGGGCAGCAGTAGGCACGTGCACTCTGTTTTTAGTGCAGTGACTACTGCAGCTAGAGTCAGTGGTCAGAGGCCTTTAGTTGTATATTTGCGGTTGTTAAAGTCTGTAGCTTAATGTGGACAAAAGAGCTGGCTGTGTAGGTCTAGGACCACTAGAAATGCTTTAAAAGTTCAGTGGGCATCCCGAGGTAAGTGTGCAGAGACTTACTGATGCCACGGGGTTTTATTCAGAAGTCGCGAGGCTGCTTTAGTCTGCTTCGCGGCCTTCACCAAAGCTGGCAGGCTGGCTTGAGAAATGTGCGCAGAAGCCCATATAAAATCTTTATCTCAGAAAGAAATGAAATGAAATAGGAGCTTCCTCAGTGACTTTGAAAAGAATAGACTGATGATTAACAGCAATATTGTTTTTAATGAAACACAACCCTTCATCCCTGTCATCTCCTGGCCATCTTGGCGCGTGGAGCGCCCGGTGACAGGCAGAATAATCATTGTCATACATCACTGCCCTGCAAGTCCAAGCGTCTAAATCTTCATCTGCCGCAGCCTCAGAGACTCAATTACTTTATTGACATGCAATCTTCATAAGGGGAGAAATATTGTGCATGTAAGGTCAGCTGGTTATGAAGACATATTATCATATTATCTGCATGAGGGTTGCAGAGCTCAGGCCTGACACGGCTAATTATAATGGGGCATGATGGAGAGCTCAGCGCCAGTTAGCTGCTCGTCTTGAGTAAAGGTGAGGTAAGTGCGTGATATCATGGAGTCATAGGGACACCTCACACTGCTTCTACATGCTGAACGTGGTGGCACCTCGGCGAAACCCCACAATGCATTCTGATAATGAAAGAATGGGGTCAATATAGATAGAATAAAATTGACATAGACAGACGCAGAAGAACTAGACACATAAAGTATATGTATTTGGGTAGAGATGCACATGGGCACACACACAAACACATACATACAAACACAAATATTGAAAAAGACCGAGGTTAAAGTGAAAGTGTGGTTAGCCTATTAGAACACCTTTAACATGGGTAAAAAAACACTCTCAGAAGTTCTTTGAAGAAACATAGCAAAAGTGAAGTGATGGTTACAAAACCAAACCAAAAAAAACACTAACATTTGCTGTGTTTTGTTAGATAAAGTAACCATAACTTGTGCCCCTCTCGTGCACTGCTTGTGGCATCACATATGACATCACTGATGACATCTCAAATTACATCTTTTTTTATTATATACTACATACAAGGTATTTTCGCCCAACTCACTTTGGCAAGCAACCTCTGCTGGGCATTCCCTTTGGCCATGCTCAGCAGTGGTGGGCAAAAAGGACCTGGCCTGTGTCAGTGGATTCTACCCTTGTCCACTGGTGGCTATTTTCCATTTGTTTTCAGAATTCAAGGGTATTTTGTTTTCTTTCTATGCACAAAAAGTCTAAATTATCCGTTTAGGCTGTATGGATCAGTAGATTAGTAAAAAACACTACAGATATTCCTGAGATGAGAAAATAGCATGCAACCCTACAGCCATGCTTATAACACCAGATTGAGGTCAACCACCTCTAAGTGGAACACCCCAACATTCTACATTATTCAGTAGTCTACAGTTCCTTAAATTTTTTTGTTAATTTCTGGAAATAAACATGCACAGTGTACAGAACTTGTCTATGCCACTGTATTACAACTATTTAACATGAGTACGTGCCTAGATATCCACTGGTAGTTAATACTTTGTCAACAGCAGCATTCGCCTTTTCACATATTTTGTAGAACAGGCTTTACATTTTAGCTTCAAACTACTTTCAAACACACCCCTGAAACCCACATCAGGTGCGCTCAGTCTTCATATTGTTTAACATGGAGTAATTATTCCACTTCAAAATTTAGTGATTTGTAAACTGTTTGCCATATGACAATTAAAATGCACAATTTCACTTGTCTCTAGGGCTTATGCTATTTCTGTGCTATCGACCTACACGTGTACAATCAGTAACTCTATGCTGTATTTCTCTATGATTTTTTCACTGATGTCATCAATGATGTCACTTAACAGGTAATGAGTGATGTAATATGTGAGGTTATAAGCAGTGTACGGTGGGATACAAGTTATAGCAAGCTCAGTAAACTATAACTAGTAAATTTCAGAGGTACTTATCATTAGATTTTACCTTGCATCACCACCTATGTTTTTATATATATATATATATATATATATATATATATATATATATATATATATATATGTATATATATATATATACACGTTACTGCTTCCAAAATACGTACGCTCTCAGGAAATACAGAATCCGTGGACAAGAATAATATTCTGCTGTTAAACAGCAGAATATTATACTTGTCCACGGATTCTGTATTTCCTGAGAGCGTACGTATTTTGAAAGCAGTAACGCATGGGAATTACCGGTTTTCTCCGCTGGTGTGTACGCCAACCTTCATGGGTCCGAGTGAGTCTAGAAGGAGTAACGGAAGCAAGGATATATATTATATATATATATATATATATATACATATATACACACATATACACATATATATATCTATTTTTGTTTTCCCTGAAAAAATCCAAAGGTTACAGGGATGTTATAGTTAGGAGTTAGCATTCAAAAACACTTGAAATTCACTGACAAAAAACAAAGGTTACAGAGACATTATAGTTAGGCTCAGTTTTCACTCATACAAAAACAGAGAAATTCAGCAGTTAAATGCACTTCTAATAAGAGTAACCTTTTGCACAATGCGTGCCCTCAGGGGTCTTGCTTGCATGTGGAGGATGTGGGCTCTCCGTGAAGAGTTGTTCAAAGGCAAAGGCTATGCTTAGTTGATCCTTCACCGCCTATCAGGGTTTGAGAGTCTGTAGATAGTGGGCTCTCCATAAAACGTTGTGCACAGGGCGACAGCTGTGCATAGTAGAGAATTACCCACCTAATGGTCCTTGGATCTCTTCAGGAAGTGGGCTCTACGCACATCTGCACACTTAGTGCAGTCTGTGTGTAGTAGAAGGTTGTCTACCTAATGGAGCTTGTGTCTCTGGAGGGAGAGGGCTCTACCCACAGTCTGTACACTGTATGTTCACTGTACATAGTAGGGACGTGGCCACTTAATGGGACTTAGGTCTCTAGAGGGAGCGTGCTCTAGTCACAGTGCACTGAGCGGCTACATTGCTTGGTAGGGGCTTGCCCAACTAATGGGGCTTAGGTCTCTGAAGGTAGTGGAATCTACGCACAATCTGTGCACTCAATGGTGACTGAGCATAGTAGGCGACTGCCCACCTAATAATGCTTGCATGTCTGGAGGGTGTATGCTCTACACACAGCCTGCATCCAGAGCGTAGACTGTGCATGGTAGGGGCTTGCCCACTTAATGGGGTTTAGGTCTCTGGAGGAAGTGAGCTCTACCCACAGTCTCGGCACTGAGCTCTGACTATGCGTAGTACAGGCTTACCTACCTAATGGGGTTGCGTGTCTGGAAGGAGTGACTTCTATGTACAGTCTGCTTACTGAGTGCAGACTGTGCACTCCAGAGACTTGTCCACCTAATAGGGCTAGGGTCTCTTGAGGGAGGGAGCTCAAATCACAGTCTACGCATTGAGCGCTGACTGTGCATAGCAGGGGCTTGCCCACCTAATAGTGTTGTGTGTGTCGGGAGTGAATGGGCTCTACACACAAGGCGCTGGGGGATATGCTGTGTGTCGTCAGCATATGTACGGAAACACAGCTGAAATCAATGGATTAGGGCTGCTATGGGAGCAACATGTATGGTAAAAATCATTGAGCTCAAAGATGAGTTTTGGGGATTGCAGCATGTTTTAGTCTTGAAAGGTGATAGGAAAGAAGACAATATGACTGCCTGTGATATGTCATCCATCGAGTCTTTGAGACCTAGGTGTGCTAGCCGATCTAGAAGAATAGGATGGACTCTGTGTGGAAAGTCGCAGAAACGTTGCGTAAAATAAGTGCGCAGTCACTGCCAGTGTCTAAGTAGCTTCCAGTTGTTGCCTGTGACCCTTTGGTGCTGTAACAAGAGCAAAAGGCTCAGTGATTCTAGAGACAAACTGGAGCAGGGAAATAGTTGATAGTTGGCAACAATAGTCAGATCTGCTGAGGCTTTTTTTCTGAAAAGGAACTACTACAGCTTTCTTCCAGTCAAGGGGATCCTGACCAGACTTAATGGAAGCTTTGCAAGTGCCAGTGAGTGCAGGAACGACGGCAGGAGCACTAGATTTAACTAAGTGCATGTCAGATGGATCTACCGTTGAACCCGAGGAGACTCTGCTGATAATAGACGACATGAGAGTGGATGTAGCCAGAGTGACGTCAGGGAGAGAACGACTAGTGTTGGGAGACAAAGGCCAGAGTGAGAGATGCTCGTTTGTAATAGCTGAAGGTTGAAAAGATTGAAGGATCCAGCCAGATGGGAGAGTTGCTAAGAACAATAACCTTGTCTGACCCGAGACAGAGTGTGGCGAGGGTATCAAGGAAGAGGGGGCATAAAAGGTGTTCTGAGGTCTAGAAGGCGATGATGATAGTGCAGGATGGGCTGAGATTAAATCTGAGAGGGAGCAATTCGAAATTTCTGTAGTTGCCACTGTAAACCTGGCATGATGCTAAAAGTAACTTGAAAGATGGCTGAGCAGCCTTCTCCTGGACGGGAAGGACAATCAAATCAATGAATTTGGTAGTCTGAAGATATTGCATTGGCTGAATCGGGGTCAGAATGTTCTTCAATTAATGTTTACATAAAAAAATAAAATGCTTAACTAGTGATAGATAAGAAGATTGTGAAATTCTGAAGCATGTTTTTGCAGTGTGGTGGTTTAGGATCGCACATGCGCAATAATTGATAATTTCTAATATTTTAGTGATAGGATTGTGGTCGCCTCGGGTGGGGGCTGGTAGATATAGGCAAGGCCTTAGGCTGGAGGCCAGGGGATTGGGCTATATCACCTCGATTAGTATACGCCACGTGGAAACTTGCTCTGGTGATGGTCCAGTCAGTCCAGAATAAAGGTCAATAGGTAATCCAGAATGGACATTCACTTCCAATGTTAGTGTTAAAAGCTTTAAATGGTAAGCCCCTATCTCTCATTTGAAAGATAGACCAAGTTATGTTTCGTAAATAACGGAAAACACCTTTTTTACGATCAATGATTAATTGTTCATGTAAAGTACACTAATCTGTTCTGTTCATGTGTCAGTGTTGTTCTACTTCCTTATATAACAAAATGGCATAAGGCCAGAGCTAGTGACTTTGGAGCTGGGGAACCAGTTTCTTGTCTCAGCGTCATCTCAACATCCAGGGATTCTGGGCAAATCAGGTATTCTCCCAGTGCCAACCAAAAATGAATGTGTCCTTGTGTAATGTAACTAGTGCTCATGTAAAGCGCTCCAATACCTTTGGGTCGAGTTCGCGCTTTATACAGGGCAAAGAAGGGCAATTGCCAAGGGCCCCTATCTTCCAAAGGGCCACCTTGGAAACGGAAATCTCTTTCTATTTGACCTTCATCAATTCTACTTTTATATGCAAATCTCTCCCCCGCTGCCCACCATACTTCGAACTCTCTCACAAAACCAGTGTCATCTTAAGGATTTTTGGGGTCTTGGGGAAGTGCATTTAAATGTTTTTTGTATGACCGTGTTCAGATGTAACATATATTCTAGTATTATTTAACATCACACAGGCTTAAAATTGGCACTGGAATTCAAATATGTTCCGTACAGGGGACCCCAAAATAGTTTTGCCCATGATCCCCAAAATCCTTAAGATGGCACTGGCTATATAAAAACTGCAAAGGAAAAAAAACATAAAGCTAAGGGTAGAGGTAGATGGGGCATGGTATGGCTAAAAGACACACATGCAGGCCTTACCAACTGAGGACTGGTGTAAGAGGATGACTGAAGATACAAGCTGTTTGTCTGCAGGATGCTGTTACTGGCTGTGCCACTGAATACAAGGGCAGAGGAATTGGGGAAGTGGGTGGCCAAAGACCATGCCGTGGGCACAAGTGGTCCGGCAGTGCGGTCTTCACGCAGACCAGACAACTTAGAAATATGTTTCATCCTCGGAAAAGTGACCTGAGGCCTCGGAGGCGACAGGGCCTGGAGAGCTACATGAGGCTTCAAGCCATGAAGGAAGAAATGTTGCAACACCCTCTTCATGTCTAACTTGCTTCAACAGTGCACGAATAATCACCGTCTAATGTACTACTTTGATTTGAAACACATGTTTGATGTCTTGCAGTGGTGGGGACCTTTTCAGGAGTTATTTCTGTATCTTCATTTTTATACCCATACAGCCCACATTTGGGGTGTCAGTGCGCTGCACAAACTGGTTTACAGATAAAAGTTTGGGAGGCAGTATTTTGATCCACCATAGCAAAGTATTTATTTATTTATTTATATGTAACGTTTTATATATCGCGAACATGATCCCGAAGGATATCAGAGCGCTTCACAATTGGAGGGAAAGGAAGGTAACAATTGCAGTACAGGCATCAAATAGGAATACCAAACAAAGCAGTTACAAACAAAGGGGGTCAACAGGGAATAAGACCATAACTGGTACATAGCGAACTAGGAGGGCAGCAAAAGATTAGTAACAGAAGAATAGCACCCAGCGCAGGGCTTAAAGGTGTAAGTCTAATGCATTAGAGCAGACGATCCAAAACACTTTTAAGGTAAGAACTTGTTCATAAGGAATTTTTTTACTTCCAATTTGAAAGTAACCTTGGAGGAGATTCTATGTATTTCCGGTGAGAGAGAGTTCCAGTAGGAGTAAAGTTTAAGGGGTGGTAAGAGAAAGCACTCGGGTGACATCATGATGTAGACAAAGAGTGTATGAGTTGACCGGAGTTGTCAGCGAGGTGGGTCACGGAATTCGGAGTCCAAGTGTGGGGTAACAGGGACGTAGCTGTAGGAGTCTGTATGCTGGAGGATGCCTGACCTCCCTAACATCAAACATCATTCTGTTCTAGCTTACATGTTTACTCTTGTGTTTCAGTCATTTTGTATTACATAACGTTTGATCGCTTAGATCGAGTGATATTACATTAAAGGAACTAGTGGAAAATTACCATGAAGACCCCCCTTATTAGATCATTCCCTCCTGTTTTGCATTAAATTACAGTCAGTTTTTTGCTTCTTGATTGCTCCTCCATAGCTTGGTATACTCATCTTACACCCCCTCCCAAGCTCCGGTTTGTAAACAAAACAAACCAAACATTATCATCTTACTTTGTATGTTTAGAATTGTACTCAACAGGCATGCAACTATATAGGGTCTATTACTCACATCTTCCAACAGTGGCTTTTTTTGTTCCTTCCGCAGCCAACAGTAATGTCTTGCACATGAGGCATTGCGGCTTCAGCCAACTGGCCCTTTCGTGACAATGTCATTAGAAAGGGGCTACTCAATGGAAGGTCCCCACGCCCCTCAGACATAGGCACAACATCAACATGTTGCTTTCAGAATATCAGTGGATTGAATTTAAGGCTCTTCGTCTGGGAAAGGTCTGACTGTCTCGGGCTCACGGATCACCCATTATAAACCAGGATGTAGTCACAAATCTATCTACAACTGGAGGACGCTGATTGAGTCAGAAGGACTCATCTCGGAGGTAGGGCGTGAGATAGGGTGGTGGCTTCTCTGTGCTAACCTCTAAACTCTTAATTCATCTCCAGTTATTTTGCAGCAGAGGCCTAACCTTGCAGTCCTTTGTCAGACATTAATGACTGTTTCTACTACTTTTATATACTTCTCCACCTTCATATATAGTCCTTTTTTCTCTGAGGTAACAAGATGCCTTAGGGTGGATGTGCGCTTCATAAATAACCATTCATTGACTACATGCTATTTAGTTGTGCGCTTATCCCACAATAACCAGCATGGACCGTGTAACTGACCAGAATTGAAGTTTAAGTTTATTTTATTGATTTCGGTTAAGCAGCCTTTCACAAACAGAATATGCATACAAATGTACAGTCAAGAATTTAGGAAATAAATGTTACAATAATTAAAATGTGTGGAAGTGCATCAAGAGGGAGTTCCATTATGGACATCTGAAAGTGGAGCAGACATTTTGAAGTTTGCGACTGTCCGTGTTTAAGCTAGCCTTATCTTATAGGGTGTGGGCTAAGTTATCACACAATTAACTTGATTACAAAACGAGTGACATTCGGAGCCTGCATCTTCTAAATAATTCTGCCATGTCCAGGAGTTTGTGGCATTCTAGGTGGTCAGACAGTTGTCTATTGATGGTCTTTTTGATGACTTTGGCTGTGAGTTTTCCACTACTAGACTTATTCATGCCTCGTGCTCCAAGCTGTTCCTCATGTGTCTTTCAATTATGGAATTTGTCTTCTTCTAGAGGGCCTCTGTGTTTGCCCAGATGTAATGTAGACTGTTGAAAAAACCTTGTAAGGAGTCCAATGCAATTTGGCTTTAATGACTGTGACTTTGGTGAAAAACAGACATTGTGGACTTCCCAATGGTGAAATCCGAAAGGAGAAACCACTTTCTTGCCACAAAAAGGTCCCCACTTATTGTTGATGGTCCATCAGCAGTGGCATGAGCAACCATATAAGCTGACTAACCCCTTAGGGTCGCCAAGCACAAGCAGGTTTCAGAAAGATGATAATCTGAAGGGTTTCCAAGATGTTCTGTTTCCATCACACCATCTCAATGGGGAAGAAACCAGGACCCGAGCATCCTTCTTTATTAGCAGTCGGTGGAAAAGAAAATGAAAGCGAGACTTCTGGCCTAGAGTACTGGACAGTTTTGGGGGTGTAGCAAGTGTATGTGTCTCTTCTAATAAACATTGATGACATTTTTTCTGTCCTTATTTAATAGTATCTAAGGGGGAAGTGAAAAGAGCACTGCAGGGTCCATAGTGCCGCCCAACAACTTAGTCTGAAATTCTTCTTGGACACTGCAGGCACTCTGTTGGGATGGTAATAAGAACGACCGCACAAAACAGTATATCATGAAAGGAAAACGGATGGGATAGCACATGAAGCAAGCTTTTAAGACACAG
This sequence comes from Lissotriton helveticus, assembly GCF_964261635.1. NCBI lineage: Eukaryota > Metazoa > Chordata > Amphibia > Caudata > Salamandridae > Lissotriton > Lissotriton helveticus. The sequence continues at coordinate 906,309,645 of NC_136065.1, read as the reverse complement.
GACAACAACTAAATTCAGAGCATAAAAAGAATTACCAAACCGGGTGATAATAAGTATGATGGAATGCGAAATATAAAATAATACACCCTCAGCAACTGACAGGCAAACAGGGATCCACATGGAATGTCAATCAAATGCAGAAATGTTGCATCTTACCCTCTTAATTCGCTTGCGTCAGCTGCAGTACCTATGTTGCCACACAGTAAGGTCAATGCTAAAAGATAGCCGCAGATTGCAAGGTCCTGGAGAGCAGACATCTCAAAGAGCATCATCAACCGCATAGTCGGAAATCTAGTGTGTCCTTCCCCAAGCAGCATGCCAAACAGGAGTGCCGACAACGTAAGGAGCTCCTCATCGTAATCATTGTGGGAACCACACGGGCACTTGCAACAATCTGCAATCTGTGTGCAAGAGACCCAAAACGTCACTAGACACACCACTTGCAAGCAAATATGCATACCCGTGGGTGCTCAGAAGTAAAAAAAATCCTAAATTCCCAGTTCCCCGAGAGTCCAGTAGCTGATTTGCTCTCCTGTCTACAAGAATTCTCAATCGGATACAATTAATTATAGGTGGGTCACACAGTCAGTGCTAGCTCTAATATTTAAATAAATATGAATGGTTCACGGTGGGTATTATCAAGGTACTCTTTTGCGTTAGTACGTCTTCAGGTTTCAAAACAAACAAGCAGCCAGCTCACGTTTTGTCCCTAGCAAAGCAGGAGTGCTAATGGTAACCACTAAAGTAGACATTAATGGCAACAATGCCTTCACACACATTTGACCCTGAGGGGCTTCCAGAGACTGGCTGCTTACGAAAGCAACCCTTTCCCATCGAATTGCACTCTAGTGGTTACTGATACCACTCCCTCGTTTCCATCAATGGAGGACATAGTCCAAGCTTGAGACTTGCATGCTCTTGGTCTGGAGCTTGCTATTCAATTCTAGATTTGACCCTGAAGAACACATTTTCTTCCTTTATTTTAATTCGCCATATAAATAGAAAGCCTTCTTAATGGCCTTGGAGATTCCAAAGACCGTTCTCAGAATTAACTGATGGAAACATGCTTACAAGGTCATGTGCAATATGAATTGATTGCAAAATAGGATGGACTCTTTCACGAGTACATAGAAATGCCTTCATACATTAGGCTGCCCTGAAGAAGTCCTGCTTTGCTTGGGACGACATACATATCCAGCAGTTCATTTGGTTTGAATCCTGAAGTTTTAGTAAAAAGACCACTTAGATACATTGATTGTGAACCATGTCTATTTAACTCTATGTCAGAAATAGCTCTATGTGCAGCCCACTGAGAATTATCTGCAGCCCACTGAGAATTAACTGACTAGATTGTGTTTAATCGGTAATCACTATGCTCATTAATCTTTTCTTTCTCCCAAATAGCAGGGCTATGACGTCAATGGTGCCTGATTTCTCCTCTTATGTTATCATGGACACATGAAAATATAATTTATTAAGCTTATCGGCTCTTCAATTAGTTGTGTCTTCCCATTCTGACATTTTAAGCATTCTGAGTTGTTGTTTTTTTACCAAATTTGAACACACTATTCTGAATGTGTGATTGGGTGCCAACATATTTTTTAAGAACAGACAGTGGTCCCATGAACCAGTGCCTGCTCTTAGAAATGAAACAGAAACAGAAATGCATCCCATTTTCCTTCAAGGAAAAGGGACTGCTTGAAAAAAAAAAACAAAAAAAAACTGCTTCATTGAAAAAGCAGTCACAGGCATGGTGGTCTGGTGACCAAAGCAGGCCACCATCCCTGTGAGTGCTTGCCATTCCCAATGGGTCGCAAATTGCGACCTGCCTCATGAATATTGATGAGGCAGGTAATTTGCTACCCCATTAAGAATCACAAACAGTGTCTGAGACACTGTTGGACAGTCCATTTTGTGAGTCACAAATTGCGAGTCACAAAACGTCACAATTTGCGACTCGCAAAATGGAATGGTCATACATCTGGCCGAGTGTGTTTTGAGTGATCTCTGCTATAGTTTTTAGTTTTCATTCTGGCACTGATATTCCTAGTATAAATGTAGACGTACAAGTACCAGAATGCAAAGACAGGAGAACTGGGTAAGTGTCATGTATAATTAACAGGAGACACTTGAAGTCCCTGATAGTAGTGCTTCTCGTTCTCCCTCGCTTGTTAGTATGCCTTGCTGCCTCTTGTTCCTTCCCTGCTCAGTATGCATGATCGCACACTCTATGGTCTTTTCGTCTAGCTAATTGCTCAGTTGATGCCTGTTTGGCTTCAGATGTCTTCCAAAGTAGACAGGAGCAAGGATGGTGGTTGTGTAGCTGCCTTGGTAGGAGATTTGCCACTGTGCAATTAGGAGTCATCATACCTCCGGTGTGGGTCTTTTAGTGAAAAGTCAAAAATGGAGCGCGTCAGGTATTCCGCATTATAAGCAGGTTGCCCACACTTGTGTGCCAGCTGAGGATGGTGACTCCACGCAAGTCCACAGTCCCAAGAGACAACCCCAGTGTAGTGTATGCTAGCTAGTCCATACATGCTGGCAGGATTTGGGGGTTCCATCGAACAACAAAAAGAGCATACAGAACAGTGTTAGAAGCAGGGGCATCAAAAGGGATGGTACACCAAGCCGGTTCACTAGGTGCATCTTTCAGGGCATCAACAGCATTAGCCAAAGCAGGAAGAGAGTAGAATGGGTCAGTGGAAAAAGACTTGAAGCCGCTGAACCGTAACAGAGGTAGGAAGCCACAGGCCAACATTATATAGGCTGCTTGGGTTGATAAGGCAGGGTGATGGTTTGTATACAGGAGCTTTACTGAAGAAGGAAAGAAACCAGTTGCCAAATGTAATTCCGTAAGGCTTCTGGAGGAGCAGTGCTTAAGGAACACAGATCATCGGGAACATCTCCTACCACACTGCAAGGACAACAAGAGCAAAACTTTGAGATTTAACTATGGTTGGGTGAATGTTGGCTGTGTGTTGGATGTGTGACTAGCAGAAAATGGGTTTAATCCCTATAAGCAGGCGTTGGAGTCAAGTATCAGGATTCGAGGGCCCCTGGCTTCGTCACATTTCCCAGACCGTCCACGCTGAAGGATACCCATTCCCTGTATTTACAGAACAATCCTTCGTGGTGTGTCCTAGTTGCTATGATAAACAGCGGTACTCTCTCCATCATACCCGGTTACGTAATGTTGCACTGTATTCGTTTTACCGGTTTATTTACATTTAAAAAGACCAATCGGATTAGTTTCCACAAACCTCTCAATGTGAGGATCAATTCAAATGAGTTAAAATATCATAGAGTAAAAGTCATAGAAGTGGGTGACACAACAAATTAACAAGCTGAGTCAGAGCCGAGCCATCGATCCGGTTTGGCTCTTAGCACGAGCTGAGCCCTAAAAACGATAGCCATGTAAAACATACAACAAACACCAAGTAAAACATGATACAGTCTCTCCAAATTAAAAAAAAGAGTGCCTTCCTTCAAGATGTGGAAAGTTTGACCTTACTACGCGTCACAGTACAGCATTGACTGAGAAGTACTTACTAAAAGCAATAGTTCTCGAACATGGAAATAGAAAAACTCCTGACCAAGCCCCATTCCTGGCAACAGTGCCATACGTGAACTAAGAGGAAAGATAGTTGTCATGTGAACCCTGTATTTGGCCCAGATTCCTATACCTAGAGCAACATTATAATCTATTAAATCAAACACGGTAGGTGTTTGTACAGCGGATATCTTGAACTCATGTATTTGAAGGTGCCTAAGATCACACAATGTGGTTAATCATGCAAGCCGTGACTAAGCCAGATTTTCTGGTTTCACTTTGTACTAATCAGTCATTTACTGGGTATCTATTTGTCTCTCCTTTTTACCTCAAATGTTAATGTTTTGCTTTTGCCTCTTTGTGGTCGAGTGTGGCAGTCAGACACCACATAAAAGCTTAGCTCGGCTCGTTTGGGCTTGAGTTTCCAACAGGACCTCGAGCTAAGCCAGAGCCAGGCTTCAGCAGGGCCGGACTGGCCATAGCGGGCACCGGGCAATCCCCCGGTGCGCCACACGGATGGGGGACGTTTTTGGGCCCCTGGGGGCCGTTTTTGTTACAGGGCCGTTTTTTGCAGCTTAGCTGCAAAATCTGCCCTGTAACAAAATCGGCCGAAAACCGGCCCCGGCAAAGAGCTCGGCAGCACCTCCAACCCCCCCGAGTAGGGAGGGGGGCCGGCCGAGCACTTTGCCAGGGCCGGTTGTGGTTCCCAGTCCGGCCCTGGGCTTCAGGCTCGAGCTTTCACCAACTCGCCCAACTCTCTAAAGTCCTGGGCTAAAAGTGAACGGTTTAATGTGGCTGTTGAGTGTTTTAGTCGGCATCCAACATCTGCCAACTGTAACCAATGCTATCAGACTGATCCCCTGCCCTGCCCTATCATGCTTTCCTTCCTCCTTATCAGAGCTAAGATCTTCTTAATGCGAACCACAAAATCAGCAGTTTTCTGAGGTAATCTGAACATAAAATGAATACCATCTGTGCATGCGAAATGACACTGTCAGCTTGTTTTTTCACTCCATTGTGTTCATCAAGAGGGGTGGGGCCCATGGGTCGGGAGGGGTATTCTAATGCGATGTGCCAATAATAAGTTGCAATCTCTGAGACCAGATCAAAGAAAGCTGTCGCCATGAATGTTCCACGCACCTTCTTAAATGACTGCATTTATAACAGAGCTGAAACACTCTCAAGGTCTTGGTTTGATCACATAAGTGCAGGCCCTCTCCTTTCTCTCTGGCAGCCTCCTGTCCACCCTGTGAGCGCAGAATGGCAGGATCCTGGCACGATCCGGGCGATCTGACCTCTGCAATTCACTCGTCTGGATCATCTTGAAGTGACATTGCCTGTCACAGCTCATCAGCCCGTCACGTTTGTGGCCTAATGCGCCTTGTCCTCTCGGATTAAAATGATACCACGCAGCAGTCGGGGCCTTCCGCCGTGGAGCGACACCGCCCCACACAGTAATCACGAACGGGTCTGTAGTTCCTTCCAAATTATGTGCAAATTGGATTCTGGATACTTCAGTGCTCTGAAAGAACGCTTAAGACTCATTTTGCCTCGTGGACTAATTCATATTTGTGGAAGAGGGAAAATGTGTTTTCTTGAAATATTTAACAAAAGGTTCAAAATATCCATATTTAGAGTCCCCGCCTAACCTCATAGCAGAAACTGCCCTGTGAGAGGTCGTGGCTTTCTAAACCATTTCATCAATAGGAATGTATCTCCTGCACCCGTGTGGGGCTGGGCAAACAAAGCAGCCCTGGCACACAATGCTCAAACCGGCTCTGCTCCTTTCATCTACTCCTCCTGCAATCTCGCTCTTTCCATCCATCCATTCCCTTTCCTTTTTATTTCTCCATCTTTTCTCCCTCGCTGGTCACTTTCGCTATATCTTACCCTTCCATTCCTCTCTTTCTCTCTCTCGTGTTGCCTTCCCATACCTTCTGTAGTTAATCTCAGCGAGCTGGGAAAAAGTGACAGTGGCCATAGGCTTTCAAAACCAGCCTCCAAGAGCCTCAGCCCACCGGAGAAATGCCCTGTGCAATAAAAGGCCTGTCATGCCCTGTTCTGCACAGAGTGACTCCTGGCTAATAAGAAGATCAATCAGTTTACATGTTCAATCTCTGCTCAATCACCTGTAATTCTGTGTGGGGATTTTGTCTTAGACTCCAAGAAAAAGTAAGGGCCAGATGTATCAAAGTTTTTTGCGTTCGCAAACGGGCATTTTGCCAAGTATGTAACTTTTTGCATTTGCAATATAGGTAATCACAATTTTTTGTGATTACCTAAATTGCGAATGCATTTAGGGAATAGCAATGTGCGATTCCCTAAATGCAATGTACGTAGCATTCGCTAAATGTGAATTTGCATTTAGGAATTGCAAATTACCGTCAACTTCAAGTTAATGGTAATTTGCACATCCTTTGTAAAATGCACAAAGTGCCATGTGGTGCACATACATGCCCTTAGGGCATGTGTGTGTGCCCTATGTGCACACTTGCCTTTTTTGGGGGTGCATCAGGGGGTCCTTAGGCCCCCTAGCGCCCTTGGATTTGCATTCGCAAATTGCGATTACCAATATGGTAATCGCAAATTGCGAATGCATTCCCATTTATTCCTATGGGCCTATAGGTCCATAGGAATGAATGGGAATGCATTCCCTAATAGGGAATCGCAATTTGTGATTCGCTATTAGGGAATGTTAAGGAATCGCAAAATATTTTGCGATTCCAACATATATTGCATTTTGCGATTCCAAAATTGCGAATCGGTAAAATTATCCATTTTAGTATCGCAAAAGCATTGCTTGATACATCTAGCCCTAAGTTTCAAGTTAGCTTAAGTTGGATTGAAAAGTAACTTCTCCATGCCACCAGAACCTCTCTTTGTTGTAGTTAGCAGAACACAGACACTACTGCAAAAGAGAGCAAAGATGAGTGATAATTACCATACACTGCAATACATTTTTTATAAACATTTTAAGATAAATCAGAAGTGAATTATTAAAAAAGAAAATGAATGAATTAGTTGATTGTACCTGTGAAATGTTATGGACAATCAGGCTTTATCAGGCAATATGGTTATGATAGAAAAGAATTATAGAAAAATTACAAGAACACACAAAATAGTTTACTACATTAAAGAAGCACATTTGCTTTTAAAAGTCACCAAATTATGTTATGGAGTCCATTTTGACAAGACTTGTTTGGAACCCTCACGAAAAACTTGCTGAACAAACGAAACATGAATGGTTCACGAAACAAACTACTTCTTCACAGGGGTGGACGCAAGTTCACTTAATGTACACCTCGGATCTGTGGTCTCAGGTGGTTTCGCCTTCATGGTCATTCATTGATAGATACTCCTTTGAGCGAGACAACCTCCAGTTCTACATTATAGTAACTCATTCTTTATGTACATTCCATCTAGAAGCTCTCACCATACACAAAACATTGTAGGGTTGTCAAGTGCAATAACATGTATCCTCTGAGAGAATGTCTATGTCTACTGCCTGAAACTAGTAGAATTCTAGTCTCAGATGAAGGCAACATTTGCTACTGAAGTAAATCTCAAAATTGCATAAATGTTTTTTTTTTTTTTTTTAGTCCTCATTACGCAACATTTAAAGTCAGGAGTTTTCAGGGACCTTCCTCAACTTCGTGGCACCCCTGAGGAAAGAGACCCCTTACGTCCGTATACTTATAAGAAGGAGGCTTGATTAATCGTAGTAAGTTGAGCTAGCCATTTTTCGCTACTCTTGCAAGCCTTCCTCGACATTGTTGCGATAGCGTAATCATTGGACAGTTTACAGAGGAAGTAGTGGAAAATCAGGAATATTGCCATCATATTACATGCATATTTTATATATACCACTCAACTTGATTCACCTCTTATGATATTCTTCCCACAGGTCCCAGAATTTATATTTTTTTGAGACGTATTTCTTATTTTTATCTAAATTAAACACTTTCAAAACTGAGGCCAACCATTCGTTATGAGTAGGGGGAACAGGAGTTATCCATTTTACACAAATCTCCCTTCTTGCCAAAAGAATCAAAATGAAAAGTAAGTTCTCTTGAGCTTTAGTGAATGGTCTTCCTACAGTCGTTCTTGAGACCCCAAAAATAACTAGGTCCATACTTACAGAAAGTTGTCTTCCAAATACCCCTTCTAAGGTAGTACCCACTTCTTTCCAGAAGGCATCCAGGATGGGACAGCGCCAGAACATATGTAAATCGTCGGCCATCTGTAAATCACACTTTGGACAGCTCTTCACTGTGGCCCCGTTCAATTTAGATAATCTTTTCGGTGTCCAGTAGGCTCTATGTACAGTGAGCAAATGATTTCTTTTAAGAGCAGCAGACGTTACTATTGACCAACATATGCTCATAGATACTTGCCATGCGTTACTTGTATCCAGCGTCGGCAGGTCTTTTCCCCAGATACTTTCTGGAATTCGGAAGTCGTCCTCCCCAGCCGAGATTAGGGCCCAGTACCAAAAGGAAGTTTCTTTCCGAAATGGATTAAACGTCTGCATCTTTATCTCCATGGTGATGTTACCTTTTCTAGATTCTTTAAGGGACTTACTCCAACTCAGTAGTTGGTAATATTTAAATTTCGAAAGAGTGGAGTTCGTGCATTCAGATAATATATCCCAATCAAGCAGTTTATTCTGAAACAGAAGCTGTCCCCATTCCGTTATTCCTGCTGTTCTTAGCGGTGTTGCTAAACTATCCTTAAGGCAGTCTGGTGTGGTCTGAGAATCCCAGATCGGGGCCTTATCACTATAAAAGGGGATATCCATTGTAGATCTAATACAGTACCATATTCTAGCGGCTGATTTCAGGACCTTTAGTTTAATTTTTTTAAAGAACTTCGGATGGCCGAATTTGTAGAGAAAATGACTGGTATTGTTTGTCAAAATACGTAAAAATAATGGATAATTTTCATAAGGACCCAACAACACTCTACTACTTTTAAATTGGAAGGCCCTGCAGTATTCTAATAGATCTGGGCTTGCTATTCCTCCTTGCTCTTTAGATCTTCTTAATTTACGCCATGCGATTCTTGGTTTTTTGGAAGACCATATGAAACTAGATAGGTCTCCCTGCATCTTTTTTATCTTTTCTCTGTTGAACTCGAGCGGGATAGCGTTAAAAATAAAGGTGAATTTAGGTAAGATTGCCATTTTTATGATGTTCGATTTACCCAGGAATGTTAGGGGCAGCGCTCTCCAGACTTTCAATAACTTTTTTACTTCAATCTCTACCCTATGAAAGTTTATTTGGGCAATTCTGTCAATCTCCTTCACCAGATCAATACCTAGGTATCTTATTTTTTCTTTACTAAAGGGGGATACGTAATTTTCATTCCAACTTACAGTTTCAGTTTTTGTTTGATTTATCTGATAACCAGATATCCTCCCAAAGTTTATCAAGGTCTCTTCTGTTGTTTTAAGAGCTTCTTCAAGGTCTGAAGTAAAGATCATGAGGTCATCTGCATATAAAGCAACTTTCTTGTGCCATCCCTGGTAGGTAAATGGGGAGATTGAAGAAAGATTCCTAAGATGTTCTGCAATCGGCTCAATATAGAAATTAAAAAGCAGGGGGGAGAGGGGGCATCCCTGGCGTGTACCTCTACCTATTTGGATGTTATTAGTTAGGTGACCGTTAATAAGTATTTTGGCTCTGGGCGAGTTGTAGATATTTTCTACTGCTTTTATGATGTTATCCCCCAGTTTAAATGTGTTTAATACTTCACTTAGGTAGGACCAGTTTACCCTATCAAATGCTTTAGCGGCGTCAATCGTAATTATTGATAGTGGAATTTTTTCTACAATAGCGATATCAATCATTCCGATCAACTCATGTGTGAGGTCCTGGAGATGCCTTCCTGCCATGAAGCCCTTTTGATTAGGGTTTATTAATGTTCCCGCTATTTTCCCTAATCTTTTTGCCAGAATGTAAGTAAAAATCTTGTAGTCGCAATTTAAGATGGATATTGGGCGATAGGATTCGCATTTCTTTGGATTTTTACCTGGTTTCAGAATAATAGAAATGGAGGCGTCGTTCCATGACTCCGGAATTTTAACGTTGTTCATAAAAATCTTGTTAAATAATATTGTTAAATGGGGGACCAGCGTATCTTTTAACTTTATATAGAATTCATTTGGGAGGGCATCAGGCCCTGCAGCTTTTCCTCTCTTTAGCTCTTTTATCGCTTGGGCAACCTCCTCTGATTTTATTTCACTATTTAAAGTTACTTTTTCCTCTGGGGATAAGACTGGTGTATTTTGTGCTTGTAGGAAATTGGTTATTTCTTCAATTTTTGGATTACAGTCCTCAGAGTAGAGGTTAGTAAAAAAGGCCGAGAATTCTTCTTTTATTACTTTCTCTTCAAACCCGTTTTGAGAGCTGTCTGTTGGATCTATGTAATTTATTTTATTTCTAGCTTGGTCTGTTTTGAGCTTCCACGCAAGCATTTTCCCGCAGCCTTCTCCATACTCATAATGGGCAAGTTTACTACATTCCCATCTTTCCCTGATTTTGCCTTCTAATAATGACGATAAATTTTCCTTCAATATGAGCCTTTCCCTAATTAATTCTTGATTTTTAGGGAGGGAAGTGTCTATCAAGATCTGTCGGCCCAGTGTTTTTATATTCTCTTCTATTTTCTGGATCTCTTTTTTTTCATTTCTTGATTTATGAGTAGCCAAGCCACAGATCTTGCCCCTTATTACTGCCTTGTACGCGTCCCATATCACTTGGAGTGAGGCACTTCCATTATTGTCTTGGAAATATAATTCTGTCTCCTGTGTAAGTTGGTCAATTATTATGGGATCTAGGAGGACAGAACGGTCTAGAGTCCATCTTGGTATTGTTACATCGTCTTTTATTTTTAGTGTCATTTGGACAGCCGAGTGGTCTGAAAGATGAGCAGGAAGGTGGGTCAGTTTATGAGTATTTTCTACTAATCCCTGATCTATTAAGAAATAGTCAATTCTTGAATGTATTCCAAGCTTTTTGTTGTTAAAGGTAAACCTATCCTGTTTGGAGCCCTTCTCATCCCATACATCAAGTAGGTTTAGGTCTCTTTTATATATTCCCAGCCATTCTCTCATTTTGGGCAGGCTGTTCTGTTTTCCTTTTGGGATCCGATCTGTGTTTGGATTTAGAATTATATTAAAATCTCCGCCCAGGATCACTGGAAAATTTACCGAAATCAGGTGGGAGTATAATGATTGTAATGGGGTAGGATCATCTATGTTAGGGCCATAATACCCGGCTAAAATAAAGGTGTTGTTAAGAAAGGTAATCTTGGCTAGCGCCCATCTCCCCTTAGGGTCTGTCTCAGATGATAAGATTCTTGCCTTCAGAGATTTTTTTATGAGGATAACCACCCCTTTTGTGACGCATTGTTGGTCCGTACAAACATAATCCTCGACCCAATGAAGAGTTTTAATGATCTCCTCCCATTCTGTTTTCATTAGGTGATGAATCGGATAATTCCTGTAAGGAAATTTTTAAAATTGTTAGAGACTTCACTTCCCCATCCTTAGCCACTTCTGTGCAGTGTCATTCAGAATCTTGGCTGAATGAACTTGCACTTTATTTTGTTGAGAAAATAACCACTATTCAAGCCGACCTTGCCATTCATTCTTTTCAGCCTCGGGCTGTGGATCCTGATGCTATCTCTCTTGTTATTCCCACTCTCTGGGAATTTCCGCAGCTAAGCCTTACTGCTTCACTGGATCATTTGACAAGCTTGAAATCGGGCTCTCCCTGTGATCCTTGCCCGGTCTCGTGTCTTAACAAAATAGCCTCTGTGCTAAATAGTCCCATTAATTCCATTCTAAATTCCTCATTGTCCTCTGGCATTGTGCCACAGGCCTGGAAGAGCGCCTGTATTATTCCTTTAATAAAAAAACCAACTTTGGATCCCATCATACATGCCAACTATAGGCCTATTTCCCTACTCCCTGCTTTGGCAAAGGTGGCGGAAAGACATGTGCATCGATCCATCTCCGATTTTATCGAGACTAACAACTTATTGCACAGTACTCAATCTGGGTTTCGTGCGAATTATAGCACCGAGACCACATTACTGGAAGTCACCACCGCCATTAGGGAGGTTTTAGACTCAGGAGGAAAGGCCATGTTGGTTATGTTAGACTTGTCGGCGGCGTTCGACACCGTTCCCCATGACACTCTCCTAATTCGACTCTGGGATTGTGGTCTAAGGGGGACGGTGTGGAAATGGCTTAAATCATTTCTAGCCAACCGTCGACAAACGATCTGGGCGCCACCTCACTCCGCAGCTATGTCAGCCCTGGAAGTGGGGGTCCCTCAGGGGTCTATTCTTAGCCCCCTGCTTTTTAACATCTTTATGGCCCCCCTCGCAGAGGTTGCGGAGTTGTTTGGCGCCCAGATCGTGTCTTATGCTGATGACACCCAGCTCTTGTTCACTCAGAATAAGAACGAGGTGTTTGATGGGACCCGCATCAGAGGCTGCTTAGAAGCAGTCTTTGATTGGTTCAGGAGGCATGGCCTGAAATGCAACTCCGATAAATCGGAGCTGCTCTTTTTCGGGTGTGTCTCCGAACCAAACTGGAAGAACTGGTGGCCTCAGGATCTTTTTCCCCCTGCCAATGCCAGTACCAAGGCTAAAAACCTTGGTATTATTGTTGACAACGAGTTGACTTTTGGACCTCAAATAGCCTGTCTTGCAGGGAAGTGCTTTGGTATCCTACGGATGCTCAGGAAATTCCTCCCTTTGGTTTCTGTGAATCATCGAAGGGTTATTGTCCAGGCATTGGTAGGGTCGCGCCTGGACTATGTTAATGTCCTTTATTTAGGTCTTCCTAAGTATCTTGTAAGAAGACTCCAGGTCGTGCAAAACTCAGCTGCTCGGGCCATTTATGGTCTACCTAGACGAGCTAGTGCTTCCAATCTGCTGAAGGAATTGCATTGGCTTCCTATAGCCAAAAGGGTGCTGTTTAAAAGCCTGACGCTTACCTATAAGGCCCTCCATGATTTGGGCCCTAGGTATATTAGAAAGCGCCTTGCTTTGTACCAACCGAGCAGAGCTCTTCGCTCCGCCTCCTTGTCTACAATGCGCGTTCCATCCATCAAACGAGCCAGACAAGGGGGGCGTTCGTTTCATTACCTGGCCCCACGTGCTTGGAATGAACTTCCAATTGCTCTTAGACAGGCCCCTAGTCTGTTGTCTTTTAGAAAGGCATTAAAAACATGGCTTTTTATTTAGGAATTGTGTTGTCTTTTATTTTCAGTTATGTTTCCTTTCCATTAAAGGTCCTCTTCGCCAAAGCGCCGGGACACTCCATTGTGAGTAGCCGTTGCGCTATAGAAGAGCCAATTAACATAACATAACAACATAACAGGTGTGTTTCTTGTAGGATTAAAATTTCGCTATCGGCAGATTTTAAATATTCAAGGATTTTCCTTCTTCTGCTCTTAATTCTTAACCCATTAACATTCCAGGTAGTTATTTTTATATTCTTCAGGTTTTTTCCCATCTTCCTCTATAAGGTGGATGGCACTCGTCATTAATCAATTGGTTCCTGATTCTCTCCTCTGGTTTGAGATGAGGACATTTTTTTATTTTTTTCCCTATTTTGCTCCCAACCACCATGTGCTCCCCCCCCTCCCCCTCTTCCCCTCTTTCAGCCCCTCTTGAAGTGGCTGAAAGCCACTTATGTTTGTGGTTATATAAAAAAAAAAAGCAAAAGAGAAAAGGAGGGACGAGGAGACATGAACCCTCCCCGGGAAAGCCTCCCTTTCCTTTGGGCCTTAACTATAGCCCTCTTTGAGCCCCGTGCCTGTATTTTTCTGTATTCTAAAGAAAAAGGAAGATAAGGATGCTAGTATTATAATTAAGTCTTAAGACTAGTTTTCATTGCTTCATTATAAGTTTATCTTGCCCAGAACAAGTATATTCAGTCTAGGAATGGGCTTGAGATTGGGATTGAATTTGAATTTGATCCCGCATCTGTACTAACAGATTATCAACTTCTAGAGGATCTTTGATATTGTACATCTTGTTCCTCCACATAATCCTGAGTGAAGCCGGGAACTTCATTTGGACTGTAGCCCCGAATGATTTTAGTTCAGGCATCTTTTGACCCAACTCCCATTGCCTGTCTTGTGTCACTTTCGCAATGTCGGATCGGATCCTAAAAGACCAGTCATCCCTATTGTATGTTCCAGTTTTTAGAGCTTCACTCAGGATCCTCTCTTTGATGTTATAAGATTTAAAGTTCACGAGGATCTTCCTTGGATTCTTTCTCTCCTTAAGTTTCCCAAAAGGATCACGGTGAACGCGCTGAATGTCATTTTCCAGGTCTAGGGTTTTACACCACGGAAAATATTCCTCTATTAGCGATATTATAAACTTCTTAATGTCTGACCCTTCTTTCCCTTCCGGCACGTTAAGAATTCTCAAGTTAGATCTCCTAGACTGGTTTTCCAAGGCTTCCAGTTTTTCCTCCATACTTTTGTCCTTTGCTTTTAAATCTCTTATATTTCTTTCTGATGCTTCCACCCTCTTAGTCAGACCCTCAGCTACAGCTTCCACTGTAGAGACTCTCTCATTCAACGCCAATAACTTAGAGTCCAAAGATTCAAATCTATCATGAAGTTTGATTTGATTATCCTCTGATATCTTAAATCTGGATGTCATCTCTACAAACATTTTCTCCATAAGGACCTCCATATTGCTACTAGGCTCACAGTACATTTTACCAGATTTATCAGATTTAGAGTTAATGTTAGTTGTATCTGAGATGTTGACGTCAGGGGATACAATATTTGTAGCATTCTCTAGTTCTGAAGCAGGAGGCAAAGTAGAACAACTAGGGGTAGGCACATTTCCAGAGAAGGCTTGAGGTGTAGTTATTGACTGACTCAGAGTCTGGCTGGAGGACTGGTCCTGGGATTGGACTATCGTCTGTGGATTCTCAAAATCCTGACTCTCTAACTCCCTCATAGAGATTTCTACCAAAAGGTTGCTCGGATCGTTTATATCCCCCATTAACGGCTGAGGTAGCATTGGTTCGGTAGACTTTTCCATCACAGATATAGAATGGAGTTTGTCCTGTACTTTAAAGTAGGACCTCAAGGAGGGTGTGATTTTTGTTATAGATTTTCTTCTCTTTTCAACTAGTTCCTGCCTCCCTTCTGATGCCCCTTTCTTATTCACTGGTATCCCTTTATCTTGTTTAGGGGCTTTACGCGAAACTCTCTTTGTGATTCGCGGAATAACAGTTTGTTTAAGAGCCGGAGGAGCTGATTTTTTAAGGAATAACCTGTTCCTTAAACAGTAAGAGGACTTTTCCTGCTGAAATAAATCAGGATCGGACTCGGGATTAGCAGCCGGATCTGAATTGTCTACTATGGTATCAATTTTATCTGTACCTATAGCACTGCAACTAGCTAGAACCCTTGTTTGCTTTGACAGTTCAAGGATTACTGGGGGTAAGGTGGCGCTAATTGTGCTTTCCTTCTGCCCCTCCACTTTTACTCCACCCAAACTTTGTAAATTGGTATATTGTAATTGTGTCTGTAGGTATTGTGACAATATGTTACTCTCACAAGCTTCTGTCAGGTAGCTTGCCTGGAGCAGGTAATCAGAGCCGTTTAGATTATAAAGATTATATAAATTATATAAATTTCCCAAAACTGGGGTGTCAGTTACAGACTGTGTGCTACTGTGCCGAGGCTGAGGCCGTTGTATCTTTACCAATGAGCCTGCAGAGCGGAATTGCTTAATTCTTCTATTTTTTATCTGAACCTCAGGGCTAAAGAATTCCCCTCGGGAGTGCGTCCGGCTTCTAAATGCTTCTACTCCCCCCGCCTTACCTCTGACACTAAATGAGAACCGACTCACTGCTTTCCTGCAGTTCCGCCGTGCTCGCAAGGCAACCTCCCACTTTCCAGTATCTGGGATTGTGATGAGCTCCGAATCGAGCTCCGAGTCACCGATATGCAGGCAGCGTTCCACGGTGTTCTCTAACTCACCAGCGGGGGCTGGGGGAGGATCTTGGACGCTGACCAGGATCAACATGAAGTAGTTTGAGCAAGGAGCAGGGAGCAGGGAGAGTCACACGGCAGGTAGGAAAACCGGCTTTGCTTTTTTTTTTTTTTTCACTCCGGAGAAGCCGAGAAAAGCTTAGAAAGCTGGAAAGCCGAAGAAAGGCAATTGCGCAAGTGTCTTCTGTGTCTCCAATAACTAAGCTTAAGAAGCACTAATATCTTAGTATGCCATAGATTAAATGCCCCCGCGATCACATCCTCACCGCAAAGAACCGCACATAGAGCACAGGCACGGAGCTCCCGACCGGTCTCAACAGCCGGCCGCCATCTTTCCCCCCAAAAATTGCATAAATGTTGCACATATGTATTTTTGCAGCACTGTTAAGCCTTTTACATCTGGAATGAACCAACATGTACATTCCAGTCTACCAAAATACATGCATGGCATAAAAGTGAGACAAACCCATCAATGCCAACACTGTGCACCATCTCAGTGTTTTGCTAATTTTGCAAGTAATGGTAACTTCGGCATGCTCCTTCCCTAGAATTCCAAAGAGAAATATCCCTGTATGATCAGTATCGATGATGTACAAACTGGTTTTTAAGAAGTATGCCAACTCTAGTGTTTAAGGGTTGGAGGTATTACAAGGGCCCACATGTATGATGCACAATTGGAATGTATGTACAGAGGAACACACTAAACCGGGGGGGGGGATGGGTGGGGAGGCGCAAAGCCTACCCAGGGATCCAAAAGTGCTTAGAAAATGAAATAATACTAACAGATGAATAAAGTGTACCCGAATAAAGAAGCACAATGTAAAATTAGAGGTTAAAACTGAGTTAGTATCCGGCGATTGATTAGCAGGAACAGTGCTGGTGAATTAAACAAGATACAGTATGGAAGAGGAGAGCCTCAATTGAATTTAGAAAAGCTCCAACCTTACCATTAAAATTTTAAATGTTGACTTTTAAAAATGTATTTGTGATAGAATCAAAGATTTCATCATTTCTGTATTTGATTGATGAATGCCTGTTTCTGTATGTATTCTTTGTGTATTGGTTTGCAGTTCAAATCATCGAACATGCTTAGGCCAGAGGTCCCAGCTTCCAGTAATGAATAAGTGGGGATCCCTGGATTACATTAATCCAGGGTTCCAGTAATGATTAAGTGGGAGTCCACAGAAGTCAAAATTTAAGACCCACTGCACTAAACAACTTCGCTTGTTATGTGAACCTCCTCCTATGGTCTTTATTATTAACAGATTACACAGAAGGAAGAAGCAACTCCTAAAATCTTATTTCTTCTTAGGTCACACCTACAGACAGCTTTCAGTTGTCTGTTTTGTTTTCAAAAACGTATTCTGGATAATACCAATACTATCCGAGGGATTTGGTCCACTGCATTGCTAGGCTGACTTACTTGATGGCCTTTTTGGGTTTCGCCTGCCGAAGGCTGCGCTCTGCGCAGCTTTTCGGCGCAGGCGAAATCCTTTGTTAACTATAAGTGCTTCGGGAACGTCCCCCGGCTCCCATTGGCTAGCTCCATAAATGGAGGCTAGCCATTGGGTGCCGGATCTGTCCGTCAAGGCCGGACCAGATTCGGGGGCGTTCTCGAGAATTTTTCTCTTTTGGCCACGTCATGCGGCGGTGGGCGGGGCTTTTTTTTTGGCTGGTTGAGGTTTGTTTGGGCCATTTGGCGGCCGACCGCCGGCCGAGGAAGTCCAGGTGAGTGGTTCCTTTCCTGTCCGGTCCTTTCCCGCCCCCCCCGCTATCCGTTTCTTTCCCGCCCCCCCTCCCCTCGTCCGTGTCTTTCCCGCCCCCCCCCCCTTGTTTTATTATTTTGTGGGTTGGGAGTGAGAGGGTAGATTGCTCGGTATATTAAATAATTGTCTGGCAGAGAGGAGGACCCTGCGGAGTTCGTCTATGCCCATGCGGGTTGTTGGTGAGAGGCTCTAGTTCAGTTTTCTGCTTTGCATTTTGGTATTTGTAGTCCCGTTTCTCAGTTATTAATACCTGTAAGTTCCTTAATGGAAAGCTAAACCGTTGTGATGAGGATAAGCTACTCTCGCATGAAGTTTGAAAACTTCAGAGTTCTGCTTCGGTGATAAGCTACTCTCGCATGAAGTTTGAAAACTTCAGAGTTCTGCTTCGGTATTTGTGTTACTTTTGAAACATTAAGCCAGCCACTTTATCGCTCACTTTGTTAGCCGCTTATTTTCGTTTGTAGGTGGGGCTTGCTTTAGTCTTTGCGTTCAGTGCCTGGCCATGCTTTTTTCTGGACCTGGAAACAGTGGGTTTTGTCCCTCTTCTTTTTCTAGCGCAGAAAACCCATAACACTCATGAGAACAGACAGTGGGGTGGTGTACTTCTGGGAAGCACTGGAGCTGGACTTGTACTTCCGGTACGGCTTCCCGGCGCTCTCCGGCCAGCTTTCTGCCGCTGGCTCCCGTACGCGGCCAGTGGAGGGGACTCTCCCCTCCGGCGCTGCCTGCTCCCCGCTCTGAGGCCCAGTGGTGGCGGTGGCGGGGCGAGCTGAGGCCGCGGTGAGCGAGATATGGATATACTGACCATCATCTCAGGATGTCTTTTTCTAGCCGCCGACATCTTCGCCATCGTGAGCATCGCCAACCCCGACTGGATCAACACCGGCGAGTCTGCAGGTGAGGAGGGAGAAGTAGGGGCGAAGTCGGTGGTAAAGGATGCTCTACAATTGGGGGGGGCGGCTCTGCAGCATTATTTATACGGCAGGGTGCCATGGCATGAAAGTGTGTGTTTGGGGAAGTAAACCAGGGGTCTGCGAGTGAGCAGTCTTACGGGCCGTAGATGTCTTTACCAAAGATTAACGGACTTTTAGCTTTTGAGCTTGTAATAAATATAGACCGAGCGTGCATTCGGAATCTGCTGTGTATCTGGGAACCTGAAATCCACCTAGTTATGAAGAACCTTCCTTAGTTGTGCTGTACAAGGGCCCTTCGATGCCTGTGTGCGACAGTGTTCATGATAGTGTGTGGTGGTACTGTAATTCTCACTACAAAGTACATGCCTGTCTGGCGGTAACTGGAAGCTGGCATCCGGTTCAAGGGGTCTTGAGAAACACCGAGTGGTGGTGAGAGGATAGTGGTCGGCGGGAAGAAAACAATGCCCGTGTGGACGGTTTGCATTTTAAGTAAAATGAGAATAAAGGCTGGGATGCAGTAACGTATGCGTGTAAGTGTGTGATCCTCTACCTTTGAGCTGACGGTCATCAGAACAAGGATTTTCATCCCGGGGTCTGCGATTTACTTACAGTGGTCCACTGATAAAGTAGACTGAGCCGAAGGTGGGTTTATGATAAGAGATGCGTAAGCACTGTCCCCGGAACAGTGCTCAATGCATGTTGTGTTAAAGGTATTCCATTACAAGTATGGTGCTTGTGTATAGATGTCGTCAATGTTTTACGATTTTAACATGTTCCACTATCGAGGAGCGGGAAGATGGATGTGAGATGATCGTGCATAATGTTTATACTGAAGTGTTTCTAAAATGTTTGTTTTCACTGTGTTTTCAAAGAAAGGGATTCTCTTTAATGAATTTGTTCATGTTATTTGTGCATTGAGACACACTTATTTAAGGGCGTGAAAGTGACACACTTGTAAGATTGGCACCATCTCACCGGTATCTGTACCCCCTTGCTTACAAAAATTGGACCCCTTCCCCATTTCCAAGTAAACCCCATAAGCTGTGCAGGCAGCCTTGAACCTTGATGAGAGTGAATGTCTGTTCCCGCACAGTACAGCCCTTGCCATCGTTATATAGTCGGCATGACTAAAGTGAACTAACTCTTCAGAGGGGTGAGAGTTACAGTTGAGAAGGAATACGGTACCACCATATCATTTTTCCAAATCGGTGCCGCTGTCCTCCCCCCCTGCCCCCCCGCTGTCCGTGTGCCCGACTTGTAGATGACATCATCCCTAGCTGCAGAATAGCGGCGTCTGCTGGGATTTGTGGTTCTTTCATCCCCTCGGAAAATAGATTTAGCAAACGTTTTTTGCACCTTGGATAGTCATCCGTATTTTCTCACGCCCAGATGTTTATAAACCGGTTTGGGGTTTGTGGAAGGATCAACAATGTTGTAACTAATACAGTAGGCACTGCTTGTGCTCATAAGTATAGAAAAATCAATTTCCTTCACAGTTATTTAAGCGTACACAATTGCGTTTTTATGACAATCGGGGTATACGTCAGTCTGAGCCTTATAACAATCTGCCTTCATCACTGAGTATGTTCCAGGGTGTCAAAGACTGCTGTGTAGGTTAGATGGCACTTGTCAACTTTGTAAGGAGTTCTACTATGGAAACATGTATGCTGTTTGATTCTTTTGGGTGGCAAGTTCTGAATTTTATTGTGCTTTTGCCTGTACGGGACAAATACATGGAGAGAGTAATAAGAAAATGACTCGACCAGTAATAAAAAAAAAGTATCCACAATAATCCTACGGTTGCAAGCCTCATAACTGGTTCCTTTTTTTGGCCTCACTCCTTAATTTACATTTACGATTACAATATTAGTTGAAATGCAGCTTGGAGTTAGCAGCAGTGGTCCAGTTAATACGTCACACTAGTGAGTGGTAAAGTGAAAAGACATGTGTTCAGGCATATTGGAAAGTGTTAAATAGATCACTGCCTTACAACTTCATATGTGTTAGTGGCTGACAAGGCTTACTGTTGAAGAAAAGCCTGCAGGCAATCAAGACTCTGTTCATCGGTGTGCAAACATAGGGTGTTATCTTTGAATACTTTTTAAAAAAATTCTTTCTAATTATTTTGCGTTCTAAGATGGGTCACTCATGGCTCCATAACACGTTAGTCATCTTGGGAAGGGTAAAGAATGGTTAAGTTAGCAAAGTATTCAGAGCATGCTGTCTGTATGTACATATGCAGGATTGGTCTTTTTTTAATGGTTTTCCTAATGTTTTTTTCCCCCGTACTTTAATTATTTTACTGTTCCTAGATGGCCGACGTGTTGAAAAAATTCTTTGGCTTACCTAGTTAGAAAACTGATAAAGTGCTATCAAACAAAACCATCATTGCAAAAGCCAAAAGCGCTAAGGCCGGATATTAAAGCCAGACTCTTTGGCTTTGCCAGTGCTCGTTATTGGTTTAGGTACAGTTCTCAGTGGCAGTAGAGTAGCGTTTTAACTTACTCTTTTCCGAAATTCTTCATGCACAAACTGATATACAGTACCTGTTGCTGATGCCTACAATTCTCCATACCTTTGTAATTCTTGTGAGAAATGTACTCATTTTAATTGAATTAACAAAGGTTATAATATTGTGTGGGATGGTCAAAATACAAACCGATTCTCTACTTTTCAGACCACAATTGTTGAAATAGTTTGCATGCTGATTTTCAGGTTAGTGGGCCTGCACCTAGTTAAAACTAGTAACTTCGGACCAGTCAATAAAGTGGACATCATGAAAATCTAGGCTTAAAATGAGAATGGAGAGTGACTAGGGAGTGGAGAGTGACTAGGGAGTGGAGAGTGACTAGGGAGTGAAGAGTGACTAGGGAGTGACTAGGGAGTGCAGAGTGGTGACTGCAGAGATTAAGCTAATGGCAATGTAAATGACAATGCCATTTATTTATCTGTTTTCAAAACCAACACATAAATACAAATTTTGTCATTTACAATGCCAATAACTCTAACTTTTCCAAAGGCGAAACCATTGCATTGTAAATGCTTGTTTGTTACTCTCATTTGCTTGCTTCTTGTTCCATGGCTTTCCTTGCTGTATTTGGAGCATAACTTCTTTGCCATCATTTTGACTGGATGACTTATGTACTTCCACTGCTCACATTCAGGGAACTACTTTTTTGTCTTTTTCTTGCAGCACTCCCTTCGAGTGCAGGTTTCTTTGCTCTCTCCCTTACGTCTATCTTCCCAACTAAAATCCCTGCCATCCATAGTAAAATCCCTTCCCATGTCTGTTTTCTAAATGTTGTCCTGTTGCCCCCCTTCTCTGTTGCTGTGCACACATGCATCTGCTTCTGCCACTCGATGAGAATTACTCTATTCTTCCTACCCACCGGAGCTTCTCCCTACCTCAACCTACACTGCTTATCCATCTCCTCTCATTCTTTTTAAATAGTTTTACATCTTTTTTGGAAGACCTGACAGTCGCAATTAGCTGTCAGGTCGCTCCTCCCTTAAAAAGAAAAAAAAATAATAATAATAATCTTTTTTAATTCATTTTCCAAGATGGTCGTAGATAATCTTGAAACAGTAAATACAAAAATGGTGTTAATATGCCAAGACGAGCATGTATTATGATCCCTAGGTAGCCGTAGCATCATGATGCATATGTGCACATGATTGATGATACATGCGTTCTTGTGCTTTTTTTTGTTTAATTTCTGACTGTGATGTTCAGCATCAGCAAAACCCTTGTTTGGGCAATGCTGAATGTCAACGGCAAAGGCAATTATGAAAAAGCATTGGTGAAGCCAAAAAGTGGAAAAGGCAAGCCCTAATGGCTTTGTCAATGCTTGTATTTATGTGGTAACACTTCAAAAGAAGTGTTACATAGGATCAGAACATCTCACACATTAAAAGTAAGCTAGGAGGTGGAATTAAAATGCAGCAGAATTCCCATAACATCTAGTTAGCCACCAAACACTGGGCACAACGCCAATATCTCAGCATAGTTCCAAAGTAAGTAGGACAAGGACAGAGCATGATCATTCTATACATCGTTTCTTCTTTCAACCACGTTTCTATATCCTTTTCCAAACTCAAAGCATGCTAACCATCACTGCATCATACATGACTAGGTGGCCTTATGCTGTACTGTTCTGAGTACATGACTGGGGTAGTGAAACGCATAACACTGAATGCCCATTTCTAGTAATGGACTTTTATATTGTTTCATAGCACATGAAATATAAAGGCTAGCCTCGATAGAATCTGCATGATGAAGGTAGTAGAGGTGCAGAGAGGAAACACCCAAATAAATCTATGTGATGTAGAACTCATACTGATACAACGTTGGTGCCAAGTGTCCTAAACCACCACCATGACCGGTGATCCGAATATATGATCCTACATGCTCTGTTTTCTGCACCAATCTGTCAATACCATTGAATGAAGCAATGCACCCTCATCTCATCGATATACTACTGCGGCTTCAAATGCCACAACATTAACATGACCTTAACCTTCACTTGCCATGACCACGACATGGCAGAAGCACCCAAAATGCTAGAACTGGACTTAAAATAGTTAAAATGCCACATGACTGTCATAGCTGGTAGAATTAATAGTCTCATTTGATGTAATGGTTTTATAAAAGTAATGGACGTGTCGATCGAATAGCAGAAAAAATGATTTAGCTTTAGGCATTCGCTGAGAAGTGCGCATATGCAATATCTCACGCAGTCACACCTAGGGTGGTGGATGAACGGGCAAACAACACAATATGTTACCTAAGGTTGTCAGAGAAGGACTTCTTAGAGAGTAATGAATAGCATAAACTGGACTGTGGTGGGCCTTGGTGCTTAAGTAAGTTGTTTGCCAGGCACTGTTCTCTGTTCACAAGAACACTGAATATACAGAGTGGAGATGGCATAGCACAACCAAAAACAGGAAAACTAACTCAAGCACCCAATATATTTCATGCTGCACTTACAGCCCACTTATTCACAGAAATAATGTTTTTGGGGATCTTTACCTATGATGGGTTTCTGGAGACCAGGGGTTTGTTTCTGTGTAGCAGGCGTAAAGTGATGTACTTGGCGGCCTTGAAAGAGGTGCCACAGTTAGTGCGCTCCTGCAGGAGGGAGTAATATTATCTCCACAGGGACTTAGAAAGCAGTGACTAGCACATGTAGCTGTACTCAGAAAGTGATGGTGCTTGCGGGGATGTGATGGGTGGTGTTCCAACAGAGGCAAGTCTATGTGTAAATATAGAATGTCCTAATCTTTTCGATCAGAGATGCTGCCTGGAAGGATCCGTTGAAAGGGGCTGGCCTGGGCCAAATCTGTGAATCCCCAGGGTGGCAGCCCAGGTCTTTTCTCGAGGGTCTCAGTCTGGGTAAGGCATGTTATTTCTGGACAGACATTTGACACCTCAGACATGTTGGTTTACTAACTGTCCTTTATTATTGTTGCCCTGGCTGTTAAATGTGTTCTTCTCCTTCTGGGGGAGCTTACTTCAACCCAAGCTGTCCCTGTGCTGCTCTATCCTAAGAATGTCTTACTCCTTCCCAAACTTCCTAACCTATCCTTGGGACCGGTAGTGGTCTCAGGTGTCCTATGAAGGATCATGTTTTGTAGGGTCTTAGTGACCTCATTGCAAAATGACAAAGCATAGCCAAGAAGGAGGTGGCTGGAGTCTCAGGGAAATTGTGACTATGTGGGACAGGCTAGACTGACTTTAGTCACTCATGCACAGATTCCCAGGAGACCTCTGGATCTCACGCTGTCTCTGGAGTCAAGAGGGAGGCTGATGATGGTGAGAAGCAGCAAGAATGTGGAATCAATAGTATCTTTTTGGGGTAACATATGGTAGGTCACCACTGTAGGGCTACCAACCCTCATGGCTGAGATAGGGCACAGATGGGATATCACCACAAGATGAAGGGGAGGGGGTAGCCACAGCCTGAGCAATCAGACAGACATGATTATAGGCTTAGTTGTTCCATTCAGTTGATCTGTGGGTGATGCCCAGGGTTTAGACTCTCACGTCAACTCACAAGGGCAAACCATCTCCTCTCTCAAGAGAGCATACAACGGCAGGCTAGCTGAAACATCTAAATAGACTGAAGCAAACAAATAATTTATTTCCAGATGTCAAACGAGAGAAGAGATCCAGTATCTAGTAACCCATGTGGTAACATATAGGCAACCAATGTGGTAACCAAGCATTCCAACTCAACAGCATGAGTATAATTCAATCAGTTACTTCCCAGTCCTGCACACAGGCATATTTCAAGTTTTCCACTCTTGTAAAGAGAATGTGAAGGAAAGGATATTCAGAAGGGTGAGGCATTAACACTTAGGGTGATGAGGGGAGACGTTTTTTGGAATGTAAAGCATTGTTACTGGACAGTTGGGACATTTCTCAACATTTGACTCACTCTGTAGAAAAAGGATAAGAAATTGATCTCTGTTCTCACCCTACAATAGTTTTCCAAAGAGACAGGCTTAAGGCAAAGTGGAGGTGGATTGCTTTTGCAAGATTTGTCTTCTTTGACAGTATTTAAAATTTGTGTGGCTCAGGAGAGCAAACAATTATTTTGCCCCTTTTGCTACAGACAGTAGGTCCTGGGTCCATTTAATGCCTGCGGAGGTGGTAACTGTGAGGTCAGATGAGGAGTGGACAGTTTCGTTTCAACCGATCTAGCACGGGCTAACCTCAGGTTCCAGAAATATGGCACAGAAACAAAGGCAGAAATGAGCTTAAGATTTTGACAGTTGGTTTAGAGTGTTGAAGACAGTCTTGAAGCCACCTCGCCGCCAACATGTCTCCCAGATGCGCAAGAAGGATTGAGCCACTGCACTCCCCCGGGAGCTCTTTTCTGGCCAAGAAGATACTGAGGCAGAGCCACACTCCAACCACAGTTTGATTTATTACTCAGTACTCAGTAGAGTGAGTGTAATACATGGATGGAATCAAGAAAGACATGGCCTGGACTCGACAGCAAACATCCTGGTGTTCCTCATCCTTCCAAAGACAGGGGCGTGGCCAGGGAAAAGGCCACAGAGTATTAGGGAATGTTAATAAACTGTCTTTTCAGAGTCTTCCCATCCGAAATTTTTCTCTGACTTCTCAAAGTTCGAACCAGACAACGTGCAAGGGTTTTGCATATCAGTTCCTGCGAGGACAACCAGCCCTTTGAGGTGCATGCTGCTTTTTGGAGGAAGGCGGGGAGAGGAAAAGGAGAGAGTGATGGACGTTCATTACATGCTCCACTGTAAAACTCATGGCCAGCTCCTAAATCAAGTGAGTGGAAGTAAGTTGATGCCAAGCCCTGTGCAGCGGAGAGGCAGGACAATATAACTCCTCGCAAAACGGCAAGAACCGTTTTAATAAAGGCGCAGCGTGAAGATCTAGTCCTTCAAGTTAATGTGCTGCTGGTTTCATGTGACGGCATCTCTGGGCTGTAAAAGCTGTCACTGTAGATTCCTATGCGACTGGGGCTCAATGAGATTTGCGTCATTAAGCTTCACCCTGGCAGGCAAAGGCCTTTTATGTCAGAAGAAGCCCACATGGGGAAGGGGAAATTAGACAGTGCAAGGTACATGCGCTTCCCTGTAAGGCCCGGACTATTTGAACATCTGTATGATTCCTATGAATGAGGCAAAAGGTGCTCACAGAATAAAATACATTATTTTAGCTCTCCGACGTTGGATCGTTTGAAGTGATTTTATATTCTGAGTATTTAATAACCTGGATGTTAGACGGCGCAAACGTCTGACACATCGCAAGAAATACAATTGTCTTCGATAGTCCCCAGATCAAAATCATCTCACTCTTGGGGAAAGCGTACGTCCAAAATGGCCGGTGATTCCATATAAGTTGACAATTGGGCTCTGTACATTTTCAGAGATAATTTACGTGTGTTTGGAAAACCGAGGAGCTGCACAGCACTCTGACCCTGACCTTATATGTGGATTTTGTTGTATTCTGTGCCTTTAAAATTGTACGGAGCGAGTATGCTAGAATATAGTACATGGCAGACGTTGCTGTGTCTTCCAGTGGGTGGACGTTGGGAACATCTTTCTCATAGTAATTTTTTATTAATCGTCTCTTGCCGGAGGCTCTACTTTTGGAAAGTGGTGACCAGGATGGGATCAACGCCAACCTCGAATTGTACCCCACAAAATTGGTGAAGCAATGCCAGGCAGGTCCTATGTTGAGCGAGAGCACTGATTACCACGCGCTAGCGGCATGATCTCTGGTGTATATCCTTTTAATACGTGTGTGCCATCTGTGTCGAGCTCTAAAGGTTTACGCAACTTATCTTGGGTGACTATCTACTAATGCAGCATCTTTGCAGCGTAGTAAAGCATCTGTGGGTCATGCTTGGTATCGCTGGCAGTATTTGATGGCTTTCTTTACCTGGCCGTGTTCACACTCTGTTTCCAAGACTGCCCCACAGCTCACTCACCTTGCTAATACATTTGCGGCTACGCTCGGTAATCGAAGTTCAGCGAGACCAATGTCTCCAAAGCAGAAGATTCCTTGGCTCTTTTGCTGTTATAAATGGGGTTGTGTTGTGGTGCATAGCTGACCAGAGGCAATAACAATGCGATATATAAGGCACACATGTCGCACCACCAACAGCGAGGAAAGACCAAAGCTAAGGTCCAATTAAAATCAAAAAGGGCCAGGTTGCAGGAACTATATTCCATGTGACTTGTTCCAATTTGGCAACAACCAGGTAAAAACACTTCCAGGGATTTGATGGATATTGAAGACAGTTAAATACCAGACGTAATAAACATAACACATATCAACCAATTGTGGGGACCGCTTCATTTATTTGATTTATTTATGCTACACAAAGAGGTCCATATGTTGGTATAGGGGGTGGTGTTGGTTGGTGTGTGTGTGCGCATGTGTGCATGTGTGTTGTGTCTCTCTCCTAAGGACACAAAGGAGAGGGAGGTAGAGGGAAATGGCTAGGTCCGCCCTCCTTAATTGTACATACAAAGAAAACCTGAGGTCACGGGTTTAGAGACCTAGTCAAAGGAAAAGGATACTAATCAGTGTGATCAGGTAAAGCCTTTAGGAAAGAAAATTGTATTTCTTGAGTCCCCTTACTCACCAGGGTTTCCCCACGGTGACATGCTTCATCATTGGGGCCATCCCAGTTCTCTACGAACTGGGGCGTGCTGCGACTTGTGGAAATACGTAGGAGCACTTTAAGTGGAAGACTATGTGTAGTGCAGAGTGTAGTGGAGTGGGTGAAAGTGATTAAAACTACCTTGCTAGTGGGCTTAAATACTTTATTATCGCTTCTAGGTTGGTATATCTAAAAGGGGTTGTTACACGTAGAAAACCTAACTGTAATGCTTAGGAGTCCGTGTATGATCAACATGTTTCGAGCTTTCCCCCAGCTCTTCATCAGGACCACACAGGGACCAGCCCTGTGTTTGCCACTCCTATTAAACCTAAATAAGAAAATGAAAAAATAAAGAAAACGCTGCAACTAATAAAGCATGCGTGGTTTACACATACAATCACTATGTCACGTAGTATATCTGTAATGGTAAAAAGAGATGGTTAGAGAACAACCCTCTCTCAAATCGAGTCGGGGGTATCACATTATAATGTGCTTCCATGCTGGTGTGCTCCATAATGGGGCGTGCAGGCGTCCAGGATCAGAGCGTGGTTGTAACCTAAAAAGGTATAAACATGCCCGCCAAACGTGCTGCGTGGGTGTAGATACATTAAAATCACACAAATCAAGTGGTGACAAACACACGGCACTCACACTCATAAACAGGGAAAATGGTGTTAAAAAAGCAGCTAAGCACATACTTGCGCTTCATGGACTCGGGGGGGGGGGGGGGGTGGTTTGGGGGGGTGTTTTCCTGTGAAAATATCTGCCAGGTATGAGGAGAAAGGATTGGAAGATATTAGCGCGTTCAAATGGAAACTTCAAGTAAAACAGACTACTGTCCTTCACTTACTTCTGAGTAGGGAACGCCGTAACTGGAAACCTATTTGTCTCCCCGCCGAACCACATATTAGCGTGTCTCCGGCGGGGGACTGAATAAAGGCTTCCGTGTTTCCCGCGTGTCAGTCAGTAAAGACTGGACCACGGGAGACGTGTCAAAATGGCCGCTGCTGATGGCAAAGGTGGCGGCCATGTTGGTAGTATACGCGGGTACATAGACGACGTCCTGTTAATCTGGGAGGGCAATGAGACGGAAGCCAATGAATTCATAAGATGGCTGAATCTACAAGACCCCTATCTGAAATTTACCAACACCATGAGTAGATCACATCTAGTTTTCCTTAATCTAAACATTCTGGCACGACAAGGTACTCTGGCCACCACTACACATTTCAAGCCCACTGCCAGAAACAGCCTTCTTATTTACGATAGTTTCCATCCTCAACATCTGAAACAAAACCTCCCCTTTGGGCAATTCCTACGCCTTAGAAGGAACTGCACTGATAAACAAGACTACAATTTGCAGGCTGAAGATCTCAGTGAGAAACTCCTGATGCGTAACTCCCCTAAACACCTAGTATCTAAAGCAAGCTTTGCTTGAGCCTAAAATTAACAACAGCACTGAAACTAAGAGACCCATCTGCCTCACCACATTTAACGTCGCATCTGACAAAGCTACCAAAATAGTCAAGAAACATTGGCACATACTGAATAGTGGAGGTCTGAACATACCCATGTTCAGCCACAAATGGGGTATGAACTTAAGAAACCATTTGGTGCACACACGACCCAAAATCCTGACGGCAGAAGAAGGCAGTGTCCGAAGGTTACATCCACTACCTACAGGACACTACCCCTGCAGTAACTGTAGTGTCTGCCATGTCACCTCAGCCACCAAGACAGTGACTCTGAACAACAATACCACTTGGGAATTAAGACAATTCTCTAACTGTAACACAGCAGGGGTAGTGTACCTAATTACGTGCACATGCAATCTTCATTACGTGGGCATGACCACTAGAAAAGTCAACACCCGCATAGTTGAACAGAAGAGTAACATACGCTGCAAGCGCACCACTATGAGAATGACTACCCACTTCATTGAAAAACAACATACACCGAATGATTTGAGGTGGGTAGTACTAGAACACATCAGTAACAAAGAGAATCTAGAAAAGAAGTTACATGAAAGAGAGCAACGATGGGTGTTCAAACTCCGTACTGACACCCATGGCCTTAATGATGACATCCCCTGGGGCAAGTTCTGCTGATTAACCTCCACACTGTCTCCACCTAAACTTACTATGAGGCTCAAAATCATTAAAAGTTTGGCAAATAAACACCCCAATGACAGTCTTCATTTTAGTGTTTTGTATCCTATAACACCTTTCTCCAAACCAAACATAGGATAGGTACTACATGATTTTTACATCGGATCTCCTATCAACACTAGCCATGAGCATGTCACATGATTCAATGTCATGAAAAACTCACCCGACCTTGTCACGTGCATGTATTAGCCACCTACACGAGGACACCATGAGCGGGCCATGGTGATCACTACAGGTAGGGAGGGGGTGGTAAACTCGTCCAAACACTGCCCAATGTATAGGAACTGGCGTGATTTACCGCAATGAGGCAGTCCCCTCCGTTTCTCTAAATACACAAACATTGCCTAATTAACTGCTATAGGGTTTGTTGAATAGAGTTACATGATTCAATTTAGAAAATAGGTTCCAAAACCCCTATTTTCTATTTCCTTTCTTGACAGGCCCTTCAGGATAATGGGGATCCAACCCGCTTATCCTACCAACATGGCCGCCACCTTTGCCATTGGCAGCGGCCATTTTGATGCATCTCCCGCGGTCCAGGCTTTTCCTGAATACACTGATTAGTAGTCTTTTCCTTTGACTAGGTCCCTAAACCGGTGACCTCAGGTCTTCTTTGTATGTGTCTATCTCATATCCAGTGGCAGTCCCCACTGTGTATTTATAGTTAGGACAACATTTCCATTAAATAATTATTTTTTAACTTTAGAACCATTTGACAAACCTTCATGAAACTTTCCAAAACTCTCCAGAGGAAAAAGTATCATCCATCTCAACTCCTTCCTGGAAAGTGTTGGAGTAATCCATCAAGCGGGCCTGAGAAAAAGGGGGGGGGGGAATGTATTTCCCCCATTCGTTCTGCTCCCCAGGTCCGAGAACCAGGACTCCTAGGGTCCAATGAGAGCAGTGTCCTAGGGACACAATCCTCAGGACACTACTGTTTCCTGCCCGGTTGGTTGGGCATACCCTGCCAGCACTCTCTGGGCTGAAAACATGGCTTTGCTCCTGCCAGGGCGGTAGCACAGAATAGAGCTGTTCCCACCTGGGCAGGAGCAAAGTAATGGAGTCGGATCCCGCTAGCAAATTGGGTGCTTATTGGATTTCCCCCATGGCTCCCAACAATTATGACAGTTATAGGTGCTCTGAGTGGGCACACCCTTTTTTTTTTTTTTAAATGGCAACATTCCACCGGCACCCGGTATGCGTGCTGGTGGATGGGCA
Source organism: Lissotriton helveticus (assembly GCF_964261635.1). Taxonomy (NCBI): domain Eukaryota; kingdom Metazoa; phylum Chordata; class Amphibia; order Caudata; family Salamandridae; genus Lissotriton; species Lissotriton helveticus. The sequence continues at coordinate 906,278,839 of NC_136065.1, read as the reverse complement.
GCAGGGCCGTGGGACTCCACCGTGGCCCTGAATCATTTGGCCATCTGTGGGTGCCGTAAGTGGGCACACACCTATTGAAAAAAACACAAAAGTTTGCCTCCTGCCAGAACCTGGTAAGGGTGCCGATAGGGGGCAGACAGGGGCCTCGAGGTCCCTCTGTTGCCCTAAAGTATACAAATAAAAAAAGAATGGGTGCCCTAGGTGGGTTCCGAGGTACCCAAAAGAATACAAAATAGGCCTGAAAAAAGAATAATAAATGAACAGCAGGAACCGCTGATTTATTATTCACTGCTCCATCATGGAGCGGCCCATAATGCCACAGGGCTTTTTTCAATTATATTTTTTTATCCTGGTGGTGCCCCTAGAAGAGGTGGGGCACCGCCAACCATTTTTTAATGATGGCAGGGCTGCAAGGAGTGCAGCAGCCCCCAGGAACATTAAAACAACATAGTGAGTCTCCTGGGTCATTGAAACCATGACCCCAGGGGAGCTTATCATATTTTTATTTAAAGCACACTGAGCTGTAGGCTTTTCAGTTGGAGTGCAAACAATCCTTGTGATGTGTTCTAGAGTTGCTTTTTGTGGCCTACTCAATGTAAAAAAAAAAAATCAAAGGCATGTTGATTTTTTTATGTAAGACTTTATTAAAAATATATTCTGACAATCGCTATTATTAAACATTGCAATGTGTGAATTTATAAAATATTAATTTCTATAATATTATTGGTACTTTTTGACAAAAACAATAGGTTTGCTCTTCATATTTTGAAGTGCTGGTACCTTACTTAAACCAATAGTCCCACTTTTTACATTTTGGCGTTTAGACCGTTTAGCAAACACAAGGAGATAATGTTCGGAGTGCTGAAACTTTTCATTTACTCACCCGCAGTCACAGATCTGGGTTGAATCTATCATTGTTCTTTAGCTCACTTTGCCACCCCAGTTCAGACCCAGCTATATGCAAATCAGTCTTGGCCCTAGGCCTCATAGGAACAGTCCAGCCGGAACTGCCAAGCCAGGTCTTACCTGGACCGGAAACAAGCATCCTGGGACTGGTTTCGGGGTAACACCCCATATCAGCCAGGCTAGCTTGAATCATGTGGCAAAGCGAGCAAGGGACCCACGTCTAGGCATACCCTGCCAACTTAGGGTGAACAAAGCAAACACAAGCAGATGATGGACGGAGTGCTGAAACATTTCAGACACTCACCCCCAGTCACAGATCTGGGTTGTATCCATCATCGTTCTTTAGCTCACTTCGCCACCTAAGTTCAGACCCAGCTATATGCAAATCAGTCTTGACCCTGTTACTCATAAGAACAGTCCAGCCTGAACTGCCAAGCAAGGTCTTCCCTGAACTGGAAACAAGCATCCTGGGACCGGTTTTGGGGTAACACCCCTCATCAGCCAGGCTAGTTTGAATTGGCAAACTGAGCAAGGGACCCACATCTAGGCATACCCTGCCAACTTAGGGTGAACAAAGCAAACACAAGCAGATGATGGACGGAGTGCTGAAACATTTCAAACACTCACCCCCAGTCACAGATCTGGGTTGAATCCATCATCATTCTTTAGCTCACTTTGCCACGCCGGTTCAGATCCAGCTATATACGAATCAGTCTTGACCCTGTGCCTCATGGGAACAGTCCAGCCCAAACTACCAAGCCAGGTCTTCCCTGGACCGGAAATAAGCCTCTTGGGACCGGTTTCGGGGTCAGACCCCTCATCAGCCAGGCTAGCTTGAATTCAGTGGCAAAGCAAGAAAGATACCCACGTCTGGGCATACCTTACCAACTTAGGGTGAACAAACTGAACACAAGATGATGGATGGAAAGCTGAAACTTTTTGGACACTCACCCCCAGTCACAGATCCAGGTAGAATCCATCATTGTTCTTTAGCACACTTTGCCAACCCAGTTCAGACCCAGCTATATGCAAACCAGTCTTGACCCTGTGCCTCATGGGAACAGTCCAGCCCAAACTGCCAAGCCAGCTCTTCCCTGGGCAGGAAAAAAGCATCCTGGGACTGGTTTTGGGGTAACACCCCTCATCAGCCAGGCTAGCTTGAATCCAGTGGCAAAGGGAGCAAGGGACCCACGTCTGGGCATACCGTACCAACTTAGGGCGAATAAAGCAAACAAAAGGAGAAGATGGAGAGAGCACTGAAACTTTTCCGATATTCACTCCCAGTCACAGATCTGGGTTTAATTGATTATCGTTCTTTAGCTCACTTTGCCACCCAAGTTCAGACCCAGCTATATGCAAATCAGTCTTGACCCTGTTACTCATGAGAACAGTCCAGCCTGAACTGCCAAGCCAGGTCTTCCCTGAACTGGAAACAAGCATCCTGGGACCGGTTTTGGGGTAACACCCCTCATCAGCCAGGCTAGTTTGAATTGGCAAACCGAGCAAGGGACCCACATCTAGGCATACCCTGCCAACTTAGGGTGAACAAAGCAAACACAAGCAGATGATGGACGGAGTGCTGAAACATTTCAAACACTCACCCCCAGTCACAGATCCGGGTTGAATTCATAATCATTTTTTATTTATTTATTTGCAAAGTTTTATATAGCGCTAGCTAGACCCGGAGGTATCAGAGCGCTTTACATGAGGATCATAGAAAAAAAAGCCAATCAAAATTAGCATCAAGAAGGTAGACGTAACCACAAAACTGCCAATCAAATATTTTTCAAAATCTGCACAAGGAAAGGGATTCTTTAGCTCACTTTGCCACGCCAGTTCAGATCCAGCTATATACGAATCAGTCTTGACCCTGTGCCTCATGGGAACAGTCCAGCCCAAACTGCCAAGTCAGGTCTTCCCTGGACCAGAAATAAGCATCTTGGGACCGGTTTCGGGGTCACACCCCTCATCAGCCAGGCTCGCTTGAATTCAGTGGCAAAGTGAGCAAGGGACCCACGTCTGGGCATAACTTGCCAGCTTAGGGCGAACAATGGAACAGAAGGAGATGATGGATAGAGCGCTGAAACTTTTTGGACACTCACCCCGAGTCACGGATCCAGGTAGAATCCATCTTTGTTCTTTAGCTCACTTTGCCACCCCAGTTTAGACCACGCTATATGCAAATCAGTCTTCACCCTGTGCCTCATGGGAACAGTCCAGCCTGAACTGCCAAGCCAGCTCTTCCTTGGACTGGATACAAGCATCCTGGGACCGGTTTTGGGCTAACACCCCTCATCAGCCAGGCTAGCTTGATTCCAGTTGCAAAACGAGCAAGGAACCCACGTCTGGACATACCCTGTCAACTTAGGGCGAACAAAGCAAACACAAGGAGATGATGGACGGAGCGCTGAAACTTTTCAGACACTCACTCCCATTCACAGATCTGGGTTGAATCTATCATCGTTCTTTAGCTCACTTTGCCACCCCAGTCTGCCTTATTTACAATGACACTCTTAATATTGTTACATCACATAGTCAGCCGTACATGTCCACATGGGGCACCAGGCATACAGCAACTTCAACAGTGTGCCCAAACTTCTAAACCAAGGTGGTATAAATGCAAGAGGATGGGGCACTTCTCCTAGGTTTGCAAGGGAGAAACAAAAAAACGAAAAAGCAGTTTGAATGTGGTGTAGGGATCTAAAAATAAAGAAGTGAGTAGTGAAGTAGAGTGAGGGGGATGAGGTGAAGGTTTTGGTTGTGTGTGAGAGGATCGATTCTGAGCAAGGGTGAACTATGTGCCCAAACCTAATGCCCTTCTAAATGTATGGTGAGAATCAGTGGTACAGACATGCAAATGTGAGTGGATTCATGCTCTCCTTAAACACTGATTGATAAATGCACGCAGGAAGGGTGAGTAAGAGCTATTTTATAAGTTACTGATGTGGAGCCAGAGAGATATTGTGGGGTCAAATTGGCAATGAGGGGGTAGTTACTGAAAGAACTGTGTACAAGGACACAATTATATCATGTAAGGTGGATGTTGTGGAACAATGCAACATTTTACAGAGTTGGAGGAACAATGTTCTTTGGCATATGTTTCGATTGCAACCATTCTGAATAAGTGTTACTTACTGAAGAGGAGGAGAGTGGGTGTGGGATAAAAATATATATATATATCCATGTGTATATAGATATTGTAATCAATTCCAAATCTCTCCCGTACTACTCCAAATCTAATAAGCTATCTATTTCTCTTCTTGAACCATTTGCTCTGAGCTACAGCTCAGTGATTTCCCTTCTTTACAAATCTATTCCAGCTGACACCAGGCCCTTCACTGCCCTCTCCAACACCTGTAAACATAAACCACACTCTGAGACCACTGTCTCTTACATTAAGTTTAGCTCGACCGATGATTTTCTGTTCCCTTGTATGCTTATATTGCAATAACTATATTTTGCACTGTGTCTTGTCCTTACGTGGCAATTCTATTTTCTATAAGATTACCCATGTGTGGACTGTGTTCACTTTGGGTTTTTGCTGGTGACAGTACTTTCTAACATATATAAAGACCCCACAAGAATGACTCAGGGCAGAAGGAGCTTGTTGTAAGACGTAACACTGGGATGGGCATATACCGTTTGCCTTGGCCGGCCAATAGACCTTGGTACCTACAAATACATTTCATCTGTTCCAGAGCCCTGCCTGGCATCTGTGTTTTCTTTGCGTCACTCTGAGGAGGGTTGAAAGAGTTATTCCCTAACAGTGGGTGATTGAATGCCTTAAATTATTCAGTAGGCCGCTTGATTCTTTAAAAGGGTTTGAACACTGTATCAAACTGAAAGAAGGGGCTGAGCCAGGAATACACAAAGTAAGAAATAGTCTGTTGCCACTTAGGGAACCTTTGAGAGAAGAATAAGAAAGGTTGTGTAAGTGTAAGGTCATTGAACTGATAGAGGCAATGGAATAGCTTAGCACCACTGTCCTGGCCAAGAAGAAGAATGAAAAAATTCACATGTGCATTGCTCTAAGGAATCTTAAGGCTAACCAGTGGTTCATTTGTAAAAAAAAAAAAGGAAAAAAGTGCCAGGGGTGTCGTCAGGGTGCAGCTTGCACCAGCCCATTTTTCCTGTTAGTCACGCCTAAAACAGAACTAACTACAACCCATGAAAGTGGGGACAGGATGTGGCATAATGGCCAGAGCTGTAGACTTCAGAGCTGGGGAACCAGGTTCGAGTCTCGGAGTCGGCTCAACATCCTGTGATTCTGGGCATATCACATAATCTCCTCGTGCCTACCATAAATTATTGTGTCCTTAACTGCGATTCATGAGAAGCACCGGTGTTGATAATTAAGTACCAGGGCTGAGCACTGGAAAGCACCGGCAATACATTTAGCATCTAGCATCATATTTATGTTGAGCAGTGACTAATGGTGTATATGGACATCAATGGACTTTAACACATACACTCCCAGGGGATTAGCCAGAAAATTAAAATACCTCCCATTTTGAACCAAAGATCTGAAGGCATCAAGCAAGAGAAGCATGTGAGCCTGAGCCTCCATAGAAGAACTCCCTTGTCTCTTCCATCTAAGCATCCATCCATTCATCCTTTCACTTTTCCATCTGCCCGTTGATATCCACCATTTCACTTTTACTTTCTGTCACCCAATTGTTCTTCAATCCAAAAATCAACCTTACACCATTCCATCCATCCATTGGCCATTCCATCCATCCACCCGCTCAGCTCATCATCCATCCATCGTCTCAGATTTCCATTTTTCCTGCTATCCTTTCACCTACCCACCCATCCATTTATCTTCCCTCTCTTGTTTCCATCCATCCATACATCATCAGATTTCTGTTTAGTTTGTCATCCATTGTTCCATCCTTCCATGAATCATTATCCATCCATCCTCCCTACCTCTCAGGTTCCATTTGCCCATCCATTCATACATCCATTTTCCATCCATCATGAGGCTTTTACTTTGTCATCCATCTATCCAGCCATACATAGCTCATCATTCATCCATTCTCTCAGATTTTAATTTACTCTTCATCAAATTTCCATGTACAATCCCTTCCTTTCATCCACCAATCATATCACCCACTCATGCATCCATCCCTTCATCCACTCATTCACCCATACTCTCACCCACTCGTCAACCCATTATTTTACTCACTCATCTACTCACCCGTTCACTCACCCAACCATCCGTTCATCCTTTCACCCACTTATTTATCCATCCTTTCATCCATCCATCCATCCATCCAAGAATTCCATTTATCCATCACCAGATTTCCATTTACTTCACCATCCATTGATCCATCCATCTATACATACATTCATGAACCACTATTCATCCATCCTTTCAGATTTCCATTTACTCTGCCATATTTTCATCCACCCACACATCCTTTCAGATTTTCATATATTCTGCCATCCTTACCTCCACCCATCTACCCATCATCTCACCTACTTATGCATCCATCTTCTTGCCCACTCATCCACCCATTCTTTTATTCGTTCATTTATCCATCTGTTCACACACCTGTTCATCCATCCATCCTGTCACCCATCTATCCTTTCACCCACTCATACATCCATCCTTTCACCCACTAATCCTTTCACTCACATATCCATCCATCTTTGCACCCACTCGTTTTTCAACCCATTTATTCTTTCACACATCCATCCTTTCACCCACTCATCCATCCATCCTTTCATCCACCCTTCCTTTTACGCGCTTGTCCATCCATCTGTTCATCCACCCATCCTTTCATTCACCTGTGCTTTCACTCACTCACCCACCCATCCTTTCATGCACTCATCCATCCACTTTTCCCATTTCTATCAGCTAATCTTTCTTTCTTCCTTTTAGTGTGAAGTATGAGCTTTTATCAGCCAGGCTGCAGATAAAAGAGGCTCATAAAGGACCCTGTCCCGCTGTAGCTGCTAAAACAGGATGGTTCACAACGCCCCTACATTCCACTCTAGCCTGATTTGACAAGGACCAGTCAGAAGCTCAAACTTCCGGCCCTCACCATACTTTTGAAAAAGAGTTGGCAGGTTCCAGTTTAAGCTTACAGACTATTTTTTTTTATAGCTTAGAAAAAACTCTTTGTCTGTTTAGCCAACCCCTTTTGACAAATTATTTAGCAGTGCACTTCTCACCTGTCAAAGTTCACCTGGGACATATGTTTTTATTCTCTTACTAACCTATACCTCTATCAATATATCCATTACCTCCACTCTCTCATTCATCCCAAATTTCTGCCGTTTTCTAATGTTTTAGAGCACGTTATAGACAATTTTGTTCTTAACAATAATCATACTATATAATTTAGGTGACTTCAGTATCTGGCTTGAATTTAGCCAAAATTGGTTCCTTAATCTTTCTCAGAGATATTGAAGTTTGTAACTTAGTGTTACTCACATTCCAAAACTATGTATCAATAAAGAACAACTCCTCAACAACATTTTTGTGTCGGCTGACATGCATTGCACTTCCAGTCCCTGTATAAGTGAGGGGGCGGAGCCGAGTCGGACGGTCGGGTTCCTTCTCGGCTCCCGGCTCCGGCGCTGCTCGGGAGCTGGGTTTGGCGGTTCCCCAGTGGCCCGGGGGCTGTTCTCGGCACCCATAGGAAGCGGAAGGTGCAGGGCACCCGCGGGGCTGCTCCGATCGCCCCTGGCGTCGCTGCAGCTGGATCTGGGAGGAGACGCGAGGAGAGGACGGCCGCGGGCAAAATGGCGGCCGGAGCCCTGATGAGAGCGCCGATGACCTCAACTCTCTACGGGAGGTACGCTGATGGGCGAAATAGGAGGAACGCAGGGGCTGCCTCTATTTGAGGATAGTCTCCGGGGGCCTCGGTAGCGGCAAGACACCGGGGGTGGCCCCGGCTAGAATCTGCCTTCCCCCGCCTGCCTGACCTTCAAATGGCGGCCCGGTGTGACTCCCAGCTAACGATCGGCGCCTTTGCTTGACCACCTGGCCCCAGCGCTTGCTGCCTCTCCCAGGGGCGACCCCGCAGGCTCTCTCTGTATCTCTTGCCTGTGGGGGTGAGCCCTCTTCAGGGATCCCTGGCGGTGACCCTCGCCTGCATCTGCGATCTGCCGGACGCTGCTCTGCCACCCGACGACAACAACCCGGGAGGTAGGATCACTGGCTGCTCGCTGATCCCTAGCGGAGCCTCCCGCTAACATAGTGCTGCAACGGCTCCCCCTCGCACCACCCTCCTTGCAACTCGCCTGGTCCCTGGATGGCGGCCGCCAGTGACCGCAGAGCGAGGATGGCCACCACTGCTCTTAACATGCCTGGGCAGTGCCCTATGGCCAACGCGTGACCGCACCAACACCTCCACCACCCTGCGCACTCTCGCGCCCACCGAGCGGGATGACCACATGCTCTCCAGGATAGCGACGCACCTGCGGCTAGCTTCCAACTTCGTCCCCCACCTGGGCTTCCACCTTCTCTCCTGGACTTCCTTCTTCATCTCCCCCCTGGGTTCCCACCTTCCCTCCGGAGCTGCTCGACCTGCGTGCTACCCTGAATGACACTTTGCTGCTGCTCTTCGGACAGTTCTCGCTGGACTCTAGCATTCCACCCACCATTCCTCTATGCTGTGATTGCATCTTTGACCTATTGTAACAATGCTAAGCTTTGGTATTCGCTGAAGTCCCTGCACCATACACCACCCCTATGCGTCTATTAGAGTTTAACCAGTCATATCCCTTCCTTTGTGTATTTAGTTGACTCTTATCACTAGTGTGTGCCGTGGACCTTTATATTCTCTACCACTCCTATGTGACCCTTTGAATATTCCCAGTCATATCCCTCCTGTGTAGATTGAAGATAACTCTAATGACTAGGATCCTATGTGATTTGTAGATTGTATCCAAGTGTATCCCCTCCCTGTGTTTAGAGATATAGCTTTAACGACTAGTTGCCTGTGTGACTGTCGGAGTATAGCCAGGTGTATACCTTCCCTCGTGTGAAGAGATACCCTATTCATTAGAACAAAAGTAATGTGTTCTCTATGTATTTGTAACTGATTCTATGTAAAATACTTTGACTAGTTGCCTGTGTGACTGTCGGAGTACAGCCAGGTGTATACCTTCCCTCGTGTGAAGAGATACCCTATTCACTAGAACTACCCTAGTGTATCCCTTCCCTGTGTTTAGAGATATAGCTTTAACGACTAGTTGCCTGTGTGACTGTCGGAGCAAAGCCAGGTGTATACCTTCCCTCGTGTGAAGAGATACCCTATTCATAAGAACAAAAAGTAATGTGCTCTTTATGTATTTGTAACTGATGCTATGTAAAATACTATGATAACATGTAACTGGAACTGGTGCTATGTAAAGCGCTCTGATAACCTAATCGGTTCAAGTTCGCGCTATATAAAACTCTAAAAATAAATAAATAAAATAAATACATCTAGGACGGTAACACAATGTGGAGTACCTTTATGATTAAAATTCCTAAAAAATCTCAGGCTTCAACTTCCAAGTCAATTGGTTATGAGATATTGTCAAAATCAGACCATCCGCTTTTCAAATGTCATTTATGTCAACTCGCTAGCCAAACTACATTAACTATCACTTGTGCCTTCATTATGTACTGCTTCTAATCTTTGTTATTACATCACATATAGTATCTTAGATATATAGGATTCATAACAACACTCTTGACTAGGACTGGGTGGTAAACTCTGCTCCGCGGATGGAGTGCACGAGTTTTGCCACTCTGAGCTCCACCTGGAGCGCAGAGTTCGTCAAAAACTCCATCTACACTGCATGGCGGAGTTTACCGGTGCTCGCCCATAGTTTTCACTTTTCACCCACTCTCCAACCATGAGGCTGCAGCATCTTTTACTGGATCTATGCAGCAAATGAAACGAGCTGGTGCAGCTGATGCGCCCTTTACACTCTAGTTAGACTCAACGTATTGATTCGGGTGATCAACAGTGCCTATAACGGCCCTACAGTGCCAGTGGGCTCAGCAGCACGATTGAGGGATTTTCCAATCTAAAATGTCCTCACTCGTAGCGTGCTATATCGGACGAGCCCCCGGCATAAAGTATTACAGCGCTGCTTATTGAGGGCTCCCAGCCCAGAGTGAAGACTCATAGAATCAGCAGCAGTGCTACAACCCAGTGCCCAGCTATCAAGACTGACCCTGGAAAGGAGGAACTCACTCTCTACAAGGTGAGTTTCTATATCTTCTAACCCCAACCGCCTTGGGTCCAAAATCCTTAGTTGTCACACCAGCTCCCCTCTTCTTTATGGGATCGTCTCCTTTGGAGTTGCCACGTTCCTTCACTTGGTTCCTGAAAGAAGTACATTTCGGTATGGTGGCTCATGGGGTATGCTGGCATCGGACTATGTTATGTGATGTATGCCTGCTCATTGCTGACCACAGTGGCGGCCCCCGATACATCACTGCCTGGCATCTGCAACGTGCACGCTACCTCCATACGGTGCCCTTACCCGTTGGCCTAAGAATGTACGTGGTGATTTTTTCAGCATTACTGCTCTTCTCAATCTCATGCAGATAGATAGCGAAACAGCACACGCTCCCTTTTTGCTCCTTTAGGCATGTGATGCATTTTAAAAAGCAATATAATTTGACTTGGTATGGCACTTGTGTGATCAGCTATTCATGGCTGTCTTCGGCCTTCTTTTACTTCTCATTAGGATATTTTTCAGCACTTGGTGACTGATAGGGTGTGTTCTTTTAGGGCATGGGCTGGGCATATAAGTCTACTCCACCTGCTTGTGGAACCCCACAGATTTGCATGGTGTTTTTCTGTAACTCCGTGGAATTCCACGGAGTGAAACTCCATGAGCTCCCCCCAGGCCTAATCATGACATCTCAAATGACATAACTTATGAAAACTCTGCGCATGGTAGAGTGCCAAGTTACAAATGTCGTAGTGTGGCTAGCAAGTTGACCACGGGGCGCACAGAGGACTTCCGGTTATAATAATTTGAAGGCGGTGCATAAATTATAACTATGTTATAAATAAACGGTTGTATTTTTGTTGTTTGTGTATATATAGAAATAATACATTGAATTTTCCCAACTATAACTAAGATTTAACCTTTGTTTGTTTTTTTCCATTGAATTTGCATGTTTTTATTATTTTATTAAAAAATGTTTTCTAACATAATGATTGTAGCTGGTATTTAGTAGTATTGGGCTGTGTTTATAGCCCAGTTGGTGTTACTTTCCAACAGTCAGCAAAGTCTCTATGGTTGCTAATGGTATTTAGTAGTCTATTTTTATAGCCCACTTGGTGTTATTAGTCACTCACATAATGCTTTGTAAAGTGATTTCACCATCGGGAGATGGGGTCTCAGGGGCTCGTGCTTGCTTGGAGAGAAGAGGCCATGTGCCCCCCCCCCTTATTTTAAAAAGCTTGGAATGAAAAAGATAGTGGAGGAATAGAAGAGGGAAAATGGTTTGCATTTATATAGAGCTTGCTACCCTTGATGGGGTGCTGAAGCATTTTTTCGGCGCGTAGCACGCTACTTCAGAACCCAGAAAGGATTAGTGGTGAATTAGTATAGTGAAAATATGAAAGGAATTTGAGTGGTGGATCTGTTAGTCAGTTATTTGGATTCAAAAGGATAGTGGAGGGATAGAGAAGTGAAAAAGGTTTGAATTTATATAGCGCTTGCTTCCCCTGATGGGCGTTGAAGCGTTTTTTCGGTGAGTAGCATGCTACTTCGGAACCTATAAAGGATTAGTGGGGAATTAGTATAGTGAAAATATGAAAGTAATTTGAGCGATGGATATGTTAGTCAGTTATTTAGATTGAGAAGGATAGTGGAGAGATAGAGAAGGGAAAAAGGTTTGCATTGTAGAACGCTTGCTACCCCTGATGGGAAGTTGAAGTGCTGTTTTCGGCGAGTAGCATGCTACTCTGGAACCCATGCAGTGTTAGTGGTGAAATAGTATAATGAAATAGGAAAGTAATTTGAGTGGTGGATATGTTAGTCAGTTATTTGGATTGAGAAGGATGGCGAAAGGGTAGAGGAGGTAAAAATGTTTGCATTTGTATAGCGCTTGCTTCCCCTGATGAGGTGTTGAAGTGCTTTTTCGATGAGTAGCACACTACTCGAGGACCCATAAGAATTAGTACTGAATTAGTATAGTGCAATATGAAATTAGTTTGAGTGGTGGACATCTTAGTCTGGTATATGGATTGAAAAGGACAGTGGAGGGATAGAAGGGAAGGATATTTTTTATTTTTGTTGTTTGGAGCTCATAACTGTAGGAGGAGGTCTGAGATGAGTAAAAGGGAGGTGGAGGGGTTTAAGTAAAAGGGTGGTGGAGGGAAAAGAGTCAGAGGGAGGGCTTAGAAAGGCTTGTTTTGGGGATCAGAGTAATAAAAAGAGGTATGAGATGATGCAAGGCGGGGTGGTGAAGGGAAGAGTCTCGAAAGGGTAATTTTGGGGGTCATAGTAGTGGTATGGGGTTGGGATGAATGAGAGTGGAGGTAATGGATATATTGATAGAGGTATAGGGTGAGGAGAAATAGGCTAGTGCATTGGAAAGAGTAGTAGAAAGAGGTTTGAGATGAGTCAGAGTTTAGCTAAATGATATATTGAGAGCAGTATAGGGTGAAAAATAGGGTAGCGCGTTGGATATGCTGAATTAGATGAAAAGTAATAGATAAGGAAAAGTAATAAATATGTAGATCCAAAACTAATAAAGATATAGCTCCATAAATACATGGAAGGTATATAGATGCATAAAGGAAGATAGTATGTGTAGATTACAGATGCATTATATAAACTATGGCTTCCAAGTGTTACTGTTCTTTAAATTATATTTATTTATTTTGATATACATTTTTTTTCTAGATCAATAGTGAAGCAATAGTAGATAAGTAGTTATGATAGAAAAGATTGACTTATTTATGCAGTCACTTACATACATGTTAAAAACATAGAATAATGTAACTATCAGTAATATGTACACTTGTTAAGCAGAAAGAAAGAATATCTATATATTTAATTTTTTATTGTTTTAAACATAAGTATTCTATACATTTATACAAAGCAATACACAGATATAGGTACATACCTACAGTACAAATAAATGCTCATACACAGAGAGATATGCTGTATATTTCTATATGTTGGCGTATGGTGGTTATGTGGGGAAGAGCCAATTCTTGAGTAGTTTTCTGAAGATAAGGTGGTTATCCGTATGTTGGGGGGTAAAGAGTTCCATCGTTTGTCTGCCTGAACAGAGAATGATGTGCCATCCATTGTTTTTTTCTTGTATCTTGGGATTTTGAGGCAAGGTGCCACTATAGATGGGATGTTCCTTTGTTGAATGTGTTTGGTGATTTTATTCCTGATGAAGAGTGGTCCCGTTCCATGTATCGCTTTGTGGGTGATACAAAGCAGCTTCAAAGTGGATCTTCTAGGAACCGGTAACCAATGCAGGGCTTTCAAGGCAGGGGAGATGTGGTCTTGTGGTTTTTAATGTGAGAGAAGACTGGCAACAAATTCTGAATCCGGTGTAGTCTTTTTATGGTTGTTAAAGGTGATCCATTGTAGAGGCTATTAGTGTAATCGAGTTTGGACAAAACAAGGGAGATGATAGCCTGGACCTTGTGTGGAAATCCCAAATGGGGGAAGATTCGTTGCAGAGTTTTTATAGTAACAAAGCTTGATCTTGCTAGTCTGTCCACTTGGGCATTCATCGATACCTTGGAGTCCACGATCATTATGAGGTTTCTTACTTCCTTCAATATTTTAGGCAATGTTGCCAAATTGTCAGGCCACATGGCGAGAGTGTCATAATGTTTCCAATTGCCACACGTGAGTATTTCCATTTTGGAAGCATTACATTTATGATTGCTCCACTTCATCCATTGATCCACAGCTGGGAGACGACTGAAAATTGGCGAGATTCCAAGGTCTTTTGGGCATTGCAGTTGAAGGAGTATTTGCATGTCATCTGCATAGTTATAGCACGTGAGGTGAAATTGATTGATCACTCCGGTAATGACTTCATGTAGATGTTGAAAAGTATGGGTGAGACAATAGAGCTTTAAGGGACCCGTGCTTTTGTGAAGTACGGTTTGGATGAAAAAGGTGGCCAATGGATGACATTAATTTTGTTGCAAAGGTAGGACGTGATCCAGACTAGATCAGTCCCCGCTATGCTGGCTTTGTGGAGTCTTTGTATCAGAGTGTCATGGTCAACTGTGTCAAAGGCAGCTGAGAGGTCCAAGAGGAGTAGCACAGCAACCCCTTTGCAGTCAACTGTGTTCTTCAGATCATCCCAGATGGCAAGGAGGGCAGATTCTGTGCCTCTTCCTGGACAGAATCCCGTTTGGAAGTCTGAAAGTATGGCATTCTCTTCAATGAATTGTGACATCTGGGGGAACACTGCTCTTTCTATCAGTTTGCCCAGGAAGGGTCTATTTGAAATCGGTCTGTAGTTGTCAGGGTTCAGCTGGTCCAAGTTTGTTTTCTTCAGTAATGGCGTATGTATGACTTTTTTGTTTAATATCTGTTTATTGAATTCAAACAAATAGAAAAGTATACATGTTTCAGAAAATAGAAGGCGGGGCGGGAGGGTAACAAAGGTTGGGGTATGGAATAAACAATCAGCTTCGAGTTTCTGCAGAGGGATAGGACTGTCTCAATAGACTATAAAACACAAATGTAGTGAGGGCACAGTGACGTCTCAGAATACAAGTGATGTGTATGACTTTTTAAGTTGTTCTGAAAATATTCTGGTAGTTAAGAAGTTGTTGATGATTCTCTTTACTGGAGTGGCAGCAGAGGTTGTTAGAAGAATTGCCTTGAAGGTTTGTGGTGGACACGAGTCAGAAGGGCTGCCGGCAGGCCTGCTTGCTTTGACCATGTCCATATGTTCATCGCGTGAAATGTGTTGGAAGAAACGGAAAGGCTGGGTTAGAGTATTCTTGGATTGTAGCTTTGTAAAAGGGTTAGAGCTGATGCTTTGTCTCTGTTTTAAGTATTAGTCCAATGTGTCTGCTTTGTCCGTGGAATGATTTGCTAGTTTGTCTGTGAACCCTTGACTAATGGGATGAGCTTCTTCTAGGCAATTTGGTTTACGAAATTCATTGAGAATTCACCTCCATGAGTGAGCTGACCTTCTCCTGGGTGGCTCCTGCTGGATGGACCTGGTGGACAGAAGCTTCTTTAAACCGGACATCGCGATGGGTGCCTGCAGGCGAGTAGAGAGATGCTGGCTGCTGAGCGAAGAGTTGGCAACTCTCCGGGGCTTGTGGAAGTTGCACTGCTGCAAGACGAATCGGGTCTTTGCAACTATCGAGTCTCTGTGCGGAAGACCAGGTTTGGCACCAAAAGTCTGCAGCAGTCTTCAGTTCTCACAGGAGTCTGGTCTTCAGTGTCTTCTTTTTCTTTTCTAGTCAGTGGAATCTGAAGGTTTGGATTTAGAGAGACCCCTATATACTAAACTTAGGGACGTTAGGAGAGTGGAGTGTAGTAACCAATGGACTTCCTTCCCTTGGGGTCACTACACTCCCTATATGACCACTTCGTGTGGGAAGTGGGCATAACCCTGTTCCAGTTTCCTAAATTCTGCCATCACCAAAATGGTGGAATTTCCCTAAAGTGGGAACATCAGGAAGCTCACCTTAGGGGTGTGCTCCACACCTACTTCGCATAATGGGTGTGCTCCATGCCAAATGAGCCTCAGGGGGTGGTATCTCCTAGGTCTGAGGGATGCCAGGCCGTATATCAAAGGGGGCATGGCTTTGAAGCCTCAGACCTTGATATGCTGATTGCTATCCATACTGTTTGGAGGAGGTGTAAATACCTGCCAGAACAGGCATTGTGCCTGACCTCTAAGAGCAGGGTTCTCGCCTCCTACGGGGTCAGAAACGCATCTGTGATGGCCGGCTGGACTGGACAAGTCAGCTAGCACACCAGTAGACTAGTAGGTTTCATCTCTGTACCCTCTGAGTACTTGTATTTATAAGGAGGTTCAGTGTGAACACCGGGATTATCCTACAGGCAGATTATGATAAGAGGTAATTGACTATACAACGGCATTGCACAATACCAGAACAGTGATACCAAGGACCAAAGCATTAGGTGGGTATGCGATATAGGGCATAGAAGGGACACAGGCACTTCTTGAGAAGTGAGCAAACACAGCTAACTGTAGGTACATTAACAAATTGTACCCAAAAACGTTTTGTAACCGGTTGTGGGGCTCATCGTGGTGCTGCTTGAACTTGGAGTATGCTGGCTGTACAGAGTTTTTGTAGGTTATCGCTCAGACTATAAGGTTGTGCCAGTATTCACCACATTCACAGTATTCACAGTATTCATAGTGTACACAGTATTCATAGACAGAAGAATATACAAGCACATCCTAAAGTAAGAACCATCAAATCTTAAAACAGTGTAACCTGGGGTGTGAGCCCACACACCGTGGGGTGTGAGTAATGCCCAAAAGGGACTAAAGAGCAATTTGTAGCTGAGCACAGACTCTAGTAGGGGAACCGGACTCTCCTTCAGACCCAATACAAGTTTTTCACCTCAAAACCAAACTTGAGCTAGAGGAAATAGACGTATATTTCTTTCTCAAGATCAAAATCACAACACCAGACTTAAACCCCTGAGATCACCCGATCTCACTAGCACACTTAATAACATAGTTTATGGGGGACACATAGCTTCCAAACTACTCTATTGTAACACCTATTGCTACCTCCCTCACTAAATCAGTTCAAAATAATTGGGAATCTATTCTCAGCAAAACAAACACCACACATAACATGATCTTAAACTGGAAATCTACTTGGTCTAACCTGACGACTAATAAGACTACACCCTCCTTAGTGCAATGTAGACTTTGTAGACTTTGAACTGCATACATGGCCAACTAAACCCCTTCTAAACTCTACAAACTTGGTCTCCATGTTTCAGGCAACTGCTAAAGCTGCGGAATAGTGACAGCAGACTTACAGCACATGCTCCTCAAATGCAATTTCTCTAATAAATTCAGGTCTGCACTAGGAGCTACCATATCGAAGATCCTACATATGAGCTGAATCCCTAATCTCACCTCCATAGCATTGGGTGCCCTCCCCCAGAAACAGCCCACTGTTCGTACAATGAAGGACGTATTTTATGGGACATACTAGTTTCAATCAGTCTTAAAGCCATCCTGTCCGAATGGCAAAACCTCTCCAAACGTTTAGGCCATACATGATGAGAATGGGTCCAATTTACCAGGGAGGCAGATCATTCTAAACACTTACCTGAAAACTCTTTCAAAGAAAGTACAAAAAATTGGTCAAAACTAGCCTCATACATCTCAAAACACTTCCCAACATAGATCCGCACACATCCCCTCCCTTCCACCCCATCATCCCTTCTCCCCACTCCCTCTTCCTATCCACCACCCCACCCCCACCTCACCCCCTCCACCACTGCTATCTTCTTCTCTTTTTTATTTGTCATCTCATTTCTCTTTCCCCTATCCGTCTCTATGGCCGGATACTAGTCTGGGGTAATCCATAGCATAGCCTATATGCTCACACCGTCACTCTCGTCTCTAGCCTCTCCATACCTGCCCCAATTGACCAAGGTGGCCCACTGTTGAGGAGCTCCGGCCAGGGATTGCCTTTTTTGGCTTAACCCCCCAAAATCTCCCCCCCCTCCCCCTCGGATCTTTTCTACTTACTTAAGGTTCGGTTTGCCTGTGGTCTTCACCTCACTGGTCTCCCTCTTCGGGACTCGAGACTTCCTGTGGATTCGTGGTTGGAGTTTTCTGGCGGCGGCATCGGAGCTTCATGGCCGATGTCCTGTGGAGCTGTACACCTCCGCTGCCGTCACCTACCCCAGCCGGACATCAGTGCCACTCATCACTCCGCTGGTCCTCCTTTCTTACCCCGCCTTCTTGAGTACTCCGGTGGGTTTCCCCCTCCCAATAATCATACCCCAATTTGTGGATGATCCTTATCTTCCTGTAGTACTTCTGTACTCTGCTACTTGTTTTTTTTTTAAAGTGAAATTAAACAAAACAATATCTCCGATTATTTTTTACATTTTCCACCTACAAAATGTAATAATGAAAACTATGTAAAAAGGGTGACAGACACTTTTTACTGAATTTTATTAAACATGTTTAGAATAATCAACAGTAATAAACACTGCGTTGTGTGAATTATTGAAATATTCATCTGATTAGAATAATTAATGATTTAGGCGAAAGATGATAACTTTGCTTTCTAGATATTAACATGCGCACCCCTTGATAAAGCCAATAGGTTCACTTTTTATATTTTGGTATTACAGAATGCCGTGCATGGTGTAGGGCTGACTGCTCGCAGCCAAGGCCCTGCGGTCAATCTCACGCCATGCACAGGGATTGACTTCCTGAGGGAACTAGCCGCAGGCCCTGTGGCTAACCCTGTGCCACACATGGCCGAAGTTGAAGATGGATAGATTTAGGGAAGCCATTGTAAAGGTTGTGGATCAGGGCATGGTTTGAACCACACAAAAATGAAACAATGTTTCATTTCAAAGCATTCCCTAACACAGATTCACCAATATATATTCTATTTACATTGTACATACTTTTGCTTGCACTGCCTTCATGGCTGGTTTGTATTTTCCACCTCTCCATACTTTAAACTAGCAAGGCTTCATCCTGTCGAGGGGCCAGGTACCATGGAACAGCTTGGCATAAATTTCCGATGCTGGAAGTCACCATCTTTGTTGGACTCCTGAATATTATCTGTTATTAATATTATCTGTTATTAATATTATCTGTAGTCTTGAATCTGACTCACACTAAGCCCATGAGTATCTCCAAGCTGGAATGGCACCTCGTGATGGGATGCTTGGGAGGGCAAGACTGTGGGGCGAGGGTGTTTTAAATAATCGAAATCTTGATCTAGCTCACCCTGCTCACATTTCAAGCTTTCAATTTGGGCCTTTCACCTCCGGACCCTGGATGCTGGCCACAAGCTTCCTGCTACAGGATGTACGGTGTGGTGGCTGTACTATGAAAGCTGGACGTAAGTCTTCGGTATCTGCCCCCAGAAGGGGGCGGGAAGTGGTAATATTTGCCACCAATCTACATTGATAAAGTAGATAAAACGGCAGCTGCAAGCTTTCCAATTTAAATCGCTCACACTAATTTTAATAACAAGCTTATTGAGGGGGGAAAAGAGATGTGAATCACAAAAATGCATGCATTGCTGGCCAGATATGGTCTGAATACTGCGAATGCTTTCCGGGGGTGTGCTGGCAGCAGCTGGGCACATAGGCAGTCATGCAGGCCCAATTCAGTTGGTAATAGCTCCTGAGGCTGCCTCTGCTCATTCCTTCAGGGGGGCACTAATGACCGGTTACTTACCGGTAATATTCATTACTCCGAGTCCTAGAACTCCCAGTCACAGTAATACCTCATGAACTAGGACTGTGACGAGGAGATCTGACGAGGAGGTGATGCTCGGAGGGGAGGCTGCATCTTACTCCAGTGATTATCCCATAAACCTCCGGTTGACTCGATGGGCAGCAGAGCCGGAACAACCGCGGACAGAAAACACGGATCCCAACAGCAGTGAGCACAGTTGGCACCGCCTTCGAAAGGTCTGGAGGTGGGACACGCAGTTGAACCTCGCAGTTATTTAATTTTATGAGGACTCCCTACTACTTTTTAGCATGCTTTATAGGTACTTTCTGGGCTCCATTTGCCACCGCTCTGCGAGCTGTAATCGCCGTCTTTTATGTTTATTATTTCAAAATCATCGTCCGTTGAACATCAATCACAAACCAAGAGGCCGTGCGGAGCTCCATGGAATGTGCGGGAAGAGGGGGGGACCACATGGAAGCTGGGATTGGAGCCACGTGTCTGGATACTATTACCATCATAACGCCAGCTCTGCGATGTGTAACAGCCTCACAGTGCGCAGTGATAGCGCATGGACTGCATCACGGGAGTGAGACGGGGTCAGCCAGCAATCTGTGAAGAAAATCAAGCATTGGTGTCATCACTGGCGGCGCACTCAGCGGTAAGAGTGAGCCCCCATCCCTTTTCTTATTTTCGAACTCAAACAAGCCAGCCATCATCTTGGAAACATGTTTGATTTTTTCCAGGGCGGTCTAGAAAAGGCTATTCTCACACATGGAGGAGAAGATGGAGAGCAGTCTGGCATTTGAACCCATCCTGGTGACCACCGTGGCACCATTAAATCACAAATGCTCTTTCCCACGCCTCTTATGATATGACCTGATCAGGGATGTTGATGGGGCAGTATTCCAGTTCATTCACTAACAAGCCCAGAGGTTTGTCCCACCTAATAAGATGCAAGAACCACACAACTTGTTTCTTGTCCTCTCTGTGGCTCGGGTCTTAGACCACTTCTTCATTAAAAGCTGCCAGGGCAAGCTTCACCTACCAGTGAAATGCCCAATATCCGCAACAAGTACAGATGAGAAGAAAGAACCAAGATGAGAATCCAAAAACACAGATGCTTTCTCTATACCAGCCTCGGGCCATCACTTCACAGTAACATAAACCCTTAAATCAAAATTGGCTTAAATAAAGGTTTAATATATTTACCTGAAAGATGGATTGATACCTACATTCCTGGGCATATTTAATGAAGATAAATCAATAAATCAGAACAATTTAAGACTGGCTTGAATGTTCAATAGACATATGATGTTTTCTTACAGCATGAAAACAACCACATCGAGACGGTTGACATTACCGCCGGTGCAAAGTGACATCTAGTACCGACCAGAGACACCCAGCATGATCTGATGAGTGGTGCAAAATATATCCCATTGAGGAAGCCATCAGCCATGCGAAGTGATATCACATTGAGAGGCCATTAGGTAATATTCAAGATATGACGCCCTGGGTAATAACACATGTGACATCACTAACAGAGCCCATTAACTGATATTGAAGGAAGCCAAGCAACTTTAACATCAGGGTGGCATCACTTCCAGAGCCCATGATCAAATATTCACAGTAAGAAGCCCGCTCACATACAAAAATGAAATCACCTTAAGAACACACTCCCCAATAATGATGACAGGGTGTCATTTCTAGCACCAGGAGTGACAGGATGACGTGACGTGGTGTACATAACAAATGGCGATTATGTAGTGCCTTGGCATTCCTGTATGAGCACTGGATGGATTTGCTGTTGAATGCTGAGCGTGGATGCAGTGGGAATTTGATGATTTATGGAATGTTAGAATTTGTGTTTGGGGTTACCTTGCACTTGGATAAACCTGGGGGGAGGATGAATCCCAACAGGAGTTAAGATGATGATGCTATAACTAAGCGCTTCACATATTACGAAGAACTACTCATATTAAAATGTCTTCAGAGCCATATGTGTGTAGGCCCTGCTCTTCAACTACAAAAGATCACTTACTAACATCTATGATGTGAAAGATTCCTCAGCATAGAAGTGCATCACATGGTTCAACTTCTAACTAACTTAGAAGTGTCTTCGCGAGGGGAGGAGCCAAGATGGCGATCGACACGGACGTGTAAGCTCCCGGCTCCGTATGCCTTTGAGCCCCGCATGACGATCCTGCACACGATTTTGGCATTACATGGTAGCGGGGCGAAGGTGAAGACGCGCGGATGCCGGCTGCGCGATTCCGATGTCTCTACCGGCCTCGCAGACGGATATATTGGTGGAGTTTACCGACTGCCTTACACGACCCTGTGCCGAGCCCTAGACTGCCAAACATGGCCGGGCACTGACTCCTCGGCGGCGGCCAGCGGAACCTGGGCGGAGTCGGCCCACCGGGATGCAGCGGCTCCAGAGCGGTCCTCCCTGAGGGTGCCCCGGCTGTCATATGGTGCGGCTTGAGTGCGCCCTCGGCTTGGTGGCTCGGTGGAATTGATCTTGGCTGCGGAGTCCGGGAGGTGAGCCTTTCGGCTTTGTTTACTGCCCTGCCCGGTTATCATTGGACGCTCCCGTGTTTAAGCCTGTGGTTGATTCGGAGCAGAGATGGCCACTGCCGCTGATTGCTGTCTGGGTCCACATTTTGGAAGCCCTCGATACTCCAGCAGCGGTCTGCCCGGACCGGTCTTCTCCCCACCTAGCCTTTGTTCTCCTTTCCAGCTGGGAGCGCCCGACGGGCGCCTGCACGAGATGGGGTATCACCCCTTGTCCACTGAGGTGCTACGTGAGGTCGAGTGTGCGGCACCGAGTGACTCTTCGAGGTGGGGGCTCCGGCCTGTGCTATCCAACAGCGACATCCTTGCCGCCCTGAATGACTCTCAGTCTGCTTGGAGTGATGGCTGCCGGGCGCTTGGTGAAAGGCTTGACGATATTGCGATCACACTGGGGAAACTGCGTTCGGATGCTCACCAGTTTTGCGAGGAATTGCTCCCACCTACGTTTGAGGAGGATCCTGTGGTTTTGCTTGGATGCGGAGGGGAATGCACGATCCTGGACAGTGTGGGTGTCTGGGACGGACTGCCTACATGTTTCAATTGTTATGGAGGTCGCCCATCCCATCATTTGACTTTGTCCCCGTCCGCTACAGCACCGCTGATGGCCCAGACACTGGTTCAACTACTGTTGCCTCGTACTTCTGCCACCTCCTCCCTCACCCTTGTATCTTTGCGGTGGTATGCTTTTTCGGACTTGGAACTGGGAGTGATCGTCTATAATGGAGGAGATTCTGTCCGTGGCCGGCGGCATCCATTTTGTGCTGGCGAGTTGCGCCCTGGCCAGGCGTGGACATTTTGTCTTCTTTTGTCTGCTGAAACGGCATCTCCTTTGTGGACATGGCACGGGGGACTTACGAAAAAGGGCCAGGGCTAAGTGTTTTCCGCTACTGTTTGATGTCTGTGGGGCTGGGGGGGATACGGATTGGCAAGTTCCTGCGATATGCTTAATAGCGCACTACGTGATATTTCGCCCCCGTTTTTATGGTACTAAGATACTGTAGTAGTTGATTGTTTCTTTTGGGGTGGCGATTACGCTCATGGTAGGGGAGTCCGGGAGCCTGTTGGGTTTGCCCTCCTCCGGTATTATATTACCTCCTTTTCTTTTCTCTTTTTTGACTCTAAATTTCGGGTTTCGTTTTTCGGGCGACAGACACACTGCTAGGGGGGGGGTAGGCCGTAGCCTCAGCATGCGTGTAGGGTGGGGGGTTGGGGTGAGGGTTTTTTTTTGTTTTGTTTATGTTACTATGGGCCTTTTTTTTCTCCTCTCTTTCTTGGTTCTTTTTACTTTTCTTTTCTTTTCTTGGGTCAGCATGGTGGCTAGGTGTAGCGCTGCTTATTGTTTCTGTTGTTGGTTTTATTCTAACATGGGTTGAGATGTTCCACGTCCATGGGGCGGGCAATGACCAGTGGGTACTGTGAATGTATGCTATTATCCTGATACCTGTCTTTTTATGCTGATTTTTCGGTTGCCACCCTTCGTTTTGTCGACAATTTGCTGTGATCATTGCCCGCTATGTGTCTTCGATGGATTGAATGCGCCTGATCCTTCTCATTTAAAAAACTTTTAAAATTAACCTACTTTATCCTGTACCCAGCGGTCCCCTTTCCCATATGTCGTGCTCTGGTTGCTGTTTTTCGTCTCTGAGACTGCTGGGCTGTTTCAATCCTGTGTTTTGTGCTATTAATCGATTTCGAGGCCGGCCAGAATGGTTGTGGGCCCGTATCTGTTTGCCTATGATACACAATAAAGGTTTAAAAAAAAAAAAGTGTCTTCGCCACAACCTTTACCTTCTTTTCCACAATCACTGTCAACTGCACTCCTTATAGCGAGAAATGCCGTGAAAGGAATGAAGAACTTCAAAATGAGAAACTGGAAGTCAACATAAGAGATTCGTAGTACACTTGAAATTGTAGTGGTCCTTCCTAGAAAGTATTCTGGGAGCCTTACCAGCTGTACGGGAAATGTAAAGCCCCCCGGAGCCTCAAGTCACTGCCGCTACCCCAGTCTCCTCTTTCCAATGCTGCACATGGGCTTCATACAGTCAGATCAGTGCCAGGTCATGTGAATCCAGTTTCCTGTCAGTGAGAAGTAGGCCTTAGTATGCACAGGATCCCAACATCTGTGATAAGGATGGGAATGAGCAGGTTGCTAGCTCCCACCTCCTCCTCCATCGGCAGCCACCCTGCCTTGAGTCGTACCTCATGCTAGTGAAATCCTTGACAACAAAGGGGTTCAGTTAGCCAAACAGATTGTTATCTACCACATTCCAGCACCAGCCCCTGCAAACCTCTGTGACTGGATCAGGGCAAGTAAGGCTCTCCTTTGCATATATTGTAGCAGTATGGGGCGTATAGTGATTGCCTACATTCTTGGGCAGCCCATGGAGGTTGGGTGGACCTGACAGTAGGCCTGAGGAGATGAGGCAGAGAGGAGCCTGGTAACAGAGTTGTTTGACATTTTGGGAGGTTCTTCAGAGAAGGAATAGCCACTGTAGGGGTTGCTCGCCTCGGGCCTTGCTAGCCCTTAGACATTTGCTATATTGCTGGGGAGCGCATGAGAAGAAAAAGGTTATTGTCAGCTGGCAGGCTGACACCTGACACACAACATCCCTCTGGCTGACAGGTCACTGGCCGCTCTTCCTTACTATTCAGCCTCCATGGCCCGTGTCTGCCAGTGTCAGGAACCCGTAACTTGCCAAAGCCCTCTGCTCAAGACACATTTAATTTTGTGAGAGTAACAGAGATAGTTCTGGAGTAATATTTAAACTCCTTATCTGTATAATGTCTTAAAGTCTTCAATTGGGGATCATGCCTGTTTGCTGTGAGATGAAGTGTAGTGGTATTTGGCCCCAAATTAGTCACATCCTGGTCTACTACAGCTCAAAGACTGTATCAATTTACTGCAGCCATCTACCACAATACTCGGCTTGTTCAGACCCCAGCCTCATCATCACCAAAGGGGTCCAGCTCCCGGTTCAAGATGTACTTCTGCAATTACAGGCAATCTCATTTTGCATTATTAATTGTGCTTACTTACAGTGTGTAGTACGAGGGCGAGGTGTTTTTCCTCTGGCAGAAGCCCTGCCAAGTGTGCTACTCATCTGTCCTACTACCTTTCCAGTGTAGTATGTAACCACTGCCTACTTAGTCAACAAAAAAGAGTGGAGATCCCTATTACCAAAGCTTCATTGGTCGTGCCTTATTTCTGTACATCACTTCACTCATCAAAACTCAAGATAATTAGTCCTCACTACAGCCCATCACAACTATTGCGTGTGGCAACCCAGTGCTTCCTGCCACTTTGAAGATTTTTAGAGTGTACTTACCTCTACTGCAGACATTCTATTGCAGGCAAAGGAATAGTTTCCAGTTCAAGTAACGACAACTGGTTCCAACACCCCTTTTATTGTTTGTGAAAAATCTGTTGAATAAAAACCCATCTAGATTATCCCATCGTTGGTCAACACATCCAAGCATTTTTTCTCGAATTTTCATTGTTTTTTGAGGTCTTCACATGATTCCCCACTTGTGGTGGTATCTGTGTGGCAACAACTGGGGGGAGGAGAGAACAATGAAGTACCTCTGTAAGTAGACCAAGACGGACTAGGTGGAGGTCAAATTAAGTGGGCTTAACAGGAACTTGATCCCATGGGCTCATTATGAATGATACATTCTGTGATTTTCTTTGAACAATTCTTCCATCACATTGGAGAAGGTAACGCAGGTCGCCAATATAAGGTCTTCAAGAGGGGGCTGAGGCACTGGCTTCTGTGGAGGAGTTGGAAAATGGAGTTTATGATTAACTACAGAAGGAGGAAGCATCACAGGCACAGCCCGCGTGTTAGAGTAGGGAAGTATTATGATGAATAACAACTGGCAGTATGAAAATCCAACATTATAAATAAATCTTGGTTCTCAGTGAAAGTCCAATCTGTTTGAGGTATCGGATGCCTTGAGTAGCTATCTGAATCAGTACTGTAATTGTCACTGGCACAGGTAATCTAATTTTTCTGGGGAGGAAGGAGAAAGGATAAGAGAATATCATCCCGACTGCCGACATTTCTTTCTGCAACTTCACACACAGAGGATATTGCAACGTTTGGGAATCTACCACCAAAGTAGGAGCAGAGTCAATTAGACCTTTATGTAGTCCAAATACCCATTCATCACCTTAGAACCCAAACGGACCAGAATATAGACTCTGATAAGAACTTGACGATGATCAATATGGAAAATCTACATCCTTCCAAAAGGGCAGATCTATCAAACACAGACATAACTTCAGTAGTGAAAGCAGATCTGAGTTTATTGTAGAGGTGAACTCATGGCAACACATGATTTCTCAAGATAATCACGCTCTTTGTGAGGCAATGTGTGTGGTACCTTCAACTATGGTACTCAGTTCTGAGCGCAAGCTAAACTAGAGCATCTTCTGTGCTTTGAAGATGTGCCAGATATGGAGCAGGCATTCACTCAAGTATTTACTGCCACAACAGGCTGAGTGTTTCTTTATTCAGAACTGCACATATAGTAACCCTCTGGTGGTATTCTAAGTCAGCACACTGGAACAAGGCCAGTTTAAGTCCAGCAAAGCACCATGAACCAGAGACTCTGTTGTTTGAAAAGAGAGTCTTGCATCACATCCACAAGAAATGACACAAACGCGGTTGGGATCTGGTCTAGAAGGCCTGCTCTGGAGACCACACGTTACCACAAAATACGAGTTCTTAGGGAAAAAACCATAATGCTTTCCTTTTCTTTTAATTAAAATACATTCTTGACTTCCTTTGGAGGACAGACACTAAAGATATATGGCTAAAATTACAAAGGTTTTGCGGTGTAATGCATCATCATGGGCCCCTCTAAAAAAGCGTCACAGAAACACAATGAGCTTGGGTTGGGTGGGGTTTCAAGAGACTAGGTTACATGACTGCAAAACTTCTAAAGCAACCTAGTTTATAGAAAACTATATCCGAGGCACGTATGCAAGGAAAAGTCTTCACCCAAAGCACTGTAAGCATGACGGGAGCCAGCTTATAAAATGTAATAACTACAAGTGTGACAAATTTTCAATTTAGTGAAAAGTGACATATTGTGGAGTCAAGAATGAGCACAAGGAAAAAACGGCAAGAGAACACTCTGGGTCTAGAAGAAAATAGATGACTAAATAATAGACAAGTCAGAATGTGCAATAGCTGTGCCTGAACGGAAGCTGAAATAAGTGAGGACCAGCAGGTGTGTTTGTTGTAGGGCCCTTTGCTGGGATGGACTGTGCATAAAGTATGCCTCCTCTCCTGGCATTACGAATGATGCTAAGTCCAGAGAAGGGGGCTGGGTCATAGAAATAAAGCATGTGCCCATTATTTCCTCTTTAACCTCTTAAGTTCAGTCTAGGCATTTGCAGCACATGGAAAATGCAATAAAGGATAATCTAAAGATTCCATGGTTTCTATAGACAAGCATTGGCAGAGCCTATAGGTCTCGCCTATGCAATAGCTATTGGTTTTGCCAATGAGTTCTTGCCATGCTATACATCAGCGTGGCTTTTGTTCAGCATGGCTAAAAGTCAGTGGCATAGAGGAGAGTGGTGTGGAATGTAGTAGAGTGGAATGGCGAAGAGTGGATTAGAGTGTTGTAGAGTGGAGTGGCACAGAGGTTGTATATTGGAGTGGCATACAGTGGAGTCGTGTAAAGTGATGTATAGTGGAGTGGCGTAGAGTAGAGTGGACAGGTGTAGAGTGCATTGGCGTGGAGTGTTGCAGAGTATAGTGGCGAAGAGTACCTGGGCACAGAGTGTGGTAGTGCAGAGTAGAGAGGCATTTCAGTAGCAGAGAATGCAGTGTTGCAGAGCAGAGTGTTGTAGAGTGCAGTGGTACAGAGTAGAATGAAGAGGCATAGAGTGCAATGAAGTAGAGCGCAGGGGCCTCGAGTGCAGTGTTTTAGAGAAGATAGGTGTAAAGTGTAGTGGCATAGATTGGACTGACACAGAGTGGAGTAGAGTGGCATACAGTGCAGTGGCATAGAGTAGATTGTTTCAGATTTAAGTGGTTTAGAGCCGAGTGGTGTTGGGTAGGGTGAAGTGGTGTAGAGTGTAATGGCAAAGAGTAAAGTAGTGTAGAGTGCAGTGGCAAGAGTGCAGTGGGGAAGAGCATACTATAGTGGCATACAGTGGATTGGCGTAGAGTTGAGTGTTACAGAGTAAAGTGCATTGGCATAGAGTGTGTTGACATAGAGTGGCGTATAGTGCAGTATTGCAGAGTGCTGTAGAGTGGAGTTGTGCAGAGGAGGTTGGAATGGCTTAGACTGAGTGGTGTAGAGTGCAGTGGAGCACAGTGCAGTGGTGTAGAGCGCACTGGCATAGAGTAGAGTGGTGTAGAGTAAAGTTGAGAGGTGTAGAGTGAAGTGGCATAGAGTGGAGTGGTGCAGTGTGGGATAGAGTGCAGTGGAGTGGTGTAAAGTGGAGTGGTGCAGAACAGAGTGCAGTGGCGTGGAGTGGTGCTGAGTAGAGTGGAATGGCATACAATGGAGTATGCTTGGTGTGGTAGCACACTGCCATTACATACAACACATTTTCAATTGAAATGACCATTACATTTCACAAACATACAGTTTTACTTATAAGACAATACAGCATACAAACAATAATGTGTTGAAAACCCATCACCTACTGATTTGGTAAGTTTTGATCTTATTAAATTATTTATTTACACTACACCAGAATTAACAAAATATGTACTTCATTTGTGTGTTCTGAATTCTGAAATATTCTGAAATTCTTGCACAGTTCATTTAAATGTTGTGTGCTACAATAAAACATTTTCCTACCCCCAGTATCCAGCAAGATTGTCATATTAATCCTCTACCTTCCAAGTCCATGAACGAAAAGTAAACAACAAGCTCTCTCAGAAGATAGAACCTGACATTTGACATCTGTCTTTGAATGCACAGCAAATGTGACAAGATAAGAACAAGATTTACAGGCTTCTTTAGAGAAATGAGCACTGGTGTTACAATACAAGGGGAGTTGATGTGAAAAGGCTTTGTGTCATTAGGAGAGACAACTCACCCTGGACTGCCTAAAACAAATAGGGCCAGCAAATAGAAACCCAGAATATATGAGTTACAAACCACAAAGCCAGTTGTAAGCAACAGGCGAAATGCATTCCCAGGGAGGCTTGCTAAATGTCACCAAAATGTCTTCAGCTGTGCTGTCCGATAGGCTTCAATCTAAAAATATATTTTGTTCCTACTGCAGGAAGACTTGACAGTTCAGGCCAGACAATTCACATAGGAGCAGGATCAATCCTGATTTGTAAATGAGTGGTCTTTGAGTGGTAGAGTGGGCCAAAAATCTTGAACCAAAATGTGCCCAAGCTTTCCAGCATCACTATTTAGGTCTTGCCCAGGCAGCGCATGCGCTGTCTCTTTGAGACATGCTGTATTCGTCCATTTTTACAATTGACTCCCCTTCTTGTCCTTTGTAAATGATGACTTTTGATTTGTGAATAGAATTAGTAGTCCCTCTCTTTTGCTGTTTCCACACAGTCCCTCACACATGTATCCTTACTCTCTAGCTTTGATTAGCAGGTAGGAAGCACTATTTACTTAGTTAATGTCTTGCTGAAGGAGGTACAACATGCATTCCGAGGCCATAGCAATGGCAGACGCTTCTCTCATACCAAGCCCCACATAGCACTGCATTTTTAAAACCGCGCTTTAGCAATGGAGTAAGCAGACATGAGATACCGGTGGCGTCCAACCCCTCCCCCTGAATTTTCAATATTCATGTTTTTTTAAGCAGAGCAGCACCCTGGCGGCAGCGTATTTTTTTTATTTGCAGTACGCCATACATGCTTCCACTTTAACAATAGCTGCCGCACGCCTTTCTTTTGTTCTACGCGGCTCGCAATATTCAAATTGTTCACTATGGAAATGGCCTTTAGTCCTGTTACCTTTACATTTATTGCATTGCGCTGTGCTATTTTAGATCTATTGTGATTTATAAAAAATATTCCTAAATAAGGGAGAAATGGCATAGTATGGCATCTTCCTTATATACTTGCAGTATATGCGCAATAAGGTTCCATTGTTAAGATCTTGCAATTTAGTGAGATCACTGTTGTGAAGCATGCACTATTTATTTCCTAGATTGTCAGAGCTATTGTTGCAAGCTTGCACATGCATGGCTTTTCACATTATAAAACTATTGTAATTTCTTTGTTTTTAATTTCATTTTCGGAAAAAGAAATATTATGCACAATCTTTTAACTTTTATACTTTTGTGGTCAATCCTACCTATTGGAGCTTACCAGCTCGATATCTTATGGATAAACCGTACGGGTAGTCTATTCTCCATTTTATTCAGATTAGCTCTATTTCAGACTCCTACAATTCCTTGTTGGTTAGGCCGCAGTATGTTATGGGACCTTGAGGTGAATTGATTTCCCCGGTAAGGCTGACAGCGATTTAAACATCATGTACTGTCATTTTTGAAGGTGGGTTATTTCACTTCATAATCGATTTATACATTTGTGACCCTTTTTATAGGGGTTACAGTTATAAATTGCTCTTATATTTAGACTCATGAAATGAATTACATTTTTCTTGAACCAGTGTCATCTCTGGTACACGTGGCGATACTGGAACTTTGTTCTCAAGGGTGTAGGGCACAGGTTATATTGTAGAATCTGTTACTGCTACAGTGACTCTGGGTAACCTCTGTGGTGCTGTCACTGTTCCACATGAAACAACTTTCAACTCTTCTGTATTCACGTATTCTTCACTTTCCCCCTGTATGCTGTACTTTCCTCTCCTTTCCTGTTGACAGATGCTCATCTGACAGAATTTTCTTAAATGCTGATACATTTCTAATGGCGGTTTATTCCCTTTCATGGGGACCATTGTCCCCTTTTTATCAGTGAGTATTTAAAGTGGTTGCTCGTACGGGATCAGAAAAATTGCTACTAGGATACTGGTCTTTAACCATCACTTTATCACCAATGTGTATTTCCAGGTTCATCGTCCTCCATTTCCTTGTGGCACTCTCATTGTTGAATTTGCATCTCCCATAATTGTGCTCATAATCAGTCCCTTGTAGGAACCAAACTAGGACTGTTTACATGGTGTCCTTAGGAGCTCTCTCAAGCAAAACGATTTCTGGTGAGCACTTGCTCGTGCAAGTGCACTAGACACCAGACAATTCCACAATTTCAACTCAACCACATACTTCCACTGCACACCACATACATCTGCTCCACTTCAAGCAAAAACACATGGGCAAAAACCATTTTCATTTACAACGCCAACAGCTCAAACTCTCGCAAATGCGAGACCTATTGCATTGCAAATGCTTGGGTTTTTGTCATTATTAATGTTGATACAATGTGGTTCAAATCTTGCCAACTTATTTATGAATTGCAATTTCTAAATTGTAGCTTGTTTTACAAACAAATCTGAGTAGAATATTCCATTTATTAATTTTAATTGGTCTCTAATGATTGTCTTAGAGTTTTTGTATTATAGCTTTCTCATTTTATAAGCACCAAATAAACTATTGTATCATAACTTGTAAAAGCATCAAAATATTAGATCTAGTCGATGTTCTGTCTTTCTGCAGGACTGTATCTAAATCTAGTGTATTGAGGGTACAGTTTGACAGGTATGCTTTTCCCATAGAGGCTGCTGATGTCACTTTCCAGAATAAAATAGTAATGCGGCCGATAGTCAGAGACAGCAAAGATTGCCAAAGGTCAGAGCTTAATTTGAGCCCGTGGTTTCCTGTGCTCAGCACCGGCACTTAATCATCAACACCGGGGCTTTTCATGAGCACCAGTTAAGTACACATTCATTTACAGGAAGATTAACTGATCTCCCAGAATCACAGGATGTGAAGCCGATGCCGAGACTCAAACCTGGTTCCCCAGTTCTGAAGTAAGCAGCTCTGACCAGTACGCTACATCCTCTCCCCACTTTTATGGTTAGTATTTGGTTCTGTTTTAGGCAGTGATAACAGGAGAAATGCACTGGTGCAAGCTGCATTCTGACGAAAGCCCCAGCACCTATTTTTTTTTTTACAAATTAACCACTGCCGAAGGTTGTAATTTACGGCACAGAAAAGGGCGTCTGCAGAACTCAACAAAAACAATCAAAACCTACCTCGATGTTTTGTGAGGTCACGTGCACCGGAGGGCAGTGGACTGTATGGCATCTCAGGGGACTGCGACACAGCGTCATTCGACTCCTGCATGAGGAAAGACAAGCATTGGCCAGTTAACAAGAACCCTACTAAAGCCATACAGATATTGTACTTTTCAAAGTGTCAGCCTCCAAGTTCTTTTCCTTTTATTTGTAAGATCTTTCTGAAGCATGTTTATGGCTTTGAGGATTATGCGCGCTCCAGACAGTTATTGGTTCATATTTGGCATGATGGCGCAACATAAAAATGTACGATTAAAATGCTTCAGACATCCTTGTCCTGAGTGGCCAACAGACCATACGCTCTTTGCCCGTCCCATCCACCAAAAGAAACAATGAATGTTAGGGAGTAGCTTAAAGAGGGGAGGTTTGGGGTGTTACGCCCTGGCGTGGTCGGCACAGGTAAGAGCGGTAGGGCAGGTCGGGTGTTGAGCGGGGTGGGGAGAGGGAAGTCAACAAATGACAGGATCCGTAAAATGAAATAAAAAATAAATAAAACCACTTACCTTGCGGTCGCCGCATCGCCAAGGCAATGCGGCGAGTGCAAGGTAAGTGGTTTTATTAATTTTTTTATTTCAATTTCCCTACCTGTCATCTGTCAACTACCCCCCGACCCAGCCCGCTCCCCCCACCCCACCGCACTTACCTACGCCGGCCAGCATGGGTACGTCCCCCTAATAAATGTATTCTGTAACAAATAGTTTGGTACAGCTGCTTTAAGTCGGGTATGGTGAGGTGCTTGTCAGATTTTACTTGGGAATTTTGAATGCATATGCAGATAAACACACATACACACTCACTCTCGTCCTATCTGTTTTAAAAGTCTTAAAAATGGTTACTTTACAAAATACTGAGTTTTAAGTACCCCTCACAATCCACACTCCTCTCCCTTGCTACTGCTCCTTAAGCCCCTCTTGACGGGCTTTTATATATTGTATTTTAACAAGAGTGATTATTGGAAATGTAAACTCGCTCCCACCTCCCCAATCTTACAGACCAAACTACGCCCCTGATTAATGTCTGTCGAGGTACAGTGCAAGCCCAGAGCATGAGGCAGCATCGTACTGTTTAACCCGCAAATGCATCTGCTCCCTTGATAGAGACAAACAATTCAGTGACCACAGTTTCTTCAAGACCCAAGCCACTGCAACGTCCGGCCTGGTCACTAGCTGTCCTTGCTATGCTAGTGCCTGTCAGCTCTTGGACAAAAGCGACTGGCATACTATAACTGGTAATCAGGTGTGCTGCTCCTGCTGGTGTCTGTCTGTTCCCCCATGTGCCTTGGCCAATTTCATACTCATACTGGTAGTCACATTTACACCAATGTCTGACTAAACCAGTACTCAAGTGACTTGAAGCTACTGCAAGCCTGCAATGCCTGAATACAAGATAAACAAAGACCATTTACCTCCAAGAGGCCTATTTCCTGTGAGGTCTCTTCTGTCATCTGCAAATCTATGGTGTATGTGCAATCTCCAGCCATGTCTGCACTCTCACTATGGTTATTGATCTATTTCTGTGCCGCTCTTTTCTGTGGTATGCTACCAGATCTCCCACCACCACCACCATCAAATGTTCCATATAACTTTGATAATTTTTCTTCTCAAATATATTGATTTACATGTTCTACTTCTCTTCTTTTTAACTTGTTTTTCTCTTTTGTTGCTCATTTACCTTCACCCATTTTATTGAGCATTTTTTGTGTACTCTTTCTTTTGGGGCTAACTCTCTATATCTTCTTTTTTCCTTTTACCTCTCTTCTCTATTCCTTTACCTTTCCTGACCCAGTTTCTTTAGGCTTTCCTCCTTACTTCTCTTTTCCACTTTATTTTCTAAAAAGGGACACCTCATGTTGCCTTTATCTCTTCCTACCCCTTTTCCTGTTGTTTTCTTTGTGTTGATCCTATCTTGCTCAATTACGTTTTAAGATTTTAGATGGGTTTTTTGTCTGGAATTTTTTAATATTTTGATTTGATTTTTAGAAATAAAACTTTAGAAACAATACATTAGAGACTGAAAAAGTTGAACTGTTTGGATGATAGCATTCCAATCCTATAGGATGAGTCTATCTTTACATCTGCCATGCTGTCAATAACAACTTGCTTAGGTTACTCCTGAGCCTTCCCTGGTAGCATTATTACTTTGACCCTTGTTCTTGAGGCACATCTCTGATGATAAATGCCCACTTACCCTGCATATACAGAGACCGAAAACACTGAAATGTTCACAACATGCTTTGTCTTCATCCTTCCTTTAAGACTTTCACAAGCCTCTACCCATGATAGGCTACCTCCTGAGAGCCACCTGCTTCACTGTCTCAAATCTATCATCATCCTTTTGAAAATGTGATCTACTGACCAGCTAAAACACAGCAAGGGAGGGTTTATCAATCGCATCAGCGGTAACATCACCCCATTTCTTTCACCCTGATTCAGGTACCGCTATTAATTAGCTTGTCACTATGTTCATGTGGTTACAGAACAAAACTACATTTGTGTTACTTTCCTGCTATCACAACAACAACAAGGTAATGGACAGAATACCTGAATTAATACCAGCCACTTGCAATCCCTTTGGGCTGCACCCCAGTCCATTGTTTTTCACCCACTATACCATTCTAGACAAATGCCCATCTTATGCAAATCAGTAACAACTCTCCTCATCATGGGAACAGTCTGTCCCATACTGCCTGGCGAGGACTCCTTCAGAAGGGACCACAACAAACCCCAAACCGGTTTTGGCCTATTTAAGCCATGGTTCCCCTGCTCACTTTGCCACTAGAATCAAGCTACACCAGACTGATGAGCCCCAATCAGGGCGAAGCCAGCCCTGGATTGCTTGTGTTCTGGGTCTCAAAGGACCTGACTTGGCAGTTCGGGTGTGAGTAAATGTAAATGTACAGGAATTTATATAGCACAAATCACCAAGCGGTTTCTAAGCGCTTGCTTAGGGAACCCGTCCTGGTATTCCCCAGTGAGATAACCCCGGCAGGGTATCCACAAGGTGAAAGCCAGGCATCCCGCCGCGAGGGGCCGTTGTGGAGATTAAGCAAGCTATTGCCCAGAGTCGCAGAGTGTGAACCCGTGAATCGAGTAGGCACCGGAGCGAGAATTGTCGAGTCCATGGACATTTTAGGACTCAAGACCCCGCCGAGCCGGGAATTGAACCCTGGTCCCGGGCTGACCTCTGCTTCCAGGTCTGCCTCCTCTAACCAGTGAGCCACACTTCTCCTTCTGGAGATGGGCCACGACTGATTTGCATATAGCTGGGTCTAATCTGAGGTGGAATGGTGAGCAAAATAATGATGGATTAGGATACAGCTGAGTAACTAACAAGGGCTGAGATTAATTAAAACTTTTTACCCATCACAGTTTTTTTTAAACTTTCTTGCAATGTGCACTTTGTCCTCTTTATTTTGCAAGGAAGTTGCGATATCTTGCACGTGTGAGATCCCTTCAACAACCAGAATGGGACGGTTGATAGGCAGATTAATATTTATATCAATGCAGAGACTTCAGAATGGAGTTTGGTAAGACTTTATTTTTAGTAAAAAGTAATCAGTTTCTTTTTGGATCACAAAGTTTTGTATTTGTAGTGGAATGAGTGTTATCAGGTGTTTAGCAAAAGCAGCAACATTTCTGGTTTCGTGAGTTTGATGTAGTGGTTTGGTAAATCGTTATAGAAAAAAATTAGATAAGTGGGTAATCATCAGTGGAGCCTGAGATGGTAGAACAAGATAACTGAGAGGAAATCCCACACTCAGAAATAAAGGATGCAGTAAAAGAAGCTATTAGCATGGCATTAGAAAAACGTATATGAGGAGAGAAAGAGTTAAACGAGGGATATGTTTTAAGGAGGAATCAAAAAGTCAAAAAATGTATAAGGAAAACAAAATATTTGAAAAAGTGGGATTCAAATCAGGACAAGGCTGTTCTAAGACGTAGCTAGCCTCAAAAACACAAAAGAAGATGGTGTGCTATGGCGCACGAAGTGTCGTTGGTTGCACAAAGGAGACGTGGGCTTTCACGGAAATTTTGGAGGTCAGAATCACCCTTCAGGGCAAAAGGATAATGAGGGATATTATGAATATGTTTTGGATAATGACGACAATGGTGGTGTCATGGTTTCTTGACGACTGATTGTGCTGGGGAAACAGCCAAATAGGAGTATGCGAAAATCCTCAGGGATCTTCGATTCGTCTTCGAATGGCTTCTGATTGGTGGTCTCTTGAGCATTTGGGGAAAGTATTCATGAAAAAGTTTTCAAAATATGTTTGGAATGAGATATGAGCTGAATGCTGTCATCCGCTAGTAGAATAAAGTGTGTTACTAGAGATCTTAACCCAGTCTTGATAAGTTTACGTTTCAAATTGGACAAAGAATCTCGAAATGGGCCCTAAAAGTCAGATGAGAAACAGCAGTGCACCTACCTGGACCTGAACCATGACTAATACGGTTGACATAGCTTCAAAGGCATGGATGGAAGTAGTATAAACTCGTGCAAACAGAGCCAGAGGGCATGATATTTTGTTGAGAATACAAATTCAACTATGATACCTGAGAGAAGGTAAGAGAGATTTTGGAGAAAATTGGTTCCAAACTGGGGATATGGCAATCAGGATCCAGGCAAAAATGCAAAGGGCCTTGTGTTCAGGGGATGTTTATTGAAGGTTGTTGCGACATATGCACCTACCCTCACAGATTTGTATCAGGTGAAATGTACACTGTGCACAATATTTAGAAACCCAGATGTTGTTCTCACAACCGGGAGAATATTTGGTTTTTGCCAGCCATGGCTTGCAATGGTTCCTTATCAACTACAAAGTAGAGGTTTCTTCAAGAGGTTTCAAAGTGGCAACTGGATTTTTTCTTCAACAATGAAGAGTATCAAAACAGAGGGCTGGCAGAGGTAGCAGAGTGCAAGCACTCATTTCAGCACAAGTTGATTAGGGAGAATTTTAGGAGTTTGTCCCTTATGAAGGTGAGAGGTAACACAGCCTTTCCCCAATTGAAAAAATACAACAAATGATCCACGGCTCATAATGATACTTTTGAGTTTTTGGGTGGGATTGTACAAATCCCAATTTAAATCAAGGAGGCACATGTGTTTCAGAGGATTGCAGTAGCCTAATATAGGTCGAAGTAAGAAAAAAAAAGGTGTGATGGTGAAAGTGAGCAGTCCCTTTGTAGTGGAAGAGAATGACAACGTTTGGAGACTGGTGATGCATTTGAGAAATGTAAACAAGTTTGAGGCTTACAGGTAATTCAAGATGGAGATGATTCATGTTTAAAGAACATATTGCAAAAAAAGTTTGGTTAGATAAGATAGCTTTGAAAGACTCATACTTTAGGGTAATGATTGTATAAGTAAAAACGTTCTTCAGTTTCACTGAGGAGGAAAGTTGTACCAGACATCAGTTCGCAGTTCAGCCTCCAATCAGACTGCTGTGTTCTACAGAGATAGTAAGGTGAATGGCAGCCTATGTGTGGGGGATAAGTGGGTGGCTGATTGCTTATCAATATGACATCCTAATGAAGTCTCAGGGGAAGATGGGATTAAGGAAGCAATTGGCAATGGTGAAGGAGTTATTGTAGAGCCTAGGTTTCATGGGGAATAAAGAGAAATCTATGATGGTGCCATGAAGAAGTTCAGAGTTTTTGGGTTTCACAGTGGACACGAAGGAGGCAATTTGGAAATTGCTGCACAAAACAGTAAGATTAATCAAGTTGGAGATTCTTAATTACTGTCTGTACAATCTTTCACTCTATACTTTGGCTTGTGATCGGTCTTCCAATGGCCTCATCCAGGCAGGGTTTCCAGGACAGGTACAGGGCCTTCCGAACTTGAAAGTGACCAGGTTCCAGTTACAAAGACGGGATTGTTTCGACTGAGGAAGCCAGACAGAGTTATAGTGGCTTGGGGGGAGGGCACTTGAAATGAGAGTAGATGTTCTGAAAAACAGAAAAAAATGAACACAGATTGTTTCAAACAGAAGGAGTTTGCGTTGAAAATATTTCAAATGGCATTGCAGAATGGCTTGATTTTATTATGCAGGGTGAATGTGTCTGCAGTTTGTTGCATCCATTGTTTGGGTGGTAACAGGTCAATGCAATAGTCAGAATTCACAAAGGAGTTGTGACATTGCTTTCTGGAGAATAGAGGGTAAAATTATTTAGGTCTTCACAATCAGGTAGCAGTTTCACATTCAAGTAATGTAAAGCATGTCATCGATTGGCAGCGGAATCTGAAATGTTTTGCAGTGGTCCAGAGCCATTGATATCCTTTCAAGTCAGATCTTTCTGTGAATATTTTAGCATCAAAGTGCCAAGCTCCCAACTTCTGATTTATTACAGAATTGAAGTCAGCAAAGAGCATACAAGTTTCCTCCATTCATAATGTTGCAGAGAATTTTGCACTTTAAATGCAAGTCCAGATTCAGTTGATGGTGAGGACGCCACTGGGCGGGCCCTGGTCTCTAAGAAGGATGGATCCCTGCACTGTTGAACCATTTCTTCACCCAGCAACTTCAGCCCTTTTGCTGAGTCTCGATGGTGAGGAACATCATTTATGTATTGCGCGGTCCTTATTTTGAGGGTACACTGGAAACTGAAGAGTTTGAAAAGCTCTCAGAGGAGGCTTAATCCCTTCTTAGAGAGTCATAAGCACCTGTAACAAGAAAGAGGTTTTGAGGGGATTGGAGTACATTGTTACATTGCTGCATGGAAAGGACTCTGGATCCCTTGAAGACATCTAGTCTGATGGTAGCAATGATTTGTCCAGTTAGTTTGCAAAAGGAATACATTGCAGGTCTAATATTTGCTACAGGTCTTCAATTTCGGTAGTTAATACGTTGAAGGAAGGTAGAGCAATAGTTGCAGCAACAGGTAGATCTTCTTTTGTACATAGTTATGAAGAGAGTTTGGATCCATAGACCACAGCAAACTAGATATTCAACATTATTGGATGTGAATAAAGTTGTTGGATTGCTTAGTGGATGATCTACAAATAATATATTCAACAGTTGTAAATACCAGTTAGATTTGCGGCCTTGCTTTGCTCGGTCTCTTTTGGAGGGACCCAGATGTACAAGCAGTGGAAGTTAAAGGTTTACCATGAAGTGCACATTTTAGGACTTTTTTGATTTTTTATCCAAAATACGACAAGTCTCTGTAGTTGTGTAGAATATGTGAGCAGAAAGCTGGAGGTGCCTCCTCCTGGGGTGGAGTAGTTGATAATTCCATATTAAAGATGTTATGTAGGTGTGTGCTCATCACCTTTGGCACGGTAGGTGTAATGTGTAATGATAGAGACACATGTAGCTACATCTGCGTTGACAGTGCATTCGCTCATAGAGCAATATTAGTACTTTGACAAACGTGTACCTTAAAGCAGTGGAACATGCAGCTACACTCAATCCAAAAGAGCTTTGAACTTGCATAATGCTAGCCCGTTGTTTGGATATAAAAAGATAATTTTTAAAGATATGAAAGCGGAATTTTATTAGACAGGGGGCAAGCATTATACTGCATGATTCCTCCTGTTACATGTAAGTTATTTGTTAACATAAAAAATCAAGACAAAGGATAACGAGATATAATGAATAGAAGCATATTTAAGGAGTGTAGTAGATACAAAGATTGTTTTGGAAAATGTTTCAACCGAACATTCATTTGCATGGTAATACAAAGAATGAGGATCAGGTTTGTGTGATTGACGCTTTGATTTTGAGAGACTCAGAGATATTATAGAATTGAAGACTAAGTTGAAATTGTGGCACACGACAGACTGGCTTCATTTCCCTGGAGGGCTGGAGGAATTGGTGGATACGTTTTTTTTTTTTTTGACATTTGTTTTTATTGTTGCCATCACATAATAATTATCGGTGAATATTCACGGTACATCGCAGCGTCAACATTCAGCTGCATTCAATCATTAGAGCAACTTTTCAAATTTTCTATTTTCTCCCCAACTCTGAACATACTACTTAAAAGGGTCAAGTTAAACAATCCGTTTCATATATCAAATATAGCATTAGTGTGAATAGAGGCACAACAAGCAGTATCCACATTTTCTGTCAGAAAAAATTCTGTCTACATGTTCAGTACCTGAGGCACGAGCATTCCCTAACCCTCCAAGCCCAACCCCCTATTCCTGACATCACTCCCCACCCTCGTCCTCCCCAGAGCTATCTTCATCCTCATCCTCAGGCAAAGGCTCACATATATCCCCTCTATATGAGTTCCACGGTGACCATGTTTTGTTCCATTTGCGTGGATTAAGCCTCTGTTTGTAAATCGCCCTCTCTGTTACCATAAGCAGATCCATGTTCCTGCACCATTGCGACAATGTCGGAGTAGTCGGTGCCCCCCAGTTCTGTGCTATATCTCGCTTCGCCAGCATCACACCAATGACCACCCAGCGTTTTCCATGCGGTGACAGGTCAGTTGGGCCCCACACATTCAGTAAGCATACCCTAGGGTCAGGTGAGAATGATGTCCGTAGTGTCTGGCTGATCGTTCGCGCTACACGTCTCCAGTAAGTTTGTAAAGTAGGACAATCCCACAAAGTATGGAACAGCGTACCCTCCTCCCCACAATTCCTCAGACAGTATGGATGATCCGCCCTATGTAGTTTGTGCAGTGTTGTGCGGGTATAGTAAACCCTATGTAATATTTTAAATTGGACCAGTCTGAAACGTGTGGATATACCTGCCTCCCTAGGCGACGCCAACGCTGCGTTCCATTCCGTTTCATCCAAGTCCCCAATCTCCTCCATCCATTTCTCTTTCAAACGCACCAGCGGATCCGGTAGATTGTTTAACAGTTTACGGTAGGTGAGGGAGGTTGCACCAGCCTCAATATAATCCGTAAGGAGTCGGTCTTCCAACGGAGCCGACTCCGGGACCGTCGCTCCCATTTCCAACACAGACATGAGTGCGTGTCTAACTTGTATGTATCTGTATGTTTCAGTCATTCCAAGGTCGTACTGCTCCCTCAGGGTTTCAAAGGTTATCACTGCACCTCTTGACCATAGATCTCCAACCGTGGAGATCCCGATGGTATCCCATCGATCAAACCCCTTACTATTGCGCAGAGTACCGAGGGCCTTGGAGTCCCACAGTGGCGTGAGTTTAGTAATCACTCCCTCCCATCCCAGCCGTCTCTGAGCCCTATGCCATATAGACACTGTGTGTTTGGTAGGTCCCTCCAGCTTCCCCACCAGACCTTTGTTGTAGAGCGGGGCCAGAAGGGTGGCCGTGCCCAATTGTCGTCTATCCGCCATGTATGCCGGGTCTTCGTGTGCACCATGTATCCATTGGTTGATCACCTTGAGGTGTGCAGCCCAGTAGTACAATTCGAGGTTTGGGAGCGCTATCCTCCCGCCATACCAATCTCTAGTCAGTTTCAGTTGCGCCACCCTAGCTGGTTTGCCACTCCACAGCAAGGTGGACAGTTGCGCCGACACTTGGCGGAAGAACAACAATGGGACCACCTCCGGTGCGTTCTCTAGAACATAAAGGAAGCGAGGCAGCGCCAGCATTTTAAAGAGTGCCGCCCTACCCAGCAATGTCAGTGGGAGGGTCTTCCAGTGGCGCACGTCCGCCTTCAACCTGTCCAGCAGGGGCACAAGGTTCAGCTCCAAAAAAGTCGCAGAGTCCCTCGTGATTTGGATCCCCAGGTATCTGAAGGTACGGGGCTCCACGACCAGCTGGCAGTCAAGAGGCAGAACCGGGGGGTCGCCCCGTATCATATACAGTATGGACTTGGACCAATTAAGTTTATATCCTGATGCTGCACCATGTTTCTCACATAGGGCTAGCAGTACCGAAACACCACTCTCGAGGTCCATAAGGTAGATGAGCATATCATCCGCATACAGGGAGACCCTATCCTCCCATCCATCCCCCCATCCCCCCATTGTATGCCCCTCAGCAGCTGGGTGGATCTAAGAATCATGGCCAGGGGTTCCAACACTAAAGCAAAGAGCAATGGTGAGAGCGGGCATCCCTGTCTCGTGCCCCTCGCCAGCGGGAATTCTCTCGAGATACAACCATTGGCCGTCACCCTCGCCACTGGTACGGTGTATAACAACCTGACCCATGAGATGAATCCGGGTCCTATACCCATGTGTTCCAAGACCGCGAAAAGATATCGCCACTCCACCATGTCAAACGCCATTTTGGCATCCAAGGAGAGCACCGCTGCTGGTTCAGTCAATTTTGGGGCGCGTGCCAGCACTCCGTGCAGTCGTCGCAGATTAAGCGCCGTGCTCCGGTGTGGCATAAAGCCCGACTGGTCTGGGTGTATTAGGCGCGGTAGATGGGGCAGCAGTCTGGTGGCCAGTAGTTTCGCCAAAATGTTATTCTCGGCGTTAAGGAGTGAGATAGGGCGGTACGACCCGCACTCTTCAGGGGGTTTGCCGGGCTTCGGTATTGCCACTATTGTAGCCATACGTTGGTCAGGGGGTAGCCATCCTTGCTCCCGGCTTTCCATGTACATTGCGAGCATGGGTGTGGAAAGCGTTTCGGACATGATCTTGTACCATTCAATCGGCACTCCGTTAGGGCCCATCGCTTTCCCAGGGTGGAGCGCCGCTATGGCCAGCTGAATCTCTTCGGACGTCAGGTCCGAGTCAAGTTCGTCCCGAGCGTCCTGGGGGAGAGTACGGGTCGGCACCCCTAGGAGTGACCCCTCTACCATCTCACGTGTGACTTCAGTTTCAGGGGAATAAACAGAATGAAAGTGGTCCGCTAGGAGCTCCACTATTCGGTCCGGATTGGTCTGCAACACCCCTCCCGAATCCCTCAGCTGCAGTATCGCCCTTTGTCCTCCACGCTTCTTCTCCAGCCAAGCCAATAATTTACCTGCCTTATCGCCTACGTCATAGATCCTATTAGTAGTCGCCACCATATTGCCCACCACTTTGCGTCGCATATGGTCCGTGTGTCTCTGCTGGCACAGCCGGAGCGTGTGATGTGTATCCTCACTTGGGTTACTCTCATGGTCCTGCGTCGCTCTGCCGAGCTGCTCTTCTAGTTCTAGTAATTCCTGGCTCTGTGTGTGTTTATGCTGTGCGATAACCGAGATTGCCTGCCCTCGAAGAACCATTTTATAGGCTTCCCAGAATGTTACATGGGAAGTCACCGATCCTTCATTGTCAGTGAGGTAAGATCTCGTGCCCGTTTTTAAAGCCTTCGTTATTACCGGCTCTTTAAGGAATCCCGGGTAAATAGGGTAGAGGCGCCTGTGAGTGCATATCTGGCTGGACAGAGTTAGTATCAGCGGGGAGTGGTCCGAAACCCCTCGTGGTTTGATGTGGGTGTCAGTGATATTGAGACGGCCCCCCCCCCAGTGTGAGGAAGTAGTCAATCCTTGATAGGCTATCGTGGACTGCCGAATAGTAAGTGTATTGTTGGTCCTCTGGGTGAAATTGCCTCCATATGTCCACTAAACCCTGCGCTTCCATAAAATCATAAAATTTGGAAGACCCTGGTGAACGCGTGCGCACGGGGTAGCGGTCTAGAGAGTTGTGTGCCACCGCATTAAAATCACCCCCCACTATAAGTTCTCCCTCCGGGAGGTTTAACAAAAAGGTCCCCAATTCTGGGAGGGCTACGGCGTGCAATGCTGGCGGGATATACACTGAGACCACATTGAGCGGCCTCCCCTCCCATTGTCCATGTACCGCCGCAAAGCGTCCCTGTGTGTCGACGCTAACTGATTGCGGAATAAACCTGGACGAGCGGTGCATTAGTATCCCAGTACCCCGGGACCCTCTAGTGAATTCAGAGTGAACAATCATCCTGTACCCTTTTCTATCCAGGGCCCGGGTTGCCGTGCCAGTCAGATGAGTTTCTTGCAACAGGACCAAGGCTGGGTTCACCCTCTTTATGCTCTGTAAGACCAATCCCCGCTTTATCTTGTCTCCCAGTCCCCTAACATTCCAAGACATTAGGCTCAATGGTGATGCCCGCCCCATACTAGCGTCCTCCCCCCCCATGGCAGAAGAAGCGGTAAG
This sequence comes from Lissotriton helveticus, assembly GCF_964261635.1. NCBI lineage: Eukaryota > Metazoa > Chordata > Amphibia > Caudata > Salamandridae > Lissotriton > Lissotriton helveticus. The sequence continues at coordinate 906,234,750 of NC_136065.1, read as the reverse complement.
TCAGCCGACCTCCGCATCGCAGTAAACAGCGTATGAAGTGAACATGTATTCTCCATTGCAGTACCACTACTCTACACACTCGCAACATACGGTACATTTCCTGACCCTGTGTAGTATTTGAAAACCAAAAGCACATCCTACCCCCAACTCCCCCCCTCCCTGCCCCCCTGCTCAACGGACTCAAAACTGCCCACCCCCCAACTCAGCAGAGTGCCCAATCCCAACCCAAAACATAGTACTTGCTCGCTGGTGTGAAGGACTCTCCGGTATCAGCGGCCCCCACCTTCGGCCGCGGAGGCCCTCAGCCCAGTGTCCAGAGCGGCATTGCCGGTCAACACAGCAGTCAGTTCAGCCGCTTAACAACTGCGAATCATTGTTCTTCCTCAGCAGCTTCTTCCTGAAGATCATTCAAGGGGGAGAGTGCCTCCGCTCCCTCCCCGGTGGATTGTGAGCTTTGTCGGGAGCCTGTAGTACGGTGCTTGTTATGTCTGTTAGAGCGACGCGGGGGGTCCACCTGTCTCCAACCCTCCAGCCATTCCTGCGCCATCTCCCGGGAATCAAAAAAACATGTCTTATTGTCACCCACAATCCGAAGTTTGGCCGGAAAAAGCATTGAGTACGAAATTTCCCTAGCTCTCAGTTCCTTCTTCACTTCGAAAAAGGTTCTCCTCCTCCGTGCGACCTCGGCTGTGTAGTCCGGAAAAAAGGCTAAAGTAGAGTTCTGGATCTTAAGAGGGGGCGAATTTCTCGCTGCCTGTAGGATGGCATCACGGTCCCTGAAATTAAAGAGTCTTGCTATGATCGGCCTGGGGTTGGCGCCCGTCTGCCGGCGTCCCCCAGGGACCCTGTGTGCCCTTTCCACTGTGAAGAAGGCGGAGAGCCCTTTAGGTTGAAGTTTCTGCTTGATTAAGTCCTCCACATATAGGTCCATTGCTCTCGTGTCTTCCGATTCCGGCACACCTACTATACGAATGTTGTTCCGCCTCGAGCGTCCTTCTTGGTCATCGAGCTTTTCACGCAGTTCCTTATTTTCCTTCAAGACGCGTTCCATACCAATCTGTAGCTCCGACACATCTTCCACCAAGGACTTGGTCACCACTTCCATACTATTCACTTTCTCCGACATCTTATGGAAGTCTGCTCTTATTAGCGTAATTTCGGCTGAGATTGATCCAACTGTGGCCTGCACTTGCGTAAGGGCCCTCATGACATCGTCCAGGGTCGCCTTCTTGCTCCCCGCCGCCTCCGCAGACCTGCCCTGCTGTAATCTGGCGTCGGGGGGGGATGAGACGGGCTTTTCATACGCAAATCGGTCAAGGCGGGATTGTGACCCTCCAGTCTTCGGTCCCTTGCCGGCCATCTCGGCCGTGGTGTTCGCCCAACGTGTGCGCAGTCGGTGTCTCACTCCGCCGATTCAGTGCGTCCGTGGCGATGCACCCACACCCGACGCCGTCCGGGCCAAGTCACTCTCAGGGCAAGCACAGGGCGCAATGTCAGATCTTCGGGCAGCACCGGGCCCCCCCACAGTATCCAGCAGGAGCAAGGAAACGAGGCTGTCCGACTCGTGCGTGGGGTGGGTGTGTGAACAGCCTCCCCTGGTAATGTGGAGATTCCCCCACCTCAGCGTCTCACGTGCCACCACTGCCCCGCCGTCTTCGGGGCACTCAGCAGACTCTCCTGGTGAGGTTGTCAGGGCTCCGGTTTCCGGCATACAAGGCGGCCCGAGGCCGAGGAGCCAAGTCCGTGAGGAGGACCCCCCGCCCTCCGAAATATGTCTGGGAAGATGTGCAAAGGGTCCCGGTTCCTGCCCGGATTTATAGCTGCGTTATTGTGCCCCCATTCAGCAGAGGACCTCCGGCGGGCTAATATGCGCCGCCCAGCAGCGATCAATTACTCCCGACCCAACTCCGTCGGTCGAGAGCGAAGCCGAGTCTGTTGCGGTCGATGCAGGGCCGTCAGTGCGCTCCCAAGATGGCGGCTCTCCGTCCCGGAGTCTCCGCTCCGCGCGCCTCCTCCCGACCCGGCAGGCTGACAGGATCAGAGCGGCCCCCTCCTCACCTCCTCATCTCGGCGGGGCGTCCGGGCTCACACTCCGTGTCGGCAGAGGCTGGCAGTGCCGCAAAGGTGGCGCGGGTCCCTCCTCTTCGCCGCCAGGCACAGGCGAGCGCTTCCGGTCCCCCTCCGCCCGGAGCAGTAAACTTCCTGTCCGCTCGGCAGTGCAGGACACTCCCCGGTCCGGATGTTGATCATGGGCCCATACAAGCGTCGGCCAAAACTGAAGTTCTCGACCACTGATCGTAGTCCCGGTAAGCTAGGATGCTGCCGCCCGGTCCTGGGCTTCGTCGCCTTCCCGCCAGGGGAATAGTGTAGGCGGATGAGTGATCGGATATTCTAGGAGGCCGCTTCAATCACGGAGCTCTCCTCCTAAGCTGCCGCCATCTCCGGCTGCTGGCCACGCCCCCCGGTGGATACGTTTTTAAAGCCCCCAGGCTGTTGCTGGTGTACCTGACCCAGATTTAGAGTTTGGTGGCGAGGTACTCCGTCCGAAAGGCAATGTAGTACCCTCTCTGTGAAACAGAAGTTCCGCCCCCTCCTTTAAAATCGGGTGAAAGTGAAGCATATCTGTGGCAGAGACTACTCAGTCTCCGCTGCTGACATACACATGTGATGGCCTGAGAGAGTAAGGGCGGTCTGAAGTTTAGTTATTTGACCGCCTGCCGGATTTGGAGTGGGCTTTCAAATAGTCGGTTTTCTCTGGCGGTAAGGGCCCCCTCAAGGGTAAATTACCCCCTAAATCATGGGAGAAATCTCCCATGGTGAGGGAGGTATATGTTTTTATTATTTTCAAAAAGAAAATCCTGGTTTGGGATCTTGCTTTTGGAAATAAACAAAACAAAAAAAAAAAAAATATTATAGGTTTGCCATACATCTCTGTCCGTCAAAATGTCATTGCATTAACAGGAACCGTCACCGTTACAGCGGTTCCTGCGAATTGAGGAGACATCCTCTGGGCCAGTGGACATCTCTATTTGGAAGACGGAGTACCCTTAGCATGGTGGTTGGAAAGTACTCCACTATTTTGACAGGAGATTCTCCATCCGCCAAACTCTAAATCAGGCCCTCTGCCACTTTATTGCAACACGCACAGTAGAAGGCACAGAGAAGAGGATGGGGTAAAATCAGAGAGAGTGGGAGAAGAGAGACAGAAAATTGGATGGATGGAAAGATGGAGATTTGGGAATAAGTGAGGTGGGGCTCACTTGAGCATTTTTGCCAGGACTGCTTTTTGTTCTCGGCCCAACCCTGATGAAGGAAGGAGTTTGGGTGAAGAGAAAGCTTATAGGTCTTCAGAGCTCAAAAGGGGAAGGCTCCAGAATGATGTGGATGTTTATACTGTTAGACATTATTTCTTTATCCGTTCTCCCTGGTTAACTTTAAAGGTGCCTCTGAGGCCGAAACATTAAAGAGACTGATGCATGATGCAAGCCTTCACATCTTTAATCAAATCAAGATTCTCCTGAAGGTCCTTGGAGAGTCCCAATCTCTCCATACCTCACAGGCCACTCTCCCTCTGCAGGCCACTGGTAGTGCCCTGCAGCACTGACTGTCCTTCCTCTTCCTCCAGCATATGCAGACTTCCCCTGTGCACACTGCAGCTTCACCTTGTGAGCTCCCTTGAGCAGACTGACAACTCCCACCAAAGAAGCGGAGTAAAAATCCCTTCAACAATACATATACTGGTCCCTCCAGTACAAGCAGCACCGTTGATCTTGTGGTACTTAGATCTTTGATGCAAAGAGCAGAAAGTGTTATCTCTCATCTGATCCCGTTTTTCGGAGGTGCTTGCTAAGTTTTTCCAACTCAGAGTTCCAAATCTTTCCGCTAGCGCCAAGATGCTCCTTGGAGTGAACGTAGCGCTTTACAAACGCGCTCATTCATTCATTCATTCATCTTCCCCTGCTCAATATACATGTAATAACTGATCCAAGCCCCAGGCCTGCCAGCTTTTTACCTGTGACACGTCTCCTCAAAAACATATAAAGGGAGGGGGGGCGTCACTGTTAGATCATTGGGTGCTGAAGTGATGGGAAGGGAGCTGCCACCTCCTCCTGTTCTGCACTCAGTGGTAAACTGCACTACAGTACAGTCAACATTTCGTGGCTCACTGGTTAGAGGAGGCAGACCTGGAAGCAGAGGTCAGCCCGGGACCAGGGTTCAATTCCCGGCTCGGCGGGGTCTTGAGTCCTAAAATGTCCATGGACTCGACAATTCTCGCTCCGGTGCTTACTCGATTCACGGGTTCACACTCTGCGACTCTGGGCAATAGCTTGCTTAATCTCCACAACGGCCCCTCGCGGCGGGATGCCTGGCTTTCACCTTGCGGATACCCTGCCGGGGTTATCTCACAGGGGAATACCAGGACGGGTTCCCTAAGCAAGCGCTTAGAAACCGCTTGGTGATTTGCGCTATATAAATTCCTGTACATTTACATTTACATTTTACATTTACATTTCCCTTTTGTGGCGAGAAGCAAATCGCTTCCGAGTCAAACTCGCCTCTAAACTTTAAGTATTCACCGCGGGACACCGAGCACAGCAGCACCAGGAGCCGTCACTCAAACATCCTTCCAGAGGCCTCTAAATTCCCATCATGGGAAGGCCTTTCCTGATGCACTGCCCGGAGGCGAGGCACGCACCTCTCAGATCATTCTCGACACATTTCAGCCATCAATCACAAATGGAGAAAAAATTGACCATCTGAACTGCACTTAAAAGCAATAGAAGCGGTTTGCAGAACGTGTGATTTATATAGATGATCTCATTGGTGCTATGCCTTATTAATAACATAAGTAAAGATGAGAAATGGCCTATTTAAAGGTGGGATGAGATGTCTTGGCAGAATGGCTTCTGACTACACCTGCGTCTACTGCTGTAGCAACAGCTTCCACTTAAACCAATGTCTTTTTACAATAGTTTCCTCACATACAGATGGTGATCACGTTGGCGTCCGCAGCTTCTAACCAGACCAACTCCTGCCCAAACAAACTCACACGACCTACCACACACAGGAATTTCTATCAATTACAGAAGCAGTACAATTTATTGTTAGATTATTAAAATTTTTAACAATACTGTAATTAAAAACAAGATTAGTATACACAGATGCATTATATATATTTATAATGGAGCTAGTATATGCTATGACGTTTATTCCTACAAAGCTCAAAAATCGATAAAATAGCACCCCCGATACTTGGGATGCGCCCCGGATAAACGCGGACTTGCACCCATGTAAATATTCCAGTTGAAGGCACAGCACCGAAACGCGTAGACCGTTCATGTTTTCTGCACAAATGGTGGTTGAATAAACATTTGAAAAAGGAAGAAACTACCTGCTCAGACGCTTCTTCATGGTGCTATGAAGAAGTCCTTGCTGCATGGAGGCTTGGAGAATGTGAAAAAATAGATAAATATATTTTAATATTACCTACTGGCAGTCACCAGCAGGTGGTTATAGTTAGGACCTAGTTTCCATAGGAAAACATTTTTGGGCTATTACTTCGGCATAGTTTGACCAATCTGTATGAAATGATGCCAAAAAAGTTTCACAGTGGCTACTGTTGATTGGGAAAGTTTGGGGGCGGTCTGTGCAGTGGGGACTGATAATTTAGGGCGCGAAATAAGGTTGCCTTTTAATGTTAATTCCCATTGGAATCTTTCGCCACCTCTACAGCCCAAACCGCTGAACGGACTTACACCAAATTTGGCAGGGAGGTAGATGGTGGTTCAAGGAAGTGCCTTTTGCTTATTTGGTGTAAATCTGTTCAGTATTTTTAGAAAAATGTAAGTTTAAATTTATAGTTATATCTCTGGCCACGGTTATTTCGCAGTGGTTTCGTGATTAATCGCGGATGCACGCGCCAACGGGAATGCTCTGTTTGGCTGGACGCAACCTGCATAGGAATGTTGCAGCACATTTTATCTATCAGGCAATGGGGCTGAAAATCTGTGTGAAAGCCCACATAAAGGGTCGGGGTGGAGATACTCTGACCCCATGGTTGAGAAACGGAGGTGTTAGTGACAGACGTTATGTGTCCAAAATAGATTTTTTAAATAGCGTTTGATAGTCACAACGGTAATGCAACTGCCAGGGTGGCCCCGTGTACAATTCCGTGAACATCGCAACTATCAACGTCGCCATGAATATTGGGGAAAAAAAATATCAATGAATCATTAGTATGCATTGCTATAGAGATATTGACAAATGTTTTTATAGAGTTGTTTATATAGTGAGCTATCTACCGTGATGGTCAGAATTAATTATATAGTTATCATGTTTTTATTTGCTGATGGCTATTGAATTCTTGCTTTTACAATGTACCCGCGGCGATCACGATGACTAACGTCATTGCGTTCTCCGGTCTCACAGCGAAATCAGAAAATAGGTTTTAGAGATGGTTGTTCTAGAAGTACGTTAGAAAAACATGAGTTTGAAGTGTACAGTAATAAACCTGTAGAGTGTAAAATAGTGTAGTATGTGTGCATATATGTGTTTTCACTTTATTGAAAAGGCACGATCGTCGCAGTTAACAACGTCATCGCGATGTCCTGAATAACCTCAAAAACAGGAAATAGGAATCGAAAGATGGTTTTTAAAGAAACTTAGTACAAAAATATGAGTTTAAACATGCTTTTAAAGAAGTAAGTATAACTAATGTCTGTAAGGCAATGTTCAGAATGGATTTTTTACACATTAATTTAAATGTGTTGGTGGTCATTGAATGTCTGCTTTTGTTTTCCATTTTTGCAACGTGTCCATGGGGATCGCGACATCATCGCAAATATAAAAAACTTAAAGAAAAAAAACAATGCTCATTAATCCACTGAAGAAAATACAAGTTTTAAAAAATGCCCCTTTTCGAGCCATTTTAGATAGAAAATACAATTTAAAAACATTAAGAAATCAATAAAAAAATCTTAGGTTACATGGACGTTATAGTTGGGAAATAGATTTTGAAAAACCTTAGAAATTCACTGAAAAAGCCAAAGTTTACAGGGACATTATAATGAGGATTTAGCATTTAAAAAAACCTTAGTAATCCACTGAAAAAAACAAAGGTTACAGGAACGTTATAGTTAGGAAATAGAATTTAAAAACAAATTAAGAATTCATTGCACTGCTTATGACCTCACATATTTCATCACTCATGGCATGCAGGGGGATGGGCAATGATGGCGCGCTGGACTTTGGAATATTATAAATGACTATTCCTACTCCAGTTAGCGCAACAGCAGGGAATGTGTTGGACTTAAAACCCAACACATTCACTTGTGTTGCACGCCATCTAGCGCAAGTCGTTGAAATGACCTGCAATGTAATGCCATGCATGGTAACAACGCAGATGATGTAACATCTGCGTTGTTACCAATGTGCGTTGTACTGACAGCGTTGTAAACACTGTCTCCTGTATTAAAGCCACACTCCTTTATAATAAGCTTTCTGCCTGGGGCAATTACTCATATATATATATATATATATATATATATATATATGTCTCTGCTGAAGAAAATTAAGTTTGAAGTGGCATTATAGTTAGGTGAAATGTCATATAAAATGGGACATTTTAAACTAAAAACAGCCTTGAAATTCACCAGTTGTAGTTTACTGAGCTAGCTAAAACTTGTGCCCCCAACGTGCCCAGTGTTGTTATCTATTATGTCATTTGCGATGTTATCAGTGACGTCATTGAAAATGTCATGAGTGATGTACTCTGTGAGGAAATAAGCAGAGCATAGTGTGCACACGTTACAATTAGCTAAGTAAACAATAACTGGTGAATTTCTGTATTTTATTTTGTTTTTTAAACGTTAGTTTTTATTTTATTACACCTAACTGCAACGTCCCTGCAAGCTTTGATTATTTCAGTGAATTTATCCTCAAGTTCTCAGGGTGTCTGGGAATTACAGCTCACATAAACTATGTTTTGTTTTAGTGCTCAGTTTAATGATCGGTTCTGTTCATTAGCCTTGATTACTATTCTGTGCAAATTAGGTGATAGGTAAATACCAGATGAGTCTGTGGATAATTTTAAAATGCTTAATGTCAATTTTATTTCATTTTTATGGCTGCCACGAGTCGTGAGAGAAAAGACGCTCCTTATTTCAAGCCAGTTTTGCTGTGAAGTTAATACCACCCAATCACGCCCTTTAGTGGATTTTTTTTGTTGTTTTTTTGAAAACCTTTATTGAATTATTCAAAATACTACATGCGCAGGCCTACAACCACAGGGGCCGGCCGCAAACTCAGGAAATAGATCAGGAGACATGTAAATATATACGACCAAATAATAGGACGATACAAGTACAGCATGTGATTGTATGTGCCACAAAGCGAAAGGATATCAAAGGTTTCATTTTAAGTTATGAAGAAGCAGTAGTGGCTGCACTATCAAGGGCGTCACACCATACAATAAAATTGAGAAGAGATGGGGGGGGCGTGCCCCGCAGTGCAATCAGGACCAGGTGATGAACAATACAGCTTTAGACACACTGCGCCCGCCGAGGCAGACTAGGAGTAAAAGTCAATATAATACCAAGCGATTTAGCAAGAGCATCATCCCGAAAACCCACCCTCCAGAGACAGTGAGGTATAGGCAAATATAGACACCAGATAGAGAAAGAAGTAAGATAAGGAGATACAGCCAACCCCACTGAAGAGGAAGGAAAGCCCACCGAAAGAGGAAAGAAGGAAAGGGACCATAGAACAAAACAAACTAAAATAACAACCCCCCCCCCAGCACCCACCACCCTGCACCCCTGTAATGGCTACGGCCTACCCCACTAACAGTTGCCTGTCACCCCGGAACTACCCCATAGAAGGGAAGAAAGAAAGCAGAGGAGGAGGAGAACAACAGACACATTCCCGGCCCCTGTACCCCCCGCCATTAGCGACCTCCCCAAAACGTATTGCCCACTATTAAAAGCAAGTATTGAGAACCTACATGGGGAGGACCTCAACCAAAACCGCCCGACTCCCAGTGAGATACACGTTACAATCCCGGCATAGATCACATAGCATAGCTAACTCCAAAAGTCAAAGTCAACCTGATCAGTTCGGTTCTTCACGAAAATCCCACGCCACCCAAGCCACAGCAATCTCGAAGAATGCGAAGCGTCCCAGACAGTTCAAAGCGATGGTATCGGGCCGAGGACAGGATACTAGTTGAAGTCAGCCCTGACCAGTGCGATTCTTTATGAAAACCCATGTCGCTCAAGCCACTGTAATCTTGAGGTAAATGAAGCGTCCGTAGCAGTTCGAGTCAGCGGAATCGGATCGAAGACAGGATACAAAATAGTTCCCTGTGTCCACACAAATTGCCGAGTTTTAACATCAAAGTCGTCCGATTAGTGGGATCATTATTAGCCAACTTGCCTTCCGTACCCCAGTAACACAAGTGAAAATCCCGCACAGGCACCAGACGGAACAATCATGCAATTATCAACCCAGACCCACCCGATCCAGTGCATGGATGCGACCCGTGTCATTTACTGCAGCTGTAAGCAAGTACCGAACTGGATCGAGGTAGTAATTCTGGAGTCCGGCAGCATACAACAAAGCACTGTGAAGCCCCACATCACCGACATATCCAAGAGCCATCAGGAAACCCCGTTGCTGTCGCACGGTCGATAGCACAGGGTCCGGGAGAAATAAGAGAGACGTGTCCTGGCGCCACCGCAGCTCCTCGTCAAAGGTCGGAGGGGGGACAACACTGATTAGTATTCCCGAAGACAATGCCTCCATCCGACCCTCTGGTTCCGCCATGAACACTGGGCGCCGCTCGTTAATGCCGTGTGTCGGGCTATCTTGGGCAAACAAGCCGCTTCTCACACACTCCCGCACCGTGAACTCCAGGGGATAGTCGACAGCCGTCTGCCAGTCCGCATCATGTCTCACAGTTGCCGAGGACCCATCTACAGTAGTGAGGTCTGCCTTGCACGGACCTAGCCCCGACACAACCACATCAAAGCCGCACTCCAGGGCTTTCATCCTCCAACACAAAAAGGAGTGTAGTTCCACAATAGCCGCCATGATATCGCTCAACTTTATTTCCGTGTTCTCTCCCCCATTAGTGGCCCCCTTCGCGTCCGCCGGAGCTCCATCATAAGAGGCAAATCTGTCCGGAGCAGTAAGTCGGACCATGGTGTTGTCATCGGCGGTTCGAGTCATGATCGCAGCCCGGTCCCTTTCAAACGCCATCGCATGTATTGCCGCTCGTATTGTGGACCACACTCCGATAGGCAGAAAAACGCCCCGTAGGTGCTATCGGCCAGCCGGTGAATAATCCCGCAAATGTTGGGACACAGCCGGCCGGTGTCGGGCGTGCTCCTCTCATTCAGGATATTTGTGATTGGCGTGTGGGGTATCCACTCTGCGGGGCAGCCGACCGGGGGGGGGGGGGGCACTTCAGGCACAAGCAGAGCAGCATATTCTGGTTCTGCTACTGCCGCTCATAGAATGCGTGGTCTCCCGTCCAATCCGGGAGGGTCCCAACTTCGTCCGCCGGACCGGCACTTTCTCGTACCTCACTGCCGTTGTTATTCAACTCAGGGCCGGCCACTCCAGTACCATAGATCCCGGTTTCAAAGCAGGGGCAGGCCGCAATCCTCGTGATGCCTTATCTCCGTCCACCCAGCAGGTAGAACACTCGGGGGTACACCAATCGGCAGCATTTCCTCTCAGCCGTGCTGGGACATGGCAAGGGCGCAGGATAAATGACAGGATATAGTGGCAGGAGAAGGAGGTCAGCGGAGCCGGGAGCCTATGCGGCCATCTTGGTCGCCAGCCTGGCTCCTCCATCCCTTTAGTGGAATTTAGTGGAATTTACTCTGTTCATGTGTGCGCCAAATATCCAAATATCCAAATTGCTGCACAGCATGCATTCCTCATTCAAGCTCTCAAGTTTGCTGTAACATTAATCAAAAAATCCAAATCACTTTACAGCAGGACAAAGGGTGCATGTAAATGTATAAGGAAGCTGAAATTCATGGATACTATGCAATTAGGATAAGAGACACGTCGAACATAATATGAATGAACCCATAAAACATATCAGATTGTAGCCATTGCAGATCTGGATCCATTATATACACTAGACATGTAGAAAAGAAGGGGTGAATCCTAAGAAGAAGGAATGATTTGGAATTAATGAGAGAGTTGCAAATACCTCAAATTGGGGCTGGCTTAAGCAAAGTTTAAGAAAAAACAACATTTTATCCTATCTTTTCAGCAAGAAATAAGATTGACATCTTCTCTGAATAAATAATGAAAGACCGAGAATATGAATTGACAAAAATTCTACAAAAGTGAACATTTGAGTGTATCTGAAAGAACAGCATTAAATCCAATAAAAGATGACTAGAAATGCCTGGTGACCCTTTTTTTCTTCTCTAGGGGCCGGATGTAGGATGGCAAATACCGGTCGGTAACGGACGATTTCGGTCGTTACCGACCGGTATTTGGATTTCCAGATGTAGGGGGCTGAAAACAGTGCCACAGGCCCTTACCGATTCGTTATTTACCATGTAATACTATTGCATGGTAAATAACGAATACCTGTGTACATGCACATCTGTGCATGTATACCTGTGCCATGTGGTACATGGTACATAAGGGCATGTATGTGTGTCACATGGCACACAAGCCACAAACAGGGGTGCAACAGGGTGTCAAAGTGACACCCTGTCCCTCTTGGCAATTCGGTAATTTTACCGATCCTGTAATTACCGAATCGGTATTTGCCATTGAATCCTATGGGCTTCGAGGCCCATAGGATTCAAAGACAAATACCGATTCGGTAATTACAGAATCGGTAAATACTGAATCCTACCGATTCGGTATTTTTTACCGAATAATTACCTACATTAGATTTACCGATTCATGAATACTGAATCGGTAAAATTCGGTATTTATGAATCGGTAAATCTAATTTACCTACATCGGGCCCTAGATTTCTACATGAAATAACTTGTAGACCTAGAATTATTCACACAAAGCAGATGCCTTGTGCCCACCCACCCACTGAAGAGGAAACAGCATAAGTAGAATCACCTGCAATCTCAGCTCTTCAGTCGGTGGAAGAAAAGGATGTTCAAAGCAGATTGGACATTGCTGATTGCTGTATTCCGGTATTAAGCTGGTGCTAATTGGTACCACTGTGTTCACAGCAGCATACACTCGACCTAATACTAAACAAGCCAATTACAAAGAGAACATTTGGGTTTAATATAGGTCGCTTGTGGTATTGTACTGGCGCACTCCAGGTGCTCCCGATAATTGATTGTCCTCTGCCCGGGTACAATTTTTCTTTAATTCTTGTTATCTAATTGTACATCTATACTACTTGTTGTCTCTTCTTCTTTTTATTAAAAGGACAGAGTATCTAGAAATAGTTTTATCAATTTTGTAGCATTCAAACTCAAGTGCAAATACTTCCATTCCAAAGTGAAAAGAAACAATAGTGATAGTGCGCCTAGTTATCCATTCCACTTTTTCTTTTTAGGAATACGTAATTCTTGGAATTCCAAATGCTAGTACTTGTTTCACCAAAAGCTTTCCTCAGAAGAACTTTATTATAGCTGTTAGGCAATTTCTAGATCATCTGGATTTCTAATTCCGAATTGTATACACATTTGATTATTAAATTCATATCAAGATTGCAAATAGTTCACATGAGTATTTCAAAGATATAGCTCATGATTCACACATTCGACATTCAATAAAAGGAAGGTTGTGTTTTGGCAACAGGTTTCTCAGACATCATCGTGAGAAACCAGATCCTTTTTCATAGTGTGTTAGTAACAATAATTGTTTGTGATGAATAGTATTTCAAGCTATGAGTAAACAAGGCAGTGTCTCCAGTCTGGTATATGGTGTGTGTGTTGACACAAATCAATCAAAATAGAAGTGACCACCTTCCTAATTCCTCTTGGTCTCCCAGAATCCAGTGGCCAAGAAACAGAAAATCACTACTGTCAGTTTCGAAGGTACTCTCAAGCACATTATACTGTGTGGTATGCTTCATTATTGAATCTTTGTTTTGTATATTTCGAAATACCAGGCGAGCTCAATCCCACTATTTGGAGGGAGTGCTTTGATGTAAGCTGTTAAATTAAACCACCTGGGGGCGTGGCCAAGATGGCGACCTAACCAGACGTTGGATCGCGAGGCTCTGAGACCCAATTCAACCCCTAACTAACGCCTTTTACGCCTCCTAAGCATCTGCATACCCCCGGTGCCGCTGGAGAAGTCGGTGGTCTCGGCTTCGGCGAGTTCTGGTCGCCTGGTCCGCCCGGATCACTGCCCTGCCGGAGATCCGGGTCCCGCCCGAGGTTGCGCCGCCTACCCGCCCGAGCTGCGAGTGAGCTAGCCAAGTGATCCAAAGACGGAGATCGGAAGGGGGCTCTGACGGAGGGGTACACTGGTAGACGGTGACAGCTGGGTGCCGCCCTGCACCGGGACCCCCGAGCCGGCGGCGGCATTTCCCGGGAGTGGCAGCGAGGACCGGCACCTGAGGCACGGCTAGTCGCGAAACTTGAGGCCCCGGTCTCGGGCCTACCCGGACCGGACGCACGATTACACAGCGCCCTTGGTGGAGCGGAGGACCCGATCTGGGGGTCCGGTGATCCCAGCTACATCGGCCACACGAGCACTGCCATCAGGGGCCCGATAGGCCCCGCGGGCCGCCTGATACGGACCTTCGGCTGCGCCGGACACACCGCGAAACTTGAGGCCCCCGCTGTGCGGCCTAATGTAAGCGGAGCTTGACTGGGGCCCTGAGGACTTGCCGGCAGACCTGGGGACTGGGACGTGCCCTGTGGCGCAGCACACCCGGACTGCTTATAGCGGTTGGCGACACTTGAGAGGGACCCCCGCTACATGGGGCCAGGAGTGACTGCCCCTCGAGAGAGCGGAGCGGGTGATTGCATCGCCGCTGGCTGCCTGCTGCGTGGACGGCTCGGTTGGGACTGGCGAGATCGAGGGACGCGGCGAGGAACTTTGCTGAAGCCGGTGGTCCGCTGTGGCCTGCTTGGGGGCACGGTAAGTGGTGGGTGACGCAACTGCCCCGGGAGTCGAGTCCCCGGTTGGGGACCTGCTGGGTGGCGGCCGGAGAGATCGGCGTTCTCAGTGCGTGGGTGCAGCGCGGGCTCTGGGCCTCTGCCCAGCCAAGTCCTCCCACCTTTGGCCACGAGGGCGTATCGGCCCACTGGTGAGCTGCAACCTGCTCGGCCTGGCTCGGCCTGGTTGGCGGCAACAACCTGAGCCCGCGCCCACGGAGACCTACATCACGGCGCTGCAGTTGACGAGCCCAACCAGCTGCATGGTCCTACCAGCCTCCCTGTTACCGGAGTTAGAGGTGGGGGATCCCCTGTTGGTGGCCACTGCAGCTGATCGGCGGACCCTGGCCGCCCGTGGACAGCGTCTTCGCCCTGCGGGCCAGCGGGAGATGCGGTGAGTGGATCCCCCTCTGATTATACCCCGGTACCCGACACCCCCGGGTACTTCCCCAGACAAGCTTTGTGGGTGCTGCGCCTGAGGGGGAGCCCCCTACGCCCTGCTAACCCCTGCTTCCTTGATTGGGCTCCTGGAGACTGTCCATATCTCTTCAGTGCCCGGGAAAGAGATCTCTGGCCCGCCTTGAGCCCCTCAGAGACCTGGAACTATGGCCAACACCAACCGCAGAGCTGGCCGCACAATACCAGACATGCTGGCTAAGAGTGCTGTGAAAGGGGACAAGACCCGCATGCCCCCCTCGTCCACTGTGCCGACCGATGCTTTGGGGCAGGAAGATGGGAATGCCCCTATCACCAAGGCGTTCCTGGAATCCTTATTCAATACCCTGCGGGATGACTTCACGGCCTTGAAACAGGATCTGGCCGGGGAGCAATGTGAACTGCGCAGGGATGTGGATGGTCTGGGCGAAAGAGTGGCAGCAGTGGAATCCGCGGATCAAGCACGCAGCGAAGAGGTTGAATTTTTGCGACAGGAGGTGCTCCAACTCCAAGAACAACAGGTGAACCTTCAGGCGCACACAGAGGACCTTGAGAACCGCTCCCGGAGGAACAACATCCACGTGCGGGGTGTTTCATTAAAAGCCGAGGGTAACAGCATATCCGGCGACCTACGGGACCTCTTCAGGTAGATTCTCGGGGAACCAGCTGACTTCGAGGTCCGTATTGACCGTGCACACAGAGTGGGGCTGGCGAGGCGGGCCTCTGCCCCTCCGCAGGACATTTTGGCATTTCTTCCAGATTTCCCTTTGAAAGAGCGCATACTACGAGAGGCACGCCAGAAACAGCCTCTTAGCTTCCAGGGCCATTCAGTGGCATTATTTCAGGATCTTTCGGCCATCACGCTCCAAAAGCGGAAATCCTTCCATGCAGTTACGTCCTTTCTCCAAGCTAAAGGGATACTGTACTCCTGGGGACACCCATTTCGGATTATCTTCAAATGGCAGGGAGCCCTGCACCAGATGCGCTCCCTTCATGACACCTGCACCCTGCTGGGCATCGACTTAGTGGAGGAGGACCCGCCTGGAGGAATGTCGTCCCAGGGGTCACACGAGGGGCCCTCGTCGTCGCAGGGAGACAGGTGGCAGCGGGTGAGAAGACGCCGCCATCCTAAGAAGGGCCTCAAACCTGACCCAGAGACAGTGGCCCAAGAACGGGCTGCAGCTATCCAAGAGGTGGTTAAGGACACTTCGAACCCTGATTGGCATCTTAAGGTTTGGGGGTAGATGTATCACAATGTATTCATGTAGAGGGGGGGAAGGGGCCGGGGAGCCGATGGGGTTGCTGCTGCCACATTCCACATTCCTCTAAGTTGTTCTACTATAGATCTGGACTACGAGGTAGCTGATCTGGGCTTGGGGACTGTCAGCTGCCAACGCCACATTTCCCAACATTGACTTGAACTATGGGCCACCACGAACCCGTGACTGGCCCAGGACTATTTTGTTCTTTGGGGATTTCTCAGTTGGGGTTAGGGAGGGAGTCAGGAGGGAGTTGGGGGGGGGGGAGTCCAGAGCTCAAGTCTTATGCATGCATGCTGATTGCGCTTCAACGCAGCCCGCTTCTTACCGTACGGGGGGGACCCTTTACAGCCCCTGCTGAGAGTCGCCTGCGGTGCAACATAGTCTCAACACATAACCTCACACGCCACAATGCCTAACACCTTTACAATACTGACACTCAATGTGCGGGGGCTCAACAACCCAGTTAAGAGACGAGCGATCCTCTCTTCTCTGGAGAGTACACGCGCGGACATCTGCCTCCTTCAGGAGATGCACCTGCTGGCACGGGATTGTCACAGGCTCCGTGCGTGGACGTTCCCGGGCCAGTACTTCTCCTGCGGGGCCACTAAGACGGCCGGAGTTGCCATTCTTGTAGCAAGACACTTTAGGGGAGAGGTCCTCCACAAAATAGCAGAGATAAGGGGCAGACTCCTGGTCTATCGTGTTGTCCTGGGTGGAGTGTCCTTTTCGATAGGCTCTTTGTACAGTCCCAATGAGGGTCAGGAGAAATTCCTACATGCCGCCCTTACCGAAATAGCAGTGTCTCCAGACAGACACATTATAATAGGCGGGGACATGAATGTCGTCTTTGATGTTGCCTTAGACCGGTCTTCTCCACGCACTTTCCATGCTAGAAGCCTCTCGACCGACTGCACTGACAGATTGCGGGACCTTGATTTAAACCACCTGTGGCGACAACGACATCCGGGGGAGCGAGAATATTCTCATTATTCTGCGGCACATAAGTCGTACGCCCGCATAGACCACCTCCTAGTGACAAGCCCGGTGTGCTCTCTTACTTCGGCGGTAGATATGGGAGTCATATCCCTATCGGATCATGCCCCGGTATCCATGACAATTACCGATCCGCCTTCCCCACCACCTCCCAGAGTGTGGCGTCTTCGGGACACGCTCTTGCATAGACAGGCTGTAGTGAAACAGATACAGGAATCCATACAGGATTTTCTACGACATAACGCGAATCCCGACACCCCTCTTGCAACTCAATGGGCCGCGTTAAAAGCTGTCCTTAGGGGAGTATTTATAGCGATCTCCTCAGCTGACAATCGCTTACCGAAAGAAAAGCGTGAGGAACTCACTCAGAAAGTGCAGGAACTCGAACGCGTGCATCAGCGGACGGGAGCCCCAAGAGTCTGGAGACAGCTCAAGGTGGCGCGGGGACATCTTGCAGCCCTCGATAATGACCGGGCAGAATATGCGGCATTGAGGCTGAGACACGCCATTACACGGGGGGAGATCGGTGTGGGCGGTTACTGGCCAGTCGGCTCAGAGTAGTCCACCAACGTCAAAAGGTGAACGGAATCATACGCGCCGATGGCTCTCCTGTGTGGGAGGATGCGCAAATAGCGGAGACCTTCCGCGATTTCTATGCTGATCTTTATGAGGTCACCCCTCGAATGTTGCTGCCGCGACCAAGTATTTGGACTCGGTCACACTCCTGTCTCTGACGCCCGAACAATCGGAATGGCTAAAGAGAGACATTTGCATTGAGGAGGTGGTCGCTGCCATTGCTCAGCTTAAGGTGGGGAAGGCACCTGGGCTGGACGGCTATTCTCCTTCCTTTTACAAGACTTTCTGCACCGCCCTGGCACCGTTGCTCACTCGCCTATTTAACTCATTTGCGGACCCGGGGGCCATCCCTCCGGATCTCCTGCGCGCCTCTATCTCAGTTATTCCAAAGCCAGGCAAGGACGGTACTAGATGCGGGGCATATCGGCCGATTTCCCTCCTTAATGTTGACCTCAAACTCTACACCAGCATCCTCGCCACGCGTCTGGCTGCCCATCTGCCGGGCTTGGTGGATTCCGACCAGGCGGGCTTTGTCCCGGACCGCCAGACAGTTGACAATACTAAAAGGGTAACCCACCTGATCGAAAAGGCCTCCCGAACACCTGGGGAATACCTGATATTGGCGGTCGATGCGGAAAAGGCATTCAACCGTGTCCACTGGCCCTACCTAGAAATGGTGCTAGCCAAGTTTGAGATGGGGGAGAAATTTCGAACCCTAATATTTAACTGCTACAACAGGCCCTCCGCAGTAGTGAGAGTCAATGGCTACACTTCAACCGCGTTCCCCATCGAGAGAGGGACGAGACAAGGGTGCCCTCTGTCACCACTTCTCTTCGCCCTTTATATGGAACCTCTCGCGTATCGGATTAGGCAGCATCAGGATGCTTTGGGCATCAAGTTCGGAGGCGATCTCCACACCATCAGCCTCTACGCAGACGATGTCCTACTCACCCAGGACCATCCACGGACGGCACTGCCAGCGTGCGTTACCGAGCTTGAGGCTTTTGCTGAGGTGTCCAGCTTCAAAATGAATACGGAAAAATCTATCGCATTAGACTTGTCTCTTACAGCTTCGACAAGGGCTTATCTACAATCCCTCTTGGCCGTTCAATGGGCCGCGGATACTGTTTCATACCTTGGAATTCAGCTCGCCCCGACCCTGGCTGGGATGGTCGCAGCCAACTATAATGCTCTACGTGCCCGCATCCGCGCGGAGCTGGATCGGTGGAGGCATCTTCCCCTATCCTGGCTGGGTCGCATTGCGGTGGTTAAGATGACCATCCTACCACAGGTCCTGTATCTTTTCCGTGCCCTGCCTCTCCGGCCTCCGGCAGGCTGGATACGTCAAACCCAATCAGATCTAGCCAAATTTATTTTTCAAGGTCGGAAGCCCCGACTAAAGAGGACTCTCGCCACTTTGGCTCCCGAGGACGGAGGTTTGGGGGACCCTGACCTGCATAAATACTACCAGGCGGCGCAGCTGCGCTATCTGGTGGGATGGAGTAAATGGGAGTCCGACAAGCACTGGCTGTTTCAGGACCAGGGGGTGGCTGGGCGACCGTTGCAGAAGATACCATTTCTGCCTCGGAATTATAGACCTGCCAACCTCTATGAGTCCTCTATAACCCGAGTCCCCTTGGAGGTCTGGGACGTGACTAATACACTTCACGGCTTGACTACGTTCCCCTCCCCACTTACACCTCTGGTGGATAACACTGATTTCACCCCCGGAATGGCCAAAGGAGTCTTTGCACACTGGAGATCAGCAGGTTGCCGCTTCCTGTATCATATGTATGGCCCAGATGGGGTGCTTCCTTTCCAGCTCTTCAAACAAGAATATAACCTCCCCGAAACAGAGCGTATGAGATATCTGCAGGTGCGTCACTGGGCGTTGCAGCCACAAGTACGAGAATCGGCCGCTAGGAAGTTCACTCCGTACGAGAAGTGGGTTTTCTCGCGCACTTCCAACTCCAAGCTCATCTCTGATCTCTACAAACTGATACAGACACCAACCACACACATCTATAACCCGGGTAGGGTGCGATGGGAAAGGGAACTGGGTAGATCCCTGAGTCATAAGGAGTGGGAGAGCATTGCATATAGGGCTAGGCACTCTGCGTACCACATGGGGCTCACCGAAACACTTACAAAAATATCACTATACTGGTACTACAACCCCGAGCGGCTGTCCGAAATGGATCCTTCCAAAGACAAACTCTGCTGGAGGGGTTGTGGGCACACCGGAACTCTGGTACACATCTTGTGGGATTGCCCGCTCATACGCTCGTACTGGACACATATCCTAGATTAAGTTGACACGCACTTCCAGACAGAAATACCACGCTTCCCTGCTTATATACTGCTAGGCCTCCCCAATGCCCTAACCTACCCACTGCGCTCCCGCAGGGGCCGTCAAATGGCCATAGCCCTTGGGTCGGCTTTGCAAAACATTCTGGCGCACTGGCGTACCACCATTGTCCCTACCACCACAGGTTGGCTCCACCGGCTGTGGCATGTGTTAGGCATGGAGAAACTGTCACTCACCATAGCAGGGAAAGGGGACCAATTCGAGGACCTCTGGCAACCTTTCAGAGCCTTACTTCTGACTGAATTCACAGAGATAACCTGCCCTAAATATCTCCGATTGTTGCGCCTACGGACACCTGTAGCCACGAACCCTGCGGCATGCGAGGCATGAGAAATTCAGACGTTGAATGTCTGCACCATGGAGAGATTGCCGGGAGCTCTGGACTGGGCGGGGGGAGGGGGGACGATGGGGGTTTGGAGGAGGGGGAGCTGTGGGTGGGGGGCTGTTTTTTCTTGGATTGTTTTGTTCTATTGTTCTCTCGATGCAGTGCATTTTTCAATTCCATCGAGCTGGACATGGCGGTTATTGCCAGTATTGCCTTGCACACTGTGCCTCAACAGCAATTACTATCTGTATCTGGTGTGCTCGCAATGCTACTTGTATTTTCCTGCACTGTCCTTCAAAAATAATAAACAGATTTAAACCTAAATTAAACCACCTCTGGCATTGGTCCTGCAATTCACAGAAGGGGAACTGTAGTATAAAATTGAGAAGTTTCTATTTACTTTGTCAGTAGAAGCACCCAGTGTAATTACATCCGTCCCGTAGCACCCGAATATTGCGTTGCCTTGAGCAGGCCGCCATATGAACACCGCCCACTTCATCGCACAGTCAGTGTAATAACGTCAGTGGTACAAGCTGACTCTGTGAACCAATAAGAAGGACAGCTGGGTTACTGGAGCCCATCAACATTGCTTTATTTGGTTCATTACAATGATCTGGAGGAAGGGGCTACTATCACCAGTTTACAAACTGAAATGGCATGGTGATGAAAACAACTATGGATTTAGGCCCATATCTCAGTACTGGGGGTGAATGTTTGGCAATGTTATGCATTCTTTCCATCATCTTTTTGTATTGCAATAGACGTCTCAAGTATGAAGGGTTTGCTTCATACATGGGTCCCTTGAATTGAATTCATGCTAGCCTGGCTGGTGAGGGGTGATACCCCGAAACCCTTCCCAGGATGCTTGTTTTCCAGTCCAGCAAGGACCTGGCCTGGCAGGTCGGGCTGGACTGTTCCCATGGTAAGCAGGGTAAAGACTGATTTGCATATGGCTGGGTCCAACCTGGAATGGAATGGTGAGCAAAAAAAACTATGGATGTAGGCCCAGATCGATGTACTAGGTGTGAATGTTTGACAATGTTCAGCATTCCACCAATAATATCTTTATGTTGCTATAGTCCCCCCAAGTGGGAAATGTATGCCCAAATGAGGATCCCATGCTCACTATGCCATTGGATTCAAGCTAGCCTGGCTGATGAGGGTGATACCCTGAAACCGGACCCAGGATGCATGTTTTCCGGATCAGGGAGGACCTTGCCTGGCAGTTCAGGCTGGACTGTTCCCTTTGGGAGCAGGGCTAAGACTGATTTGCACATCATTCGGGCCAAATTGGAATGGCATGGTGAGCAAAAAGAAAAATGAATTTAGGCCCAGATCTCTGTATTGGGGTGAATGTTTAACAATGTTCAGCTTTCTGTCCATCATCTTTTTGTGTTGTTATTGATAAAACACTATCCATTTCGGAATAATGGATGGACATCACTAGGAATGTGGCGATGTGTATTGCACGGTCTTATATGCACCACTTTTACCCTACACAGTGTGTTATTTGTTTTATATAGTATCACGATGTACAGTGCTTCAAGTGTGTTGCACAAGTGTGTAGTGAATTATATACTATATTTACACTATGTGCTATTTCTCTTCTGTTTTCCAGAAACAAACTATCCTTGGGGTTTCAGGGTGACCGAAATCTGGTAGTATTTGTGACTGAGAAAATTGTATGCCCGTAACAATCTAAATACAGAAACTCTCTGGATAAAAATACAGGGACCAACTAGGTCAGTTCTGATGAAAGTTGGGTGACTCTTCTACCAGCGGAAACATGTTGATCCGTAGATGTTTGGGGCATAGATACTCCATGACATCCCTTTATGTTTTTAACCTTTATAGGGAGCCAGTAGAATAAAAATTGCCCTTGACAATATTAGGTGACACCCTAAGACAGTTTAACCATTTGTTTTCCCTGGTCCCAATATTGCAATCTTTCATGACATCAAAGGGCTCCCTCCAAAACTGGGGTTGAGACTGTTTGGCATTTCGAAATATACCGGGTGAGGACTCGATAATGTAGCATGCTACATTGGAATATGCGGGAGATTTTCTGTTTCTTGGCCCCTGGATTCTTGGAGACCAAGAGGAATTAGGAAGGGTGTCACCTCTCTTGATTGATTTGGAATTACCTTGGGAAATGTGGTACTCCACTTTGTATCTTTCCTTGCTCCCTCTTTTGGTTAATAGGGAGCATTTTGAAAGACCAGATTGGGGACGCTGCCATATTTACTCACAGGTCAAAAGATCTCTCTAACTGACAAAGCTGTTTGGTGGAAAACGCGTTGACATGAAGAATAAGACATACATAGTATTATAGGTGCACCAACCAGATATCAATTACCAGGAGAATAAGTTAAACATAATTCTTTACATCCATCAACTTAGTTCAGAAAGGCCAGTACATGGATACCATGGCTCCTTAGTACTGATATTACCCCCAATTAATGCAGTCAAATAACAGCACGCTGGCCAACAAGCAGTTGGATAGCCCAGACAGGAAGTAAATGCTTTGACAATCCCTCCGGCCATGCCCATTAAATTCCATAACCCATTGACCTATCAATGACTAAAACACACCTATTGTAAACAACAGCAGAACCACCCACATTGAAAAAAGCAAATTGGGGGGGAAGAAGTTTCTCTACTTGCGCCGCTGGGGCCTGGAACGAGTTACCTTTCCATCTCAGGAACACCACAGAGTTGATGACATTCAGGAAGGGACTAAAAACCTGGCTTTTTACCTATTAGGCCAACTCATACTCTGACAACCAGAAGGCAGCACTCGGCGCCAGGACACCTTCGGGTAACCGTTGCGCTTAAGAAGTACAATTAACATAACATAACATAACATAACATAACCATAAATACACTGCTGATGTTAGCATTCATATACCTAACCAGACTCCAGAGTGCTATTGAATCCTCAAAATGAGGGTAAGAAGGTAGCAGAACAAGACTGGCAGCGAGGCGCTACTGCTGGATATTTCACTTTGACTAGGCACATAACTAGGATGGGTGGATAGATGAAATTAAGAAAAACCCGACAGATGCGCTACATTAAGATAAATACTATTTAATCCAAGGTGCCCTTGCATACCCACAAGGGGCAGATGCTCTCAGGACCAGGGGACCTCACCCTCCCCATTGGCTGCCTCCATTTCACTCCAACCAAGCACACTGCTTCAGAGTGTCAGGAAAAGTCTGCTCCTCGGATTAATAACCTCGCAGCCCCTGGCGGGCCCCTTCACCGTCCAGGAAATATAAAGTATAAACAGGGTTCCTTTTATCTCCTGATACATCTGGACAACCAGACAATGTGAGAAAACACAATATATCTGCTCTGACAGGCAGATCAAAGGCTCGGGAAGGGCTCGCTGCTACTTACAGGACAGGCCTGCTGTTGCTAAGCATCTCAAGGCCCATCGCCCCTGACAGAAGAAACAGCTCTCTCCAAACGGGGAGGAAGGGAAGGAGAGAGGGCGTAAGGTGCAGTTTTGGATACTGGTCTGAGGGGCCTCGAACTGTGAAGAAAGCCGACGTACTGCCAATGAGTGGCGCGAGCCTTGTGAGTAGCTGTGGCGCGAGCCTTGGGAGCAGGGTGGCGCCAGCCTTGTGGGCACTGTGGCGCGAGCCTTGTGAGCAGTGTGGCGCGAGCCTTGGGAGCAGTGTGGCGCGAGAACTTGTGGCCCAGGTGCAGCGACGGTTAGTTATGTGGACGGCATGGGCCCCAGTCTTTCAGGGTGCCCTCTGATAGAGCCAGCTCTGTTCTGCAGAGAGGCTTGCCCTGATGACATTAATTGTTAAAAAGATTATTTTAAATACCATTTTTCCTTTCATTTAGTTTTTAATGTGGGTGATATGTGAAAGTCTAATACAGATATTTTGCAGGAAAATGGTGTGTTTATGTTTCATGCAACATCCATTTAAAAAACGAGGACTTCTCATATAAGAAATGTTATGTTATGTTATGTTATACATTTATTTTTATAGCGCACGGCTACTCCAAAGGAGTGTCCCGGCGCTTTATCAAGGCAGCTCAAAATAAAAAACATAACACCATACAGCGAACAACTGAAACAAAGAAAAAACAGTAGAGATACTAAAGGTTAAAAAGCCAGGTCTTCAGGCTCTTCCTGAAGTGAAGCAGATTAGAGGAGGACCGTAGGGCCAAAGGCAGTGTGTTCCACAACTGAGGGGCCCTCAGACTAAAGGAGCGCCCCCCAGTGCGTGCCTTCCTAATTCGAGGAACAACGGCCAAGAACAGAGATTCCGAGCGCAAAGATCTGGCCGGGCGGTAAAAGGTGAGCCTGCGTTGAAGGTACTTCGCGCCCACGCCAAAAAGCGCTTTATGCGCCAACGTCAGAACTTTAAACATAATCCGCTTCCGGATGGGCAGCCAATGGAGCGACTGCAACAAACCGGAAGCTCCTACTCGCCTATGAAGGCCGAAAATAGCGCGAGCTGCAGCGTTCTGCACAACCTGCAGCCGCTGAACAAGATAGTCCGGCAGACCACTGTACAGGACATTAGCGTAGTCCAATCTAGAACCAACTAAGGCCTGCACAGTGATCTTTCTGTGCTCTTCTGAGAGCAGAGGCAAAAACTTCCGGAGCATCTTGAGTAGCCCAAAACAAGTGCCCGTTAGGCCACGAACATGTGGCACCAGTGTCAGGCTGTTGTCCATCTTTACACCCAGATTCTTTGCCACCAACGATGCCATGGCAGGGGGACACATATCTGTGGGCCACCAGGTCCGCCAATCGGGGTCGAGAGAGCAGCCAAAGAATAACACCTCCGATTTATCTGAATTGGCCTTGAGGCCATTCGCCTGGAACCAACTGAAGACCGACTCCAAGCAGCCCTGGATGTTCTCCCCATCGAAAGCCTGATCTTTCCCACACGTGAAAAGCAGCTGCGTGTCATCGGCGTAGGAAACGATCTGGGCCCCAGAAGACTCCACCAGTGCCGCCAAAGGTGTCATAAAGATGTTAAAGAGAGTCGGGCTCAACACAGATCCCTGCGGAACACCGACTCCCAATGGCGGCATCTCGGCGGAGCTCAGAGAGGCCCAGACCGTTTGTCGGCGGCCCTCCAAGAAAGATGAAAACCAATCCAACACCGTCCCCCTCAGACCGATGTCATAGAGTCTGGCGAGAAGCATCTCGTGGGGAACGGTGTCAAAGGCCGCCGACAGATCGAGCATGACAAGCATGGCGCGACCTCCAGAGTCCAGTGTCTCCCTAATGATCTCTGACACCTCCAACAGTGCCGTCTCCGTACTTAAATTAGGGCGGAAACCGGACTGTGAAGGGTGAAGCAGATCACTGGACTCAAGAAAGCGTGAAAGAACGCCGTGCACATGCTTCTCCGTGATCTTGGCCAACGCCGGGAGGAGGGAGATTGGCCTATAATTGGCCAAAACCTCAGGATCCAGCCCAGGCTTCTTGAGGAGGGGGATCACCATCGCCCTTTTCCAGGGCAATGGAACCTGCCCCTCCCTCAGAGACAAATTCACAAGTGGATTGACCACGGGGTTGACCACAGTTGCCATCTGAGCCAAAAATTTAGCCGGGCAGGGATCTAATGGCGAACCCGACTTAAGATTGGCCAGAAGCGCCAAGGAAGCATCAATGGAAATAGGTGGGAACTCTGCGAGGACCACAGCCTGCGAAGGCCGCCACACCGGTCCCGCCACCACACTAACATGCACCTCTACTGAGCCCACTGCGAAAGAGTCCTGGATGGACTTAATCTTATCCGTGAAAAATCTGGCCAGGTCACAGACCCACAACTCAGATGAAACCCCTTGGGGCAGATTGGATCTGGGGGCCATAAACTACCTAACTACAGCAAAGATCTCCTTGCATGAGTTTGAGGCGGCCTCAATCCTCCTGGCCAAGAAAACCTTTTTTGCACGGAGAATGTCGCAGTGGTAAGCTTTAACCATAGACCTATAAGCCACTCTAGCCTCCAGATCATAGTGGAGGTGCCACGCCCTTTCTGCCACCTTGCATTGGCGGCGAGTGGCCAACAGTGCCTCTGTAAACCAAGGGGCCGAAACCCTCTTGATCTTATTTCTCGGGGCCATAACGGGGGCCAGATCATTCAGCCTCTCCGTCAGCCACCCCTGTAGGGACTCAACGTCCTGCTCCAAGTTGCCCGATAGAGAGCACGGGTGGTCCACAGCCGCCTGATTTAACATCTCAGGCGTGACTCTGTGCAGAGCCCTCCGCGCCGTGTCATGCTGTCTCGGCACACTACAAGGGGGTTTCTTACTGGCTAATATCGAGAATCTGGCCAACCTATGGTCAGATCAAAAACAACAGAGCCAGTAGGTCGGAGAATGCTGAGACAGAAGAAACGACACTGATGGGAGGGCACAGATGGATAGACTATGGTGCCTAACAAGAAAGGGACCTGTCAACAGATGCTGATTAAGTCCTATCAGCCCACCTACTGGCGGAGCCTCATCATGTAGGACTTCCCAACCTCGGACAGTGTGCAATCGCCCTGTGTATATTAGCAATGCAACACTGAACCAGGGTACGGTAATCGCAGTTGTTCGTACAACAGGTATGGCTGATATGTGCAGTGCAAAACCTATGGTCAGTCCAAAGCACCGGAAGGAGCTCGATATCCAAGAGAGGGATAGAAGAGAAGACCTGGTCCAAGGTGTGTCCTTTATCATGCGTGGGACCTGTGAGACAGGGGACAAGGCCCAGAGAAGCCGTAATATCCTGCAGTTTGTTGGCATCCGAATCACCGGCGACATCCATATGGAAGTTAAAGTCTCCTGCCAGAAGACAGTGCTGCGCACTCAAGACCAGCCCGGCAGTGGCAACCTGGAGGTCGTCGAAAAAAGATCCAACTGGGCCGGGGGATCTATACACCAACAGACCTTTCAGGGCTTGTTGCGGGGACAGTCTGATGGTAAAAGCAAGAGATTCAGATCCTGCGATAGCGTCAAGAGGGAAAATAGAGCAGGAAACTGCTTTATTCACTACCACCGCTACCCCACCACCCCTGCCTTTGGCTCTATCTTGCCGGAAGATATTATAATCCGGGGGAATCGCTGCCATGATGTCCGGATTGGACAGCTCCCCCAACCAGGTTTCGGTCAGCAGCAGGCAGAGTGGCTTTTCTCTCACAAGGAGATCAAAGATCTCCAGAGCATGCTTGCCTACCGATCTAGTGTTGAGCAGTAGGAAAAGATGTCTCACTCGATCCTCACCACTCCCTTGTGAGGAGACAGGAGCATAATTTGGCACCCAGCCACAACCCGGGCAGAGCCGCTTACCCCTATAACGGCCCGGGAACATGGATCGGCAGGCACAGGAACGTTTTTGCAATGCGCAAAGTTCCCTAGCAGAATAACAAATCATCCTGCCCAAGAACAGAATACCATCAGAACCTACCGCCTCTCCGCCGCCTCCGGGACGCTGACGGGCGCAGACGGGCGCAGACGGGCGCAGACGGGCGCAGACGGGCACAGACGGGCACAGACGGGCGCAGACGGGCGCAGACGGGCACAGACGGGCGCAGACGGGCGCAGACAGGCACAGACGGGCGCAGACGGGCGCAGACGGGCGCAGACGGGCACAGACGGGCGCAGATGGGCGCAGACGGGCACAGACGGGCGCAGACGGGCGCAGACGGGCACAGACGGGCGCAGACGGGCACAGACGGGCGCAGACGGGCGCAGACAGGCACAGACGGGCGCAGACGGGCACAGACGGGCGCAGACAGGCGCAGACGGGTGCAGACGGGCACAGACGGGCGCAGACGGGCGCAGATGGGCGCAGATGGGCGCAGACGGGTGCAGACGGGCACAGACGGGCGCAGACGGGCACAGACGGGCACAGACGGGCGCAGACGGGCACAGACGGGCGCAGACGGGCGCAGACGGGCACAGACGGGCGCAGACGGGCGCAGACGGGCGCCGGCAGGCACAGACGGGCGCAGACGGGCGCAGACGGGCGCAGACGGGCGCAGACGGGCGCAGATGGGCACAGACGGGCGCAGATGGGCGCAGACGGGCACAGACGGGCGCAGACGGGTGCAGACGGGCACAGACGGGCGCAGACGGGCGCAGACGGGCGCAGACAGGCACAGATGGGCGCAGACGGGCACAGACGGGCGCAGACGGGCGCAGACGGGCACAGACGGGCGCAGACGGGCGCAGACGGGCGCAGACGGGCGCAGACGGGCACAGACGGGCGCAGACGGGCGCAGACGGGCAGGACTCTGGCAAGACTCAGGCAAAGCGAAGGCCGACCCGCTACGCGATCCCGCTACGCTCTGGGGACTGGTTTAAATAGTGCCTCCAGGTGAGGGGCAAAGCGCACCACCAGGACACTCAAGATGGCGCTCAAAGAGCGTCAATGCCCTTCCCAAGATGGCGGCCGTTAAACAAACTCGGAAGACCCCCAACCACCCCAGAACCGGGTCCGCTCGTGCAGCGGTGCTTCACAATTAGTGTGCAGGTGAGGGGAGAGCCCAGTAAATACCTCTATTTAAAAGCAGGGTCAAGAAAACAAAAACGAACAAAAATAAAAAACGGGAGTTTTAAAAGCAAACAGCCTCACCGCGCAGCGCAGTACACTATAATGAGCTGCCAGCACCTGAGCGCTGAGACCTATCAAGGTCTGACACTAAAAGGACCGCCTTAAATAGTGCCTCCAGGTGAGGGGCAAAGCGCACCACCAGGACACTCAAGATGGCGCTCAAAGAGCGTCAATGCCCTTCACAAGATGGCGCCCGTTAAACAAACTCGGAAGACCCCCAACCACCCCAGAACCGGGTCCGCTCGAGCAGCGGTGCTTCACAATTAGTGTGCAGGTGAGGGGAGAGCCCAGTAAATACCTCTATTTAAAAGCAGGGTCAAGAAAACAAAAACGAACAAAAATAAAAAACGGGAGTTTTAAAAGCAAACAGCCTCACCGCGCAGCGCAGTAGACTATAATGAGCTGCCAGCACCTGAGCGCTGAGACCTATCAAGGTCTGACACTAAAAGGACCGCCTTAAATAGTGCCTCCAGGTGAGGGGCAAAGCGCACCACCAGGACACTCAAGATGGCGCTCAAAGAGCGTCAATGCCCTTCCCAAGATGGCGGCCGTTAAACAAACTCGGAAGACCCCCAACCACCCCAGAACCGGGTCCGCTCGAGCAGCGGTGCTTCACAATTAGTGTGCAGGTGAGGGGAGAGCCCAGTAAATACCTCTATTTAAAAGCAGGGTCAAGAAAACAAAAACGAACAAAAATAAAAAACGGGAGTTTTAAAAGCAAACAGCCTCACCGCGCAGCGCAGTAGACTATAATGAGCTGCCAGCACCTGAGCGCTGAGACCTATCCAGGGAGGGTGTCCCAGAGATTATCTGCAGTAATATTAGTGAGCTACAGCTGTGTAACAATATTGGAAACACAGATCACTACCCCTGAATATTTGATGTAAACATATTTAGAATTTGGACGAGGGTGCCTGTTAATGATCTGGCCAAAGACAGCATGAAATAACTGAAATTGAATCATGAATTCAAAACTGTTCCCAACTTAGGTCCCCAAGATACGTTTGGCCCAGGCCCCCCAAAATCCTTAAGATGTCCCTGGTGCTCCTATGTCTAAACATTAGGAAGAGCAGCCCGCTAGTAAGTTCAAAGTGGGATGAAAAATGGTGGCAGGGCTGAGGGACGGGTGAGGGGATGTCTCCATCACCACGAGTTGCGGCCTTTGTAATTAACGGCGTGGGTTGAAATATGCGGAGAAGATTCCTGTTCTTGATACAGCGTGCCACCTGAGCATGTTGATGCCTTCTGTTGAGCATCAAACTTAGCACGCAAAAAGGATTGCATAGGCCGCACACAAGCCAGACCGATCTATTTTGCCAATGCCCTGATTTTTATTCCATATCAGATAAATGGATATCAACAATGACACTGTGGTGGATAATTAAAAGTGAAAATGTTTAAATGTGAGATTTTGAAAAACTATGAAAATCTGATGTGAATTAAACGTTACAAATGTCTGGAATAGTGAGTGGCCTGCCTGTTTCAATTTCTTTCTGTTTCCCTTCACATCACAATCCTCTGCAATTTTTACGCGTAGGCAAGCTGCTTATGCCTTTTTCGCCCCTTTCTAAAGTCCCCTCATCTGCATGTCTCACACTTAATTCTATTCCTCTTCACATTGCCTTTTTATTCTCATTTTGATTGCATTTCATTTAATCTGTGTCCCTTCTCTTGCACATACACAGACACCCACTCACACTCCTCCCCACCTGTGAACACTGCATTTTCTTTTGCACTTTCCATATTTCAACAGCTGTGTGTACATCTTTCACCCACTTTTCCAGAGAATTAAAATTGCAATTATTAAATATCAATCAATCAACATTGGTAAAGCGCTACACTGTCACCCCAAGGGTATCTGGGTGCCAAGAGTTCCATGTCTCTGTCGAAATGAGGGCTTGAGTGACAGTCTTTCTGGTGTTGATTGGGATCCATCTGACCATTCTGCTGAGCATGCGAAGGGTGAGGAAGCAGGAGGGGGGGGTGCCTGTGTTGATTTGTCATTTCATGGTCAGTTTGCTGTTGAGGGAGATACCGAGGTTTTGTGCAAGGTCAATAGGTGTGGGTGTAGGTCTGAGTTCTGCCGGCTACCAGTTGTGGTCCCATACAGAGGTGTTCTTCCCAAAGATCAGCACTTCTGTTTTGTCAGAGTTGAATTTGAGGAAGTTGTCTCTCATTCGCATTGCTACGTTTGTCATAGCGTAACAGAAGTTGGTTTTGGCATTGGATGGGTCCTTGGTGAGCGAGAGGATTAGTTGAATGTTGTCTGCGTAGGAAATTATGTTGAGTCTGTGGGATCTGATGACCTCTGCGGGGGGGTGTCACGCAGATGCTGAACAGGGTGGGGCTTAACAGTGATCCTTGTGGTATGCCACATATGAGGTCCTTGGGTCAAAGGTGAAGGGAGGCAGTCAGATGCTTTGTGTGTGTCCAGTAGAGGTGATCCACTTGAGGGCATTTTGCTGTATGCCAATGTTGTAGAGTCTATCAATGAGGGTGTGGTAGGAGACAGTGTGAAATATAGTAGCGAGGTCAAGAAGGATCAGGGCCACAGTTTCTCCATGGATGAGGAGAGTTCTGATGTCTTCTGTGGCAGCAAGCAGCACAGTCTCAGTGCTGTGGTTGACACGGAATCCTGACTGTGAGGCATCAAGGAGGTGGTTATGATCTAGGTGTTCAGTGAGCTGTTGGTTTACAGCTTTCTCAAGTACTTTGGCCGGATAGGGGAGCAGGGAGATCAATCAGTATTTTTTTAGGTCACTGGGGTCAGCAGAGGGTTTCTTTAGGAGCGGTCTGACCTCTCTGCGTGTTTCCATCCTTATAGGAAAGTTGCTGTGGTGATAGAGGTGTCAAAGATGCTGGTGAGCTCTGTGCTGATTGGGGTGGTTCCAAGGTTGAAAAGATGCTGTTGGCAGGGGTCAGTGGGAGCCCCGGATTGGATGGATGACATGATGGCTGAGGTGGTTTGGGTGATAAGTGGAGACCAGGTGGTGATTGTTCAGGCTGGTGTTCGCTGGGGTGGATGAGGTTGTTGAGGATGAGAGAGGTGGGTTGGGGGGTCGGAGTTGTTGTAGATGGTGGTGCTTTTTCTGTGGAAGTAGTCCGAGAGGGGGTCTTGGGAAGGGTGGATGGTGTTCTCTGTGGCTGTTGGGTTGGTGAAATCCTTCACAATTTTGAAGAGCTCCTTCTAGTGGTTGGTTGAGGTCTCAATGCAGGCAGTGATTGCTGATCTCTTGGCTTTGTAAAGCGCAGGTGGTAGTTGCTGTGGGCGGCTTTATGAGCGACTCTGTTGGAGGAGTTCTTGATGACCCAACATTGCTTCTTGAGCCGGTAGCAGTTGCGCTTGGTGGTTCTGAACTCTGGGGATTACTAACTGGCTTGTTTTGAGGGTTTGCTGACTTTTTCTGGTTTCAGCGGGGCAACTCTGTCAGCACATTTCATGATCCAAGCAGAGAAATTCTGGATGGCCTGGTCATGGTATGCTGACATTTCGGGGTGTGCGGTGCTGATGGCCTGTGTCCACTGAGTCTTGGTTACCTTGCCCCAGCTTTGGTGGAAGGGACAGTGGTGCTTGGTACTGGTGTGTGGTGAGTCGGAGATGGTGAAGTGCACAATGGGTTGGGCAGTCCAGGTGAGTTCTGAGACGTTGGCCAATCGGAGTCTGTCGCTGGAGGTGAAGATGGAGTCGAGGGTGTGTTCAGCTATGTGCATGCGTTCGGTGACCAATTGAGTAAGGCCAATGTTGGTCAGGTTCTCCAGGAGGGTGGTGGAGTTGGCATAGTTGGGGTCCTCAACATGAAAATTGAGGTCGCTGAGTAGGATGTAGTGGTGGGGGTCATTGGCTAGGGGGGCAATGAGGTTGGAGGTATTGTTGCTGAAAGCTGGTTGAGGTCCCGAAGGTCTTTAGGTGAAGGTGTCATTTATTGTGGTCTTAATGTCAGACTGTAGACGGAATTTGAGGTGTTCCATGATGGGCATCAGGTCGTCGTTGGTGACGGAGCAATGGATGGTTTCCCTGAAAATGATGGTGATGCCCCGCCGCCATGTTTGTTGGTGTGGTCTCAGTGTATCATCTTATAGCCATCGGAAGATGCGATGGCGATGTTGTGGTTCAAAGAGGGGTTGAGCCACGTTTTGGTGGTGAAGGCAATGGCCGAGTAGAGGGTAGTCAAGATTTCCGTGGTGTGTTTGCAGAGGGAGCGGGCATTGAGCAGGATGTGAGCGGATGCATTGGGGCAGTTCTGGGTTGTTCATAGTCTTCTGAGTGGTAGCGGTGTGGGGTCCAGTGCGTGCAGGAGGTCTTGTGTGGAAAGTGAAGTGGCAGGAGAAGGGTCCTTTGGTAGATTGCGGGGAGTACTCAAAGCAGCTGTTGTTCCGGTGTCAGTGATCCAGGCCTAGGAACTCCTCAGCGGTGTAGCGATGGATGGTGGGAGGGCCAGAGGTCCTGGAGCTGGGCACGATCAGTTGCAGACGGGCTTGCCATTGGTGTTTCTTCGGTGCGCCACAGCACGGCCGTCCAGTGGCCTCCATAAGTAGCTCTGGGAGGTGGGAGGATCCCCCTGAATCCAGAAAGAGCGTCACCCATGCACTCATAACCAGCAGACTGGACTATGGAAACGCCCTCTACGCCGGAGTCAACAAATCCCTGCTCCACAAGCTCCAGACCATACAGCACACCGCAGCCAGACTCGTCCTCGGCATCCCTCGACATGAACACATCACCCAACACCTGTGACACCTCCACTGGCTCCCCATCGAGAAGAGAGTAAACTTCAAGATACTCACCCATGCCTGCAAATGCCTCAACAACACTGGACCCCAATATCTCAACGAAAGAATCTCCTTCCATGTCTGCATAGCAAGAACAAATTGAAGAGCCTTCTCCTACATCGTGGCAAAGACCTGGAATGAGCACCCTATCAGCATCAGACCCGCCCCCACTCTGCACACCTGCAGGAAGAACCTCAAGACCTGGCTCTTCGACTGACCCAGAGCTGCACCACCCCCCCCCCCCCCCCAGTACTTTGAGACCCTCGTGGGTGAGTAACACGCTTCACAATTCCCTGATTGATTGAAATCTGCCAACTTGAGGCAATGTCAAGGCGAGGGTAATTAATATGTTCATAGATGTAGCCAGGTTAGGCAGGAAAACATTATAACACTAAATATTTTTTTTAACTGCATGGATAAACCTAGATAGCTAACACTGCTCAAGTAAACTAAATGCCTTTCAAATAAAAAATGCCCAATGGCTGGTTGACTAGTTTAGCTTAGTGGGGTGGTGAAGTGAATGAGATGCAAAGAATTGTGTGCAGAAGAGAGTGAAAAGAAGGTGTGGAAGAGGAGAGAGGTAAAGTGAGAGATATACAAATTGAGTGTTTCAAAAAGATATGAGTAAAGAGGTTAAATGTCTAACAAAGAGACAACAGGAGAGAACGCATGATTGAGACTCGAAAGAGCTTGCTTCTTCCACAGACCTCAGTGATATTTAATGTATATATATATGTAGAACACGTGCACAATCTTCTTGATCGCTCGTTGTAACTGCCCACCCCAACTTTATCTCTGACAACGCTGCCAGGGTTCTAAGTGGGCTGGGTCCAACGGGTGCTGAGCACCGGCAGTTTTTTAACCCCTTCGATGCTTATGACGGAACGGTTCCGTCATCAGCGTCGGTTGAGCTGTGCTGATGACGGAACCGTTCCGTCATGACCACACCCGTTTTTTAGAACCTTCAGCACAGCGTGAAAATTCGCGCCGCGCTGAAGGTGTTAAAAGAGGCCTCGAAACGGGTCCCTATCAGGCTCTGTTTAGTGCCCTGGCACAGTCGGTCCGTTTTTTTCCAGACTGCAGTGACAGCAGGCATATCGATATGTGCTGCTCACACTGCTTACTAGTGAAGAAGTTAAGGCATGACGTCATGGCAGGTGAGCGGTGTAGGGGGAAAGAAATCCTTTAAAGAGAGTCATTTTCTCCCTGGATTTCCCTTCTCTTTTTTAAATTCAGGAGCAGCAACATTGTTGTGGTGTCACCAGGGCTTTAAGTGGAAGCTTTTTCAATATTATATACAAGCCACAGTTGCTGCTTATTTATCTTATGAAACTAACAACCATTGACAAAGCCAATAGTCTCGACTTGTTGTAGGGATGATGTTACTCGTTGTATCATATATCTGGATGCAATGACAGAAACAGCAAAATACAAGTCGGGCGGCACACTATGCTAAGCACTCATTTTTTGCTTATGTGTTTTGCCACGCCCTCAATTACATTGCCACGCCCCTTTGAGAGACCCTCTAGTTTCATCCCACTTAAAACCCTGACCGCTCCTAAAAATCACGTCTAGAGACACCATTGCAAAAAATCAGGGGACAGACCTAGGGTGTTTTATCCTCACATCCCTGCATGCCCACAACATGGTAACTTAACGATGAGTTGCCCTCAAGTCCTTATAAACTCACTCTCTATTGGTAACCTTCACAACTTGGTGCACTCACATATCTGATATTCGGCGTTTGATGCTGCTCTGCATAATCCACATGCACGTTTGTCCACAATTTATGCAGCTCTCCCTTTCACAACTAAAAACAGATTCTCTTAATAGCCATTTTTGTTGACTTTTACTCAATTGCCTTCAGCTCATGTCCACAGTTTTATAACTGATTTTCCACATCACAAAGAAATGATTTTGTTTTTATTTCTGTGTACATAGGTCCATGAGGCCCTGGCACTTCTATTCATAAGGGAATACTTAAAACACTCTTTGTTTAATTCATTGAACCCCACTGGGGCCAAAATGCCAGGGATAAGCAAGGAGGGACTTAAGAGTCTGTGCTTACTTTGAGCAAAAATACATTTGGTTAGCCTACAAAGGAGATATATATATATATATATATATATATATATATATATATATATATATATATTCACTGAAAAAACATAGGTTATAGACCATATATAGTTAGGAATTTGCATTTTTCAAAACCTTGAAAATTCACTGAAAAAACCATAGGTTAGAGACCATATATAGTTAGCTGGACATTTTATTGACATAAAACCAATTAAATTCCATATATAGTTAGTTGCACTAACTATATATCGCGCACCCGCAATCCACTGCTGATGATGTCACATATTACATCATTCATGACATGGTCAGTGACATCACTGATGACATCACTGATGACA
The DNA here is from genome assembly GCF_964261635.1 of Lissotriton helveticus. Taxonomy (NCBI): domain Eukaryota; kingdom Metazoa; phylum Chordata; class Amphibia; order Caudata; family Salamandridae; genus Lissotriton; species Lissotriton helveticus. The sequence continues at coordinate 906,198,911 of NC_136065.1, read as the reverse complement.
TCTCAAATGACATCACTGATGACATCATGACACACCAATACCAGTTACTACATACGCACTCACTGATTCCTACGTCTACACACACATTCACTCATTCACCCATACAATCACTCATACATACAGTCACTCATTATTACAACACTATCATATGCACTCATACACCTATGCAGACACTCACACACTGCCACCCATCCATGGAGTTACTCACACACCTAGTCAGTCCTGTAAAGAATCAATCACACTTCCATTTCCTCATCTATACAGTTAAACACAGAACACCATACTTCAGTGACATCACTGATGACATCACTGATGACATCTCAAATGACATCACTGATGACATCTCAAATGACATCACTGATGACATCATTACACACCAATACCAGTTACTACATACGCACTCACTGATTCCTACGTCTACACACACATTCACTCATTCACCCATACAATCACTCATACATACAGTCACTCATTATTACAACACTATCATATGCACTCATACACCTAGTCAGTCCTGTGAAGAATCAATCACACTTCGATTTCCTCATCTATACAGTTAAACACAGAACACCATACTTTTCACACATATACTAACACATACTTACTCTCTTATACAATCACTGATACAAGTACACATTGATATGCAGAGTCACACACCTCCCAGCCAGCCACACACACACTCAGTCTTCCATACATCCACTCATTCTTCAATATGTAAAACATATTTAAACTTTACAAAAACACACAGACACTAGATGATGTCATCAGTGATGTCATTTGAGATGTCATCAGTGATGTCATCAGTGATGTCATTTGAGATGTCATCAGTGATGTCATCAGTGATGTCACTGACCATGTCATGAATGATGTAATATGTGACATCATCAGCAGTGGATTGCGGGTGCGCGATATATAGTTAGTGCAACTAACTATATATGGAATTTCATTGGTTTTATGTCAATAAAATGTCCAGCTAACTATATATGTTCTCTAACCTATGGTTTTTTCAGTGAATTTTCAAGGTTTTGAAAAATGCAAATTCCTAACTATATATGGTCTATGTTTTTTTCAGTGAATTTCATTGGTTTTTTAAAAGCTAATATCTATAGCTGTAGCTGTAAAATATATTCTTTATTACGTGACGTATCACGTAGCCACGTGAGACGCCTCATGACGCGTCGCATAACCGTGACGTATCGGCTCTGCAGCGCAAACAAAACCCGTAACGTAAGCGTGCCGGAGCACTCTTACAGATATATATATTTTTTTTAACCTTAATTAGACAAAATCCACACGTGCACATATCTTGAGGCCTTGCAAAGGCACATCAAACAAACAGTCCCTACAATTTTGCCAAGTTTGCTGGAAATCTATTCCCTTAATTTTTTTTTTACTGTTTCTCTTGGTTTTCCCCTTGTTACGCTTACCGGGACGCTACCCGGTACGCGAACCGGACGCTCCAAAAACACAAGATGGCGGACTCCCGTTACGCTGCCGGTTAGCTGCCCGGTTCGCGTACCGGGAAGCGCCTCTACCGCGAAAAATCGCGGGGGACTTTAATATCCCCCTCATCAATCCTAGGGGGTCAGGAGGGGTTTACCTTGCCCCCTTTCCTTCATTTCCCCCTTCTTTTTTCACCACATCTTGTCTCTCGAACCTACCGAGAGACAAGATGGCGGCCGCTCCGGACTGTTTACAATGTTGACAGCTACGCTGCCGGTTAGCTGCCCGGTTAGCTGCCCGGTGAGCTGCCCGGTTCGCGTACCGTGACGCGCCTCTACGGCGTAAAATCCCCCCCCAAATTTTTTTTTTTTTTTTTGCCCCGCGGGGCACTTTAATATCCCCCTCATCAATCCTAGGGGGTCAGGAGTGGTCTACCTTGCCCCCTTTCCTTCATTTCCCTCTTCGTTTTTCACCACATCTTGTCTCTCGATCGTACCGAGAGACAAGATGGCGGCCGCTCCGGACTGTTTAGAATGTTGACAGACACCGGAGAGCCAATCAGCTTTGCTTCGCGAAGTTCCGTTACGCGTCAGGTACGCGAACCGGGGCGCTAACCGGAGCGCTGTCACAGATATATAATTTTTTTTAAACGTTAATTTCTCAAAATCCACTGGAGCACATATATTGAGACATAGCAAAGGCACGTCGGGCAAACCATATCTACAATTTTGCCAAGTTTCATGTAAATCTATTCAGCCGTTCGAGCTAAAAGTGAGTCCAACCGCCCTATGGAAAAATGAATGGGAAAACGCGTTTTGGGACCCCCCTTTTTTCTCGGCCCCCCCTTGACGAACCCCCCCCCAAATTTTCAGGGGCTGCTCAGAAACAAAATGTGCCATTTTCCTGAAAATTTCAGCCAATTCCGTCCACAAACGCCAAAGTTATTAGACATAGAATTTTCAGAAATCCCATAGAGAAAAAATCCTAACTATATATGCCCACTGGCTATCGCCAGTAGGTAATATACATATATAAACATATATAATCTGCATATCCATATAAATATAAATGCATGCATACATATACATATATGCATACATATGCATGTTATTTACATGAAAGTTTTAAAAACACTAATAAAAGCAAAGCTAAAAAGCCACCTCATTACAAACAGAATGGCTTTAACTTAAACGAGGGCGAGATCTATTGCATTTTCAATGCTTGTTTACTTTGGTTCTATTAAGAAGGCATTCAGATGTGTCACACATTTGCCATAAATTCTGAATGTTAGCACTCTAGTTGGTCATTAGATCACTGTAGTAAAGCTAGTGCTCACCAGGGAAGTCTGCTGCTAATCATGGTTTGCAGCCATTTTCCCGCATTTTTTATCCCGCAGACTTTCAGTCCGCATACCATTATCCCGCAAGGTCATTGACCTCGCATACCATTATCCCGCATTTTTTCAAAACGCATGTGCATTTATCGCGCATGCCTTTACAAAGAATTACGTTTTAAAGGCATGTATGGTAAATGCATTTGCGTTGTGAAAACCACGATGACGAGAGAGGTAAGTGGGTTTGTGTTAATTTTTTCGTGGGTTAGTGATTGTGTAGTGTAGTGTAGTGTTGTGTAGTGTAGTGTTGTGTTAGTGTAGTGTAGAGTTGTGGTGGTTATTTAGTGTAGGGTCATGCTGGGGGTAGTGTTTTAGGGTTTAGGGTTGTGTTGTAGTGTTTGCGTAGTGTAGGGTCATGCTGGGGGTAGTGTTTTAGGGTTTAGGGTAGTGTTGTAGTGTTTGCGTAGTGTAGGGTCATGCTGGGGGTAGTGTTTTAGGGTTTAGGGTTGTGTTGTAGTGTTTGCGTAGTGTAGGGTCATGCTGGGGCTAGTGTTTTAGGGTTTAGGGTAGTGTTGTAGTGTTTGCGTAGTGTAGGGTCATGCTGGGCGTAGTGTTTTAGGGTTTAGGATAGTGTTGTAGTGTTTGCGTAGTGTAGGGTCATGCTGGGGGAAGTGTTTTAGGGTTTTGGGTAGTGTTGTAGTGTTTGCGTAGTGTAGGGTCATGCTGGGGTGTAGTATTTTAGGGTTTAGGGTAGTGTTGTAGTGTTTGTGTAGTGTAGGGTCATGCTGGGGGTAGTGTTTTAGGGTTTTGGGTAGTGTTGTAGTGTTTGCGTAGTGTAGGGTCATGCTGGGGGTAGTGTTTTAGGGTTTTGGGTAGTGTTGTAGTGTTTGCGTAGTGTAGGGTCATGCTGGGGTGTAGTGTTTTAGGGTTTTGGGTAGTGTTGTAGTGTTTGCGTAGTGTAGGGTCATGCTGGGGTGTAGTGTTTTAGGGTTTTGGGTAGTGTTGTAGTGTTTGCGTAGTGTAGGGTCATGCTGGGGGTAGTGTTTTAGGGTTTTGGGTAGTGTTGTAGTGTTTGCGTAGTGTAGGGTCATGCTGGGGGTAGTGTTTTAGGGTTTTGGGTAGTGTTGTAGTGTTTGCGTAGTGTAGGGTCATGCTGGGGGGTAGTGTTTTAGGGTTTTGGGTAGTGTTGTAGTGTTTGCGTAGTGTAGGGTCATGCTGGGGGTAGTGTTTTAGGGTTTAGGGTAGTGTTGTCGTGTTTGCGTAGTGTAGGGTCATGCTGGGGGTAGTGTTTTAGGGTTTAGGGTAGTGTTGTAGTGTTTGCGTAGTGTAGGGTCATGCTGGGGGTAGTGTTTTAGGGTTTAGGGTAGTGTTGTAGTGTTTGCGTAGTGTAGGGTCATGCTGGGGGTAGTGTTTTAGGGTTTAGGGTAGTGTTGTAGTGTTTGCGTAGTGTAGGGTCATGCTGGGGGTAGTGTTTTAGGGTTTAGGGTAGTGTTGTAGTGTTTGCGTAGTGTAGGGTCATGCTGGGGTGTAGTGTTTTAGGGTTTTGGGTAGTGTTGTAGTGTTTGCGTAGTGTAGGGTCATGCTGGGGGTAGTGTTTTAGGGTTTAGGGTAGTGTTGTAGTGTTTGCGTAGTGTAGGGTCATGCTGTGGTGTAGTGTTTTAGGGTTTTGGGTAGTGTTGTAGTGTTTGCGTAGTGTAGGGTCATGCTGGGGGTAGTGTTTTAGGGTTTAGGGTAGTGTTGTAGTGTTTGCGTAGTGTAGGGTCATGCTGGGGGTAGTGTTTTAGGGTTTAGGGTTGTGTTGTAGTGTTTGCGTAGTGTAGGGTCATGCTGGGGGTAGTGTTTTAGGGTTTAGGGTTGTGTTGTAGTGTTTGTGTAGTGTAGGGTCATGCTGGGGTAGTGTTTTAGGGTTTAGGGTAGTGTTGTAGTGTTTGCGTAGTGTAGGGTCATGCTGGGGTATAGTGTTTTAGGGTTTTGGGTAGTGTTGTAGTGTTTGCGTAGTGTAGGGTCATGCTGGGGGTAGTGTTTTAGGGTTTAGGGTAGTGTTGTAGTGTTTGTGTAGTGTAGGGTCATGCTGGGGGTAGTGTTTTAGGGTTTAGGGTAGTGTTGTACTGTTTGTGTAGTGTAGGGTCATGCTGGGGGTAGTGTATTAGGGTTTAGGGTAGTTTAGTTGTTTAGTGTATGCTAAAGGCATATTCGTTCTAAAAGTTTTCATTATTTTAATTTGCGGTCTAATAGTACATGCGGGATTTTTTTTGCGGACTGATGGTATGCGGGATTTCGTCATATATTCGCTAATCATACTTTCTATGGCAAAATGAACCCCCTCATTTTGTTCCTTTTTAAATTAAATGTTATAAGAATTACCACTTTATTTCAATCAAGATGGCTTCAGGTGTGCCATACCTTTGTAATAAGTAGGACTGTTAGCACTCTAGTTGTTCTTTAGAACACTCTGGGACATTCTGTCATTGGGCTATAGTTGGGCTACATCTGGCTGATATTTGGGCTACATTTGTTTTTTTTGTCTCTGGTGGCCATCTTTAGGCTACATTGGGCTACATTTGGGCTCCAACATATATATAGCCCAATGTAGCCCAATATATATTTTTCAAAGTTAATTTTCGTAAAAACCACTGGAGCCTATATCTTGAGACATAGCAAAGGCACATCGGGCTACCAGTCCCTACAATTTTGCCAAGTTTGGTGTAAATCCATTCAGCCGTTCAGGCTAAAAGTGAGGCCAACCGCCCTATGGAAAATTGCATGGGAAAAACACGTTTTGGGACCCCCCTTGACGAAACCCCCCCACATTTTCAGGGACTGCTCAGAAACAAAATGTTCCATTTTCCTGAAAATTTCAGCCAATTCTGTCCTCAAACGCCAAAGTTATTCGACATAGAATTTTCAAAAATCCCATAGGAAAAAAATCCTAACTATATATACCTACTGGCTATCGCCAGTAGGTTATTTATATATATATATATATATATATATATATCTAGGATGTATACACCCCTAGGGAAGTCATTGTTAAACGTTTTCGTCTGTGCTTATTTTGGACAAAAAGACTATATATATATATATATATATATATATATATATATATATATATATATATATATATATATATATATATATATATATATATATATAGTCTTTTTGTCCAAAATAAGCACAGACGAAAACGTTTAACAATGACTTCCCTAGGGGTGTATACATCCTAGATTTCTCGGACAGCATATGCTCCCCTCGGGCGAGCTCAGGTCCGGGCCAGTGGTCACGCGCTCCCGCCCGGACGTGCCCAGGCCGCGTGCAGCCCCTGTGTAAGACATGCAGAGGTCACGTCCAACAGGTTGTTAGTAGCGCGTGCTGACAGGCCCTGGGCCACCGGCGGCACGCAAGCTCCAATATTAATGAGCCCGACGACCTTGCAGCGTGGACCTTTCAGCAGCTGTTTTTCACCTCACAACAGTACCTGTTTAAGTAAAGGCACGTCCGGGGCGGCCGGGCGACCACACCAACCAAAACTGCAGCAAACTCCAAGGACGAAGTGAGAAACAACCTGTGCTTAGCTGCAGGTCATCAAGAAGGCTTAAGCAGAGAGAGGGTGGGGAATGCTCATTTCCAGATTTTTGTTGTGGACATCTTGACCATTTCCAAAATGGGTAGTAGCTGAACCATGGGCCCCGAGAGGGTTATACTGACCTCCAGTCTGGAGGGGTGCTTTGTTCACGGATAAAATCAGGACTTTAAGTGGGACGGGTCCTGCCGGTGCTCAGCACCTGCAGTTATTAAAAGCAGGTCCCGAGACGGGTTCCTATCGGGCTCTCCATTTTTACCTTCAGGGCGGAGGAAAGAAAAGCTTAACTCTGCAATAGCACCATCAGTCACTGCTTTTGATGTAACTTCAGACACTAATTTTTCAGTTTTATATAGCGCAAACGTGGAGCAAACATGAGCACCGGATACATTGCACAAGGACATATTCCTGTTTTGAATCAAAAGATGTTGAGCTGATGTAAGGCTCCAACCTGCTTTCTCAACTCGAAGGTCGTCAGCTCTAGCCTTGTGCCTCAACCTCGCCCACTAGAAAGGAGCATTTTCAATATTATACACAACGAAGTTATAGTTGTTGCCTATTTATTTTCTGCAATATTTAACCATTGGAAAAGCCAGTAGCCCTGGCTTGTTGTAGGTTACTTGTTGTGTTATATATATGGATGAATGGACAGACCAGAAAAATACTAGTGGGGCAGCACACTATGCTAAATATAGGTTTTTAGATTAAGTGTTTTAAGCCACGCCCTTAATTACATCGGCCACGCCCCTATGAGAGACCCCCCCAGTTTTTTTCATCCCACTTAAAGCCCTGGATAAAGTAACCTAAGCACCCACGAGGTTGAGATACACTGATCTATAGGCTTTCACGAGGATGTTGGGTTGTTGACCTGCAGGGTTTTTGGAGAGGGCGATAGCTCCCGACAGAAACATGCTGGCCTCCAATCTTTCAAAGAAAGGGCATGGTAACATCTACCCGCTCGAGAGGTGGGTGTGCCAAGCTTCTGCCTCTTCAGGAAGGAGAAGGCTGGACTCAGCCTAGAACAATGTGATGGACCCTCATACACGTTTTATGGGATGTAGCCCAAGATACGTTTAGACAAACAACAAGAGAAGTATTATGACTTGTTCCTTTGAGTGCTTGATTTAATGATATTAGAGTCCACAGAAAAAAACAGCCCGATTATTGTAAAATTATAGTCCACAAAACAGCCAATACATGTTTTGTCCACAGGCCTTTGTCACCATTTTATTATCCCAAATATACTGTGTTCGTAAATATATTGTATTAGCTTGTGTTTAACTTCTCCTGACCAATCATTGAATGTACAACCATATCCCATGAGCCACCATTCTTATAGTTGTTGAATTCAGCCTCTCGAGGAAAGAGTGTGCCAACCTCCCGCCTTTTCAGAGGAGGTATGCTGGCCCTTAATACCTCAAGGGAGGCATCATGCTGATAATCAGCAATCATATCATTTTTGTTTTCCAAGCACTGTTTCAAGACCTCGTTTGAACAGTTTTGGTTACAATGAACTATCTTTGATGTGGTTATCAAATGGAATAATAATATGGCTTATACCAGTTGAACTGATAACGCCAAAGCCTATAGCTGCATTATTCAGCCAAGGGAATGGAACTATTGATATGATGGGTGGCAAATTTGTGACTTCAGTTCATGCTTTCAGTTCCGTGATTGCTGTATTCTTCTGCATTGTGCTGTTACACCACACATCCAGCCCTGCACCTCCCTTGCCAATACTGAGTGGACTGGGCCCATTACTCAAAGGCGCTGTTCTGCCACTTCCGGCCCTTCCCATCAGTGCACCAGAGTGGCTGCCTGCTTCTTCCTGTGGTGGCATAGACACAGTAGCGGCTGGTGTCAGAGGAGAGGGGAGGGGCTGGAAGAAGACGAACAATAAAAAAAAAGGATAAAAAAAAAAGATCTTTCCTGCCTAATGCACCCAGCTGCATTGCCGTCTTTGCCTCCTCTCATGGCTCCACTGCATCCAGAGACTCCCTGCCTCCCCTGGGGTCAATCCTGAAGCTGCTCCTGAAGCACCAATGATTTGCGCTCCAAGAGATACTGGGAGCCTCTGCTTTGCTGTCTCCAACCCAGCAATGCAGCTGGGTTGCAGAGAGCATCAATGCACATGATGCTTTGGCCGGCCTGAGATAGCTGGCCAAACAGTCATGCTCATTGATAACAGTGCCGACCACTCCCTCTGGGTGCCTGTTATCTCCCTGGCCCCGCCCCAAGACTCCTGTAAACAAAATAAAACGATAATAATTGTGGGGTTATTGTTTTATATATTTACTAGCAGCCTGTCCCGACCTTGTCCGGGAGCTTTCAGGCTTCCCCCTACCCCCGCCTGCCCCGACATTGCCTAGCAGCCCGTGCCCCCGCCCGCCCCGTCCCCCGCCTGCCGCCTGGCCTGAGTCAATGGAGGTGTTAGTCCCCGTCCCCCGCCTTCCCCGACCCCCCCTGCCCCGACATTGCCTTTTGTAACTCCCTGTCCCCCGCCTGGCCCGACACCCGCCTGCTTACCTCAGCCGCCACTCCTGAGTTGACAGCTCCTCGCCGCTCTGCTCCTCACCGCCTGTCCACCGCCGCTCCTCCCCCGCGCCATGTCTGCCTCTCCGCTGGTCACACCGCCGCTGGCCTGTCTGCTGCTCCTCACGTGACCGCTCCTCCCCCACGCCATGTCCGCCGCTCCTCTGACGCCGCTCTGACGCCGCTCCTCGACGTGAGCACGCACGTCGCGGCCGGCGCTACTTTGGGGGGACTACTTTTTTTTTTAAATAAGGTTTATTTTTAAACTTTATATAGCCTATAACCATCTATACACCCTGACGATTTCTACGGTGTATTGGGTGTGGAGATTGGCGCAGTGGTTCCTGAGTTTACCCGCCTCAAAGCCTGAAAGTTTCTCAATTATTATAGTAGTATAAATTTGTGCTGCTGGCAGGCTTGGGACGCTCCTCCACCACAGCAGAAGAGCCGCTCCTGCAGTCGCGGCTATTTCCTAGAAGTAGCAGTATAAGGGGCGGGGTGGATCACTATATAAAAAAAATCACTTACCTCCTGGACGGCGTGCTGGCCGGCTGCCTCTCCTGCGTTGTCTTCCTGGCTTCCTGTGAGAAACAGGAAGCTGGAAGCACCAGGGCTCCCAAGCTCCCACAGTCAATCACAACACAGCAACACAGCATTGTGATTGGTCTGAGCACTGTCACACGGCGCTCAGCCAGGGACTGGAGAGGTGGGATTTTCTCCATGCAAGCTGTAATGCAGCCTGCATGGAGAAGGGGGAAAGTGCGCATGTCTGGTTTGGGCGACCCAAGAGGGCCGACCAACCAGTCATTGTTCACCACTCCTCCCCTGGTCTTCAGCCCCGCCCTGTCCCCTCAGTCAAGCTGCTGCAGCAGGAGGACAAAATAAAAATGATAATGACATTAGTGATTATTATTTTATTTTTTCCTTTCTTTTCCTGCTCCGAGGCAGTGGGGCAATGCTCCTCGGTCTCAGCGGAAAAGCCGCCCCAGCGCCCCTCCAGAGGCATCTCCCATACACAGTGACGTGTGGCGGAGAGGACACCATCCTCACTTCACCTTTGCCAAATGTTAAAACAGACTCCCCTGTCTTCAGCGCCATCTGTGTGAATACTGCACCCACCCTCACGGTTACCAAACACACCAAAAGGCCTCATCCGTTTAGACATCTTCAGACTGCGCTCTGAGGGTGGCCGATGGGGACTATTTACAGTGACTGGGAGTCGCTGAACTTCTGTTTACATCACGCAGCGTAGGCTACATATTCTGACTAACCCAGTTTATCTGCAATATTTCACTGCTAGGTCTTTATTGCCTTACTCGGCAATACTAATTATGATAACTTGCTGCTTCAGGAGTGCGAGCCAAGTGATGTCGCTTCTCCTGCAGATACTCTACCTACAGTTCGGTCCGGCGTTTCTGTCCTCTCTCTCTTTCATTTGAGGTTGTAGGTATCAGCTCGGGGAAAACTGGTCCCCTTGCTATTCTTGCAACCACTCCTGTTAACGCTCCCTTGTAAATGAACAACAAGCATTGGAAATGCAATAGGTCTCGCATTAGAAAAGTTGGAGTTATTGGTCTTGTAAATGACATATTTTATTTATTTGTTGGTTTTTAAAATTGCTAAATTGATGGCTTTGTCATTTACAATGCCAATAGTTATAACTTTCGCGAATGTGATACCTATAGCATTTGGAATGCAACATGTTTTGTATTTACGTGATTTAGATGGCAGCTCTGGTCGTTAGGCCACATCTCTAGAGAGCAGGAGAGTGCAGCAGGGGAGAGAAGCACAGCAATGCAATAGGTCTCGCATTAGGAAAGTTTGAGCTATTGGTATTGTAAAGGACACATTATTTATTTATGTGCTTGTTTTGAAAATAGCGAATTAATAGCTTTGTTATTTACAATGCCAATAGTTTTATCTTTCACAAATGTGACACCTATTGTAACACAATATGTGTTGTGAGGGTGAGTGAGGGTGAGGGGGTGAGGGGTTGAGGGTGAGTGAGGGTGAGGGGTTGAGGGTGAGTGAGGGTGGGTGAGGGGTTGAGGGTGAGGGGTTGAGGGTGAGTGAGGGTGAGGGGTTGAGGGTGGGTGAGGGTGAGGGTGAGTGAGGGTGAGGGGTTAAGGGTGAGTGAGGGTGAGGGTGAGTGAGGGTGAGTGAGGGTGAGGGTGAGTGAGGGCGAGGGTGAGTGAGGGTGAGTGAGGGTGAGGGTGAGTGAGGGTGAGGGTGAGTGAGGGTGAGGGGTTGAGGGTGAGGGGTTGAGGGTGAGTGAGGGTGAGGGGTTGAGGGTGAGTGAGGGTGAGGGTGAGGGTGAGTGAGGGTGAGGGGTTGAGGGTGAGGGGTTGAGGGTGAGGGGTTGAGGGTGAGTGAGGGTGAGGGTGAGGGTGAGGGGTTGAGGGTGAGTGAGGGTGAGGGGTTGAGGGTGAGTGAGGGTGAGGGGTTGAGGGTGAGTGAGGGTGAAGGTGAGTGAGGGTGAGTGAGGGTGAGTGAGGGTGAGGGTGAGTGAGGGTGAGTGAGGGTGAGGGTGAGTGAGGGTGAGGGTGAGTGAGGGTGAGTGAGGGTGAGTGAGGGTGAGGGTGAGTGAGGGTGAGGGGGTGAGTGAGGGTGAGGGGTTGAGGGTGAGGGTGAGTGAGGGTGAGGGGTTGAGGGTGAGTGAGGGTGAGTTAGGGTGAGGGGTTGAGGGTGGGTGAGGGTGAGTGAGGGTGAGGGTGAGTGAGGGTGAGGGGTTGAGGGTGAGTGAGGATGAGTGAGGGTGAGTGAGGGGTTGAGGGTGAGGGGTTGAGGGTGAGTGAGGGTGAGGGGTTGAGGGTGAGTGAGGGTGAGGGGTTGAGGGTGAGTGAGGGTGAGGGTGAGTGAGGGTGAGGGTGAGGGTGAGTGAGGGTGAGGGGTTGAGGGTGAGTGAGGGTGAGGGTGAGTGAGAGTGAGGGTGAGTGAGGGTGAGTGAGGGTGAGTGAGGGTGAGTGAGGGTGAGGGTGAGTGAGGGTGAGGATGAGGGGTTGAGGGTGAGTGGGGTTGAGGGTGAGTGAGGGTGAGGGTGAGTGAGGGTGAGGGTGAGTGAGGGTGAGTGAGGGTGAGTGAGGGTGAGGGGTTGAGGGTGAGTGAGGGTGAGGGTGAGTGAGGGTGAGGGGTTGAGGGTGAGTGGGGTGAGGGGTTGAGGGTGAGTGAGGGTGAGGGGTTGAGGGTGGGTGAGGGTGAGGGTGGGTGAGGGTGAGTGAGGGTGAGGGGTTGAGGGTGAGTGAGGGTGAGTGAGGGTGAGGGGTTGAGGGTGAGCGAGGGTGAGGGTGAGTGAGGGTGAGTGAGGGTGAGGGTGAGTGAGGGTGAGGGTGAGGGTGAGTGAGGGTGAGTGAGGGTGAGGGTGAGTGAGGGTGAGGGTGAGTGAGGGTGAGGGTGAGTGAGGGTGAGTGAGGGTGAGTGAGGGTGAGGGGTTGAGGGTGAGTGAGGGTGAGGGGTTGAGGGTGAGTGAGGGTGAGTGAGGGTGAGGGTGGGTGAGGGGTTGAGGGTGAGTGAGGGTGAGGGTGAGTGAGGGTGAGGGGTTGAGGGTGAGTGAGGGTGAGTGAGAGTGAGGGTGAGTGAGGGGTTGAGGGTGAGGGGTTGAGGGTGAGTGGGGTGAGGGGTTGAGGGTGAGTGAGGGTGAGGGGTTGAGGGTGGGTGAGGGTGAGGGTGGGTGAGGGTGAGTGAGGGTGAGGGGGTTGAGGGTGAGTGAGGGTGAGTGAGGGTGAGGGGTTGAGGGTGAGCGAGGGTGAGGGTGAGTGAGGGTGAGTGAGGGTGAGGGTGAGCGAGGGTGAGTGAGGGTGAGTGAGGGTGAGGGTGAGGGTGAGTGAGGGTGAGTGAGGGTGAGGGTGAGGGTGGGTGAGGGTGAGGGTGAGTGAGGGTGAGTGAGGGTGAGTGAGGGTGAGGGGTTGAGGGTGAGTGAGGGTGAGGGGTTGAGGGTGAGTGAGGGTGAGGGGTTGAGGGTGAGTGAGGGTGAGGGTGAGTGAGGGTGAGGGTGAGGGGTTGAGGGTGAGTGAGGGTGAGGGTGGGTGAGGGGTTGAGGGTGAGTGAGGGTGAGGGTGAGTGAGGGTGAGGGTGAGTGAGGGTGAGGGTGAGTGAGGGTGAGGGTGAGGAGTTGAGGGTGAGTGAGGGTGAGTGAGGGTGAGTGAGGGGTTGAGGGTGAGGGGTAGAGGGTGAGTGAGGGTGAGGGTGAGGGTGAGGGGTAGAGGGTGAGTGAGGGTGAGGGGTTGAGGGTGAGTGAGGGTGAGTGAGGGTGAGGGGTTGAGGGTGAGTGAGGGTGAGGGGTTGAGGGTGAGTGAGTGAGGGTGAGGGGTTGAGGGTGAGTGAGGGTGAGGGTGAGTGAGGGTGAGTGAGGGGGAGGGTGAGTGAGGGTGAGGGTGAGTGAGGGTGAGTGAGGGTGAGTGAGGGTGAGGGTGAGTGAGGGTGAGTGAGGGTGAGGGTGAGTGAGGGTGAGGGTGAGGGTGAGTGAGGGTGAGGGGTTGAGGGTGAGTGAGGGTGAGGGTGAGGGGTTGAGGGTGGGTGAGGGTGAGGGTGAGTGAGGGTGAGGGGTTGAGGGTGAGTGAGGGTGAGTGAGGGGTTGAGGGTGAGGGGTTGAGGGTGAGTGAGGGTGAGGGTGAGGGGTTGAGGGTGAGTGAGGGTGAGGGGTTGAGGGTGAGTGAGGGTGAGGGGTTGAGGGTGAGTGAGGGTGAGGGTGAGTGAGGGTGAGTGAGGGTGAGGGGTTGGGGGTGAGTGAGGGTGAGGGTGAGGGTGAGTGAGGGTGAGGGTGAGGGTGAGTGAGGGTGAGTGAGGGTGAGGGTGAGTGAGGGTGAGGGTGAGTGAGGGTGAGTGAGGGTGAGGGGTTGAGGGTGAGGGTGAGTGAGGGTGAGGGGTTGAGGGTGAGTGAGGGTGAGGGGTTGAGGGTGAGTGAGGGTCAGGGTGGGTGAGGGGTTGAGGGTGAGGGGTTGAGGGTGAGTGAGGGTGAGGGGTTGAGGGTGAGTGAGGGTGAGGGTGAGGGTACATGCTTTTCACTTTCTTCAAAGGTTGTCCGTGCATCAAGGGTAGTTGACTGAACTTCAAGTATAATAATTGTACGTACTCTTCGGTGGCATTGAGCTCACACCCTCGAATGGTCTTCGGTAGTATTGTTTCCTGTAGAATTCTATTTCCTGCTTATAAAGCGCATGTCTCGGTCAGTATCAGCAAAGTGGTATGTGCATGTGAAAGTCGGAGAGTTGGAGGCGGTTAAGGAAATGCAGAACATTCTGCAAAAGTAATGGGAAACCATTTTTATCTTGAAACTGTTTTTAACCGACAGTCTTTTATTCCTAATCATAGATCAGTGGGAGTAATACAGGGACTGGAGCAGCAGCGCCTCAGTTTGGATTGGTGTGGCAGGCAGGAGAAAGTCAGGAGGGGGAGGAGGGGGGAACTGCTTGCGAAATTAAATTAAAAGCGGCCGGCTGGGAAATGCTCTCGGTAGCATTCGTTTGAAGTGTGAGGGAGGAGAGGGAGGAGGGGGGAACTGCTTGCGAAATGAAATTAAAAGCGGCCGGCCGGGAAATGCTCTCGGTAGCATTCGTTTGAAGTGTGAAGCAGGGGGCGGGAGCAGCCTTTGATGTGCGGATAATTAGGGGAGGAGCAGCCAGGAGATCCAAGCTGGGGAACAGATGGCTGGCGATTTGGTGCTGTGCACGCGCATTTTAGCGCATTGACCTAAAAGCCACGGGCACAGCACCAAATCGCCACAGTTAGGTAAGCTTTGTTTAAAGCCCTATAGTCTCGCTTCTCTCAATGCGCATGCGCATTGATAGGTCACGAGACCTAAAAAGAGAGAGAGGTTTTTGTGGAACTGCTCCTGGTCCCCTAAGAACTAATGCAAACAACAAAACCGAGCAATTCCAGAAAGGAAAAATCCCTTTTAAGAAGAACCCACACTCACCAACCTAGTTATTCTGTATATTCTGTATACCAGTAGCCAATACCTAAATTCAAACCACTCAATGCTCTCCGGGACGCTTACCCCAAAAAAAGAGGACAGCGCCAGGGTAGATCACAAATGAGCACCAGCAATGAGGAGATTTTAGCTTTTCTGTTTTACTCTGCTCTTAACTGTGATATGTTGTCAATAGGAAGTATGTTTTAGGAGATCACACAGAATATCAATGCGGTGCACAAAGTATCACATCGACAATGTTACAGCAATTTGCACCAATAGATCACGCGTGCAGGGCAGCCATTTTGGCTCTTTGCTGGGACATTGGATGGGACAGCTATACTTGAGGCAGTATGAACCTCCACGGGGTGTTTCCCCACATGCGTCTGTCCAAAGCAGCAGCATTCCCCAATAACAAAGTTGCATCCACCGCTCCTTTCCACCATCAGAGTCAATGTGCAGAAGCTTAGCTTTTGAGTTGAGATTTCAAATAATCTATATTTTTAGTATCAGTACTACAGATGATGGTGCTTGCATGTGTTTTAAAATTATTTGAAGTGAATGCTAATTAGAATATTCAATTGCCTCAGGGAAAGTGATGTCACGCAATGTTACGTTTCTGAAGCTTATAGAGCACACGGTCACCAAACGGTTTCATGATGCACCGATGGAGACAAGAACGGTTTCATAGCGCATGGATGGCGACAAGATGGCAGGTTATAGATGGGCAGAGAATTAGTTGCATGCTTGTCTAAATAACCAGGTTTTTAATAGTTTCCTGCATTTTGAGTAGCTTGATGCGATCTCATCGAATGGGGAAGGAGTTCCAGAGGTTGGGGGCAATGACCGAGAATCTAGCGCTTCCCAGTCTCCTCTTCTTGAATATGGGTACTGATGTGTGGTTCATATGGGTAGAGCGCAATGAGAATTTAGGGGTGCATTTCTGGATACGGGAGGAAATGAAGGCGGGCTTTTGTTGTTGAATGTTTTGAGGATAATGCAACCTGCTTTGAAGATTATTCTTTGTTCTCCAGGCAGCTAGTGGAGGTCTTTCATCAAGGGGGTGATGTGGCACTGTTTAGGTTGGTTGTCAATTAGTTGGGATGCCTGGTTATGTACGATTTGTAGCCTTTTAGTGAGACAGTTAGGTAAGCCAACAATTATGGAGTTGGCATAATCGATCCTGGAGAGGATAAGGGCAATGACAGCTCGGATAAGGGCCTCAAGAGTGAGGAATTTAGAGATTTTTCTTAATTTTGCAGAGCATCAGGAAGGATGAGAACATCAATGACCCAATTTGAGGTTTCATGGATAATTCAGCGTTGATGGTCACCTAAAGACTCTCTACTGCTTTTTGTGGGTGGGTGCAGGGGAGAGGGTCCCATCTTGGGGGACCAGAATGATTCAGTCCAGTATTCAGGCTTACTTTTGGTTACAACAATTTCTGTTTTTTCTGAGTTTAATTATCTGTTTCTGAGTTTCTGCTTGGCAGCTTTGCGGGCAGGGTGGGCCGCTCTGCTCTCAGAGCAGGGGAGAGGAGTAGGCACTATGTAAGGTATGCAATGACTGTTTGGCCGGCCCTCACAGGCGCACTTTGCATGTTCTTGCCTGGGTGGAGAACATGCCCGGGCACCCATTCCCTGGCTGAGGCCTGACCCACAGCACTGGGGACAGAACAAAAACCAGTTTGTCTCTGAAACCAGTGGCAGTGCAGCCAGAGCAATGGCACCAGAGCCAGCAGCTTGGAAGGGACCCACTGCACATAAAGTGTGGATGGTTTGGCAAGTGGAACAATTCTTTCGCTTGTATTAGGGCCTTTAGCATCCTTGACACTCCACTGTCTGAGCTCATGGGCTGTTTCTTCAGAATAGATTTTAGTACCTCGCCAGAAATGGTGCCAGACACAAAGAGACAAATGTTGAACGTTCAGAGACTGCGTTTCTGTCTGCACCAAGGATTCAATTTTATTAGAGGTCAGCTGGATCCAGTGGGAGCCCATTCATGCCCTTACCTCCATTGAACATTGTCTATATGACACTTGGGAAGAGCTGTCTCCTTCCATTGGCAGGAGGATATGGAAAACATTAGCATGCTTGCACAATGACTGGCCTGACTCCTGAGGGACTCTGCATCAGGTAGTCTTGACAGACAAAGAGAAGTGTTCAATGGAGGTTCTCATCGCATGTTTGTGCAGTCTTCCGAGTAAGATTAACTGGTCGACGGTGCTCTGATATTTATACCACTGCCATGAGTTGCAGGGTGAACAGTCTTTTTTGTTTGGTTTAACATTTTTTATTGAAAATAAGCTTTCGGCATATACAGGCCTTAATAGAATATACTGTATCATTGAAAGGAAAAAATATGCAATTGTATAGACAACAATACAATCAGTCATTACAGTGTTGTAAGTTTCGTTGTGACAGTTCAAGTTCCACAGTTGGTGAAGTGCAGAGTTCTCCCCGATAGGCATTCCAGGCCCCCCACTTTTGATCCCACTTCTTAGGACATCCTCTGGCTTTATAAACTTCCTTTTCGGCGACCATACATTCCATTTCCGCCACCCAGCCAATCACCAATGGCTTGTCAGCCGCCCCCATTTCATAGCAATGGCTCTCTTAACCAGGGTGTACCCCATGGTGGTGAATTGCTGTTCAATGTCTGTGAGATCAGTTGCTTCCCAAACGTTCAGGATTCCCAGTGGGGGTGTCAGCACAAGCGATTTAGGGTGAACAGTCTTGAGCTGCAACCAGGACTGACTTAATATTTCAACAGAGACATAAACCTGCCTATGCATCGTGCAGTTATTTAGGAGCCGATTTATATTTTTGGAGGATGAAGGTATTGCAGTCAGGGCTGCAGAGTAATTTACTCCATCGCCTTGACTGCACCTCCGCCGCCAAACCATGAAATTACTGCAAAACTGGAGGTCATTTCATAAATTGTGACAGGAACCAACATCAGGGCGGGTTATGTCAATGCTTTTTAGGGCCCGGGGCGGAGCTCCGAGATCCTAATGTAAAAGAAAAAAAAAAAAAAGTTTCTTTAGGGCTCGGGAAAGACACATTCCTTAGTGCGCGTGTTTTTTTTGTATTATCTGAATGGTGATTGGTCTTTGCGGTGATGTATTTTTAGTAGTCGTGATGCGATTGGGCAGATGTAATTGTCGGGCGCCATTTTGGGCATTTTCTCAGCGGTTACGTGCTCGGCAGTGCATTAATCTTAATTAGGAGCTGTCAGGGTGGCCGTGTAATGCATTCCAGATGGTGTGCGCACGTTAAAAGTGCACACCGTGACGTATCCACAAGCTCAATGCAGCAAAATGCACAGCTGGCGGGTGTTACCAGGTGTGCTGCAGCCTTAGTGCGCGGCTTCTCGGCACCCGCATTTAATCAAACTTTGACGTAGCTAGCAAACCGGGGAAAGAATTTTGAACAGCAGACGCGTTCGGAGCACCAGGGGATACGGGTTGTTAGAAAAACATGTACATGCGGTCCCCTTCGCAAAAATAAACCTAAAAACGACAAAGATGCTGGGGAGGGTGATGGGGTGTTGCGGTTATCCAAATCGTAGGACAACACCCCCTCCTGCGCCCACCAGAGCCAAGGGTGCACTGGGGTCGGGGCCCAACCTAAACACACTCCCGCGGAGTAAGTAGCAATTCAGCTCACAAAGTAGGTAGTCTTGTTTGCAGCTCAGTTGGCACGAATTAGGTACAAATAGAAAAAGTGTTCGGGACACTTAAAATCAGCGTGACGCGTCCGGAGCGCAAAGGCAGGTGACACGAGACAGCGGTGCCATATTAAGGAAAATAGGGTACTGCTGATTAGAGTCCACGACGATATCATTCATAAGCCCAAGCAAAGCCAACTCACCCTGCTTGCCAAAGTCTTTAAAGTAAAACAATTAAACGTAGCAACATGCTACCTGCAGAAATACGGTGGAAGTGTGATATAAAGCCCTGTAATACAATAACGAAAAAGTCATCATAAAAAAAAACTTTGCAAGGGCTTCACGGAGTCTTAGATTTGTGGGGTGTTTTTGACTAGCCCTCCTCGCCATCCACGAAGCGGAGTCAGGCGCCCCCTTGCGCATCCATGTGCGTACTGTAGGCCTCACGGGCGCAGATACTCGCAGTGCACACTATAGAGAGAAGACACCTGCTAGAGGTGACAACGCACCGTAAAAAAAACTGTCAGCAATTAGTCGTCACCTGAACAAACTACTAAGCGCAAGAGACATAGAATATGCATGACACTTGTTCGCGGGTTCTTTGAAACAAGAGGATGGTGGAAGGGTCGTCTTTGCAGGAACAATGCGTTTTGCTTCAAAGACTTAGTATCACAATTGTTTTAGTTTAAAGAGTGAGTGGGCTAAGCACGTCGTCTTTTAGTAGCTCCAGTGGTTTACTTATTTAAATGAACCCATGTCCAGGTTACATTACTCGCAGACTCCACCAGCACACTGGAATTTTAACTATTACTAAATGCGGCTCGAAAACTTCAGCCACCAAGTGGCTACGGTATCACAACCACATGAAGCGCTATATCGTCGGTGCGCCTCAAGAGGGTCAAATTATAAGACCACCCATCAAGTGTCGCATTCTGCTTTTGCTATATGACTCGTTGCTCTGCCACAATTATGGCCCGCGCGCTATATCACAACCAAGTGAAAACGTCGGCATGGGCACAGACTGCCCAGGTGTCGTACGGCCATGTACATCACAGGCGTTACCTGCACCACTTGTTAACTGGCGCCTCGAGGACTTCTCGCAGCGGCTTGAAGCGCTAGGTCTCACCTCACACCGTAGACAATGCTGTGCATTTGAGTCCGCGGGTGGTGCGGGTTTTTCACACCAGAGAACCGCACAGCGCACAATTCACCACCACTTACAACTTTATGCTCACTATTCAACGCAGGGCATCGTGTGTGCCAATCTGGGTCTAATCCAGGCGCCTTGTGCTGTGCCTCGAGGCTAACAAAGGCACAGTGTTGTGACGACAATCGTGCGGGGTTTAGGGAGGGGGGACGTTAGGACAATGCAGCAATGAAAACATCCATCAACACGCGGTGCAGAAAGGTAACACGCGGTGGCATTAAAAAACAACACGCATTTTGCTTCATATCTGTTTTTTCAGATTACCCGTATCTCGCAGATTTGAGCTGTGGTAAACAGGACATCATATGGAAGGTAGAATAAATTCTGATGCAGGGTTATAAGGTGATATTACTTCTCTTTCCAACTGTAGCCAGAAACTATCTGTGTAGTTTCTGTTGTTATCTTTTGCTTTAGTGATGTAAGCCAAGTACAAGTCAGTGCAATCACCAAGCAAGCCTAGTCAATCCAAGCAGAACTGTGTGAATGCTATTTCTTCTGTTTATCTTGAATGCTCGTGGGGCAGACTCTAGGCAGTTACCCACGTGGCCACAGAGTCATTGCTGGCACACACTTAGGAGCCTCTGCACTGTTACCTTCAAGAAATCTAATTCGCTCGAAAAATGCCTAAGCTATATTGCCCTTTCTTCACTCTGCAGAAAAGCAGCTAACTTCCTAAATAGTACCTTCCAAGATTTAAATATGCAGTCATGGGGAACCGATACTTTGCTACCCAGACACATAACTTACTACAAGCCTCCTCTAGGCAAGTAACTTCGTACAACTATCCACAGCCTGGACCCTAAAATCTATTGCACTACTATTCCCTAAGGATAAGTACACCGCAAGGTCACAACAGGAAGTAAAGCAAAATAGAGGGCACCTGAATGTTCTAACATAAGCATTGTGGGGCATCAATGTTCCATTTGTTGGCAGGCTGCAGACCACCGCCAGCCTACGTCAGAGAGTTTGTGAGGCAATTTGGGAGAGATTAGGCACTGTTTGGAACAAGTTCTCAGGTGAATAGAGTAGTGAGGTGAGTAGTGAGTAGTGAGTGCAGAGTAGTGAGTAGTGAGTAGAGTAGTGAGTAGAGTAGTGAGGTGAGTAGAGTAGTGAGTAAAGTAGTGAGTGCAGAGCAGTGAGTAGTGAGTAGTGAGTAGAGTAGTGAGTAGAGTAGTG
This sequence comes from Lissotriton helveticus, assembly GCF_964261635.1. NCBI lineage: Eukaryota > Metazoa > Chordata > Amphibia > Caudata > Salamandridae > Lissotriton > Lissotriton helveticus. Next base: position 906,178,066 of record NC_136065.1, on the reverse strand, counting down.
AGTAGAAAGTAGTGAGTAGAGTAGTGAGTAGAGTAGTGAGTTGAGAGTAGTCAGTAGTGAGTAGTGAGTAGAGTAGTGAGTAGTGAGCAGAGTAGTGAGTAGTGAGTGCAGAGTAGTGAGTAGAGTAGTGAGTAGAGTAGTGAGTAGTGAGTAGAGTAGTGAGTAGTGAGTAGTGAGTAGAGTAGTGAGTAGAGTAGTGAGTAGTGAGTAGAGTAGTGAGTAGTGAGTAGAGTAGTGAGTAGAGTAGTGAGTAGAGTAGTGAGTAGTGAGCAGAGTAGTGAGTAGTGAGTGCAGAGTAGTGAGTAGTGAGTAGAGTAGTGAGTAGAGTAGTGAGTAGAGTAGTGAGAAGAGTAGTGAGTAGTGAGTAGAGTAGTGAGTAGAGTAGTGAGTAGAGTAGTGAGTAGTGAGCAGAGTAGTGAGTCGTGAGCAGAGTAGTGAGTAGAGTAGTGAGTAGAGTAGTGAGTAGTGAGTAGAGTAGTGAGTAGAGTAGTGAGTAGAGTAGTGAGTAGAGTAGTGAGTAGTGAATAGAGTAGTGAGTAGTAAGTGCAGAGTAGTGAGTAGAGTAGTGAGTAGAGTAGTGAGTAGAGTAGTGAGGTGAGTAGAGTAGAGTAGAGTAGTGAGTAAAGTAGTGAGTGCAGAGTAGTGAGTAGAGAAGTGAGTAGTGAGTAGAGTAGTGAGTAGAGTAGTGAGTAGTGAGTAGAGTAGTGAGTAGAAAGTAGTGAGTAGAGTAGTGAGTAGTGAGTAGAGTAGTGAGTGGAAAATAGTGAGTAGTGAGAAGAGTAGTGAGTAGTGAGTGCAGAGTAGTGAGTAGTGAGTAGAGTAGCGAATAGAGTAGTGAGTAGAGTAGTGAGTAGTGAGTGGAGTAGTGAGTAGTGAGTAGAGTAGTGAGTAGAGTAGTGAGTAGAGTAGTGAGTAGTGAGTAGAGTAGTGAGTAGTGAGTGCAGAGTAGTGAGTAGTGAGTAGAGTAGTGAGTAGAGTAGTGAGTAGTGAGTGCAGAGTAGTGAGTAGAGTAGTGAGTAGAGTAGTGAGTAGTGAGTAGAGTAGTGAGTAGTGAGTAGGGTAGTGAGTAGTGGGTGCAGAGTAGTGAGTAGTGAGTAGAGTAGAGTAGTGAGTAGTGAGTGCACAGTAGTGAGTAGAGTAGTGAGTAGAGTAGTGAGTAGAGTAGTGAGTAGGAGATCACTGGCAGTACACACCACATGAACACACTCCATAACACATAGCAACAATACATTTGCATTTACAATGCCATTAGCTCAAACTCAAATAAATCCGAGCCCGATTGCATTTCTAATGCTTGTTACAGTTTGGTGCAGGGCTCCGTAAACATGACAGAGCTCTGCACCAGACTGTTCTCTTTTCTATTTTAAAAAATTCCCCCCACTAGCCATGGGAACCATCTCCTTTGGCGAGGGGGCATCCTTTGTTTTTTACTGATTCTTACCACCAAGGTTTACCTGGTGGTGATGGGTTGTAAAAAAACGGTTATATGTCTGCCCATTCTAATTGGGCTGACGGACATTTAGCCAATTCTCCGACAGCCCTTAATCCATCAGGCCATCGGAGCAGTTTGGCCATGGCAGAGACCGAGTAGTCTCCGGCGTAGTCAAACTATGGTTGGCCCGCTTTATAATATGGCGGACGGGCCATAATGTTGGCAGTAAGCACACTCCATCACCGTTGCATCTCTTTTCCCATAGCTTAAGGTTTATTCTTACTTAATGTTCACTAGGTTTAACTCTCCAGCAATTACAAACTTGCAACAGGATAAAGCAAGAGGGTAGATTGAATCCAATAAGGCCTCAATAATTTTAGCATTAGGTCCCAGGGTATGATAGAGACAGGCTAACCTTACAGAAGTTAAGTAGTCGTCATATGGATTAGTGATATGTCATCCCCAATCTGAGTAAAATTTCAGAGAGGAACAAGGACTTTGGATATAATAACAATACCACCATGTACATCACTGGTTGGTTGGCCATTGCAACTAGTTTTAAACCCATGGAGTACCATGTCAGACAATGGCATGCAAGTCCGTTCCTTAATTCAGGTCTCAACAAAACAATATCATTTGCCTATTCCAAAATAAGAATTTATATTTTCTATGCATGCTTAACTAAGGAACGGACATTAATGAAACCCAATTTTATGAATCACCCAAAACAAAACTCTGCTCTCCTCAGATGGAAAGTTGGAAACAAGCAGCATAGTACTTGATTCACTGGGCCCATCAACTAGGAAACTAGGACATAGTGTCACGGAAGAACAAGAATATTGGCAGGAAGAGAACCAAAGGTCAGCTGACCCACCACAGGAGGCAATTTTGGTCATAAGTAAGGAGCACAGGGGTTCCTATGCAAGTAATGGTGGCATTCCTAGCCCATGGCAACGTCTGTTCTGGATAGGCCGAGACAGACTTGACGTTGGCAATGGTTGTGCCAAAGTTGTCTCTACATTGCTGCATCTCATTCCAGGTGGAACAGGTGGAGGGAGCGGGCATGTCAAAGGAAGAGTCGCTGTCTGAGGCCAACCTCAGTCACAGATAGACTCTGCATGAGAGTGGGCAGGTTGGAAAGTAGGCACAAATAATGCAATGCAAATGATGGTCAATTCTATATCACATTGCCCTCTCAAATAATGCAACACACATTCGCTTGTTTGTCTGGGTCACAATGGAATCAGTTACTCATTTTCTATCTCATCAACAACTTACACACTACAGCAATGACCACTCATTTATTTTATCCACCCTTGCGCACAGCACTCAGCCCCTATCCTGTATCTTATCTGCCTCTCATATAATGAAAACAACAACCATTGTGTATCAAATCAACCACTTACAATCAGCATGTGAACCCGCATTCTGTTTCTCTTCAGCTTCTCACACTACAGTGATGCTCTCCAAATAATTGCAGTTTATGTGCTTGTACAAAAGGAGACAACATACATTAAAAGAAAGATGACTAGATGACTTCACGTTATTAGTGGTGCCATATTCTAGTCCTGTTTTCCCACTTCATCAATCATTCTTTTCAGGTGAGTGAGTCCAATTTATTAATTTGAGGTTAAGCTGGATTATTGCTCCCAGAAAGCATTAGGTTGATAAAGGACAGATGATGTCCCAGAAAATGGTATCCCTGCCCATACAAAGTCATCCTGTAACCTTAATTAAAAGGTGGTACTGAATGGTAAGTTGCCAAGGCAAGAAATGGGTTTGTGCTGCTGTGTGGGGCAGTAAACTACTGGAGAAGAATGGGAACATCAGAAGAGGAGTAGACTTTTATAGCAGTGTCCCGTTTTAGGTCTCGTATAAAGATAACTGCCTATTGATGTGGACGTATTGTGGAGACTATTAATACTTAAATCGGACCCCTGAATGATCTCTACTGATGAGGGAATCAATCCCGAAACATGAGCTAGGCTCGTGTCTAGAGATGATCGCAATACAAGTATTTACTTGCACCGATTGAGGTGAAATACTTTGAAACTTTGAACTTTGAACTGTTCTTGAAAATACTCGAACTGCACAGACCATGATGCAGTGGGGCGATACGGCGGAGAGGATAGCAGTGTGCTCCCTGATTCGAAATCCCTTTTGATGGCTCCTGGTAGCCATTTAAGCTGACGAGCTTCCTGGAGACGCACCTGCGTGCCGGAGGGGCAACGAGGCCCATGACGGGTGTTTGGCGGCCTGCTCTGCAACCCCTGAATGATGTCTACTGATGAGGGAATCAATCCCGAAACACAAGCTAGGCTCGTGTCTAGAGATGATTGCAATACAAGTATTTACTTGCACCGATTGAGGTGAAATACTTTGAAACTTTGAACTTTGAACTGTTCTTGAAAATACTCGAACTGCACAGACCATGATGCAGTGGGGCGATACGGCGGAGAGGATAGCAGTGTGCTCCCAGATTCGAATACTTAAATCGGACATTGGACCATCCCACTGCTTACCACTAGTTGGCTTTCTTGTCAATCTTATTTGCTTGCTTCTCCTCAATACCTTCAGTACTCTTCATGTGTGCTCCCAATCCCTGGTGCATAGCCTCTTTACCAGCCTTTCGACTGGATGCCTGTATCCTTCCACTGCTCAAATTGAAGGAACAACTCTTTTCTTTTGCCTTCAATAAAATACGTGTTTTCTTGCTCTCTCCCATGTGCTACTTCCTCTCTCGTATCCCAGCACCGTGCAGTCTGTGTTGCCTTGCACACCCCCAAGCTTGTCCACTCTTCCCTCCCCTTTTAAATCCCACTTGGTTTTATTGTTAATTCTTCTATTACTTAAGGCATCCTTTTGCCTGTACTGCTCCTCCTACCTTGTTACAGCACATGTCTTGCGACTTGCAGCGTTTACTTTTGCCCCATCCTCACTTCCTTCCCCATTGTTCTCGCTCCTGCCCCCATCACGTAATGCTTTTTATTTCATTTTTTTAGAGGACTGGGCAACTGCAATTTGCTGCCGGACACTTCTTTTTGAAACCTGCTTTCATACACATTCAATGTAGATGTTGTTTACTGTGTTACCTACAGCTTCAAGATTGTCATACGCCATCTTGGAATCGTTAATTTAAAAAAAAAGTTCAAAATGGTCTCTGTGTCATGCTTTATGCTAGCGAATATGCCATTATTTGCTTTTTTCGCCAGTTCTGTTTTGTCATCAGCAAATAAGCATTTTTTTCACATGCATAACATCATTGTTAAAAATGATTGACAAAGTCAATAGTTCAGCATTTGCAAAGCCAAAATGCGACATTGGTTAAACCAATTCTTTTTATCCTGGCAGGCGGTCGAAGTAGAATTTTCTATAGACTAGCCAAATGCACATATATAAAAAGATTCTCTTGGTAACAAGCATTGAAAATGCAATAGGTCTCGCAATAGAAAAGTTTAAGATTTTGGTGTGGTAAATGTAAATATTTTTTAATTTTTGTTTATGTTTTACAAATTATAAAAGTATTAATTTTGTTATTTGAAATGCCAATAGCTATACATTTAGCAAATGTTACATCTATGGCATTAGTAAAGGTACATGTTTAGTTTTCCCCTGTCTTACATGTATTGATCTGACAAATCACAATCTTTTAAAAATGTTATAAATAATACGTTTGCAATGCAATAGGGCTCGCATTAGTAAAGTTAGGGGTATTAGTATTGTAAATGACAAATTTTTTATTTATGTTTTTGTTTTGAAAATAACGAAATTAATAACTTTGTCATTTACAATGCCAATAGACTGTCCTGAAGAAAATAAGGTGCGAGGTCGAGGTGAGGCCAGAAAGAGATGAGAAGGGCGGATGGAGAGGGGAGAGAGGAGGTGAACATATGGCGGTGGGAACGGAAACATGCTAGAAATGACGAGCAGGGAGAGAATAAAACAGATGTGGGGAAGAGAAGGGGTTTACGCAGGAAGAGGGGAAGTAGGACGCTGCAAGGCGAGGAAAGAACATCGTAAGATGAGAAAGAGGGGTGGGGAGAACAGAAGGAGATGAGGACGGATAAGCATAGGGAGAGAAAATAAAGAAAATGAGGCAAGAGTGGAGAAGATAACGAGATACAGAAGAGACGATGGCGGAGGGGACGAAAACAATGAGATAAGGATGAGAGGATGGGAAGGAGGCTGGAGAAGTGAAGGGCATGGAGGGCGGGAGAAGGGTGAGGGAGCGAGCATAGGAAGGAGGAGGGAAAAAGATTCTGAGGGAATAGTGGAGGGGAGAAGAGAAAGGAGAAGCAGAGGGAAGAGAGACAAGAATGAAATGTGGATGCGTAAGAAGGGTAGGAAAGAAAGAGTGACGGGTGAGGACTCTAGGGTGGAATATTGTAAGAAATGGGAGGCAAAGAGAAGTGATGTGAAGAAAATGGATGAGAGAACATTATAAAAGAGAGTGCTGCTCTAGAGGGTACACGAGGAGAGTGAGGACAGGGCATGCAAAGAATGCACCTGAAGATGCTTACAGATGGTGAGAGGGAGCAAAGGGAGGGCTGGGGAAATAATGATGTGGAAGAAGTGAGGCGTAGCCAGAGATTGGGGGCGGGGGGGGGGGGGTAGAGGAGTAGGTGCAATGGAATGGTGAGGGGAAGTGGCATAGCGGAAGGAGTGAAGGAGCACGAGAGACTGCGCAGAGAGGTCAAGAGAGTGACGTGTGTGGTGGTGTGCATCAGGAGGCACTGGGACAAAGGCAGTCAGAGAACAAGTGAAAAGAGACAGGCCACGTGGAGTAAGAGACAGCAAAGTGGAGAGGGTGGTCACAGGATTAGAAGCAGCCCAGGTAGAAATGTGGGGAAAGAAGTGAGCCGCGGAAGGACTGCATGGTGCACGCGGGAAGGAGGGGAGGAACAAGGGAGGGGAAGGACACCTTCGGGTAATGTTTGCGCTATATAAAAGCGCATTAAATAAATAAGTAAATGAAGTCCGCTTTAGGAATTGTAAAATTCCTGGAGTCCAGTTTGTTTTGCTCTCTGCCGTCAAGTATTTTCAGTAGAGCAAGGAGTACGATTACAAACATGAACATTACGAACCTCCTGGAAAGTAAAGATACTTGCTTTGGCTGCAATAAATGTGCTGGTTTGTAGAGAGGATTCCTGTAAACAACAAGCTCTTGGCATTGCTGTGATTAGGGGGGGGCGGAGAAATGCGGCTCGGGAGCAAATGGGGGGAGGGGGCAGGGAGGCCAGAGGAGCTGTGAAGCATCCAGACTGTCCTGAAGAAAATAAGGTGCGAGGTGAGGCCAGAAAGAGATGAGAAGGGCGGATGGAGAGGGGGGAGAGGAGGTGAACATATGGCGGTGGGGACGGAAACATGCTAGAAATGACGAGCAGGGAGGCCAGAAAGAGATGAGAAGGGCGGATGGAGAGGGGGGAGAGGAGGTGAACATATGGCGGTGGGGACGGAAACATGCTAGAAATGACGAGCAGGGAGAGAATACAAGCCTTTCACCGTAACACGGCTGGCAGGGGAGGGGGCGGAGAGGGGAGAGGTGCGACACGGCAGTAGGAGGAGGAGGGGGGAGGAGAGTAGGGGAGGCACGGCCTAGCGGCAGGCAGGCAGGGGAGGAGAGGAGGAGGGGGGAGGAGAGTAGGGGAGGCACGGCCTAGCGGCCGTGCAATCAAGTAGTGAGGGGGCGGAGCTGGGGGAGGCTGTGAGAGAGAGTAGGCAAGGCAGGCGGCTGGGGGCATGTGCACGCGCTTTTAAGCTCAATGCACATGCGCATTGAGCTTAAAAGTCACGGGCACTGCAAGGAATCGCCACGATTCCTTGCAAGTTAGATAAAGTCTGGATGAGCCCCTATAGTCTCGCTTGCTCGATGCGCATGCGCATCGACAGGCGAGACCTAAAAAGAAGGGCGTGGGCTGGGGAGCTAAACTAAAGCATACCCGTGCCCCCTTGCTTTCTCATCTGAGTGCCCAACTGGGCTTGCTGCTATTTTGATGCCTTAACTCTCTCACAGTATCTTAAAAGCCTGCAAATGTAAACAAACTTGCCACTTGAGAAAGACAGGCTGAAAACGAGCCTGGAGAGGAAGGAGAATTGACCACCCAGAGAAGACAGCACTTTAATTAGACGTCCCCGTTCAATAAATGTCACTGTCGAATAAGCACCAATAAAAAGAGTTAACTTGTCAGAAAAACGTCTCATTAAGAGTGAACCCTGTCAGCCCGCCTCTGGCTCTTAACAAGGCGCAGGGCCCTCGAGGTGCCTCTGAGGGACGCACGGGGAGGGCGAAGGTCACCAGGGCATTCTGGGAACTCCAGCTGAGCCAACACTTCTCCGACACCTGCAGACCTGCACATCTCTCACGGTTTGTCAACATGCTAACGACCTCTGCACTTCGACTGCCATTCAAAAGGCGGGCGCAATGGTGCCGAAATTAGGATTTTTAACAGAGAAATGTAAGTCAATAATCACACCCCGTGGAGATTCTGAGGATGGGGTGCTGCAGCCACCCCGTTACAGACCCCAAACAAAGAATTCCGTTATGTTCTTCGTCAGTGGGAGAAAGGCACCACTTGTCCTCCTCAAAGCCACACTTAAAGTAATGCCAAAGCGAGATGCAAGAGGCCAGTAAGTCAAATTAACACTATAGACAACAAGGTATGCATGTGTTGCCCTGCTACAAAACAGGAGTACTGGACAAATGTGGTGGTAGAGGGGATAAGTCAAAAAAGGGGGATGAGGGAGAGGAGGGAGGTAGGGAAATAGGGGCACCCAGTGTTAGGTTAAGTATTTTTGGGGCCCCGGGTACAAAACATTTTGGGGCCTCCAATTCGAAACAACTTTGAACTTAATTATACATTTTCAGCTAATTCAGCTTACCCATGACAAACAATATTCAATTTATATTTATAGTTTCTGAAATGAGGTGACAAAAACAGATGAAATATGTGCCGCGCCGTATTCCAAAAATACTTAGGAAGAGGCTTGGTAGAGAGTGAAAGAGTAAGAGGTGGAGGCAGGTAGAGAGAGGAGAGTGGTTGTGATGAAGAGGAGGGGAAACAGAAAGATCACATTCCCTGGGGCCTCTTGGAAGGTTGGGCCCTGGGCAATTGTCCACTTTGCTCATGCCTTAAAACGTCTCTAGGGTTTCCAGCTCCTGACTTATCATCTAGAGTCTTACATGTGAATGAAGCGTTGATGTTAGAGGAGCGTCTTCAATTCCTTTCTGAAAAGGAGTGAGGAACCTTGCCAGATTTGGGTGAAATGGGATTTCTAGATCCTGGGAGGATGGCAAGAAAAAGGTTGGTGTTTTCTCCTTCCTGCACTCTTTTGTCTCAGGCCAGTCAGTTGGTAAAAGGAATAATTTGAATACTTTGGTAGTAGCTGAGATTCTTTGACTCTATGTAAGACTCTTGATCGGCCGGGTAGCCGATAAAGGACGGGGTTCAGTGTGGTCAGATGTGAATCAGAGAATAATAAGCAGGGCACTGCCTTGGTTGAGAAGAGAGAAAAATGGGAAACCCAATAGACCCTTGGAGGCTTGGGTTATTAACGTATAAATGGAAAAAACGTGCCTACACGGGATTCTTTTCTCTACTTATGTTTTTAAGCAATTATCTGTGGTAAGCTCTACACAGTAGCTTACAGAAACTTATTTCCAAAGCTGAATTACTTATTTCAACGTGAACAGATTTGCAAAAAAAAACACTTCAAACGGGTGTATGCTACCTAAAACATAAATTTATATTGCAACAATATTAAAGGGTACAACAATTCTATATATATAAACATGTATCAACACAAAGTGACTGAGGTTTACTAGAGATTTTTTGTTGCTATAGTTGTCTCATTATCACTAATGAGGTTGCCTATTCCAAACAATATGTACAAAAGAAAAATTGTGACTTATTATACAGAAAACAAATCCTTTAGTGAAAAAATGCACAGAGGAAATAGGCGTAAATATCGACATTTCGGTCTATATAGTGAAGGCATCTGCTAGACCATCTTCAGGGCTGTGTAAACTCATATGTTGAATGACCCTAAGAAGGCTACATTTGTAGCTTATAGTAATTGATGTAGTCTAATCCTTAAAAATGTGTTGAAGGTCGAAATCATAGCTTTTGAGTAGCTAGCGGTGACACAGAACTAATCACAAGGTCTCTGGAATGTGAGGCTCACGGGGGGCATCCACTCCTCCAGTGGTCCACTGAAACAGGGACTATCAAGTGTCGGCGTGGTCGATCACTTCAATTAATAATCAAAGATGGGAACTGCTCCGTATGATGGTCTGCTGCATCCACGGTCAGCATCAGTGCAGATGAGTTGAAGTTGAGATGAGGCCGGCCCAAGGGTAATTTGGCTCTTCTGAAGTCTGTTTCAGGATGAAAAGCTTTCACTTTGCAGAGCATGATGACTTGGTGCCAGGCGGCCAAGGGTGGTATGCATGTGGATTGATGGCAATATCCAGGAAGGGACATTTTGTTAGGTCACATTTATTATCTAGAAATAAGGACCAAACCTGCACTTGCCATGCAGTTCAGAACACGCACTTTTTCAAAATGCAAAGCCCAATTCGCATTCTTTTTGGTAGAAAAAAAAGTGGCAACTGCACACAGAAATTCTGAATCCTGCAGTAGAAAGTCAAGAACTACGAGATTTTAACTTCCAGGGTGAGGGAGATATGCAAGACGTGCACAAAATTTCCACTGCCCGCCAACTAGAGGTTGGAAAGTGAGTGCTACCAGTACAGTGTCAAAGGAGTGGTCAGTGCAAATGGTGTAAAACCCATAACTCAAGATGTAAGTAACTGGGGATCACTAACAATGCCTTACCAACACTAAAATGCTCTTCAAAACTCGTAAGTCCTCCAGGCATTGCTGGCGCGGTAAATATGGTAAAGGGCACATAACAAGCCCAAGTGTGCAGGGATTGTACTAGAAGAAAAGTCTTCTGCTGTTTGGTAGAGTAAACAGGGAGTTTCTTGTAAAACCGTGAGAATCCCAATGTTCCTTGGAGTACGCTTGGGCTTTGGTGAACTGGGCCTTAGCTGGAAATGTACAGAAGACATGAACATACACATGCATTTTCTACTCTTTTTCCGGATAAGGTTGCAAGTGTTCTTCAAGATTCTGTGTGAGCCCTTGTAATGTTTATTCCAAGATGCCTTCTGCTTTCTCATTTAGAGCTCTACAAATATCAGTAGCTTTTTTTCCTGCACATACTATGCAGACTACTTACTTCTTGCCAACAGTGCCTTTTTAGGGTTTCTTCCGTTCTCAGGCACACCCCCCCCAGATACTAATATCAGATAAGGTAGGTCAGGACCACGGGTCTGCCCAATTCCATGCCTGCTATAAGAAGAAATACTCGAGGCTCATTTACAGCTCTTTGGGATGGCAGAAACAAGAGATGGTGGTATTAATGCACAGATCTGCCGTCCCCACCGATTTATAGGATCGCATTAATTAAACTTTCTATCACGTACATGTTACCGCAGCCAAAAGTCATTCCTCTTTTTTTACACAGTAACTATAAATCCAGGAATATTGCGGCACAGTTATTACTAAAACCTGACATTACCATTTGATTTTGTAGGGTATTCTTAGAGTCCCATAGCCTTCTTCCTTTTCACACTGGTAAGGGGCCTCTTTCACATCAAGGACATAATTATGCTCTGCAAGGCTTTAAGTGGGATGCAAAAGCTGGGGGGGGGTCTCCTAAAGGGGCGTGGCCAATTTAATTATGGGCGTGGCTTAAAGCACATAAGGTACAAATCTGTGTTTAGCATAGTGTGCCACCCGCCTTTTTTTGCTGTTTCTGTCATTGCATCCAGATATATGATACAACAAGTAACATCATACCTACAACAAGTCGGGACTATTGGCCACGACAACGTTGCTGCTCCTGAGTTTCATAAAGAGAAGGGAAATCCAGAGGGAAAATGACTCTCTTTAAAGGATTTCCCTTCCCCTTCAACACTCACCTACCTGGCATGACGTAATGCCGTAACTTCTTCACTGGTGAGAAGTGAGCAGTGTGAACACGCGCACATGGATGTGCCTGCTGTCACTGTGGTCTGGAAAAAAATTGACCACCTGTGCCAGGGCACAAAACAGAGCCCGATAGAGACCGGTTTCGACGCCCCCTCTACAAAAACTGCCGGTGCTCAGCACCGGTGAGACCCGGCCCACTTAAAGCCCTGATGCTCTGAAGTAGTAAAGGGGCTATGAGGTTCTTGCAAAACAGCTCTCCCCCCCTTCCTACCTTGTGTAGACCCCGTTACTTGAGCTAACAGCGGGTCTGAAGGATGCGAGAGGCTCCTCAGACTTCCTCCGCTCCCTCCTTCCGTGTGAGTGCAGCTAGAGTGCATCAGACGGCATTAAAAAGTCAGAGTGTAAATGGAGAGAACCGTCAGCCTTTGGACGCGTTAATGTTGCTGCTGCGGGTACGCAACATTTCTTCCCACTGATCATTGCGGGATAAAGATCTCATTTTCAAGCTTTTAAGAGCTGACGTGTCACATCAGCCGCCCTCTGGGCCTCCCAGAAACATCTGGGAAGACCCGGCCCAGCAGGAGCCAGCATTCCAGAGAGACAGGTGCTCTGGAGTCACCCATTAAAACTTCAGCGAGAAATATCCCACACAAAGGCGTAGCATCACCGGCATTAGAGAGTGGTAAATAGGCTGCTAGCACTCGAAATTATGATGACTGCATCTATGGCTAATTTGCATAATTCCTCGCACTATCCCAGGTGTCTACTGCTCCTTTCATCTGAACTGAGAAGCTAAGAATACGTGGTGTACACAGTTCCCGCACTGAAAGGGATCATTAGCCTTGTTAACTCCAGGGACACTTAACGCCTTCTCAGGTGTGTGTTCCTATCCGCCAGCGCTGTCATGTACACATGTACTACACGGCGGCCTGATTCCTCCTCCCAGGGTAGATGGCACAGGCACTGTTGAGATAGGGGCATATTGTGCCCATGTGCATTTAGAAACAAGAGACATTGGCATATTGTGCCCAGGTGCCTTTAGAAACAAGAGACGTTGGCATATTGTGCCCAGTTATCTTTAGAAACAAAAGACGTTGGCATATCGTATCCATGTGCCTTAAGAAACAAGAGACGTTGGCATATTGTGCCCAGTTACCTTTAGAAACAAAAGACGTTGGCATATCGTATCCATGTGCCTTTAGAAACAAAAGACTGTGGCATATTGTGCTCAAGTGTCTTTAGAGACAAGAGACGCATATTGTGCCCAGGTGCCATTAGAAACAAGAGACGTTTGCATATTGTGCCCAGGTGCCATTAGAAACAAGAGACGTTGGCATATTGTGCTCAGGTGCCTTTAGAAACAAGAGACGCATATTGTGTCTAGGTGCCATTAGACACAAGGGACATTGGCATATTGTGCCCAGTTGCCTTAAGAAACAAGAGACTGTGGCATATTGTGCTCAAGTGCCTTTAGAAACAAGAGACGTTGGCATATTGTGCTCAGATGCCTTTAGAAACAAGAGACGTTGGCATATTGTGCTCAGGTGCCTTTAGAAACAAGAAAGGCATATTGTGCCTAGGTGCCTTTAGAAACAAGAGACGTTGGCATATTGTGCTCAGGTGCTTTTAGAAACTAGAGACGCATATTGTGCCCAGGTGCTATTAGAAACAAGAGAAGTTGGCATATTGTGCCCAGATGTCATTAGAAACAAGAGACGTTGGCATATTGTGCTCAGGTGCCTTTAGAAACAAGAGACGCATATTGTACCCAGTTGCCTTTAGAAACAAGAGACGTTGGCATATTGAGCTCAGGTGCCTTTAGAAACAAGAAACATTTGCATATTGTGCCCAGGTGCTATTAGATATTTACAACAAGGGGTGGTGAGGGACAGAGTCTCTGAATTAAGCAGAATACTCTCACCCAGTCAAAAGATCAGGGCTAGATCCAACACCGTTTTTTAGCTCATTGCACCATCCCAGTTTCAGAACCTGGCTGTATGCAAATTAGTCTGTTCCTGTCCATCACCACCCCCTTTTCTGAATCGTTTTGGCCACCACAAGCGTGGCAGGGTATGCTCAGATGTGAGTCCCTTGCTCACTGCACCATCAGGATTCAAGCAAGCCGGGCCGACGACGGCTGAAATGCCAGAAACCGGTCCCCGGAAGCTTGGTTCCTTTCCAGTAAAGAATTGGCTTGGTAGTTTGGTCTGCCCTGTTCCCATGATGCACTGGGCCAGGGACAGACTAATTTGCATGTAGCCAGGTTCTGAACTGGGATGGTGCAGTGAGCTAAAAAACGGTGATGGATCAAGCCCTGATCTGTTGACTGGGTAGCAGTGTTCTGCTTAATTCAGATACTCTGTCCATCACCACCCCCTTTTCTGAACAGGTGCTATTAGAAACAAGAGACGTTTGCACATTGTGCCCTGGTGCCATTAGAAACAAGAGACGCACATTGTGCCCAGGTGCCATTAGAAACAAGAGACGTTTGCATATTGTGCCCAGTTGCCTTTAGAAACAAGAGACGTTGGCATATTGTGCCCAGGTGCCAATAGAAACAAGAGACGCATATTGTGCCCAGGTGCCATTAGAAACAAGAGACAGTGGCATAATGTGCTCAGGCGCCTTTAGAAACAAGAGACACATATTGTGCCCAGGTGCCATTAGAAACATGAGAAGTTGGCATAATATGCCCAGTTGCCTTTAGAAACAAGAGACATTGGCATATTGTGCCCAGGTGCCATTAGAAACAAGAGACGCATATTGTGCCCAGGTGCCATTAGAAACAAGAGACGTTTGCATATTTTGCCCAGTTGCCTTTAGAAACAAGAGACGTTTGCATATTGTGCCCAGGTGCCATTAGAAACAAGAGACGTTGGCATATTGTGCCCAGGTGCCATTAGAAACAAGAGACGTTTGCATATTATGCCCAGGTGCCATTAGAAACAAGAGACGTTGGCATATTGTGCTCAGGTGCCTTTAGAAACAAGAGACATTTGCATATTGTGCCCTGGTGCCATTGGATACAAGAGACACATATTGTGCCCAGGTGCCATTAGAAACATGAGAAGTTGGCATATTGTGCCAGGGTCCCATTAGAAACATGAGAAGTTGGCATATTGTGCCCAGTTGCCTTTAGAAACAAACAACAGTGGCATATTGTGCTCAGGTGCCTTTAGAAACAAGAGACGCATATTGTGTCTAGGTGCCATTAGACACAAGGGGCATTGGCATATTGTGCTCAGGTGCCTTTAGAAACAAGAGACTGTGGCATATTGTGCTCAAGTGCCTTTAGAAACAAGAGACGCATATTGTACCCAGTTGCCTTTAGAAACAAGAGACGTTTGCACATTGTGCCCAGGTGCCATTAGAAACAAGAGACATTGGCATATTGAGCTCAGGTGCCTTTAGAAACAAGAGACGCATATTGTACCCAGTTGCCTTTAGAAACAAGAGACGTTTGCACATTGTGCCCAGGTGCCATTAGAAACAAGAAACATTTGCATATTGTGTCCATGTGCCTTGAGAAACAAGTTGTGTTGGTATATTGTTTCCAGGTGCCTTTAGAAACAAAAGACAAGAGAGATGGTGTGACCAGGGTCCCTCAGCTTTTTAAAGTGACACACATAGGACGAGTCAGCCGGAGTGGATAGAGAAGGCTACAGCTGTAAAGTAGTTCCTCACGCTGTTCAGTACAAGGACTCAAGTGGGGGCAGAAACATATATTTAAAAAAAAACAAAAGCATTAGGCTTGAGATGAATATTTCTCTGGGCTGGGCAAAGCCATGATTGACAAACTCCCAAGCCAATAGCTGAAACAGGCTGGTCAAATAAAGTGAATGTTTAAAAGGAGAGACCACAAAGCCACTTCTTAGTATATTGTCAGCAACAGATCTATTTGACGGCTGTGTTGTCAAAACCCAGACATAAAAAGAGGCATTGAGCATGATGTGATCAGGCCCCCAAGACGCAACTGACAGGGGAATGATGTGATTGAACATCCTAAGAAACAAGGCATGAAGAATGATGTGACCATGCTCTCTTAGCAACAAGAGGCATGGTGCATGATGTGACCAGGCCCTCTTTAAAAAACAGGGGTGGGCGGAACTTGTAGAATTCGACTTTGTGGAGTTATGCAAAAACTAGGTGAGATTCAGCCATTTTCCATCAACGGGCAGAAATATTCCGTCTGTGGTGCTCTCGCTGTAATTTAGGACGGTAGCGTGAGCAGTGCCGAAAAATCAGTGCGAACGGTACCATGTGCTGCGCAAGAATGTGCGGCCATTCGAGTTGACTATGTTGCTACTCAGGTAAAAAATCTACTCGATTGGCAGCAAATCTACTTGAGAAGCAGCCCTCTGACCATACTGCTCGCGAATGCCAGTGACCGCTTGCATCACAAAAATCAGACTTGGGAATGCAAAAACCTCTCAGGAAATAAATACAGCCATGCAGCGATTGACGGAATTTGGTCAGAGATGTCAAATTTCCGCTGTCAGAATGAAACATTCCACACACCCCTATTAAAAAACAAGAGATAAAGAGCATGATGTGGCCAAACCTCCTCAGAAATGGCACATGTGATGTGAAGAGGTATCTGGGAACGTTGAGCAAGAAGTGACCACCCCTTAGAAGCAGGAAGCATGGAGCGTGAAGTGACCAGGAACTTAAAAAAAATAAAGATTGGGTCTGATGTGACCAGGCCTCCTATAAAACAAGAGTCACACAGGCATGCTTTCAATATGCTTTCATTGGTGCAGAAACAGAACCAAAATATATTTCAAAGGGGTCATCTAGACTAGTGAATAAAGTCACAATAGATCTCAAAACCTGAGCAGACATCATCAAACAGACAAGTGTTCTAAAACGCCTTTTGGTTGTTAGAACATTGGAATGTTGGCAGCTCCATTGAACACAATGGAGTGCTCCGGGCTTCTAATGTCTGGTAGAAGCCTGGAGCACCAACATTCCAATGTTTGTTCACAGCTGTTGCTGTGAACAAATGCTTCATGGAGCCCGAGGGGATTTCCACCCCTTTGGGCTCCCTGAGGGCTTTGTTTAATTTGTTAGAACATTCTGACGTCTAGTGGCAGAATGTTCAAATAGCCATAAAGTACCCCACAGCACGGCCCATTAAAGGGCCCTTCGTCTCGAGCCTTTAAAGCTGCAGCGGGCCTTTAATGGCAAGTAGAGCCCGCTATGTAGGGCTATAAGGGTATATTATTAGTGATTCCAGACGGGGCAAAGAGAATTGTGAGTACA
Organism: Lissotriton helveticus; assembly: GCF_964261635.1. Classification (NCBI taxonomy): domain Eukaryota; kingdom Metazoa; phylum Chordata; class Amphibia; order Caudata; family Salamandridae; genus Lissotriton; species Lissotriton helveticus. Next base: position 906,161,377 of record NC_136065.1, on the reverse strand, counting down.
CAAGAAAGTAACAAAAATAAACAAAATTAATGAAAAAATATTAACTATGACAATGGGTTTCCCTACATACTTAGAAATATTTATCAAGGGGGAAATTTAATACATTAAATTATCTAAAATAGTACTTAATTTCATAGTCTCTGGATATGCACTATTGAAACCCTTCTTCACTCCACTACCACTTACATATAGATCAGTATTTTTTTTATCCTGGTTTCATTTTTAATCAGAAAAGAAACAACTGAATACAAATATGAATAATAGCATAATCAGAAAAACAAATCGTTGCAGATCAGCATTGATCGCTCCAAAAATATAACTGACACCACAAGTGAACAACTAAAACTATCTACAACATAAACGTTTACTCTGTGTGTGAAAACTCTATTCAGCACCTTTTAAGGAGAGGGACCAGGAAAACAAATGTGAGGATAATGACGCCCCTTGCATTGAGTATACAGTCGCATTGCTCTGCGTGAGTATCAATTTACAGTGGTTTTTATGTCTGGCATAAGACAATGTATTTGATTTTACTACAATTAAATGTGTATATAGTTAATTATAGGTGCTATTAACCTGTACTCATCATTCATTGGTCTGTTATTGTGTAATGCATATTTTCCTCCTCCCACTAGAGCATATAGCATGGGCCAATGAATCAGCCCACTTCAGTCATTGTTTAATTTGACTTTGAGTGACAGAAGGCATTCTACCATTTTACAAGGAGCAGAGGAACACATATGCACACAAAGTAGTTCCTAGAACCTTAAAGTGGCAAGGACTACAATGGCCTCAAAAATATTTTTACTCTAAACAATGTTTTTTTAACATTAATAAGGGCCTTGCAGCTTCTCCAACAATATGTTAAAAAAACTATGGCACTAGAAAACAAGCATTGACAAAGCCAACACTAGCACTAATTACTTTGCAATGTTTGACATGAGTGAGGTCCTAGACCTGTCTTAGGACCTGAAGAGGCACACCAAGAATACCCTCATTCTACTGACACTGAGCTGTGGTGGCACCAAACCTTGATGTACGAATCTAAAGTTGTGGCCAGAACCTTTAATCGGTGTCACTTAAGTGGTGGTCTATTGGCCCATTTGAGTAAAGTTACACTTCTATGCGCTAACCCATATCCTAGCACTAACATCCCAAGTGTATATTACGTGTGTGTTTGTATGTTGCCTGCATGCTACATGCATTGTGTGTACAAGTGAACTAGAATAATGGGGGACTCTGGGTTCCATTTTGGAGGCCTCTGGACTGTTCATGTATACAAGAAGCAGGTGTGACTGTTTTTGCAAACAGTGGAAACATTTTGCTAACATCACTGAAACTGGTGGGAGGAGACCTAGACACTGAATAAGGACCGAGCAGACAAGGCTCTTTCAGAAATTCTATTGGCCTTTTGCTGAGTAAAGCTACTGATTGTCCTTCCTGTAACACTTCCATTTGATAGATGGTGAGGGGTAAGGGAGGGACTGCTGTCTCATTTGTAAAGGTTAAAGGGAATCCTTTAGGTGCACTCAGTCTTTTGTCTTTTCCCTGATCACTGTTGATTGCCAGGTGCAGAAACCTCACACCTCTTTGTCCCTCTTTGGTACATTCTCCATGCTGAAGACTACACTGCTATCAGGAGCATCAATCTACACAAACGCTGTGTAGGGAGACCTGCATGGAAAGGATATTGTAAGGAAAACCTCTCCAAACTGGTTCAGAAAGTGCCAATAGTAGATCACATCTTCTGTATGCTTTGACTGTATAAAAGCGGGAGCCAATGATGCACTTGTTTCAATTGCAAGTTGTCTTTATCCAATTATGGTAGTGATGCCCAGAACACTCTAAGGATGGCTGTGCAGCCAGGTATCTTCCTGGCAGCCAGCTTCCCACAGGTGAGGAAACATCACCTGGACTTTTGCCTTGCAGCAGAGCTCTACTTCTGACCTGAAGTGTCCAGAAGCCAACCAGGCTACTGAGAGAAGGGTAGGACCCTGCCTACCCTGCAGGACTTGTATCCATCCAGGGAGTGCCAAAAGCAGGCATACACTGGTAATGTGGCTCTACTAAGTCGAGAAATACTGCAAGGAGTGGTCTGCGAGCCCTAGGGCATGGGAGCAGGTTCTCCAGGAGTTCAGTTTTGAGTGGAAATCGTAAATACACAGTTAATCTCAATGTCATGCATAAAAGACTGATTGTGGCGATTCAAACCACTGACATCAAGAGTTATGCTCGTCTCTGTCATCACCAACAAACATAACAAATGTGTTTGTAAAGAGCATATTCACCCAGAGGGGCATCTTGGCACTGAATAACAGATGTTTATTGTTATCCAGCTCAATGGTACTCAAATACCAGAGATGTGCCCATAATGGGTGTCACCACTGAGAACCAAGTATTGTGCCCACTGTAGACATATTTAAACAACAAGCATTTGCAATGCAATAGGTCTCGCATTGGTGAGAGTTTGAGCTATTGGTGTTATAAATGACAATGTTTTTTACCTATGGGTTTTCATTTGTAGTGTAGTGGATGTATGTGGTATGGAGTGAAATTCTGTGGGTTGTATTGGAATTGTTAGTTGTGGAATTGTGTGTTGCTTAGTGTATTTGTGTAGTTTAATTATGTAACATGGTGAAGAGATGGGGTGAGACCTACAGAAAATAGGTAGAAAAGAAGGCTGAAAGGGATGGGTAAACTGTGCACAACTTGGTGAATGAGACAGGGGAGCATAAACAGTGTGTGAGAAAGAGAGAAAGAAGGGTGGAGCAGGCCACAGATTCATAAAGAGGGAGCTTTTGTGTATGCAGAAGATACCCTAGGAAAAGAAGGAGAGCATGGGTTTTAGGGACGGAAACTTTGAAAAGGTACCGGAAAGAAACTGTGGCGCATATTATCAAGACAGGCAATAAAATTATCGCCGTAAAACAGCAATAATGGACTTGATAATACGCTCTATGGAATTACAATTGAAGCCCATGTTAAATGTCCTTCACATTTAACATGGGCTTCAATTGGAATTCCATAGAACATAATATTAAAGCCCATTATCGCCGTTTTAGCGGCAGTTTTCTGCCACTAAAACGGCGATAATTTTATCGCCTGTCTTGATAATATGCCCCTGTGTTTGAATACCTGAAGTGAACCAATATGAGATAAATGGGAAGAGTATGTAAGAGAGTGAGTGAGAGGTGTGAGAGAGAGTATGAGAGAGAAGGACGAGTGGGAGGGTCACACAGAAAGGAGAGGGAGGCGATAGATGAACTAGTGTACAGCGTGAGGAGGTATAGGAAGGTGGTATGTGTGAGTAGACAGTACAGAGAGGAGAGAGGTAGTGTTAGGGAGGAATAAGAGAATGCAGTGACATTACAAGATAAAGGTGTAGTGGAAGTGTGAGATGAATGAGAGGGGTAGTGGGTGTAGGAAGAGATGACAGGATTGGTAGAAGTGTAAGGGAGAGATATGTTGTATTGAAATTGTTTTGAAATTGTGTGGTGTGTAATTATGTGGAAAGTATTTAAATGGTACTGAGTTTTTGGGAATTATGTAGAGTGTGAATGTGTGTAATGGACTTAAATATATATATAACTATATTGTGTGTTGTGGAGTGGCTTTTTGAGTTACTATATGTGGTGTGCTGTTAAATTTTGTGGCATGATGTGGAAATCTGTGGTGTGTATTGGAGATACGTGGTGTTTTGTGGAATTGTGTTGTGTATTTGAAATGTGTGCTTTAGTGTGAAATTATGTGGTGTGAATTGTAAATGTATGTAGTTGAATTGTGAGGTGTGGAATTGAGTGTCATTGAGTGAAATTATGCCTATTTAAATTGTGTATCATGGTGTGCAGTGCATTTATATGGATTGCTGGTAGGTGCCATTCAGTGTGTTTATGTGAGGTGTATTTGTGTTGTATTAAGCATAGTTTAATTATGTGTAGTGTAATTTTGTAGTGCTTAGCTGTATTATGTTGAGTGTAATTATGTTGTGTGGTGCAGACATATGCGGCATTGAATTGTGCGGAATTATGTGGCATGGTTTTTGTAGTGGTAATATGTGGCATGGTGTGGGGTTTATTATACGGTGTGGAATTATGTGGCATGTTGTGAAGTGTAATTAAGTGTTTTGAAATTGAGTGGACATATGTGCAGCATAAATATGTTGCATGAAAAGTAGGGTGGAGTGCAATGACGGAAGTGGGTGTTAGTAACTGGTGACGATCGACTATCAGCAAATGCACAGATCTATAGAGACTTCAAAGTTTCACCATCACCAAAGCCCATCTATACCGTCTTCAAAACTATAACTAAAGTGCCTGGTGTTAAAAATAAACAATAAACTATATACGGACCAAAAGGATGGGCGAGCAGCACCAGTAGGAGATGTTACATTTATTCCATGCTTGCCGCTATCTGTAGATGCAGTACATAAATAATAATTTCAGCCAAAGCTAAATAAAGGCCACCCAAACATTCCAGAGTGTTTACCTCAGAACGTTATGACCCAGGAAATCAAGGGTGTGTGCACAGGGTAGTTTTATGTGTCTGCACGTGGAATAATGAAGGAAGTAGTTGGTGATAACTGGGGACGACCGACTGTCACCAAATGCACACATCCATAGCCCCTTCAAAGCTTCACCCTCACCAAAGCTGCACATTTAGAGCACCATCGAAAATGTAAATAAAGCGCCTGGTGTGAAAAATAAAGACTAACCTATATAGAGACCAAAACAACGGGGGCGAGCACCAGTGGAAGATATACAATGTATTAGATACTTCCAGCTATCTGTAAAGCGATGCATTATTCAAATAATCAAGCAAACACTTTCAGGCCAAAGATTAAGGCTGCCCAAACATTCCGTAGTGTTTGCCTCATAACGTTATGGCATCAGGGTTTCAAGGGGGCGTCTGTAGGGTACTATTATGCGTCCGCACATGGCAGAATGAAGAATGTGTGTTTTAGCAACTGTTAACTAACGACTGACCCCGAAGCTGTATACTCATAGCGCCTTCAACGCTTCACCTAACTAATACTGCCCATCTATAGTGCCTTTAAAATTATAATAAAGTGCCTGGAGTGAAAAATCAAATTAGCTATATAAGGGCTAAAATATTTGTGGGCAGCACCAGTGGGAGAGGTTACATTTATTCAATGCTTCCAGCTAGCTCTAAAACAATGAACTATATAGATCATAAAGAAAACACTTTCAGCCAAGGATTTTCATTTTTTTTTTAAAGGACATTAAACAAATCGTTTCAAAAGCTTTAATAGACTAATTTTATGCGTGATCTGTCAAGAGAAGAAGACAAGTGATTTAAGTCCATGTGGACCCCTTTTAGGCCACAGCAGTTTGAAGTGCCAAAGTCATCGCCACCTAGTTCCCCAGTGAAGCCACAAAAATAAATGAGTGAGGCAACTCAGATTAAAACAGTGTTAAAAAATAAAATCTGTAAACATAGTTTGTGTGATATATATATATATATATATATATATATATATATATAAAGGTAAATATCTTCTGGTGACTGCAGAAGTGTAATCTGTTGTCGTATGTTAAGCTAATAACTTGGGTAGTATGTGGCCACCCACACACAAACATCATTAGTACATGTGTAGATGTACAGTGGGTATGGAGTAGCACCCATGCAAGACACTTGTACAATAGTGCACACAAATATACACACACAATTTGTGCATGTGTACGCGTAAATTAGTATATGCAACTGTGACGGTGTCTTTATATTACAAATGCCATAGGTCACTTAAGTCATATTATAAATATGCCGTACATTTTAATAAATGCATTTTTTATAACATATCACACAGTGTCTACAAGTACCAGCACTATTTAAAAAATTGCTCACTGAGCGGCAACATGGATATATGTTTTTTGTTAACGTGTAGACATTAACTAGTTTGTCAGTAGAGTTACACTTCCATGCGCTACATATTGAAAATAAAAAAAGCACTTTTAAAGTAAACAAAAAACATAAAAAGCCATGCTGCCTTTATAATAACAAAAGGAGCACACCACAAAGGTTACCTCTATAAACAAGCAGGATGAGGAGCGGGAAGGGATTCTGCAGCATACATAAAAAAAGTAAAATGACTCAGGGAATTGTTTTTGTGCAGGAAGGTGCCCCCTCCTGCACTAAAACTATCCGACCTTAAATGCAGGCACCCTTGCACCATGGTGCAAGAGTGCCTGCATTGGCGCTAGACTGTGCAAGGTATGCCAGTGCTGGGAAAAAGCAGGAATATGCCGTAATGTGATAAATACGGCACATTCCTGCCCTTTTCCTGTAATGTAGCTCAGTAAGGTGACGTGCTGGGATGCGTTAAGATTTGCTAAATTTGACCGTAGATTTCTGTGATTTCCACCAGACCGGCATATTGGTGTCGCTCTGAGCTTTCTGTTATTGCATCCTGATATTTCACTGACATACCTAAAACCAGCCATTGTCAGCGGTTGTCTCTGAGCCATCTGCAGAGAGGCCAAGGACTGGATGAGCATTGTGTTCTGAGCTCCATTTTGACCCTGTGAGAGGCCCAGTGAGAAACTCGCACTGCCTTCCCGCAGCTCCAGAGCTCTCTAAACATCTCGAGGTGACTCAATTCAAAGTATATGCACCTCACAACATAATGTGTTACATCAAAAAATATATATTAAACAGATCATCCTGGAAATAGCCAACACGCTTATGGAGTACAAAATTGAGCAAAACGTGAAACATATACAGGAACTGAACTGAAAAGCGGACACGGGTTCCCTTTACGTTTTTATTATTATTTGTTCAGAAATTGTGTTTCACCAGTGAAGTTAAGGAGATGAATATAGGGGCCGATATAGATCCGTTTCAATGTGTTTTACATTTTCACCGGGTCTGAGACACGGAGTACTCAAGCAGAAACTCCACGCGCCTACTCGTTGAAGATTACTTCTGAGACATTCAGGGACTACAATCACAATTACCCCTTGCGAGGCCTTAGCAAGTGTCAGCAGACGGAGTGCAGCAAGGCGCAAAGGCATCTGGGAGATTACAATGCTACCAGACAAACTCCTCGGCATGACACGTCATGTACTGCTGTGGGCCGAGGCGACCATTCTGAAGAAAGGGGGAGGGGGTTTAAATCACTGTCCGAAGTGTTATAAAAGGTTCTGAAAAAAAACTTAACAAATGCCATAAAAATTAACATTTCAGAAAAAGCACATAAATGCCCCAATACGACCCATTGCACATTTGTGCACTGATTTTTCGAAGTTGGGAAGCAATGCAGTACACTTCTGGTACATTCTTGCGTGGGGTTCTGCTGCAAATAATTTAATAGACACTTCTTACGCATTTTTTTGTTTGTTTCTTGAAATGCCCACTTCTATTTTCTGTGCACCAACGTGGGTTCAGGGCGTCTTTGTTTTATTTGTTTTTGTGAACGGTGCGAGGGGAAGCCTTCATCTGGACCCTCGGCCCCCAGCTGAAACAGTGGCTGGGAGAGCGGGCCGCTTCGTCTTCAAAGGCCCTGCAGTGGCTCGGTCTCCACTAGCAGCAGATCAGATGCATAGAGGCAGGAGCTGCGGAGCTCCGGAGAGCAGCCTGCGTGTGCCGGTCTCTCGCAGCACAGGCTGTTAAAAGAGCATCGCGCAGGGAGGGAAAGCGGCGGGAGCGAGGGAGGGTTTGTGGGACGTCCAGCAGGAGTGAGAACCAGAGAGACAGGAGATTGGGAACGCGCGCGCGCGGCCGGCTCCGATCGCTTTCCAGAGCGTGCGCGCGCCAGTCTCTGTCTCCTGGGAAGCAGACTCCACAGCTATAGTATCGCGCCTGCGCGATGCATATGGCTTCGCCATATGCGTCGCAGGCGCGAGACCTAAAAAGGTGGTTCTGTTGGGTAAGATACTTTACTTATACAATGCTTATTAATGCAAACAAGAACAAATGTTCTCTGGTACACACCTAATTTGAGAAATGAATACTTAAAATACAAAGTCGTGGGGACAATAGAATATATTGTGCAAATTGTAACAGAATTCACTCATTCTGTATCTGAATTTCTTCATTCATAAATACCATACAATGCATGATAAGACCGTCAGGCAAAGTGCAAAAATTTGACTTTATAGTGAGTAGTGCTTAATGAGTGACAAAATATATACAGTGTAGAGAGAATTCATATGTACAAATATATACAGGTATTTCATTGGCCAGATATTGATTATCAAAAAAAGGATTCCTAATGTTCCTATTGGGATCCTGGTGGTTCTGGACTTATGACATGCGTCGACGTTTCGACACTTATGCGCCCCAGTGGGTGGTCACGACGGGTCTTTCTCAAGACAGGAGTATGACAGTTTAAATTTCATACTGGTTGGGTTTCGGCCTGAAATGAATGTGGCGCAATGGCCAGTCGTATCTGGGTTGGTGAAGTAAATCAATCCAGATGGGAGGTGCTGAATCCTGAAGAACCGGGTTATTTAGGACCCGGCGGCGCCAGGGGCACGCCCAAAGTCTTCGGGTTCACCTGTCTTAGAATACAGAGACACGGGACTCTTCGTGGTGGCGTCAAAGATCGAATTTGTTGACTGCAGCCAGTAACAGAAGTCCTAGAAATCATCACGGTATGAGTTCTCAAGAGACTACTCAATTTTACAAAGCAAGTCATCCCATTTTATGCCAAAAATCACATTCCAGACAAATACCTAATATTTACAAACTGTCCAATCACATGCATTTACACCAAAGGTATCGCATGACAGTAAAACCCACTTTTCAGTTGCCCAGCCCATGATCAATCACCGGTCAAACCCAACATTCTTCTTTAGACGGGCCAAACGAACCCATAACAAGGAGGCCACGACCCATATCATAAATAGACCATAAAGAGAGAAAAACAAAACAGGTAGAAGTAGTATAAGGCATATTTGTGTGCAATAAAACTTTACGATGTCCTGTGCTCTGATCCTTAATCTTGATCAGCTACCGGGCGAGGGAAACTAGTTCATCAAGGACAGCTTCAGGCAACGAGGTCAGTTCTCTTGGTTCATCCAAAAGTCAGCGCGAACCTCAGCTAAAAGGGCATAGGTCTTAAGAAAACTCATTCAGCCGCAGTCATCGGCCTATGTGAGGGCAACCACAAAATGGCTGCCTTACACGGAATGAGAACTATGGTTCGCAATGGAATCCTCAAATACACAGTGAATCCTTGTGTGCAACATGGCGGAAACACTCGTACTTGCTGAACTCATTAGTTACGGTTCACTGCTACCAAAATCGTAACGGAACCAGGACATCAAACACGGGTTCAGAATTCACGGAAGCTCAATCCCTCACGCCAGCTGCAATCGTACGTACGATTGCAGCTGGAGTGAGGAAGACCCGTCGTGACCACCCACTGGGGCGCATAAGGGTCGAAACATCGACACATCTCATAGGGCCAGAACCACCAGGATCCCAATAGGAACATTAGGAATCCTTGGTTGAAAATCAATATCTGGCCAATGAAATACCTGTATATATTTGTACATATGAATTCTCTCTACACTGTATATATTTTGTCACTCATTAAGCACTACTCACTATAAAGTCACATTTTTGCACTTTGTCTGACAGTCTTATCATGTATTGTATGGTATTTTTGAATGAAGAAATTCAGATACAGAATTAGTAAATTCTGTTACAATTTGCACAATATATTCTATTGTCCCCACAACTTTGTATTTTTAGTATTCATTTCTCAAATTAGGTGTGTACCAGAGAGCATTTGTTCTTGTTTGCATTAATAAGCATTGTATAAGTAAAGTATCTTACCCAACAGAACCACCTTTATGTTTAAATATTAAATACTCATGTTCTGAGGGACACAGGATTACCCCTGTTTCTTTAACCACTGTAGACACAGTCAATGAACTCATGAACTGTGTTTGTGGTGGTCATTGCCACCAAAATCAAGAGTAGGCCTATGAAAGTCACCACTACCTCATCTGAGGGGTGCAATTGTCAACTGCCATCATGCCGCTGTGACCCTCCAAATGGCCCACCTGTTGTCCATCAGCGAGTGACTGAGAAACAGTTCTGACTTTTGCTGAGGGCACTCATTATCAATTTGTACCGACAGATGCCAAAGGACTCCGGGCAGTAGCACCAGTTGTCCAATCCTGCTGTAGCCTGCCGGAACTGAAACCTATGTCTGCCACAAGCACATCTCCTCCCAGAAGCAGGAGAGAACACACGCTTTCATTTTCTATCCTGGAGGCGGAACATGACACGTAGACTTGTGTGTGGTGAGACTGCTTAAAAGACAACTGCTTGAACTTAGCTCATTTGCTTCTGAACTGTGATATCTGTACCTAAGCCCTGATTCATGACCCACTGTAACTTTTTGCCCTAACAAGAGACTTGCCTAGAAATATGAGAGGAGGGTCACCTGGGAAGGGGGGCAGGGAGGGTGGTAGCCAAGGCACAGTTACACAAACACCATTATATGTTTGTATCTGCTGCCATTATCTACAGGGTATTCAATTTTAAGGATGGATATTAAAGTCATGTTCTTATCTAAGTAAAGCACTGGGTTGGACATTCAATCATTGTGCTTCTGGTTGGTTTTTGAGTCTTGAGATTGTGCATCTCACACTACCTTCCTGAGAAGTTTGTGACAGCTCGCCATTGCAACCACCGAGAGCTAGGTGCTAAAGCAGTTGTACTTGGCCCAGTCACAGCGATATAATAGGATGCACCCCAGGGTATTAGTGGCAAACGACTCCACCCCACATGGCTAAGGCCCAGTGGCACCAGCTTTTGCTGTCACTGTGCCACCCTGAATGAGGTCTGACAACAATCAGAGCCAGACATACTGGCCCAGACACAACCTCGTACCTTGTAGACATGAGTGTTGCTGACACAGGAGTCAGAGTCAAGAGCCACCAGATATGTGAAACTCAGTGGCACAGCGCTGGAGAGAAACAGGGTAACTATCAACTTAAGAAATGATGAAGACCAGGTTCCCTAAGAAAACAAAACTGCTTTGCTACAGGGGCGACAAGTACCCACCCACCAACCATTGCCAAACCCCAACCTGCACTTCACCTCAGAAGCTTGTGTAAATTGTTTCTCCATCATATTTATTTATTTATTTGTAAAGTTTTATATAGCGCGAACATGATCCCGAAGGATATCAGAGCGCTTTACAGTGTGAGGGAGAGGAAGGTAATAGCGGCAGTACAGTCATCAAAAGGAATACAAACCCAAACAAATCAAATATGCATATCAAACAAAAGGTTATGAACAAATGTTTTCTTTTAAAGCGCTGCATACTACCGAAGGTAGCCTCGAGCCGCTTAGGTAGAGCATACAAGGAGGAAGATGAAAGAGTGAATTCCAGATGCAACAATCAGTCATTGTGTCCAACGAGGCAGGTGTTAGGAGCCGACCCCTCCCAGGCCTGTGAGTTCTGTACCCCCTCTTCTGCTTGGACCCAAGCATTGCATCACCTCCCCCAGGCCCCCCCCCCACATCATTCAGAGGACACAAGTTTATGGTGCATAAAAAGGCCGCAATTTATTATTCCAAACATAACATGGATCATACATTTCGCAACATATTGGTTGGTAATTCGAAAACCCATGTTTTCTTGTCACTCTTCACACTTCTCTCTAACATTGTCCCCTCTTGTTTTGTTCCATTTCTGGCTGACAGCACTAACCTTGCGCAGTATTGACCGCAGATGGCTTTTGTCGGGTCGGATTCAGACTTCTCGTGAACATATTCAATGTATGCATCTACAATCCCTGGGCAAAACTACATCTCGAATTCATTCAGTCATGTGACACCAGCGTCAGGAAGCACAACATCCAACCCTGAAAAACTCCTCAAATATGTTCATGGACTGCCTTGCGGTCCATATCTACAAAGTACTCTCCACCTATATGAATGAACACAAGATCTATGGGTTTGGTCCTGTCCCAGCTGGGCTACTCGAGAGGGCGCCACCTTCAGGTGCTTGGTGCAACAGGGATTCAACTGGAGTCGTTCCATCAGCTCCCTCTGGCACACAGCACTCTCCACCTGTTGCAAAGGAGGGCGCTAAATCAGTGACTTTGTCTGCCTTTACCTCAGGATCGACATTCCACTAATTTCCTGGCCGGGGTCCGATGACTCTTTTGAACCAGGACATGTTCCAGGTAACCACTCATGCCCCTCTTGGTGCGGCGATCATGGTTCTATTGGTGGTGATGACGTTCCAGACCTTGGGCTCGTATGGCGTCTGGAATTTCCACCCTGGGTACCAGTCCTTGATGACGACATAGTTGCCCATGCATAGCAAGGAGAGCTGTGCCCTTCGCACAAGGCTTGCCTTTTGATTGGTAACTTCTCTCCTGTCCTGGGTGGCCTTGCTGTCAAACTCTGCTGGGCACCAGGAGGGATCGGCTGGGATGTTGTCATACGGGCCCGTCGGAACAGCAGATGAGATGGGGCACATCAAGTGGTGCCATGCGGGGTCTGTCGATGGGTGTTCAGAAACTGGTGGAGACAGCTTCAGGCATCTTCTCCCTTTTCAACTCCAATCCGCAGCACCCGGTTGAGGGTCCGCATGAAGCGACCCACCTCGCCATTTGCCTGCAGTCATTGCGGTGTGATCTTCCAGTACCGGATGGCAGGGACGCTAGATAGTCTTGGAACTCTCGACACTGGAAGGGGGGTTCGTTGTCTGACTTGATCTTGCCCGGGAGGCCCATCATCGTGAATGTTCTGTCAAGTACTGTCTTGACGTGGGGAAAGGCACTGGATGAAACAACTTTGACTATGGGAAACTTGGAGCGTGAGTCCTTCATGACTATGGGGCTGCGGCCATTGGGGAAGCAACCGTAGTCAATGCTGGCTTTCGACAATGGCTCATGGCTGGGCTCTTCAGTGAGGATGAGAGCATGCATTGGGTCTCCCCCAGGGATCGTGCAGGAGTGGCACTGGCAAATGACTTAGTCTACCAGGGCATCCAATCGTGGGAACACAGTTTGCGGTGGAGGTGGGCTTTTGTCTTTGACGCCCCTTGATGCCCGACATGGGCAAGATCAACGATGCGGTTCTGTAGTTCACTTGGGATCACAATGACTTGGCCACATAGTACTACTCCATTGTATCCTTCATTGAGCTCACTGCGAACTCTCCACAGTTGTTGCCTCGTGAGTTGGTCATCTGTGGTCAGTGACCGGGTGCTATCCAGTAAGTGCTGGCACTTCCTGTGTGTCAACGCCGCTTTGAACTTTGCCAGATTTCCATCTTGGTCAGTCGCTGTCCTGATCTCCAACAGTGCCAGCGTCTTGGGGCATGCCTCTTGGGTGACCATCTTGACAAACGCTTCTATGTGCTCTTCTACCTGGCGGGGCTGCTGTGTGTCCACAGCAATGTGTGATGCGACAGGTAGTCATCTGGGTTGCTGGCGCCTGGGCAAAGCACAACGTCGAACCTGTAGGCCTGGAGTTGCACTGCCCACTTTTCCATCCTGGGGGTGCCATTCGCGTTGTTCCAGTGAACAAGGGAATGAGCAGTTCATGATCTGTTATATCCCTAAACTCATGTCTATAGAGATAGAGGTGGAAATGCTGTCAGGCCCACTTGATGGCAAGAGCCTGCCTCTCAAACTGGGCGTACCACATCTCAGCTAGTAAAAGCGTTCTGCTTGCACACGCTACGGGCAGCCAGTCCATGTTTGTATTTTCCTGTAGGAGGACGGTTCCAAGGCCGACTGGACTCGCATCCACGACCACCTCTGTGAGCCTACCTGAGTAAAAATGGACCATGACCATCTTGTTTATTAGAGCATACTAGATGGCATGGAAAGCTGCATTTCCTTGTGAGTTCCATTCCTAGGGCACACCACATCGTGTGAGGGCTCTCAGAGGTTCCACAAGAGAGACAAGGTTTCGTATAAAGAGACCACAGTCGGTAGCCATCCCCAGAAAACTGCAGACCTCCGTCGGTGTGGTGGGGATCTGCGCAGTCTGGATGGCGACCCCGTGGGAATATGTATCCGAAGAAATTGACGGACTCTTAGTAAAACTAGCATTGCACTTTGTTCACGGTGAGGCCACTGACCACCAGCCATTGGAGTGTGTCTATCAGATGCAAATAATGTTCCTCTAGGCTGCTGGGGAATATCAGAGTGTCATCTCTGTGGTTCAGGACACCCTGCAGGCTTAGCCATTTGTATCGTCTCAGGCCCATGTGAGTAGAGAAGGTACAATGCAACGGTCTCGCCTTTGCAAAAGTTAGAGCTATTGGCATTGTAAATTACAAAAAAAAAATGTTGTGTTGGTTTTGAAAACAGATATATGGCATTGTCATTTACAATGCCAATAGCTTTATCTCTCGCAAATGCGAGACCTGTTGCATTTTCACTTACACACACAAAGAGCCACGCACATACACAGAGCAACACACACACACACAAAGAGCCGCACACACACAAAGAGCCACACACACACAGAGCCCCCCACACACACAGAGCCACACACACACAGAGCCAAACACACACACTCAGTCACACACAAACACACAGAGTCACACACACACACACAGAGCTACACACACACACACAGAGCCACACAAACACACACAGAGCCACACGCAAACATACAGAGCCACACACACAGAGCCACACACACACACACAGAGACACACACAGAGCCACACACACAGAGCCACACACACACAGCACCACACACACACAGAGAGCCACGCAGACAGAGACACACACACACAAAGAGCCACACAGACACACACACAGAGCCCCCCACACACACACAGAGACACACACACACAGAGCCACACACACACAGAGCTACACACACACACAGAGCCACACAGACACACACAGAGCCACACGCAAACATACAGAGCCACACACACAGAGCCACAAACACACAGCGCAACACACACACAGAGCCACACACACAGAGCCACACACACAGAGCCACACACACAGCCACACACACACACAGAGCCACACACACACAGAGCCACACACACAGATCCCCTCCCCCGACACAGGAAAAAAAGCACCAACTACCTATTATCAGCAGTTATAGTGTTTTCAAATATTTCACAGTGCAGACAGAATTAGGCAGCCTTTACTTTTTCTATGCATTTGTATCACCTTCGGATATTAACTAAGTGCAGATGTAGAGGATTAGTATGCGATGCCAAAGTTCACTTCCTGGCTGTGCTTTGTCCTACAACCCTTTCCACCTCGCCTTGAACTGAAGGCCAACCAAAACGAGCCCTCATAAATCAGTGTCCAGATTTCCTGGGGCTGCGGACTGCACCCGTGCAAAAGGTACAGGTGAGGAAGTGAGAGAAGGCGTGGTCTGGCTTGAGGCAGGTTTCTCTGCTCTGCTCTGTAAACCTATTGATTACTGCATACTACCAGGTTAGGGTGCCGGCCTCCCTTGCCCCTCCCTAATGCAGTTCTTTAAAGAAAAAAAACTGCTTCCTGTTAAATGACAAAGTGATTCTTTTACGCAGTATGGCAACAAATCAAATCTAAAATTTGTGTTGTGTGCTCGCTGCACCAAAATCGTCTAAAATAAAAGCAGAACGTGAAAGGTAAAATAAATTTGGGGATTACATGCAAGATGGGCTTCACAGGCCTCTCTCCATGAGAAAATATGATGGAATATTTAATATTAGTGTGGCGCTTCCTCTTACCATCCATGTTCTCCCGGTCCCTAATGTGCAGCATGTTGCAGCTCGTGTCCTCCCAGCTCAGGTCTGTCTCGGGCCGGTAGGGATCCAGCCTGGAATTGGCATTCCTGCGCAGCTTGGGGCTGGACGACACGACGCAGGACGCGGTGTTCCCCATGGTGCCTCCCCGTGAACTCCCCGCCTGCGTCCAGTTTGAAGGTTTCGCTGCCCCGCGGCTGGTGCTGGCACGGGTAGTGGGGGTCGCCCTCTTCCCCCGCTGGCACCCAGAGAGGAGCGGGGCTGGGGTGTTGGGTCCGGCCGCCCTCAGTGGCTAGAAGCCAGGCACAGTCATGGGCAGAGCCTGGGACGGACGGGAGAGGGGCTCCTCCCTTCTCAGCTGCACATTCTTTGCCGGCAGGCACCCCTGCAGCCTCAGCCTCCGCCCGGGGATACTGCTGCTGCTTGCATGGGAAGCAGGCAGCGGCGCCCTAACGCTCCCCACCCAGGGCGGTCTCCATCAAGGAAACAGGAGGCAGCATCACGGGCACCGGCAGCCACAGCTGGGGGGAGGGGAGGCTTTTTCTGGCGTAGCGTCTGTACAGCAAAGTCCCAGCAGTCGAGTGGTCCGTCAGTTTTGTTTTCGATAACAATAGTTTGGGCATTTGAAGTCCGCAATGGTAAAAGTAAAAAAGTAAGTTCCAGAATGTAAAGTGACCTTGAATGAAAAGCTATCACTGATCTTCAATGTCAGAAATGACGTGCAACTCGGAAACTATGGAGGCAGCATTGCGGGCACCGGCGGCCACAGCTGGGGGAGGGGAGGCTTTTCCTGACGTCGCGTCTGTGGCCGCGGCAGGCATGACGCGAGTTTTCTCTTTTAGCCTGTCCTTTTCAGACTGGGCGCCCCGACTTCCTGCTGGGGTAAAAGGTTCCTTATCTCCTTACCGGGCCATCTGGACCCATAAAGAAGATAATAAAACATTTACTTCAGCAGTAAGTCAAGGAACCCAATCTGAAAAGGACAGGCTAAAAGAGAAAACTTGCGTCATGCCTGCCGCAGCCACAGACGCGACGCCAGGAAAAGCCTAAAAGGTCCTAGTGATGGAAAAACGTCACTAGGACCTCTTCTCCAATGGCTGGCCACCGTTTAGGAGGCTAGCCAGATTCAAAATACTTTATTTGGTTAAAAAACAAATAATAACCATAAAAGTAGCATGAAAAGATACAATTTACAAAGGGGTCAAGTAATCATTATATAAGATCACACAGAAAAAAGCACCAAAATTAAGTACATATATGCAGCAACATAAAAATTAATTCATTTGAATCGATTTACGACACTTAAAAGCTGATTTAAAAAATTCAGCAAGTGAAGCTACCATAAAAACAGTTTCCATTTTCTGACACTCTAAAAACGCTAAGCGACATCTGTATACATTTAAATTTTTAAGAATAGGGATGATAAGTTTCTTTCGGAAAAAAGTATAAAATTTACAAAAGAATAAAATATGTATATCAGATTGTGGGGACACATCATCACATGGACAAAAACATAGATCTTTTGACCAACAATTCATTACAGGAAAAGATAATAACCTAAAAACAATGTTAAGTCTAAACCGGGTTAAAAGGAAACGTTCATGATTGGACATATACAATGATAAATATGGCTGTAATTTCTCTCCACATAAAATATCCTGGTGGGCAGAAACAGTCTTTTTCCTCGCCTCCTCTAAATATCTTTTGTCCCTGAGATAGGCAATACACAAATTTTTCAGGTCTCTTCTTGATATGTATGCCATTGATAACGGATTCTCGAAGTATTGGGGACAGCTTAATTCTTCGAGGAAGTTTCTGACATAGCAAATCCATTTAAAGTCATTAATGTTGTCCAATACTAAAATGTCCTTTACAATGGCCCGGTTAACCACACATTCATCATTTGTCCAAACCCTGTGCCAAAGAAGGATTGGCTGAATCTTAATCGTATCGGTAACATAAAGCATTCCTAATTCAGCATGGCATATCATAGTCGCAGTACTTTCAGGCACGGACAAAATGTGGCGTAAAAACTTGTTTTCCATAGTCTGAATTGAACTAATATTTGAGTAACCCCACAAACCCGATCCATAGGTGGCTACAGCGAAACAAGTCGCCTTATAAATAGTTAAAATTTCCTTTATGGGTTTTTTTCCTAATTTTTTCATAAAACATTGTAGGGCCATGATAGTTTTGGAAAATAACAGAGATCTAGCATAAATTGCTGTAGTCCATGAGCCGCTTTCATGGAACAAAATTCCCAGATATGGGAAGGTGGAGGTCTTTTCTAAGGGATTGGAATTTATAAAAATTGGCTTTAGATGCTAGCTTGTTCTTGACCCACAATACATAGACAAAGTTTTGGAACAATTAATTTTCAAGTCTAAGCCAAGCATGAAACTGTTAAAAGATGTAACCAGAGTTTGTAGTGCCATTGGGGTGCGTGCCATCAGAACAGCATCGTCAGCATACATCAGGGCAGGGACAGGCCTCCCACCCACCATAGGCATGTCCCTACCCTCCTGCACGAGGCAATTCTCCAGACCATTTATGTATAACAAAAATAAAAAGGGGGCTAAAACGCACCCTTGGCGTACACCCCGACCAATCCCAAATTGTCTACTGCATTCTCCATCTTTCCCATATCGGACACTTGCAGTGGCCCCGGAATATAGATCTCTCAAGAAGCATATAATAGCATTGTCTACCCCCAGTTCGGCCATAATCGCCCACAATTTACTGTGTGACACACAGTCAAAAGCTGACGATAAGTCAACAAAAGTGAGGTATAGACGTTGTTTTTTAACCCTTATATACTTCTGTTGCAGGATAAACAAATGTAATCCTTGCTCTATAGTCCCTAAACCCCTTTGGAACCCAAATTGAAAATCACTTAACACCCCGTTGTCTTCTGCCCAGCTTTGCAACTTAACTAAAACCACTCTCCCCAAAATTTTTATAGAAGAGTCCAATAAAGAAATGACGTGCAACTTGGAAACTATGGAGGCAGCATCGCGGGCACCGGCGGCCACAGCTGGGGGAGGGGAGGCTTTTCCTGACGTCGCGTCTGTGGCCGCGGCAGGCATGACGCGAGTTTTCTCTTTTAGCCTGTCCTTTTCAGACTGGGCGCCCCGACTTCCTGCTGGGGTAAAAGGTTCCTTATCTCCTTACCGGGCCATCTGGACCCATAAAGAAGATAATAAAACGTTTACTTCAGCAGTAAGTCAAGGAACCCAATCTGAAAAGGACAGGCTAAAAGAGAAAACTTGCGTCATGCCTGCCGCGGCCACAGACGCGACGCCAGGAAAAGCCTAAAAGGTCCTAGTGATGGAAAAACGTCACTAGGACCTCTTCTCCAATGGCTGGCCACCGTTTAGGAGGCTAGCCAATGGAGAAGAGGGGCGGGGCTTAACCCTCGCTAGTGAAACTCTCCCTAAAATATAAAATCTCGCGAGCTCTACTGCGCATGTGCGCAGTACGCCACGCGAGACCTAAAAACCCATATTTCAATGGAAAACACTGTGTCTGCAGAACCATTTACCAGAATAGGCATGACAAACAGCAACGTGTTTACATTTGCCTGTACAACCCCTACACTTACGTCAGACAAGCAAAACTGTTTAATGAATGAGCCAACATGTTACCAATGACGTAGCGATCGAGACCTTGGCTTTCCTTTAACAAATCGTTGCAAGCTGAAGCTTGCAGTTTATTCCAGCTGTTTTTATTAATGTGAATCAGGACTGCGACTACCAGAATGCACTAGGTGGCTAAGAAAGCATGGATCCCATAGTTAGTGACATAGAGTCACCTAGTGAGGCAAAATCGTGCAATTTTGATGGAAATACTATATCCAGACTGCAAACAAGAAGTTGTTCTCCCACCGCAATATCTCTATAGTGGATGGAATTCTGTCAGATTTAACTCTTCCTACATAAATAGGATAATTTGCCACTACCATCGTCACGTCACGCCTCAAGTTTGCTGTAGTAAGGCTGCGGTACGTTCCATACTCAAATAAAAATACATTTTTAAAAAAGCACAAAGAAGCCGCCGATGGTAATGGCTTGGCCACTATCCCTTCTGTTTGTGCCCCCCTCTGTCCCTCCAAGACTTGGAACCTCCCAGTCTGCGCCCTCCCAGGGCAGCTAACCAGGAGAGGACTTGTGAAGGTGAAAGGCTTTTGAAGCCTTAGGCGGAGGCAGTGGGAAAAGGGAGGGAGAACATAAAAGAGACAAAAACCCCGGATAAAAATGAAATAAAAAGTGGCTGTCTTAAACTGTAATTGCACTCCTCTGTGGAGCATGCTTTCAGATATATAGTGATTTACCATGGGCTCCGACCACAAATCAGGTCTTGAGAAACACTTGTGCTGTAATCTCATCATGGCCTGCTTTCACAGCAAGCCATAAATCACCGGGCCTTTGTTATCATAGGCCTCCATGAGCGCCTCCGCGACAGGCCATGGATCCTGGGTATATAATCCGGCCTGCACAAACACGGGGTCGGCGCGGCCTGGAATACGCTCATAATGGCTGCTGTGCAGCTGCTGGAACGCAGGCCCGTGATGGATCTCCCCTTCCCAACCGTCGCCATCTATTCCGAGCAAATTATTACCACATAAATTTCTTGTCAACAGAAACAGCCAATTAATTAAGTTAAAAATTTACTCCTGATCCCATCTACAAACCAAATAGAAGTGCCAGGCAATTTTCCAGTTGCTGGATATACGGCAGGTCAGTTTAATGAATAATTGTTAACTTTGTCATAAACTCCGAGGTAGGCCGATGGTATCTGGGGCGAGGGGGGGGGGGAGAACCCGCAGCGAGATAAAAGGCTTTGACACATTTACACAAAACAGGTTATTGCGGAATCTGAAGGCTGCCGTCTGCGTGCGGAAACACATATCCAATTTCTGCAAAGGTTCGGGGGTGAGACGGAGGTCGGCGGGCTCCGTTCTTTACAATGAAGGTCGTCGAAGGGTGTTTGCTGATAACGCCGTGTGCACTGTGCAAAGGGCAGCCGAAAACCACTGCATGTTCACAAGAATTGCACACATAACCGATGCTCATACTACTTGTTTTTATAAAGCGCCTAATACTGCACTTGTCCTAAAAAACAGAAATGGGGGGCGCTGACGTCACGACAGGAAGTGACGTCACGAAAGTTGGCTTGCACCATCAGACTCATTGCCTCCCCTCGCTCACCCCTCAGATGCAATTGCATCAGAGAAGCCAGCGCGTGAGCAGCGTTCTGAATGAGCTCTGATCTCACCCCAAAGAGGCCAAAGAGTGAATGTGTGGCTCCATTTTCTCCAGTTATCGAGCTCCCGGTAAAATAAGTGGGGGGACACCGTCCACCCGCGTGGTACCCCGACTCAAGCCCTGCTTGTGCCGTTCCTACGCGCTGAAAATAACAGGATTACTATAACGTGATATAAAGGTACCTAATTTACTGACCTCGGAAGGACAAACGCATGAGGGAGCTTTGCCTGGATTCTATCTAGTCACTTACAGATGATAAAAAAAAAATGGTGTCCAGTTGTTAACTCCCTGACCCATCATACTAATAGATAAGACCAGACTGGGAATTAAAATCAGCCCTGGCAAAAACATTCAAACCAGCCCCACAATCCACGGGCCATGGTTGGGAAATGGTAGTCTATCCTAGAGCCATCTGGGGAAAGAATGATGATGGGTTCAACCCAGAGCTGTGTTTTGGGGTACGTGTGGAAAAGTTTCAGCGCCTCGTCCATCATCTCTTTGTGTTTGCTTTGTTCGCCCCAAGTTGGCAGGGTATGCCCAGATGTGGGTCCAGTGCTCACTTTGCCACTGGATTCAAGCTAGCCTGGCTGATGAGGGGTGTTGCCCCGAAACCAGTCCCAGGATGCGTGTCCAGGGAAGACCTGGCTTGTCAGTTCAGGCTGATCGGTTCCCATAAGGGACAGGGTCAAGACTGATTTGCATATAGCTGGGTCTGAACTAGGGTGGCGAAGTGAACTAAAGAATGTGATGGATTCAACCCAGATTTGTGACTGGGAGTGAGTGTCTGAAAAGTTTCAGCGCTCCGTCCATTATCAACCTGTGTGTGATTTGTTCGCCCTGAGTTGGCAGGGTATGCCCAGTCATGGGTCCCTTGCTCCCTTTGCCACTGGATTCAAGCTAGCCTGGCTGATGAGGGCTGTTACCCCGAAACCGGTCCCAGGATGCTTGTTTCCAGACCTGGGAAGACATGGCTTGACATTTGGGCTGGACTGTTCCCATGAGGAACAGGGTCAAGACTGATTTGCTTGTGGCTGGGTCTGACCTAGGGTGGTGAAGTGAGCTAAAGAATTATGATGGATTCAACCCAGATCTGGGAATGGGGGTGAGTGTTGAAAAGTTTCAACGCTCCGTCCATCATCTCTTTGTGTTTGTTTTGCCACCTGGTGAAATGCCAGAAAGGCAGTAGAGTTTTGCATCATTGCTCATTCAAATCTTGGACTCTTTCTAGAAGAATCGCCTCGAAGACCCTCATTTCGAGTGGCCTAGTTTACTGTTCGATAATCATCGAATATGAAAAATCCAATACTAAGTTTTGCGGGGAAATGAGCATGAAATGAGGATTTAGATGTTTACTGCACAATTTTCCATATGTCCAGTATTTTCACTGCATTTTTTTGTGTGTAAAAATTGGCAACTTTGACTTGCGGAATTTAAATGGGTGATGCGGATTTTATTGCATCCAGGTGAGGTCACATATTCACAACTTATAATTTATAATTCTGATGCATGGGCCACTCATTATGAGGACCTAAAAGTATAGAGGTTTTCAATTTGTATGTCCATTCAATCAGCAAACTCTCTCTGCAGTGATAACCTCTAGAAAAAGCATATCTGTCTTTGATTGCTCTGAAGGGATGACCTCTCGGAGAGCAGTGGTGTCCATTCGCCTTCAATCAACTTCCTCCCAATGGTGTCTCTCATCTAAGAGATCTAGTTCTTCTAGTCTGTTTTGGGGAAAAATATATTTTGAGTGATGAAAAGCTTTATCTCCAGAAGGTGTCAGTCACTCCAAAAAAAGGACAAACTCCATGGTATGGTGAGCATGAATGGCAAAATCTGCTGTGAAGGAGTCACTGGAAGGACAGAGGAGAGCGCGATTAGAAACGGACACGCTTTACCTTAACATCTACAGCAGCCTTCATGTAGCTCTCTCAAACAGAGGATGGTCAAAAAGCACTAATATAGTGAGCCCAGCTACAAATCTACCAGAGGAGTTTGGAGAAGCAAGAAAAAAACCAGACACATATTCATAGAAAATATTAAACAATTATTATTAAATAGCTACCTCTCAAAGTAAATGGCAAAAAATGGGAGCAACTAGAGTAAAAATTGACAATAATGGGACAAAAAAAATGAATAGCGATCTAAAGCAAAAAAAAGGATGGCCTTAATCGTTTTACTAAACATTTTAAACTTCACGCCGAGAGTAAGCAAAAAAAAAATGGGGTGATTTACAAAAACATTCATCTGATAAGTGTTAGTGCACTTGGGGGAAAAAGCACAATTTCACCATGAGTGAATCACAATGAGAATCTTGTGGTGCATGTGGGAAAAAATAAAATACAGACCTAAAAAAACTGCTCAGGGATCTGCTAGAGAGGCACACCTTACATGTATCATTCATTCAAGCGCTTCAATGTCTCGTCAGGGGTTTATGGCCATATAAAAAAACACCATAAATAAATACAATTTACAATTACACTTCACAGAAAGATGTGCTCAAACATAAAGTTCGTTTTCCCGCTTCCCCTCCAGGGTAGTCTAGCTAAGTACAGGAGCACAGGGTATGCAGGCTGGGGTGGTAATGCACAACATCATATGTTGCAGACCCCATATTCCACCACTTATGCCTTTTAAAAACCTGGACGTGTTACTTCAACTGTGGGTGTCGTGGGTAGGGAAGCAGGGGCATGCAGAACAAGCCCCCGTACACTGTGCACAAGTGGCTCATGGAAGCCAGCGTAAGGAGGGTTGGGAAGAAAAGCACTGTGCCTGAACATCACTGCCCAATCTTTGCACAGCCTGCCAGTCCCAGTCGTGACCCGTGTTTACTGAGAATACAGCAACTCAATATGCAGGGTACAGGGCGAGTCCTGCAAACCTGCCAGTCTAGTCTTGTCTTGGCACCCTTTATGGCCACCAGAGGCCCTCATTGAGTCAGAAATCTCACAAAAGCTGAAAGAACACCCTTCAGCCAGCAGTAGGGTGGAGTGCCAAAGAATGTAACATTGGAAGAGTAATCAGGCAGTGTGTGATGCCTCTTGCGATCTTTGTTGTGATGAAATCGAATCACATTTCTTTTTAGCACTTGTCACCTTTGTGACTTGGAACTTTGGTGGAAACAAGGGACAAGTTTAAAGGGAGTCCGGGATACACGGAGAAACTTCATGGCGGGCCACAGAACTGAAGTTCTTCCTTCTGGCGATGGGAATTTAGGTAGAATTTGTCCTAAGTTCTTCCCACCCCGGGCTCCTTGTTCCCAAGGGTTGGAAAGATGTTACTAGGCAGCTTTCCAGTGATTCCATACCCAGTGGGTTGGAAATCCTCCCATACTCTAGTTCTGGCAGTGTAAGGGTTCTCAGCACTTCCGTTCTGCATGGAGGCTGTTGCCTCACATAATAAGGACCCGTGTGTCTAAAACGCCGAGCGTCAGCTTCCAGCTCCCACTCTGTTGAAAGTAAAACTCTTTTAGGGCTCTTCTCTAGGGTTTCCTCTGTTCGCCTGCTAGCCTTACAAGGAAAGCCGCCAGGCCGAGTTAGTATGTCCTGAGTTCCCTCCTGACATAGATCGACCCAGCATTGAAGATAGCAGGCTCGGCTTTTAAAGGCCCCAAAGGCTGCAGTTTGCTGCAGTCCGACCTTTGAAAAACGTTAGAAATATGAGTCCAATGCCAAAGGGCTCAGGGAACTTCACTGGCTGCCAATTGAAAGCAAAGTTGTTTTTAAAGCACTCTGTCTGGCATACAAGGCCTGCTTGGAATAGGCCCACTCTATCTGATGGGGAAAATGCTATGGTACACTCCCAGAAGATGTTTGCGATCAGCATCAGCTAAGTCCATGCAAGTCCCTATGATTTGCAACCCCCCCCCCCCCCCCACGGGGAGGTAGGTGTTTTGTGCATGCCGCAGCTTTGCTGTGGAATCAAAGGCCGCTGTACCTAAGGTCCCAATCTAACTTGATCGGTTTTAGAAAGCATTTAAAAACCTGGAATTTCTCCCCCCCCCCTTTAAGATAACGGTTTTTCGTTATATTTCTAGCGATTCTGTAGTGCAGATGCCATCGCCAAGAAACCTTTGGGCATTCTCTGTGCTCTACAGTTATTAATCAAACGAAATCAAAGAGAACCAGGCCTTCGTCTCCTCAGCTTCACAAGGGGATAAGTACCCCAAACGTGTGCACAGTGGTGAAGCAAAGCGTGGCAAGAAAACACCAAACTCTCCAACTGCAGGGATTTCAGGCAACTAAACCATCAAATAAGACATTTTCTCCACTGAACTTCCACCTTTTGCAATGGTAGGCATGTAAACTATTGTTGGACTTCAAATTTCACGACTTACGTCCTAAGATCTTAATACGGCTACTGGCAGCCTTCCAGGGTGACAGATTTCAGATTGCTTATTTCCACTTGTCATTTTTTTCCAAGTGAACCTTAAAACTCAATGTCAGAATAACTTGTTGTTGCACAGCCTTAAGGCTTATCTTGGTCTTCTTTGTGAATAAAACCTATAACCACACTATGCAGGGCCCAACTGACCTGCATTGAGAGTGTCTTTTCCTAACGAATTTGACAGCCGTTTCTTTAAAAAGCCCCCCCCCCCGCTGTGTATACATGTCTTCTCAATCCCGCCAATTAAAGTCTTCAGCCAGCGTGCCCCAGCAATTGACAGAGAGGTAAAGGCCATCTCCCTCTAACGTCTCCATAGTAGAGGCATGGATTGGCCGTCTGTCACAACTTGTAAACTATTCACCAGCTCAATCATCTTTCCTTGAACCATGACCCTTCCTCCTTTCTTAAGAAACTTAAATGTACTCTTTCCTCATATTCATTCCTTAACGTCATTCATATTGATGCCAGGTCCTCCTAGAACCCCCTAGAGACACCCGTCTGTTGATTCCCTGGATTGCTCCTCTGCTGCTTCTAGTGGAGTAAGAGGGGAACCCCTCTGACATCCCTCTTCATACAGACTATATTTGGCTAAGGGTTGCCACTCCTGGATGGGGCCTCAGGCCATATAGCATAGCTGGGTCCATCATGTCCGTTCCTAGGGTTAGTACCTCTGAGGCTCCTCTGTGAACCATCCTAACACCCTTCACAATGACTATCTTGTGATTACTCCTTTGGAGCGCCTGGAGATACTACAGTGTGGGCTGCTCCTGGGAGGGCTCCTCAATGCAAGTACCATGGCTGGGTGCGTATTGCCCACTCCTAATGGCTGCTCCTCTATGGACTCCAAAGAACACTTGCTATCGAAGATTGAATAATGACTGCTCCCTTGGCATTGCAGGTTAGACTATGCTAAGTGTTGCTCCCTACGGACACTGGTGGTTCCTCTTGCATATACTGGGGCTCATTTGCATAATAGGTGCCCCATGTCGTTCTACAGAGGACCCATCACATCACGTTGTATGGCTAGCTTTGTAATGTCCCGTCCTCTGAGTTGCTCTGCTTCCCTGGATGGAATCCTAAAACTTTCTTCTGGGTAGCTGAATATTTGCTAATGATCCTTTGCCACTCCTTTGTAGACTATTCTATAGGTTGTTCCCTGCTGCTCCAGGGCGCACTCCTCAGAGTAAGTACTGTGGAGGGTTGCATAATATGTTTATCTGGTGGTTGCTCCCTACCATACCTGGGTGTGCTCCTCAGGCAAAGACTAGGCTGATCAAATAATGGCTGCTGTTTGCTGCTCCAAGGCAAATGCTGGTCACCGCATCTACAGTGGCCTGTTTAATGCCAATTTCATATAGATTGCTCCCTGATGCTTCAGGTATACTTCTCAGACCAGTTAGAATGGCTGGGAGCAACACTTAGCATAGTCTAACCTGCAATGCCAAGGGAGCAGTCATTATTCAGTCTTCGATAGTAAGTGTTCTTTGGTGTCCATAGAGGAGCAGCCATTAGGAGCAGGCATTATGCATCCAGCAATGGTACTTGCAATGAGAAGCCCACCCCGGAGCAGCAGGAAGCAGCCCACATTGTAGTATCTCCAGGAGCTCCAAAGGAGAAACCACAGGATGCCTATCCCGAGGGTTGCTCTGTTGCTGCTCCTGAGTGGATCCCTTATACCATGGCTGGTTTTATAATGCCCATTGGCATGTGTTGATTTTCTGTCAAATCCTACGACAATGTCCCGTGGGTAGCTGCATCACCCCTTTGATGCTTTGGGACAGACTATTGTATGGGATGCTCCCTGCCTTCCCTGGCTGGACTCCTCAGAGCAAATGCCATATGTATAATGTCTATGTCTATTGGTTGCTCTTTTTCACACTTGGGTGGACTCTCCAGCCAAATGATATGACAGATTACATAATCGATGCCTCTTTGTTGTTCCTGGGTAATCCATCAGAGCATATACTATGGTTGGCTATAGAATGCAGATTCTTAAGGGCGTCTCTCAACCACACTTGGGACGACCCCACAGACGTGGCATTGTGCATTGCTCACAAATCTCTCTCGGATACTTCCCCTCCGATCCTTCATGCCATCATTCCCCGCTATTTTCCTAAAAGGCCACTGCGCTCTGAGAAGAAACATCTTGCCGTTAATCCCAGTGTGAACCGAATGCGAAGTGGGGGCAAGCGTTTCTCCGCGATTGCGGCGAGGTGCTGGAACCTTCTCCATATTCGGCTCGAGCCCAACCATTTACGGTTCCGCAAATATCTAAAGACTCTGCTGTTCCCCTGAGCCGGCTGGCCTGCTTCATTTTATGCTTGTCTCCAGCGCTGGGAGGCCTCTGGTAGCCATGCGCTTTACAAGTGTACACTCACTGACTCACTCACGTACACTACAGCTGCTCATATAACGATCACTTTCATCCCTCTTTGGTGGCCCCCATGTGAGCATATACAATGCGTAGCTGCATAATGTCCATTCCTATAGTCTGCTCTTCTGGCAGTCCTTATAGGGCTTCACTTCTGGGTACTACTTAAGCCAATAGTCAATGTATGTGTAAAATGTTTCACAGAGACTTATCCAGAACGGATAGCTATTTGGCACACGTTTTCCTTACACTTTTCTCCCAGACTCATATGCAAGCTCAGATAGAGACTTGCTGCAACATTTTCTGCCACACGCTTCCCACACAGGTCACATCACACTCACACATACTCTATCCATTCAATGACTAACATGCAGGTCTTAAGCGTCCTATCTCTCATTCCTTTTCACTTCAAATTTGTGCTTAGACAGAACCTCAAAACACAATAAAGGCACAACTCTGGCCCTCAAGCACAACATCAAAACATGACATTTATAGTTCACCTGACAGACACACTCTTCCATCCGTAGGTTACCAAGTTAGTGCCTAGCTACCCCGCCTGCAAATGGGGTGAGTCAATCTAGTCAGCAACACTTCAAAGTTTTCCAATTCTATGTGAGAGTGAATGAATGAATGAAGGGAGACTTATACCGCGCAACTTAGCCCAAGGGCATCAAGGCGCCAAACAGATCAAATAGTCTAAGAGTAGCTAATCTATTGAAGTTTTTCTTCAAATTCTGAGTTTTGCAGTCCTGCTGGCCCATTCATAAAATTATTAGAACCACAATTCCCTGACTGTAAAGTAAACGCATGGACTGGATGAGCTTCGCAATCATGGACCTGGGACACATGAGCACTACTCATCAGGTGTATGAAGCGCTATATAAATGGAACTACAGTGCTATACAAGCCGCTCCCATTTGGTAGTAAAAAATCCACCATCTACTGACTCAACAGTCTAATTACTGAAAACGCTACGGGAAGGTCACATCTGCATTTAGAGTGAATTTTGCAGACACTACTACCCATTAGTTAATCTGCAGTGTCAGGAAACTTCTATATATTTCTTACCTATCCCAACAAAGTCCACTTTCAGAAAAAAGTTAATCAAAGATTTCACTAACAGTTATGAGTTATAACAATTATTGGGATGAAAAAGGTCCCCTGCCAGTCTCTGGAGAACATGTGCACCTGTCTGTTCATCATAGCTAGCTTTTTACATTTTTCTATTCCAACTGAGGCCATCATCTGTCTGCTGTACTTGCACGGTTCCTCCAAATCAAACTATGATACCAACCTAATTTTTGGCCTCTAATTTCATATTCCTTCACATTTACATACGTTTTTAAAATGTTCAATTCTGTTTTTTTATTATACTTTAATACTTTGCTAATATGATTTAATTTCCTCAAGTCATGCCACGTGGCTAGGTTAGTCCAGAGAAGAAACACTGCCATTTTACATGCACACGTTTCCTAAGTTGCCTACTTTTTCACAAAATGTCTTTTGACACACATTTGCCATCGTGACAGGGCAGGATTAGTATCTCTGAAACCACATTGCTTACAAATGCCAGTTCGTAACTACACTATCACGACACCTCGAACATTCAGTGCAGGGCCTGAACACACATTGCGCAAATGCTGTTGTTTATTATTCATCCATGAGGTGAAATGGTCATCACAGAGACAATAAACAACGTCAACCTGGCTGAATCCTCGACACGGAAGTATGCATACACACATATATTTCCGTGCTCAAATTACAGGAGTACTCTGCTGTTATTGCGAGGTCATTGCTGTGTCAGAGTCTCAGCCTAGCTAATTCCTGTTTACCCTCTGCGAGGATGGATGTCCAACTTGTGACCATGATGGAGACATACATAACTTGCCTTAAGGTAATGGGGACTTGGTTAATCTAGAAGGTGATTCTTGGCAAAAAACCCACCTTAGACAACTAGGTCAGGGAACGCATAGTAAGAGTACACTATACCCAGTACTTATATGCCAGCATATATTCACTGTTTTAGCATGATGGTGGAATGATTAATTCTTTTCACTGTCCTTAAATTGCTAAACACTTATCTGCTTCAGTCTATTGATCATTGCAGAACATATATTTTATACAAGAATTACAATGGTTCAATAAATATTGAAAATGCCCCTTTGTGTGTTTCTTGTGTATCTCTCTGAATGAGAATGAGTGACTGAGCGAAAAGGTTCTCGATCTGTTATCAAGATTCTCTGGGGAGTCAGGGTTGTCATGTTCTAAGGTTGCCCTAACTATTTGTTACCTTGTTAGGGTTAGGGGTATTTATGGTGGCACTGTGAGCTAGCAGGTCTTTAGGCCAACATATCCTCAGGGAGTGTGCAGAATCAGTCTGGCACTGTCCCGTTTATGTTGTCCAACAAATGAACAGTTCCTACTAAAAAGTGGAAACTGTACGACAGTCACTGCGCTCTCACTAGATGTTGCAGACCCCAGGTTAAGAACAGCTAGCTTAGGGAGAGTACCCTGCCTTTTCCCAACACATTTTTCACAGGATAACAAGTTGTAAGACGAGCAGCATCCCTTTCTTTTGTAGCTTTGTTTAGGGGCACTCTAAGCAGGAGACTCTCAGTCCCAACCCACCTTCCAGCTAAAGCCTTGCAACAAAGAACTTGGCTGCACCAGACCGAGTGAAATACACAACTACTGACGGAAACTTTGCTATAAAGATGGGACAGAAACTTACAGCCACGGTGCCAAGTTTTCTATTCCAGAATTAATCGCTTCCACATGAACGAGATGTTCTGTGGGGCATGGGTAACGAGCCGATGGCGACGGACGTGTGAGCTTGGAGCTCCGCACCGGCCAAGCTCATTATCCTGCTTACAATCTCTACTACCTCGGATCCGGGGGCATGTGCATGGCCCCACCAAGACTGACGGTGACTGGCCCTGTTCCTGGATGGCTCAGAGTCCCTGGGGAGCCATGCAGACAGAGTGAGGTGGACGCAGAGGAGCCGACCCAGAGTCCCCCAAGATGGAGCGATCGCTACTCCGGAGAGCTCGCAACGGAGGGCGTGAGGTGATACGGACGTCGGCAGGCTTGCATTTGATGTGCTAAGTCACCAACTGCGTACTCAGAACCAACATCGAGAGCCACACAGGCAGAGCACAAGTAACTTTTAGTTTTCCCGATGTGGGGAGCTGGGTGCTGGGGAGAGACCTGTTACCGCAGTCCAGGGGCTCGTGAGGCAAGATCGGAGTGGTGACCCATGTTTCCACCAGAGCCCTGTTGGTTTAAGGGGTATCTGACGCAGGCCGCCCTCAGAATCCTGCTGATCGGACCGACTGGGACTGAGATCGCCGCCATTTCCCTGACTGCCGCAGTGAGTGCCCGTCTAGTGGAGAGCTACTAGACTTCCTGATCCTGGGAGTGGTGAAGGGGCCTCCTGGTAACGGTAGCGAACTGGAGGAGGGGTAAGACTTGGTGCCGTAGCTGGATGGTGTGCTACTGTGCCCATTGAAGGTAAGAGACTTGCGCTTGGAATTGCTTCCCCCTTGGGGCCCTGCGTCTTGCCCTGTGGTGGGGGACCTCCGGACTGTGACCCCATACCTTGTGGTGGAAAGAGACTTGGCCCTGTGAGATACTGCCGAACTGATGGCCCGATTGGGAGAGAGCACTGCTGGGTGTGCGAATGCCCAGGCCCCAAGATTCTTTGTATTGGTGCGCAGCACTGCTTGCTGAGGGAGCGTTGGGGTGCGCGCCCTTGTTGGTACTGAAGAAACGGCTATTGGAGTTGCAGAGGGTGGCGGAATGGGTAAGCTGGAACTCGCAGCACTGCATGACCACTCAATAGGAGCAAAGGCTAAACATGATCCCCACCTTGGAGTCTGTTACAGCAACTCACGTCTCACTCCAGAGCTATGGGTTTAGGAGCTGTTACCCTTCAGAGTCTGGCTGGTGACGCTACATCCTGGTACTATGGGGAAACCGAGAGGGAAACAGATGGGGGCACCCCTGGACCCTGAAGACTCGGCGTTGAACCGCAGCCCGCAGGATTCCCCAGAGCCCCCAACAAAGAATCTGGTCCAGCAACAGTTAGCCCAGATTTTGCAGGCGATAGCGGACACTCTCCACCAGGACATTGCAAATGTGGGGTGGGGCTGGGGCGCCTCCGCATGGAACACACTAAATTGGCTGATCGGGTGAAGCAAACGGAGGTGTCCCTAGAGAGCATGGCACAGGCTCAGCAGTCCCTCACTGCCCAGATGGGCGACATCACCCACAGGGTTCAAGTATTGGAGAAAAGATTGGAGGATGCCGAAGGCTACAATCGCAGAAATAATGTACGCCTGCTGGGCCTGCCAGAAGGAGTGGAAGGGTCTAACATGATTGACTATATGGAAAGCTGGCTTTGTGATGTGGTGGCACCATATGGATTGACTCAGTTCTATACTCTGGAGAGGGCGCACAGGGTCCCTGCCCGCCCACCGGCGCCGGGGAGGCCTCCTCGGCTGGTGGTCGCTCGCATGCTTCTTTATAAGGACAGAGAGTTCCTGGTGCAAAAGGCACGCACCTCAGGGCCCTATATTGTGGACAATTGTAAAGTATCACTGTCCCTTGACTATACATTGGACATCCAGCGCCGCCGCACCTCTTTTCTGGCGGTCTAGAGAGCACTAAGCCATGAAGGGCTGCAATACTCTTTGATGTTTCCGGCACAGCTGCGAATAGTTTTAGATGGCAAGACTCACTTTTTGCGAGGACCCTAAGGAAACGTGGGACTGGTTTGAATCCTACAAAACTGGCCACGATCCAGCGGGGTGAGGAAATGAACCAGGCATGGAGGAGCCTGCGCTTGCGCAGATCGAGGCGCACAAGGCGTCGATGAACTGTCTTGCAGGCACCAACTGTGTACCAGACGGAGAAGGAGAGGTCGGCTGCATTACAGGCAGTATCCGAACTATTTCAAGATCGCCAACAATCGTCTGCAGTAGACCCTGGGTCGGAGAAGGGGTCAGACGATTCAGCATCTAAAGAGTCTAATGCTGACAGTGTTATAATGCCGCTTGTTACCCCGGGAACAGCTGATGAAATTGTCTGACTGTCTTGTGGCCTTGTGATGATTTTGTTTCGCTTCTTTTCTCCCTCCTTTTCTACTAATTGTTTGGAAACCTTAACATGCTGATGCTGTATTGCCCTTATTGCATTACTGGGCTACAGGAGGGGTGGGGCGGTTTTATCTCAGGTGTGGTTCGCCCTCGTATGCGGGGCATTGTCTTCTGTTTGGGGCATTGCGCTGATCTGTTAACAGAAACTTAGCGAGGTACCGTCGGTTCACAGCCGCTTCCCCCATTGGTCCTCTGTAGCTACTAGAGGGTTTGTGAGTTTAGTTAGTTGGGATGGGGACTAGTGTTCTAGTACCTGTTCTGGGGAGGGGCAGTTGGTGTTTTTCTGATGGTTGTGGTCCAGCTCTGAGTCCAGTTTCAGGTAATCCTAGTTTTTGCATATTTCCCCAAGGCTGGTCCAGCCACAGTCTTTGATAGTTTTAGTCAGAAGTAGGTTTTGGCTGAGAACTCCCTCAGAGGAACCCAAAACAGAGGCATAAAATAGGAGTAAGCGCCCCCGTTCAAATACCACTTAACGTGTTGGGGTAACATCCCTCTGGGAAGTATGGAGTGGGGAAGAGGTGATGGAGCAAGGTTTCATACGTACAGAAACTTGCTTGTACTCAACCCTCTCGAAATAACCTGTAATATATTAACTAATATGTTGTGTTAACTAATATTTGCATTTCACTACATATTTAGAAAGCTGGGGAAGCTTGCGTATGTGCTTTTACTAACAGTAACTCTAATGCATTAAAATGGTCGCTGCAATGAGGGAATTTCACTGCGCATGCGTCTGTCACACTTACGTGGTGTGACGTCTTATCTGTTTTGGTGGGAAATCTTTGCTTCTGCGCGCTAGTGCCAGAAATGGCCGTTTCAAATCTCACATGCTAATGCTCATGCTCCAGCTTGTAGTAAGCTTGTTCGTGTTGCTTAATCATTAATGCAAAAGTTAAAATTAAGTAATGTTATGTTATAAGCTGTTTTGTAACGCGCTCAATTACTACCGGAGTATCCTGGCGCGATATACCGCTGGGGAACCCGTCCTGGCTTTCCCTGTGGGATGGTCCCTACTGGGAGTCCCCAAGGTGAAGCCAGGCATCCCCGGCATTGACGGGGCCGTTGTGGAGATTAGGCAAGCTAATGCCCAGAGTTGCCGAGTGGGACCCCTGGTTAGAGTAGGCACGGAAACGAGAATTATCGAGTCCGCTGACCCTGGTCCACGACCCTGCCGCGTCGGGAATTGAACCCTGGTCCCGGGCCGACTCCTGCTTCTGGGTCTGCCGCCTCTAACCAGTGAGCCACACCACCCCAATGGGGTTAGAATAGAGATAAGTGGTATACAGTGCATTCATTTATTTTTGTATTCTAATGTGTTTTTTCTTTGACTTTGTTACTAGCTCGTATTTGGGCCTGAGGGGTGTCTTGAATCGCCATTTTGAATGTGCACTGCACATGTGCCGGGAGAAACGAGAGACATCGAGCATTGAAACTGTGCCAGGGATTGTCTTACCCGCGATGCGCCTGAGAACCTCACCCCATGACCTGGGAAAAGGAAGAAGACTGACAAAATGTTTCAACATATTGGTGGGCGGAATAAAACCATGAGAAAATAAATTATGGGTGGGAACTTGATCAATTCAAGTCAATTGGGATGATCTCATCTTAGTATGGTGTGATGACCTCTCCTCGTCTTTCTGACCAATCACTGAAGGGGAAACACATAGATTTGCAACATTTAGGGGTGGTACATTGCCCTCGAAATGGTATAACTAAGGTAGGTTTAGATAGAGAATTTGTTCAACTTGTCCGAATAGCTGACCTGTCACTGACCCAACGCACTCAATAGGCGACCGAGAGCAGAGGTGCTGGCGGAGTACTCAGTCAGAAGAATCGATTACCCAATCGGGGTACTAATAGGCTTTTCCTAGAGAGACGGGTGTGACGCTGGCGTTGCACTTAGAGGAGGTCACCTGTCCTGATCTGCACCTGTCTTGTCTTGTGGGCACCTGATTAATCGGGAGCCTGCCCCTGGTCTTTTGTCCTAGCCCATGGCCAGGATTGGTCATTGCACCATTCTAGGTAAATATAATCCATGTGGTATGTCCTTGTGCTATTTCCCTTTCTCACCCTTCCCAGGTACCAATGTCTAAAGGTGTTACTGTGATTTCTTACAAACTTTATGCCCTACTGGGCATATTCTTGCTTGTAAAATTCTTAGTCACAAGATTGTGGCTTTTCTCACTTTGACTCCGAAAACGTTTCATAGATAAATCTTTTTAAACTTTTTTCCAGAGTCTGTGGTTTATTACAGGAAAGGTAAATATATTTACAGATACTGCCTATTTAAACTCAACTCCTTTTTCGATCCCTAGGACTTATAGTAAAGCTGACAAAGATTGGTAAGTCATGGTTTAGAGGTATAAGTCTTAAAAGGACTCAAAGTACTGAGAGGGTGATTAAATTAGTAATTAGTTAGGCAGGACGGCTAGTTCAAAGTGTGAATGTTATATGGGCCCAGGTGAGTATGGTAATATTGAACTAGTTGGTCCCTGCGCACTCTATCAGAGGTAGCAGCTGTCCCTGCTCTACAAAGTGACCCTCTCTCTACTATCCTGCATTCCATTGACTCTAGGCCACTGCAAATGCCGCTGTCTGGCAGGCTCTCTCTAACCTTCATCTTTTGTACCACACTCGCTCAGGAAATTCAAAATGGATTCCTGGCTGTGGCAGTTAAACACAGCCCGCATGGCTGCCACACATGAACATGTTAAACAACCATGCAATATTCATATCGCATAGCAATGTAGCAAAGGACACGGTTGATGGGGACTGAAAGACCAATTTAAATAGGAATTTAAATAGGAAAGGTTAGTTGGCTACATTGAGATTGGAGATGACATATAAAGAGGCCTGTTCTACTACCAGGACCAACATGCTGCTACCAGTGACAGTCCTCCTGAGCCCCACAGTAATTGAGTTAAAAAAGCACGTGCATGGAGTTCCTTTTTGCCCTATGGAGCACTAAGCTGAGCTCTCGTTCTCACTCCATGTCACAATAACCCTAAGTGTACACACAAGATTCTCATCTCCGCTGAGGTCTAAAAATAGAAAACCCATCCAGAACACTCAGGGCAGAGGTGTACACCATCTTGAGCCAATCGAGGAACCTTTTCTGTCCCAGCACATTTCTTAAACAACAATACCATAAGCCACTTAAGAAAATCTCATTGTGTAAGTAAATTAAATAAATCAAAGAACACAAACCGGATCTCAATTACAATCGACATGATATGTAAGATTTTCAGGCTAACAACGTGACTTCTTGCACCTCATCACCAAAATCTAATGGGAACACAGAAGGAACAAGGCAACCATCCAGAAACAGACATGGCTTTGATGGACAGTCAATCCAAGCAATGGTAAACCAAGAAAAATACATAAGAGCCAATGTCTGAAGGGGGATGGGCCAAAGCTCACTATCTCTCTACTTAGTATTGTACCTTTTTAAAGAATTGCTAATAAGGCAGCCAATGTTGTTTGTATCCAGACCACAAAAGAGCACACTGTGGCAGGGAGAATATTTCTTTATATTTACAACATCTACATTTGGTTAAAAATCTAATTACAGGAAGCAAACGTTGAACAATCAGAGCATCTGCATGGAAATTAGTTGTGTACAGAGTTTTAGCAGCATCTTCCTGAGTGCACAGAGCTGTTCACTCTGTTTGATGTCATCATGTAGTCTTTCCATAATTTGGCTGAACGGATTTACCCAGCAGTCACCCAATCCCACATCATCCCTGCCCATTAGGATTCTAGACTCAAAACCTTTCAAACAGGATCTTGTGCACCCACATGTTAGCTAATACGAGTTAGTCTTCCAAATAGTCCTACAATACACAAATTAGCAAGTGGTTTATACAAGAGTCCAAACCAACGCCCTTTATGTTACCCGGGCTCAACGTTTACCACTGGACAACCTTTAAAACATTCTGACTTACAGAAGGATGGAAATCCAAACACATAAAACTGATTTGTGGAGGTTTTTTTTTTGTTTTTTTATGAAGCACGAACTAGACCCAGAGGTATCAGAGTGCTTTACATGAGCACCAGTTACATTACAGACGGACACATTCATTTTTGTTAGGCACGGGGAGATTAAGGGATTTGCCCAGCATCACAGAATGTTGAGCGTCCCTGCCTGACTCGAACCTGGTTCCCCAGCTCCGAGGTCGACCACCCTAACCGTTAGGCCACATTCTCTCCCCAAGTGTTTCTGTATCCTACTAATGATAGAGGATGCCATGCAAATGGTCATACATAACACAACATACCATAATCCCTATTAAACAAAAAACAGCTCCTCACTACAACTTGATTTTAGTATTTTGGCATACCAAGCAACAAAGAGGGCTAGATTTAGAGAAGAGAGGGGATATATATATATATATATATATATATATATATATATATCCCCTCTCTTCTCTAAATCTAGCCCTCTTTGTTGCTTGGTATGCCAAAATACTAAAATCAAGTTGTAGTGAGGAGCTGTTTTTTGTTTAATAGGGATTATGGTATGTTGTGTTATGTATGACCATTTGCATGGCATCCTCTATCATTAGTAGGATACAGAAACACTTGGGGAGAGAATGTGGCCTAACGGTTAGGGTGGTTATATATATATAACAAACGAAGAAGCACCAGACTTGGAGAGCCCTACGCCAAGTGTTAATGTTCATTTCATGCCAGGCAGTCCCGCTGTCACTCACTTCAAGTTCAGAGATTAATTAGCCAGCATTTCCTAACGCGTTTCAAGCGTCCATGCGCCCTTGTTCACAGGTGTTGGCCGATGGGTGTGAGCAGCAATACGCCTTCAAACATCCCTAAATAGTCCCGCCCAGCTGGGCGTATCAGCATAGTGCATGCTGGGATATGAAGTCTATTGACAAGGTATGTACCTGTGGCTGCCGTCACTCCATCAAATTCAATACCACAGTGGGTTTCTGTACCTGTTACGAGTGGCTGCAGGGCTGTGATTATCCCTTCGGCAGGAAAACACAAGGCTCCATCTGCGTCTGTAATCACCACGCTGGACCCGCTAGTCAGCGGTGGGGCACCTCCGCGACCCCGGCAGGCCGCAATTATATGACAAACGAAGAAGCACCAGACTTGGAGAGCCCTACGCCAAGTGTTAATGTTCATTTCATGCCAGGCAGTCCCGCTGTCACTCACTTCAAGTTCAGAGATTAATTAGCCAGCATTTCCTAACGCGTTTCAAGCGTCCATGCGCCCTTGTTCACAGGTGTTGGCCGATGGGTGTGAGCAGCAATACGCCTTCAAACATCCCTAAATAGTCCCGCCCAGCTGGGCGTATCAGCATAGTGCATGCTGGGATATGAAGTCTATTGACAAGGTATGTACCTGTGGCCGCCGTCACTCCATCAAATTCAATACCACAGTGGGTTTCTGTACCTGTTACGAGTGGCTGCAGGGCTGTGATTATCCCTTCGGCAGGAAAACACAAGGCTCCATCTGCGTCTGTAATCACCACGCTGGACCCGCTAGTCAGCGGTGGGGCACCTCCGCGACCCCGGCAGGCCGCAATTATATGACAAACGAAGAAGCACCAGACTTGGAGAGCCCTACGCCAAGTGTTAATGTTCATTTCATGCCAGGCAGTCCCGCTGTCACTCACTTCAAGTTCAGAGATTAATTAGCCAGCATTTCCTAACGCGTTTCAAGCGTCCATGCGCCCTTGTTCACAGGTGTTGGCCGATGGGTGTGAGCAGCAATACGCCTTCAAACATCCCTAAATAGTCCCGCCCAGCTGGGCGTATCAGCATAGTGCATGCTGGGATATGAAGTCTATTGACAAGGTATGTACCTGTGGCCGCCGTCACTCCATCAAATTAAATCACCCCTGTTTGTGAGTTGCCCTTTCTTTGGTGTCGGATACTTTCTCGACAGACAACGGGACACCTGCGTTATCTCGCAGATTGGAGGAGATAACGCAGGTGTCCCGTTGTCTGTCAAGAAAGTATCCGACACCAAAGAAAGGGCGACTCACAAACAGGGGTGCAGCTCAGAACGAGAGATTTTTCCTCGATTTTATATATAAAAAGACCTGCTGGCCGGTATGAGAATCCCGGCCTCTGCATGGTCTCAGTGTTGGTGTGTTCAACAAACTTTGCAGTGGTAAATTACTATAGCCCTGAAGAAATTGCCTACAAAGTCGTGAAAGGCAATGAAACATGTCGGCTTGGTCTAATTGGTATGCATGTCTAGCTACCAACCCTGCTTTTTAATTAGGTAGGTGGCA
This sequence comes from Lissotriton helveticus, assembly GCF_964261635.1. NCBI lineage: Eukaryota > Metazoa > Chordata > Amphibia > Caudata > Salamandridae > Lissotriton > Lissotriton helveticus. The sequence goes on along the minus strand of NC_136065.1, from coordinate 906,122,233 downwards.
CGAAAATAAAGAATAAAGTAGTAGTAATCGTGCACGCCTCTACATTTTTACTCTCACTTCCTGTCTTTTGTTTTCACTGCACTCATATTTTGTTTTTGAACACATTCACCTTTGGCCTGATGACCGCCGATGATGAGAACAGGGCATACTTGGTGAGTACCTTTCAGGTATCCCGATGGTGGTTCGCCCGTGAGGGGTCATCTTGCCTGTGCACATTTTTCTTTGCAGCAGTATTCGCTACTGTGGGGTGTTTTCTTTGAGACTGTCGTAATTGGGTTTTGAGCGTTTTTTTAAGAGGCAATACACGTTGTACTCTCTACCCCTATTATCACTAAATGAAGGGGAGAATTTTGTAAAATTGCAATAAGAGTTACACGTCGGAGTTAATGTACAATTGCCTTGTGAGGACCCAGTCATTGTTGTACTTCCAATGAGTCAACCAAATTTCAGTGAATGCACCCCCTGACTGTTACTGGTACACATTTACCCTGTATCAACATCTCGGCACCAGTTCCTGCAAGACTGCTCCAACATTTGGCTATCTTTGTCTATAAAGACTCCTGTTTGAACTCAGTACACTCATTGATGAGGGGTCCGCCCAGGCCCGCCCAAAGACCGACAGAGTTAAGATTTAACAAGGGACTAAGACACAGTAAACAAGCATTGGAAATGCAATAGGTCTCGCAATAACGCGAGTCTGAACTATTAGCATTGTAAATGATAATGCCCTTTATTTTTGCGTTCTGGTTTTTGGAACATAAATAAAAGGCTTTGTCATTTACAAGGCCTATAGCTTAAGTATGCGTTAAAACGAGACCTATTGCATTGCAATGGTGGTGGTGCTGCTGAGTTTTCTCTTAATCTGCACTCTGAATCTGCACTCTGAATCTGCACTCACAATCTGCACCCTGAATCTGCACCCTGAATCTGCACCCACAATCTGCACCCACAATCTGCACCCACAATCTGCACCCACAATCAGCACCCACAATCTGCACCCACAATCAGCACCCACAATCTGCACCCACAATCTGCACCCACAATCTGCACCCACAATCTGCACCCACAATCTGCACCCACAATCTGCACCCACAATCAGCACCCACAATCAGCACCCACAATCAGCACTCTGAATCTGCACTCTGAATCTGCACTCTGAATCTGCACTCTGAATCTGCACTCTGAATCTGCACTCACAATCTGCACTCTGAATCTGCACTCTGAATCTGCACTCACAATCTGCACTCACAATCTGCACTCACAATCTGCACTCACAATCTGCACCCACAATCTGCACCCACAATCTGCACTCACAATCTGCACCCACAATCTGCACCCACAATCTGCACCCACAATCTGCACGCACAATGTGTGAGTGGCGTTGCGTGTGTGAGTGGCGTTGCGTGTGTGAGTGGCGTTGCGTGTGTGAGTGGCGTTGCGTGTGTGAGTGGCGTTGCGTGGCTGAGTGGCGTTGCGTGGCTGAGTGGCGTTGCGTGGCTGAGTGGCGTTGCGTGGCTGAGTGGCGTTGCGTGTGTGAGTGGCGTTGCATGTGTGAGTGGCGTTGCGTGGGTGAGTTGTGTTGCGTGGGTGAGTGGTGTTGCTTGGGTGAGTGGCGTTGCGTGGATGAGTGGCGTTGCATGGATGAGTGGGGTTGCGTGGATGAGTGGGGTTGCGTGGATGAGTTGCGTTGCGTGTGTGAGTGGTGTTGCTTGGGTGAGTGGCGTTGCGTGGGTGAGTGTGGTGTTGCGTGGATGATAGTGGGCTTGCGTGGATGTGAGTGGCGTTGCGTGTCTGTAAGTGTTGCTGTGTGGGTGAAAGTGGCACAGAGCCTTTGATGTGGCCTGGCGCAGGAGAAATGCTGCTGCTGCTAATTAAATACAAGAGTGGCCGGGAAGCGGCCGGGAAACACAAGTACGGCCGGCCACATAATTAGGGGAGGAGAAGCCGCACAGCACACGCTGGGAGAAGCCCTTTGATGTGCTGTGCGGCCGCGATGCGCGCTCTGTGCTGGGGGAGGGCCATTAGCCTGAACTCGCGGCAAGATCAAACGAAGGGTGGGAGGGACATTGAGGAACAGATGGCCATGGAAGTGTATGGGCCAAAAGCGCGTGCCTGTACGTGCACTCGAAGAAAACGCCACGAAAAAAAGCGGTGGACCCACAATCTGCACCCACAATCTGCACCCACAATCTGCACCCACAATCTGCACCCACAATCTGCACCCACAATCTGCACCCACAATCTGCACCCACAATCAGCACCCACAATCAGCACCCACAATCAGCACTCCGAATCTGCACTCTGAATCTGCACTCTGAATCTGCACTCTGAATCTGCACTCTGAATCTGCACTCTGAATCTGCACTCACAATCTGCACTCACAATCTGCACCCACAATCTGCACCCACAATCTGCACTCACAATCTGCACCCACAATCTGCACCCACAATCTGCACCCACAATGTGCGAGTGGCGTTGCGTGTGTGAGTGGCGTTGCGTGTGTGAGTGGCGTTGCGTGTGTGAGTGGCGTTGCGTGTGTGAGTGGCGTTGCGTGTGTGAGTGGCGTTGCATGTGTGAGTGGCGTTGCGTGGGTGAGTGGCGTTGCATGGCTGAGTGGCGTTGCGTGGCTGAGTGGCGTTGCGTGGCTGAGTGGCGTTGCGTGTGTGAGTGGCGTTGCGTGTGTGAGTGGCGTTGCGTGTGTGAGTGGCGTTGCGTGTGTGAGTGGCGTTGCGTGTGTGAGTGGCGTTGCGTGTGTGAGTGGCGTTGCATGTCTGAGTGGCGTTGCGTGGCTGAGTGGCGTTGCGTGTGTGAGTGGCGTTGCGTGTGTGAGTGGCGTTGCGTGTGTGAGTGGCGTTGCGTGGCTGAGTGGCGTTGCGTGGCTGAGTGGCGTTGCGTGTGTGAGTGGCGTTGCGTGTGTGAGTGGCGTTGCGTGTGTGAGTGGCGTTGCGTGGGTGAGTTGTGTGTGAGTGGTGTTGCTTGGGTGAGTGGCGTTGCGTGGATGAGTGGCGTTGCGTGGATGAGTGGGGTTGCGTGGATGAGTGGGGTTGTGTGGATGAGTTGCGTTGCGTGTGTGAGTGGTGTTGCTTGGGTGAGTGGCGTTGCGTGGGTGAGTGTGGTGTTGCGTGGATGATAGTGGGCTTGCGTGGGTGTGAGTGGCGTTGGGTGTCTGTAAGTGTTGCTGTGTGGGTGAAAGTGGCACAGAGCCTTTGATGTGGCCTGGCGCAGGAGAAATGCTGCTGCTGCTAATTAAATACAAGAGTGGCCGGGAAGCGGACGGGAAACACAAGTACGGCCGGCCACATAATTAGGGGAGGAGAAGCCGCACAGCACACGCTGGGAGAAGCCCTTTGATGTGCTGTGCGGCCGCGATGCGCGCTCTGTGCTGGGGGAGGGGGGAGGGCCATTAGCTTGAACTCGCGGCAAGATCAAACGAAGGGTGGGAGGGACATTGAGGAACAGATGGCCATGGAAGTGTATGGGCCAAAAGCGCGTGCCTGTACGTGCACTCGAAGAAAACGCCACGAAAAAAAGCGGTGGTTTTACAATCAGTTCGAGCACTTGAATTCTCCCCCATTTCCCATTGCTTCGCAATGGTAAAGGACGAGACCTAAAAACATACACAGACACGGACAACACTTCATCACAATCGCCAGCTCCACACCACCAACCACTGTATCACTCCATATAATTTAACACCAAAGTAAAACACCTAACCTTGTTATATTGCACAAGAATTCGTACCTCGCTGTACAAGACCATCCCTTAAAGTGCAACACCACCCAACCAACCCACTGAACTAGATCCTACTGCAGAGCACCAGACAGTTCAAGACCACAACACACAAACAATCACTCCTATCACGTAGAATAACAGAAGCAATGTGTCTGCTGAAATTAACCTAGGGGCCAGGCTTAAGATGTCTCTGAAGATGCAGAGAGGTTAAATGAAACACCTGGACTGCATACCTTCTTGCAAATAAATTTGGGCGCGAGTCATCTGCTAAAACAGCAATGCTGGACGAGTTCACGGAAGTGACGGCCTGCAGTTTAGAGAGGGTTCTCCGGGACGATTTTATGCTCAGATGCAGGGGGCTCGCGCAGCCCCAGGCTGACGTGAATAAAGGGCGCCTTCCGCCCGGTGGATATGGGAAAGGCCTTTAATAGAGCGCTTGGTGTCCGGTCCGTGAATTGCGCACTTTCATTACCCCCTCCCCTTGGGCGCCCCTATGAACTTGAATCTATATCCCAGCAAACAACACAAGCAATTTCTGAGCCCCGCCATCTCCGTTATTGGATGCATTAAACCCCAGGGGTCTATTTACTAAACTACACAGAAATTATGTGATTGAGGAAGCCGAGAAAACAGTGCCGTGGTGCATTCCTCTTTCTAAGACCCCCTCGGGAGCTGAGAGAAAATGTTCTTATATACTGTGTGTCCTGATACACAGAAGTTACTGAGTGGAAGGGGCTAGCGCGGCGTGAAGGCACATTTGCTACATATTGTTTTTTAAATGTTACTACCGGCATGCGTGACCCCTCTGGAGGCGTGTGTGGCTGGCTAGAAGCAAATTCAGCTATGATAAGGAAATGTGCCCTTGCTCGCCAGGTCATGTCATCAGAGGGCCAGAGTGCATCCTGCAAAGGCGTCGAGGTTGCCAGAATTCTGGTTTCTGTAGGTCCCACCGAGCACCACACATCACGTGTCTCTATGTAGTGGCTAAACGCGAAATGATGTCCCTCTCTTACTAAATGTGACAAGCAGTCAGTCCCTAAGCCTCCCATATCTCACAGACAGTCATAGACTCAGGGCTGAGGTGGACCTCGTGAATAATAAGGGTCGCGAGGACCACCTGCTTTATGGCCCAGATTCTATGTACAGCACCCCAGACAAACATGCCACTGCAACAGCAACAACAAGCATTTGCAATGCAATAGGTCTTGCATTTTCGAGAGTTTGAGCTATTGCCATTTTAAATGACAATGCCTTTTATTGATGTGTTGTTTTTAAAACAGATGAACAAAAGGCATTGTCATTTATAATGCCAATAGCTTGAACTCTCGCAAATGCGAGACCTATTGCATGGTAATGTTTTATAGAGTATTCGCTCTATAAAACATTAAATAAAAGCGTTAGGAGAGAGGGTGTCCTGCCTGTAGCAAGCAGGACAAAGCTATTTAAGAAAATAGTGCTCAGAGGCTGTAATTAAAGGCTACCGAGAAACAACACTCCTAACAGGGGATTCCGCCATGGGAGGTTACAAAATGAGAAAATGTTTTACTAAAGAGAGACTACTAAGCCTATTGACCAATGAACAGCCACAGTTTACAATGGACGATAACACAAGCAAATAAAAACTATTGGCGGAGAGTGGGCGGAGCTTCAAGTCCCTACCTGAACACAGCATGTCTCGCAGAACAGAGCATGAGCTGCCCAGGCTCGACCTAAAAATGTTGGCTGTAAAAAGTGCTTCTTGGAGCTAGATCCACACAATATTGAAACCTTAAGATTAATAAAGATGTGTAAGCGTCGCTATAAGAATGTACAATCAGTAAGAATGAAAGGGTATTTCACTTTATGTGTCCAAATGTCGGCAAGGGGTAACATATTTCATTATAAGGTACTCAGATTTTGCACCTGGCAGCATCAAGAAATGAGGTCTCTTAAACTGTAATAGGCCATTCTGAACATCCACCTTAAATTCGGCCTGCACTAATTAAAGGTGAAGTTCTACAGCCTTACCCAATCCGCTAACCCCACCTCATGGTTATATAATTCAACCACTCAAACAGATCTAATATTTAATAATAAAAAGGCCTTATGAGAACCTGCGGAGAGCAAACTCAGACAAGAATGCACTGAAACTGAAGCGGCAGTTCCATTTGTTACAAGGGCTCTCAAGTGGCAGGAGTGCGACATTTGTGATTGAAAGTGTGAGCTCAAGTGTATTGAGAGAGTGGGATATTGCTTCTATGTGACTGAGGGTGTATGTAATTGCGTGACTGTGTGTACCAAAATGTGAGACAGAGATTGACAGCAAGGTTAGAGGGTGAGGAAGGAGAAAGAGAGAGTGTCACCCACGCTGTGATCGGCCCTTGTAATGCGGGTAAACCCAGACAAACACTGTCTATCTATGCGTTATGGGAAACGGTAGTGGGTTTATGTACTTCTAAGCGAGTGTATTAAAGCTAAAAGTGTAGCTATATTCTCCCCAGGCCACTTTACACCCCACCCCGGTATCAAAGCGTGTTTTGGAGTTAGAATAGTAAATACAGTCTTCATTACGGTCAATGGCCGGTCCTCCTAGTGTGTGTATGTGTGTTGATATTAATTCCCCTGTCTCAGACTGTGCTCAGAAGGACCTGATCAGGGAATTAGTGAAACAAGGCTGAGTTTGAGAAAATATAATTGTTCTTACAGTTTCTCTGAATATAAAGTCACAGGTAAATTTCTGTCATCAAGCCCATCACACCACCTGGCATGCTGTCTGACAGAGTAACACTAACCCTACTCCATGTATGAGGGAGGCTTTGACGAATTTAAAACATCCTTCATAAATCAGGACACTAAATCTCCCAGATGAAAATGATGCTATGTGTTCTCTGAGTTTTTGCACCAGACTTGGAGATATGTGCTAAAAAGAGTATTAAGAGGGACAAATATATTTGGAGCCTATTTAGCTCATATTACCTAGTTGTCACTGACTTGGTCATAGCTTTACTACCAGCTGAAAGTGTTATTCCATGTCTCCTCATTTTCACTGCAGTAACAGTTTCTTCATGACACAACCTATTTGCACAAAGGTAAATCTCCTATGCTTTGACCCTGATCAAAAATGTAAAGGATTCATGTGGAAGGATTACCAACCTACAGCCACCTGACCCCAGGAACTCAGTGCTTAAGCAGCGAAGCCGGTATAAACGAGACACCCCTGAATGACCATGGACTCCAACCTATCCCTGGCACACCAAGTGATCAGTTCAGAAGGAGTGCCTTCTTCACCACATAAACTTTAAAATGGATCTTCCTAGGATCCTCTAGGTTTCCAGTAGAAACTGCCAACGTCCTTGTTCTATATCACGTTGATAATACAAAGTGTATCCACAGAACAGGCTTTCTTAATTACAGAAAGTTCAAAAAATAGTGAAGTCGTCATCAAGATAACTTCTACACGTCCAACAATATGAAGGTATTTTATTTGCCCTCCAAATGCTCCACTGGCTCCCCGGTGCCAGATGTCCAGCCTTCAAGATACTCTCCACCACCTAAAGGGCCATCCATTCCAAGGGTCCCGCTTTATTTAATTAATAAAGGAAATGTCATTCCCACAAGAGAACACTACTCTCTCAACTAGCACCACAGCTGGCCATCTCTCCGTACAAGAACAATCACATCCGCGCAAGCACCAAGACGAAAACTTTGTAATTTGCTTCTCTACAAGCACTAAAACTAAAACGTTGTCATTTGCTTCCAGCAAAGACCAGAAAGATCAAAGATTACTTGGAATTTAGGATAGCAGAGAAGGCTTGACCAACAATGAGCACACAGATCAACTCACCGAAATGATAGGCACAATTACACGTGGAGCTATTTCTTACTGTTGATGCCTGCACTCAATAATGATGGGAGCTACATGAATGCTGTGACACATTGTGAGCGTCCTCTGCCATTTACGCACGATGCAAAAACACTTTCCATGTAGGCCGTACTACACTCGTGCACTTTCTCTCTTCCATACACATGCATCTATAAGCCTAAGAATCGTTTCCCTCACTCCTCTGGTCCTACAAACATTGAAACACTGCTGACACAGATCACATAGTAGAAAACATACTCTTCCACCCATGCAATCCCATAGAGTACCACCTAGCTAAAAATGCACTTTAGAGCCTTGTCATGGTATGAAGTGCTATGTAACTACAGGTATGATGCAACACAAAGTACTGGTTTCCTACACTTGTACCCCAATTTGGAACATGACTTTGGATATGGTTCAAAAATACATCGAAACCATTCAACAAATACATTAAAAATTGTTAACCCTCTCACAAGCCACTGATCATCTATTAAGACTTTGGAACAGCTTTCTCAATTAGCTCCCTTTAGACCTCCGCAGGCTGATAGTCACTTGCTGATGGTGGCTATCCATTTTGGTGGACAGGGCCAAACCCGAAAATAAAGACTGCATCAAAGTCCTACTGTATGAAATGCCCACAAGCCAATGTGCCACTGTCATGGCCCCTTTGTACAAATAGAAGTGGGCACCAAGGGTGGCCATACCACATGGGAGTGCATCACTTGCACAGCCGCACCCTGACATGATAATGTAGTAAATTAGCTTTGCTTCAAGGAATAAAAAAAAAACAATAATGCATATTCAAAGAATGCAACTTGTATGCCCCATCCTCTAAAAGGTTCATCTACTGTTAGAGAAAAGGAAGCTTGCTGACATCAAAAGGTTCTCAGCATATCACCTACATGGCCAGTGTGATATGTTGATACACACGTCAGTAAGCACCATTACTAACATATGCAAAAAGGGTGGTATGTGCAGCAAAGCTCTTCAAAGCTGACCCTACAAAAAAGGGATGCCAAGAGCAAAGAACCATTTGTGTCCCGGACCCTTCGTAGAAAAGCGCCATCGCCAGAAATGACTTGCGTCTCGCAGGTGACTCCCAGCTTGCCTAGATTCATGCCAAATTCAGGGCAGGGACCAGCAGGAACGCTTGGGATGACCTGACCTTCTGTAAAGGTGAACTTCCGTGCCATCCAAAATGGCTGCACTGTCTTCCTCTTTACCATCCTCGTCCAATACATATATGTGTAAAGCACATTGTCCTCCACGTTACATACATGGTATGTTCCCTCACAGTGCACATGCATAGTTTCGCCTTTCACAAAGCATGTGCAAGCCATGCTCTTTGATAGGGCACATGTAAGCCGTGGTGTCTCTTGCATGCACTCTCGTTGCACTGCACGTGCATACCCTCTCGCACATTATATGCAAGGCAGGAATTTTGGAACACGTGCCTCGGCCGAATATTATTAGCAAACCCCTGGTAAAGGAAGAAGTTGCAACAAATTATCACATGGACACCGCTTAAGAAGCAGTATCAGACATGGCGAACAGAACTAGGTGGCTGACAGCAACCAGGTCGAACGGATAGGATCAGATGACGGTACTTTAATACGAGGAAAAGGTGTTATTACCATAGAAAAGCAAGAATAGAGTTTCATAACATGCCGGATAATTTGCGAATTATGATTCCACATATTATAACTCACGCCTGTGCCTTTGCATGGCCGAAGGGCATGACCACCAAGGCCGGTTTTAGTGCTGGTGGCGCCCAGTGAGACAATCATTTTTAGCACCCGACCCCCCCCCCCCCACCCCTACTCCCCCAACCACGACCTCCTCCTTAGATTTCCTCACTACCACCAGGCAAAAGGGCCCCTCGTCTCTCCATAGCCTCTCTCTCGCATATATTTCATTTGTTTTACAGGGCTTTACTAATCCAGTTAGCTATCCACTATAAAAACAGCTCTGTTCTTTGCAGCAGGCATATTAGCCCTCTGCGCTACTTCAAAACCGCCACTAGACAAAACTCCAACCTCTCTCTCTAGCAGGAACATTAATCAAAAGTTATCTTGACATTTTTATTGCTGCCTGAAATCTGGACCCACAAGAAACTCTGCATCTTCTGCTTTTAAATTGTAAGTCATTCCTAAACACAGCGCCCCACCTGAGGTCAGCACCCCCCCTTCCAGGTCAGCGCCAGTCGCACTGCCCTGATGGCCACCACACTACACAATGAGCTAGCACTTGAATTACCACATGGATGACGAGCGCCTTAACTTCTGGACAGTATGCCTGAAGTTTATATGACAGTTCTAACAACCAGATACATCAAATTGCATGTCACTTTGTAACATCCATAAATAACGATTTGCTCGATAATTACATGATAGCTTGTTTACAACTTGCTTGCCAAACTGTGTTTTAATCAGCATGACAACTGAAATTCATTATAAATAATGATGTCTCTAATGTTGCGAGCATGCCACGGAGTAGCGTGAAAGGGCTTCCGCGCCTCATCAGGAGTAGTAAGCACACACAAAATATCAATGTCATCCCCTACTCTCCCACAGAGCGAGCATGCTACACGGTCAAAGCATGCCTCTTCGGATTCAAGGTCACACAAGTATGGCCTCCCACACTGCACGTGCAAGGCCTGCCATCACAGTGTATGTGGAAGGCATTCCCACGCGAGCTTCATGTGTGAGGCTATCTCTCCCAGACTGCGAATGCGAGCATCTGTGCACATTTACAGCAGCTTCTGGGCAGAAGGACCACGTGGCCTTGGCAGTGATTCTGGTCAACATTTACAAGATATCTTTCAGAGAGGCCCCTCGCCTGGCTGTAGCAGGCACCAAGCGTTTCCCCGGGGCGCCGGAAGGGTGGGGGCAGGTTTTGTACTCGTGGGAGCCATATTTGTTGCTGGGGGCCAATGGTACTGGTACCGGATGTATACTTCTGCGTTTGTGACCAGCATGTAGACTTTGCGGACTTCTTTAACCGCATGCGTGCGGCGGCTATTTTTGCGCTACGCAGGTTTTTTCAAAAAGCCGCGTTGCATGACGAGCTGAGCTCGTCATCAGCGTGCGAGCAGCACGACTCATGACGAGCTAAGCTCGTCATGAGCGCCGAAGGGGTTAAAACCCTAACACTCCCCGAAGTCCAGAAGAGAGACAGGACCCCTAAGATGAATGGAGCTGTGAATGTTTTTATCAGCCAGCTTCCTACCTAACTTCCCTTCCTCATTTATCCTCCCTCCTCATATATCCTCCCTCCGAGTCCTTCTGTCCTCTTGAGGGAAGGCATTGCCAAAGACAGAATGATTAAGTAAGCAAAAGATGAGCTGTCACAATTTCCAAATCAAGATATTTACAAACAGAAGTAAATCAAAGGATTCCTAAATTGTCATTTTTCTTTTTAGCTCGAAGTCTACTGGTATGCTAACTACATCTTGGGGCCATTCAGAAAGCTTCAGTGGGAATGCATTCCGCCCATTGTTTACCATTGGCTTTGTGCTTTGTAACTCAAAATTGCTTGCTTTCTATTTGCTGGCTATATTTGTTTTAGGCTGTCAAGCTTCAGTTCTTCCCTTCCGTTGTCCAAACTCTATTTACTGTATTCTTCCACCAGTGTAAACATGCCTTTAAATCTTGGACTTATATTGTCAAATTTGCTGTGCATTCAACGACAGAGGTCAAATCAAAAGCTCCTTCTGAAGGTTCCTAGCTGTGTCTCCACAAGAGAACCCCTCAAACCGCTGCATTGGCTCCCAATTGAGGCAAGGATTAGGTTTAAATCCCTCTGTATTGCTCATAGGGCCATAAATAACAAGGGCTCAATAAAATTCAAAGAGTTGGTAACTATTTATGTTCCAACTCGACACCTGAGATCCTCACATCTTCATTTCCTCAGTACAAGCAGGGTAAAAAGGATGAGATGGGGAGTAAGATTGTTTGCACACGTAGTACCAAAGTTGTGGAATGATCTTCCACCCAGTCTCAGAGCACTGGAAAATTAACCTTTAGGAAGAAACTTAAGACATGGTTTTTTCCCCGTTAATGTACCAGAGGCCCTATTCTCAGCACGGTACTCAACCGCACGGGGAAGCCTTCGGGTAGCCATGGGCTTTACAAAACATAAACATAAATATCAGGCTCTGCCTTCGAGGGTGCTTGATGTTTACTTTTCTTATGTGACAATCATGCTGTCTACTTGTGGTGTGCTTGAGGAAGGCTGTATGATGTTATTTTTTTCTAACACACAACACAATTTATATTTCGATAAATGAACTGTGCAGATATTTCATAATATATCAGAATTAGAAAAGTGCAAATGAAGCACATTTTGGGGTAATTCTGAAGTGCAGTGGAAACAAATATTTTTAATACGGTCAAAACAGATCAATACACTAGGTGATGACATTTACATGCATCATCGGTTGTATGCTGTATACTTTTAGCAGTAAAAATGTATGTTTGTGGAAATGTAATGATCATTTAATTTGAAGATTATTTGTCTGTAATTGCAGTATCCTACCATACCATGCATACGTCACTTTACCCCCTCGACTCTACTCTGCACCACTCCACACAATGCCACTCTAGACTATGCAGCACTGCACTCTTCACCATTGCACTTTACACCACTCTACTCTATCCCTCGCTACTCTGCCACACTGCACTCTATGCCACTGCACTCTACTCTGTATCACTCGACACCAGTGCACTCAATGCCAATCCAATCTACACCACTCTAATCTACTCTGCACTCTATGCCACTGTACTCTACCATGCACCACTCCACTCTACTCTGAAACAATCTACTCTACAAAACTACACTCAGGGCCAATGCACTTGGCACCACTGCACTCAGGGCCAGTCGACTCTACTCTGCATCACTGCACTCTACGCCAATGCCCTCTGCACTCCTTTACTTAAAAACAACGCCCACTATGCCACTGTACTTGAAGGAAGTGACAGGATTAGGGTCACCCAGATAACTCGCGACCACCTCTCAGCCTTCCATACAAATGAAGAGTCAGTCAGACAGTAGAGAATACAAACTAAAGATATTTTATTCAGTTACACTCGTGTGGAGTCCGGTCTGACCAGCCTCCTTGGATTGCTGCAGAGGGACTGACTTCAGCAAGCATGGCGATACATAATGTACATTGCAAAACCAATAAAGACACGCCCAGACTGAAAATTTCCAGTTGGTAGTTGGTGAACAAAGGCGATACAGAAGGGTAGGTTTAGGTCCTGAGACCGAGTACATGCTATCTCAGCGCCAAGGTCACTCTGCCTGTGCCCGCCACTCTAGGGGTGGGAGTAGGCCTATCTAATGGGAAAGGTATGTACTGACAAAAGCAGTGTATTCATTAGGACAGCGATTCCTTGTGAAACAAAAAAACTATTGCAGCTGCTTTCAGCTGAGAGAGACAGAGAGTGAGACAGAAGTTAGTTTCGATCATGTCTCAAAATGGTGGCTGAATATAAAATGGTGTAGCGAATGCTAACTTAAGACATACAATGCATGGAGAACTCCAGCTAAAACATTTCTATTCCAACATACTCCAATCCACTCTGCACCACTAAACTCTATGCCACTATGCTCTACACTGCAACACTTTGCGCCACAGCACTAGACACCACTGTACTCCATGCCATTGTACTCTAAGTCACTGTACTCTACGCCACTCTATTCTAATCTGCACCACTGTACTCTATGTCACTGCTCTATATACCACTCTACTCCAAGCCAATGCACTCTACACCACTCTACTATACACCACTGCACTTTACAACAGACTACTTTGGAACACTGCACTCTCTGCCAGTGAACTCTACTTTACTCTACACCACTCTAGGTAAATGTTCTTTATGCCACTACACTCTGCATCACTCAACTCTATGCCACTGGACTCTACCCTGCACCACTCCATTCTTCTTTGTACCACTCCACTCTAAGCCACTCTACCCTGCAACACTGCACTCTCTACCACTAAAGTCTACCCTAATTTACTCTACACTACTGCACTCCACAAACTACAGGCTATGACACTGCACTCTATGCCCCTGAATTCTAAGACACTACACTCTACACCACTCTATTTACCCTGTGCCACTCACTTCACACCACTCTATTCTACGCTGCTGCACTCTACGCCCATGCACTCTACACACTTTACTCAAAACCAATACACTGTACGCTACTGCACCCTACGCCAGTCTACTCTACATCACTGCGCTGTATTTCACTTCTACTATGCAAAATGTCACTCTACGACACTGCACCCTATGCCACTCTGCTCTACACCAGTGCACTGAACTTTACTTTAATCTGCACCACTCTACACCACTGCACTCTAAACCAATGCACTCTATGCCACTTTACTCTACAGTACCACACTTTACAACACTCTACTTTGCAACACTGCACTCTCTGGCACTTAATTCTATGCCGTCTACTCTGCACCACTCTACTCTGCAGAACTGCACTCTATTCTGCTCCATGCCACTCTACACCAATGCACTGTACACCACTACACTCAACACCACTCTACACTATGCCAGTGCAATCTAACCCACTCTACTATGCACCACTGCACTCTTTGTCATTGAACTCCACACCACTCCAGTCTAGGCGACTGCACTCTGCTCTGCACCACCCCACTCCACTCTTTGCCTCCCCACTCTATGCCACTCTACTAATCACCAATGCACTCTACGCCACTACTCTATGCCACTGCACTCTATCCGGCATCACACCACTCTACCCTGCGCCACTCCATTCTACGAAACTTCAACTTCACTCTACTCTGAAACAATCATCTCTATGCCATTGCATTTTATACCACTCCAAAATGTACCACTCCACTCTATGCTACTGTACTCTGCACCATTCTACTCTTCACCACTGCACTCTATCCCACTACTCTATGCCACTGTAATCTACCCTGCACCACTGCACTCTATGCCACTTTACTATTAAGCAATCTTTCTACACCACTGCACTCTGTCACCCTACTCCTCTCTGCGCCACTCCACTCTATGCTGTGCCATGCCACCCTACCTTGCCCTGCACCCCCCTATGCCACTGCATTCTACTTTAAACTACAGCACTCTAACTCATGTTCTCAACACCACTTTACTCAAACTAATGCACCCTACGCTAACTACTCTGCACCACTGCAAGCTACTCCACTCTACACCATTGCACACTACATCATTGCATTCTACACCACTCTAGTCTACTAAGCACCACTGTACTCTATGGTACTGCTCTCTGTGCCACTCTACTCTGCCAGACTGCACTCTCTGCCACTGAACTAAACACCACTGTACTCTGCTCCCTTGCCTGCTAAACCACTGCAAGCTCACCACTCAACACATTGTGCTCGATGTCACTGCACTCTACGCCACTCAAGTCTACTATGCACCATTGTACTCTATGTCACTGCTCTCTGCACCACTCTACTCTGCACCCACTCTACCCTACGCTAATGCACTCTATTCCATTGCACTCTACCCCACTGCACTCTAGCCTGCACCACTCAATTCTATGTCACCCTACGCAAATGCACTCCATGCCACTGCACTCTAAGCCACTTCAATCTACTCTGCACCCCTCTCACCACCCTACTCTATGCCACTGCATTGCACACCAATGTAATCTACGCCAATGCACTCAACACCACTTTACGCAAAACCAATGCACTGTACGCCAATCTACTCTGCACCAGTGTACGTGTACTTTATGCCACTTAACTCTAGACCACTCTTCTTCTCCACTCTATGACACTCTATGACGTTCTACTCCATTAAATCATACAGCAGTCTATGACACTCTATATGCCACTCCACTCTATGCCACTCTATGACGCTCTATACAACTCTATGACACTCCATGTCACTTTACTGCACTCTATTTTAGGACACACTAGTCCACTCTACTCCATGCCACTCCACACTATGACACTCTATGCCACTCTACTCTTCTATATGCCATTTGTCTTTTCACTACTCTACTCCACTCTATGCCATTCCACTTTCCTTCTACCTCACTCTATGCCACTCCGCTCTACAACACTCTACTTTACTTTATGCAACACCATCTATACCACTCCACTCTGCCCTACACCACTCCATGACACTCTATGCCACCCCACTCTATGATGACACCCTACTTAACTCTGACACTCCACTCTACCCTACCCTACTCCAAGCCAGAGCCCAAGCAGTAAACAAGCAATTGACCTACACCAGTTTGACTCCCTATAAAAGTGTTGTCTAGTCAACATGCCTACCACAGTGCTGGCTGAAGAAAAATTGATGCTAAGTTTTGCAGGGAGAAAGGGTTCCAAAATACTCTGTAATAAATGTGGGATGATGATGACACAGGTAGGACTTGAAAATCCTGTCATCCGAGGATGTCAGAATAATCCATTGGATCAAGAGTGTGCCAATAGTCCTGTTAAGGGCTGAATACAATTCTTGACTGCAGCAGTCTATCTCAAGACCAGGGAGACTGGAATATTAATCACCTGGACTTACTGCTGGGTTCCCAGAAGCCGACCTGCAGAACTCTTACTAAGTCCAGGCACCTATGAGCCTTTCCAATCAGATCTGTTGATCTTGCCACATGCATACTTCATAACATCTGCTAAAGCCTGTCCATTGTTTGTCAAGGATTTCATCTTTTGAGTAGTGAGTAGTGCAGCCTTTGATTCAACCTCCCCAATCCCCAGGACTATGAGCCATTGTTTGCCCCGAGTTTAGGCACCCTACAGGAATTTTGCCTAAGCACTTTCTGGCAGAAATAAGTACTCAAAGACCTGCACAGACCTTCATGTCTTCTCACACCTTAAAAATGGCAACAGAATATCAGCCCTGGACCTCAACTGCCCAGTGTCGAATCGAAAGGGCACACATGCTAAGAAGAAAGTTGTAGTTAGCTTTTTCAGCTGCGCATATGTTAAAGTGCAAGAACACCTATTGTTCAGATCACTACTTCTGACTGACCCAAGGCACTGAACTTCTGGGACAATCTAGAGTGAAACTTCATTTTTTAAATACTATATGTTGATAGTATTCTCTCTTCTAGCCCCTTTGAACTTTTTAACAGATTAGAGACTTTTATTCCCCATCAAATGTTTTTTGTTGCTTTTAAGCACTGGTTGTGTTTTAATCAAACACCTCTTTATCAAACCCCTTTAACAAACCCTAACATTTTAGGGATTTCCCTGAAAAACCTTTGGTTATTTATTTTCTGACTGTGACACTTTTTATGGATTATTTCCGCATACCCCAGGACTGCTTGCAAAGATGTGCCACAACGAGAAAGACACGCTTTGATAAAGCCAATAGGCCTCGCCATTGCAAGAGCTATTGTCTTTGCCAATATGTTTCAGTAATGTTGTACAACAGTGTGGCTGCTATTCAGCATGGCTAAAAATGAGTGTTGTAAAGGAGAGTGGTGTGGATTGTGGAAAATAGGAGTAGAGTGGAGTGGCGTGGCGTGGAGTAGAGTATTGTGGGAGTAGAGTATCGCAGAGTGGAAGGGTGTATTGAAGAACCCTGACTCCCTGCAGAACTCAGAAGCAATTTTTTGTTCAGCCAACACTGTAAAAAACTTGTTGACTAGACAACACTTTTATAAGGAGTCAAACTGGTTTAGGTTAAATGCTTGTTTCCTAGTGGGGCTCTGCCTTGGATACAGAATGCATCCATAAAGCAGACAATGTTAAACTGCTACAGGGTCTCCGATAGAAAGCCAGATTGGCCTTATCTCTATGAAGGAAACCATCAATTTTTGCTGGAATCAATCTGTCCAAGCAGAGCACCATACATACAGCTCCCAGTCTTTAAGATTAGCAAATGTATGCACATGCAACACAAACACATATGGAGGTGAGGAACAACAAGGATGTAATTAATTGCATGCGTTTAAGGACAGCACAAAAGCCAGCTCTCCAACAGGTACAGATACAAATGTCCTTGGTCCTGGCTATGAATCAACCAGCATCTATGTCACCTGCTTAAAGAAAGGTTAAAATAATCATCAATCCAGCAGAATCTTTCCATTGGGCACAAGCTAATCATTGTGGACTGCCCTCCTTTGGTTCTGAAATTCCAAGTCACTGGTCAGAAAATAAACAGGGCATGCCATTGGACACAAAACAGAGACAGGGTGTATAGTCGACTATTCATAAGGAACTATTGCCCCAAGAGGTTTCTGTGGATTTTATTGATTTGCGATCATGATCATTGCTTCACAATAGAAGGGCAAAAATGTTGTAAGACCACACTCCCATCAATGAATAGGATATCAGATGCAATCTCTCAGCTACCCCCATCAGTTTGTACAATGTGTGAAGCCCTCTGTCAGATTTCTAAAAGAGAAAGGCAGAACTCAACATTTCTTTAAAGTACTGGAAAGCACCAGTCTCACAAGTACCCCTTTTGGTTTGTTTTCATTAGTCGGTCAAAAAAAGGAAGGGTGCATGACATGGACATCATTTGGGAGTAGTCAGGGGTCGCAGCTGTTACCTGTACCTTTCTCCCTGCTACTGCTTGCACTTCCTTTGTGAACCCAGGTCTCAGAGGAGGCAAAAGGTTTGCCCCATCTGAGGCCAGGGTTCGCAAAGGAAGTGCCAGGAGTAGCAGGTCGCAAACTAGAGGTCACAGCTGTGATCCGCCACTACTTCCAAATGACGTCAATGCTGTATGATACTGTCACATACTTGACAATATTGCCTCTTCAGTGAATAGACCAGGACTCGAGTCTGGGTACCATGCAGGTGGACGGCGTCCCCCCACTTATTTTACCGGGAGCTCGATAACTGGAGCTAATGGAGCCACACATTCACTCTCTGGCATCTCTGGGGCGAGATCGGAGCTCATTCAGAACGCTGCTCACGCGCTGGCTTCTCTGATGCAATCGCATCTAAGGGGTGAGCAAGGGGAGGCAATGAGTCTGATGGTGCAAACCACCTTTCGTGACGTCACTTCCTGTCGTGATGTCAGCGTCCCCCACTTCTTTTTTTAGGACTTGTGCCCTGGAGTAGACTGCTGTTTTTTATGTAGTATTCTTACTTTCGGATGCCTTACGGCAGGGTAAGACAGTCAATGGAGGGAGTACACGAAACATGGTGCTCGCAGCCTAGGTCCTCCGAGGTGCAGGACGCAACCAACCACCCAAGGCAGGGAGTTAAGCCTACAAGGGTTAAAAGGTGCACTCCTCCCCACACAGAAGGAGAAAGGCCAGTACAAAGACTACTGTTCCTCTCAAAATGTTGGATTGATTCATGGCGAGTTGACTTATGATTGACAGGCGTTGACAAGGCAATGATGCAGAAAGCGATTTATGGTCTTTCAGATTTGAGGAATCATAAGAAAGGCAAAGGGATTTATGATGAGCTGTCACAAATAGTTTATGACGCGCTGGGTCATAAAAATGTCACAATGATTTACGGATAGCCTGTCAAGAATGATTTATGCCCCGAATAAATATCAGTAAGGAACAGGTGCTGTAAACAATGGTTCAAATAAACTGCAGCCAATATTTCCAAACTACAAAAGATCTAAGTGTGTCATTGTTTGCGAGTAGGCCGCATGCAAGGGTTCTGCGTTTCCGCTTGCCTCCCCCACGCTGTGCCAGAGAACCTTATACTCTTCTATAGTTTTAAAAACCTCAGCTGATGGTGACTGGCCCTGGTACAGTTGCTGAGCATGCCTCGCACGCCTGAATTTCAGGAACTCATAGGCGATCGGAAAACGACAGACATCATTGGAAGGCTTTTCCTATGATGCTGTGGTGAGGCCACATCCAGTTTAGGCTCAGTCTGGTCTGGCCAGTTTAGACCATGTAGTAGAACACATATATTAATATGGTCAGATTCCCTGGAGCCACACAAAGTGGCAAAACTTTATCTTAACCAAAGGGTTACCACAAGTAACATTGTCGCCATCGCATTACTGATGAAAACACAGTGATCAAAATCAGATAGATTCATAATGTATTATAAATAGCACAATTCTGCATTGATTAAAGCGCTAGTTCAATACCATGTGGATCGGTTTGATGACAGGAATTGCAAAATTGGTCACACAGGTTGCCAAGAGAAATTCGGCCTATCCTTTGCTACCACTTCCAGGAGTATCTTGGCCACATGTACAGGCTACGTATGCAATGCTTTCATCTGGGCAACTCAGTGCCTCCTGGACTAACATGTGCAGGTAATCTTGACAGAGAAATAAGTTGAGTTTCCACAGCATGAAGGGCACATTTGTTTTAACATAGCAGCCTTGAGAAGGACTGCTTCGTGGGGAACATTCCAAAACCCTACAGCTGTTGATCAGATTGTTGAACAAGATCACACAGTGGGTGAAAGGCAGGGCCAGAGCTTGCCTTTTTGGCTGCTGCCCTACAAAGCCCGAGAGTGGTGGAACAAGGAATGTTAAACATCCGTGAATGTCCAGCAGAGAATGTGGTGGTTTGGCCACACAAGCAAGCGCGGGAATACCAAAAGAAGTCCTTCCCCCCAGCCCCACGCCATTCCCACAGTCCCTGGAAGTGAAGTACCACTGCTTGAGCTCGTGCAGGCAGGAAACAGTCTGCAGCACTGGGAATGGGGCGGAAGAGCGAAGAGTGGCCGAGGTATCCCAGGCCGGGGAGGAGAAGGGCCACAGTTTTCAAACACAAGGACTGGATTTATGAGCTGGAGGCTGGCCCTCGCCCAAGCCTGGCCAGCCCGGCCTCATCTCTCTTGCTCTCCAGCGTGTCTCTCTCGGAGATAAACGGCCGCGCCGGTTGCCAGATCCCTCCCCTGCTCAGGGTTTGTTTAGCTCAACGAGTGACAAGCCAAGAGCTGATGCATCTGCTTGAAAGTGTAATATACAACTTCGGTCAACTTTGCTTTCATTTGCTTGACAATGCGCTGTCAAACAATCACGAGGCAGTTGGCCTCGATCGCTTTGTTCTGGGCTCATAAATTAAAGGGTATTTATGACGAGCAATCCTTTTCTCCCCCTCCTTTAATGGTGACACGTTTGCGATGAATTACGGGGCAGCTTTGTACACTAGGCCCCGGGCCAATGGCAGCCCCCGGTCTTCATGGGAGCGTTCCCATCTCCCGGGCCTGGAGGTGAATCACGACAAGCTGTCAGGGCCCGCCGAGTCAGGCCGCGTCATCCGGTGTAGGGGTGCAGCGGCAGGAAGTGGTGGGGGTGAGTTCCGGTTACCACGGTAATGTGCGCCATTAGCAGTCCTGCAGTCCGCCTCCGTAAATGATGGGGGAATGACGCCCAGGAATCTGCTGTGGAAGCGTCTTTGCTGGCCAGAGTCTGAGGAAAACCGCGCCCAAACTGAGCAACCAATCACAGACGAGCAACTGTGAGTTCGTGTGCCTATGGGCGATTTACAGAATTGCTACCCCTGGCTTTTCAGCAGAAGGGACATTTCATAGAAATGTTGCACAGTAAAACCAATGACTGGCTGGCACAAACACTGTTGCGGAAAGTACCGGGCTCAAACGCCGGGGATGCCTGGCTTCACCTTGGGGTGCCCTCTCACAGGGAAAGCCAGGACGGGTTCTCCAGCGGTATACAGCGCCAGGACGCCACGTAACGAGGTAACAGTGCGCTTTACAAGTATACATACATTACATATGTAGTCAACATACAGGATGAGGTCTTTGACATGCGTTCCAGGGTGTTACCTATCCAGAAGATGCAGATGCGTGCTATAATTAACATTTACTATTTGGTATCAATATTAACATTTAACAATCAAGCTTGTTAAATGTAAATAGGTTTTATTTTGTTTGATAATGAATTCGTGTAATGATTACAAAGGTCTGTTGAAGTATTATGGGACACCCTTGTTCGTCTCAGGCCCTGCCAGAAAAAAACTCTTTGCTACCCAAGCAATGACCAACATGAGAAAAATGTACCTCGTCTGGCTCAAAGTTATTGCTTGGTGCTTAATTTCAGCCGGCGCTTGCAGGTGGGGCCCAAAGGCACTCATTTTTGCGGACCACGGCTTATTTTTCATCATCAGACTTTAACCCAATTTAAGAGACAGAAAGGCAGAAAAGGGGAAACTATGGAGGAAGAGAATATGGGAAAACAGTGACAAAGGGAGAAACTTGGGATGAAAAAGAACACGCAGGAGTAAGATACAGAGGAAGGACGTGTTGGAGGGTGGATGAAAGAGGCATGAGGCAGTGGCATAACATTAGTCCCTGCAGCCCCCGGTGTATTTGGGGGAGGAGGGGGCGAGCTCCAGGGGGTTTCCTCTGGCTCTGTGCAAGGGCAGCGGGCCTCTAGCCTATGAGCTCCTGACTAGGTCCGGAGGGTAGGGGCCCCTTCCATGAACTAACCATGGGGGGCCCTCAAGTTTCATTACACCACTGGCACGAGGTGAAATCAAGCATAGGCAGCCTTCGTATTGGGCAATCCCAACTTCTGGCATTGGTGCAAAGCAGGCTTCTGAAAAAAACTTTGGGCGGAACTTATTTTTTCTCAAATTTAGCACTGTTACCCCTCATAGAATGTGTATGACAAAGTCAATGCTGGATTGCTTCATGAGTTTTTTGCATTGTGAGGTTGAATTTCTTTCTTGACAATTCAATCGCTACTGCGGATCTGGGCTTATGCCATGTGGGATGATTTCGGACCATATGATTTCACAAAACAGATATTAGATGGACCAGCGTCTGCCTTTTTTTCCACCCAAATGAATAAGTAGAACATCCAACTTTGGCATTCCATAATTAAACTGCTGCACAGCATGATTCATTCCTGCGGTGTCATCCAAAATAGTTCAGTGTTATTGAAACTGCGATCCTACTTCCTTGTTTTGGTCCGCTGTGCTGCCCTGACCACGAATGAGTGACTAATCGCACATACTCTTGACTTGCTGGAAAACGACTAGAAGTTGAAGTAACAGTTGACTTCTTGGAAAACAATGAGAAGTTGAAGTAACAGTTACGTGGGAATGAATCCATAGATTTTCTTTGACATCACTGCATACCGAAAGACAGTGCACAGTCTTAGTCAACTACACAGCATGTCCATTCTGAATTGTTTGTAAAGAGGAGGTGTGTGTAAAGGGTACTGTTGGAATGTTGTACATTTGTGCCAGGGCATTTATTACTGTTCGGTTTTCTCACCTACTTATAGACATTTACATACAGATCCAGACAGAGAAGAGCATAATTACGACTGGCTCAGTCATCCATAGGGCAACTAGGAAGTTTAGAGACCTTTTCAAGCCATGGATGCTACCTTCAAGGTACATCAACGTCAAATGAGTGAAAAATCTGGAACAGCAATCAAAGTTGACGACATGAGCAGAACTTATGCTACCTTTTGAAAGCACCACTAACCACCCTAGCACAAAACAGCCCAACAAAGAGACAACATTAGACATATTTGCTAACATCCATCCAAGATGGATAAAAATACGAAAAGCAATTAGCTAATGTTAGACGTTTTTATTTATATTAAGGTGTAGTCACCAATGTTTTTATTAATAGGAGCATAGGCTTGCACAGTTCTAGCCAATTCTCACTTCCAGAGCCTTTGCTAGAAAAGTGTGTTTTTGCCCTGCCCCATGTACTGTGGTGGAAGGTGGACTCCATCCCCAAAATGCATAAAGCCATCCTGATCAGAGCAGACCACCCAGCTCACATAAGAGCCTACTGTGGACAGAAAAGACTACATGCCCTGGACAGGTGCATGCCAAACTGCACTCACCCACAGCATCAAGGAACCTATGTTTGAGCATGCCTCGAGCAAGCTCATAAGGTTTGCACTGCCATGGTTATGTGGACCCACAAGGGGCAGATTATGTGGAGGTGGCTTTAAAGTTCCAAGCTCCGTTTAAGATAAGGCAAGCTCTCAATAGAGTAGTGGGACACATGACTGGCTCCGTCTAACATTACAATCCGTCCCTGAGAGAAGATTGTTTGCCTTTTCGTACATACTGCCATTGGTTGGCCCTCTTAAGGAAGGAAGAGAATTTTGTTTAAAGCCTAGAACCTGATTTTTCGTGCTCTCTATAATATTGGTCCAGGATATCTGGCTTCCTGTATTCTGTTTTATGCTTCTGCGAGGAGCCTACAGTCTTCTCATCTGACCTTGGCCAAAGTGCAGAGAGTGAGACTGTTAAGGATTGGAGGTCCCTCCTTTTCCTTGCTAGGGCCTTCTGCATGGAACTCTCTCCCTATGCATCTGAGACAGGAAGCTTCAAAACCTGCTTTCAGGACAGGATTGAAAACCTGGTTATTCACTATGTAATCTGGCTTGCTCTTGGATTAGCGCTGGGACACTCCTAGGAGCAACTGTACGCTTTAGAAATCTGTTTCATCTTCATCATCATCTTAGTTCAAGTGAAAGCAGGACTGCTGAGTGCATATGCTCAGGGAGAATAGTGCTGTAACTCGCCTTGACCACTCCATCCCTTGCAGATTGCCTTTCTCCATCCCAAACTTTTATTGCGGCATGTCTATCTCCACCCAAACTATTGTGGCTTGCCTATCTCAAACCCAACCCTTGTAGCCTGAATATCCCTCCAGGGGATGGTCAGACTACAACACAAAACCACAAAAGCGGAGGAGCGTCGCCCCACTGCTTTCAAAGCAGTGAAAAAATAAAATGATAATAATTCTGTTATTATCATTCTATTTTTGGTATTTGCAGGGCTGGGTGAGGGCGGGCGGGGCTGGGATCACGGGGGAAGAAGTAATGGGCACACTCTAAGTGTGCATGACTGGCCAGCCATCTTGGGCCGGCCAAACTGTCATGTGCACTTTGCATGTTCCCCACCAGGCTGCATTACACAGCTTGGTGAGGAACATGCCCAGACTCCCATTCCCCATCTGAGTGCCGAACCACGGCACTCAGACCAATCACAATGCTTAGGGGAGGGAGATTGTGTGTGTTTCCAGTTCCTGCTTCCGTTCTGGGAAGTTGGCAGGGAAGCGGAGGAGAGACACGGCCGGCCGAAGAGGTGTTTTTTGGGGGGGGGGGGGGGGGGGGGTGGTTCACCCCTTCCCCTCCCCACTACTCCCGTTCTCTCTCAGCTGCAACTGTATCCCCCTCGTTTTGAGGTTGTAGCCTTATTTGGGCTCTTCACCCAAAAGCCAGCTCAGATTTTCCAGAACAGCTAGTACAGTGCAAGCCCTCGAGAAGCATTTCTCACACACTCACACACACACATCTCCTGCCACTGTGGAATTGGCATGTCTTTCAATCTAGTAGAGGCTGAAATTCTTGGCAAAGCCCTTCGGCCATAACCCTCAAATACCAAAATCATACAATGGAAGAATGTGTGCTATACAAACTTGGTAATGTCGTAGCAGAACACTGGCCGTCGGTTCTCCACTGGAGCCTGTTCCGGTCAAACAACATCCAAGCCTCTTATTAAGGGGGGCCAGGCCAAGACAGATGTATGTGACAAATGAAAACAAAAATAGTGAAAACCCACAAAACATAAACAAAGGAAAACTGGGGCTAAAAATACAATCTGACAGATGAAAATAGGATCTAGAAAGAACCTAAATAACAAAGGTAGATATTCCAAAAATTTCTACGCACATTTGTTTAACTATTTTGCGGGGTACCCTGTAACTGCACTTTCAGCTCCAACCCAAATAACGAGCATTGGCAAAGCCAATAGATCTTGCATTTTGAAACTATTGGTTTTGTGAATTCTGTTTGCTGATGCCGTACAGTAGTGCCCTAAATAAAATTAAAAAACCACAATGAGGAGGCCTTTGCCTACAGCTGTGTCATTTATTAGGCACACCTAAGAAAAAATATAGGCACCGTTTTTGTGAGGCATCACTTGGATCAGTAAATAAAAATATTATTTTGACTTGTGCAAAAGCTCTTTTTGTAAGGTCGAGTGGCCTGGCAGCAAAAAGCAAATGCCAAGGGTCCAAAATATTAAAATAATACAAAAAAGAAATGACCTTAAAAGGAGGGCCAGCAACAGAGGAGTGCATGTGGGGAGCGGGGGCTAGAAAGCAACAAGAAGTAGGTGGGAGTGGCGAAGGACCAATGGAGGCTCTTGGAGCTCGGCTGTGGGAGAAACAAAAAATACTAAAAGAAAAATGCAAAAGGGACTGGAGAAAGCAATGGATGAGCTTGGAGGAAAGGTGTGGTTTTTATCAGGGAGCAACATGAACCGCATACAGGTGTTTGGAGGAGGAAGCAGAACACACCAGGAAGAGTGCTAGGAAAAATATACACTATCATTGAGTGCTGAAACAAAAAGAAAAATGTTCATTCCTGAATGTGAGCAGTGGAAGAATACAAATCATCCCATCGTATTTATTTATTTAGTGTTTTCTATAGCGCGAACATGACAGCATCCTGGGTGTCAAGAGTGCTTTACAACTCAACAGCAATCCGTTTCGTTCACCGTTTACAAATAATATACATATTATGTCTTACTAGGCGACCACTCGGGTTATAGTAGTACATGTCATGCCATACGTGCAAATAAAATTTTAAATCATTCCTAAAGAAAATGGGGAGTCAGCACTGGATACACAGTTACAGGACCAGACCAAAAGCAGCACTGAGGCTGGCTCTTAGTGGAACTGTTGAAATCTTAGGAAGCCCTGCTAGGGTTGTGCATCCATACTCAATCCTTGAGATAACCACAGCCTGGACAGCCGTTTTCAGGTCATTAGTGTCGGTGAATGGTTTCAATTTTCTGATATAGCTCAGATGGATTTTTTGCCATAGTGTTGATGTGAACTCTCATGTTTAAATCCTTATCCAGTGTGATTCCAAGTGACATGGTAGAATCAACTAGAATCGGAGTACCATTTAGCGCTGTGATCAATTTGGTCCATTCCTTAATCATCGTGGAAGATTTTGGGAGGGGAGATCAGAAGGAATTCTGTTTTCTGTGACTTGAGTTTAAGATGATTGCTTTAAAGCCAGTGAACGGTCTTGTGTAGGGCTTGGTTCAATATGTTGATCTCTTCAAGCGATGTGATCTTCATATACAGCTGAGTGTTGTCTGCATACATGTGGAAGAAGATGTTAGCCTGCTGCAGTACTTCAGTGAGTGGCTCTATGTACAGGTTGACTAGGGATGGGGATAGAGTTGAACCTTGAGGAACTCCAATATGACTCGGGATGGAAGGTATAGCATGTGGTTCACCAAGAATCTTTGCGATCTGTTCTCTATGAAGCAATGAAACCATTTTAGGACTGTATCCAATCCTAATCTCCAATCGGTCTAATAATTCAATCGGATGGTAAAGAGGCCATGCTCCATGGGAGGGATAAACACAAACAGACAAAAGCAAGCCATCGATTATGAAGCAAGAACATGAGAGTGACAATAAATCCAACAAATCGTAAGCAACAGACTCACTCTGTGCCCACTGTAAGTTTTTAGTATGGTCCACAAGAGCTTTAGCTGTCTGGTAGACAAGACCTAACAGCCGCGGCATTGGAAATATATTTGACCGAGGCTAGCTTGTTTTTACAAACATACACAATATGCACAAAAATAGCAAAAATAGAAAAACAAAGGCATAGCTCAGCAGCCCTGACACACTAGCCCCAGCATTGAAGTGCACTCCTTTTAAGGCAGCTGTCCACATGTAATCAGGCAAAATACCATCACTCACAATGCAAACCAGCCAATGGATGAAATGGGTGACCAATTGTGCCATGCTATATGTAGTAGTGGGTGAAAGCAAAATATGAATGACACTTAAACAGATGGATGAAGAGGGCTGACCTAAAGCCACTGCTGTGTGTGTAGGTAGGTAGGGAGGGAGGTATATAAATAAGCCTTTTTAGTATTTTTTTAGATGATTTTTTTTAAATATGAGGCTGACGAAAAAAGCTGAAGCTGTCTACAGGACAGCCCTAAAAACGGAGAACTTGGAAGAAAATGCAAAACATTATTTAAATCTTTGATAAGTAGAAAGCTGTTCCTGTTGTTTTATTATATTTTATTAGTCTGATTCTATATATATATATGGTTGAAGTAGTAGATAATACCCTTACTACAAGTCTCTTTAGGAAAAGCACAGCGGGAAATAGCATCCTGCATGCACAAAGTTTTCACCCGCAACATACTATTAGAGCAATCCCGTAAGGGGAGTTCTTGAGAATACATAGAACTTGTAGTACAGTAGAACTCCGTGATAAGCACCAAAGTGAGGCAAGTTCCCGCTTGGAAGCTAGGGGTTACAAAAAAACAGAACTCAACATAGCCAGAACTAAAGCAAACAAAGTTGACAGAATAAAACTACTAGCAGAAAACTCAACATGCAAGGAAGCGACGAATGTCACAGATAATGATAACGAAATCAGACTAATCACTGGTTACAGCAGACAAGCCCGCTATATTTCAAATTTGGTAAGAAGACAGTGGCCAGTCATTTTGACAGACCCTACACTAAATGAGATCTTGCCAAAAAAAAACACAGTAACATATAGAAGGGCTTATAGCATGCGAAATGAGCTGGTATCCAGTGCACCAGAAACTGTGAAGAATGATGATTGGTTGTCACCCCGTAAGGGTTTTTACCGCTGCATCTCTTGTCGCGCATGCCACTTTGGCATTAACACCAGGACCTATACCACCCCCTTTGACCCAAAGCCCATCCCAATAAAAGCTCACTACACCTGCAGGACAGAGCTAGCAGTGTATGTCTTAACCTGTACTTGTAATTTGAGGTACATAGGGAGTACCAAACTACCTGTATACCAGCGTATCCTCCAACATCTTCGCGCCATTGTGAATTGTGATCAGAGCTACCCGGTAGCTCGACATTTTGACCAATTTCACAATAGAAATTTATCTCATCTAAATTATTTTGTTATAGATGCGATAAGAGTGTCGAAAAAAGGAGGAGACTATGAAAGGAAATTAAGACAACTGGAGTCGATGTACATCATAAGACTCAATAGCAAAATCCCTGCAGGTCTCAATATGGGAGAAGATTTAAGGAATTTTTTGTAATTCTCTGGATATATCCTTTTCAGAGGTTTTGTTTCCCTGTTTGGTCTCAGTATGCGAATATTTGAATGTATATATATCTCCCTTGATGTGACTCTTGGAGCAAATAGGATGTGATGTTAACATCCCAGAATTGAACCAACATTAGTCATATTTGGCTTTCACTACTTTTAAAAATGAATTTAATTCGCACAGAAGTTGTCAAAACGAGAATGATCGCTGACACTTTACCACTCCTTCACTTTTTTGTAACATTATGTTTTTGAAAAAAACCCGATGGACAAACTTATACATTGAATAATATATTTGAAATGTACATTCTAAATATTATAGGTATAAATGTTAATATGGTGAGGACATGGCGCATTTGTGCTTTTTTTATTTTTTAGAAATGCATTCTAGAGAATATGTTTTGCCAATGGTCAACGATATTAATTGGGGCGTTAGCATTGTGGTAACGGTACATACATTTACAAGTGGAATTAATCTTAATTGAATTTAGTGCTATGGAGTGTATTAAGACCATTGCAATATTCGGATTTATCTGTATAATTTGTTTAACATCAAGTACATTAATTTACCGTTTGCCTTTTGACTAAGTTAAGATGGCCGACATGTAAAAAGACTCTGAGCAGCATTACCAATTTTGAGTTATTTATAAGTCCTTTCACCATGTTTACTAACTTTGTTTGGGCGCGCATTTGTAATTAACCGCGCACTTTTCAAAATGAGATGTGCATTATAAAAATGTTCGTTTGTCCATTTCCCCGCTAACAGTGAGCAAGGGCGTTCACGCCCGAAACGCGTCTGTCCGATGCTCTCATGTGCACCCCTGCACTCATGATTTGAATAATAAACCACGACGAAATTAAGACTGGTTTTGGAGCCTTATTTTGTGTTTGCGCGCTGGAGGAAGTGCTTGGGAGGTTTCATTGCACTGAAACCGGTTGGAAGCATATATATATATATATATATATATATATATATATATATATATATATATATATATAATGACAAATAACAATCAGCGTATTTTGGCCGAAGCATACCAATGTAAACAAGCACCTTTCAGACTGTTGGTAAAACTTTATTACACTGTCACTTTGAACACAAACAGAAAAAAAACAACAACAAAATGGTATGAATAACATCAGCTGACTTTCAAGCATGTCATGTGATCAAGGCTCTCCGGAGCCGAAACGCGTAATGGCCGAAATACCAAGGGCTGAGTAAACCATTCTGATGCACCTTACCT
This sequence comes from Lissotriton helveticus, assembly GCF_964261635.1. Taxonomy (NCBI): domain Eukaryota; kingdom Metazoa; phylum Chordata; class Amphibia; order Caudata; family Salamandridae; genus Lissotriton; species Lissotriton helveticus. The sequence goes on along the minus strand of NC_136065.1, from coordinate 906,092,405 downwards.
GTTGTCCGTGCTCCATTCTTACAAAATTGAAGGTCTAGCGGGAGTGACTGCTGGAGGAGGAGTGCTCGAGATATATATAATGGAGGAGAAGTTTGCTTTGATGTGAACGCGTTTCAAATGGCGCGCACACAGGACCCTTTCTTATTTTACATCCATGGAAACATGGGAACATGGGAACTTTTTGGGTTGTAGCCGAGGTATCGGATATTTCCCTTGCCCTCCACCGTAGCCTCTGAGGTGTAATTAAATGACTGTTTCCAGCAGACCTCTACTGTGTTCAGAGACGCGGTCACTGCACCTTCGCCTCTATGAACTCTAATATACGGAGGTTGGTGAAATGTTCAACTAACTATAACGGGGGAATTTCTATGGTTTTGAAGAGTGAAATGCCCAACTAACTATAATGCCCCTGAAACCTCTGGATTTTTTTTAGTGAATTTCTAAGGTTTTTTAAATGCTAATTTCTAACTATAACATCTGCAATATCATTACAGAGACTGAACTTTCTCGGTCTATATGCAAAGTGGTGGTGCTGTTTGAGGGCGGGCGACTTCATGTAGTGTTCTGCATACTGCCCATGTATCTGGTTATCTCTTTTCAATATTCTGCAATTTTAGGAGCCTTCCAAATAACACAGTAAAATGTATCTGGTTGTTGACAGTCCCGTACTCATTTTGCATCACTTGCACTACCAACAGTGCTTAATTTGTGCCAGTGCTTTCCGGTGCTTAGCACCGGCACTCCGCATTGTTGAGCCAAACTAACATATTTGAAAATTAAGTTGATGTTTTAATGTACTTTGTATCTTGCCATTTTTGTTAATTTTGTTTGACCCACATCTGTGGTTCAATCCACTTCTGTTTGGCCACGTGCATATATTCTCTCTCTTCAGTGGGTTATGCCATTCTTAAAAAACTGTGAATTAATATGGCATGACCCCTGTATGAATTTGGTGAGTATGGTGAGTTGGTGATGTGTCAGGAATGAATGATGAATGAAGGAATGAGAACCCATTTGTGTTTGTGGTGTCGTTTTTTATTTGTGTAATTGTTAAGGATTGTTTTTGTTTGTTATTCAGTGTATTCTTCGCATTGACTATTGACTTTGTATATGTATATATTGAAGGAAAATTAAGCAAAAGATTCAAAATAAAAATAAAATATATTTTTTTGAAACCAATGTTTTATGGTTCCTATGACAGATTTGCATTGGTCCCAGCTACATAGTAATCCACGAATAGTTTTCAGTACTGGCATTTGTTTTGGTGTTCTTAATAACGGACTCAGCCTTACTGAGTAGAGTCAAGGCCCTTCGTTGTTCCTTAAACTTATGTTGCATTCATCTGAAAATGCACCGCATATGTAAGCATGAACTAATTTACCTATGTTCGCATTTAGATTGCTGCATTTATTTTGAAGTTATACATGCACATATAATCATGTGCATGAAGGGCACTAGTGAAGCTTCACTATAGCTAATTTAAGTAGGCCTGAATTTGAAGTGCATTGTGTTTGCCTTGCATGTTCTCCCCTCTGAAGTTGCAGCTTCAAGGCTTCCATAGCCAGAGAAAGGAGTGATGTGTATTAGAGATAGTGAGGCCTGAGAAGAAAATCTTGGAGAGACGGTAAGATCTAATAAGCTGAAGAGGCTTTCTATTTATTGCATTTCAGTAATGGTGTACTACCCAATGTCATGTGAATGTTCAGGTTTAGTGGGATGAGAAAATCTGGAGCTGTTGCCACTGTGCAACATGAAGTGCAACACCATTGGTACCTGGAAGGGAGGTATGAGGATCAGATGATGAGGATGTCTCTCTATGCTTTAATTAATGTAGACACTGTTAGAGTTTACAGCAGACCCCTTTGGACATTAAGAGGTACAGACCTCCCAGCTTGCCCTATTTTAGCAAGTGTCATGCTCTGGGCTGAACACTTGTTCCCTTTTAGAAGATTTCTACTGGAATCTTCATGATGCTGACACCTTCCTGCTTCTTAAATTTCATCTTCTTGCTTCTTACATGTCTCTGAGATCTTTCACTCTTGAACCATCCCCAATCTAAATTTAGTGCTCTGGATAGATGGCTTTGAGATTTAATAATGCTGAGAAAGAGAGTTTCAGTTTCTTAAAAGAACACCAACTTCTGTTGTTTGCTAATTGTACTTATGTGGCTGTGTTGTCAGGTATCTAATGCTACCAAACTGAATTTACCACCTTGACTAATGCTTCCCTTTTAAATTCTGCATCTAATTTATGCTTAGTTTGCATTGATTTGAATTGGATTATTAATGTGTAATAAACCTACTTAACTTTAGTTACCGATCCATAGTCCTTATTGTGTGGTGAAATGGGCTACATGAATGCTAAATTGTTTTACTGATTGCCAATCCCTGTGCCTCTCAGTCAACCACAAAAGTCCATTGACTGAACGTTGTAACCATGTTCTAACGTGCCATCAATAATTTTACATAACCAAATTCCACTGAGACATTTTAACGCAAGATGGAATATTTAAATGCAAGCAGCATTTCAGGTAGATTTTCTTACCCGAGCAGACAGTTCAGGTCATTGTTGAGTGCAAAACTAAATATCGGAATGTCAACAGCAGTGTTTAAAATGTGAGCGGAAATTTCTTTAATGTACACTTTAAAAACATCTCAGGTAGATTTGTTTTTCAAGCAGACCTCTCGGGTAATTATCGAGTGCAAAACTACACATATGAATGCAGTGTTATGAATGCCAGCAACCAGAAAACAATTAAAAAATACATTTTTAATTAAAATTTTACCTGAATTTACCGTTTTGGTAATGTTATTGAGTGCAAGATGCATTTTGCATAACTAGGCATAATTACACTGCAGCAAATTACTTGAGTTTCCCTAACAATTACTCAGGATGAGGCTGTCCAGGTGTTGTCTGGCCAGAGTCATAAGGGAAGCACCATACACTACTGACTGGCCGAATCCAAGTAAGTAGGCAAGGGGTTTCAGGCTTTGCTAGTCAGATAATTGACGGCCCTCCCCCACTGCATGCTTTTTCTTTTAAGGACAGTAATTGCTAGATTGGCAGACAATTGAATTTCCTTCCAGGACGGTATCTCTGTAACATATGCCTGATGAAGTAAAGCCCTAAATGATACACAGCCCTGTAACATAAACACAGGCATTTTTAGCAGCGCAAGCTTGGCCCCAGGTAGCCAGCAAAGTGAGATCAAAATGGGCTAATATACATGCACTCATTTGCTGAGACCAGGTAACATATCAATCATCATATTTTGGACTACTTCAAGTCTGGACAGGAGATACTTGGATAGGCACAAGAACAAGAAAGTGCAGTATTGGGTCTAGAACAGAATGGATGCCTCATTAACTGTTTTACAGAGAGTCAAGGTAACAAAGAAATTATCTTGCTATGGACCTTAATAAAGGAGGAACAGGAGGATGCATTTTTATTAATGTGAAGCTGAAAAGAGAGTTTGGATCGAGCACCATCTCAAGATTCGTGGACGAGTTAGAAGAAGGAAGGGCACTCTGCAACTCTATGGGCCACCAAAGATGAGAACACGGTCTAGATGATTGGCAAGAATTGAGTATTTCAGTCTTGCCTGAATTAATCTGAATGGTATTATTTTGAATTCGCAAGTCTCCGGCTGAGAGACAGGTTTTAAAACCACAGGTTACTTCAAGAGCATCACCTCCTTAAGGGTGACCATCTGATTGGCATGGCTCAAGAGAGATACTCAAAGCAAGCTGTAGATTGTTTACCCTCCTCCAACTTCTTCATACACAACAGTCCTGCTTGTGTACTGGAGGCAATTGTAACATGGATTGAGATCAATGACAGAAATCTATGGTCTGGAGAGGCATCCATGTGCACTCTGCTTATAGAGAATTACTACTAGCAACTTGTGGAGCTGTAGAGGAGCAAAAGTGCTGACCGAGGTAAGGTCACAGAGGTAAAGCAAGTATTTTTACCTGTCTGTGCCAGAGAGAGTAGTGTTCTGGCCTCTTCCACCTTTTATGGAAATTTAACTGCTGTTCCTCTCCAACCAAGTTCTTCATCCATCCTTATAGTACATGGATTTTGTATTTGTGAAATATTCTGCATGCATAGAGGATGCATGTGCGCAGTATATATGAAACAAGATCATAGGCACACTGGAATACATTTTTATTTTCTACATCTAAGTGCTGCCTAGGACTAAGGGTTGGAGAAAACAAAGACAGCAGATGTGAACTGCAAGGCTCTTCCAGGATGTTACAAGAATCCTTTGTAGTGGATCAACACTTTGGATATGGACGAGAGGAGACAGAAGGCCACTTTGAAGCTAGGGAGTTTCATCTTTTCCTTTGCTGGCCAACTGTTCACAGGAAGGCCTACCTACCACAGGTTAACAGCTAGGAAGGGGGGCAGCCTCCTTTGCTTTTGTACCCTTGTTTTGAGTTTCTCTTTCCAGGAGACTCTTACCTCCACCCCACCTTCCTGCTAACACCTTGTGAACAAGTTGTAGGCTTGACTAGTCGGGGTTGAATTACCAAAGGGGCTAGAACTGCCCTGTACTAGTCTCAGGAATCACAATTGGATTACACAACTACTGTTTGCAACATCACTAAAGGGCTTTGTTTTGGAAATACAAGACCTTTATTCAAGACTTCCAGAAAGGCTGTCTAGGCCCTGCTTTGAGAGACAGAGAGAGAGAGAGGTAACCAACTGCTTGGGAGAGACACTAAATGTGCCCTTCACAGAGGGAGATGATGCTCTAAATATGAGCAGCCATGAATGGAGTAGAAGTGGGATGAGCCGAAGATGCCCGTATTGCACTCCGGGAGGACCTGCAACACTCTGCATGTGTGATGCCCAAGAGCCCCCAAAGTGACCCCGCAGTCTGCATGGAGTGGATACTACCGTGAACTGAAGGTACTGAGGAACTCAGATTTGTCCATGTTCCGCTATGATACAGGAGCACTGCCAAGCCTCAAAGTGGTAAAAGGAGCCTGACTGCAGCGTGTTGTCCCCACAGAAGAGAACCCAGTGTGCCAGAGCAGGACCCCATTGATGACGGGCCTGCATCAGGATCTAAGTACTGACCAGGAGTAGGCACATCGCTTGTTAAGACCCTGGGTTTTGTGTTTAGATTCTAGGAATAACTGTTAAATCAAGATGCAATGAAGATGGATCCTTGTGGGTTATAACGATGTAGGTTTATTAGCTTAGTAGTAGGTTGCAGATAAATATCCACCAGGAGCATCATCCTGCTGCTCAGCCCCTCTCTCTCCAACTGACACTCATCCAAGCACAACCACTCTGAACATTCCAACCTTACCATGACCCCACTCACTGGCTGAGCATGGAACATCAAGGCTGTGGGGAGACTGCATAAGATAGCAAGACACCTAGTCACAAGATCTGTCAAGAAGCAAGCATCTCAACCTCCTTCACCTGAACACTGTGCTGGCACTGCAGATACCATTCACACATCAGGACAGCTGGGTCAGGGAAGATCACTGATTACTGTGCTCTGGGGCCATGCAGTGCACACCTCCAAGCAGTGGCTACCAGCTGAAGCACCTAAAAAAGCAGGCACAGCTTGCTATACGAATAAAGAGACTACAAAAGGTACTGTTTCACCCAAGGAGATGCGCAAATGGAGTGAACGAGGCCCACGTTAGCATTGAAAGGTAAATATTAGAAGTTATCTACAACCTACCCTGTTACCCTCCAAAAACGTGCCATACCTCCACATTTCACCACATGGGAACTCTCAAACACTAATTGGGAGAGAGTAGGACAAGCAGCATATTATGAGGTTGACCCACTGGGCTAGTCTAGGCAACCTCTCTCAATAAGCGCTGAAAGTTATTAGTAATGAGCAATTTAATGTGTTGGTTCTGTACCATTAGGTACAGTACTACATTGTAGATGATTTCACTATCCTGAGGGTCAAGCACATAAGTGTACTTGATGCTCAGTTTTGGGCTCGAAAATAAGGTTAAGCTGCAGGATACCAGTGATAAAAGGCTCCGATTGTCACAATTTGAGGGCAGCAACCCCTGTCTGTTCTTGGATGCCTTATAATGTTCCCACAGCATAGGAATGAAAAATAGCCCAAATTGTTTCCTCACAGAGACATGGGAACACAATTGATGTTGAAAATAGTGGGGATCAATGCTGAGCCCTGCAGCCCTCCACATTGAAGATTTATGAAATCAGACATGAATGGAGAAGAGACAGCTTGTGCTCTCTCTCTAAGAAAAGAAGATATCCAGTCCCGGGCTTCACCACTTAGACCGATCCTCCATAAGCAGTTGAGCAGAATGACGTGTGAGACCATACTGAAGGCAGTGGTCAGGTCTAACAGAATGAAAATGGTTCTTCTCCATCATCCATGACTGATAACAGAACTGCCTCGGAGCAGGGACCAGGTCTGCAGCCTACCTGACCAATATCCAGGACTGCGCTGGCTTCAAGGACTTGTGCGAGATGGTAACTAACCAATCACTGTCCACTTTCGGCTCAACGAGGGAGAAGTGACATAGGTCTGTAGTTGGATGGCATCCCGCGATCTGCTGAAGGTATGGCTAATGCCTTTTTCACGCTGGCTATGGCCTCATTTAAGGTAAGAGACAATTGCAGACATCCATACTGACGTGCCCTAGACATGTTCCACTGTGATGAGGAATTCTCATTGAACATGCAATCAACAGAGACTACAATTCTGTGATGGTCAGCTAAATTATAATGGTGGAAATGCCTAGCAGTTTGAGGACATTTGGACACTGACTGACTGAGACACATGCTGTGCAACAGATGCTCAAAGATGCCCCTGAGAGGAGGAAATAAGAAATGAAGAAGTAAGTTTATCTATTTCTTCCTGAAAGACATTTGACTGATTTGAGTATTGTCTCTGTGTGGGGGGTTACAGAACTCACAAACAGAAGGATTAGACTTATATTTGACTATTTTGAAGACTTCCTTAGCCACATAGTAGCATTGCTGTATTCACATTGAAAAATACTTTTGGCTATTGTGTAGTGAAAGGATTGTCTGGAGGCTGAATGATATACAGATGGTTGCTCATGGGTAGCTGCACCACACAGTTCCCCTACCCTGAAAAAACATACTTTACAGGGGTCTGTAGTTCTTACTTCGGTCACACACAGACTACTCACATCACCATTAGGGATACTGTGAGAAAGTTAATTTCATTTGAAAGGTAATGTTTAAAATAGGTTTGTTCTCCAATGACATAACCTGGCAGCACTAGGCCACATTGTGAAAAAGGCATGTTTAAAAGTTGCACATTATCTTAGTTTTCATTTGGCTTCCAGAAAAACATTGAAATTCCACTGCAGCTTCAGTCTGTCTCTGTACATGAAGTAACATTTTTCGTTAGCTTCCTCGTCCGAAGCGATGTGCCTTTGAAACATTACAAGTCCATGAGCTAAACCTCCGTATTTGCGTTTGTAATGCTGAACAGTATATTGCATTAAGTTAGGTTTCTCATGTTTCTGTCCAATATAAATTATTTTCTAGTATATGTTTTGGAAATTAACAGTTTTATTGGTTTAATGAGCAAGTAACATTTTAATGCTGCCATTCTACTTAAAAAAACATGGCACGTTATTATTTATTATTTATTTGACTATTTTCATACGTGATGTGGCTTCCTAATTTCTTAAAGTCACGTTGCATATTTGCATTTATTAATGAATTGGCTTCTGAGTCTAACTAACTTTTGACTGTCCGTAATGATACATTTGAATACATTTATAAACCAAGAACTGGAAGAAGCCTAATTGTGCATATTTTTCCTGATGGTCTTGGCTGATTATTTGAGCCCACTATCCTCCCTTTCCCATGAATTGACTTTTCTCAATGTTATTTCAGTTGGATCGTCAATATTATCATATCACCCCATGGACGGAGGACACCACTGTCCCCTGTCCTGGGCTTTCAATTCACAAAGGAATATATTTTGGGACTTCTTGGATTTTGACTCAGTTCACAAAGGCTTTGTGCAAAGAGGGAAACATTTCACTACAGGGCCACACCAAGGCTTGGAGTAGGTTTGCAATTTTTATCGAAATATCAAATAGTTCCAGAAGTACTCTAAATAAAAAAATCATATTTCCTGGACTACTTCACTGAGAAAAATGTTACCATGTATAATTTTCACATGGTGGAATATTCTGCATGGTTGAATGATGCTAAAATGTGCATTTACACATGTAACTTTTATTTTCTCTTACATGGAAACATTTTTCCCTTTGGAGTTCCCATGTAATCTTCTAAATAAGAGGGCTTTCCCCTCCCATTTGCCACTTCAGAAACATACTTACTGGACAGGAGTATTTTTTTCTGACATGGAAAAACTACCTGTAAAATGATTGTTAATGCTCTCAAACATAGGGGAAGAATTATGTAGTGCCTGATTTAGATTTTGGCGGATGGGTTACTCCGTCACAATGGTGACGGATATCCCATACGCAGGAAATATAAATCTCATTATGTCCTGTGGGATTTATATTTTGGCAGACGGGATACCCGTCATTGTTTGAAGGAGTAACCTGTCCGCCAAAATCTAAATCAGGCCCTTTGTATACATACAACGCAGTGCAGAAAGGCACGTTGCTGCCCTGCGCTGTGTGAATGGGAGCGAGCTTAAGAGCACCATTTCTACTAAGATATGGCACTTTTCAGCTCTTTCCTTCTGCTGGTGTCCTTGAGGCTGCATAGCGCCAATGCAGGCCCCCTTGCACCATTATGCATGGGTGTCTGTGTTATGGGCAGGATTGGTTTTGCTCAAGAAGGGCTACCTTCCTTCACAAAAACAATCCTTAAAGGCATATTCCTCCTTCTATATGCGGTGTAGAATGCAGTGTGCAATGTGTTGATAAGAGGAAGTAAAGAGGGGAAATATAGATATTTCTCCTTGTGAAGCCTCACTTCAGATGGCGTAGCATTCAGACGCATTCACAGGCTTACTAGCTTTAATAAATCTGGGAATGTGCCAAAATCCATGGGTGGATGCATAGGAACCCCGCCATGTTCCCACCATGGAACCCTTTATCTCAAGGTAACATGAGGACGCACTATGTGCTGCGTTACTTTGAATTTACTAAACCGCACAAAGTTACATAAAGTGGCTTTGAATGGCTCATTGTTTCAGGCCCAACCCTGGATATGCTGTCTGTGGAGTCTATATTTAAAAAATTCCAATGTCTTGCTTCATGCAAAGGGAATGTTTTGTGAAATAATAACAGATCGTTGGTAAGAAGAGGTCCATATCCACAAAGGTCTCTTTGAAGGAACAGAGAGTGGAGTGATTCTTGAAGAGGGAACTCATGCACGTGTGTAAAATGTGTGCCTAAGAAGAGAGACATATTACCTACGCTACAGGACTAAGGCATCCACATTTTCCTCAAAATATCCTATGTGCATCAAGCAAACACGTTCAATCCATAGATTTCTCTGGAGAGTTTTCTCATGTGTGCATGTGAGTTGGTGGGGGAGGGGGTCTTCAGTCTTTATATCATTCCAGTCCTGAGTTCTCAATACAATAATCTCTCACAGGATGTCAGAAGATTTGGGGCTAGGGATTTCTTCCCCACAGTAGCATCCTTTATGGCAGCGACAGTCTGTATGATGGAAACAAAATGGCAAAGTATCTTAGAATAAGCCACTACCACGCTGGCAGATGGCGAAATCTCTTGTTCAACTTCAAAAAGGGAGAGCTTAATTAGACTTGTTTGTGTAATTCAAAATCGTATTTTGAGGGAACAGCATAGGTTAAATTAATCACTAGAAATCTGTGTTTTACCATGCAGCAAGGAGATGCCTCCAACTCAATTGAGCCAAGAAACTGCGCATATGTTTAAAGTGGCAAAATGGAAGGATTGGTTTAACTTTGGGAGATGGCGTCGAAACAGTTCAAACATTGGACTTCCCTCATTCTTTACAGAGTATGGTCTAGTTATCCTGCAGTCTACACGATGGCTCAGTCACTTGTTCCAGAAATCTTTGGAAGTCATCAAAATGGATGCTAAGGGCAAATAAGTTGTTCAAAGAAATTCACCTGAATAAAACTGGTAAGCTCATCAACCGACCTATCATATTTGAGCATGTCCTATCTTCAAGAAGCAAAGCTGCGCTACAATTCAAAACCCAAAGGTTCAGATCATCACAGGCCTTGAAGCAACCCTTCACTCGTGCACCATCAATCGACCTAGAACTCCATCCCAACAGGAGTAAAGACACAACCTGCCATCTTATCCTATGGAAAGACCCACCTTTTTGAACTGCATATGAGGTCACTCCATGTTGTAATAGCCTAAAATGATCATATCACACTACCCTAATGATTTACCCCAATCCTTGATATGATGTCCTCCAAAACCCTCTGCGCCCTTTCCGATCAACCCTTCTCTATCTGTTGAATTATAGTCAGTGTGTCCCAAGTTGATTGAACTAGGTTGGTATGTATAACATGCTAATATGGGGTTGGCACAGCTTCACTATAATAACAGTTAAATAATTAAAAATAAGGGTGGTCCATCAGAACTTTTTCTGAGTTTTATTTCAGTTTGTTAAAGCACCCTGAACAGACATAGGCATCTAGTTTTACAAAACCACTCTCTCTGCTTTCGCAAAAGAACAGGGTTAAATGCATCTACACATTAAACAGCCACAAAGGCAGACCTAGATTACTTTAGCCAGTCATTCAAACTGACCATGGTGCATTGTATCTTACCTTTTTAATAGCGCTTTATACTATGGTGTGGGATGGACGATGAAACACATTTTTGGAGGTGCATGCTGCACCACGGGGGACTTAAACAAAATTGCATGCTTTTGCTGGGAAGTCAAAGATTTGCTGTCTAAATATTTTTATGGCTCTTGCAGGGGAATTTTCTTGTGTAATTAAGAACTCAGAAATATGGCTGAAGAGTCATTGGGAAGCCAGCAGCCTCTTACTGACCACAGGACTGCGATAAAATCAGAAAACACTGGTTACCATTTAACATCTGAAGAAGTAAACTCCCTCAACCATATGTTTAGTACAAAAGCAACAAAAAACAAGCAATATAATGGCCAGTAGACAAAATACATTCCTGTAACCTTTAAACCCCACCAACCTAACCTCGAAACAGCACGAAAAACTGCAGCCCAATTTGAGAGCAGATGGTGTGGCTGAGCAAGTTTTCACAAATCTGAATTTAACTGAAGAAAATGTCACTTTTACAATGAAAAAAACTCCCTCAGGACCTATATTTCGTTTTTCTGATTCAACATGAATTCAACATGGGCTGAGCATAAAGTTTAAACAACAGCAAAGTGCAAAACCATACATATATTTATGAGTCTAAACATTGTTTATTCATTTTCGTTCTTTTATCAAAGTTATTTTTATCATTTTTTTTATCAGTTTTACACATAAAATTACTCTAATAGACATGCACATATTATTACAATATAATGACATTGTCATATATGAACATCGAATATCCCCCGGTAAAGAGACAGTAAACAACCTTTCAACAAACGTACATTCATTCACCACCCTTCAGCTGTATTCGTACCACATTCATACCTACATACATCTGGAAAGTAGGAGACAATAGTTTTTTTGGTCTCCACGACCATTTAAAGATACTACATATAGCAGGATCTGAATAGCATTGGTCGATGCTTTTTGGTGGCTTGAAGTGTACATAGACACCACCTTCCTTAGGACCTGCCAGATATCAGGCCAAAGTCGCTCTACCCAGGGGGAACTCACAATCTTACTCCACCAGCAACTGTTTAATTTGGTCCCCTATGCCAAACGTATTATTTTTACCGCTTTCTAAAAATTCTCTAATTTGTTGTGTGGCAACTACGATATCAAAAATGGTTGTGTAATCGCGAAAGGAGCAGTCCTTTTGCCTACAATTCAGAGGATCGCTAAATCCTATATTCATGTATTTCGCCAGTCTTTTTAGAGCAACATCTTATATAGGGAAATACGTGAGTCAATGTCTCAAAACTGAATCCATCAAAGCTTCCTTCTCCCGGACAAAATCCTGACTGGCTTCACAATAGGGGAACCATTGCACGCTGTGTCAGATAGAGTTACTTCATCTGACACACATGAACATGTGTAGACTTCAAGCCACCGAAATGCGCCGACCAATGCTATTTAGATCCTGCTATATGCAGTAGCTTTAAATGGTCATGGAGACCAAAAACAATCAATTGTCTCCTACTTTCCAGATGTATGTAGGTATGAATGTGGTACGAATGCAGCTGAAGGGTGGTGAATGAATGTAAGTTTGTTGAAAGGTTGTTTACTGTCTCTTTACCTGGGGATATTCGATGTTGATATAAGACAATGTCATTATATTGTAATAATATGTGCATATGCCTATTAAAGTAATTTTATGTGTAAATTCGATAAAAGAAGTGATAAAAACAATTTTGTTAAAAGACAGAAAATAAATAAACAATGTTAAGACTCATGAATATGTGTATGTTTTTGCACTTTGCTGTTGTTTAAACTTTATGCTCAGCCCATGTTGAATTCATGTTGTATAAGAAAAAAGAAATATAGGTCCTGAGGGAGTTTTTTTCATTGTATTGTTACTCTTCCCCTCTTCTCCCTGGCCTCAAAAGTTTTTTTCAGAGGCGGACCCCGCCTTATTTGCATAGAAAATGTCACTTTTGAAATGCTTTCCTCCTTTTCTGCTTGCCAAGTGTGCCTGTCTGTCCTCTGAAGTGTGTTAAAGCTGCTACATTGTCGGTTTGGAGCTACAAAAACAACAATGAATATGTAACATACCACAATTGTAAGAGAAAGATGTCTGTCACAGACATTACTGACTGTAACAGTACTACGCCAGCCTGAAGAAGGTATCATCGCCCACACATCACTTCCTAATGGAACCGCCTCATTCTCGGTCATCAGTATACTCATATGTGCCATGTTATGCCACTTTGTGTCGTGCACTAATCACTCATGAGGGTATCTAGAAGGAGGGGTGGCGGAGGACTCCTTTTAGGTTATTCAAAAAGCCAAGTCTTCAATTTCTTGCTGAACTCAAGACGCGACGAGGAGACTCAGACGTGCTAAGGAAGGTAGTTCCATGCTTTGGGGGAGATGTAAGAAAAGCTACGACCTCCTGCTCTGCTACTTTGTATAAGGGGTACATGTGCAAGTGAGAGTCTGGATGAGTGGAGGTGTCTGGAGGGTTAGGGGAAACGTATGTGGCTGTTGAGGTATGCGGGCAGATGTTGCGTAGTGATAACCAGTGTTCTCGGATTTGTTTTGCAATCCTGTGGTCAGTAGGAGGATTCTGGCATTCCAATGCCTCTTCAGCTATATTTATGAATTCCCAATTACTCACGAAAATTCCTCTGTAAGAGCCATAAAAGTTTTTTTTTGTCATAAATCTTTTACTTCCCAGCAAGAAGTACGCAATTTCATTATCGATACTCTGGCTACCACACAGTCCCCCATTTGGCAGCATGTTACCTATGAAAAAAATGCATTTATTCATCTATCCCACAAAGTAATATGAAGCGATATATAAATGCCAAAATACAATACACTACAATGGGTTTGAATGGCTGGCTAAACTTATCGGGGTCTGCCTTTGTGTGCTTGTTTGATGTGTCGATGCATTCACCCTGTTCATTTGTGAAAACAGAGAGAGTCGCTTTCTAAAACTAGATGCCTATGTTTGTCCAGCATTCTTTAATAAACTGATAGACTGGGTTGGATGGGGAATCAACCAAAGGACATAAGGGGGGATGTTATCATTATTAATTTTAGGGACCGAAGAGTAGTAAGACATATTGGCGATTGGTATACTGTGGGAGGTAGGGAAGAAATTTCTACACATGATTTAAGTTATTTTTACCCACAATCACTGCTGGCACACTCTCTAAGATCTTGTGCCTCATATGGGCCGAGTACAGAATGCTTTGGTTTTAGCGTCCCCACTTTTAATCATTTTTCCACGCTTTCTGGGTTGGAAGGAGTTGACTGACTCTTCAATCAGGCAATTGGGGAAAATTTTAATCTTAAACAGTCCCCAACTTTAGATTTTCCAATGGCAGGGATGACAGGTAATCAATTAAACCTAACGCGGGTTGACACTTCGTCACTGGAATCAAATTGTACAGAAACTGTGATAGATAGCGTTGCAATTGGCGGCAAGGATGTTCGTCTTTGGGTGCCGTTCCATCGATTGTTGCCCTACAAAAAACGGTGGAACCTGGTATGGCCGAGAATCAACAGATAGTTCGGTCCATTATATCATCGGACAATATTACAGCTATTGAATGTCCCTTGATAAAGTTTCTTTTTTGGAACATAGCCGCCCATCGCCCTAAGGTAGAAGATGGCACTGGGTTGAATTTTTTAAAGAATCATAGTATAATTTGTCTTCAGGAGACTTGGTCCACTACTGAAATCCACTTGGTTGGCTACAAAACTTATTTCTCTCCTGCACTACCTGTAGCATCTGGCAGGGCCAAAGGTGGTTTAAGCATATTTATAGCAAACACACTAGGGGGGTGAAAATAACACCAGTAGAACTGGAAGAAAATCAACAGTTACTCAGTCTTTGCTTTAATAGCAAGGACATTGTTCTCCTGCTAAATTTTTATAATAACCTGTCAGAAGGAGAACTGCTGAAGGTTCTGCGCAGATTGCGTCATAAACTATCTTCTTTGTCGAGGGGCCTTGGGGGTAAGGAAGGGGCATCTATCATCTGGGGGGGGGATTTTAACCAACACCCATGTCAACATAGTAATAGTAATCTGTGTAGGCTAGTGGATGAAAAAGAGGAACCTATAGTCCACTTCCTCCATTCGAGTATAGGAAATTATTCAAATGAAAGTCTTTCCGATCTGGACCTCGTAATTGCTAACAAAAAGAATGCCACTGGCCAACTGAGGGATCCAACATCTCTTGAGAGGGGGAGTCCGACTACGATAGATTTCATTTTGATATCAAATACTTTGACCAATCGTGCTATTAGCTTTGCCCCACTGATTAATACACTAAGCGATCATTGTGCCCTTAGTTTAGAATTTCGTTCATTCTATCAGCACACCACCCAAACTATAGCTAGTGCACTGAGACAAAACACTCTGCATTTGGACAGAACAAATGGATTTTCCCTAAAATGGGAGAAAGTTGACCTCTTAGATATAACAAGGAAAGTCATAAAAATAGCTTACCCCTCAATCGTCAAATGTTTAGAGCTGCTTGTATCAAATGAGGAAGTTTTATGTAATTTCAGGGTGGTTTTAAAAACAATAAATGAATCACTTCTGCAAAAGCCAAAAAACAGCCACTTAAAGAAAGTAGGGTGGTTCAATCACAAATGTACTACAGCACACTCCAAATTAAAAATAGCCCTACAAAAAACTAATCGAGTGGCGCAGGAAATAGCAAGCCTTAGGAGGGAGTATAGCATTGCATTAAAGGAGAGGAAGTCTGAACTAAAACAGGCTTTATGGGATCAATTACACAAAAGCTGCACTGATAAAAACAGTGCAGCGTTCTGGTCAGTGATCAAATCTCCTTTTTTAGTTGAGCTTAAAAACTCACCCACTTTAGATGTGGCCATCGACGAATCAGTTTGGGTGGCGCATTTCTCCAAGATTTTTAAGAAAGGTTTAGTTGATACGGGAGGAGATTTAGGATCCACTATCATGCTCCCCGAACCGAGTTACCCAATTACATTAGAAACCACCATCAACGAGGTACTCCAGGCCCTAAAAGCCAGTAAAAATGGCAAGGCCCCAGGACCAGACGGGGTCCCTATAGATCTATTCAAATCAAATTTAGATCTGTGGGCCCCAATCCTGATCAGGGTACTTAAGGCAGCAACGGAGGTGGGTTTACTGGACTCTTGGACAAAATCAATTATGGTCCCTATTTTTAAGAAAGGATACCGCCAGGAGGTATCCTACTACCGCCCGATCTCACTGCTGGATTCTTTGGGCAGAGTGGAAGGAAGAGTTGTCCTTGAACATCTCCAGCGGTGGGCAGACGATGGCAGGGTCCTCTTGGACCTTCAATTTGGGTTTCGTGAGGGACTTGGAACAGTCGAACAGGCCCTAAATTTGTCCATGCTATTGGCTAAATATGTATGTGCGAAGCCAGGCAGATTGTACATGGTATATGTCGATCTGTCTGCAGCCTTCGATCTTGTTTCCCACGCTAAACTCTGGTCCGTACTAATAGCAATGGGGGTTGATTAACCACTAGTGGATTTTTTGCGAGAATTGTACTCCAATGCTTCAGCTAGGGTGAGGTTTGGGGTAAAGGGTGAGCTATCAGCGCCGTTCAGGGTAGAGCGAGGAGTTCGGCAAGGTTGTGTCCTGGTCCCCTTTCTTTTTACACTTTACACCAATGGCTTGGAGATGGCCATGTTGAAGGGGGGCCAGGGC
Organism: Lissotriton helveticus; assembly: GCF_964261635.1. Lineage (NCBI taxonomy): Eukaryota > Metazoa > Chordata > Amphibia > Caudata > Salamandridae > Lissotriton > Lissotriton helveticus. Next base: position 906,075,965 of record NC_136065.1, on the reverse strand, counting down.
CTTCCACAAATAAAAAAACGTCCGATACCCACTCTGCTCTACGCGGATGACGCTGTGATACTGGCCCGCACCCCCCGTGAACTCCAGAAGGCGTTGAATAGATACTGCGAATTCATGGGAAAGCTGGATTTACATATAAATATCAAAAAAACTTTTGTAATGATAGCAGGACCAAGGAAAAAAGGGGTAAAATATATTTTTCTTAATAAGGAGAAACGCGCAATCACAGATCAATACCCATATTGGGAATTATTATTGACCAAAAATTAAACTGGAAACCCGTAATTGAGACCAGAAAACTCCATCTCATGAGAGCCATTGCGGCCCTCATAAATCTTTCACAAAAATTGGGAAAGAGGCCGCCAATGGAATTGCTAAAGATCTATAGAGCCAAATGCCAGTCAATAGCCTTATACGGGGCTGGAGTATGGGGGTACGCAAACACCAGTGCTTTAAAAGTGGCTGAGAACGCCTTTCTAAGATTTCTTTTAGCAGTACCAAAGAGTGTGTCCACTTTTTCATGTCACATGGAATTGGGGATTCCTCATTTGTCAGATCTAGCCAAAATTCAACCACTTCTTCTCTGGCATCGAATTTGGTCGTCAGAAAAAAATGTGTTCACACAGCAAATAATCGTAGACAGTATGTCTTTGGAGGAAGACACTAAAAGCGATGTCTCTTATACATTTAGAGGAATTACGAATTATTAAAGAAGCTATTAAAACTTCTGTCCAACACTCTATGGCCGTTCAAATTACCTTTTCAATTTAGCCATATCTGACTTATGATTTTACCATTTTTTAGAGATTTCTCTTGACTAGGTTTAGGCTAAATCTCCTACACCGTTTGGTCGCCTTTCCAACGAGAAATAACTGGGACCCAGTACTACCACCTTGTCCGTGTGATGAGATGTCTACTCAGGCAACCATTCATAGTTTTTTCTTCTGTAAATATTATAACGGGCATAGACAGATTTGGTTGATCCCCCTTACTAAAACATATGGGCATCAGAAGATGCAGTCCAGCCTTGTTAGTTCTCCAGTTTTTAGAGGAGGAATGGACATCGAAGTATATAGTTAAATTCCTGAAATGTATTTTTAGACATCGATCGAACCTGTAAAAATCACCTTTATAATTGCTTAATCTGGCAAAAACTGAATCCCTTAGCAATTGTGAAACAGTGAGTATTCTCATATGTTGTACTCTGATAACGATAATGTATTGAATTGTAAACCTTTTTAAACATCAATTGTGAAATGATTTTTATCTGTGAAATTGCTTTTATGGTTTTTATACACGACAAAAACCGAATAAAGAACTATTCATTCATTCATACATGCAACCGATAGGGAGGAGGTGAAGGCCAGAGCCCTGACTCTAATTGGGTGTCCTCATGTTGAATGTAGCGAAGCTTTTGTGAAGCTTTGTAAACATTTGACAGTAGGGTTTTTTTAACTTCAGGACTGCTTTGCACTGCATGAGCACTTTATTTGTCACTTTTGTACTAGCACATTCGGTTTTAAATGCGTTACATTATTGACTTTTGAATTAATTGGCCATACATATTGCAGATACTTTTGAAAGAAATACGGATCCTGGTAGTGGTTATTAATGGAAAACAAAATGTGCAAATGAGGACCATTACGTGACCTCTATGAAAATGTTTAGATAGTGAATAAATTCCTACAGAACTACATGTGATTATACCAATTACCTACCCAGATTCTGAGAAACACAGGGTTTCCCCATCAGATATTACACTGATTCTTGGCTTTGGCACCTCTACTTTCGTCAGCGAAACAGAATTCAAGGACCACCTCCTCATGGAATGTCCTTCCTCTGCTCCTATAGGTTACAAAGGTCTCTCTTCCAAGACTTGCGGTACAATAGTGCGAGCAAAATCTTGTAATGAAAGTGTGATAGAGGGTCTACACTCTATCACCTCCTGAATATCCTAAGAAATAATGCAGTAAAAACTGCCAGATATCTGCTCGTTGAGGTATCAGTACCAGTAAAGCACTTGCTAACGGAATGTTCTCTGTCACCGACAGTGTGGTAAGTGCGCCTGCACTTCTTTAGGGTAGCAAAATGCATTAAACACTTCTTAAATTAATGTTGTAAACCTTTGGCAGCAGCTGCCAAATATCCTCAGGGTACCAAAGTTCAAGGAGCATTAATAATTGGAATATATTGTCTGTAACCCTACCATGGTAGGCATCTCTCTTCTCCTTCGTGGACTGGAGTAAATGGATCCTGCCTAGTTTACAATCATTTCTCTGAGACAAGTTGCTAGCTTCCGGGGTGTCATCACACATGAAGCACTACTGAACGCAATGTCTCTTCATTGAGGCAATATGAGAGGAGGTTGATAGTGGAGTTGGAGTTAATGGAGCCCTTCTAGGTGGAATACCCTCCCTGTGCAGAAACAGACCACTACTCTTCTTGAGGTAGGCTAACTGTCCAAGCAATTCTACATTGTGAAGATGTGTAGGCTGTTCCTAAACAATTTAGGGGTGATCATGTATGTCAGCATCTGTACTGACTACTTTAAGTTGAATGACATAAAACTAAAAGAAAACAAAATGAACAGAATGACTATTGGCTGAAATTGATCAATGAAAAGAAATTAAAAGCAATCAGCCAATAAAAATACTCCATTCTTCTTGGGGGAGGAGCCAAGCTCGCGAGCGCAATGGTCGCCTTCTAGCTCGGCTCCGTCAGCCCTCCGGCCTGACGCACATATCCTGCTGCATATCCTGCCCAGAGACGACATGTTTTCGAAGAAATAGAAACGCAACATTTCGCTCTCACTTACCGTGTGACCTGGAGGCTCCGGCTTGCAGTGGTTCCGGAGCTGTGCCCCCCGACGGAATCGGGGCCTTTGTGGAGCTGGGACCGGGGCATCGCCTATTGTATCCGGCCCGGCGTTGTGGTAACCGTCGGCCCCGGCCGAGAGACTGCACCACTGGAGAGAGCCACTGTGAGAACTTCCCGGTGACCCTGAACCGGGCCTGTTTTGGCGGCCGTGAGGCTGGTGCGGGGCGCGGTGCTCCGTGGACTGACCGTGTGAAGGGGTCCCCCCGCCGCTGCTCCGTCCATCGACCCCGGACCCTCGCGCTCGGGCTCTACCTTTGAGGAGCGCCAGCCCTCGTATAGGCGATCCTCCGCCTCGGGCGGCTCTCCTTTCTGCACCGAAGCGGCCATTACTGGGACCCCTCGGACATCTGTAAAGTCCTACATTTGTGAACTGCTCCGGGAGTGGCGGAGAGAAGTGAAGGGGCTGATTCTACAAAATGGCTGCCGATGACCTGAGCTGTGGATTTCCTCTTGATGGCGGTCTCCGGTTGCTGGATTGCACGGGAGCATGGTCATGTGGGTGGGAGCCTACGATTGGCGACGTTCTTGATGCTTTGCGATCTTTGCACGCGACCTTGGCCCCCGATGCTCCTGGAGACTCGTTGCGATCCGCCGCCATCTTGGGTGGACGCTTCTTCATGGTCCCCTCTTGCCTTGGTGATGCCATTGCCTCGCCCCCCTCGGTAGCTCCGAAGGATGCTGCTACTGTACGTCGACGGATTTACAGGCCGACGGCTTTGGAACCTCCTGCTCTTCGCTGTCTGGAAATTGGGGACTTGGATGTCATGCGGAGACCCGATCATCCCCGGATGCCTGAGAAAGATGGCGGACTGACGCTTGTTTCTGCCTTGATGAGGTCTTGTTTCTATTTTGCTAGCACACCCCCGCCTTTTCGATCTGCGGGACTGAACTCTTGTCTTTTACTGCCCCTGTTGCTGTTGATGAGACATTTGAACTGCCTATTTGCCCTTTTGTTCCCTTGCTTATTGATTGACCTCTCTGACCTGCGTCTTTCTTGTAATTTTTTTCATTTGTGTGCTTGCCTCGCATCGTATTGCTCACTTCACACTGTTATTTGGTGGGTGGTAATTGCGGTGAAGAAGGGATTGGGGTAAGATGCACGGCTCCTGTTGGATTATTGGTAAACGGATTCGTGACGAAGTGGCTCATATTCGTAGTGCTGTGAGAGACCTCTCTGTAAGTTTTGTGGCGCTCGAGTTCGCGTCGTTCTGGTGCACACATATTATGATTGTATGGTTGGGCGGAGGGCTGTGACCGACCGTATTTATTTCTGCCCTCATGCTCCTCCCTCCCATTTACTACCTTGTTTTCATATCTTCTTTTTGTCTTTTTCTTCCTTTTCTCTCTTGTCTTTACTGCATTTCGGGTTCTGGTTTAGGGCGACAGGCGCGCTGTTTGGAGGGTAGGCCGTAGCCTTCTGCAGGGGTGCTGGGTGGGATGGGTGGGTTGGGTCTTTTTTGATGTTTTATTTTTCTCAGTTCTATGGCCCTTTTGTGTATCTTTATGGGAGTGCCGCGTCTGTCCTAGCCTTCCGTGGTATGATTAGGGTGGGGTCTGTAACATCGCTGCTCTTCTTTTATAGTTCTGTCGCTTCCATTGTGACTCCCATGCCCTCCTCGCTGCTGCTATACCTGTTCTTTTATATGTTCCTCGCTACGGGGCGCCTGTTTCAGCGCGGCATTCTTCTCTTTTAGTTTGTGTTTTCCTTCCCTCTCCTTTTCCTCTCCCCTCTCCCCTCCTCCCCTCTTCCTTCTTTCCCGAGGTTAGTATGACGGGCTAGTTTTGTTGATGTCGCTATTCCGGCCCCCCTGTTCTGTATCCAATGTGCTACTGGGTGGTGGGAATGCAAAGTGGTTACTATTTGCATATTGATTTGTGTTCATTACATCTGTTTTTATACCGATGTCTACAGTGCTGACACTTCTGCATTGCTGCCCTTTTTCCTTTTGTTGCTAATGATCTGTTTTGGGAATCCGGATACTTCATTGTTGTCGCTGAGCCTGTCATATGCCTTATTGCTATAATATAAAATTAACCTTATTTTGCTCCTGATTGCTGGCCGTCTAGATCCTCTTACCTCCCCCCCCCCTTTTTTACGATTGTATTGAACGCACCTCTTTACGTCTGATTCTGTAACTTTTCCTTTTGGAATTTTTGACTACTTTATCGTATTGTGGCCGGCCGGATCGGTTGTAGGCCCTGTTTTGTATATCCTTTCTGTACAAATAAAGGTTTTAAAAAAAAATAAAAAAATAAAAAAATACTCCATTCTTATCTTCACGGCCCCTTCAGAATAATACAAACAAATAATATGGCAGCAAAACATTACTCTACCCTTCAGGACTTCTGGCCTGAAAATAAACTCAAATTCAATTGGTAGCTGGAAAACTTGGGGCTGTGTGAGCATTCAAACCTTAAGCACTCTTGTAGCAAATCTTTTTCATAATTGTGGGGGGTATCTTTTCACCACAGTGATTATTGTGACAGTAGTACTCTCATTCGGAAAGAAACTGAAACACCATGTGTTTTCTAAAGAATGCACAGAAACAAATGAACACAAGGTAGATAAAATGGGAGCCACAATTTCCGAATCCTGGATGAAGCATCCTCATTCCCGCAGGCCATACACTGATGTCCCTCTGCCAGAAATTGACATACTGGAAATTGTGCTATCAACATAAAAAGTGGTGTTGAAAGAGATAATGTGAGAATGGAAACAAGACGTACCTAGGTAGCTTAGACTATGACATGGTATTAAAAAACGTATGTAAATCCATTTTAACAAACAAAAAAAACAAACTACTATCAAGGATTAACTGTGGACATACTATCTCCAGAAACCCTCAAGGTTCACCAGACTCTGCCTGACCAGCTACACGTACCTTGCATTTGGGGAGAATAGACGTTTAACCAACAAGAGGAACAACTGTATTTAACAATGGAACACTTTCTGCTACTTTAGCCTCTGTACTTAGTCCTAAGGAAGCACCAATGGAAGTCCACCATCCAGAATTTTGCATTTCAAAAACCAAAGACAGAGGGGAAATGCCAACATGAAGATATCTTAGCTGACCTGTACCCTTGGCAAATTTCTAAACAACCAGAGGAATTAAGTTACAATTTCAGAACCTGTTTACATTACCCTTATTAGAGAATAAACCACAACATCTGTAGAAGGATCTTGCAAATTACCAACCATGTCAAGAAAATCAGAAGATTCTTATGAAACCGTCTTCAAAGGATCCAACAGCCCCCAAGCGTCAAAAAAGGCAAAACCACCAAGGCACTGCACAGAAGATCACTTATATCCGTGTCACTGCTTATGTAAAGCCTTATTTTCCAAGGTTATGCCATAGACATTCGAGCCTCGATATCCAATGTAACATGAAAATAGGCAAACAAAACAAAGAATATGAGAATAAATGTATATACTATCTAAATTTAACAAAGATCAAACTAAAGGTCAACTGTAATCCTAAAAACAAAGACTAGACAAAACTACTGGGATCAAGAGGTTTACCAGCACAAGACTCTGGTCACTGAAAAGCTAGTACGACATAGAATTCCCAGACTCTGATAGTGTTAGGATATCATATAAATGATACCCATGCACTATACAAATGCTGGTAAGCTATAGATCAACATGTTAATTCCAAAAGCTTGTGTTTCTTGGGTTGTTCTTCAATGTGGAATATTACCTACATAGCAATGGGGAACCTTTGGCCCCAAGTGTTTATTTATATGCCTTCTCTAGCATGTCATTCTCTCTTTATTTAAAAAAGCAAAAACATTTTATTAGGCTTTCCATTAATCTTGTAAATATACAATACAAGCAAAAGGTCCGCAATTCTCAGTCTCCCAAAGATATTGATCATTTTCCGTAGTTTTGTACCTGGCGAGAGTCCGAACATCTTTCATTAGGCCTCTCTTCGATTCGTAGACCCAAATCAGACCCTCTTATACATTGGGGAGGCAGTTCTGCTCCAACCCTCATACCCGCCTCGTGCATTGGACAGGCCCTCCTCCACCAGTTCATGGCCCATACCTTTTGAATCTCTCCATGGTCTCCATATTTTGTTAAAGACTGTGGGCATTCACATGCTTTGTAAACTGTCTCTTCTTCCTGCATGCACCAATCCATGTTCACTGTCCACTACTTCATTACTGGCATTGGCATCACCGGAGCTCCCCATAGACACACATTGATTCTTCTTGCCACCATAATGGCTATATAACAATGATAGCGTATCATTCTCCATTTATTTTATACTCTGTATTAGCCCATGTGCTCCACGTTTTATGGACTAAATGAGTAGCAGTCGGTGTGTCGATAGAGTGGCGAGGCGGGGAAGGCTGGGACAGACAGATGATGAGACAAATAAAAAAAATAAAACCCACTTACCTGCTGCATCGCCGTATAGTGCTCCTCTCCACTGCAGGCACGGGCTCCCAGAGTCCACTGTGGCCAATCCTGACACTGCTTTCATGCTACTGAAAGCAGCATCAGGATTGACCTGAGCACCGATGATTTGCGCTCCCAGTTAGTCTGGGAGCCTGTGCCTGCTCTCTCCAACCCAGCAACACAGCTTGGGTTGGAGAGCGCTTCAGTGCGATTGACGGTTTGCCCATCATGAGACAGCCGACCATACCATCATGCGCACTGAATAGCAATGCAACCACTCCTTCACCAGTTTGTCATCCCCCTGGCTCCGCCCCCAAGCCTCGGTTCCGAGGGCAAAAATAAAACGATAATAAACAAGTTTTGATTATCATTTTATTTTAAATTTTTTGGGCTGCTGATAGGTGGGGCAACACATCTCCACCATAGCTGAGGAGCCGTTGCTGGAAAAAATGAACATCAAGAATTTCCCAGTCATTGTTTTCAACGCATCAGTGGTCAAAGAACAGTAAAATTGGCTCCTGCACAAAATACAATTTATACCCTGGGGTTAGAGGTGTAATATAGGCCCCCGCGGGGGGCTGAGTTCCAGGGGGCCCCCTCAGTACAGTACCCTAGCCTAAGAGCTCCTGACTGAGCCATGTAGTTTGCAGGGGGGCCCTCAAGTGGGAGAGGGTTCATATCCTCTCCCATAAGGTACATGTAGCAAGGATGCAACTCTACGCTGACACACACCCATCAACAGCGAACCCCCCCCCCCTACTCTTTGGGTTTCATTTACATTGTCCTCAGACTCACATCTCTCCCTTAAAACAAAAAAAAATACAACTTTCCACTGAAACCCCTTTCGACATCAAGGCTGCGTGCTTTGCCTAGTCTGCAGGAGAAAAGCTTTAATTACACCCCTGCCTCGATAACGCACTCATTACACCTACTTAATCTCAAAGAAGGAAAGCACGGCCCTCCGAGTGCTACAAGTTCCCCGGCTTTGATTCTGTTTTAATATGACTGGCTTTTTATCTGTGCACTTCAATTTGCATACCTTGGCTGGGAGGCAGTTCCCCCTGATATGTTAATTGCAGAGCGTTTTAAGTACTAAGAGATTAACATAAAAACCCTTTGCAAACAAGCTAATAGTTTATGATAATTTCAGCCTGGCCTTTGTCTGTCGATCACTGGATTGCCTCTAGCTGTAATTTTATAAAGAAGCTGAAGAAAAATATCGCTTAAACAAGTTCATTTACACATAATTATTACCAGGATCATATTATTCAATTTAGGAGCTCCAGCCCATTAAGAGTCCATGAGCTAAAATGTAATTAAACTATTTTCTCCTTTTATGAACCCACTGATTAGGGCACGTGGGCGCCATAGGCTGCCTCGTCGCTGCCGAGTTCCGGTGTGTCGGTGCGCGCGCGCGGACAAGGCTGGTGCCAGCACGTGCGGGGCTTTTACTGGCACACACGATGTTCCAGTGTTTCATGGAACAAATCTGTGACGTGACTACCGGAAAAAAGTCACTAAAGACTGATCTTAAAAGAAAAATCTAGGAACAGTGATTTCTCAATCCTGACTCCAGGCAGGGCCGGTCCTAGGACTGTTGGGTCCCCGGTCGAAAGGGAAAAGGTGAAGGCCCCAGTGCTTTAAATGGGGCGGTACTGTCCGGTACTGAGTACAGGGGCGGCTCGCAGCGGTAACGCTGTGGGGTGGGGAGGCGGGACTGGGTGAGGCGGTAGTGGAGTCCGACAAAGGTAAACGTAAATAAATAAATAACTGCCGTCGTGAGTCGGACTCCAGAACCCCCCACCCAGCCACGCTCCACAGTGTTACCGCTGCGAGCCACCACTGACTGAGTACCATTACTTTTTTAATTTGAGAGCGACGTAATACTTTTAATTGGAGAGTACCGGTGATAGAGCGCGCGAGGCCACCCGACCAACAGTTTTCGCCGTTTCCGGCTTCAGGGCCCATATACTTTTCAAACCACCATATACATCGATCAGGTGACTTCACGAGCTCTATCAAGTTGGTGTGTGTGTGTTCCCTGCTACCAAATTTCGGTGCACCCGACTTACCATCCACCGATGCGGGTGCCTAATGACCACAATGAATCAGGGAGCTAGCTGTAAAGGAAAGGCAGCAAAATACAAACCCAACCAATAACCTTCAAATACTGTTTAAATGACCACGGACAACTGGAAGTTTTAAAATGTTTATCTAAAGTTCAATATTTTCTTGCATGAGGTACAGTAAAATAAGGCAATCAATAACCAAGATAACGTAAATCACATAGGCAGAAAGAAATAATGACAGAGTAATCATCAAGGTACAAAATAAAATGTAACGAGAAGATACTATATAAGTCAGTATTATCTAGACAGGGATAGACTAAGTGTGTGTGACTATAGAAGAACTTATAATGAATAACACGCTTCACTTAAGGTGAAAGGGCCTTTGAACAACCTAGGCAACGAAGTTCTAGACCATATCAGAAAATGACACACTGCTATGCAAAATATGATTTCTAACAAATGAGAAGACATAGGAATAACTTCGCAAAATTATAAATGACTGTTCAATAGTTGCGGAAAGGCATGGAAATATAACATATGCAATGTTGAACTTTATTTAAGCAAAAGTTAGAAATTCAGAAGGTGCAAGAATTTCAAGAGGTTCAGAGTAATATTTACCTAGAAAAGGTGTGGAAACCAAACCCTGGCCACGGGTCAGTTAAGGACAGGAAACCCTCAAGGAAGGATACCCCTCAAAGGACAGCAGGTGCAGAATGGACACCCAGGACAGGACAGGATACCCTCGAAATAGGAATCAGGACAGGACCCTCAGGACAGGACAGCAAACCCTCAGGACAGGACCCTCTTCAGGACAGGACCCTCTTCAGGACAGGACCGGAACCCACAGTTCGGAAGCAACGCCTGCGCTCCACCCGCTCTGCAGCTATCGATCAAGACCCCGATTGGGTCAGCGAACTCCCAGCTAAGTGCTTTGCCAGCACTTTAAGGTTCAGTAGAACCTTAGCCTATGGTCAAATTCGGACAGAGTGCTCCGCAGCGCTCTGTATCTTCAGTCACCTATTGAGTGCGTTGGGTCAGTGACAGGTCAGCTAAACCAGACAAGTCGGACGGTTCACTAGGTGAACCCAGAGTAGATATACAGTTTGGGGACAGTGTACCACCCCCCAATGTTGCAAAGTGTCAGAATCCCTCAATTTCAATTGGTCCTAAGGTAGGGTTTGGGTAACACACCAATCACAATACGCGAATTGAAGCCTTCATTAACATATTTGGGTACCGCCTAGCAGATTTGGGGTTCCCATGAGCTAACAGTAGCGCAATATAACAATGTATCACATAAGGAGCTACATTCGCTGTTCTCGCAGGGCAGAGGTGACTTTCTCAGGAGCATCTCGCCCATCACTGCCAGCTGGCTATGTTCCATCAGCCAAGGTCCCTCGTGCTGCCGAATGTCGCACAGGCGCAGAAGGGACCTCCAATATGGCTCTCCTCTCACTCAGACCCCCATTTCCCGCGGTACATGAAAAGTAAGCGAAAACAAATTAATACATAATAATGTCATTATGAAAAACACATCACAGGGTTGGTACTTTTAACTCATCATCAAGAAATAAACTTATGCAATTAAATGTTAGCTACATTGAGACGGACACAAGAGCAGTGGCACGAGCTGTACCACATGATAAGCACAGCTATGAATTACGCATGCGCACAACTTTCCCTCCACTTCTGCAGACGCGTCAGGACACGTGAGTGTGGCTGACGCATGCGCAGTAACTAAAATACAAGCGGCGGCCATTTTAGAGGACACAGATTAAATTCATTAGAAATACACATAGGCAAGCGTCTTAAACTTTTACTCAAACTTAATATAAATGTTAGTAAGACGTACATTTATTACCTTGTTATACATAAACGAGGTTCTTGATTTCGGCAAGCCGCAAAATATGCAAAGCTTTGCTTCATCAATCCCCTCTTTGATGATATCTACTATCATCACAAATTATAATGGAACCAGATGCCAACTTTCTTTCACACTTTATAAAGTTCTATTTCTTCCAGCAACCGTTCTAGCTTTTCTCTTTCAGTTTTAGCAGGGTGAGAAGTCTTCACCTTTTTGTATATCTGATCATTCACTTCCTCTAATTCAATCTCATCCACACTTCGTTTCACTCCTCTTGCATTAACCTCGTGCTTTTTGGTGCGCTTGCGGTATTTACAGCATAAGAAAATGGAAAGTATAATAAGACCTATAATACCAATTGGCATCAGAATTTTGAATAATAAGCTTTTACCTATGCTAGCAAGCCAATGACCTACATTTGAGAGACCATCTACCAGTCTCTTCCAGGCACTATCAACCTCGAGTGGTTTGAGTTCCTTTGTCAAATTAGTAATGTTTTTCACATATCTTTTGATCTGTACACTTTTATCCGGAATATAAGTGCAACAATGTTGCGCCTTCAACATCCGGCAGACTCCGCCCTCTTTCGCTAATAAGGTGTCAAGAGCAAGTCGATTTTGTAAAACCATTGATCTGATCGCAACCATTTCGGTATTGACCAGCAGAAATCCATGAGCTGTTTCAGTAGACAGCACATCTACTATAGTAGACAATTTGCAAATTCTGTGAGTGTTCAGAACCACTCCCACTCCAGGTATCAGTGCACTGAAAATACTACCCATAATTTCACCTATACTTTCTCTTTTACTACGCACTAAGCCATTAGTATCTTCATTGCTTCCAGCTTTTCCATTCACATGGTATATTTTCGGGAAAACAATGCCAAAGTAGCAGCTCCCATACCAGTGATCCGGCAATTTGAAATAAGCCTTGTCCCCACAAATATAATAAATTCCAGGAAACACAGGCTCTGACCCATTTTTGAAACCCCAACCTCCAATTACCTTGTAATTATGTTCGCATTCACTGGAACCAATGAAAACATTATTATAATAGCTAGTCTTCTCGCGGTGAAGACATAGCTTGCCTTTCTTTTCAAAATCCAGCAACAGAGCAGGACCCGCTCCACCAGATGAGGTGCCTTCCATGTTTTCTGCCCACTTTGGCTTTTTCTGACTTTCGTCATTAGCCTTCTTCTGAATTTTAATTCTCCTTTTCTCTGCCATGTTCAGAAACATCTTTTCCTGCTCACGCAAAGAACAAGTCAAGTTATCTCTGTGTGCATCTGCTATGTCAATGTTCCCTATAGTCAGAAAGTAGTCTCCCATATATCTTATGGTGTCAGTTTTGGTATGTACAGGATTCAAGTTCCCACGTATAGGCAGTTCAGAAAAGATCACGTCATTGTTAGAGTAATAATACTGTAACGGTCCCCTTTTGTAAAATAAACTAGCTAAAATGCTACAGGAAATTCCATATGTTAATAGCAGATGATGGTATGTCACGCCTTCAGCCACCGAAGTAGGTAGCTTCATGCAGACATAGCAATCTTCAATTTCCATAGTTTCTACATAGTGTATTAACAAGTTTGCGAAAACATTCAAATGTGTCCTGTTTTTCATTCCATGGTAATGTAGTCCTTTCTCATCTGATGCTTCTAAGTCTCGTTTAGTTTGTCTCAATGCTCTCTCATGTCTTTCTACACTCTGTGTTGTCAGCTCCTCATTGTCAGTATTTACAACTTCAGTAGGGACAATGTTAGTATCTTTACTTACAGCAAAGGGAATGAAAATTGTTAATCCTATCCAGATAACTATCAGTACTACTACACTACATATACACACCTTGCAACACGTCTTAAAACGGCTGCAACTAGGACTACCATTCACTGTTGAATCAGACATTTTAGCTCAGTAGGAGTGTTCTCACCCCTCTTTTTTACTTTTTACACAACTAGCTTACTTTGTGCAAATTCACGGTGGCTCGTCTTCCTCTTCAGCTGAGTACTCTGGGACAGGTTCTCCGTCGCTCACGTCAGTTATATCAAGATCTTCAAGTTCTTCCAAAACCAGTGTCCATTCAGGAGACTTGTACTTTTTGTTTTGCCTTTTTATTCGCTCACTCCTTCTTTTGGAAGAGTCTTCTTCTTGTTCTGCTATTCGAGCACTTCTTCTTGCTTCTGCACGTTTTTCTTCCACTGTCTTTATCCTTAGTCTCAGTCTTTTTACAAACCTAGGCTCAAGGTTGTTTCTTTTCTTTAGTCTCTTAGTCGGTACTTTGACTTCACTTTCTTTTCTTATTCTCTTGTTCTCTTTATCTTGTGGTAATTCTTCTCCACTTTCTTCTCCTACTTCCCTTATCTGACTAGTTCCAGGACTAGCATCAAATTCTTCTGCCTGGTTACTAATCTGGCCTTGTTCAGGAATATTTTGTTTTTGGCTTTCAATTGTCTCTGTTTCTGTTTCTGTTTCTGTTTCCTGAACCCGTTTTTCTAACCCTATCTGATCCTGTTCAAGCACTTCGATCTCTTTATTTTCTTCTGCTCGAACTATTACTCTATGTCTAGTCTGTCCCTTATCCACATCAGGAGTTAATGGAGGAGTATCAAACACTTGTTCTGTATCCTGCACGTGTTCAGTATCGGGCACTTGTTCAGTCTTATTCACTTGTTCTGTATCAATCACGTGCTCTGTCCCTGTCTGACCTTCTCCTTCCTCAGTTTTGATTTGAATCTCAATCGGCTGAGGATCTTCGCCTGTGCCTTGCTTTTCCTGACTAGTCCACTCTCTACCTTCACTAAGTCGTTCTCTTGTTCTGATAGGATCTTCGGTCAGATCAATCATCGGTATCCATTCTTCTGGCCATATGCTTGGCAGCTCGTCTTCAGCTACTCCTGGCTCAGTTTCCTGGACCTCTTCAGCAGGCTGGTTTCTTGGCAGTTCGCAGTCAACTACTCCTGGGCCAACGTCTGCTGTTCCTGCAACCTGACTGGTGCTGGGCTGCTCGTTGTCAGTTGCTACTGGTCTGGCTCCTTCAGGGTCCTCTGCTGGTTGCCCTGGTTCTTCAAATCCTTTGTCTGGCAATACCTTCTGAGTGTGTCCGGCGTGGATCCACTGGGGAACACCTGCGACTTTCACTGCAGTGGTTGTCACCAGGATTACTTGGCGTTTCTTTCCCCACCTTGGTGCCAGACAGCTTGATCGAGTGTGCTTCTTTATTTTGACCCAGTCTCCTGGAACCAAGTTGTGGAGAGGAGTCGTTGGGTTAAGGATGCCGTCGTCTCCAATCTGGCGAGAGATAGAACGCACTTGGTCACCCAATCTTCTGCAGTATTCAAGCACCAAATCATCAGTAATACTCAACAGTTTGCTTCCTGGCACCCATGCCTGTCTCATCACTCTTCCCATAATGATTTCATGGGGACTTAGGCCTGTCTTGCGGTCTGGAACACTTCTCAGTCCCATCAGGACCAGGGGCAGGGCCTTCACCCAGGTCATGCCAGTAGCATCTGTCAGTTTTGCTAGTCTGTTTTTGATAGTTCCATTTACTTGTTCCACTATTCCAGAAGCCTCTGGGTGGTATGCACAATGGAGTTTCTGCCTTATTCCAAAGGCTTTACAAAGTTCAGCCAGTATGTCATTCTGGAAATGTCCACCCTTATCTGATTCAATAATGCATGGTATTCCGAACCTAGGTATCAGTTCTTTTAGTAAACACTTTGCTACTGTCAGTGCGTCACTTTGAGGAGTAGGGTAAGCTTCTACCCATTTTGAAAATACGCAAACAATGACAAGGACATATCGTTTCCCTTCACAACGGGGCATGGTGATGAAATCAACCTGTATCTTTATAAAGGGACCCCCTGACCTCCCAATCTTGCTCAGTTCAACCATTGTCCTCTTGCCTGGGTTCATCTGTTGACATGACAGGCACCTCTGGCAGAGGGACTCTGCTACCTTCCTGAACTTTTTACTGTACCAAGTCTGTTGAAATACCAGAATCATGGCATCCCTACCAATGTGTGATCCTTCATGTATTAATCTTGCCATTGTGCCAAGCAAGTGTCGGGGTAACACAGGCATACCAGTTGGGCCCAGAATCACACCATCCACACGTCTCGGTCTACAGCCATCCTCCTTCCATTTCTCCCTTTCTTGCCAAGGAGCCGACTCCTGCCACTCTCTCACCTCATCCCATGTAGGCACTTCCTCAAACACCTGAAGCTGGCAGCTGGTTCCTGGCCCCCCTCGTTTTGGATTTACAATATACCGATCTTTGGCACACCATTGAGCCACTCGATCAGCATAATCGTTTCCCAGTGATACTCTGTCCATGCTCCTTTGATGAGCGGTGCATTTTACCACTGCCAGTTCTTTGGGTAACTGGATGGCCTCTAAAAGGTCATGAACAACTTTTGCATTCCGAATGGGAGTACCTGAGGAAGTCATGAATTCCCTCTGCAGCCATAATTGGCCAAAGTCATGCACAACGCCATAACAGTACTGACTGTCAGTATACACTGTTATGCGTAAGTCCTTCCCAATTTTGCAAGCCATTATCATGGCTATCAATTCGGCTACTTGTGCGGATTTGATGTTATATAGGTAACCTGCTTGTTCAATTTTTGTGAAAGACACTACTGCATAAGCAGCACTCAAGCCTCCTAATTCATGTCTTAGACAGGAACCATCCACAAATAGTTCTTTATCATGCTCAGGCAATGGTACTTCTTTTATGTCAGGGCGTGGCTTGGTACTGAACTCTGTCAGGTCAATACAATCATGTTCATCATCATCCCCACCTTCCATTTCCAAGGGGTCGGGGAGTAAGGTGGCAGGGTTCAGAATACCGCACCTAACAATGCTCACATTTGCTGCACCCACAAGAATCCTCTCGTATTTAGTCAGCCGACTAGGGGTGAGATATTGTGTTTTAGTTCTGGTCAATAGAATTACCACTCCATGTGAAACATACACGGTCACAGGATGTCCCATGACAATGGACTCACTCTGCTCCAAACTTGCACAGGTAGCAGCTACTGCTTTCAGACAGCCTGGTAACCCAGCGGCTACTGGGTCCAGTGTGGCAGAGAAATAGGCCACAGGCCTCCTGGTCGTGCCATGCTCTTGAGTCAGGACTGACAATGCGCAATTATCGCGAGTGTCACAGAATAGTGCAAACTCTTTGGAATAATCTGGCATTCCCAACGCAGGGGCCGTACACAGACAGTTTTTCAGTCTTGTGAAAGCCATTAGACTTTCATCGTCCCACTCTACAACATCTGGCATTCCTCTTGTGGTCATTTTTATCAAGGGCCTGGCTAAGGCTGCAAATCCCAGAATCCACTGTCTGCAGTACCCTAATACCCCCAGGAACATTCTGACATCTTTTTGAGTACGGGGCAACTGCATCTTTTGAATTATTCTCACTCTTTCTGATGTGACTTTTCTGACACCCTTTTCTATCTGGTGTCCTAGATATTTCACTGATTTTGCACAGAACTGCAGTTTGTCAGGGGCCACTTTATGCCCTTTCTCACACAGGTGATTTAGGAGGGCAATGGTGTCAACTACACAGTCCCTGTGACTTTTAGACGCCAATAGAAGGTCGTCTATGTACTGCACTAATACAGAGTTCCCAGGTAAGATCAAAGTCTCTAGACATTTTTTCAAGATCTGATTAAAGATAGAGGGACTCTCTGTATACCCTTGAGGGACCCTGTTCCAACAATACACGTGACCCTCGAAAGCAAATGAGAAAAGAAATTTGCTGTCGGGGTGCAGGGGTATCGAAAAGAATGCATGACACAAATCAATCACAGTGAACCACTCAGCATCCCAAGGAATTTGGTACAGAATTACTGCAGGGTTCGGGACAATAGGGCAGCAAGGAACTACAATTTTGTTAACCTTTCTCAGGTCCTGCACTACCCTATACTTGCCACTAGGCTTTTTGATGCCCATAATCGGTGAGTTGCATGGGCTGCTCATCACTTCCTGTATGATGTTTCCTTCCAATAATTTTTGTATTTCCAGAGTGACACCTGCTTTCACCTCAGCATTCATTCGGTAGGGCCTAGTGTTAGGATATACTGCATTGTCCTTGATGGCTATTTGTATGGGGTCCACATCTTTCATCAACCCCACATCCTTTCCAGTGAAATCCCACACCTCTGGCTTTACGGCTTCCTGTAGTTCTTGGGGCAAGTCCTGCAGGGTCAATCTTTTAATTTCTGAGTCAGGTCTAAGCAACAATAATTTATAAATGCCGTCTTCATCTGGGGTCTGTATTTCAACACCTTTTGGTGTGCAAAAGATGGTACAGTTCATTTTGCACAGCAAATCACGTCCCAGTAAATTTACTGGACTGGTGTCACAGACGACAAATCTATGCATCTGTTTAAAATTTCCAATTGAAATCTCCATTGGTTCGGTAACAGGAGTACTAATCAATTGATTAGATACACCTACTACTTGGATATTTTCTCCCGAGAGGGGTAGGTTTGGAACGTCCACTGTTCTTACAGTAGAACGGGTAGCGCCAGTGTCCAACAGAAAGGTGACATCATTTCCGTCAATTTTTCCTTCAATATATGGTCCAGACTGGTCTACCGGCAAGGAAGCGCCAAGTACGCACTCCTCGTCCTCCCCTCTCAGGCCCCGTCAGTCCTGATCATTACAAAGGAAGGTATCATTCAGCAGATACTGCGAAGTTGCTGTATTTCTGTTCTCCCCGCTTTCCCAAACCTCTATCTCTTCATTTTCTGCCTGTCTTCCCCTGTATACCTGTTTGGGTGCTCGAGGCACCTGAACTGTTTTTACCTGGGGTTGAGTCTTTCTTGGTCTTTCTTTCTGCGTCTGTGGAATTAAATCAGGAGTTTTCTCATTAACATCGACTAATTGGGGACACTCGTTTCGCCAGTGTCCAATTTCGCCGCACTGATGGCAGGGAAATTTTTTCATAGCCTCTTCCCTGCTAAATTTGGGCCGGGGCTTTCCTCCACCCCCTCCCCCAGGACTTTTGTTCTCAGCATTTTTAACCATGTTACTCAATTGTTTTTCCTGTTGTTCTGCGAGCTTCACCTGAGCCCACATAACCTTCTCCTTAAGGGCCTTTTTCTTTTCTGCCATCTCGTCCTCGCAGTACTTAGCGTACCGCAGGACCTCATCCATTTTCTTAGTATGCCAACAGATTTTATTGTCTTTTATCCACTGACAAATTTCAGGTCTTAAACCATTTACAAACCTGTAAATAAAGTGCGTCATATCCTTCAGGTCGATGTTATCAATACCACTGTATGTTTTAAATACCTGCAATAACCTCTCATAAAAAGAGTGCACTGTCTCGTCCCTTTCCTGTGTTGTTCTATCTATTTTTGTCCAATCAGTTTCCTTAGCGGGCACCTTTTCTTTCAAGTGCTGAATTACCTGCTCATATTTTCGCATGACATCCTTTGATGGCTCCCCTGTTTCCTTGTTTCTGGGATACTCTTCACTGGGCCAATCTATGGCTATTTTACACTGGGTCCATAAATCTACTGGAACCACAATGTCGAAAAACCCATCCAGGTCTTTCCACAGACATTTCTGTACCTTCACGAACCTCTCCACTTGCCGGTACCAGTCAACTGGTTTCTCTCGTAATTTTGGAAAATCGTTCGTGAAGGACACAATATCCTGCCTAGACCAGGGGACATGCACATATTTCCCTCCTGGAACTTCGCGCATGGGGCATAACTGCTCAGGTTTTTCTACCTCTCTTAAAGCAAACTCGGGAGTCACTTGTCGGGAGCGAACCTCTTCCCTCTTTTTCGCCCACCTGCTTCTCCATTTTTCCACATCTCCCCATTTCTGCAGTACCCCCATTAATTCTTTAATCTGCAACTTCTTCCCTGCCACATTCAGGTGTTCTATATCTTTGTCTGAGAAGTCTGCTCTGTACGGTTTCTGTAAGGGCTTGGATTTTGAGATATCTACCCCCATACTAACTGCTGTTTCGGTCAGTTTTTCATGGAGCACTCTGGTGTTCCTTGTAAAGCTTTTACATATGAACGATAATTCTTCCTCAGAGTAGGTATTCAATCGATCCAACCCCACATTTCCTGCCATTAATTCTTCTATTTCAACCCTCAGCTTGTAGAGGTCTAAAGGCTTTGTTTGCGGAGTCTGCTTCTCTAATTCACGACTCCAACTCTCAATTTCATCCGGAGTTACCAGAGAGACATTCCTAGTACCGGTTGCTGTCTCTAATTTAATTTCTTTTGTATTAAAAGGGTTATACCTCTGCTGTATTCCCTTTCCAGTCTGTTTGTTTGGCAATTCCAAGAATGCAACTTCAGACTCGCACTCACTGGACTGATCATCTATGATGATTGGTTCCTGTCTCGGGGTTGCTATGACTGGGGTCATGACTGGAGTAATCGGATTTCCCTGACCATTTCCGTATAACGGGACCACCGGTCCAATAGTTACTGGAATAGTCAATGCCTCAGGACTGGTATTTATCTGAGAAATTTTCTGAATTATTTCTGTTCTTTGTCTAGCTAGAGCCTCTTGCTCCTTTTCCACTAGTACCCTTCTTAGAGTTGTGTCATGTAATATCTGTGGGGTCAATGGAGGAGTAAAACTCGGGGCAGTAGGATGCGTTTCACTTGGTCCTCCCCCATAATTTGGTTTCGGGAATAAAGTTCCAGTATTAAAGGACCTGCGCTCTTCCCCATATGGAGGTTGAACAAAAGGCAGTCCCGAATTCGAAGGTTTCTCTTCGCTTTCATACAAGGGTCTGGGGAAAAAAGTTTTCGTGCGTGGATATTTTTCTTCCTGACTTGCGGGCACTTTGGGATATATATCCCTTGTTTCCGCCAGTTCGGGTTTCTCAGGATAGGGTAATACTTGACCACCCCCTCCCAGTCCCAGGGACCTGTCTTCTTCCTTTAGGAAGTGGCGTCGGGGAACATCTCCTACACTGGAAGGTCGGGTTCCCTCATTGTAAGGTGGCGGACTTCTGGTACAGATGTCATCTATTAATTCATCATCTGAGTCCCCCAGGGCCCCCCAATGCTTACATTTTTCAGTACTTTTCTCACCCGCTCCAACGTTATGACATGCCGGCATCATGGGAAACAGACCTTCAACAATCATGCTCTGTCTCCACTGTTTCATCCTTTTATCCCTGGACTCCTGTTTCTGCCTGGGGTACCACTTGGTCAAACCCTTGTCCATTCGGGGTCTTTCTCTTTCAAAAGCCTCAATCTCCCATTCCTCTAATGCCTCATACTGCGTTAGTCTCGGTCTGGGATGCAGTTCATTCATTCGGGTTCTTAAATTAAATAAGATCCTACCATTGAAAGTACCATCTAACGGAAAGGCCAATACTCCGTCATCTTTTGTGTACTTCACCCAATTCTCCAGCCACACACAGGTATTGTACCCTCGGTCAAACATCATGAATGAGGCGGGAGTATTGGGTGCTGGGACAAGAACACCTTCCCTAGATTTAATCGGTTTGTCCGTTTTAAAATAATTTTTCACCTTATTTACAAGGGACATTTTTCTCTTGGTTCCGTACATAATATCGTATCTGTTAGCCTTCCACTGATCCCTTTCAAACCCTAGATGCCTTGGATCAGGTCGAGTCTCTGTAGTCCGCGAGTGCCACATACGACTTCTGCGCTAACTTTGTTTACAAACTACCTCCAATCAGAATGCGCTTCAGAAAATTCGTGCAACCAATGGGTGCGCGACACAAAATAAGCTCCGCCAATGGGTGCGCGGCCCCTTCGTGAGATAGTTCCCACGCTCCGGCGCTCACCCCTCCTTTACAATTTCAGCTCCGCTACCCGCCCGCTGCGTCTACCAATCCCAGCGCGGCACAGAGTGACGTCAGAGGCGCTTCGCGACTGACTCCCTCCCTTCACAAGGTAACGGAAACCTTCTTTCTTTTAAAGTGCTCAGTGCTTGGTTAATTTACAACAAATACACATTCGCCACAGTGCTCAAGTGTCTAGACAGAGAAAGAATTCTATTGCTGCAAGTAAACTACTTCCATTTACTTTTCACTCGCTGCGGGCAGATCTCTTCCGCCTACCCTTCACTCTAGCATCGATGAACCTGTTATTCCCCTAAACTCATCCACTTCTTTCCGGGATATGTTCCGAGTTTAAGGTTTCTCAGCGGACCCCTCTGCTTTCACGCTAGCTCCGAGGAACCTGCTACTCTTCCGATGTGACCCTTACTAGGTTACGCCACTATGGGAATTTTGCCAATGAACCCCGTTACTGTCATTTATTCACACATGTATTCAGAAAACCCTAGTTAGTGCTTCCCGGTTATCCTAACCTGCACCTAACTTTCCTCGAACCTGTGACCTCAGGACAATGGATTCTATTCACCACTTGCCCTTTCAATTCCCCGGGGAGTTCGGACAACACTTAACTAAACGATTGACAATTGCATGGATTAGTACATATAACAATATAAGAACAAGAAAAATAACAATACAGCAATTCATGAATTTCAGCAGCGTATTCACAAGAGAGTGATCAGTTCCCTTAGAACAGCCGCTCTTATAGCAGCATTAATATAATAGCAGCTTCCGACTTAACTAGTCCAACTAATCCTGCCTAACCTTTAGCTAGTCCCTAACCATCCTCTAGCTACCAGAAAACTGATAGAGCGCGCGAGGCCACCCGACCAACAGTTTTCGCCGTTTCCGGCTTCAGGGCCCATATACTTTTCAAACCACCATATACATCGATCAGGTGACTTCACGAGCTCTATCAAGTTGGTGTGTGTGTGTTCCCTGCTACCAAATTTCGGTGCACCCGACTTACCATCCACCGATGCGGGTGCCTAATGACCACAATGAATCAGGGAGCTAGCTGTAAAGGAAAGGCAGCAAAATACAAACCCAACCAATAACCTTCAAATACTGTTTAAATGACCACGGACAACTGGAAGTTTTAAAATGTTTATCTAAAGTTCAATATTTTCTTGCATGAGGTACAGTAAAATAAGGCAATCAATAACCAAGATAACGTAAATCACATAGGCAGAAAGAAATAATGACAGAGTAATCATCAAGGTACAAAATAAAATGTAACGAGAAGATACTATATAAGTCAGTATTATCTAGACAGGGATAGACTAAGTGTGTGTGACTATAGAAGAACTTATAATGAATAACACGCTTCACTTAAGGTGAAAGGGCCTTTGAACAACCTAGGCAACGAAGTTCTAGACCATATCAGAAAATGACACACTGCTATGCAAAATATGATTTCTAACAAATGAGAAGACATAGGAATAACTTCGCAAAATTATAAATGACTGTTCAATAGTTGCGGAAAGGCATGGAAATATAACATATGCAATGTTGAACTTTATTTAAGCAAAAGTTAGAAATTCAGAAGGTGCAAGAATTTCAAGAGGTTCAGAGTAATATTTACCTAGAAAAGGTGTGGAAACCAAACCCTGGCCACGGGTCAGTTAAGGACAGGAAACCCTCAAGGAAGGATACCCCTCAAAGGACAGCAGGTGCAGAATGGACACCCAGGACAGGACAGGATACCCTCGAAATAGGAATCAGGACAGGACCCTCAGGACAGGACAGCAAACCCTCAGGACAGGACCCTCTTCAGGACAGGACCCTCTTCAGGACAGGACCGGAACCCACAGTTCGGAAGCAACGCCTGCGCTCCACCCGCTCTGCAGCTATCGATCAAGACCCCGATTGGGTCAGCGAACTCCCAGCTAAGTGCTTTGCCAGCACTTTAAGGTTCAGTAGAACCTTAGCCTATGGTCAAATTCGGACAGAGTGCTCCGCAGCGCTCTGTATCTTCAGTCACCTATTGAGTGCGTTGGGTCAGTGACAGGTCAGCTAAACCAGACAAGTCGGACGGTTCACTAGGTGAACCCAGAGTAGATATACAGTTTGGGGACAGTGTACCACCCCCCAATGTTGCAAAGTGTCAGAATCCCTCAATTTCAATTGGTCCTAAGGTAGGGTTTGGGTAACACACCAATCACAATACGCGAATTGAAGCCTTCATTAACATATTTGGGTACCGCCTAGCAGATTTGGGGTTCCCATGAGCTAACAGTAGCGCAATATAACAATGTATCACATAAGGAGCTACATTCGCTGTTCTCGCAGGGCAGAGGTGACTTTCTCAGGAGCATCTCGCCCATCACTGCCAGCTGGCTATGTTCCATCAGCCAAGGTCCCTCGTGCTGCCGAATGTCGCACAGGCGCAGAAGGGACCTCCAATATGGCTCTCCTCTCACTCAGACCCCCATTTCCCGCGGTACATGAAAAGTAAGCGAAAACAAATTAATACATAATAATGTCATTATGAAAAACACATCACAGGGTTGGTACTTTTAACTCATCATCAAGAAATAAACTTATGCAATTAAATGTTAGCTACATTGAGACGGACACAAGAGCAGTGGCACGAGCTGTACCACATGATAAGCACAGCTATGAATTACGCATGCGCACAACTTTCCCTCCACTTCTGCAGACGCGTCAGGACACGTGAGTGTGGCTGACGCATGCGCAGTAACTAAAATACAAGCGGCGGCCATTTTAGAGGACACAGATTAAATTCATTAGAAATACACATAGGCAAGCGTCTTAAACTTTTACTCAAACTTAATATAAATGTTAGTAAGACGTACATTTATTACCTTGTTATACATAAACGAGGTTCTTGATTTCGGCAAGCCGCAAAATATGCAAAGCTTTGCTTCATCACCGGCACTTCTCACAAACAAGCAGGTAGTCTGTTACAGGGTCCCTCCACTTCTATGTTTCCATTTAAAATCATTGGGTGAAGCCCTTCGAATTTGCATGTGACATCACAGAAAGTGTAATCACGGGACTATTTATCTTCTCCGGCATTGCTGAAGTGCCCCAGTCCTTTCATTTGTATCTTGTACTCCGCATTTGTGATGGAAAAATAAAAATTAAATTTCCCTAATGCCAGGAAATAACGGCAGGATGAGCTACTTTCATGTTGTATAAAGAAGCAACTTGAGACTTTCTCTGGTGGAAGTCTGTGCTACTGAAAGTTACAGTTTTCATATAAATGTCTTTTACTGTGACAGAATAGAAAGTTTGATGATGTGCTTGTTTTGGAACCATTAATGAAGCCAGATGTGAGAATAAGGCAGATGGACAGATTTGGTGCGAGTGTGCTCACACCAGTGTGTGGATTTGTTGCAGCAGTATACCAGTGCAGTTTATTCCTGTCACTGCTTTAAGATGAGAGTTTAGGCTGTTGTATCATCTGGACAGAGAAACAATATCAGCAATTAGGTTTTGCTTCAAGACTAATGGGGAACACCTCAGTTTCTTAGCTAGAAACTGGAAGCTGGCCCCTTGCTCATCCCCAGAGAATTGGTCTTATATACTCTTGGAGTCATTAAGAAGTTCTTGCTTCGCTTGGCTGCGGGATGTTACTAATGAGCTCTTGCTTTGGTGGTGAACTAAGGGGGAAATGCTGTGACAGACCACCTATAGGGAATGTATTATGGGTGCATCCGCAAGAAGGTCTTAAACTAGGGAGGCAGATGTTGTTCATAGGTGCTTTGCAGAGAGCTGCACTGGCTGACGGAAGTCACACATGTGTCTTTCCTTGCAGCTTCTGAAAGAAAGCACTGAGGATACACTGTCATACAGTCGATTTTGGGCACCTTGCTTATTGCAACAGACATAATTTACCTCTCAAGCACCGCTCATGGCACTAGGAGGCTAAAATTTACAGTTACTAGTATTGCATTCAAGTAGCAGTTGGGTGTCACACAAAATGTCATAAGAATGATGTAGAGATGTCACACGTGAACACACAGCAAATACAGAAGTGTCATGCATAGGTAGGTAACGAGCCAGAAAATTAAAATATTCCACCCTCACAAAGCTCTTACGGCACCAAGCAAGTGAAGTAAACTATTCAGATCCTCCTCAGAAGAGCTCTCTTGTCTATTCTATTCAAGCATCTATTTCGTCAACCTTCCATCCACCATTCCAGTTTTACATTCTGTCATGCATTCATTCTGTCATCCATCATTCTTTCACCATTCAGTCCGTCTGTCCATCCATCGTCAGCCTAGATAATCCAAACATATCCATACATCTCCAAACCTATCATTCATCAATTTATACATCAATACCTACACCCTTTCACTTATCTATCCATCCTTTCAATCATCCATCCATCCTTTCGCCCATCCATCCCTTTATTCGTCCACACTTTCACTCCATCATCCATCCTTTCACTCACC
Source organism: Lissotriton helveticus (assembly GCF_964261635.1). Taxonomy (NCBI): domain Eukaryota; kingdom Metazoa; phylum Chordata; class Amphibia; order Caudata; family Salamandridae; genus Lissotriton; species Lissotriton helveticus. Next base: position 906,050,468 of record NC_136065.1, on the reverse strand, counting down.
CATCCAACTTTCCACCCATCCATCCAAAAGTCCATTCATATACCCTTTCTCCCGTCCAGCCTTCCTTTCACTTACTCATCCAGCCACCCATTCACTCATCCATCTATCCATTCACTCTTTCTTCCATATCTCCAAAATCCCTTTCACTCATCTATCTATACTTTCGCTCATCCACCTTTACATCCATCCTTTCACTCAACCTTCCAAACATCCGTCCTGTCAATCATTCATCTATCCTGCCTTTAACTGATCTATTCACCCTTCACTCAGTCATCCATCCTTTCACTAATCAATCCATCCTTCTACCCATCCATTGACACTTTCACTCATCTTGTAACTCATCAACCCATCCTTTCTCTCATCTCCCACTCATTCATATGTCCTTCCACCCTTTTACTCATTCATCAATTCTTTCATCCATCCACCCTTCCTTTCACTCATCCATTCATTTTTTCACTCATCCATCCTTAAATCTACCCTTTCACTCACCTGTCCATCCATTCACCTTTTCACTCATCCAATCATCAGTCCAGCCACTCAGCCAACATTTCACTCATCCATCAATCCGTGTACTCTGTTCCTCCAGCCACCATTTTACTCTTTTCATACATCCATCCTGCCTCTCACCCATCTGTTATCCACACTTTCACTCAGCCATCGATTCTTTCACACATCCATCATTCCACCCATCCATTCATCCGGCCATCCATTTACCAGTTCACTCATCTTTCTATCTTTCCACTCTCTCATCCGTCATTTCTCTCGTCATCCACTCTATCATCCATTCATCCATCATCCATCCATCCATCCATCCATCCACACATACACACACAAACCCCCCTTTCATGCTAATTATGAGCCTTTGTGTGTAGCAGAGAGAAGAGGCCCATCAGGAACTCCACCCCTGCTGTACTTTCTATAGTGTGTGTGAGGAGGGACACACAGGCAATCTGAAACCTTGGAAGTCATGCATAGAAATGTCTTGTGGGAGATTTGCAGTAGACAACACTTGTACTTTAGCTGGACCAGGCTTCATACCCCCACCAGAAAATACCTGACCAAATATTCAAGCTTTCCATGTGGAATTCACATTTGTTAGCATTCAGATGTAAACATGCATCGTTTTGCAAACAACACACTTGCATTAGAGCTTTGTCATGCTCTTTCTGTGTGGCTGCGAAAACCAATATGTCATCACTGTATGTCATCACTGTAGTTACATTAATTTGCTACAGGCTGTATGATAAGTCGAATGATGTCTTGGAAAAGTTCTGCTGCAGAGGATATACCAAAACTCAATCACTTTTAATGGGACAAACAAATATGCATAGAAAAGGTCATAATGTACCTGGATTTTTCTTCAAATTCAATTGGTGATATCCTTTATTTAAGTTGAGTCTAGAGAAGAACTTCACAACATTCAATTGAGTTATCATATCAGCAATGTGTGGACCGGGATGTTTCTCTCATTCAATTGCCTTGTTGGTGTGACACATATAAATGTGTATCCGCACAGCTCCTTCACTGTCTCTTTTAGGCACTATTACAATGGGAGGACCCCATGATGTCAGACCTGTGGATCATTCAATGCTGTCATGTTTAAGCAACAAATTAACTCTTTTTCAATAGCTTCTTGCAAGTGAAACACAACTCGTCTGTGTCTTTGAGCAAAAGGACAAGCATACTAATTTATGTGAAACTTTAATTGTTTTGAGTTTTCCTAACTCATGACATAATGAAGGAAATTGACTTACAATTTCACGATGACCATTCATATTGTAGTTCTCTCATAATAGTCCCATATTAGCAGCAGTGTTGAAACTCAGCAAACAGGTGAAGTTGTTCCTTGAAGTATATTAATAGGTGCTTGTAACACAGTTTTCTTATGTTTAATCATGGAACCTTTATTTTTAAGGGATTTTTAGACAGTTCATGTGCATATTTTAGTCTTTGACTTCGTAAGTTGTGGTAATGTAGATAATTCTGGATACTTCTCCTCAGGTATGATAATTATCAAAGCACCACTATCAATTATTTATGAATGGTATTGAACAACCGTTTACCTTTAGAGTGATCTTCGGTCAATGATTGAATGTTTTTGGTGCTTTTTCATGTCGATTTTCCCTCACATTCAACTAGTCCCAGATGCGAATGCCTTTTTGAAGTAAAAAAAGTTGACATGAAATGGTTCGCTTTACACAGCCGATTCATATCTGTCCAATGGCGGGACATTTACCTTCGTATGGAAATGACAGTCCATATCAGTGACATGTTTTATTGTTCTGTGGAGACATCACCATGTGTTCCTCGGCATGGTACCTTCGCTTACTTTTCATGCTCATGACTGACACTTTGGCTGCCTCCATGTCAGTTGCTTGACGATCAGCACACTGTTCAGCGTGGAGAGCCTTGAGGATTTGTTCTAGACTCAGTGTTCCTTTCAGCATTCATCGTCAAAAGGAATCTGACACACATCCATCGATAGCTCTGAGGCAGATAGCTTCCTCATTATTAAATGAATTGCATTTGCAGTGCTTCACCAGAACATTCAGTCTCTCAACAAACTCATTGATGGTGATGGAGCAAGGATTCACATATTCCGAAACTTGCTTGTATTCAGCTCTAAATAACTTGTAATATATTAACCAACATGTTTTGTTTACTAATATTTACATTTCATGACATTTCTAGCATCTAGGGGAAGCTTGACTATGTGCTTTTACTAACAGTAACTCTAATGCATTAAAATGGCCGCCGAAAACGCGGGAAACCTTCTGCGCATGCGTCTGCCACACTCATGTGGTGTGACGTACCTCTCTGCTAGGTGGGAAAACTTTGCTTCTGCCCGCTAATGCCAGAAATGGCTGCTTTAAATTTCACATGCTAATGCTTATGCAGCAGCTTGTACTAAACTTGCTTGTTCTGCTTAATCATTAACGCTCAAGCTAAAATAAAGTAATGGGGATAGAGTAGAGATAAGTGGTATACAGTGCATTCATTTATTTCTGTATTCTGGTATGCTTCTTTTTTACTTTCCTACTAGCTCGTACTTTCGGCCTGACCCCTTATACATCTTCCATCTTAGATGACTCTGCACATGTGCACCCTGACTCTGAATTTGCTGAAGCACTGGCATTGAACCCCTGCCAGCCCACTTCTTGCCCACGATGGGCCTGGGAACCTGCTCATTTGACCTCTAGAAAGGAAGCTACCAAATACAATGTATTCAAAATGTGTACATATATTGTTGAGTGGAATAAGGGTCTTGAGTCCTAAAATGTCCATGGACTCGACAATTCTCGCTCCGGTGCCTACTCGATTCATGGGTTCACACTCTGCGACTCTGGGCAATAGCTTGCTTAATCTCCACAACGGCCCCTCGCGGCGGGATGCCTGGCTTTCACCTTGTGGATACCCTGCTGGGGTTATCTCACAGGGGAATACCAGGACGGGTTCCCTAAGCAAGCGCTTAGAAACCGCTTGGTGATTTGCGCTATATAAATTCCTGTACATACATTTACATAAAATAATGGGAAAAGTAAATTGTGGGTGGGGATTCAATCAATATGAATCAAATTGAAATTACATCATCTGAGTAAGGTGTGATGACCTCTCCTCGTCTATCCAACCAATCCCTGAAGGGGAACACATAGATATGCAACATTTAGGGGTGGTACATTGCCCTCCAAATAGTATAACTAAGGTAGGCTCAGATAGAGAAATTGTCCGACTTGTCCGAATAGCTGACCTGTCACTCACCCAACGCACTCAACAGGTGATCGAGAGCAGAGGTGCTGGCGGAGCACTTTGTCAGAAGAATCGATTACCCAATCGGGGTATTAATTGACTTTTCTAGAGAGAGGGGTGTGACGCTGGCGTTGCACTTAGCTGAGGTCACCTGTCCTGATCTGCACCTGTTTTTTCCCGTGGGCACCTGATTAGTAGGGAGCCTTTTCCTGGTCCGTCATTGCACCATTCTAGGTAAATATAATCAATGTGATATGTCCTTGTGCTATTTCCCTTTCTCATCCTTCCCAGGTACCAATGTCTAAAGGTGTTACTGTGATTTCTTACAAACTTTATGTCCTGCTGGTTATATTTTGCTTGTAAAATGTATGGTCATGAGATTGTGGCCCTTTTCATTTGACTCAGAAAATCTTTCATAGATAAAGGTTTTAAAACTTTCCCTGAGTCTGTGGTTATTATAAGAAAAGTAAATGTGTTTAGAATATTACCTGTTTATGCTAACTCTCTGATCCACAGGACTTCTTGTAAGGTGACAAGGATTGGTAGGTCATGGTCTACAGGTATAAGTCCTAAATCGGACCTCTGGGCAAACTGATAGAGTGATTAAATTAGTAAATTGGTTAGGCAGGACTACTAGTTCAATGTCTGAATGTTGTATGGGCCCAAGGTGAGTATGGTAAAACTGAGCTAGTTGGTCCCTGCGCGCTCTATCAATGGCTTCACCTGGTCTCTGGCGTTCCTGGTTGAATATGCATCTTTCACAATCCACATATGGTACTTGATTAAATTTGACATTCAAGGGTGTTTTGATTTGCACCTAAATCACTTCCCCTTCTTGTGGTATCTTCTTCATGGATTGTTTCACTCCTTCGCAAAACCAAAAGGGGATGATGGACGGAGTGTTGAACATTGCAAGAACTCACCCCAAGTCAACTGATCCGGGTTTAATCCATCATCATTCTTAAGCTCCCTCCGCCACCCCAGTTCAGACAGGGCCATGTGCAAATCAGTCTGACCCTGTGCCTCATGGGAACAGTCCAGCCCGAACTGCCAAGCCATGTCTTCCCTGGAAGGGAAACAAGCATCCTCAGACCGGTTTCTTTCACTCCTTCACCAGCCATATTCTTAAATACTTTATGATCTCTATTTCATCTTTTTCATCTCTTGCATCCATGAAATCTTCAAAAGTCTCTATCCATGCAGTCCATCTATTGCCAATATTGTTTTTTTTGGCAGTATCAAATACAGAGGGCGGTTTTAAGACTACAGCAGCCTTATGTATATACATTGGTGGAGAGTAGTAATCTCACAGATGCTTTCTGTGGAACTTGATGAGACAGAGCTTCTCTAAAGCATGGTGATGTGCTGGCTTTAGGGCAAGCCTTAATGATTTTTGGAGCATGGATCTCACCCTGGCTCCCCATAGAAGCTTTTTATCTTACGGCTGTCTAAGGAGTTGATCTGGGACCCTATGTGGCAGATTTGGTGGTGGGCAGCGTAGCTGTGAAACACAGCCCCTTTGACCCTCATTCTGTAGCCACTCCACAGCACATTGTAGACCGATATTCAGTGAATGGTTTCTGTAAGTAGATAAATATTTGTGTACTATAAGTCTATCAAAGCAAAAAACGTTGATTGGCATTGCGTTTAAATATTTCCCAACAAACACCTGTTTAATCTCTGCTTCATAGCACATGAAATTACAATTCAATTTGTACTGAAATTTGCTGTGTGCCTCTTTTGTAACCTTTAGCATTCTTACTCCGTATAGCGTATGGTTTTAATTGCATAATGGTGCAGTACCTTCTATTTGCAGTGGTTTCATTCAGTTCCTGGTCCGACCCATAGACGTTCAATGTTGCTTTCTTTATCTTTAAGCGTTTTATGCAGGCTAGTGTTGCGATGAGACTCCACATAATCCTGCACTTCGACTGCGGCACACATGGCACAGTTTGCTGGACTACAGCAAACTCTCTGGAAGAGTGCTTTACAGTGTACGGGCTTCGTATCTACTATCTCGCTGCCAGTTGTAGCGCCTTGCCAGTCCAAGTACTTGTCAATAACTAAGCCACACAAGGAGAGTAATTTTACACTTCTTTATTCCGCTGCGTGTAAGTTAGACCTCACCATTCTGAGCCTGCCTTAACTCATTGTCCCGACACTTACGTCACGGCCTATGGTGATCTGTGGTAATCAAAAGAGTTCCAGTGTTCTTTTATTTACAAGAAACTACAGTAGTGAGTTGCGTTCTACTGTTGGAGACAATGGGGCTTCTGACCCTGTCACTATTACTGGGATAAGACTCCTTACAGTCTGATGGCGATGTGGAGGTGGGACCAGGACTTTTTCCCTTTTTGGGTAATGGACTAGGAGCTTTCTGAATTGGCTTGTCCTGGTGTGGAGGGTGCAGACACCTCCTGGGTATATATATATAATGGGTAGGAGCTACAATGCGCAGGGGCACCAGCCACAGACTCACAGATGCCACTTTGCAAATGCACCAGCAAGCACAGTTGGAGCCAGATGGAGCCTACACAAATGTAGAAGAAGCTCACAACTGGCATGACCACCTGTCAATGTAAAGAAAGAATAATACCAAGGGAAACTTCAGGCTACAACTCTCAGGAGGCGAGGAGTTAATCATGAACAGACAAGAAGCACATTGCAGCACTCTATGAAACATTGTCTGTGGGACACTAGAGTAATCTTGCCTACTTTTTTAATTTCAGAACTTGGGTAAAAGTCTTTGAAATTTCTATTCTGATATCTAGGTTTCTATTACATTTGTTTTATCCCATTTTCAGCACAATCTGTATTGATTTCCTTCTTCTTACAGTAGTCAATGCTCTCCGGTCCTTCAAGAGGTAGGTATCTCTCAGGTTATGCCATTTCAGCGCAGGAGCTACATGGCATCATTGGCTGGTAAACAGAGAGGGGTTGCTCAGAGGGCAGTGATCAACAGACACAGTGTCCACATTCTACGGAGGTGCACACCAAAACTGTGCAGTAGCAGCCGGCATGACTTGCAGGTGGCTGGCGGGGCAGGGGTTGTGCAATGGAAATATATATATATATATATTTACAGCTCGTTTCCTCCAATTCTCAAAGAGAAAATACCGCACTCAAGACAGATACCGGAAAATATCCAAAGGTGTTTAAAACACCCTTGGATATTTTCCGGTATCTGTCTGTTGCTGAGAGCGTGTGAGCATTTTGGAATCTTTGGACGAATATATATATTATAATCGCGCTCGTGTATTCGAGAAAAGACAAGCCACTCCGGTTGTGGGGGTGAAAATATACGGGTTTATTGGCAAACAAAAAGACGCGTTTCGACCTCTCTTGTGGTGTTGGTCATATATATATATATATATTCCAACACAGTTGCCTGTAAAACAGAAGGCAGCCTCCCACGGAGATAAACTCTTCGTGGGACAGGAAGCCAGCAGCCTGGAAGAACAGCCAGGCTCCCGTGACCAATCACAACGCTGCAATGCAGCGTTGTGATTGGTTTTGAGAATCCTGGTTCGACGCTCAACCAGGGAATGGGGGTCTGGGCATGTTCTCCATGCAGGCTGTAATGCAGCCTGCATTGAGAACAGGGAAAATGTGCATGGCTGGTTTGGGCAGCCCGAGAGGAACAACAAAAAAGTCATTGCACACTTAGGAGTGGGCAAACCACTCCTCCCCTGCCCTGCTCCGAGTGCAGAGCAGCCCCTCCACCCACACCCCACTTGCAAAGGAAACATAAAATGATAATAACTCAAAGTTAGCATTTTTTATTTCCTTTACTGTCCACTGCTCAAAAGTAGAGGGGCGATGCTCCTCCGCCATAGCGGAGGAGCCGCCACTGATAACTGGGAGTGATAGGAACAATGGTTCCTTAGCTTATTGGCTGGCGCACATTTCATTCTCACACATTCGTCTTCTTCATCACGGTCAGAAATGCTTTGCGAGCATTGGGCACTGCGAGCACAGACATGCTAGAGCACCCAACAGCAAGGAAAGTGCGCTAAGCTGACTACGTGATTCCTGCCGTTCCTCAGCTTACCACAAGTAAACAACTGTGAGCCGTTGGGTGACAGACACTAGTTGATGTTGGTGGTCCACAAGAATTTTTGAGACTTCGAAAGAAGGAAGTACAATGTAATCATGGTTTCGTGGCTTTTAGAGCCTGCATCTGGAAGCGCTTGCGGACTGGAACGAGGTGATAACTGTACCAAAGTAGCAGAGCAGAGCTCATATTTAAGAGCTTTCTGGAAGCTCTTGAGATTAGAGAGTAGACGCAGAAAACCAGAAAAAAACATGAAGCCGTGAGCTGAAAAACCTTTGAAATGCCACTGCTAAGAGAGTTTGTGAATGCATGTATGCATCTTTTTCATGAAATCATTTCATGAAATCATCCAAGACAGAGAGGGAGGGATCATAATGACAATATTTTTAAGTGCAAAAGATCACTGTATGTTAGGGAGAAAATGATTTGCAACTTGAAAATAAAGTTTATAACATAATACCTGTGGGTGAGAGCAGATGGAATCAACCAGAGTGATCAGTTTAAGACCAGGGGGCGTATTACAGATGACTGCCCTGGCGCTATTTGTCGCTGTGCGCCAGAGTATGCGCCCAATGGTATTACAGAGGATCGGTCTGTAAGGCGTCGTGATGTTGGCGCAGACTTTGAACTCTGTGTTTAGGTGCGTTTGGCAGTTCGGGCTGGACTGTTCCCATGAGGCACAGGGTCAGACTGATTTGCATATAGCCATGTCTGAACTGGGGTGGCAGAGTAGGCTAAAGAACGGTGATGGATCAAACCCAGATCTTTTGACTGGGTGTGAGTGTTTGATTGTTTCAGATGCTCCGTCCATCACCACCCCCTTTTGTACCGCGTTGGCCGCCATAAGTGTGGCAGGGTATGCTCAGACGTGAGTCCCTTGCTCACTTTGCCACTGGATTCAAGCAAGCCGGGCTGAAGACGGCTGTAATGCCAGAATGAATGAATGAATGAATGAATGAATGAATGAATGAATAAAATATTTAATAGAGCGCACTGCGGCCAAGCGGCTTCCTGGCGCTGGGGACCTGATTAGAACTCAGCCGAGGAGACCCCGGAAGACTAGGAAGGAAAAGCCTTGAGGAAAAGGAAAGTTTTAAGGGCTTTGCGGAAATGGGCGTAGATGGGGATAGAACGGATGGAGAGAGGAAGGCTGTTCCAGAACTGGGGGGCCAGGACTGAGAACCGGGTGCCCCCCGTTCTGGATTTACGGAAGCGAGGGATATGAAGGAGAGAAAGAGAGGAGGAACGGAGAATGCGACTAGAGGCATGAGAGGAGACAAGGGAAGTGATGAACAGGGGAGCACAGCGGGAGTGGGCCCGAAAAGCTAAGCAGGCCAATTTGAAGAAGGATCTGAAACGGACAGGAAGCCAATGAAGGGACTTGAGAACCGGGGTGATGTGAGAAGATTTAGGAAGGGAAAGGATAAGGCGAGCAGCTTGGTTTTGAATGGCCTGTAAACGGCGAGATTCGTAGGCAGGTATGCCCACGTACAGGCCATTGCCATAGTCAAGGCGGGAGGTAACAAGGGCCATGACTATGGTTTTGAGTGCATCAGTGGAAAAGAACCGTGAGATTTTCCGAATTAAACGAAGGGACAGAAAACAGGAGGACACGACGGAGCTGATCTGACTGTGCATAGATAAGTCATGACTGACTTTGATACCAAGGGTGCGAACAGAGGAAGCGGGCACAGGGGGGGGACCAAAAGAAAGGGGCCAATGTGCAGGAGACCAAGGGTTAGAGGGACCACCAGTGAGGACAAGTTCCGTCTTGTCTGGATTGAGCTTCAAGTGATTAGCGCTCATCCAGTCAGAAATAAAAACTAAGGTGGAACAAAACTTAGGGAGAGAATCAGGGGTAGAAGAAAGATCGACAACGAGCTGGAGGTCATCTGCGTAATTGTACACAGAGACCCCCCGCTCAAGGAGAGAAGTGATGAGAGAATGAATATAAAGATTGAAAAGAAGAGGGGATAGAGAGGAACCTTGGGGAACACCACAATTGACTGGGCGGGGAGGGGCAGAGAAACCGGGGAGATGAACTGCCTGGGACCTATCCCGAAGGAAGGATGCAAGCCAGGAGAAGGCCGCGCCCCGAATGCCCGCTGCGCTGACACGGTCGAGAAGAATGGAGTGGTCAACCGTGTCAAACGCAGCGGACAGATCGAGAAGGACCAGGGCTTGGGGGAGGTTAGAATCGGCCTTTCCCTTCAGCTCGTCTAAGACTGCAAGGACCACCATCTCCGTGGAGTGGCCCGGACGGAATCCCGCCTGATGGGATGCAAGGAGGCCGTTCTCCTCTATGTAAGTGGAGAGGCAGGAGGTGACATGGGCTTCAAGGATCTTGCCGAGATAGGGAAGAAGAGAGATAGGTCGGAAATTAGAAGGAAGGGAGGGATCCAGACCGTTTTTTTTTAGGATGGGGAGGACTATAGCGGATGTAAAGAGAGAAGGGACAGAACCAAGAGCCAAGGAGGAGTTGAGAAGAGCAAGAGGGGGGCAGGACAGTTGGGGAAAAGAGTTTTAAGAATAAGTGCCGGCGCGCAGTGCGCGGGAGAGCCAGACTTGACCTTGACCAAACGTTTTAGAAATAGATCGGTGGAAATGGGGGGGAAAAGAGCCAAAGAGGGAGAGAGGGAGGGACGAATGGGGCAGGGTTGAGGGATGGTAGGGATGTTAGCCTTAATCTTCACGATCTTGTCGATAAAAAAGTCATTAAGTGAAGAACAGAGGGACTGTGAGGGGACCAAGCTGGGAGTGGAGCGGTCAGAGGAGGCAAGATTGTGGACCAGAGAAAAGATTTCACGAGGTTTGTTGGCCGAGAGAGCTACTCTCTCAGTGAAATATGCGGTTTTAGCCACTAGGATCGCTTTTTTGTATTGAGTGAGGAGTAATTTGTATATGGCGCGCAGAGAGGGACAGTAGTTCCGTCTCCAATGGCGTTCCGACCGTCTGAGGTCGAGTTTGAGTGTTTTGAGCTCTGGGGAAAACCATTTGTGCGCGTCATAGGGGCGGACCGCCTTGATCTTTCTGAGCGGGGCGACTAGATCCCACGAGGAAGAAAGCCATGTGCCAATGGCGTTGACCTGGGATTCAAGAGGAAGATTAGTGAGGAGAGGAGCAGACGAAGCCAAAGTGAGCGAGAGGGAGTCAAGGTCAGTCCTGCTCCAATTGCGGGCTAGAATATTTTTCGGAAGGGGGGGCTTGTCGATCGCTCCCAGGTGGATAGAGAAAGAAATAATAAAATGATCCGACCAAACACATGGGGATATGAAAGGAGGCGAGACGATAGGACGAGAGGACCAGATTTGGTCCAAGATGTGACCCTGGGCGTGAGTGGGGACAGAAACATAGGGTGTGAGGTTTAAACATTGGAGAGTGGCAGAGAAATCTTTCGCGGGAAGGTCTTCCCTGGGGTCGCCCGGCCAGTAATTAAAATCGCCGAGCAGAAGGACGGAGGAATTGTTGACCACAAGAGTGGCCAAAAGGTCCTGAAGGAGGCTACGAAGGAAGGCATGGATTGAGGGGGACGATATACAAGGACGACAGTGAGGGGGGCAGAAAGGTTGAGAGAACGGGCCACCAGGTAGTCCACGTTAGGTATGGGGGGTGATTAAGAAGTTGAAATTTGAGGGTTGACCGAATGATCATCGCCACACCTCCCCCCACCTTGCCGTCCGGACGATCAGCTCGGAGGGCATAATAGGTATCGGGGAGAATGGCTAAAAGGTCGGGGAGGGAATCGGCGGTGAACCAAGTTTCGGTCAAGAAAAGGAAATCAGGGGAATCAGTGGTCAAAAGGTTAAAGAGTGCCGTCTGATGTTTGACAGCAGAGCGGGTGTTAAGCAGATAAGCGGAAGCTACCGTAGGGACAGGGGCGAGAGAGGGGCAGGGGACAAGAAGGGGGTCGGCAAAGGGAGGAATGGGACTGGGGGAGACCGGGGTCGGGTCGGAAGGGGAAGAAACAAGAATACCAAATGTATCAAGATGTCGCAAAAGTGAGGGTGAAGGTGAGGAGACAGCAGTAATAGCTATGAGTTGAGCTGAGGTGTACACCAAAGAAGGGGTAGAGTGCTTGGCCCCTGGTCCCGGCCCGTCGCGGACAGGCGCAGACGGGCTTAACTTAGGCGCAACTTCGGCGCGCCTTTGTCGCGCCCGCTGCGCGGCCGGGATTGAGTGACCATTAAGTAGGGACACATGGGGAGGAGAAACAGGGGGCGTGGCAAGGGTCCAAAGAACTGCAGCGCCGAGCCCAGACCCGCCCAAGATGGTGGAGCCGCCCGTCCCACTCCAAGAGTCAGGCAAGGAGGGGGCGATCAGAGGAGGCGGTCTGGGTTGCGTGCAGGACAGGGGGCAGCCAGAAAGGATGAGAGCGCTAGGTCCGAAGCGCTAGAAGAGCTGTGCAGGTAGGCGCCTTTAAAACTTTTCTAATCAAGTCTCTAAAATCAACGTTGCTCCCGGAGACGCCTCGGGAGATCTGGGCTGGAAACAGGTTAGGCGCGCAAGCAGCTGACCGCCTAAAGTACTTTGTCGAGGGGGGAAGGTCCAAAGAACTGCAGCGCCGAGCCCAGACCCGCCCAAGAGGGTGGAGCCGCCCGTCCCACTCCAAGAGTCAGGCAAGGAGGGGGCGATCAGCGGAGGCGGTCTGGGTCGCGTGCAGGACAGGGGGCAGCCAGGAAGGATGAGAGCGCTAGGTCCGAAGCGCTAGAAGAGCTGTGCAGGTAGGCGCCTTTAAAACTTTTCTAATCAAGTCTCTAAAATCAACGTTGCTCCCGGAGACGCCTCGGGAGATCTGGGCTGGAAACAGGTTAGGCGCGCAAGCAGCTGACCGCCTAAAGTACTTTGTCGAGGGGAGAGGGTCCAAAGAACTGCAGCGCCGAGCCCAGACCCGCCCAAGATGGTGGCTTGTTTCCGGTCCAGGGAAGGCATGGCTTGGCAGTTCGGGCAGGACTGGTCCCATGAGGCACAGGGTCAGACTGATTTGCATATAGCCATGTCTGAACTGGGGTGGCAGAGTGGGCTAAAAAACGGTGATGGATCAAACCCAGATCTTTTGACTGGGTGTGAGTGTTTGATTGGTTCAGATGCTCCGTCCATCACCACCCCCTTTTGTACCGCTTTAGGTGTGTTTGCGTCTGTGCACATATTGCATTAGAGGACAGACGCAAACCCACATAACCACAAACGTACTCTGGCGCAAAGCGACAATTCGCGCTGGCGCAGTCATCTGCAATATGGCCCAAGGAGGGCAAATGAAAATTAACAAGTCATGAATTAGAAAAACTGTAAAATAAGTTTTAGTGGTTTGTTCAAAATATATAGAATCAAAAGCTGGGAACTCTTACCTAAGGTTTTAATGAGCTTAGAGAAGTCCTCAAGCAGGCTGTTTCTCTGTGATGTCATGAAATACTACTGTGGTATTTTATTCAACATCTATCTATAGATATATCTGTCTATCATTCATTCATGCATCAGGCTTACTATAGTATATATATTCTTTGGAATGTATTCAGATGGACAAAAAAAGCAAAACAAATGTGAGCAAGTCAGCTTAATGAAGAGGCTATGCCTATGAGTTGTGCAGATTTACGCATTTTTGGGGATTTAATCCTTTCGCTGCTAGGCCTCCCCAACCCCCCCTCCGCTAAGCCTTTTTCTGGCTATTTGGGGTAGTACGCGCTTAGGCCCCAGTAACTTTTTGACCACTTAAGGTATCCATTCCAAATTTGCGTCCTTTCCTTCCAACATCATAGGGATTTTAAAGGTACCCAGTGTTTGTTGATTCCCTTGGAGGGGACCCCGAAATTAGCCAAAATACAACCGTTTTTGTTTTGGGGGGATAAATTGGAAAAAAGTGCTCAAGATGAAAGCGTCTGTTTTTTTCACCAGCAAATGGTATCAACAAAGGTTTTGTGGTGCTGAAGTCATCATCTTTCAGGGACAGACTGACTTTTGTCAGATAACCAAAATGTTTTACACAGTTTTGGCATTTTATTGGGACATAGCCTATTTTTGCTATTTTTTGTGCTTTCAACCTCCTTCCAGTTAATGGTAGAAATGGGTATGAAAGCAATAATGGATCCTGTAAAGCTATACATTTCATAAAAGTAGATCAAATTCTTGAATTCAGCAAGGGGTCATTTGTGTAGATCTGTCAAGGTTTTTTTATAGAAACTAACAGCTGAAAATAAGAAAAATGGAAAGTGAGTTGAAAAAAACAGCCATGTGTGCCAACGTATTCACCTGTAACTTCTTCTAAGTATGGCAGATATTTTAAAGCAATATACTGTTACTTCCACTGGACCCTTGTGGTTGTGGGGAAATATAGGACTTGTAGGTTCACCAAGAACCCGACGAACCCGTAGCCAATAATTGAGCAGCGTTGGACAATTTATTTTATTGTGTACCGGGTATATAGCAATTTATTTGGGAAAATATAAACAGTGAAAAATCGGTAAGAAAGACACCTATGAATTTCTGAAATGGGAAAAAATATAGAGTTTAGCTATTTGCACATCTCCAAAATTGTGGGTACCCATACTAGCATGTGAATTATAGCATATGTTTCTAAGTGATTTCTTTTTTACACATTGTCTTACATTTGGAAGGCAGAAATGCATCGAAAGTCAATAGTCTGTGTTCCCCTAAGTCTCCTGATGGTACCTCATTTGTGTGGGGTGGCCTAGTGCCTGTGACAGGAAACGGCGCAAACGCAACATGGACACACCCCATTTTCACATTGAAAACTGACCCTTTTTTCCAAAAAGCCTAGCTGTAGATTTTCAACCCTAGCTCTACAGGCACCTAGGGATACCTAGCAAACCTACATATTTTTGAAAACTATACACCCAGGGGAATCCAGGATGGGGTGCCTTGTGTGGCTCTCACCAGGTTCTCATTCCAGAATCCCATGCAAACCTCAAACTTTGTAAAAAAACAAACACATTTTCCTCGCATTTCTGTGATGGAAAGTTCTGGAATCTGCGTGGATACACAAAATTCCATCCACCTCACATTCTCGAAAGTCTTCCAATACAAATGGCACCCCACTTGTGTGGGTAGGCCTAGTGCCCGCAACAAGAAATGGCCCAAAACGCAACATGGACACACCACATTCTTACAGTGAAAACTGACCCTTTTTTGGAAAGTGCCTAGCTGTAGATTTTGAACCTTAGCTCTGCCAGCATCTAGGGAAATCTAGCAAGCATATGCATTTTTGAAAACTAGACACCCAGGGGAATCCAGGATGGGGTGACTTGTGTGGCTCTCACTAGGTTCTGTTATCCAGAATTCCTTGTAAGCCTCAAACTTTGTAAAAAAAATAATATTTTCCTCACATTCCTGTGATGGAAAGTTCTGGAATCTGTGTGGATCCACAAAATTCCACCCACCCCGTATTTCCCAAAGTCATCCGATACAAACGATACCTCACTTGTGTGGGTAGGCCTAGTGCCCGAGATAGGTACCGACCCAAAACGCAGAGTGGACACACCACATTTTTACAGTGAAAACTGACCCTTTCTTGGCAAAGTGCCTAGCTGTAGAATTTGAACCCTAGCTCTGCCGGCACCTAGGGAAACCTAGCAAAGCTATACATTTTTTTAAACTAGACACCAAGAGGAATCCAGGATGGGTCGACTTATGTGGCTCTCACCAGGTTTTGTAAAAGAAAACACATTTTCATCACATATCTGTGATGAAAATTTCTGGAATCTGCGTGGGTCCACAAGATTACACCCACCCCGCATTCCCCAAAGTCGTCCGATAAAAACGATACCTCACTTGTGTGGGTAGGCCTAGTGCCCGCGGCACAAAACGACCCAAAACGCAACATGGACACACCACATTTTTACAGTGAAAACTGACCCTTTCTTGGCAAAGTGCCTAGCTGTAGAATTTGAACCCTAGCTCTGCCGGCACTTAGGGAAACCTGGCAAACCTATACATTTTTAAAACTAGACAGCAAGAGCAATCCAGGATGGGGTGACTTGTGTGCCTCTCACCAGGTTCTCTTACCCAGAAGCCCTTCCAAACCTCAAACTTTGTCAAAAAACTAAATTTCCTCATATTTCTGTGATGGAAAGTTCTGGAATCTGCGAGGATCCACAAACTTCCACCCACCCAGCATTCTCCAAAGTCTCCCAATAAAAATAGTACCTCACTTGTTTGGGCGGGGAAACAAAACTGGTGTCTAGTGTGCTTTCTGCCCCCCATGGGGGGCAGAAAGCCTGTAATTTTACGGGGGTGGGGGCATTGGCATGCCCATATTGGGCAGCCCCCATCATTAATTTACATTTGAAAATAAATCCCTGGTTTCTAATGGGCTTTCTGCCCCCAAGGTGGCAGATTGGAGGCTACTGCTCCCATCTGCCCCCCAGGGTTGGGCAGAAAGACTGAATTGTTATGGGGGAGCAAAGGACCTTGCCCAAAGGGCCGCTCCCCCTCCCTGGTGCCTAGTGGGTGGATTCCTGCTTGATCCCGGAGCAGGGATCAACTAGGGAGGGTACAATTGGAAAGGGGAGATTCTCCCCTATCAAATTATACCTCTCCAGACTTTCTACCTGCTCAGGGGGCTGAGATAGCCCCTGAGCATGAAGAAAGTGGTTTCGGTTTCACTGAAATGATGTCAGCGCAACATGCTATGTATTTCTCTACATCGTGGTAAAATATAGAGACATGTGAGGCACATTCCCACACCCATTGCACCTTACACCTATTCGATCTAGGCATAGGTATAGTAGTACAACAGGTGTTAAACAAGCATTTGCAATGCAATAGGTCTCACATTTGCTAGAGTTTAAACTATTGGCATTGTAAATGACAATACCTTATATTTATATGTTTTGATAATTAACGCACAAATAAAAGGCAAAGTACAATGCCATTAGCTCCAACTCTTGTAAATGCAAAGCCTATTCAAAGAAGCGGCCGTAATTGTCCCGGGCTGCTTCGAAAGTGAAAGCGTGCATGGCATGGTGAATGTTCAGCCAGAAAGCATGTTGTGCCTGCAGTAGTAGAAACCATTTAGAAAAAATTGTGCTTACAGACTAAAAAAGACTCATCATGTAACAACCAAAGTAAATGGGCCTGTCCTTATGGGAGGTTACGAATGAAGACAAAGCAGTACTAAGGGGGGACTAACAAGCCTATGTATGAATCAAAAGCCAGCATTTACGAAGGACAATGACTCAAGCTAATGACAAATATGGGCGGAGAGTGGGCAGGACTTCTATTCCATACTCCAACACAGCATGGCTGGCAGAGCAGCGCATGACGTGCCCAGGCTCGACCCCAAAAGGCACTGACAATGTCTCTGAATACTGGCAAACTTCCAGGTATGTGAGTGTTTACCAAACTAACTATGCCACCCCCGGCGACATTCCCATAGAAAACTCGTTCCAGCCTCCTCTCATGACTTACAGCTGTTGGAAGCCAGTCAACTGCTACCTTCTTCACAGTGGTAAGTGCCCTCTGCAGTGCCACTTAGTGCCATAACAGGTTTTAAATGCCTCCCTATTTACCTTATTGCATGCAATCGGCACTGTGCTCTTGACTAGAAAATACTAATACAAAATGATAATGGAATCAGTTCAAGCCAACAAATGTGATGGGGGTGAATTCGTCATACCTTTGTGAACTTAAGGAGCACCTCCACTTGATGGCTGCTTTTCACCAAAAGTGGATGCATGCATACAGATCAGCAAATGGATGCAGCTGACACCACTTTTCAGGAGAAAGTGCCATGGGAAAAGTGCATCATCAACCCTGAAATGAAATGAAATCCAGTATTTGTAAAGTGCACAATTACCCGAGGGTGTCGAGGCGCTGGGGGCCGTCGGAAACTTAAGCAAGCTTTTGCCCTGAGTCACATGGTGCTGGAGTAACCTGCCGCCGGCACCAGGGATTGAACCGTGAACCCCGTGGTCCGGAGTCAGGCGCCCTGGCCACTGCGCCACACCTTTTCCATGCCTAAGTGTGCAGGACCGCAAACAAGCATTTGCATTTGGCATTGACTGCAGCTTCTGCCTCAGGGAGGTGGGGAAGCCAGTGGAGGCTCTGGTCTAAATAAAGTATGTAGTTTCAATGAAAAGAAACAAACACACACACATTCACAGTCACTAGATACATAGACCCCCCCAACCGAGGCGAGTAGCTTGGCCAGTAGGATTGAGGGAGTGTAAGTTTCAGATTTTCTAACAATCAGGCTGGCATATAATGTTAAAATACATTGTAGGATAAGCAGGGTGCATAAAAGGGGCCTAAGAGGCAGTGGAGGGGAGAAGAATGCAGACTGGAAGCGGCGCTAGGTGAGACAAAACACAATATTTTGTAAAATAACCAACATTTTTGAGGAATTTCAAAACAGAGGGAGAGAGAGCATGTGAATTTATGTCTGTATGTATATAAACATTCCTGGTGAAACCCAACAGACACCTCACAATACCCGACTGAAAACACCCGCAGCCAAACATTTATGAAAGATGCCTTTATTAGGGGTGTGTGACATCCTAACCACCCCCTGAATCTATGCCCCTGAGCCAACCCCATTTCCCTCCTCATGCAGTAAAGTCACCCCACTAGAAAGTATGTTTGGTCTTACCAATTATTATATCAGGAGTCACCTGATTGGATACATGCCAAGATAAAATGCCCTTGGCTTTGTAAGGTGAAATTATACCTCACAATGTTGTCAATCAAAGTCTTTGAGTGCCACTGAACTCACGGCGTTGGTGCTGCTATTCACCAACAGCAATTAGCCAGCAATAATTCTGTGAACATCCCTAAGAAAACTGCTTAAATCCTAAAGGCTCCACGTTATCTCTGGGAATTAGAGTGAAAGTTACAGGGCTTAGCAAGAGAAGTCAACTGGACATTACAAGGCTTAGAAAACCAAACAGTATTGTATGGCACAGACAAACCCGAGTACATACGTTCCATACGCTGATTTCCAGGAAAACCTTTGAAAGACAGGGCAACAACAGTGCCCCCCTTCCTTCCCGAGTCTCAATTTCCTTTTATCCCATAACAATCTGTGCCAATCAAACCTCCTCTCCACCTAACATGAGTACCACTCAACCATCAGAAAGCTAAAATAAAGCCATTTTTGGTTTGAGAGCGGTCGACTTTGAAGTTGGAGAACCGGGGTCCAGTCTCTGCAGGGATCCTCAAAATCCTGCGACTTTGGGCAAATCACTTAATCTCCCTGTGCCTAACAAAAATGAATGTGTCAATTTGTAGCATAACTGGTGCTTATACCTTCGGGTCGAGTTCGCCCTAAAAAACTTTTATTTTAAAGACTCCTGCCTGAATTGGGACTGTTGTCGTGACTGTTGTCGTGACTGTTGTCGTGTATGCATTAATTTCCCTGTAATAGTCCAGAAGCAAAATTTTACACATACAACTTCTATTGTCTAATAACATGCTCCATTGAACTAACATACATGCACTGACCATGCCAAAGATCTGGCTTTCAAATGAAAGTGCCTTCTCAGTGAAAGATAGGTTTATGCGTTTGATAAGTCATCATGCACACACACTGTCAGTCATCTTAACGCTCGTCTCCATTCATTCAAATCCTGACTCAGTGACACATCCTTTCTTTCATTCAACTTACACATAACCTCACAACATATGCAAGATACATTACAAAAGTAAAAGTGGAAAAAGAAAACATGCTGCTGCCTAACCATAGGAGGGATATGTTTGCAATAACAAAGTTAAACATAGAAAAGGACACGGTTTTGTATGGCTTTTCATTTTTTTGAAATTCAACATTGCTGCCATTTTTAACACGTGCTGACCATCTTGCAATGGAAAAACAGTAAAACTATCGACAGCATCATTCTATAAGTGTGGCCTGGTCTAGAGGCTGTGGCCTCATGTGATACAGCGCCCCACTAAATAAATGATGGAAAGCAAGCAGACTGTTAGTACTGTCTGGGGAACAGGGGTAGGCTCTAAAAATAAAGAAAATAAAAAGATGAGGAGGAAAGAAATGAGAGGAAAACTGAAGGAAAGGCCCAGCAGTCTTGGCACTAAAGTGTCATCCATCTTACAGCAACAGCACCAATGCCTGACGTGACTGACCCATTGCCCCACGCTAAATGTTATCATGGATGAAAGCTCAGTGCTTCAGCCATTGCATTAGCTCTACTGCCCTGTGAGTGACAGCACTTTTCTGATCTGGTTTCTTTCCTTCTCCTCTTTTTGACTATTTATAGTGTATATATAGAATATCTGTTGGCCTCTGCCTGACACTTTGTGAGTCTCTAAGTGGTTCCCCTGAGGTCCTGGGGGCTTTAGAAGTGTACTCCTGTCGGGACTGAGACTTAAAGGACTAAGTCAGAAGGTAAAATCATTGACCAGGACGAACCTGTTTGGTGTATCCAGTAGTAGCGGTCGGTGGTGGGAGTGCTACCGGGCGGTGATGCCGGGCGGTGGCGTGGGGCGGGGAGGGGCAGGGTGGGGTGTAGTAAACTATGGAATAGGGCCAAAAACAGGTAAGTAAACATATAAAGAAATAAAACGAATTTCGTTTTGCGCACTGCATCGCCAAATGTGATGCAGTGCACACAACGAAATTAATTTCATTTATTTATATGTTTACTTACCTTTATTTGGCCGTATTTCGTAGTTTACTACCCCCCACCCTGACCCTCCCCCACCCCGTCACCGCCCGGCAGCACTCCCACCACCGACCGCTCGCTACTGGTATCCAGCCTGTGCTCCATCATAATCAGCCTCAAATTGCACCTAGGTCCTGCTCTACCCCGACCTTTGACTATCATTGACACGATATAATTCTTGGCACTAATCCTACTTAAAGAAAACCAGCTCTCTGCTTCCCCTTAACTGACTTTTGTCATTAGGTTCATTAGACTTCACTCTACTTTTTAATTTAGTTTAGTTTTTTGCATTGTGACTTTTTTATTACTGTTTTGGTGCTGCATAATACTTTACACGTTTGCTTTAGATTGCCAAAGCTACCAGGCAGTTGAGTTGAGGTAAATTTAGTGACTTTGACGGTTCACCCTGACAAGGATTGCATGAGGTGGGATAGTCACCCACCTGAAATAATAACACAATTTATTACAATGGTACAGTTTGCCACCCTAAGGAGTCTTGAATCCAGGGGACAACTCTGTAATCTGTAGCGATTCCCACCTCACCTGCATGTGGATCCTCTCCATTGAACTAACTACCAGGGAGAGTTCTCCTCTTTGCTTTGGCGGGTGGCTTAAATGTGCCTTTGGTTGCTTCTTAACCTAACCATGATAGCTCCTAGATCCAGCACAGTTCCTTTGCAAGTCCATTGAGGTGCACACAGGGAAATGGTAGGCCAGGGTAGGGCAGAATTACAGCAAAAGCAGTGTGCATGTGAACAGATCCACATCACATTGGTTATAAAGTAAAAGCCTGTCAACGAATTGAGCATGAATGGGGCTAGAAAGACACAAACTCATCAAAAAGAGCTCAATGACACCCTCAGTTTGGGTAGACCTCACAATCAAAGTCAATAGGCAGAACACTGTTTCATTGCAAGTTCATTGTGAAACATTACCTGCAACTTCCCTACACATTTATAACTAGTCGTTGGCAGTGCCATATTTATCTGTGCAGTATTACACTGCGTGTATAGCACAATATGCATTTTTTTTGTTTACCTAAGACAAAGTACTGTCTTAACATTGTTTTTAACAATTGGTATTTCATGAATCAATAAGTTTGAATCTCATGCTCTCATCAACTCCCTTACTAAGAGTTGGACTAGTCTGTCTCACTATCCTGATGGTCAAGTGCCAAAGGGTAGTACTTAGTGTTCTGTTTTGAGCACAACACTGTGGAGGCCTAAAGACAACATTTTTAAGCAGACCCAATTGGAACATTTGGGCAGGGGTGTTTATTCAGGGTGTGAATCTCAATTTTCCCTACTAAAAAAGCAGTAGGCTGCAGGGTGTAGGGGTGAGATGACAATGGTTAGGGATGGACGGTGTACATGAGGTATGGAGTGAGTACTCATTTGCACTGGATGGGCCTCTGATTCGAGAAGGATGGTGTGTGAAAAACAATGGGCTGGAATGCTACCCAAAGTAATAGCCACTGGTTTTCAAGCATGCATCACCTTATGGGTGTTTGATTTCCAGTAGGATGCCTAGAAATTTGAGACTGCTGCAGGGTGCTAAGCCTGCTACTGACAATGTGTGTGCATTCCAAAAAGTAGAATATATGCACCCATTAAAGAAGTACTTCTCCCTGGGAACTCATGACTACGTAGAATACAAAGCCCTGGAGTTCCTTATACAAAGATCACTTAGGCTAAATGTATTATCACTGCATGCACTCTTCTTAGTCGCTACCATTAAGGCTTTTTATAGCAGAGTTCTCGGATTGGTGCATGTAGACAGGGCTTCATGTTTCTACTCCTCGCCTTTTACAAATCATTTTATCTAGTGACTGATGACCCCATGTACTAGGCCCAAGTAGCAAATAGGGGGTGTGCAAGCAAATTAATACAAGGAGCTGAGCCAAAGCTAATCCATGGGTCTGCCATGGCTCCAAGGTTCTGTGTACGAGGCACGCCATGAAAATGTTTGGCATGTATATCATGCACCAAATATAATATAAAAATATGCAACAAAATTCAAAAAGTGTATTTCTTTACCACGTGGAAGCTTTTCACCCTAGTAAATTAGGTTATATCACTGCATAGACAATCATCTATTAAAAGTGATAGTTTTTAGAAACATTCATGGCTCACCACCTGACAACAATGCCATGAGAATTATAAGAGGGAAGTCATTAGTCATGTAAACCCTTAACATTGCCTTGATTCTAAGAGTAACATAGATGGAGCAACACTATAGTATATTAAATCAAACCTAATAAGTGTTTGCACAACACACATCCTGAACTCAGGTACTCAGTTATTTAAAAGTACACTCATATGTGATAATAAAGAAAAAGGAGGCTCTGTAAAATAAAATATTTGCTTGGATCACACAATTTCGACAAGCAGGAAATCGGCATTTATTTGAGGTTGTATGGTTTCACATTTTGAAATTCAACCGACCAGATGGGTATCTCACTCTCTGTCTTTACATCAAATGTCACTGTTTTGTCTTTCATTCTTTACTCGTGATGAGAAAAACCGATGCAGAGTTAACAGACTGGACACAGGACCCTCAGACCCAACTGCTAAGCCAAGAATACATAAACTCTCCCTTAAAACTACGACCTTTCTTGTTCTGAAAAAAAAACTACGACCTTGCATGCCCTTTTGCCTGAGAGTCATTCACCAAACGTGCATCTCTCCTATATGTTACCACTTCATCTACCTTCCTGGTCACAGACAAAACATCGCCCCTTGCTTTCATGGCCAATATACCTCGTGTTTATCTTTGTCTTCTGTGGAGACAATGCTTCGCAGTTTTTTTTATTTGTGGACTGTTTCAGCTTGCTTACTTGTTTATTGTATAATGATCACCTTAAATCCTTAAAACGGATCTGCCGACAGGAGGAGAGGAAATAGAGGAAGGTTTACACAGATGTGGATAAATCCTCATGGAAGGCTGCAATAGTGGACTTTAGAAAGGGAATTGATTTAGCAAAATCAGAATACTTTGCTAACACTATTCATTACTCCAAAAATCAATCCAGAACAATTTTTAAAATAGTGAAGGATATGACTGTCCCTGAATGTACACAATCCAAACTCCTGCCAACTCAAAGCTTGTGTTACAGCTTAGCAACTTTCTTTACTGAGAAAATAAGCAACATCATTGATGGTTTGAAGGCGAATAATCTTTCTAGGAAAGAAGGCCTCACCATGGAAACTGATGGGCCATGAGATAGAGGAAAGGTAAACGGGGTAGAGTCAGACTCTCTGACCTCCCTGAACCATTTTGAGCCTCCCTCGGAAGAGATATTTAACAGAATTGCCTTGGGTGTGTCATCAGGCTCCCCTTTAGACCCTCTCCCACACAAAATTTGGAAGGAACTGGGTTTTGAGCTCTTTCCCATTTTGCTCCAGATTTGTAACTGTTCTTTAACTTCTGGACTAGTACCAGCGTGTTGGAAACAGGCAGTAGTTACTCCGCTCTTGAAAAAAGCGACACTCGACCCGACCTGCGCTGGTAACTACAGACCAATTTCTCTCTTACCATATCCAATTAAAATCATTGAACGTCTGGTCAGCAAAACTCTGTCTCAATTTCTGGAATCTAACTCCAGGTTAGATGATGTCCAGTTCGGCTTCAGTCCTGGCGACGGAACCGAGACAGCTCTGGTGACCGTGTTAGATGATCTTCGATTGCGGGCAGACAGGGGACAATCTGGCATTCTTATTTAGCTCGACCTGTCTGCCGCTTTTGACACGGTCAACCATGACATCTTGCTGACCAGGCTAGAAGAGGTCGGGGTGTCGAGGACGGCATTTGAATGGTTCTGTTCCTATCTTTTTGTGCGTCAGGCGGTTTCTCTCCCGCCGTTTCAATCTAAATTCTCCAATGTCCACGATGGAGTTCCTCAGGGATCGGCGATAAGCCCCATTCTCTTTAACATCTATATGAGACCCTTGATTGAAATCATAAAGGCACATGGTGTGAAATTGTTGAACTACGCCGACGACACTCAGCTCTTCTTCTCCTTAGAGGGCAATCAGTCAATTCCTCTGGCGACTTTTCATGACTGTATGCATGATACTGCTCACTGGCTAGGAGCCAATTCACTTCAATTCAACTCAGATAAGACTGAAGTCTTATACTGTGCTGTGGGGAAAGTTCCTCCCCCATTTGCTGACAACTTCTGGCCTTCTTCAGCTGCCCCTACTCTGGTCCCAGCTAAAGTAGTACGTAATTTGGGAGTTATGCTTGAAGCTAATCTAACCCTGGAAACACATGTAAATAAGGTGGTGGGGAACTGTTTTTCCCTGATTAGAGCCTCGAGGAAGATCCTCCCTGTGGTGCCTAAGACGGCCAGAGCGCTGGTCGTTGGAAGTATCATTCTCAGCAGGTTGGACTATTGTAACGCCCTACTATTGGAGGCCCCAACATTTTTGGTTGAACGTCTTCAAAGAGTCCAGACCTTGGCAGCCAAACGAGCTCTGGCGAAACCACGTCACTCATCAGGCTCTTTGGCCCTTGCAGAGCTTCACTGGTTACCAATAAGGCAGAGGATTCCGTTTAAATCTTTCTGCTTGGTTTTCAAGGCTCTGCATGGTTTTGGACCTAAACCCCTTCAGGAGACCTTTGCATGATACACTCCATCAAGGTGTCTCCGCTCCTCCACAACCTGTTTAGTGAGAGCTCTGAAAATTCGCAAAACTAAATCAGGAGGCAGGGCGTTTAGTTCTGCTGCTGCCAAACTCTGGAACAACCTCCCTTTGGAAATTAGACAGTTTCAAGATCTGCTGCAGTTCAGGAAAGAGGTTAAAACGTGGTTGTTCTCTAGAACCTGACAGTTCGGAGGGACTCTTTTCTAAAACTCTTTCTGGCATCTTCCACTGACCGATGATTTACGTACTATAGCGCCAAGATACCCATAGGGTGATAGATGCGCTCTACAAATACCACATACAAACTGTATATTTCTCTTCTGAACATTTGGTGTGCTTTCTTTGTATACAGGTTGTGGCCTCCTGCTTTCACTTTCGCCACTGTCCATCCCTTGTCATGAATATATCTCTATATTTATCTAGCCTTCTTCAGCCGCCAGAGAGATTCCACCTGTCGCATTTGGGATGTGGGTATGTTGGCGGCTCTTGCTTTCCTTTGGAGATGGTAGACTATGAGCCCTGCAGCACTGAATTGCTGTTTGTTAATATGTCTTCATGGTGTTGCAGTACCCTTGCATCTGTGCAGTTTCCGTGTAGGTTGTGAGGTTTGACTACTTGGTAATCCTCACATGTTACCACCATGATGAGAAAAGCATATGAGGATGTAACATCCACATTGTTCACCGGGAATCTTAATTGTTCCTAGGTCATCTTTATTCATCACAGTCCTCCTCTCCAGCCCTCACCAGGCTTTTCCTCGTGGTGCCCCTTGCTTCATAATAGCAGGATGTAAGGATGTGTTTTAGTAAGATGCCAAGTGAACTGCCTCCCTCCAGTGTGAGGACTAACCAGGCAGGTTAAGGCGGTGAAGAGGAAGGCAGCACACTGAGTAAATAATCTTACAAGTGATTTGGAATGTACCACTGTGGAGCAGCATAATTTCAGGCTCCAACAAATATACATCATGTATGTGCATTTATATGAAACTCATATACTCAAGCATGTGTTTAAGTACATTATTATCTGTGAAACACTCAAATACATTAGTAGAAGGTAGCCATTTAATAGTTAAGAGTTCACTTATAGTTCTATTAGGCTGATAAACAAACTAATGTAACCATATCTACTGCATATTTACGTCCCACTAATGTTCGCTTAAGTTGACAATGGTTAATAATACTGTAATGAGCACCAATTTAGATTTTGATTTAACTTAGCTTGTCATTAGGGGTTAGATGAACATATTTGCTCCAAATGCTGCTAGAATGCTGTTTTCTTTCCTCTGCAGGTGTGTCATCATGTTCAATTTATAATAGAATGTGCACAGCCATGAATCTGTGGTCTAAGTTTATAATGTGTGCCGTGCTCCTGGGTATCACTCCCTGATAAAGAGCGTGAATAGTCTATCACTGTAGTAGCATCCCCAAATCTGTTTGGTATGCCTCCCAAGGCACAGGTCAAAAGAGCTGTGAGTGCAGCTTTTCCGTTATCAAATAAACACGCTTCTCCAAAAAGTTCTTTTTAACACCTTAGGAGCTTCGTAAATATACCTCCCCAGTGCTGCGCTGTCCATTATCCAGTGCTGAATGGACGTCCAACGGTCGCACGCAGCACTGGGGAGGTAGTGCCCGTGACGACCGTTGGCCGACGGCAGCACTTAAAGGGTTAAGAATTAATTTCTGTACGAATTGTTTTATTGACAATATTTTACTTTCTTGGGTAAACATCATTTCCCAAAATGCATCATTCCCGGGTAAACCTTTCAATCGTTGATACTTTAAGCTGCATGTGCAAGAGACACAGGAACGGGATGCAGCCACGGACAAAAATAAGTCACAGTAGACACCAACCAGTGCATGCTGACATGCACACCAGCCATCGAGTAGAGTCAGGTACATCATCCAGGAACTGAGAGACTGTGAAGACAAACAAAACTAGCCCACTGAGTATGTAGAATATAAATTAATATTCTGGGTCACTGTTGACAAAGGCCTTAGTGCTAGACCCAAGCGGTCTTGTTTATAAACCCCTCACACACCAACCTGGTAGGTGTCATGCTTCATCATTGGGGTCCAACCAGGCAGCCGAGTGCCGCCTGGTTGTGCTACTACGCCTGACTACAGCGGAGCGGGTGTCATGCAGTAGTGTGATGTGGATGAAGGTGAATGTTAAAATACACTTCTGGAAATCCTTGCCTAGTAATTTATTCTTGGCTGCCCAGAGTGTCAGGATAAAAACTATGTGGTGCAACTACTAGTAGAGAAATTATATCTACGAGTTGACTACGAGTTGACTGTCTAGATTTGACAAACAAATCTAGACAGCTATACGGATTTTTACTTATCAGTAGAACTGTTTTGGGCTAAAGAACTATATGAACTGACCCACCAGTTGTTTAGCTGCAACCTCTTACTGAGAATTTTACCTGTGCCTAATTTTGCCTAAACTTGAACTATGGTCCTAGGCAATCCTAGACTGGGTGGGAAGGAGGGTGAAAACAACATAGAGTATAGAAGAGGGCACTGGATGGGTGTCGCTTTTCAGTAGAAGCCTACGGATGAGATTGTTTAAACTTATGTCTGATACTTACTGGAAGACACTTGGCAAAATATATGTAACACATCTGCAAGGGCGTGGAGGGGAGAAAGGAAGGATAAAGATCAGAAATCAATCAATTGGCTCTATATGGTTGATGGGCACTATAACTCATAACAAGTAAGGAAATAGAAGGATTCAGATTTTGTGTTTCTTTATTTTTCATTCTACCTTTCCACGTAAACCAGTCACAAGACCTTAGTTCCTTGTCACCGACATTTCCTAGTTGCGTACTTACAGTGGTTTAATACTGGAAGTACGGGAACAACTGTTGACGCATGCTGGAAAAAACAAATGCGTTCTTTCAAAGAACGATTTGCAACTCCTGGTACTCAAGAACATTTTAAATGCTATTTTATTGGTAGTTTTCCAATTCTTTATCTAAGAAAATTTCTCAATCTCTATTTGTGTTTATAATAGTGTAGACACACGTTGTGTTATCTATGATGTATTGTTTTTGCAATTCTCTCATATGCCTTTGTAAGTAAATTTGCCACTACAGTTTTTCAAAGTATGAAACTATTTTGTATTCCTCAATAAATCCTTCTGAGATTGTGTAGTCCAATCACCTCTTCCTGTTTGGAGTTCTTAGTAGTTTATATAATCACCAATCCAGGCATTTCAGATTATTCCACATGGCGGAGTGGGCTTCGCGTTCACTAAACCGGCTCATGTTCTTCGATTTGCTACCAATCACCATGCAGCGAATTTCCCTGGTCACTTCCTGTGTATCAAGGTAATAAAAGCGAAAAGTTCATTTGCTGACTTCTCATTTTCTTGAGTTCTCACCCATTTAAAATAACATCTAAATTTGAGTGCTGGTACTGCACTGGTCCAAAGAGTTTTGGGTTCTTGGAGATACCTAAAAAAGAGTGGGGGGGTTTTAGCACGTTCCCTTTCTAGGATGTCTCTTCCAGTACACAGTAAAAAGCATGGGCTATCCCTAAAGACATCTTAAAGTGATTTATGAAATGTTATGCATGTTATTTCAAGTATGTGTCACTGCAGTAACAAACAGATCCATTACTGAGAGCCAGCTGTCCAATTAAAGAGGACTTCTTCTCTCGAGCAGGAGGGGCGAGCCGGACCGGGTTATGAGCTCAAGACAAATTAGGCTTCCTCAGCAAGAGCGGATTTAAAAGAGCAAAGACTCTCACAAATAGATCTGTGACTGTTTCACACCACAGCGGAGACATCACCAAGTGAGGTAATGTTGTTCATATGATCACTAACGTGCTCAACAGAAGAATTACTGTTTCGAAGTAGATTCCAAATGAGAAAAGTGTTTAATAATACATCAATTTCCTTTTAAAGAAACGTTTTTTTTTTTTACAAAAAATATATCCCTGGGCTAGGCCTTGGGAAAATGCTCCTATCACAGGAACGTTTTTACAGCAGGGGCTGCTACCACAGGAACAGTGCATTACTGTGTTGCTCCTCTCAGGTGAAGGATCCTAGATCAGCAATCACTTTTATCGAGAGGGAGGTGTTCCTTTCAGGAACATGTTCACAGATTTCTTCCAAAGGACCCTAGTTAAGCACTGAGATTAGAACTTTCATCAAAATGCAACCAGATCACAAGGAGACATTGTCACAATTTCCTTGTGGTCTACAGTGTGCTTGCTAAACAAGCGCCACCCTACAACCTCCATAGGACAAGCTAGTATCTTGTACTTAAAACCAGCTCTACACCAGCTGGAATCCTGTCAGTTTATCCCACTCTTTTCACAGTATGTCTCAAGCAAAACATTTCCTTGCGACACATTTCAAACAAAATCACAGAAATACATCTCAATTAACGCAGTATAATAAAGTGATGCGTAGGTTATAATTAAGGTGTGGCACAAATTAGAGTGAAGTTTACAATTAGGCAAAAGGTTAGTGTCAAAATTATGGTTAGGGTAAGAAAAGGCATAAGTGCTAGAGTTGATGTTAGTATCTAGGTTAGTGTTGGGGAGAAAGCTCAGGTTATAACAAACAAAGTAACACATTTAGGATTGGGTCATTTTAAATACTTTGAGAAAGATTATATTTAGTGGAAGAAAAACATTTCCCAGCTCAGTCTCAAGCCTCATCCGCCTCGACAGCCAAAATACCCTCGGCTCACAAAAAAAAAATCAATTTCCAAAGACTAGTGCGAACAGTGCTGCTTGTTTGCTGTTTTACGCGAAATTATATGACTAAACCCGCATTGAAGATCCTCCACTGGCTACTTCTAAGTCTAAAAACTCACCTCATATCCCTCCACCTCATCATTGACGTCTTCTATGACTGATCTCTGAAATACGTACGTTGTTTCTCCCACCAGATGACTACGGTTTGACTCCCTGTCAATATGGCCGACACAATCCATGGATTCAGAGAAAAGATATTTCATGTGCAGGGCGCGTCTCTGAAAAACTCACTAGCTCTCTCTATCTATATAAGGAATCTGACCTTTTCAAATTTAGGAAATATTTTAAAGCTCATCTCTTCAAGCAGATTTCTGGATAGCCTTTACCCTCCTCCCTCTATTCTCCAACTTTCTTCAGACCTGTAAATAAGGCATCTAAAAGCAGCTTCCATCCATTCTTCTTCCTGTAGACTCTTCGTCAAGACTTCACCACCTTTCTTCAGCATACATGGTTGATGGATTAATTCAGTTGATAACATTACACCAACATATATTATTTTCCTGTATTAATCTACTTTACATTTTCTCTTTTTCTGATCGAAGGTGCTTCAAGACTATTGTTTGCAGTCTGTTACAAAAGATTACAATAAATAGGAGTTAAACCAAAATAGCTCTACTCTGCGATTGCCAACTGAATTAGACAGGCTGCCAAGGAGCACTCTTTAATCAATCACAGCCCAGAGGTCTAATACAATCAAGGTGCCGGATGTGCCTTGGTCCTCGGAATGCTTCTTCATGATAGGGGTGATGTAGGCTTATTTGAGGGCTTGATCCAGGAGAATGGTAGGTACTGAGGATTGTATGACATTACAACGCGGGCTTTTACCCCGCGTGCCATTACGGCGCTGTTTTTACAACGCAAGTCGTTACAAAGACTTGCGCTGTAAGCGCTGGATAGTGGAATAGTTTAATTACCGATTCCAACTCCAGCCCACGTTACAGTAGGGAAGGTGTTGGAATAGAAAATTAAACTATTCCTTTTCCAACAGCGCCCTCCAGGGCAAGTCGTTGAAACCACTTGCGTTGTAAAAGCAGCGTCATAATGGCAGTGCGTAGTAATGCCCGCGTTGTGATGGCTGCTCACCGTACTGAGTAGTCTGAAGTTAACCATTTCCTGTGCAGTGAGACCCTCACTAACACCTTTTGCACTTTAAACATCTCATGAATATTAAGATTCTTTCAAGGACATCAACATCTTTCTAATATCATCAATGGCTGGTGAGAATTCAGGAAGAAGGTTAGAACAAACAGGTGATGTTGCATGAGGATCTCCAGGTTAAGTGACCGGGAAAGAAATGCCCTCTCTTACAGCAGCAATTTTGTTGGTGAAGAAAGCTAGCCGGTTGTTACACAACGGTTTTGAACGTACCAGGATGATTGTTGTGAGCCTAGAGATTTCCATGTCATTATAAGTATGAAAAAAATACTTTAATTGAATTAATGTAGGTTTAGAAGTATTGCTTAATTGGCTCAGCGGCAACCTTATTTGTAGTTGTTAAAGTGCAGTGATACAAAGAGACTGTTTTGATTAATTCCGATATCTTTCCAGGGCTCTGCCCTGATGTTTCCAACTGTGAAGGTTATCTATGAATCAGGAATTAAACTTTGTAGGATTAGGCTTTTGGATCAACAGGGAGCAAGATTATTTACCACACAAGCTACTTTATTTCCAGATATACTAGCATTTCGTCAGGCGTCCAGGGCCCTTATTACACATAGGGAGCCCGTCTCCTGTTTGCACCATGGCGGACATTTAAATAGGTAGGCCATGCGCAAACAGGTAAAATGTGCCCTATTATAGAGAATGAACTGCCCTCAAGGCAGATGCAAATGAATTCAAGTGAAATACAGAGCAGCTGCTTTAAAGCCGCTTCGTGTTTCACTGTGGAGGCGGCAACCTGCTTCCACTTTGATTAGGGATTAGAGATCCTTTTGCAGTGGGTGCAGTGAGTGACAGCAATTGCCTGGAAAGACATGTCTGGGGGTCCATGAGACCCCCTTTCCTCCTCCAGGGGACAGGTATCAGGGGCGCACTGACAGTGCACCACATTTTTCTGGTGCATTTTCAGTGCGCTTCTTGACAACTTTGCATCTGCGTCTATAATACGGCACTGGAGCAGAGGCAAAGAGATTTCCTCAATTGCCGGGGTTAACGCCTCAATGCAAATGAGAGAAAGCCCTCTTGGGATAGCCCTGGCGCTACACATGCAACAACACTATCAGTATTACAGAAGGGGTATATCACAAGCGTCTGTGGCCGCTTCTGTAATACCATAGTGCCCCAGGGGTGCACACAGCAGGCGCACATTCTCTTTGTGCCCCTGGGGCACTTTCTGTAATACGGCCCAAGGAGCCTTTTGAGAAAGTTTCAGTCAGGTTAGAGGTTGTTTGGGTTTCTCCATGGAATGCACAGGCTTTGACAGAGAAGATGTTTTTAACAGAACTTAATTTCTAAGGGGAAATTGTTTAAAATGTGGTCTGACCGGTTTAGTTGTAGGGAGCCACGAAAGTTTGGTTTAGGAACATTTAAGGTCAATACCTTGTCTTCTTGAGTGGCTTGGGACCGTGGTCAATTGAAAGAAGCCTAGAATGAATTTCTTCAATTATTATTTGACTGAACAAGCTGAAATGATTATCTGCCTACATATTCAATACCCAGGAGACTATAATAGTGTAGGGCAGTGTGGACATAATGGCACTGTTGGATTGCAGTGAAGTGCACAGGGGCATAGCAACGATGCCAAAAGCCCTAGTGAAAGTATGGAAATCAAGTCCACTCATCAATGACTGACCCCATATTAGACCAATACCCTCTACTAGTGCCTTGTATCACCCTTTTCTTTGCCTTTCTTTTCCCATCTTTTATGTCTCATTTTCAATATTCTTAATTTCTCTCCCTATCTTCTAACTCCTTCTTTTGACTTTTAGCGAAACAAAAGAAAGACGAGAACATATAAAATGCTCCAGTACCTACTCTCTCTGTCTTGGGAGTCTGAGAAGTATGTTTTTAACATATTTTGTTATTGGCATTATGAAAGCATAGTACAGAAACACAGATTACAGTGCTGGATCATGGACTATCACGATTCATCAATAAACAAACCTTGAAATGAGTAAACACTGCTGTGATGTCAAGATTTACATTGTATGCCATCAAAGTCAATAGAAATGTAGCATTTTGATAACCTAATAAACAAAGGCACAACATCTGTTTTTTCTCTCCATTTTTTCTATTTTTTTGTAATGTATAAAAAACAACCCCCTTTCTTCCCCATCTCATTCAATGCGATGCTCCTCATTACTACCACTTTGTCACTGATCCGGGATCACAAGGTCTTATAGTGTTGTCACTTCATCCCCTTTTCCACAGATCCTCCTCACCCCTCCCAGGGGTCAGTGTCTCCAATGAGCGTAACTATGTGTCTTCAATTTTGTGTGAGTCAGTGTCCATTGTATTTTCAGATCCAGAAGAGGCACCAGGAGCGGCTGCAGTCAAGTGACCAATCGTGGCCCCCAGGTGAGTAAGTCGTCCGACAGTCTGTCGTCTCCACCGACTCTTTTCTTATGGGCTTTCCGTCTGGCCCATTCTATTACATCCTTTAGCCATTCAGTGGTCAAGGGTGGAGTCTGGGGCTCATCCATCAGATGGTAATGCATTGTTTAACCAATGTCAGACGGGGTATGATGCAACATCCACTCAGTTATTTTCTGTGGGTTTTCCAGCCAGTGGCTCTATGAAAATGAAGCAATATCTCATACCAATAGGGAATTATTTGAGGGCAGGACCACACGACATGAACAAAATCTGCTGGGGCATATCTGTAATGCGTACGTTTGGAGTTACTAGTCAGATAATTAGTTTGCAAGAGTTTTGGTAAGAGGTATGTAAGGTGTATGAAGTTATATTGAAGCAATTTAAATCTAAAGTTCATGGATATCTCCTGTACCCACAATGGATCCGAACCCATTTAGCAGGTGTAATGGGGATCTCACACAACTGGGTCGATATGTTCTCAACCTTAAGGAGATGTAGCGGTCTATCCACGCGGAGAGCACGGTACAGATGTGTAATAAGTCTCCGTCCTCCTGCCATCGATGACAGTGTTACAAGCATATGTGTGGGCTCCAAGGCTTCAGGGAATCCTGACCATATCTCTTGTGCGGTTGCTACTTTTTTGGCATATTTGAAGGAATTGCCCTCATCACAGTAGGATTGTCTCAATTGCATCTTGCAACAAGATGAAGTGGCCGGCCGGGTATAGGTCATCTAAAGTAGAGCAGCCCCCCTGCCCGCCAATGGTCGATAGCCATCGATTGTGCAATCTGAGTGAATGGCTTCTGAGAAGGGTGTTAATTCATTTGGCAATAAAATCAGAGTAGGGGTCAGATAGCAACCCAGTATGAGAGTGTGACACAAATTACATTCATACGAGTACCAACAGTGCTATACTTGCAATGAGTTTTATATATTTTATAAGGATCGACTTACCCCTAGACTTTGACTTCCAGTCACTGGAGTAGAAAGCCTCCCTGGCCCTCACATACCGAACTGCATATTTGGCTTGCATTTTTCAGGAGCCGTACCACTGAGACAGCAATGCCTATCTCCCCACTGCCCCTATTAAAGCAGTCGGCGCCAGGGTACAGTGGGCTAGAGCAACTGATTGATGAAGTTGCACCAGGGCCCATAATAATCATTGTGCCCCCGGCACAATGGTATTACAGAAGGGGCCGCAGACAGTTGTGCATCATCTTCTGTAATACTGATAGCGCTGGTACACATGTAGGGCCAGCGCTCTCATGAGAGGACATTTCCTCATTTGCATGGGGCGTGGCCCCATGCAAATAAGGGATACACTTTGGGGCCATTAGGATGTCGGGTTGATTGTCCCCGCCAGGCTGGCGGTAGCAACCGCCAGCCTGGCGGGGGCAATCCGCCCAACATCCTTCCCTGAATTCCCCCCGCCATATTACAATGGCGGGGGGGACCGCAGTGGAGAAAAACACCGCCCGCCACTTTTCCTCCCTGGTCACCTTGCGGCCGGGGCGGAAAATGTTTAATATGGTGGCAGTGAGACACCGCCAGCCATATTACAATGGGCTTTGGTAGATGCCTGTCCGTGGTGGCGATACCGCCACGGAAAGGCATGCGGTCTTCACTCTGGGGGCCCCCTGCGGGCCCCCAGAGTGAAGGAGGGGTGGGAATTGCACATGGGGGGGGTACCTGTGGTACCCCCTTTCATTTGCATAAACAAAGCGGCAGGCACCGCGCGGTGCGTGCCGCTTTGTTTATGCAAATGCTGAAAAGCATTTCTAGCATTGTGGTGGGCGGTGCAGAGAGCACCGCCCGCCACAATGCTAGAAATGCAGGATGAGCCCGCCACAGTGGCGGGCACATCCTAATGCCACCCCCGGGACCCCCGCCCTTACAGCAGGGGGTCCCAAACCCCGCTAGGATGACGGGCGGACAAACTCCGCCCGTCATCCTACTGACCCCCTTTGTCTCTGCATCTGCGCAGCATTACTGAAAGTGAGCCACAAAAGGATAACACACGTTCAGTGTTCAGTGCGCCTCCTACAGGTAGTCCTTGGGGGGTAGTAGAGGAGGGTCCCCTGGGGGCAGCGCATTCTGCATAATTGGATGCACTTTCCCTGTTTGCGCCTGGTGCACCTTTTCAAAGATGCACCGTGGAGGAAACAGGGAAGGTGCGCTGTATATATAATATGGCCCCAGGTATTTATATTGCTGGGAATTCCCTCCACCCACTCACGCAGTTGTAATTTTTGTTAAAGTAATTATAGGAGAAAGAATTGCCAGTCTGATTTTTACCTAAGTAGAAGGAAAAAAATGTGTTGTCTCCAATTCACCCACGTGATCTGCCTCTAAATTCTGTCTCGTAAAATACCAGCTGTTACCTAGCACCATTATAAAAAGACAACCTGGCTGTACTGCAAGGCCATGTGACAGATATCCCGGCCTTGTAAATAATCCGAGGGTGCTGTTAAATTTTACGGGAGTAGGGTTGCCACTTTTGATGCAAGCAAAATCCAGACGTTAAGTCCTGCCCCCCCTGAAATTGATGCGCCCCTTTGCAATACCATTTAAAAAAATAAAGTTAGGTGCATATAAATACACACACCTACTTTTAGATGTGTTTCTACACAGAATATGATTTACCAGTGACCAGCTCAGCAATGCCTATTTCGTTCACTTTAGAAGAATAAAAGGTTGAGTTCACAGCAACAAGACTCAGAACTAATATAATAGGAAAACTGATCACTGATGAATCTTTTCCGCCTTTGCTGTTGGTCAAGTGTACCCACTGGTAAACTGGCTTAGGAGGTGCAGAGCATGGATTTTTATACGATGCACTACCATGGTCTGCGCTCGACACATCTATTTAAACACGCGCCGCATTGCAAAACAGGGCAGTGCACCCTTCTCGTAATGAGACCCCTGGAGCAGACATTATCCGTGTGCCTCCAGCAGCTCTAGGGATAAGTCTTTTACTATAGCTCAGAATGTTAGTGCACTTACAGATATCTGTGTGTAATCAGCTGCTTACAATTCTGAATAATCATAGAACGTTTGAGCCGGTAAGTGTGCCTACTACAAAGCATTACATGTAACCTGCCAGCCTCATTTATGAATCCTAATAAGATGCCCTTTCAGAGACCTCAGCTGCCTGAAAGCTCAGAGGACAATAGAGATGGAAAAGTGCAACCAGGAAAGAGGAAAGGAGAGAGAGACTAGTATGAGAAAATGTGTACAACCTCACACTCCTCACAGACCGCCCACACAGCATGTCTTAAAATAATTTTGAATTGCTACAATTTATAAATGTGGGAAACTTTTGTTTTTAAACAGTCCAATACACAAATGAGTGCGACTTTTATTTTGGTGCCCAACCTATTTTCTCCGCTGTGTGGCTATTGTGTAGACAGTTTGTTGATACTGTGTTGACACTATTCTTCTGGCACTGGTGTGCTGACACAACGCTGATATTGTTACAATATTATAGAAACAAATCCAACAAATAAAGTAACAGAAAACCATACCAAAAGTTACTGGCCCTGGTAGTAAAGGAAGGACAACAAAAAACATGCGCGGCCTGAAAGCGGAAGTGCCATTTGAGATTAATTGGCCAATCATTACAATGTTTTAGGGCAAAGGCAAGCTTTCTTCCTCAATGTAGTTGGAGCACTGTGAGTAATTAGCTCATTTTACAACGTGTAATTAATCTTGGAAGTGATGAGCACTAAACCTTTACTACTCTACATATTTACGTGTTTAATTTTCCAACCCGATTGACTGATTGCTCTGCGGCGGGAAATGCTGGCCACGTGACCCGGAAACAGCAGCAGTGCGCACTGAAGCAATATCCGACGAAACTGCGGCGAACAGCTGACTCCACGTCAACAGGACAATTCGCTTCATGTCCTCGGCTTTCATTTAACAGATCCATTTACTCCGGAAGCTGTACACCAGAAATGTTTTAATAGAACCAAATGGACTCACTCCGTGGATATCAATAGATGGGAAAAGGAAGGTTGGGGACTGGGGAACACCTCAGGCACTGTGCTTCACAGGACAGGAAACAGACTCCCTCGCCCACATAACCTCTATTTTGCGTGTATTACTCTGAATATCAAGTTTACAAAATCTGGGTCTGCTTATTGAAGACATGCTCTATTGCCTCAACTTTGTTTGTGTCTCTTGTTGTAGCTTAGGGGTGATAGCTTTTGAAGAATAGTATTTCATGAGAACGCCCAATTCCTGCAGTGAGATTCAGCCAAGAAACACTAACAACACTCCCAGACACCAATCACCTAATAAATCCCGCCATTTTGAATCACCTTGCCAAAAGGAAACTGTAAGAAAAGGTTCATTCTGCAGAAAGAATGACAAATACACAAAGAAAATACGCATGGCTTCCATACGACAACTGAAAAACGTATTATCCCAGCAAACGTGCCTCACGCATTCATGTTTGTGCCACGATCCCAAGGAATGGAGTGTAAGCTGTAATTATGTACAATGCTGAAGTGAATGAGCTTATGGAGGGGCTTGTGCACAGCCACACTTGTGGTCCTGCTTTGTTTAATGTAAGCTAATTGACTGTTTAGGTTTGCATTTCAGCTGTCACCGGAATTATGGGTAATTAAATCAAGGCAATGCAAATCTTCCTCTCACTTAAGAAGAGATCATAGTAGACAGGTCCTTTGTTCTGGACGGTGGGTGGTAAGCTTGCCCATGCCACTGGAACAGCAGTTGTGTGATACACCACATTAACTTCTTCCATAATCTGAATTGCGCATGATAGGATATTGGGACACAAATGAGTCAAATGGATAGGATGGAATGCTATGGATTGCTTATGTACTTTTTTCCTTCTGTCTGTATGTGCATGATATCACTTTAAAAAATCGAGTGGCCTGTCTGAAACAAAGTGGCAGCACAACAAATTAAAGGCAAGCCATAGAAATATGAGTTATGCTCGAGGAAAGTTGCAAATCAAGCAGCAGTGCAATCCCTAAATGTTCCAATTGAATTAGCTTCTACCCGGTAAATATCTACTAGAATGAATCAATCTCAGGAGAATCAATCTAGATGATAGAGACAACTTACGTGCTTTCCGGCCATGAGAGGCTATATCTGTGGCAAATATAGCTTCTGTCTAAAATTACAGATGTATTATCTGAATTTGGAGAAGAAGACGTTTGGCAAAAAGATCAAATTACGGGTGCACACTTATAAATAATTTGTGAGTTTTCCAACAAGAGGTTCCTAGTTGCATCATAGACAATGAGAGAAGCTCAAGTTGTCTATGGAGTCAATAGAAGGCCGAAGTGGAAAACTGTAATATTGAAACCTACCCCATCAATATTTTGAGTATAATATCTCCATAGTGCACCTCTCATGTAAACTGATCCCATGGGTTAAACTGACACTGGAAGAAATTATGGGGAGCAATATATATTAAAGGCCTTTTTCCTCCTCGGTCACATCACTCACGTCGCATCATTTTCTCAAGCAATGTATACCTGGCCCTTCCCTTTCCTTTCTCCTTTTCCTAATATCCTCCACAAAAGTATGCCATATGTACTGGAACGGTCCCAAATCTTCACCATCTGTATCCACCTCCCAAAGATTTCAAAGATACCCCATGTCCTGTAACACTGACTCATCCGCTGCCGCACTTTCCCATCCCTCACTCCCTATACACTGAGCTCTTAACTCTGGCAGAGATCTACAGTTTCTCAGCAGCCTATACAGACCGGCCCACAGGCATGAAGAGAAGGATGACGACAGAAGCGCAACACAAATTCTCCATTAAGCAGACTAAAGGGAGGGAAGTGTTAGCGGCGCGGGGTTCACCAATTACCATCCCACAGTGTAGTTTGGGGTATATGGAGGTGGTAGATCATGGAACGCCTTGCCTTCTCTCGGGTTATAGTAGACTTCACAAAGTCAGAGGAAGACTGGAGCAGTAGCCACTTCTCTGAGCATACCTCACTGCAGTGAAAAACTACTTTTACTTTTCACTGATGTGATGTCAATTTAGAGATTAACAGCAAAATCTTTTGGTCATGATAGTGGCTCCTATGTAATCCACACCCCTTACCCTCTACCTGCTTAATGAAGATCTATCCTTCATTCCAGTGATAGTTTAAAAAAAAGTGCTGGTGCTCAAAGCTCTGCTTAGAAGCCTTCTGATGCATTATTACGTATCAGCACACTGAATACCGAAGGTGAGTAGTCTGGCATCCACGCATGCCTCTTTAATCAACAGCAGACACTCCCTGGCACTTTAGGTAGGTGTGGGTGTA
Organism: Lissotriton helveticus; assembly: GCF_964261635.1. Taxonomy (NCBI): domain Eukaryota; kingdom Metazoa; phylum Chordata; class Amphibia; order Caudata; family Salamandridae; genus Lissotriton; species Lissotriton helveticus. The sequence continues at coordinate 906,010,796 of NC_136065.1, read as the reverse complement.
ACTCGTGTAGTTCCATATAGCGTATTCACGTGGAATTACCTAAGAATTCTGCAAGATTATGCAGAATTATGTGAGATGGGTCATTCTACTTTTAGCACGATTTCTTGGTGGAAAGATGCTCCTTGTGTCCAAAACAGATGCAAGGATGCATTTTGCACTAAGAATAGCTCTAAATGCAAGAGAACACAAATAGAGAGCCTGAATGGCTACTCTCTAAATGTTTTCTGTGGTAGGATTTTCCTCTCCTTACTTTCAACTTTCACTCTATTCTCTTTGTGCAAAATGCACCCTTGAGTCCAAAATTAATCATTTAGTATTAAGGGGTTTCCTAAATCACAGATAATGAGTTTCTGCTCTCAAGTGCATCTCTCAACACATTCTATAACACTGGGCCTTGAAATCTTTTAGCTCTACAACCGTGTTTTAGTCATTTGAAGGTTTATCAGTGGAAGAGGTGTGGCGCCGCGGCCAGGGCGACTGACGCTGGAATCTGGGGATCAGGGTTCGATCCCCGGCTCCGGCGGCAGGTTAGCCCAGCACCATGTGACTCTGGGCAATAGCTTGCTTAATCTTCCCGACGGCCCCCAGCGCCTAGAGACCCTAACGGGTGATTGTCCGCTATACAAATGTGGATTATTACTATTATTATTATTATTATTATCACATAATCGAGTGCTATGCAGTCGAACAGCAGTTCCTTGTGAGGATGTAGTTGGAGACAAGAGATTGCATGCACACTGGGATCTCCTTCCAGTATGTGTTATGTACAGTGCAGAGACTTTCCAAATTTCTTTTCTCTTCCACCAGTAGTCAGGGTAGTGATTTCAATGACCACAATGGCCACATTTTCAGTCATTCAGGTACAGTGCGGGCACCTGATTCTGCCATCACTGCATTCTTTCCATTATATTTTTGGACAGTCCGGTCCATATCACAATAGTCCTGGCATGCCTTACAAAAAGTGTGATCAGTTCTACTCTGTGTTTCGAGTGGAGTAATAGCATTATTTTTCTGAGTAAAGATATCTGTAAACTGACACCCTTTGCTACTGATTGATTTGCGGCCAGCATACCATGCTGATTTCAAACAGCAATCCCAAACGTCCTGCCTTCATGGGCGTCAGTTAAAGAATATACAATTTCTTTGCAGAGGATTGACTTCAGGTCTGCTCCATAAATACAAGGTTCTAAGCCTGTGTATCATTTAGGCAAAGGAAGGTTGATTGCATTCACTCGTATAAGTAATTTAGGCAATACATTATTTTACTCCATCCTTCCTGAGACTACTCTGAATATGAATGTGGGTGTCATCAGCATGTATTTGGAAATATTGTAATTGCATTTACATAGTGCTTACTACCCCTGATGAGATGTTGAAGCTCTTTTTCCGTAAATAGCATGCTACTCCAGAACTCCAAAAGGATTAGTGGTGAATTTGTTTAGAAAAATTTGAAATTAATTTGAGCAGTGGACATATTAGTCTGTTATTTGGATTGAAAACGATAGTGGAGGTATAGAAGAGGGAAGGGGGTGTATTTATATAGCACTTGCTACCCCTGATGAGGTTTTGAAACACTTTTCAGCAGGTAACACGCTACTCTGGAACCCAAAACAGTATTAGTGGGGAATTAGTATAGTGGAATATGAAATTAATTTGAGTGGTGGAGATGTGAGTTTGTTATTTGTATTGAAAAAGGATAGTGGAGGGATAGAAGAGGGAAGGGAGGCATTTATATAGGGCTTGCTACCCCCTGGTGAGGTGTTGAAGCGCTTTTCGCGGGTAGCATGCTACTATTGAGCCAGGATCAGTATATAGTTTAAATAAATCTGTGAACATAGGGGAACGCTTGAGCCACTGCAATGCGGTTTTCACTACATTAAATCTGTAGTCTGCCTCCCACCCTATCTCGATGCAGAAACCTTGACCAGTTGGAGTGCTGGCAGCATGAGCATTCGATGCACTAAGAATGGGGATGAGTTAAAGTAAGAAAACTATAGATGCAGACAACAGTGGTTTTTCAAGTATCTGACGCCAAATCAATGGGGATGTTCAAATTCACTCCAAGTGAAATAGAACAAGATTTCTTTTAAAGAAATCAATAAATATGTCATAGATTGTAAATATGATGTTACCAGCAAATATCTGCCAAGTGATTAACGTTCATGGATCTGAACAACAAATATAAAAGAAGTGTGAATAAGGTTGTCGTCTACTGATTCAAGAAGAAAACTACCTCCTGTTTTTTTGTCTCTCTTACATTTTATGCTATCTGGCAAGGACAAACATTACCCTTCAGAGAAGTTTGACTTTGTCTTTGTATCAATATACAAAACAATGGTTCTGACAGACTGATTGAATTAAGACATATACAAACTTGGGATGAGTGTAAATACATGCTCTTCATGTTCTGTTTCCTGTAAAGAGATAAGTAAGGTGTCCAAGGAGTGAAGCAGTGTTCCACTTTATGTCATAGCTATTGCAGTTTCAATCATTTTCAGATAACATAAAACAAGATGTGCTCTCAAAAGGGTGAACATGAAAGGTGGTGATACAGTGCACATAAATTGTGAACAGGTTAAACAGAGATGAGTCAAACAGTTCTGACACAGATTGTGAAAAAATGGCTGCTTAAACTCTAATGGAATTTTGAAGTTGATCATTCTAAGGAGATGAGTTCTGCCCATCAAATCCGCCCGGATTTTTCACTTTTTGATCAACTTTTTTTAAATCTTTTTACTGTGGTTGAGTTTCATAATTGGTGTCTCACCCACGGTAAATGGACTGCACGTGTTTATCACCAATGTCCGCAACCCAGTAAGTGGCATTTGGCTGGTTATAAATTAACAAGAGAGCAGACGTGTGACGGGTGCACGTGTGAACTCCTGTTGTGCGTAGCCCAGTAACTACGCACAGGTAGCCTGCCAAAGAGGAGACTCTGCAGAGTTAGATATTGACCTGGGGTTGTCCTCATATTGTTAGTGTATACTCATAGGGCAAGTCAGAGTGGTTTACTGTCTTGTCTGCAGTTGCCTTACTGTGCACTTTCGCTCCCTTTCACCTACAGAGACCAGTGACATATCAAGATGGGGGTGGAATCTCTATGTCAAACCCAAACCTGGAGTTCCAAGACAATATCTATACAACTTATGAGTCATCCAGGATTATCATCTTTCTCTTGGTCAGCCCAAGATCAGAGCCCAGGTCTTTTGTCACCCTGCTGTTCCAAGTTTATTACATTTCTTTCCAGCAGCAGTAACAAAGGCCTCCCCACACAAAGGGAGCAATTAACTGTGTTGACTCAGCTCCTTCAGAAGGAAGTGGTAGAGATGAAGGATTTGCACCAATCAATCAGCTGTCACACTGTACCAGGGATGGGCCAGCCCACAGAACAAAGGAAGGATTCTAGACCTCTGGAGGAGGTGGCTCCCCTTTGATGATTTGGTGGTTAATGCCTTGGCAGTGATATCGGCAAAGGACAGAGCTGAGGCCCTTACAGGAGATGTGACTAGTGACTCTTGGCTGACACAATTTAAAATTGTCCCTGCATGCTGTGCAGGAGGGTTGGGACAGGGGCGGAGAGGTGATGTGGCACCCCTGGATAGGCCAGAGGTGCCTTGCTTCTAGAATCGTCTGCCCCTACTTAAAAAGTCTCGCACAAGGTGGAGAGCTTTCTCTTGGTTGTGCTTTATGCTGGTTACTGCGACTAGAGGCAGTTGCAATGGATAGCTGGAAGAAGAAACCCCCTGATGCCCATCTTGGCTAAGGACAACAGTTGCCCCCTGGACTAGTCTGGCTCTACCCAGGGCCAGGAAAGCTGGTCCCATTAGAAACCCTGATAACTAGCTGGGGGAAGAACAGGACTTCTCTGCCAAGGAGGAGAAGCACCAGAGGAGAAAAACAGGAAGGCTGGAGCAGGGAGCCAGTCGAACCAGATCCCTGCAAAGTTTGCCATTGTGGAGGCTAGGAAGACCTGAAGAAAGTGCTCCAGGTAGCTAGGGTTCGCCATCAGGTGCAAAATGAGTACAAAATCATGTAAAACGTCCCAATGGGGCCCAAGATATCAGGAGGATAATGATTTGATCTTTGACCCTCCACCCTACCAACCACAGAGCGTATGGAGCTTCACTGCCTGGCTGCTAAAAACCCCATCCCCCACGGGTGGTTCATGGCCCGGGTATCACCGTTAGGAGTAATTTTAGCTTTTAAGCCCTGGGAGGGGGCGTGCAAGCGGTCCCCTCCCCAGAGCTTAAAGGCTTGGGGACCCCCAGGCTGGTTCATGGATTTGGGTGCCAGGGACCCCAACTCTGGCCCAGTGATGTCTCCCAAGACTGGGGGAGTGCTGTCAGGTTCTCTCAAAGGAGAAAGAGAAAGAAGCCAGCCCAGGATCCCTACTTCGGGCCGCCTGCCTTCCCCCGAAGAATGGGAGTGTGCCATCACACCTTCCTCAGCGGTGGTGGACCAGCCCCAGTTCCTATTCCCATGTCTGGGAACAGCTGGTGGCCACCACCATCACCCTGCCCACAGTAGGGGCATTGAGAACAACGGAAGCCAGCTCATGTGGCCGTGGAAGAGAGGCTGCCATGCAAGAGCTTGCAGAACAGCCGGGGGTGGGATCCCTGAGCTGCCCCAACAGTTGGCAACATGAGGGGGTGCCTGAGTGGGACCCCCAAAGACCAAAAATAAAGGAAAGGTGAGCTGTGTGCCGCAAAACCGCGCAGCCCATTTAAAACAAGCAGATGGACCTGCTCATTAGCCATGCACAAACTTCAGGGAGCGAGCGCCCATGATGCCCTGTGGGGCTTGTGTTTGGTATAAAGATTAACTAGTGGCCCTAGGACTGTGGGCACCACCATTGCTCAAAGAACTTGTTGTTGGGGCTGCAGGAGTGCAGCAGCAACCCAAAGGAATTTATTAAAAGTACTGATGCTAAGTTTAGATCTTCTCAGGAAGCCTGAAATTTAGACTTTAAGAAGACCGCTTTTGGTAGATTGCCCTATTTATGATTATGAGCTTTTTTTACACTGGGACATTCACCTGTGCCTTATGTGATGGTCCCCAGGTCTAGCTTACAGCGTTTTCTCTTCTTTCCCCAACACTGCATTATCACATGGATACCAATTCAATACTTCAAGTGATTCTTTTCTAAGAAGGCTTTGAATGCACGTTTTTATTACCCCCACATGCAAGTATACAATCACACCAGTACTACCTTACCCCACCAAAACTGATCACATGTGCAGCACCCCACATTTATTTAACATACCCTGACACAACATAAATATATGCACTTTACTATATACTTTCTATAGGTGTAAGTGGTATAATATTTTGACAAATGCTATGCTTACAAAAAATTATTATTTTTCTTTTGGTTTCTTACTCTATGCAGTCTCTATTTGATGTATGCCTGTCATTTTTTTATTGCATGTCACTAATTACCCAGAATTTGATTTACAATGTGTCGTTTTATTTACAATGTATCATTATGTAATGATTTTGTTTTCTCTTCCCCTTTGTCTGTTTCTTCCTTTTCACAATATGGATGTTCTATGTCTGTTTTGAATGATACATTCTGATTTGTGCTTTTTTTATACATTGATGTGTGCATATCATTACAACGTGCTCACCTTGACAAATAATGTATACACAGCCTAGAGAAAGCCCCATTCTTTTGTGCCGCAAGGCGTGAAACATGTTTTGGCTGGTTGCAGCTCATATATTTCTGTACTATATTAATGATGTTTGAGGAGATCCACGAGCTTGCAAAATAATAAACATGATACACTCTAATAATAAGACATATTTATGTATTGTGAATAACCCATTTGGGTCTATTTGACTGCATATGACAAACCAATGGTTGTGTGCTGAAACCACGCATGCGTTTACCACGCATGCCGGTTCCACGCAGTCTCAACAATGTCAGTCTTAACCACGAATATGCCTTTACAACGTATGCCGTTACAATGAATTATGCGTTGTTGAGGCATGTATGGTAAACACATAACCATGGTTAAGACTTGAAAGGTAAGTCTTAACCCCCAACCCCTGCCCCCGTCCTGAGTCCTAGAACTAATCCCAACCACCTGAAAACCAACCCCCTTGCCCCCGGGCCCAACAAACTTCCCTGCCTCCAGTCTTAAAAACTACCCCGCCCTCCCCTAAGCCCTAAGCCCTAAAAACTACCCTGATCCCCCCTGAGCTCTAAACGGGGCCCGCCCTCCCCTAATCCGTAAAAACGACCCCCAACCCTAGTCCTAAAAATGATCCTGCCCCCACTAAGCCCTAAAAAGTATTACAATTCCTGCCCCCGTCCAGAGCCATAAAATGGCCCCCAAGCCCCTTCCCAGACACCTAAAACTACCCACTCCCTCCTAAAAATACAACCCCACCAGCCCTGAAAATTAGCCCCAGAACTGAAAACGACCCGACCCCTCAGGCTTGAAAACTACCCCCCCCCCATCCCTGAAAACTACCCCAAACCCCAGGCCTGAGATCAACCCGACGCCACCCAGCCCTGAAAACTACCCCAAACACCCCCAAACTATTCAAACTGCCCCCATACCAGACCCCAGCCCCACTTACCTCTCCTGCTTGGCTGCTTCCTGCTTCAGCCAGCCAGCAGCTACACCACGCACTACTTTAACCACGCATATGCGTGGTTAAGGCAGGCGTGGTAGCACTTACATAGTCAGAAAACGCGGGACTGAGGCCGCGGTGTTCCGACTGTTTCCCCTAACCAATACCTTTGGTCAATTAATTTTGTTGTATCGCTCGCTTTTTGAGGTAGAACCCGCCTATAGGTTAGTCATTTAAGATTCAAGAATCACTCCTGAATTGGTGACCCCGATCATTATCCCTTCTGGAAAGGAAGTTTGTTAATATTGCATGCCAGAGAATGGTGATTAGTATCCCACACCACTTCCCTTGAGTAGGCCTTGGACTTCTCTGGTCCGCCACCCTGAGATAGTCAAGCACTACAATGGAGTGTGGGGTTTCCAGTGGAGGGCGAATGTGGACCCATTACTTGTGCAGGCCACACAAGTAATGGCCCATTTCCTCACAATCATCAAATGTTCTAATCGTCCGTTTGGATATCTAATTCTTAATTTGGCAGTCCAAAAGATGTATTTTCTCCAAGTTTCTACCCCATAATAATTAATTTGATGGGATCTTCATCAGAACCATGTTATGGATGCACCTCCACCTGAAATGAGCATGCAATGAAGAAAAAGTTCAGAGATCAACTCTATGGTACAGAGGCCAAAAGGATTAAAACTTAAAGGTGAAAGACTCATGTTCACCAATTAGGAGTGAGTTTGAAGGCCATTCAAATCTGTAATGAATGTATAAGACCAAAAGGAAACATATCCTTCTTTGTAAAGGAAGGGGGGCTATTTATGTGAAAGGTGGTTTATGAAAGAAGTGGGGCATACATAACTTCTTAACCAGTCACAAGGGTCTAGGAAAAATTTCCAATGTACTGCGAAAAAATATACATAAAGTGAGAGATGTCACCTATATAAACACAGATTAAGCTTGTGAAAATAGCGCTGCAGGTTGCCGCGTGGACAAAGGTAGGCTTACCTTCAACTAAAGCCAACCACTGGGCAACTCACTCTCCATTGTACTAAAAACACAAAAGCCAATCACGTTGATCATCTTGGAAAACTTTTCCAGCAGTCCACTGTGCAAAGTTATAGGAGCATGAAGTAACCACATCTGGTGCAACGAGTGCAACTAACTGAACCCACACAGAAGGACGCTACTTTACAGAAGTGTAGCACGTGCGAGTAGCTGTCCTTTCTCTAACAAGCAAACACGTGGATTGGCTCCAGTCTGTTTTTTTAACCTGAAAAGCCAGCTATGATACTACAACAATGTGAATGAAGGTACATGTTTATAATTCCACATGTGCATTCCCACTTTGAAGCACCAATGGAATGACGCTCTTATATATGAGGAAACTGCCATTCAAAATCACAAGAAAAATAAAAAGTACATGCATTCCAATGCAAACACATCATGTGCATCCGTTGTACTATATACACAGTTGTGCATACCGATATATTGCAACTTAAGAGGCAAGCAAATATGCAATTAACAGACTCCCACAGTTAAGACTGCCCATTGGTAGAATTACGCCCCAGTACGACGTGTTATTCCATATGTTTATGTACAGTTGATGTAAAACGCTACTGCGGACTACCCATTTGGTGAACAGAGCAATATAGGCCCACATGTTTTGCACTTGTCTCATCCACACGTTCTCTTTTTCACCCAATCACAGAGTGCCGCTTTCCCATAGACGAAGGGATCAAGGATTGCTTGAAACATGGAATTCTGGAGGTTGGTGCCATGAGATTCACATTATGCCTCTGGAAACATTTAAATCACCACAGCCTCATTCACATTTGTAGAGCCAACTTTGCCACTAGCAGGTTTGCTGTGCACAGCTGAACACTTTGAAAATATTTGCTAGTCTTCAGGCTTCTTTTGATAGGTGAGCAAATACCAGTATTACCCCCAGGTCCCTACGTCCTCGACACCTTCCTAACTAATGAGATGATACTATCTCTGTCAGAAAAAAGAAAAGGAAGGAATGCTGGACCTACCCTCCCCCTCCCGCCGGGAGTACATAAGGGTACATGTCCCAGCATTCCCCCTGTTTCTTTTTTCTGTCATTCTGACAGGGATTGCTGGGGCGCGAGGAGCTTGGAATAGGCTCCTGCGCCGAACTTACCTCCGCTGGGGCTTCGTTGTCCTCGGCGGCTTGGATGTCCTCTCCCTCCCTGCTGGGCTTGGGGGGAGTGGCGCGGGCTGCGTCTGACGCTCCTCTGGGCCGCGCGTGGATGTTGGACCGCGTGGGCCCCGCGTCTGCCCGATGGCCGCCCCTCCTGCCTGCCGGGCTTGTTAGGGGGCGCGGCCGCCTTCGCGTCTTTGGTTGGCTGGGTTGGGTATGCCTTCCTGTCATGGCGCTGCCTGACTTCCGGTATGGACGTAGTCAGGCGCTTCTGTCCGGTCGTTTTTTCTGCTGGTATAAACGAGGGCAGCTGGTGAGTACCGCGTAGCGGTTTTTCTTTCATTGTGCTGTTTGCTTTTGCTACTGCAGCCTGTGTTGTTCCTCTGCTGTACAGGATGGGGAAAAGTTCGAGGAAGAGGCATCACAGGGAGAGGTCCTCTTCTTCTTCTTCTTCCAGTGACTCACGTTCTCCTTCTCCTGCCCGGTCCAGACGCCGTGGTAGAGGTGGGGATGCGCGCTTAAAGCGCTTGATCAGGGAGACCCTTTCAGAGATGGGTTCTGGTGGTGCAGGTCGCAAGGCTCATGCTGCGGATTCCGGTTCTTCTGCTTCTTCTGCTGACGAGTCGGCTTGGACTGGGGACTCTATGCTGAAGGGGAAGTATATAGACAAGGACGCTCTTCCTGGTATCCTGAAGCACGTGAAGCAGAATATGGGCTTTGCTGATGACGCTGTTCCCAGTACTTCGGGCGGTTCTTTGCTCCGCCAGTTCCAGAGTTCTGCCACGGTGGATGTTCCTGTTCATCCCTTTATTAAGGATGTCCTGAAGAGGGAGTGGGCTGATCCAGATCGCATTCTGGTTCCACGCTTTATGGCCCGTCTTTACCCCCTCCGGGATATGGCTACGGATCTTCCTGATTCGATCCCCATTGACTCCTTTGTTGCAAGTTTGGTGGGTCGCACTTCCTTGTCTGAGGACGCTGTGCTGAAGGACCCTGTGGATAAGAAGGCTGACGGGGCTCTGAGGAAAGTTTATTCTGGCTCTCATCTGGCCTTGAGAGCCGGGGTTTATGGTACTTATTTGTCGCAGTCTCTGCTGGCGGACATTAAGTCTCTTTACCAGTCGATGGACGATGCCACGGACTGTTCGAGTCTTCTTGAACACATTGAGCGACAGGTTGAACTTATGTCCGATGTGTCTTTTGATGTGGTGCGCGCTGCTGCTCTTTCTGGTGGGGCCTGTGTGGCGGCTCGTCGCAGTCTTGTTCTTAAGGACTGGAAGACTGACTCTGCGCAGAAGGCTTGTGCCTTGCGTTTGCCCTTTCAGGGTTCTATGCTGTTTGGGGGGGAGTTGGAGACCAAACTGCACAAGCTGTTTAAAGAGAAGAAGCATTCCTCTTCTTTTAAGGGTTCTGCTTCTGCTGCTGCTTCTTCTGCCCCCTATAAGTCTAAATCTTTCTTTCGGCCTTCCTTTCGTGGGAAGTTTGGGAAGGGCCGAAGGAAGTTTTCTTCTGGCGGTGGTCGGGACCGTAAGGCTAGGTCTCCTCCTCCCCCGAAGCCTCGCTCCTGACTCTTTGGCTGTGGTTCCTGGGTTGTTGGTAGGAGGGCGGCTGCACTTCTTCCTGGATGCCTGGGTTCAGTCATGTTCAGACGTTTGGGTGTTGGATGTTCTGCGGGAGGGTTACGAGGTGGAGTTTTCTGTTCCCCCTCCAGATTCCGGCCTCCGCCCGACTCCCTGGCCTGCTTGCCGGTCCAAGAGGGCCCACCTAGTCCAAGGGGTGAAGGATCTTCTTCGGAAGGGGGCTGTTCAGGCAGTTCCTCCTTCGGAGGTGGGGTCGGGCTTCTATTCCCTGATTTTTCTGGTGCCCAAGAATACCGGGGGTTTCCGCCTGGTCATGGATTTGAGGGTCATGAACCAGGGGGTGTTGCGGATTCCCTTCCGCATGGAGACCTTGCAGCGGATTATTCCTTTGGTGCTACCGGGTCACTTCATGTGTACCCTGGATCTGCAGGACGCCTATTACCATGTTCCGGTGCATCCCAGGTCCCGTCGCTTCCTGAGATTTTGTGTTCAGGGGTGCCACTTTCAGTTCAGGGTTTTGCCCTTCGGCCTTCGCTCTGCCCCAAGGGTCTTTACGAAAGTTGTCGCCCCCTTGGTTGCCTGGCTTCATCTCCAGGGGGTGATGGTGTATCCCTATTTAGACGATTGGTTGATCCATGCTCCTTCTCGGGTCCTGTTGTTGGAGGCGAGAGAGTTGGTGTGCGCGGAGTTACGGCGGCACGGTTTTCTGATCAATCTGCCGAAGTGCCAGCTGACTCCTTCCCAGGATCTGGTGTTCATTGGGGCTCGGTTTCGCACAGACCTCAACCGTGTGTTCCTGCCGGATCCTCGGGTTGTGTCCCTGTTGTCCCTTGCTCGAAGGTTCCGAGCGGGGGGTTCCTTTCGGGTGCGCCTCTGGTTGCGTCTTATGGGTCTGATGGCAGCGACTGTCTTTACGGTGGCTTGGGCTCGTTTTCACCTCCGCCCCTTGTGGAGTTACCTTCTGTCTCTCTGGGATCCGTTGTCCCGCGATTGGGAGTGTCTGGTGCCCATGTCTCCTGTAGTCCTGCCTGCTCTGCTTTGGTGGTCGGATCCGGTCCATCTGTCTCAGGGGCTCCCCTTGCAGCCCGCTCCGTCGCTGGTCTTGACGACGGATGCCAGCGCTTTGGGGTGGGGGGCGACCTTGGGATCTCGGTCCCTTCAGGGTCGTTGGTCCCGACTGGAGAGTCGCAGGTCTTCCAACTGGCGGGAGTTGACGGCTGTGTCCCGTGCCGTGATGGGTTTTCGGGCGTGTTTGCTGGGCAGGAACGTCCTGGTGAGGTCGGACAATATGGTGTCGGTGGCCTATCTCAACCATCAGGGGGGGGCCCGTTCGGCTTCCTTGAACGCAGTGGTGGTTCCCTTGTTTTGTTGGGCGGAGGGTCATCTGCTGTCTCTGGCTGCGATTCATATCAAGGGGGTGGACAATTGTGCGGCGGATGTCCTGAGTCGCTGCTTTCCGGCACCTCTGGAGTTGTCTCTCACCCGGGTTGCGTTTCGGCTTGTGTGCGGGAGGTTTGGGCTTCCCTTTCTGGACCTCTTTGCCTCCCGGCTGAATGCGCAGCTTCCCCGCTTCTGCTCCAGGTTTCGGCAGGAGGGTTGTTGGGGGGTGGATGCCCTGTCGGTTCCCTGGCCTTCCCGCCTGCTCTATGCCTTTCCCCCTCTGGCTCTGATTCCCAGGTTTCTGTCCCGTCTGTGTCTGGAGGATCGGGAGGTGGTTGTGGTTCTGCCCTTTTGGCCTCGGAGGTCTTGGTTTCCGACGGTTCGTCTTCTGGCTGTGCGGGGCCCTTGGTTTCTCCCTCTTTCCCCGTCTCCCTTGAGGTCCTCCCATCCCCTGTCTCTTCTCCGCTTGCGGCTGTCGGTGTGGAGGTTGAGAGGCAGGGGTGGCGGTGGCGTGGGTTCCCGGAACATTTAGCTGTTGCCATTCAGGGTTCCCGTAGACCTTCTACTCTCCTGTCCTATGATCGCCACTGGGGTAATTTCAGTCGTTGGTGTTCGACCTTGGACCTTTCCCCTTTGCACTGTTCTTTGCAGGCTGTGCTTCAGTTTTTGTGGGAGGGTTTTGAGAAGGGTTGGGCTGTGTCCACCTTGCGTGCCCAGTGGGCGGCTGTCCGGGCTTTTCGTTCCCCGTGGGGGAATCTGTCTGATGATGAGGACTTGGTCTCCAGGCTCCTCCGTGGTTTTTCTCTTTCTCGTCCGGTTTCCCGGCCTTCTTTTCCCCTGTGGGATTTGCCCTTGGTCCTGCAGGCCTTGGTTGCTCCTCCTTTTGAGCCGTTGTCGGAGGTGGATTTGAAGTTTGTGACCTTGAAGGTTGTGTTCTTGGTGGCCATCACGTCTGCCCGGCGCCTTGGCGAGTTGGGGGCCTTGATGTCTCGGGAACCTTTCCTGTCCTTTTCGGAGGACGGGGTGGTGCTCCGCCTTGATTCCTCCTTCGTGCCTAAGGTCGCTTCTCAGTTTCACCGGTCCCAGGAGTTGGTCTTGCCTGCGTTGGGTTCTGTTCTGGATTCCCCGGGGGGTACCTGTTGGTCCTTGTTGGATGTGTGCCGGGCTTTGCGTGTTTATCTTGAGCGCACGGCGGCTATTCGGTTGACTGACTCCCTGTTTGTCTCCTTTGGGGCTGCTTCCCGTGGGCGTAAGGCTTCGTCTGTGTCCATTGGTCGCTGGCTGAAGCAGGTCATTTCCTTGGCCTATTCTCTTTCTGGGGCCCCTCCTCCTGTGGGTGTTCAGGGTCGTTCTACGAGGGGGGTGGCGGCCTCCTGGGCTGAGGTCCGGGGTGTCCCTCTTTCTGAGATTTGTAGGGCGGCCACTTGGGCTTCTTCCAATACTTTCATCAGGCATTACCGTCTTCTCAATTTGCTGGGTGATGAGGGCGGTTTTGCTTTGGGGGTGTTGGGTTGTGTTCGCCCATGATTTCTGTTCTGTGCACATTAAATGCCTGGTTCTTTGCTGTACTGGTTGTTTTTTGTGTTTTTTTGGGATGAATGCCGGGTTTTGCTTTGGTATGTCTCATTAGTTAGGAAGGTGTCGAGGACGTAGGGACCTGGGGGTAATGTCCTATTACTTACGGTAATCTTCATTACTCCGGGTCCCGTAGTCCTCGACACCTTCCTGGCTTCCCTCCCTCCCGCCCTGTTTGCCGGCCTTCATCCTTTGGCTTGGTATTTCAGGGGGAATGCTGGGACATGTACCCTTATGTACTCCCGGCGGGAGGGGGAGGGTAGGTCCAGCATTCCTTCCTTTTCTTTTTTCTGACAGAGATAGTATCATCTCATTAGTTAGGAAGGTGTCGAGGACTACGGGACCCGGAGTAATGAAGATTACCGTAAGTAATAGGACATTACTCTCAATGACTCCCACCCTGACATTCACCTTGTGCCATGGAGTAAGCAGAGGGGTGTTCTACAGCAGTGGTCCTTAACCTGTGATCCAGGGAGCCCCCGGGGCCCGCGAGGTCCCTTCAGGTTGTGCAAAGATGTTTTACAAAATTAAATAACATTAAAATTAATAAATTAAAATTCATCCGTTATATACATACAAAGAAGCAAAATTGAACATTTGAAATCTTTGCCAAATGTGTTTGTGAATTAATCTGAATATTGCAATATTTTGGCATTTGTTTGGTGTATACACGTTTTTGTATTTTTGTGTATTGTTTTGAGGTTCAAACCATAGAAATTGCTTAGGTTGGTGTTCCCCAGTTTCCAATAATGACTCAGTGGGGGTCCCCAGGTTCGAATAATGATTCAGCTGCGGTCCACAGTAGTCAAAAGATTGAGAACCACTGTTCTACAGCTTTCGAACGTGTTCACCTTGAAGTTACACATTTAATAGTAACTCTACCATAGCAAGTCAATAAAAAAACGCTTTATTATATGAACTATTTTCACAGCACTACACAGTGTTACCTAGAGGGAGGAGCCAAGGTTTGACTTCCAGGGGTGTGCAGAAAAATACTGCCCCAGATTTACTTGCAAATCAACTGATGTAAAGCCTTTGCACCCACGGCTCCTTTCGGATTGAAATGATTGTCTTTGCTGCATCCACCACAAATAGCTGAAAAAGTCAGCTTTTCTTCCAATTAGATCTGGAATAGCATTCGCCAGCCACCATCCCTCCAGAGAGACACACAGAGGTGTGCTGTGCTCACCACATGCAGCTCTATGGAGCTGTCAGCCGCAGTGGGGCGCGTGCCTGATGTAGAGGCATTGCGGAACTCAAAGATGAAACCTGAATCTTATCTCTTTATTAAGTCTGCAGCTCAGTCGGTTCCTCCACCTGTGCCCCAGTGATTAGCAACCCGTCCCGGTCGCTTTCTAACAGAGAAAACTAAGCCTATGGAACATGTAGGAAAGTAGTATCTGCTTGAGGTGAGCTGTCCCACGAAGGATGTCGAGAGCTGATGGGTCGATGTCTGGCTGGAGCACCAACAAGCCTTGACAAGTGCAACCCACGTGGTCAGAGGAAACAGGTTACGGTGTGGAGCAGCAAGGTCCAGGGGACTCTAGAGTCAGGGCACATCTGGAGCAACCAGGTAAGCCCAGGAATTAGCAAGGTGACTCTCGCTAGGACCCACAGGCCAACGCACCAGGGATCGCGAGGAGACCTCAAAGAAGTCTGCAAAGCGCCAGCCCACAGGACACTCGGAGAGTGAAGGCTGGAAATCTTTGGTGCAAATACAGCTCGGGGACTGGACTACATGGAGTCCAAAGCACAGGCTCAGGAATCATCACTAAGCATATGCAACTGCAAAAGTATGCGGTGCACAGGGGTTCAGGTTGCACGGTCTATACAGGTCTCAGAATCTCTGAGATGGCAGATCGAACTCAGGGACCTTCGGGAACCCACCTCCTGTGTTTGCTGAAATTCTTTGGAGTCCTCAGGAGCTCTGGAGAAGCAAACTGGGTAGTTGCGTTTAGGTGCCAGCTTTTGCAGAGGAGTAACTCCTTTACTCCAAAGGAGATTCTTCAGTTGTCCAGCGTCATGCAGGCAGTCAAAGTACCTAGTTTCTTCTTAGCAGAATCTTGTCCGGGTAACATCTAAAGTTCTGTGATCAGGCATCCCACTTTATACCCCTATACCCCTGGGAAGGGGTTGGAAAGAATCAGTGGACCCTCCTATGTGAGGGGCAGGACAGAGGGGTGGCTACACCCATGTCCTTTGTCTAGTTAGACGCCAGAGCAGGAGCCAATGGCTCCCAGAACTGGTTTGAGCTGGACTATGCACAGGGACACCAAATGTGCCCCAAGTGCAGACTTTCTGGCACTCAGAGAGTGCACCCACTCAGCCCCAATACACTAAATCCTTTCTGGGTGGTGGTTACACCTCCCTGTGACAGGATGCCTATTGTCATGCCTTCCTCTGCCCGAGCTTGGCTCAGCAGCAGGAAAACAGACCCGTGTCTGTGGCTGGCAGCATCCATTTTGTGCTGCGCAGGTTGAGAAATCTGGTACTGGGTAGACCGGTGACTCACAGTAGTGGTTCTAGAAGGGGGAATCATACCTCCCACACCAGTTATTGGTGTAGAGGTATGATTCCAAGGTGTTTGACCTCATACATCATAAGGGTCATGTGGACTGGTACAAGGTGCCCACTTTAATTAGTGGACAGCATATACCAACCCACGTTCTCACAGAATGGGCTTATTGCACATTTAGTGGCTTTTGCCGGCCCCCGGGGGAAGTAGGGTCGCAGACCAGTCTTCCCCTGACGTGTTCACGCAAAGGGGCCAGAAGGACAAGCTGTGTGGGGTCATGGGGTGGGAACTAGGGCAGGTGATATAAGGGTGCAGGGGAGGAGGCTCTTCCTCTTCCAGCACCCGGCACCACTGGGGAGGGAGGATCAATTTTTGGAGTGTAGGAATTGCAGGGTTAGCTAGGCCGGAGGAGCAAGCCAATCTGACGATTGGTGTGGGCCGTTCAGGGCATTAGTCAGGTTTAGTTTCAGTAGATTGCGCCTTACGTGTAGATCGGCTATGACAACACCCGACGTGGAGGCCGTCCGAGCTGCGCTGCGGGTGCTTGGACAGGGAGGGCCCCGGAAGACATCTTGCGGCCTGGAGTTCTCGATCAAGAGGGGGTTGGGATGGCCCGCAACCCGAGGTAGGCGTCGGCAGGAGTCGCTGCTGCGTTGGTGGCCTGCCAAGAAGAGACACCACTGGGAAAATGAGGCAGGAGGCTGGGGCAGCCCAAGAAAGAGGCTGGGAAGCGTGGGGGCAGGTTTCAGAGCCTGCCTGCACTTCTGCTCAATGATGCAGCCGCTACCAGCACGTTGCAGCGGGAGAAGGGGCAGGCAGGGGGCCTTCATGCGCGGCAGCGCGCAGTTGGCGTGGAGGCGAGGGAGCCAGATTTGAGCGAAGGAGGAGGGCGGTCCTTGAGAAGCCTACCTGGCAGGGCGCTGAGGCCAGTAATAAGCCTGAGTCATGCACTGGAGGAGGGGGGGGGGAGCGCCTGGGTGATGTGCAGGTCCTGGGCGAAATGGGAGACAAGGCAAGGAGTTGGAGCAATGGGAGGAGACTCCCAAAGACCTCACGTGGAGGCCAGTGGCAGGGATCCCACAGCAACCAAGGGGATTTGGGCCCCCCAACTCACGGTTAAGCACACCCATGGGGGACCTTCGGGGGTAGTACCACTGTGCAGGCAGGGCCAAGGGATCTGCGTAACAGAGGCAGAAGCCCCCCACCCATACTTCCCAGATGGAGGGGTATGACTCTTGAAGAAAAAATCCGGGACCAGCGAAGGCTCTCCAGGAGTCTGAGCAGAGGTGGGAGGACCTGTGCACAGCTAGGACGGAAGGGAGTTTCAACCTTTGGTAGGGGGCCCCCACTCCCACGTCAGAGGAAGAGCCCATGGCAGTACAGGAAGCCAGCTTTCAGGGGCCTAAAGGCAAGTGGGTATGGGTGGAGGAGGCGAGTCATCCCAAGACGGGGTTAGGGACAGCCGAGATGGCAGAGAGACCTGGTGGTGCTGTGGCTTTCTCTGGTTGGAGCAGCCTGGGGGGGTGCAAACCAGCATTGGAGGCTGGTAGACAGGTGGGGGGCCGGCGGGGCTCAAAATGGTCCCGTGCTGCTGGCAGGAAGCAGCAGGGGGTTCGCAGCGGCCTACCCTCCACCGAGGGATCGGGCAATGACGGCGGTCGTAGAGGATGGAAGTGGTGTGCCTGTAAAGAAAGGAAAAGGGCAGATGAGAGCGGTGCATGAAGTGATGCGGGCGCCTGCGGAGACTGAGTCTGAGTTACAGTTGGACTATGGTGATGAGTGACAAGTTTGAGGAGGGTGAAGTGAGGGATGATTTGACGCTGGAGATGGGGGGCGGATGGGGAGCAGCAACAATGTAGCTTGGTGTTTTGCAGGAGGCAAGCGCGCCCAAAGGCAAGACGAAGTCGGTGAGCCAGAAGAAGATCGGCACCAAGGGGATAGACTGGGAGGCCCGAGCAAGCCTATCAGGTGAGGGTGACTGGTGGGTTGCTTGGGACGGTGGTCCCATGGGGGCGGAAAAAAGCTTGCCGGTCAGTGGGTGTTGGGGAGAGGTCCGTGAAGGACATGGAAGCACCAGCAAGCGCAACAGTGGCGCCTGCAGCATGGAAGGAGAATGGGACAAAACATTTGGTTGTAGCTAGTGTACAGACAGACACAATGGATGGGTCAGAAGGGAAGGACGAGAAAGGGGAAGACTAACACTACAAGAAACTTCCCTATATGGGTTTGGTCATGTCATTAGGGTCTCACTTATCAGACATAACGAGAAACAGAATTTGGAAGCATGAGTACATGGATGTCTTCAAATGAGATTCAGGCAAAAGAAGGGTCGAAAGAAGAGGAGTGAGAGCTGACAAGGAGGCCCAGAGAACCCGTTAACATGGAGAACTGATATATACCAGTATTTATTGTGAAAAGCATCTCAACAGGGTCATAGCTTTATTGAAATACATGGACATCATCCGAAAGGCACAGATGCATTTTGGGGGGTTTGCATGGTTAAGCTATGACGAGGAGTTTAGGGCCCGCATCAGCATTAACCCGGATAAAGCATGGGGTGAGGTAGACCAGGAACTGTGGATGCAATGGATGTCATCCACGCAGTTGTCAGCATCCACACACACAGCTAGTGGGCTGCCAGTGACGTACTGGTCCTTTCCGGCACATCCCGCCCATACTGGGGTGGGTGGGGGCAATGTTAATGCAGGGAGTACAGGTCCACCACCCAAGCAGTTGGGAGGGGTGGCCAACACAGGAGCCTGTTGGAATTTCAACAAGGGTTTCTGTTCAAGATACCCCTGCAAATATAAACATGAATGCTCTTAATGTGGAGGAAGGCATCCGCTCACACAGTGCTTTACCTTGGTCACGCCATCAGAGCAATGGTAGCCCACTAAGGGCAGAGGACAGGCTGGGCCAAAGGGCTCCTACACCAGTTAGCATCAAGGCCATGGACCCGTGGCTCTCGATGTACCATGACAGAGAGGCAGCGTTAAGGATTCAGTGGGGATTTATTGAGGGTTTTCGGGTGGGTTATCAAGGTCCCAGAGAAAGGAGGTGGGCAGAGAATTTGAAATCAGCCAGGGAATTGCCACAAGTGGTAGCAGAAAAATTGAGAAAAGAAGTGGAGGGAGGTAGGATAGCAGGCCCATTTGACGATTGGTCGGTAGAAGACTTGATTATATCACCTCTAGTGGTGGTTCCTAAGAAAGAGCTGGAAGAGTACAGGATGATCCATCATTTATCCCGGCCTGAGTGGAGGTCCGTCAATGACTTCATTGCAGAAGAGGACTCGAGGGTGCTGTATGCTTCAGTAGACCACGCGATCCGCCTAGTTTGGGTGTGTGGGCAGGGGGCGGAAATGGCTAAATGTGATGTGAAATCGGCCTTACGTCTACTGCCTATTCACCCTGCGGATTTCTGGTTGCTGGGGATGCAGTTTGAAGGGGCCATCTTCATAGACAAGGTCTTGCCAATGGGCTGTGCAATCTTGTGGGCATTGTTTGAGCTGTTCAGCACATTCCTACAGTGGGCTTTCATGAGGATTAGTGGTCATCGGGAAGTGTCGCAATACCTGGATGATTTCTTCTTCATCGGAAGACGAGATTCAGGAGATTGTGGGAAAGCGTTACAACAGTTTCAGGATATGGCACAGTGTTTTGGGGTCCCTCTAGCGCCGGAGAAAACAGCTGGGCACCGCTGTAGATTGACATTCCTGGGCATCGAATTGGATTCAGTCCAGTGGATGGCCAGGCATCCCGCTGAGAAGGTGACGGACATACAGGCTTTCCTGTTGTGGGTGATTGAAGAAAAGAAGAATGATTTACAGACAGTGCTGCAACTCATGGGTTTCCTGAATTTTGCTTGTCGGATGGTGAGAGCAGGGAGGACGTTCTGCCGACGTTAACGCATGGCTATGTCTGGAGTAGTGGTACCTCAGCACAGAGTCAGGATTGCAATGGGTGTCAGGGCAGACTTGAGGGTATGGCAGACATTTCTGATTGAATTTAATGGAGTGGCCTTGGACTTTGTGGAAGACAGGACGATATGGCAGGTAAAAAAAAATTCTGACGCTGCGGGGGCTTCTGGTTTCAGTGTGTTTTGGGATGGGCAATGGTGTGCTGTAGAATGGCCAGGATATTGGTTAAAGCAAGGGAGGAGCATAGCTTTCCTGGAGTTTTTCTTGTTGTTGGTGGCGTTAGCAGAGCGGGCCCGGAATTTCAGAACAGGTCGGTGTTCTTCCATGTAGACACCATGACAGTGGTGGAGCTAGTGAACAAACAGATAGCTAAAGACTTGAGGGTCTTGCGGCTGCTGTGTAGTTTCATGTTAAAAGGCCTGCGACTGAATGTAGAATTTTGTGCAAAGCATGTTCTAGGGGCAAGTAATGACATTGCAGATGCTTTGTCTCATTCGCAGTGGCGGCGATTCTGACGACTGGCACCTGAAGTGGATGCATGCAAGACAGAGCTGCCGGACGGCATCTGGGCCTGGGGGAGTGACAGTGATAGGCCTGGTTGAGAAGTCTATAGCGGAATCTACAAGGCGCAACTACAGGCTGGCTTGGGCTGAATTTGGATCGTTTATCGGCTGGACCGTGGATGCATGGAGTTATATTTTTTGTTCTCAGTTGTATTGATAACGGTCTGTCACAGACGACAATCGCTGGGAGGTTCGCAGGGATCTCTTTTTACAGTAAATTGTACGTGGGGTTTGACCCGGCAAAAGATGAGATACTAAGTAAAATGTGAAAAGGTTGGAGTCGGAGTGGGGGAAGGTATGGGGGGCACCCAGGGAGGCTATTACCTTCAATTTGTTACAGAGTTTGCTGGGGGAGTTTTCCCCACTTGTTATGATGGATATGAAGTTTCAGTATTTCGTTTATGCACGTTGTGGATGTTTTTCGGGGCATTTCGGTTTCAGAGTTGTTGGGCACGAAAGGATGGGCGGGGAGAACATATGAGGAAATACAATTGGATGGGACCGTCAAACATGGACCAGGCAGGTGGGGGTAAATGGGTGTGGTTGAATGAGACTTGATACAAGGAAGCTTGCCCAGTGCAAGAATAGCGAGTTTTCTTGAAGGGTCAGGAGGACCGTCGGGGGAAATCTTTTGTTACGCATCCAGGGAGAGGTTGGCAGTGTTTCAGTTGTTGGTGGTATTGCGCATGGCTGTAAGGCGATTGGGTGAGGACCCTGCTAGATATGGCACACACTTGTTCCGCATTGGCGCAGCCACAATGGCAGCACACCTGGGCTGGTCATGAGATAGAATACGTCAGATTGGGAGGTGGAGGTCCAGGTGCTGTGAGAGATATGTGTGCAAATAAGGGTGAGATGGTTTCGGGGGGGGGGGGGGGGAAGTACTGCAGGGCCTAAAGAAGGAGCCTCAATTTGTGCAGTAACATCTTTTTCTTGTAGGTTGTGTGGGTGGCCCAGGTACCAAGACGGTTACCTGGATTGTTGGAAACTCTTTCATACATTGGGCAGCCAGATATGCAGATCGGCAGGTCTACGGCCTTAACCTGGGTCTGAAGAGCAGCCACCACGAGGTGCATTGGTGGGGTAAAGGACGGATGCATTGGGGGCATTATTGCCCTGGCTGACAAAAATGATATCGCAGAGAGGCTGCCCTGATATGTTGGTCCTGCACCTGGGCGAAAATGACTTGATACGTCTGTCAGGATTGCCAATACTACAGCAGATGCAGAGGGATCGGGAGGTTATGAAAAGGAATCTGGAGGGAACGTCCATTCTGTGGACTGTATTCGTGCTGCGTAAAGTGTGTAAAGGGGCAGTGAAGCCGGCGGCAGTGGAAAAAGCCCACAGGAAGTTAAACAGGGCAATGAGAGTTTGTGCGCCTCTAGGGACATCAAAGTGATTGCTCATGTTGGGCTACGGTTGGAGGAGCCTTTGTTGTTTAGGGATGATGGAGTGTACCTTTTGCAACTGGGGAATGCTTACTATATGATGGAGATATGGGACGTTATAAGCAAATTGTGGAATGAATCCATTTGGTGTCGCAGGGAGGTTACAGAGTGAGGGCGAAAGGTGCACAGTAGAAAGAGGTGGGGCAGGTAACTGCCCTACGGGGGTTTCCTGGTTGGCAGTACTTTGGAGGGGTGGGGAGTCACTGACAGGCACATCCACCCCTCCGGGAGGGGGGAAACAGGTGAATGATGGGGCTGCGGGATGCAAGAGTGCGATGGCTACAGATACAGGAGAGGATGTTGAAAGATAAGTGAGGAGGTGAATGGAGAAATGGAGGAGGTCACAGATTGAAATGGGAAGAGAGCAACAGGAGTGAGGGGAGAATGGATGGTGTGAATGAAAGGTTTGGGTTTGCGGATTGTTATAGTTAAATTGATGTTTTGGTTAAATTATTGTGTTTTACAACCTTGTCCTAATAAATGGCCTTTTACGCTTCAAGTACAGCGTGGAGTGTAATTATTGCCCGATGCCGGCCCCTGGGGGAAGTAGGATCACAGACCAGTCTTCCCCCGGGGTTATTGCGCAAAGGGCCGGAAGGACAAGCTGTGTGGGGTCAGGGGTTTGGTCGAGGGATGGGAACTATGGCAGGTGATATAAGGGTGCAGGGGAGGATGCTCTTCCTCTTCCTGCACCCAGCACCACTACAAGTTTTGGGGTCACGGTGATGGTTAGGTTATAGCGTGCCAGTTTAGGACGGGTTGTTAGATTTGGGTTGGCAGTACTTTGGAGGGGTGGGGATTCATTGACGGGCACACCACCCCTCCGGGGGAAAACAGGTGAATGATGGGGTGCGGGATGCAAGAGTGCGATGGCTGGAGATACAGGAGAGGATGTTGAAAGATAAGTGAGGAGGTGAATGGAGAGATGGAGGAGATCACAGAGTGAAATGGGAAGAGAGCAACAGGAGTGAGCGGAGAATGGAGAACCAAAAAACCATCCCGCCTAAGGAAAAAAACCTCTCGGTCAAATGCCTCCTGCTCAACACGAGATCCCTGGTCAAACATAGTTTGGAGATAGCAGAGGCTATCCAAGAGGAGGATATTAAGATAGCATTTATCATGGAGTCATGGACTGATGCAGCATCAGGGCCAGACATAGTCAAAGCAACACCCCAGGACTATGTGTGCCACACCCAAAATAGGGACAAAAGAAGAGGGGGTGGTTTAGAGATCATTTATCATAACAGCATCAGAGGCTCTTTTCAACCCGGTCCCGCCGGCCTTAATGAATCGCTGCTTTTCAACCTCACGCTCTCAGATCATCAATCCTTTAGTGGTGGTCTGATCTATAGACCCCCAGGTGGGAAAGCCCAATTTTTTACAGGATTAAATAGGGCACTCGAAGCTGCAGCGTCTGCCCAAATATTCACCCTTCTGGGCGATTTTAACTTTCATTTGGAATGTGACGCGGACACAAATTCCCGGGAGCTAATCGACCTACTGAGGGGGATTGATATGACGCAACGGGTATTTGACCCTACACACAAAGCAGGACATACCCTAGACGGGATTTTTACAAATCATCCCAACCTAAAAGTGATATCGGTTCTTCCAGTATCATGGTCGGACCACTCTGCAATTTACTTCACGATACCCCCCATCACCCCTATGAAACCTCTTAATACAAGAAATGCCCCGAGACAGGTCAGAAAATGGAAGAACATCAAAGGGGACAAGCTGGAAAATACGCTAGCAAACTCCCTGACCCCGCTCCCTGACAATGTAGAGGAAGCGGCCATGTCCTATACAGCCTGGCTGGACCGTGCCTGCTCGCTCTTGGCCCCCCCCAAAATTACCCATTCCACCCGGGCTTCTCCGGCAGCTCCCTGGTTTACAGAACAAATCAGGGAACACAAAACACGGTGTAAAAAATTTGAGAGAATCTGGCGAACGAACTACAGCGAGGCAGACAAACAAACTCTTAATTTGGAACAAAGAAGCTATAGAGAAAGAATATTGCAAGCAAAAAAGGCTTTCCTTACTAAACAGATAAGGGAAGCCAGCAACACCTCCAAAAAATTATTTCAAACGGTTTCACTTCTAGCCAATCCCAAAGCTACAGAAATTCCCCCCAGTCGTTCGCTCTGTGAAAACCTGGCTAGCTTTTTTCGAGAAAAGGTAGAAAACATCTTCTTTTCACTAGACAGTCGAGTCATGACACCCCCCTCGAGGGAGGGCCTGGAGACTCTAGGCCCTTCAGCCAGACTTCAACAATTCCAGCCCATCACTGAAAAGGAAGTGGTAACGCGCCTTTTAAAAATAAAATCAGGCTCTCCTCATGACCCCTGTCCCACTGGTATAGCCAAACTAGCCCCAGATGTCATTGCAAGTGGACTTACTCCACTTTTCAATCAGATGCTGGAGAAAGGAGAATATCCCTCCATATGGAAGCGAGCATCCATCTTGCCACTACTAAAAAAAAACAACCAAGACATTACCAATTTGAATAACTATCGGCCGATAGCTCGACTTCCTCTCCCCGCAAAAATTATCGAAGGCAGCCTTAATTCACAACTTAGCGCCTTTTTAAACACAGGGGATTACCTTGACCCTTCACAACATGGGTTTCGGGCGGAGCACAGTACGGAATCCGCCCTGATTACATCAGTGGAAGACAACAGGCAGGTGATGGACGCAGGAGGCAGAGCGGCCCTGATCCTGCTGGATCTCTCCGCGGCCTTTGATACGGTCCACCACAAATTGTTGGTGGACCGGCTGAGGGCCTGTGGAATCCAGGGAAAGGCACTTAACATCTTACAGGCCTTCCTGGCCGATAGAACCCAGGTAGTGGCCCTAGGAGACTACGAATCCCACCCGTTTGCGCTGCCTTGCGGAGTCCCTCAGGGGTCTTCGCTCAGCCCTACCCTTTTTAATGTCTATGTTGCATCCCTAGCCCCGGTGATACGATCGTTTGGCTTTCACCTCACAGCATATGCAGACGACACTCAGATAGTGGTGTCACTCTTACCGGGAAATGTTGAAAATACAGCAGACAGATTTAAAAAGTGCATGCGTGAGGTGGACTGCTGGATGGCACAAAACTGCCTAAAACTTAATTCCACGAAGACAGAAGTATTGCTCTTCGGAGCCACGGATAACTTCTGGTCCCCGAGCTGGTGGCCAGATGAAATGGGTCCCCTCCCCTCCCCGGCGGACAAAGTAAAAAACCTGGGCATTCTAGTGGACAATTCCCTGTCCTTTAAACCCCAGGTTAACGCACTCTCCTCCTCCTTACATTTTGTTCTTAAAACCATTAGAAAAATTCTTCCCTATGTGGAGAAGGAACATAGGAAAACCATTGTTACAGGGCTAGTCCTCTCCCGCTTAGACTATTGTAACAGCCTGATGCTAAACGCCCAGCAGAGCGTCCTCAATAAACTCCAACTATTACAAAACGCAGCTGCCCGCCTGATCACTGACACTCCCAAATTCGCATCTATCAGTCAGGACTTGGTGACTCTACACTGGCTACCTGTCCGCAAGTGAATTGTTTTTAAGGCACTATGCATGGTCTTCAAAGCCCTACATGATATGGGCCCCAGGTATATGAAACTGCTTTTTCGATGGCATATACCGGCAAGAACACGGAGATCAGGGGAACAGGCCCTGGTCACGGTCCCCAGAACTAAAAGAGCTCGCTGGGGAGGCAGGAGTTTCTCCCTTGGGGCTGCCGAGGCCTGGAACAAACTTCCTCTCAGGCTTAGACAATCCGAGGACCTGATGGTGTTCAGGAGAGAGCTCAAAACCTGGCTCTTTACCCACTAAGCCCATCTACTCATTCCAGCACTAGCAGTCAGCGCCAGGACACCTCCGGGTAACAGAGCGCTCTACAAATGTGAAAATAAATGGTGTGAATGAAAGGTTTGTGGTTGAGGATTGTTATAGTTAAATTGATGTTATGGTTAAATTATTGTGTTTTACAACCTTGTCCAAATAAATGGCCTTTTACGCTTCAAGTACAACGTGGAGTGTAATTATTGCGCGATTCCCCACAAGTAAAGGTGGCCGTTGCTGTTCTTTAATTTTTACTAAAGCTGCAACAATAATATTAGACCCAAGTGCTCTCAGTTCCAGCCCTGAGCACCAAAATAAGATTCATGTTATTACATATTACAACAAATCAAGCCTAGAATACGCAGATGTGAGGGTTCGACCGGTATACAACCTTTACCACGCAATTTTTACAACGACCTACCTTTACCACGCAATTTTTACAACGCAGGATCCATTACAACGAAGTACCATTACAACGCATGTTTTTACAACGCAGATACCTTTACAACGCATACCATTACAACGTAAGTATTGGTAAGTATATAATTTTATTAAAAATATTATAGGTTTGGGTTTTTGGGTTAAGGGGTATTTTTAGGGTTCAGGGCAAGGTTTGGGTTTTTGGGTAAAGGGGTATTTTTAGGGTTCAGGGCAAGGTTTGGGTTTTTGGATAAAGGGGTATTTTTAGGGTTCAGGGCTAGGTTTGGGTTTTTGGGTAAAGGGGTATTTTTAGGGTTCAGGGCAAGGTTTGGGTTTTTGGGTAAAGGGGTATTTTTAGGGTTTAGGGCAAGGTTTGGGTTTTTGGGTAAAGGGGTATTTTTAGGGTTCAGGGCAAGGTTTGGGTTTTTGGGTAAAGGGGTATTTTTAGGGTTCAGGACTAGGTTTGGGTTTTTGGGTAAAGGGGTATTTTTAGGGTTCAGGGCAAGGTTTGGGTTTTTGGGTAAAGGGGTATTTTTAGGGTTCAGGGCAAGGTTTGGGTTTTTGGGTAAAGGGGTATTTTTAGGGTTCAGGGCAAGGTTTGGGTTTTTGGATAAAGGGGTATTTTTAGGGTTCAGGGCAAGGTTTGGGTTTTTGGGTAAAGGGGTATTTTTAGGGTTCAGGGCTAGGTTGGGGTTTTTGGGTAAAGGGGTATTTTTAGGGTTCAGGGCAAGGTTTGGGTTTTTGGATAAAGGGGTATTTTTAGGGTTCAGGGCAAGGTTTGGGTTTTTGGGTAAAGGGGTATTTTTAGGGTTCAGGGCTAGGTTTGGGTTTTTGGGTAAAGGGGTATTTTTAGGGTTCAGGGCAAGGTTTGGTTTTTGGGGTTCAGGGGTATTTTTAAGGTTCAGGGCTAGGTTTGGGTTTTTAGGTAAAGGGGTACAGGGTAAAAAATTAAATAAAATTAAATTAAATTAAATTAAATTACATTAAATTAAATTAAATTAAATTAAATTACATTAAATTAAATTAAATTCATTAAATTAAATTAAAATAAATTATATTAATTGTAATTAATTTACATTAAAAAAAATATTATATACTTACCAATACTTACGTTGTAATGGTATGCGTTGTAAAGGTATCTGCGATGTAAATATATGCGTTGTAATGGTACTTCGTTGTAATGGATAATGCGTTGTAAAAATTGCGTGGTAAAGGTAGGCGTTGTAAAAGTATGCGTTTTAACGTCATACATCCGTTCGACCTGCTATTTCTTGAAATGGACACCATGCCAAAAAGTTCACACAACTATCGCGAGGAAAAGACCATTGAGTTGAACATTGTCCTCCCTCTTTTTCTATGGCTCATATCTAATGAAGGGGCCTTTCTCGTCTTTCATGCAGCTTTTTTAGACGTTTAAAGTGTGGACTGTGGTAGCACCCAGTGTTCAACATGTTTTATCTCTTCTCAGTATAAGGACCAGCCATGCCTGTCGATGACTTCCAATTGGGCACCGGGTGTCCACTGTTCTTCCAGGAAGGGCAAAAGCAAGCCAGATTTTCTGCGTAATTATTGATTGCGTACATATTTGTTTATTTAGATCCACTAATTATAAATTAATTTAGTGTAGCTAACCTGCAAATCTGTCATAAATCGGTGCTTCTGAACATAGATTGGACAAGCCTACAACAGCACCAGTGAGTAAGTATGAGGCTCTAATTAATAACGTTTTTTAAACAAATATTTGTAAACCAGAACTACCATGGTGTAATAAACATATACTTTTAATATTGCACATAAGTCAACAGGAGAAGATATTAATGACACGCAAAATGATATCCATTTGTTTGCTTTGGTTGTTTTAGTTGGTGGGTGATTTTAAGTAGCCAAACAATAACGTTTTAAATACTGTGTTTGCACTGGTACTCTACATCCAAAAAATAATCACGATACACAGAACACAGTAAATGATACAGACTAAAAACATAAAATCTCTCAAAAAAGGCCTTGCAAGTATCACATGGCCTTCCTGGTCAACTTAAGTGTCAATGCATATGTACAGAACTGAGTCCCAGAAGAACTGAGGACATTTGCTTTTCAATGTGGAGTATACTTTTTAAATTCCCTACCTTTACTACGTGAACATTAAAAATAAATCTATGTTTTTGAGTAACAGCTTTGAAAGTACATAGAGTCGATTGTGCTGGAATACTCTATAATACACCATTTTTGCTCCAAACCTACTACCACCTCCTGGAGCAATCAGTGACAACCACGCAACTCAAAGAACCAGAAACAGAAGACAGGCGGAATCCTGGAATCTGGGGTGTGCAGGCACAATAACACCGACAGAGCTATGAGGCCATTTTAATGTTAAGGCAACAGTTTCCAAATCTACAAAACATAAAATAGGCATTAAGAGAGAATGTGGTTATCCAACTAGAATGGATTAGCATAAGGCACAGGGATACCATTGGTTATCAACAGTACTCACTTGGGATACCGCAGAGTACATGTAGAATGGTCCAGGCTCAGAGAAAAATAATTAATAGGATAAATATACTTCACGTGGAACATAAGGATTTGGTTCACAGTTTGCTAGAGGTCTGGCAAAGATCATGATTAATGCAATTAAGAAATGATCACATGCACTGAAACTTGAAGGCACAAGGAAAGCTCTCCTGAAGTACACCCCTATGCAAAGACATATTTCTGTGAAGGGAGGGGGAGTGGCAGTGTTTAAGTCCACTCAATTAAAAGATCTGAATCAGGAAACAGCCCTGGCTTGGATCCTGAACAAGTGAACACAGGCCAAGAGCATGGGAGGGTTGATGGTGTCAAACGTACATGAGGCAACAATATCACTCTGAGAGCCGAATAACTAAGAAACATTAAGGCTTAAACTTGGACAGAGGGCTGCACAATGTGTCTCACACTGAGGGCTAGAGAACCAAGCAAACACCACACACTGAGGAAAGGCAATTTTCACACACTGAGTTCTGGGCATTGGTCCCACACTGATGATCGCACAACTACCTCACAGGCTTGGACACGCACCCACAAGGAGCAGTGGAACATGATCGCACACTGAGGATTGGGCAGTCATCAAGCACTGAGGATTGGACACTCATCACGCCATGAGGCAGAGGCATTGAGAGACTATCACACACAAATTTAACTCTGAAGAGTAGGCAAGCTTTAAGCACGAAGGACTGGAAAACTTTGGGGGCCTACAAAATATCCTACTGAGAAATGGGCATAAATGGTATACTTTTTAAGGCTTGTGATCTACCCAAGAATGAAACAGAGACAAAAATCTCACACTGAGGGAGGGGCAAGTATTTATCAGCAAGGAACGGGAAGCAAGAGCTTTGTGTCCTTGGCCACTTGGCTGTTCTTGAGGAGCAATGCAATGCTTGCCTCACCATGACAGAGAAGAGCTATTTACAGGCCTGCCAGTTCATACTGTGTCACACAATATCGGCTCCCTTCCCACTGTCATGCAGCAACGATCCGAAATCACACAGGGCTGGAAACCGCTGCGCACACTGCGCTTCTAACTCGTGCTAGATGAATCTTCAGAGCCGATTTCCATTTTGGGCTTTTAAATCTCCCCGGGGACATCAGCTGTGAACTGGGAAGCTTTTGTTGTTGAGTTTTTAGGTCGAGCTTGGGCAGTGCATGCGCTGCTCTGCGAGGCATGCTATATTGGAGTATGGACTTGAAGCCCCACCCACTCTCTGCCCATATTTGTCATTGGCTTGTGTCATTGTCCTTCGTAAATACTGTCTTCTGATTCGATATTAGGCTTGTTAGTCCCTCCCTATTACTGCCTTGTCTTCATTTGTAACCTCCCATAAGGACTCGCCCTTTTCCTTCAGTTGTTACACGGTACCTCTTATTTAGTCTGTAAGCACTATTTTCTTTAATTAGTTTCTCCTACTGCAGGCACAACATGCTTTCCTACAACATTCAGCATGCCATGCGTGCTTTCATGGGGCACTTTTACCAGAAAAATGATTTGTTTGTAAACTTAACAAACAAATGCTTTTTTGGTAAAAGCACCCCATACCGCGCTTTCACTTTAAAAGTGGCAGCGGACCTATCTTTAGACACAGCTCGTCTAAAGAAAGGGGCATGGCCTCTAGTAACATGAAAACGCAGCATGGGGCGCTTGTAAACAACAAGCATTTGCAATGCAATAGGTCTTGCATTTTAGAAAATGTGACCTATTGGTTTTGTACATGACTAAGCCTTTTATTATTGCAGGTTTTTTTAAACACATAAATAAAAGGCATTGTCATTTGCAATGCCAATAGCTCAAAATCGCGCAATTGCTAGACCTATTGCGTTGCAAATGCTTGTTTTTTTTCTTTTTTAAGGGTGAGGGTGGAGGTACCTCATAGGTGGCTCTCTTGCAGAAAGCCATCGCTCCTCCAAGGCCACACCCCCTCGTCCCTAGTGAAAATAAATTAGAAGTTGGCAGGTCTGTATCTGACTGATAATATATGTACACCCTGGTAGGATACATTTTCTATATTTATATAAACTCTTTCATATTTATCCCTCGTGCTGGGCAGCTTGTTATTGAATGGAACTAGGATATCGAGCTCAATGCACATTTTTTATTTTTATCATTTTCGCCTGGGGCTTCAGATCACAGGATTTCCAGAGCCAAACGCTAATTGACATCACATGAGCGTGATTAGCCATATTTCGTGCAAATCTCGGGGCGAAAACAAATGTGATATGACATTCGTACACTGCGCTCCACTGACAATCAGATTAAAGCCAATTTCCAATCCATTCGTCCTTCATAACAAACTTTAAAAATATGTCTTTTATTGGGAAAAGTACTAGCTATCGTGTTCTCATGGGAAGACTGTGCACTGAGGCAAGAGCGCGTGCATGCCAAGTCACCGCGAGCGCGCGCTGCATTCAATATCCGGCAGGAGATCTAACCCCAGGTTGAGTTCTCCAGCCCTACTGCAGGGGCGTAGTATCTGGGTAAGGGTGTTTGGAGCGTTACAATGTCCCTAATAAATGCATTTTCTGATAAATAGTTGGTACAGGTGCTTTCAGTCTGGTGTTGTTTGATTTAATTCGATTTTCTTCAGTACATTTTTACGCATACATAAAAATCACACACACGCTCTCCCTCTGTTTTGAAAATCCTAAACAATATTGGTTATTTCACAAAATATTGTGTTTTGTCTCTTAGTTCTCCTACTAATTCGCATTTCTCTCCCTTTCCACTACCATTAGGTCCCTTTAAATTACTCTGCTTGTTGTATAATGTGTTTAAGCATTATATGTCAGCCTGATTGTCGAAAAATCTGAAGCTCACACCTGTCTCCCAATCTTACCAACCAAACTATGCCCCTGATGATTGGTTTAGCTCCCTGTGCCTATGTGACGGGAACACATTTCTGCCAAAATGTTTCAACCATAAGTGGGAAGGGGCACAACTGCCCACCTGATTTGGTGTACTTGACTTGCATGCACAAAAGTACACCAGGATGGGCACCCAACCCCACCGAGAGCCTCTGCCGCCCTATGTGATGTGCACAATCAGTGCCAGCTATCAATGAGTGTGTAGAGAACAAAAGCGGAGGTATATTAGAAACATCAGTATTATGCAGGGAATTGATTTGGTGATATTGGGGCCCGTATCATACTGTATTGGAGTTCCATTCACTGATTGTATATACTTGTTTGGTAGGATTTATCAAGTATGTAGGTTAATTGGTAACGTTAGTTGATGTCAAAGTAAAATGAGTACAAACCTACCAAAAACACCTGCAATATTTTATGTATGTGGAAAGATGTGCTGAGGACCTTTGCCCTTTTTGGTCAGCAGTCATGTGGTCGATTATTGACATCCCGGCCCGTAAGCCGCGGCCAGTGCAGGTAAGAGCGGTGGGGCAGGATTTCGAAAAACGACGAGGGAAAATTAATTATTTACTTCATTTTCCCTCGTGGTCGTCAGTTTAATTCCCCCCCAACCCGGCCCCACTGCCCCACCACTCTTACCTGCACGGGCTGCGGCCTGTGCAGACAATTTTCTAAACAGCACAGTTAGCAGTGCTTTAAATGGTCAAGTACTGTCTGGTACTGAGAACCTGCACTTCTTTAATGTGAAAGAGCGAGTACCTACACTTCTCAGCAGTGCTGCAATCCATTTAATGGGAGAGTACTGTCACTTCACAAGCGCTAATAGGGTCTTTAAATTGAGAATACCTGCACTTCTATATTTCAATGTAATGCACTGATTACTAGTCCAGTAAGCAGATGTGATACAATGTTGTGTGCATGAGAGTACGATATGTTTATGATAACTTTATCTGAGTGCTTCTGAGATACATCGTGGTGTGGTGAAAGTGTTTTAAGATATCAACACTTTCCCATCTGAATGTCTTAACCATACCACAAGCGCCAACTCCTAATGGAAGTTTGGGCAGAAGCATAGGGGTGCCTCATATTTACCATGGTAAGCAATGGCCAGCAGTGATTAATTTGTGCCAGTGGTTTCCGGTGCTTAACACCAGCACGTAATTACCAGCACCGGCTCTAATGACAGTCCACCACATGATGGCGCTGTCTTTTTAATTTTGAGATGAGCTAACAACCGTGTTTATGAAGTCAATATACACTGGAAAGCTTCTCATATCATTATTATAGCTTTGTGTGGTCTGTATAAGTCTGAAATGTCACACTTGTAGGAGTGCGATGGTTAGGTGCTATGTCAATACTGCCGCTGGCAGGGTATGGGTGGTAGAGTCTGAAGTGGCCTTCCGAGAAGGGCCCTGGCACTTAATCTTTTTACAAATTAAGCACTGATTTGCACACTCGTGTGAGCACATGATGGAAATTGATTATACCATGATGAGCACTCTGTACTTCCCTAGGAACAGAACATCACATGCAACGAGAGGCAATGGCTACAAAGGAAATTGAATTTGGAAGTAGGAGAAGAAAACTTCATACTGCTGTGGTCACTTGGTGCCAGTGAGTTTGTACTGCTTAAGGGGGTGGGGCATATTTCATCACAGTCAGCCTGTGCACAGCTCGTGAGGGTGAGACTATCCTATCACAGCGAGCCCTGGCTACCAGCGACAATATGTACAAACCCGGGGAGCTGAACATATAATATTATAGTGAGTAGTGGCTACCAGGGAGAAAGAGCATGGCTAAGGAGATGATTAACACATACTCACCCACCAGTATTAGCTCCCTGGGATATTGTGTAGAGACTTTGGAGGTACCTGAGTAACAACTGTCAATATGTAGAGATTGTGCTGAGAGTAAGAAAATATCTTACTACAGTGAGCAGTGGCTACCAGTCACAAATCTCAAACATTGACAACTCTACAAAAAATATGCTGTTGAACGTTCTCTCCCCAGGTAATCAGATAGTTTAAACCTCACTCTACCTTTAACAAATGTAAACAAGCACTTTATTTGAATGCTTTGCATTCATTCTAAAGACTCAATATATAGACATCTGGTATGGTTTGGCTGATGCTTTTCATTCCAAGCTAAGTTGTAAAAGATACTACACCATATACTTTGGTCGCTGCCTTATTTTTAAAGGCCTAGGAATCGCTTGCATGAGTAGGCCTATGAGATTCGGGCCTCATAGCATGCTGGTAAAGAGACTCTCAGATGCGTCTTCAGGTTCTGGCCACGAAATGGAAGAGGCCACGAAGGAGAAGTGGCATGCTACCATTTTCGTTGGTCAAAATTTCACACTTTATTTGGCGAATGACGGCAACAGATTTTTAGCTTTTCATTGGTACTCATCTCCCTTTTGGTCGGGTCTGTGGTGTCACTTCTATGTCCCTGCTAACTGCTTCAGTGGCATGCCAGTCTCACAACAATAATGTGTTGCGATTCAGGTAATATGGAATTTCACTGCACTCTGGATCGTTGAGATCTCATTATTACCTACGAATATGACATAATGCATTTCAAAAGTAACTCGGAAATCTAGATATTTCTCACATTTATGGCATGGAAGACCTTTAGAATCGTAGGTATTTGCTAAGGGTGGGCGGAGTTTGCGGAGCTGCACTACGCGGAATTCCGCTGAGTTGCATAAAACTTTGTGGAGTTCCGCTCCACCCTTTAGTTCCATTCTGTCCAACCAAGAGACCTATGTCAGACATTCACAGCCAGGAGGCAAGCAGAAGAGAGTAGTGAGAGGACAGACTTCCACAACTATTGGGTATGCAGGCTGTGGTGAGAGGTCAGGCATCCACGAAAAGAGGGAATTCAGGAAAGCGAGATGGGAGAGGACAGGCAGGCCCATAGAAAGTGGCATACAGGCAACGGCAGGGGTGGCAGAGTTACTGGTAATGAGTAGTGGTGGGAAGGGTATGCATGAAAGAGCGATAGGTTAAAGAGCATACACATTGAAGTGAGGGCAAGTAGGTAGACTCAATAAAAAGGGAACACTCTCAGTGGTAGATGGGGCGGAGCCTCGAGGCAAAGAGGGCCATTCAGGAAGGACAGTGGGAAGGACTCAGCATGAGGTGCAGCTGCACCTCACGCTGAGCCGCTCACCCCATGGAGGCTGCCACTCTTCCTCCTGGAACCCAGGGGCAAGTCCCTTTCCCCTGTGCCACAGCTCCTAGTAAGCTCTTGGTTCCCTGCAATCCGCAGACCCAGACTCCTCTGCTCACCTCCGATCTAGTGCCCCTAGATTGAGACATCTACACTGCCAGTCCCTGGCTGCGCTGCTCCTCCTTGCCTTCAGAATCCCCCTGCTCCTCTGCCACGGATATGCTTTGCGGCATCCAATTCTGTTAGGCAATTGAGGTGAACTTGCATTCGCTAGAGGACCTCTTAACGTGATTGGCTGAGGTGCTCTTGATTGTTTTTCATTGGCTGTCGGGCCTTGGAAATTTCATTAGGGGTGGGCCATGGGGCAAACTCTGGTACACGGCAAAATCAGAGTTTTTTTACCACACTTCATGCTCCCAGCGGAGTGCGGAGTTGGCAAAACTCTGCAAACTCCACTGGCGGAGTGGAGTTCACCGCCCACCCTTAGTATAGGCCATACCCAGGAACTTTGTTTGTTATAGACACAACAATATTAATAGCAACAAAATAGCCAACATTTATCAACGAGAATCTCCCTGTTTTCAGGACAAATAATGGCTATCTCTATTTAAACAGTCAGTCATGATTTGAATGACCATACTTTAAACGTCTTTCACTTCACATTGGACTACTAGTAGGAACCAGTTATCACTCCCCCCCCAACTAATGACTCCTTAAGAATCTGTATCTAAAAGATGAACGTCACTCCATGGGAGTATGAAGAAGTGTGGACTTGAGTAACAATTGTACAACCTAAGGTTGTCTCAGTGGGGTACGAGGGATTTACATAAACCCATCAGTTAGACAACAGAGTTATTCAGTCAGGTAGGGGAATCTCACAGGCTGGGCTTTCGGCTGACAGATTATTGACTAAAACCAAGCACTACTCTTGCAATTGGAGCACATTTTATGTGGAAGGAAGACTGAAATGCATTTAGGTAAACTCATGTACATTTATTGGGCTATAAGTGTCCTACATAGGTACATACGTAGAGAACTTCACGAGGGGCTAGTTCAGGCTTCTACAACAAGTAGTTCATGAGTTACTGATAGCTGTCCAGCTACCTGTCAGTAGCTCTCGTGTGTCCAGCCAAGTCTTCTAGTCTAGAAGCTTTTGTCGGACCGAATTAATATGTTTAACAGAGTTGAAAAGCAGGTATTCAAGCAAACATGTGTGTATTTTAAGAACGCATAAGGTGGTGCTTGGGGCCAGGGGAATTGTAGCTATACCTGTTATGCATTACCCATGTAGAGGTATCCAAAACTGCAAATTTTTTTTTTTCATTATTGCTGGTAACCCTGCCTGATGTCCTGACATGATTACTCCTAGTATCCTTGCATATGGTGTCTTCCAATGTAATCTGGACTGATGGGATCACTACCACAACACTAATAATATTAATTGCTCAGTTGATTTTCATTGAACATAAGTAGTTCTTAGTACAAAAAAGGCCAGAGAACCCTGAGCTAGATGTTAGTAGCTAGATACTCTGGTTGTGTCTGAGCCCCAACCGACTGATAAGTGGAATGCTGACAATTTTTTTTTTTATACTGGAACACAGAAAATATTGATGCAGCCCATGCAAATATAAACCAGACAAGACACAACACCTCTTTGCTTTACACAATAGAAAAGCATGCTTCAAACTACTGGGTAGGTATGGAACAGTACTGCACTGTCCTGCAGAAGTCAAAGACCACACATACAAAAAGAGAACACCACAAATGTCACAAATCGAAAACCGCACTTCACCACACAACCATGACTTTAACAGATCAATAATTCCCCAAACCCACCAATTCAAACAAACCCACTTGCATCACAGCCACACATTGGTGGTAGTGGTGCTGGAACGATTTTCGGAGTAGGGGTATGTTGTAAATGAGGAAGGCTCCACAATGAGGTAAGTAAAGCTTGAGCTTTATTGCAGCACAGATGTAGGTAGGTCAGTCCCCAGTCCAACCCGAGCTCCAACTGCCAACAGGGCGAAGGAGCGCTCCAGAACACAGAACTTATGAAGGGTTCTAGAGTGCTGGCCAGGGAAAGAAGCCAAGCACTGTACAACATATCTCCCCTCGTTGCAAGGAAAGCAAATACATAAAAGAAAACATCCTAATGTACATAGTCATTCAAGTATGTGGGAGGGCGACGAGATCGGGAGCTCCTTAAACCAACGTCAGCCAAGGGAGAGGAGAAAGGAGCAGAAACGGAAGCAGAAACAAGTGAAGCAGAAGTACACAAAGAGGTAGAAGCATCACCACCACCCACCTCCCCCCGTTCAGTCGGCAACGGCATGGGCAGGGTAGAGTTACCAGACGACAGTAAGTATCCATTACAACCATCATTATGAGCCGGGAGCAGGCCATCAGAAGAACAGTCTTGGCGTTTCTGGTAGAGGGCCACCCTCCGGTAATTCCAACTTTCACCATTAGTCAGAACAATAAAGTGAGGGAAAACCCTCTTGACTTTGTAGGGCCCCCTAAATTTACTGAGACCTTTGGCAAATCTGCCTGGCTTAACCTTAACCAGGTCACCAACGGAAATGGGCAAGGGAATGCTGTCATGAATTAAAGGGACATTGCCATTAGAACTTTTTAGCCATGCAGGGGTCAATTTGCCTACGGGCGCGCGACCACGCATAAGTTCAAAGGGAGACTTTTCACCACTCTTATGGGGTGTGGAGCGGTAAGCCCAGACTAATTCCTGGACACGCTCTGTAGAGAAACAGCCAGATTCAACAAACATCTGAATTATACCCTTGACAAGGCGATTCACCCTTTCGCATATGCCATTGCCCTGTGGATTGTAAAGACTGGTCTTCTGATGCCTGATACCACACTCATTCACAAAGTTAGTCATCTTCAAAGACGTGAGTTGAGTCCCATTATCTGAAATGAGAACAGAAGGGTACCCCTCATTGATAAAAGTGCTTTTCAAAAACTTAATGGTGGCATCAGTGGTGATTTCCTTTACGAACTGAACACACAGCCACTTGGAGAAGCAATCAATTAAAACAATTGCAAAACGATAATCAATAGGTAGTTCATTCATAGGTCCTATGAAATCAATGCAAACACTATGCCAGGGAGTATTTTCAAAAGCAATTTTTTGCGAGGACTGAGAGCCCAATACCTTGAGGCGTTTCTCCCCCTCCTTGCAGAAACTACACTTTGTAACACAATCCACTGCATCGTTGTCGATAGAGGGCCACCAAAAGTTCAGTTTGACACGGCGTTGGGTCAAACTTTGACCCAAGTGCCCTTCATGAGCCAAGTCTAAGATCCTTTTCCTTAGTGAAAAGGGAGGGACAAAACGGTCACCTCGCATCAAAACATCTTTACCCTCCAAAGAGAATTCATCCAAGATTTTTAGGAAGGGTCTGATTGAAGGACTAACAGTACTTTCCCTCCTAGTACCATTGGACACAAGCCTGATGACAGCCTTCAAGGTTAAATCCTCAGCCATGCCTTTGGACCATTCATCACGAGAAAATGAACCACCGCTCACTGACAAAACATCCTCCATCACTGCAACCGCAAGATCATCTGACGGGAGTACCGAGTCAGAATCAGTGGAAGGAATGGGAAGTCTGGACAAACAATCTGCTTGGACATTCCTCCACCCATGAACAAATTCGATCTCACACTGATAATCCTGCAAACGGGAAGCCAGTCTCGCCAATCTCGGGGAACCCTTGCCAGCCCCACCAGGAGCTAACACATTTAGCAAGGGCTTATGGTCTGTACGTAGAACAAACTTGTAACCCCATAGATATGTTCGAAAGTAGCTTGTTCCCCAGACCGCGGCAAGAGCTTCACGCTCAATTACCGAGTAGTTAGACTCAGAGGAGGACAGGGGTCTAGACGCGAAAGCAATGGTTTTTTCAGCACTACCATGCCTTTGTAAGAGGACTGCACCAAGACCAATGGCACTGGCATCAACCATGAGAATGGAGGATCGAGCAGTGTCAAAAGGAGTGAGCACATTGGCCGATTTGAGTTCTCCTTTGATGAATCTAAAACAGGACTCATGTTCAGAGGTCCAATTAAATTTTACACCTTTTTTGAGTAAGGATCTCAGGGAAGCAGTCTTGGATGAGAAGTCTCTTACGAATTTCGAGTAAAACTCGATCAAACCCATAAAAGAGCGAAGCTGATCCTTGTCAACTGGGGAGGGTGCCAACTCAATGGCTTCTAGTAAATTTTTCTTAGGTTTAATACCTTCTTCAGATAAGCAAAATCCTAGGTACTCAATTTCTCTTAAGAGAAAAGCACATTTTTCCTTTCTTAGAGTCAAACCAGCCTCATCCACTCTGATTAACACATCCTGTAAAATTTTGTTGTGCTCTTGTAGGGAATTACCATAAATCAAGATATCGTCTTGAAAATATAGTACCTTATCAAGACCTTTGAAGACTTCAGAAACGAGTCTCTGGAACACACTAGCAGCTGAAACTAGCCCAAAGGGTAGCCTGGTGAATTGAAATGTGCCCTCACTGGTGATGAACGCAGTTAAATGTTTGGAGCTTTCGTCCAAACAAATTTGATGATAGGCATGTTTGAGGTCTAACTTACTGAAGAACTTTGCCCCTTTGAGAGTTGATACTAATTCTCCTATGTTGGGTAGAGGGAACACATCTGCTACTACACACTTGTTAAGGGAACGAAGATCCACACAGAACCTGATCTTGTTGTCCGGTTTCTGCGAGATCACAACGGGCGAAACCCAAGGAGACGCCTCGACGGGTTCGATGATTCCCCCTTGAAGCATCTCTTCAATAGTAGCTTTGACCTCATCTCGTAGGGCAAAGGGCACTCTCCTTACTTTGTGCTGTACGGGTGAGCTGCCGTCCTTGAGGACTATACGATGCGAATACCCAATGAGTTCACCCAACTCATCTCTAAAAACATTTTTATATTTAGTTAAAATGACCTCTATGGATGGGGTTTCAACAATAGCGATGGGATTATCGGATCTAGGATCAACCACTATGTGCAGATCATATTGTTGGTGACGGCCTAAGATTGCCGGACCATCAGCAGATATGTAAATCTTACCACATGCCAATCTTCCTTTGAAACTAATTTCAGCTTCGAAAAAACCCAGTATATCGATTTTCTCCCCCTGGTATCCAGAAGGGAAAATGTCACACTTTTTCAACACTCTTTCGCCCCACACACTTTTCATCAGGGAATTGGGAATTATAGTCCATTTTGAACCTGTATCTACCATGAGTGTAATCACTTTTCCATCAATACCAAATTCATCTTTATATGGATTACTTCTCTGGTTATCACACGCACACACTGTGTCAGTCAGGACTAGGGTTTTGTTGACATCACGTCTCAATTCATCACTTTCGTTCACAACTGTAACTCTTGAATTGTTCTTGTTCCTACACATTTTTGCGAAATGTCCAGTCTTACCACACTTTAGACATTCCTTGTTATTTGCAAAGCAAAATTTACCATCAGAGGGATGGGAAAAACTACCACACCTAGAACAAATCTTTTGATTATTCTTGGTAAAGTAAGATTGTTGTGTGTTCTTTTTCTGAAGGACATAACCCTTCTTTCTAACAATTGCGATGGCAGTAGCTTCGTCGTCACTATTTTCGCTATGTATACTCTTATGAGAAATTTCTGCTACTTTGGTCTCCAAACTACCTTTCTGCAGTTCCTTCATACACTTTTCGCTTTCTTCTACAATCTTAGCAAGCTCTATGGCATCTTTTAAACTTGGATTCTTTGCCGCCCATAAACGTTCTTGTACTTTTCTATTATTGGCTTGAACGACTAGCTGGTCTCTGATTAGTTCGTCAGCCATCTGGCCAAAGTTACATTTGATAGATAACTCTCGCAATCTCGCTACGAATTCATCAATGCTCTCCTCAGGCAATTGTTTATTTTTATAAAATTTAAATCTTTGGAGAATAAGGTTTTCCTCCTTGCCAAAACGGGTCTCCAATCTTGCTATTGCTTCCTTAAATTCGTCAAAGTCAGCTTGTGACCCTACAGGTAGTACTTGAGGCAAATACCTAAATAAACGTTGCCCTTCTTTACCCAATGTGGTCATGAGTAATGCTTTTTTCCGTTTGGGTGAATAATCTTCGCCGTCTAGAGCTTCAATGTAATTATAAAACATTACTATCCAGTCTTCCCAAGCTATCTGAGGTATGCCAGGCTCTGATAAGAATTGAGGAGGTAGGGCGACATTGATAGCTTGGGCCATGTTCACTGACTACACAAATAGTAAACACGTAAACACTCTAAATTTAACCAGAAAAATTTTTTTTTTTTTTTTTTTTTTTTTTTTTTTTTTTTATAGTATAGGTTTACGTTTATGATGAAGGAGAACTGGGTTGAAGAGCCAATATCAGCAATAAGTAGATGCTTAGCGCTCAAACAGGAGCGTATCTGTGGAGAACCAAAATATCTAAATCAAGGCAAAATGTCCGAAAACGTCGTGTGTAAGACGTTTGCAATGGTTACTATAGCGAGGGTATATGCGCTAAAATTTTCCGCTTCTGAACGAGATCTATCTTCAAAGACGCAGGTTCGCTGTAGCGATGCGTTCCAGTGATGCTTTAGCTTGCGTTTCAATGACGCAGCTTCCGGTTGTCAAGCAGTAACTTCCGTTGTCTGCGTTATGCCGTTAGAGCTTGCGCAGACACTGTTAGGATTTGCGCTTCAATGACGCTGCCGCTGCTGGCGCGTGTTGCGTTGCTAACGCTCGTTGCTAAGCGTTAGTCTTCTGGTGACGCTTGTATGGTGTAGTGTTGCTGACGCGTGTTGCTAAGCGACTCACCGTGATAATAGTCAGTTGCGGTGACGTGGCTTAGTGAACCAGAAGTCCTCCGAAGGCAAGATTCCTGAATAAATCAAGTTTTTTTTTTTCCAAGCAGTCGTCTGCGTCCTCGTTCCTCGCTGTGCACACGGGGTTCTTGAGGGGATTCTGAGTCTACCGCTCTGTAGGAGTTTCTTGTAGCTGCAGCAATACGTGGAGAAGAAGGGGTTGGACACTCCACAAGTCCAAGTCGCCAAGTGTTGTAAATGAGGAAGGCTCCACAATGAGGTAAGTAAAGCTTGAGCTTTATTGCAGCACAGATGTAGGTAGGTCAGTCCCCAGTCCAACCCGAGCTCCAACTGCCAACAGGGCGAAGGAGCGCTCCAGAACACAGAACTTATGAAGGGTTCTAGAGTGCTGGCCAGGGAAAGAAGCCAAGCACTGTACAACAGGGTACTGTCATCAGTGTTACAGTACCCAAGTCATAGGGATTGTGAAAAATCCAAACATCTTAAATAGAGCAAGTGCAGATAATGTGCCACACCAATTCCACAGGAGAGTGGGAAGGGTATGGTTTGTGTAGCGTCTTCCCCAGCCTGGGTGCTCACCAATGACTATGCTACACACAGAGCTTAGTATAACACATCTTTTTTCTTCTGCGGGGAACTGCAAACTTAACATACTAAACCTGCATTCAATTCACTATGCCCTAATGCTTACATCACAGCTCTACATATTCCATGAGGAGTCACAAAGGTTCTGTCATTACAAACCCACACAACACTACATCTCCCCTTTGTTAAATAATACAATATATATATATATACATTTAGAGCTGTTCAATAAGCCTTCGTGGCAAGTGAATCACGCGACC
The DNA here is from genome assembly GCF_964261635.1 of Lissotriton helveticus. Lineage (NCBI taxonomy): Eukaryota > Metazoa > Chordata > Amphibia > Caudata > Salamandridae > Lissotriton > Lissotriton helveticus. Next base: position 905,968,557 of record NC_136065.1, on the reverse strand, counting down.
TAACTGTATCTTCGGAAACTGGCGATAGGCAGTAGAAATTTCTGTGAATGGTGTTGGTGATGGAGAAAAGCAGCAGTCATGGGTTCTTCACTTAACCTTACAGAACCAGTCTCTATAATGACATCAGTGGCTGACGAGCGATGAGCCACACGAAGGAAATGCGAGGAATCTCACAAAATGGACTTCCCAGGACACTGGGCAGTTACCAAGTGTCCTTTGCTGGTCATAACATGAAATGGTTGAGCATTGAAAGGAGCATCAGACTTTCAATTTCTAACCTGACAAACAAGAACTCGATCTCCACTACTGAAGGTGACATCTTTTGCATATCGAAGCTTGTCTGCATAGGCTTTCATTTTCGTCTTATGTTCCAAGTCTTTCATGGGTGTTTCTTCCTCTGTATTTGCCCTTCTGTTGGTCCATTGAAGTAACTTGGTCGTCATGGCTCTCTTGATCATCAAAGTTGCAGGGCTTTCACCTGTGGTCGAGTGAGGGGTAGAGCGATAAGCTCGAAGAGTGGAATTTAAGATGACTTTAAAGTCAAGCTTGTCTAGGAGAGCCTGCTGGGCATTTTTTTTAGAGTACTCATGAAACGTGTGACAAAGCCAAAAGCCTCTGGCCAAAGATGGGGTCTCTTCTGATGCTTTACATTAAGATGATTGAGAAAGTCTTTGACATCGGCCCACCTTTCAACAGTCGATAATTCAGACATTAAAATCGTAGGAACAACTCATTTTGTAAAGATTCTGTTTAATCTCTCAATGATACATCCGTAAGTGATAGACGAGAGATCTTCGATCAATGGAAAACGAGAAAAATCATCAGCGATCACCATCAGCTGATGTCCGTTGTCAAGAGGACCGAAGAAGTCCACTGCTGTTCTTTCCCATGCTTGCATTGGCAACGCTGACATATTTAATGGGTGTTGAGTGGCTTCGATGACAGGCAGTTGCATAGATGACAGGCCTTTAATTCTCTTTCAACTCTCCCGTCGAGATGTGGAAACCAGACCCGGTCTTGGAGAGCTCATTTGGTGACAACAATTATATGATGTCATTCATGAGCCACTTCAATTATCTAATGTCGCAGACTTTACAGAATGACAATTGTCGACCCTCTTAGAATAATACCTTCCTGAGTAAGGGACAGTTCATCTTTGACATTCTCAAATGTTTGCTATTCACTGTCACTGATAAGAGGTCAAGGGTGCTGGTACCAAGACTGGAGTTTAATAATGTCTTTCAGTTTCAGCACTTCACTATCTTGATTTGTGGCAGTGAAAATTTGTTCTTGCGAAATGGCAGCTGAAGTGCTTGATGTTACTATGAAATTTATGTAAGCTTCACCCCTCTTAGAATGGGTGCCAGGGCATTGTAGTGGCACTCATGAGAAGCAGTCTGCAGGGATCTGATCCTTCCCCGGATGATGCATGATGGTGTACTTGTAATCCTGCAATCGCAGACCCCAACAAACAATGAGAGGAGGCCTTTTTGCTTTTGGATTACCAAATATATGCAGTAATGATTGATGATTGGTCACAAGCGTGAAGGGCTTCTCATACAAGAATACGTGAAACTTTTCACAAGCCCACATCACTGCAAAGCTTTCTTTCTTGGGTTGTAAATAGGCGCGCTCAGTTTGGGACAAACTTCAGCTTGCATACGCCACAATATGTCTTCGAGCATTTGGGTGTCAACTGTGCTGTGCAAGGATGGATCCCAATCCAACAGGGTTAGCGTCAACAACAACCTCAGTATGAAGCTTTGGTTCAAAATATGCCACTTCATAAGTGTTCTCAATAGCTTGCTTGATTTTCCGAAGCTTTGCTCGCATTCATATGACCAAAGGAAAAAAAAAATGTTTGTCAAGTATCTCAATGGCGCACTGACAGTGCCAAAGTTGTGTATGTATCTAGAGCAATAGCTGGCCATGCCTAAAAATGAATGTAACATGGAAACATCTTGTGGAGGGCTGGCAGTTGACAGCACTTGAACTTTAGCTGGATCAGGTGGCATGTCCCCATCAGACAAGATATGCTCAAAGCATTTTAACTTTGGATTATGGAACTCACATTTCTCAGCATTCAAAGTTAAACTGGCATCAGTGCGCAACTGACACACTTGCATTAGAACTTTGTCATGCTCCTATGTAGCTCCGAACACCAATATGTCAATACTGTAATTGAAAGCATTCATGACAGGTTGCATGATACATCGAATGATATCTTGGAATAGCTCTGCAGCTGACGACACATCAAAACTTAGTCTATTGAAATGGAACAGACCCACATGTGTAGAAAAGTTAGTAACGTACATGCAATTATCCTTAAGTTCCAACTGATGATATTCTTTATTCAGATTCAGGTGAGAGAATACCTTTGCACCATTCATTTGTCTTATCATGTTAGCAATCTGCGGACCTTGATGTCATTCTCTTTCACTGGCCTTGTTCACTTGACGCATATCCATGCAGATGCATACAACTACTTCACTGTCCTTTTTGGGGACTACCACTATGGGAGAAACACATGGAGTTGGACCAGTAGAACGCTCAATGATATTGAGCTTGAGTGAAGATTCAAGTTCCTTTTCAACAGCTTGCTGTAAGCGAAAGGCAATTTATCTGTGTTTTTGAGCAATAGGATGGATATCTTCATTAATGTGTAATTGGACTTTCATAGTCTTGAGTTTTCACAACCCATGAAACAACAAAGGGAATTCATGTTATAGTTCGCAGATATCAGTCCTTTTTCACTGGCTGTTCTGAAGCTGATTAAAAAGGCACCTGACGCCCTACCTTAAAGTACACAAATGGGTGCCTGTACTTTTGTTTTTTTATGCCTCATCGTTGCCATTAATGAACTTTGACTTTTGGATGGCATTGTTGCAGCCCACGTATACACTTTAGTTTCCAATGCTGCAAGTCGGGGCACTGGAGATAGCTCGTTATATTTCTCTTCGGGCATAATATTTATTGATGCAACACTATCGATAATGACAGGTATTGAACAACCATTGACATTTAGTGTGATCTTCGAACAATGTTTAAATGACTTTGGCTCTTGGGCCAGTCCAACAGCACATGCTTCTCGGGGGTAAACATCGACATGGCACATCCATGGTCTTCACTTTGACTTGATATTGATATGGAAGAACTATTTGAAGAATGGAGGAACTATTTGAAGAATATTTAGATGTCAATCGACTTCGTTTGGTGTCGATTTGCCTCAGCTGATGTAGTCGCATGGCCTTATGGGCGTGCGTTGAACATCGCTTCTGGAACATTCAGGCGGCCATTTCGTCTTTGCGCTGTGAAGCACCTACTTTTTCCTTCACATTGCACACCACCACGAAATGGTACTCCTTTCCTCAGCCTTTACAGATCTGCCCAAAGGCGGAACATTTACCTTCATGTGAAAACAAGCATCCACACCTGAAGCACAACTTATTTTTCTGTGGAGACTTCACTATATGTCTCTTGGGCTTGTCCTTTGGCTTATTTCTCACATTCACTACTGATTTACTCTGGGAAACTCTGGCTTCCGTGTCAGCAGCTTGTTGATCAGCCCACTCTTAGCCCTGGCAGCCAATGAGAACTTACTCCAGACCCAGAGTTTCTCCCAGCATTCGTCAACTGAATGAATCTCAGAAGCAATTATCAATCACTCCTAGGTATATATCTTCTCCATCCTTAAATTCATTGAGCTTACAGTGTTGGATGAGCGTATCTAGTCTCTCAACATATTCATTGAAGGTCTCACCAGCTTTATGTCATTCTTGACTGAAGATGTACCTTTCTTAATCTACATTTGGCATTGTATTGAACTCGAGATTCAAGACAGCTTTTATTTGGCTGTATGTAATTTTGTCCACTCACTGCATTTTCTTTATGGCTTCTTTTACACCTTCACCATTAAGATTCTTAAGGCACTTGATAATCTCCTTGTTATCTGCATCTTCAATCACATAAATGAAATCATCAAATGTCACTATCCAGGCACTACATCTTTCACCAAAATTCAACTTTTTGGTGGTATCAAATGGCAGTGGTAGTTTCAAGAAGGCGGTGGCATTGTAACCATTGGTGGAACTACTGACGTGGAGAGTATAGTTCTCTTTGGTGCTGCTGATGTTGTTTATGCCATCTTTGAGGCCTTGCAATGTGCTGGCCTCTGGATCATCTTTGATAATGACAGGAAACTGACATCTTTTTTGGTTTCCATTGGAGAAGCAACCAGACACGATTCCGATCACCATTCTTAGCATTCTGCGCTGCGGAAACCTTTGGAGTTGTCCTGAGCTCCACTCAGAAATTTTAATAGGGTGCCACTTCAGATATGGATGGTTCTGCAAGCACAACCCTGGGTGCTTTCTCTGGGGCCACTCCCTCCAGCGCTGAGGCATGATGACTCTCTTTACTCAGGACTGGTAAGCAGATCTTGTATCACTTTGCCAATAAGTGTCTCTTTGTGCTGGTTGACACACGGTTGATCTCTGCTGTGCAGCGTTTTCACTCTGTATGAATGTATGGCTTTGAGTTGTGTAGTAGCGCAGTACCTCTTTGTGCGGCCTTCCCAGCAGGTTCTCAGCCACTGATGTGTAGACTTTTCAGTGATGCTTTCATTAACGTCAAATGTTTTTCACGGAACTGGGGCTTCGCTTTGACTCTACATACTCCAAAATGTCAATTCCGCACTCCAGTTTGCTGGACCATGGCAAACTTTCTGGGAGAATACTGTTGATCTGTGGGTTACTCAGCAGTAACTAAGCCCACAGTTGATAACTTAGTACAACACGTCTTTATTCTTCTGTGTGTAACCGCAAACTCAACATTCTAAACCTGAATTCTATTCACTATGCTCTAATGCTTACGTCACAGTTCTACGGAGTCCATAAGGTGCCATAAAAGTTCCATCATTACAAACTCACATGATAAGACAGTATGTAGTTGGTGGTGCATATTTCGGAGCACCCAGGCACAAAAATATTACTAAAGTATGGTATAGTAGTGCTTTGCTATTTACAGACCGCACATTTTTCATTGCAATGGCCACAACTGTTTGCAACAGCATGCAGTTTTACTGAAAAACAACAATGTGTAGAAAAGGTTTTCAGTAAATAAGTATCATTTGCGCATAACATCCTACAGCCAGTGGCGGCTCCCCCGCAATGGCGGAGGAGGAGCGTCACCCCACTGCCTGGCTCAGAGCCAGCAAATGTAAAATAAAACTATGTTCTTGTATCATTTTATTTTACATTTGCTGGCTCTTAGCTAGAAGTGTTCGGAGAGGCAGGTCCGAGGCATGGGGAGGGGAGGAGGAGTGCTAGTGCACTCCACTCCCTAAGTGCTCATGTGTGTTTGGCCGGCTGTCCAAAACACACATGCGCACTTAGTTTTTCTCCTGCCCAGCTGCATTGAGCAGCCGGGCTGGAAAAACCCTACAGACTCCCTGGTCTGAGCAGGGCGTCTTTCCTGCCTGCTCAGACCAATCTGATTGAACAGGGATTCTGTCCCAGGGGCTGCTGGGACCAGGCAGGAAAAAGAGAGGCGGCACAACGAAACACGATGCTGGAGGTGGCCGGCGGCAAAAGGTACATTTATAACAAGCTATATTTTATCCTCCCCATACGCCGCCTACCGTGTGACCCCACCCACTCCACCACCCTTCATTTATGGCGGCCGGCGCTGCCTACAGTCTTTCCTTTCACACTCCCTGTACTGCAGTAAAATTGTCTCACAGTTCACTTAACTAAATCTTCTCACTTTGTAGTGGGAGAATAAAAAGCAAACACCAGTCTTAGTGTTAAATGAAAAACACAGCAATTTGTCATAAGATATACCTTGACATTTGGCCGCTGTCATTGAAAGCACAGAAACGTGACAAGATAAAGACAACATTTAAAGGCATCTCTATAGCTCATTCGCCTTCTGAACTCCAGCATGGTTATTTCTCGAGGTGCTTCAGCACTCTCCCACCCGTGCCCCTACTTTTAGTGCATATGATTGGTGGAAGTTCACTCTAGCACATGCTCTAGAATACAGTGACAAACTACCTCCTAAGAAGCTATCTTCTGCATTGTAGGAACTGCACCACCACTTACGGATTCAGTTGTCTCCTCATCCAAAACATCCTGGTGTCACTGCACCTGCTACACCTTTAGTAGACACGACCCTGAGGGTGGTCTGCTGGGTCTGAGTTCCAGCCTCGAGACAAAGCCACTTTGTGATGTGAAGCCGGTGCTGTCATAAAGTTGAAAAACTAAGGTGATATTTCTTGAAATATAGTCAAAAATAGTATCGCCCTCTGTGAGGAACAACACGTTGTTGAAGGGCTTCTCTCACTAGAACGTCCTTCAAACGGCCATTGTAGAATTGTGCACTGGGAAACATTGAATCTAAAGCCCCACAATAAAGAGGCCTTCGAGGGGAGTATGCTTCTGGTGTGCCAGGACTACACGAGCCACGCGGGACACGGGGCAACAAACCCCTGGTATGCAGGGGCAGAGGTGCATTCTGGGATCGGAGGGCCTGCGCCCATCCATACCTAAATTAGCCCTGACCATTAATAAAATGGGGTAACCCAAACGATCTAGGACCTGGGTAAGTAACGATATTATAAAACAATGGTCTAAAGACTATTATTTTACAGTGTCACAATTAGTCAACAATTTCACATTTCATTGGTAGAGTATAATAATCTACTCTTAATCAATTAATTGAACAATCTCACAGCGCAACAGCAAAATAAGTATTCAGTGGTGATTTATTCATTTTTTTTACCACTCTTAAATGATGTAAATAATTATTACAATACATTCTGGGTCATATTGGTTGCCCCAAGAGGAGCGTGCAAAAATAGAAAGAAGTGATAAGGTTCTGTGATAAGAAAAGAAAGGAACTGGCAAAGAATCGCAAAGATACGTGACATAAAAAACAGTTATATTATTATACACAAGGATCCATAGTCATCCCTATATTAAGACCTGACCTATTTTTTAAGTCAGACTTAAGGTCATTCAGAAACCTATATTGGTAATTGTGGTGCACAAGGGAGTAACAATATATAGGTCCAGGTAAAGATTAAATGGGCGTCGACGTTTCGACTCGACTTCGGGCCTCACAGTGAGTTAAGCCTGGGCCTTGCGCGTCTTCATCAGGACTGTAACGGGCAACCATTTACCGTTGGGTGACCCTAAGAGACAAAGACATTGTCTAAGACAGCTGTTGCCAAAATAAAACAGTTTAAGTCGAGTGAAAGAACAAGGGTCGGTTGCTTACCCTAACGGTGAGGAAGATTCTGATATGTTTTTTTCTTTTTTATATATTTTCTTGATCAATGAATGAGGGTCCTCCTAGAATACAATATAGTTTCATGAGGACCTAAAATACCAAACCAAACCTATATGGTTGCCCGTTACAGTCCTGATGAAGACTCGCAAGGCCCAGGCTTAACTCACCGTGAGGCCCGAAGTCGAGTCGAAACGTCGACACCCATTTAATCTTTACCTGGACCTATATATTGTTACTCCCTTGTGCACCACAATTACCAATATAGGTTTCTGAATGACTTTAAGTCTGACTTAAAAAAAAGGCCAGGTCTTAATATAGGGATGACTATGGATCCTTGTGTATAATAATATAACTGTTTTTTATGTCACGTATCTTTGCAATTCTTTGCCAATTCCTTTCTTTTCTTATCACAGAACCTTATCATTTCTTTCTATTTTTGCACGGTCCTCTTGGGGCAACCAATATGACCCAGAATGTATTGTAATAATTATTTACATCATTTAGAGTGGTAGAAAAATGAATAAATCACCACTGAATACTTATTTTGCTGTTGCGCTGTGAGATTGTTCAATTAATTGATTAAGAGTAGATTATTATACTCTACCAATAAATTAGCCCTGAGGGAGCTGCACACACTTATATCACCACATGCGTGAATTGCTGCTGCGGAGAAATAATGCTCATGTGTCTGTGTAATGCTCTATAGAACTGCATCAGACTCTGAAGTGTTAAATATCTGATGTCATTCCCACCTGTACCGTGTTGAGAAATGTATCTGACGTTTTTCTGTGAAAGACACTCCTTTATAATAGAAAATGGGAGGTGGGGAAAGACTCAGGAAGAGGGTCGGACTAAGGCTTGACACGTGGCATTAAGGGTAACATTTCCCAAGGCTGCTTCAGCTCACAGTCCAGCCGTGTCGGTGCCCACACATTGTCAGGGAAAAGACAACAAAATTGCAATTGTTTGGCCGCGAAGTGTGCAGGCCCGGGGTCTGATCCAGTGAGTGGCAATGCGCCAGAGGTCACATTTAAAAAGAAACCAGGGGAAATGATTAAGGAAGGGTGTGCTTTGTCGTTTCTGTGACATCGGCCTCTTGCCTCATCTAGAATGTATGTGCCACGTGCGTGTGGGCTAAAAGTTTCGAACATTACCACAGGGGTGGACCAGTCCATCCTTGGAAACAATAATGTGGGGGCGGCTGCCCATGAATGGCATGACTGCGTCATCGTAGGCAACAGCCACACTAGAAATGCTGGTTTAAAAGCACGTGAGTGGTGCGGGCACGCGCCACAGCGAGACATCTATTTTGCATTATCGCGCACGCATCTGTGCACCATAATTCAAAACAGCTGTGGCCCATGTGGGTAACTGCAAGCAATACGCTGTGGGCGGAGCAAAGGCGGGACATGCACCCGCCTTTGCCCAATTGCATGCTGTCTTTCTCAGAAAGACGCACGCAAAGGCGAATAGCCTCTGAACGAAAACAAACCACACGCACGAGCGTGTGCTGAGCTTTCCAAAGCCCTTTACTGTTTACATAAAGTCTCCCCAGAGCAGCGCATGCACGTTGCTACAGGCTCGACCTAAAAACTGCATGAAAATATCCACCAACAGACAGTGCTAACAGCATAACGTCCAGTGCTGTTAGGACTTAAGCAAACCATATGCACAGTATTGGATAGGACTGGAATGGAACCTCAGAAGAACGAGTATAAGGAACTGAGAACTGACAAACACTGGACCGCATAATGGAGCTTTACCTTCACAGACTCACTTCCTGGTTATTGGCCTCCCTTGGCCGAGATTAGGTTGGCTAAAACACTAGGGAGCAGCTGGGAGGCAACATGTCATTTGGTTGCTCTGGCTCTTCAATGAGCTTGCACCTGATTACCGCGTTCCTCCATATTTTATGGTTTTTAGCTTTTCAGATAACTTGTGTTTAGGGCTTTCCCCTTTTGTCCCTTCTCTGTTTGCTGTGTTTCTTTACAAAGGTATCTTTGGATATTTATTTACCTTTTGTATCCAGGGTTATCCGACTAGTATCCAGGTTGGTGCCTCCACCCGGAACTTGGCTGGCATCCTGAACACCCAAAACACTACCAACCTAAACCAGGTTCGACCAATGAGTTGCATGCTTTCACTAATCAGCAATAACAGTTAAATGCTCACTTCAGTGACTAACACAACACCTAAATCGCTCACACATTCATTGGTAGCACAAGCACTAAATATTAGCATTCTACTCCAACACTATAAACAATCTATGGGTATGTCACTTCTCGCCAGCTGCCGACAAATGCATTTGAATACACCCGACGAGCGCATTAACCTGTGCAAATAGCTCAGAATTCACAAACCTGGCACCTAATCACAAGGTAAAGAATACACAACTTCCCAACGTCCACACTACTTGTACATCACGTAGGCAGGCATTGAGAAGAACAGCATCTTCGCATTATCTATTAAATCTCTGCTGGTATGGCTAGGGTAGGGTTTGGAACCAGCTGAATTTATTTTTCTCACGGCTTTGTTCACAATGACAAATATCATTCCTTGATCACTCATTCATTCACCCATGGTACACATACAATCACTTACTCCTATCAGCACTTAATGGAAAGGAACGGCAAAAGACTAGTAAAAACAAGATGTGGCAAACAGGCTTAAACCCCATTTGTTCCATTGAGTTTTCACTGCTCCCATTGTTTATAGCTACAGGGCAGCCAATCAAAATGGAGGAGAGGAGGGGAATATAACTGGCCTATGTAAAAATTGTCAACTGGGGTTAAACTCCTGCCTGAGAGGGTCTCCGAAGTCCTGTGCGCTGAAGTCCCCTTTGACATCTCCAGCAGGATTCTAAATCAACCAACTGATCTCATACTCACAGCTTGCACTTAGAGGACTTGTACACTGATGCCACCCTCTTTTAGAATTGCCCCATATCCCATAGCCCCCAAATCACATCCAGAAACGGCCTAGTTCTTTAGCACTTAATACCAAAAATCTAGCCCGGGTCTAAGCGCTCTTAGCTTGTGTTGACAAGAGAACCGATACACGGTGTTCTACATGTAGACCACTGGTTTGGGAACCACTCACCCGATCTGTTGGGCGATACATCTCATTAATCAGGAAAAATTCAGCTTTGTAACCAAAAGCCTAGTGGGCTAATGTGTTGAGTCATGAGTTACAGCAAAATGAGATTTAGCACACTAAAAACACCCCAAAATAACCTAGAGCGGAGAGGAAACCGGTAACTTAACAGCTATATTCAGCAATTCTACTTTGCTCTTTTCATCGCAATGCCGCCTCCCTAGTCCAGTTCCATTTTCATCCACTGGGGAAGGCATGATGTAATACCTGGGCAAGAGAGACCTAGCATTGCTTTTTGAACCTACAGAAGTAAACAGTATCTAAACACTGAAACGCAGCCCAAATACAAGCACTCCCAGATTTTGTAGATGTGAGAACAGAATCGCAATCTTCACTACCTCAAGCTGACCAAGCCGGGAACCTTGAGCGGGATCAGGCCCCATAGATTAAAGAATGCGTCTCTGGTAGATTCAGTTTTCCAACTGTTCAGCTCCATCCTTAGAAGCTAGTACTTTAAAGTGGTTCTAAAGTGACATGATGCCACTCTACAGAACAACAAAAACAAACAAATAAATAAATACCCTCCGATACTGCATAAAGAAGGAGCACATACTTTTATTCACAGCCAGGGTATTTACAATAAGATCACTGCTCAACAGAACACACAGTATTTCAGAGAGGCTGAATAGTGACCTAGATATGGTACCAAAATAAGGAAATAAGGGTATAAATACTACTCTAACATGGTCCTGGTCATAACGGCGCCTACTGCACAGAGCTGCGATGAAGCCCTAGAATTGTAGCACAGACAAATCCTTCAAAGTACTACAAACTGCTTAAATCTTAACACTCCTAGTGTAGGCAGAACACCCCTGACTATATAAGACAAAAATGGCTTTATTTTAACTTTCTCCTGCTTACATTTTCCTCCACTTCAGTGTAAGTCAATAGGGAAATTAAATTCCCCATATTTGTTTTTCCAAATTTCCGTCCTATCTGTTCGCAAACTTTGCCAGGTATGAAAGTGGAATTAAAGATACAGACATCCCCAGTACACACTGCTCAGAGCTGGATGAGAGGCAGCAGAGGGAGCCTAAGTCCACCTTGGCACAGACACCTTATAAACCTTCAAGGATCCGCGGATCATCGCAAATTCACTTCTCGCAGACCAGTTGGTGTTGTCTTTGATTTGCTTCCAGAAATCTATCCACAGACTCAAGATGTCAGGGAATCAGGAAACACCTACATTAAAATTGCTGCCCTAATCTCAGCATAAAAATAAAAGTTCAACATCTAGTGTTACAGGATTTATTAGCTGTGGTTGAACTTCCCATTATGGAGCCTGGTTTGGCATCTTCCATTAATGTAATCCTTATTTTTCATTTGCCTTTATAATTGATGTGGGTATTATTTTAACCTTCAGTTTTCACTTGGGAGGTCTGTAGAAGTCAAACCGTTATCTACAGATGTCAGTGGAACACTGTAAGGGACTTAAAACCCATATTCCAATCGCAAACCAGGCTCCAGAGAAAGCCAAGCAAGGGTGTATTTTTGCATTATGTAGAAACTAAGTCTGCTGTAAAACATAGAATTCTTCAATGTAGATATAGAATCAACATGTTCCCTGTGTTAATAATCCCACATTAAAAAAAATTGCCTATTCACATTTACACTCTTGCATTCTTGGTGGCTACTCCTGTGCAGAATATTGTGATGAAGTAATTGGGTGATGAAGGACTCAGTGGTAGTGCACGAGTCCTACCAGGTTGCGCCGGCATGGCTCACTTGTGGTGGGGGGTGGGCCCGGGTTGGTTGCGGGGGAGAGAGGGTTCGAGTGCGGGGTCATAATAAACAATAAATAAAAACGTACATTTAGGCCGGGTTCCGCATCTTCTGTGCTCCTGCTTACCTGTGTCTGATAGGAACAGGAAGCAGGCAGCCAGGCTCCCTCCCCTAAGCCAATCACAACGCTGTAATGCAGCATCGTGATTAGTCTGAGCTCCGTGACATGACGCTCAGCCAGGGGCTGGAGGGGTGGATATGTTCTCTAAGCCGGCTGCAATGCAGCCAGCATGGAGAAGGGAAAAGTGCACATGACTGGTTAGGGTGGTCTGAGAGGGCCGACCAAACAGTCATTGCGCACTCAGGAGTGGGTAAACCACTCCTCTCCTGCCCTGCTCGGAGAGCAGAGCATCCCCACCAACCTGTCCGCCCGCAGAAGAAACATAAAGAAACATAAAAGTTATTACCATTTTATGTTTTTGCTTCTCAAATTGTGAGAATGCAGTGGGGCTACGCTCCTCTGCCATAGCGGAGGAGCCGCCCCTGGTCCTACCTAATACCACACGTTATCATTGCAACCTATGCAACCCCATGCGATTCGGGTATCTGTTCAGGGAGACAGGTTAACAATTGGTTCAATAACTGTGTGGTGGAAAATCTAATTTGTGCGTGTTTATGTAAGGTGTGTGCAACAACATTAATAAGGCAAATTCATCGAGACTATATAAAAATGAAAAACATTATTTTGGTTGCTGTGCATTTTTTTTCGTAACAGTCGGTTATCTCCATGGATTATTTGGGAATTGTGACTTTTTTCATAGTTGTTGGATAACTCTTTAGTACCTGCTACTTCTTCATTATCTATTACTGTGTCATTCTCTTTTTTCCTAAGTTCTTTGTTGTGGTTGTTGAGGGGGCAATGTTTCCCTGAATTTGCATTCCCTCTGAAATTATCCTCCAGACTGTTCTACATGAAAAACAGTTTTTTTTGTTGCAGTTTTATATAGCATGGACTTGACCAGAAGGTATTGGAGCACTTTATACGAGCACCAGTTTCATTACACATTATTTTATTCAGGCAGGGGGAGACTAAGAGATTTGCCCAGAGTCACAGTCCGTGGAGGACGCTGCGATTCGAACCTGGTTCCCCAATTCTAAAGTCGGCAGCTCTAGCCATAACGCCCTAACCTCTCCTTGTCCCTTAAGTAGGTGTAGTAGTCCCAGGCGCACAACGCCCATAGGCCTCAAAGGACTTTAGCACCCCCTCGCCCATTGTGTGTGTCAGCCTGGGCTGAGACAACTTCCCCACACACACAGACAGTTCTTGAGCTGCTGTGGACTGGCTGGTCTGGAGTCTTATCACAGCCGCACCTGAGTATTTCACAGGTCTTTAAAAGACCATTTATGTGAGAATTAATCTTTGTTGTTTTTTCACCCCTTCCTGGAGCCCCTGCCTCTCCAATCTGCCTATTCTTAAAGCTGCAAATTACTTTTGCTGCCAGTGTGAGAATGCATTTCCTGAAAATTAACCTTAAGCTTTGTTCTTGTGCAGTTTTATACAGCTCAAACTCCACCCGAAGGTATTGAGGCACTGTGCATGAGCACCAGTAACATTATACAAGGACACATTGCTGGAGCCCCCCCCGAAATTTGGCTCTACATTGCTGGAGGTATTAGCCCACCACAAAATTTGGCTGTAGTTGCGCCTCCTGAGTAGTCCCCACACCAGGGGTCCAGTTCGTAATCCTGGCTGTCTGGTTTGGACTCCTTTATGTGAAGCTCTCCCTTTACAGATAAAATCCCTCTGCATTGTGAGCTCTGAGAAGGATTTATGTTGTCTCTTGGCCAGTAGTGATGGTATGCGGGTTCCCATTTTAATACATTTCAGTCTCAAGTCTCAATTCACTGTCTGGGGCCCGAGCAATAGCAAACGGGCAGTTCATAGTGTATTGAATTCAAAATTAATCCGTACTTCGCCTGATTTCCAATGAAATTGACAATTTTGAAATTGCATTCTAATTTTAGAATTGGGGCTGTTTCAATGTAGCATTTTTTTCACCTAAGCACCCTGCTTTCAAGTCATTCTGCAACAGCAGCAGGATGGAGTTCGTGGGGAAACGGGGCTGTAGCAATTTACCACACTGGGCAGCAATCAGAATTTGGGGTCTATATCCCTATCCACCCCAAGCTCTAGGCCTTCGTTACAAGCCGCAGTTTTAATGATCCCGTCACCAAAAGATCTTGAATGGATGAATGAATGATTTATTGAACGCGAACTTTGACCCGGAGGCGCCTTGGCGCTACACAGCAGGACAAAGGGTGAGAGTATTCTGTTCCTAGTTTTGAGCGAAAAGCCAGGTTTCAAGGATTTCCTGAAAGCTTGCAGAAAAGGGGAGGTTTCACAAAGGAATTGCATTTAAAGGTGCTGCAGACCTCAGCGCACCCGGTAATTACCAGACCCATAAAGTCTGTGCACCTAGATAAATTCCAGGCAGATGCACAGCTGAAATCTATGTGGGGGGGGGGGTATGGTATATCACTAGGACTTGTAGATTTCAGTTTGGAAGGCACCTAAGTCCTCATGTTAGCAACTATTTTGTGGGGCAAAACTCAGAACTGGTGCAGTTCAACAATGTAAAGTTTAGCAGGTGCTGTAAATATTGCCACACCCCCTGGACACTTGTAATGAAGGTTTAATACTTGATCGCTATGTCATGGAGAAGTGAGTTTACCTGGGATCTCTAACTCAAGGTGAGAGATACTCTCAAGCGAAACTTGAGCAGTTCAAAAACAAACCCAGTCCCAGTCTGGCCAGATGCAGAAGGAACTACAAAGCTGCCAGACATAATACCGACAAATTCATAAAGCACAGGTCTGCACTCCGTCCATAACATGTGCTGTCTCTCTCTATTGCTATTGGCCCCCTTTGCTAAATAAACATGTCCCCGGCCTTTAAACGGTGTGATCTGATCGGCTTTGGGGGGCAATAGTGTTGTGTGGGCATATGTTCCAATTTAGTATTTTTTACGGAAAAATTGGATTTTACAATCGCACGGCATCAATGCGCAAGCAAGTCCCGGGACTACCCTCAACCTCAAGTAAACTACACCAGACCTGAAAAATTATACCTTACCCCTGTAGGGAAGCAGGACGATGAAACACAAACCGGCGCCATGTCGGTGCTGACGGAAGCGTGAAAATTGAAAAAGACACATGCGTTTTTTTTTTCCCAGCAACCAAAACGCACAAGAGTGGCTGGAAGTCTGTATTTATCAACGTCCTCAATCGCACCTCCATTACAGGCCTGACAGTGTAATGCATTTCACTCAATCTATCATTTAACTAAAAGTCACAGGTGACCTCAGAATAACACATAATCCGCAGCCAACTAGTCACAACAGCACTCTTCAAATTCCCCTGGAAAGGCAAATTAAGCCAGCTACGTGTGGCTCGGGGCAAGCTAAGCCGTAAATCTCTCTTTCTGATCTCTCCGCAGAGATGAAAGTGCGGGCGGCTCTGGATTACAGAGAACAATTATGTGTTCTGGAAAGTCAAGGAATCAGCTTTCACGCAGGACGAAATGACGATCACTCAGCCAAGTGCAATGACGTGCGCCACAGCGCCCGCCAATGGGAGGGAGAGCCCAGGCCAGGCTATGTGGAAGAGGGCCCGACCTACGCGAGCGAGGGCCCCGCCCGTGGGAGTGATGCCTTCTGCCTACCAGAGCAAGGGCTCTGCCTACATAAGGAGGGCCCTGCCTATATGAGCGAGGCAGTGGCGAAATGAAACTTGAGGGGCCACCCTGCAAAGTACATGGAGTGGGCCCTCCATGCTTCGGACCCAGGCAAGAGCTCTCAGGCCAGGGGCCCGCCACCCATGCACAGTACTAGAAGTGGACCCCTGGCGCTCACCCCCACCCGAACTGCGGGGGCTATTGTTACCCCACTGGAGCAAGGGCCCGGCCTACGTGAGTATGGGCCCGGCCTATGCGAGCGAGAGCCCGACCTGTGAAAGTACGGGTCCGGCCTCTGTGAGTATGGGCCCGGTCTATGCGAGCAAGAGCCCGACCTATGCACGTACGGGTCCGGTCTATGTGAGCGAGGGCCTGGCCTACGTGAGTACGGGCACGGCCCATGTGAGTGAGAACCCTGTCTGTAGGAGCATGGGTTCTGGGTGTGTGAGCAAGGACCCTGCCTATGTGAGCAAGTGTACTGCCCATGTGAGTAAGTGCCCTAGCTATGGGATAGAGGGACCAACCTATATGTGTGAGGGCACAGCCCATGTGAACGGCCCTAGGCTGAGTGAATGAGGACCACGGCTATACGACAGTGCGTACTCACTATGTGATTGAGGGCCTTGTCTTTTTGAGTGAAGGATGAGCATACAAGAGCCAAAGCCCCCCGTTTGTTAATTAGGACCCAGCTTATAGGCATACATACACTGCCTTTGTTGGCACTTCCCCACCAAGGAGGACAGGAGCCATGTCACTGTGAGCCTGCATATGTGGTCATAGATAATACAGATATAGCCAAAGAGATGCCTGCACAAGTACACAGACTGTCCATCTTTATATGGCCACTGCCTATATGAGTCATTTCGCCACCTATATGGGGTTAGACTATGTCTAGGATAGACCAGGCCCTGCCAGGGCCGGACTGGCCGTAGCAGGCACCAGGCACTTCCCCGGTGGGCCGCCAGGGTGGGGGCTGGCTTGGGGCCCTGAGGGGCCATTTTTGTTACCGGGGGTTGCAATATCTGCCCCAGTAACCAAACAGACCGAACCGGCCCTAGCAAACAGCTCGGCCGCACCCCCTGAGCCCCCCAGGGGGGCCGGCTGAGCAGTTTGCCAGGGCCTGCTTCGGTTCCCAGTCCGGCCCTGGGCCCTGCCCTCTGTAAATACTAATCTTGCATCTGTGGTCACAAACCCTGCTACTGTGGACCTGGAAAGGACAACATACATATGTATCTGTTAGGGATAGCGCCAGAGTAGTTATAGTTAGGTCAGACTTTCCACAAGGAAGGCATTTTTGTTTTCTTAATAACTGTGGCTCTTGTCGGTAAATTTGCATGAAATGTTTCATAAAAAGGTTAATCCACTTTGACACCTTGATTGAAAGTTTCACGCTGATCAATCAAGGGAGGGCCAAAAAGGGAACTGTCCCTAAATACTGATTTCCCATTTTAATACCATAGAAAAGTTTGCACTCCGATACAGAAAAGTAGCTGAACAGAATTACACCAAATTTGGCAGCAATTCAGAACTGTACTCAGAAAGTGTGCTTTTGAATATATGGTGTAAATCCATTCAGTAGCTTTCAAGAAACGTGTTTAAAGGGTGCTTTGTAGGCATGAAGGGGTTAGCCACCAGAAAAACATAGTGATATCTGGACCACTGGTATCCAGATATACTCTGATTGGTCAATTTAAATGGGATTGGTCAATCCTGATTGGCTGGCAACAACATGGAAATTTTATTATGGTAGCCAACACAGGACCCAGGGACATGGTTTTCACATACTGAAAATAAATTAAAAATACTTATGGGGGTGGGGGTTGAGAACACCCTGACCCCAGTAGCATGTGGGGGTTGACCCAATGGGACACCCCCTTGATTATCTGGCCACAAGATAGACATCTTGTAGCAGTATTTTCAGAACTCAGGGATAGGATCACATTGAAATCATTGTAGTAAAAGCCTATTTTTGAAGGTTACACCAAGAAACACATATGAAGGGCTATAACATATTTTAGTCCCAATGTAAATTGTTTGTTGTGGGACCATACTAAATTTAGGAATTATGACATTTTCTAAGGTGATTTTACCCTGTGAAAAATGTTTACCCTCTGCTGAAATTTGATGAACCATGTGTAAAATAAAACAGTATTTTCCCATGATTTTCTTATAGAGGTTATGGAAGGTGATTCAGAAGCGAAAACGAGAACACATTTTCTACAAGTTCACACTATATTCCTCAGCCATGTGAGAAAAAAGTCTGCTATTCTGAGTAAAACGTTCTTCCACCAGCAGCAGCCTGTCATTTGATTCCCAAGTGTTCTATTGCAGCTTCTAATGAATAAGAATGGTAACATTCTGTATTTACGACAAAAATGTGGCATACCAGAACACCATCTTGATGGAATCAAAGCTGTAAAACTGAAAACAATTTCAACAGAGTCTAGTGCAGGAAGGTTTTCTTTGTAATCAAAAGGAGGTTTAGTGCTCCACAAAGCTAAAATCAAGACACATTTCATATAAGTTCTCAAATATCTTCCTCATCCATGGAGAATGAAACATACTTCCAGCACCAGCAGTAGTCTGTCAGCTAACTCCCTAGTGATTAACTTTATCTTACCACAGAGCTCTTAAGAACAACTGGAGCGCTGACACTCTGTATTCAAAGAGAGGCACTCCCGAACACGATTTTGTTGGAATAAGAGCAAGTGAACGTAAAGCCTTTCCTGAGGTACAGGCTAACATAAATGAACATTAGAATATTAATGCAGTTATGAAACCATTGAGTTCAAAATGTAAGGGGAGGTATGGGTATTTAGTAATTCCAGGCATAATGTGTTTTTTTAAAGGGCCTAACATAGTTACATAGGGAGACGTCTTCATAAGTGCAGCATCCCCTTCCACATCTGTTTACTAACCCTATAAGTTGCTTAACCACTCCTTAATTTTAAAATAGTAAAACTCTGGTAGACAAACTTTGTGCGCAGTGGAGGTTGTTTGCCCACAGATGGACACCTATGAAGGATTGGGCACAGCCCCAGCGGCCATTCTCTCTTGTGCATGGCCAGAGGCTGTGCGGAGCTCGAAAGGGTGATAGTGGGGTGTTGGGCACAGGGCCTGATTGTGAGATCAGGCCTTCTGGCCAACCCCCACTGTGCACAGCCAAAGGACTTGTGCTGTTGACACTGGACCAATTTAGAATATGATGAAAAAAAAACATAAATAAACTGAAACAACCATACACATAACTAATGCTAAAAAAACAAAAACATACTGAAATACACCAATTATAGTTCAGTCAATTAACTATAATTTGCACTCCAACCATGCACTGCTTCCGATCTGACATATTACAGTACTCTTAAGAGGATAAGGTACATCATTGATGACATCACTTATTAGATTTAAAGAACAATATTGTTCAAATTACTAATAAATACTGATGTCCCCAAGGTAATATGCCTGCTACCCTTGTGGTTCAGTGCTGCAGTGGGCAGATTGGGAACAGATCTCCTTTGGGGTTGTGCCATGAATATCAGTAGATCAGCACAGATGAGAAACTCATTAGTATCTTTTTGGTTCCCTTACTTATTTCCAGCTTCTAACAGCTAAACAATGTTGCAGAGTGTCAAACCTGCTGTTTGTTGAGGTGTTTGTTCACTGTATGAAGGTAAGACTCAGGACTGCTGTGGTGGCCAGAATCATCTCAATGCATTTTAGCATCCTAGGCAATATGTTTTTTTCGGACCCTTCCCCTTTTCTTTTGCACATTTGTATCTGCACCCCTGTTCAACAGCTCCATGAGTGGAACTTTCCTACAGAGAGCACTATATTCAACCACTTGTGTGGGCTATGCTTAATAGCGGCCCTGAGGGAGATTAATGCTATCTCTTTATGATGATTAAGGGACAATGATGATAGCAGACAGCACCCTATACCAAGAGACACCCTATATAGGAGGAGTCTCAGGACTAACAGGTAGAATGTTCAATATAGGATGTTGACAAAACTCTTAGAAACAAATACGATAATAAATTCATCCAAAAGTACTATCCTTGCAAATAAAGCATCTCTCATCACAGCAACCCTGCCCTGAGAGGGTCATTAATACTGGATGCTTACGGCTAATGCTCTGCAACAATGCCATGATCTATTGAAGGCATGAAGGTAGTATATCCTCCGTGTTTGCGGATTGAAGCAATATGAATGTTGTATAGGATGTTCAGATGCAAATTCTGCCACCTTACTGCCTCTGAAAGCAGGATGTAATACATTTTTAAAAAGGTAAGGCCAGAGGAAAACACGTGGTTAAACTAACAAGGTACTCTGCCCGGAACGTCTAGCGTACCCCCTTGCCACGTTTTGTAATGTTGTTGCTGGAGAAGTGCAGATCTTTTTTACACCTAGTCTCATCCACTGGTTATTTGATTCACAAAAATATTAAACTTATTTTCATGTGCCTTGGAAAAAATCAGCTTGCTAATGATCCCCAGTGTGCATCAGTCATAAAAAGTAAAACTGTAATCACCTCAATGGCTTCCTCCTCTTCCTGCTTTAGACTACAGATCTAAGAGAATCCTCCTCGTGAAAGACCTAGACCTGACCTTCAAAATGCATCTGCTTGGAAAACGGAAGATTGGGCAAGTCTACTGTCCTTCTTTTTTTTTTTATATATATTTTATTATTTTAAACACAAGAGAGGTAATACACATATCAGGTGCCAGTAAACGAAACACATTACAGTTGCGGATGGGCGAGTGAAGTACAGTAACACCATACAGTCATGAGCGGAAGGATAAACGATACCAGCAAAGGCTGGAGCAAAACAGTTAAACGTCAATGACCGCAGGCGTCCCCCCACCCCATCCACCCACCAGAAAGACAGGATTTACGATGCATACATGTGACACCCAGATACGATAAAAACAGGAGAATATGCCACTGCTCTTGTGAGAGGAGGGAAAAGGGAATAGAAAGGTCATAGAAAATAACAAAGGAAAATTAAGAAACCCCCCCACAACCCCCCACCCTACACCCCTGCCGATGGCTACGACCTAACCCCACTAGCAGTGTGTCTGTCGCCCCCTAAACTACACCCCAAGGATGGGGAAAAAGGTGGAGGAGGAGAAAGATACAACACGATACGAGCTCCCGGACTCCCGTCCCCCCCGCCAAAAGCAAACCCCCCTACCGTCAGAATAGCAAAGCGGAGTAAATCAAAAAATAGCTGTAGGGGAGCCGCAAACAGAGAGGAAAGAGAACATCCCGTCTGACCCCAATCAACAGAGATAGCAGACCCCGTCCAGATACATTAGGAAAACAATAACCAGACTAATCAGATACACAGCCGGGCCCGCTCCCACAGATACAACCCAGCCAAAAACTAGGGAAAACATTGCATCGAAGTCCGATAAAGTTCAGCCCAAACCCTCATGGTCAAAAACAAAAAAGCCTTCCAGCAAAAACAGGTCGCCATAAGTCTCCACGTTGAATACACCCATTTGGACCGCCATCACATCAAGAATGCCAAAAAACAGGAAAGTGTCAAAGTCAATACGAGAAAGGGTAGAGCAGGATAAACATACTCGGAGATCAAAAGTCAGAGCAAGTCCATCGCCCACCAGCGGGAAAGCGTCCAAGCGGTGTCGATCACTCACAGGAAGAGGAGAGGGTCGAATTCGGCAGTCGTGGGAGAAGGCATACTTTCTCAGAGGGGTAGTCACAGCCACCTCGATGCAGGGCTGAACACACATCCTGTCGTTTCGACCTCGATCGCCGCCATCTTAGGGTTGCTGGGAAGTTCCAAATGAATAATCCGCTCGGGGTCCTCGGGGCCACTCAAGACGGTATCCGCGGGTGGAGTAGCTCGGTTTCCTGACGACAAAGGGTCGGAGTCCGGTCTAGGACTAATGCAGTCTGCAGTGACAATCATCCCCTGGATGGTGGCGGTGAACCGTTCGTGAAGCTGCAAAATGGCGGCCATTACAGTGCGTAGCGACGGTGTAGATTCAGACCGCTCCATCGCCCCTCAATGAGCGACCGGACGGGTATCAGAACCCCAGAGGTCGACTTCTCCGGGGCAAAGGGCAGAATCAATGTAAAGTCCACTGTAAAACACTTCCACAGCAAGATAGGTACACCGTCGCCGCCCACGAGGAAACGAGCCCAGAGAACCACCGGGAGCTCAACGGGGTCTCCAGGAAACGGATCCTCGAACAAATAATCGATAAGAGCGGGCCACCGTAGTTGCTAGGTAGTACCGTCACCGGAGCACCATCCAATAAGGGAGAAGAAACAGAGCCACTTCGGAAGAGCGGATCCACCCACTTTACACAGCCGACGTCGTTCGACTCCAACCCGGCCAAGTCGAAACTCGAGGTCCCGGCGTCAGATCCGGGACAGGCCAAAAATGGCGCACAGCATATCTTTGCCGTCCGGGCTGCCAGAAATTTCGGGGTTGCACCTTTCGCATCAAGCGCAGCACACCAGCACGGGAGTCCGGCGGGAAGTCAGGATGAAGTACAGGATGTATGAGCTTCTGGCGGAGGTCAACGGAGCCGGGAGCTTATGCGGCCATCTTGGTTACGAGCGTAGCTCCTCCTCCTCTACTGTCCTTCTTGAAAGTTAAGGCGAATGTAAAATGAGAAAATATCCATTAGTAGTGTGTGTCCTTAGGAGGTAGGAAGCTGAAAGATGTGGGTAATTTACACGTTACCTGTTCCATCATTCTGAGTTTTAACAGTACAGTAAGGCACCTTCCAATATTCTACAGAATTGCATCTTGAGGGGAAATAGGTAAGAAACTATCAGCACATTTGAAAGTAGTAGGTGTGATGGTAGGAATGTCTTCAAAATACGTGTAGGTGGGATAAAGGTCTACATTCTGTATCTCATGAATGGGACTAGCTATAAAAAATTATTAAACAACCATTTCTAATAGGTATTGAAAATCCAATTAAACAGTGGAATTGAATTTTTAATGAATATTGAGGCTAAGTACTTTTAGAAAGTTACCTTTTACCTGTCTGACGTTCCTGGCTAAAGAAGCAAACTTCTGTGGAGTTGGGACTTAAAGGACTAGGTCTGAAGGTAAAATCTTTCACCAGGTCAAACCTGATCAGTGTATCCAACCAGCTCTCCATAGCGGTCAGCCTCACAATGCACCCTGGTCCCAGACTAGAGCAACCATTAACTAGTGAAGACCCAGTGTCACTATCTTTCATTTGCATTTAATAACATATTAATATATAACATGTATAATCAACGTTGTAATTATGTGCACATACTATTTAATCATGAGTTCACTGAGAGTGAGTGCCAGCTTATGAGGCTCTCCCACAGTAAAAGCAAAAAAATTAGGCTCAGATGGTCAGAACCGCCTTCTAACACAGAGCTACAGTGATCTTCTTAGTCTAAAATGCTATAATAGAAACTTTACTTGATGGTCATTTGGTAAAGTAGGGACTGATTTAGATTTTGGCGGACCAGTTACTTCATCACAATGGCGATGTATATTCCGTCCACTGAAATATAAATCCCAAAATATCCTATGGGATTTATAATTCAGCTGACAGGATATCCTTCACCATTGTGATGGAGTAACCCTTCCACTGAAATCTCAAGCAGGCCCGTAATAATTTAATGTTACCTTTCTGAACCAGGGAAGTGAAGGGGACAGAGGAAATGTAGCTCTTCCTTTGATATCTCTAAAGGCTGTGAGACTTAAACTGGTTGTTAACAGGAAGGAGTCCAACAAGGAAGGAGGCCAACAAGGAGGTCACTGTGAATGTTTCATTTTGATTGAGTCTTACTTGTTAAGAACCAAGTAATATATCACTTAGACGTCATTTTGTATTTAACTGTGTTGATCGGTCTTTAGTTAGTTACACTTGACTCTGTCCAACTTTGCAGGTGGACCTCTCTTTCCCTCCCTTTGAGATCTTATGCTCTTTATATTTCTGCTCATAGATGTTGGACTGAAAAATGGGTCTAATCGACTCCTTCTAGCATTGTGCGAGTTAGTTTAGCATTTGTGGCACCATTTTGTGTTCAGCCGCCATTTTGTACTATGTTCAAAATTAAGGTTCTGTTTCATGCTGTCTACCTCAGCAGAAAACAGTCTTGATTGTTTCTCTTTTTATTCAAGGTTGAGCTTTGCTGCACTAATGAATAGATCGTTCTGTCACTGCATGCCTTTCCCAATAGGTAGGCCTGCTCCCACTCTCCGAGAGACGGGCACGGGCAGAGTAACCTTGAAACCAAGATAGCATGTACCCAGTCTCAGGATTGTAGCCCATTCATCTGTACCTTCTTTGTTCATCAGCTTAGGGGTGCTGGAAATGCATATCTTGTATTACCACGTTGGCGGGAGTCAGTCCCTCTGCAGCAATCTAAGGAGGCTGGTCAGACTGGACTCCGCGCAAGTGTATGACTAATAAATAACTTTGGTTTGTATTCTCTACTATCTGACCGACTCTACATTTGTATGGAAGGCTGAGAGGTGGTCGCGAGTGACCCGGTGGCCCTAATCAGGTCGCTTTCTTCATAGAGTTACTCTCAAAGCAAGCACATTCCTTCTTATTCTAAGTTGAACCTTCATTTGGTAGTACTGTTGCTTTTACATTGCTGATACCTGCTACTGCTAAATCTCCCCCTTTTGCCCACAACCTTAGATTAGCATTAGGGAGATTTCCTTCAGAGGAAAAGAGATTATTCTTTTTTTTGTTTTTGTTTTATATAGCGCATTCATCCTGAAGGTATCAGAATTGCTTTACATGACCACCAATTGCATTACAGACAGGCACATTCATTTTAGCTAGGCATTGGGTAATTAAATGATTTGCTTTTAACAAGTAGGCTCAGAGGGAACCTCATAAACCTGAGAAGGGTAGAGAGATCTTTTCTACATGAAAGGCGAGGGGATACATACACCCACTGGAACAATCCTAATTCAAACAGCCATTTGCAATGCAATAGGTCTCGCATTAGGAAAGTGAGAGCTATTGGTATTGTAAATGACACATTTTTTAAATATGTGTTGGCTTTGAAAATATATAAATTAATAGCATTGTTATTCACAAAGCCAATAGCTTACACTTTCCTAATGCGAGTCCTATTGGCTATGGCAATGCTTGTTGGTAGCAAGCAAGGACAGTGCTGTTGTGGTTGGGCTGAGTGATGTGGTGGTGTATTAGAGTGATGTGATGGTGTCCCAAAGTGATGTGCTGGTGTCCCCGAGTGATGTGGTGGTGTCCCTGAGTGATGTGGTGGTGTCCCTTAGTGATGTGGTGGTCTCCCTGAGTGGTGCCCCTGAGTGATATGGTAGTGTCACTGAGGGATGTAGTGGTGTTTCTGAGTGATGTGGTGGTGTCCCTGAGTGATGTGGTGGTGTTCCTGAGTGATGTGGTGGTGTTCTTGAATGATGTGGTGGTGTCCCCGAGTGATGTGGTGGTGTCCCCGAGTGATGTGGTGGTGTCCCCGAGTGATGTGGTGGTGTCCCCGAGTGATGTGGTGGTGTCCCCGAGTGATGTGGTGGTGTCCCTGAGTGATGTTGGGGTGTTCCTGAGTGAAGTGGTGCTGTCCCTGAGTGATGTGGTGCTGTCCCTGAGAGATGTGGTGGTGCCCCTGAGTGATGTGGTGGTGCCCCTGAGTGATGTGGTGGTGTCCCAGAGTGATGTGGTGGTGTCCCCGAGCGATGTGGTGGTGTCCCCGAGCGATGTGGTGGTGTCCCTGAGTGATGTGGTGGTGTCCCCGAGTGATGTGGTGGTGTCCCTGAGTGATGTGGTGGTGTCCCCGAGTGATGTGGTGGTGTTCCTGAGTGATGTGGTGGTGTTCCTGAGTGGTGCCCCTGAGTGATGTGGTGGTGTCCCTGAGTGATGTGGCGGTGTTCCTGAGTGATGTGATGGTGTTCCTGAATGATGTGGTGGTGTCCCTGAGTGATGTGGTGGTGTCCCTGAGTGATGTGGTGGTGTCCCTGAGTGATGTGGTGGTGCCCCTGAGTGATGTGTTGGTGTTCCTGAGTGATGTGGTGGTGTCCCCGAGGGATGTGGTGGTGTCCCCGAGTGATGTGGTGGTGCCCCTGAGTGATGTGGTGGTGTTCCTGAGTGATGTGGTGGTGTTCCTGAGTGATGTGGTGGTGTCCCAGAGTGATGTGGTGTTGTCCCCGAGTGATATGGTGGTGTCCCTGAGTGATGTGCTGGTGTTCCTGAGTGATGTGGTGGTGTACCTAAGTGATGTGGTGGTGTTCCTGTGTGATGTGGTGGTGTTCCTGAGTGATGTGGTGGTGTCCCTGAGTGATGTGGTGGTGTCCCTGAGTGATGTGGTGGTGCCCCTGAGTGGTGCCCCTGAGTGATGTGGTGGTGTCCCTGAGTGATGTGGTGTGTGAGTGTGAGGGTGTGTGGGGGTGTGAGGGGGTGAGGGTGAGAGGGTTGTGATGGTGAAGGGTGTGAGGTTGTGAGGGTGAGTGAGGGTGGGTGAGGGTGTGAGGGTAAGTGAGGGTGTGTGAGGGTGAGGGAGGGTGATGGGGGTGAGAGGGTGTCAGGGTGAGGGGGTGTGTGAGGGGGTGGGGTTTTTTAGGGGTAAGTGTGAGTGAGGGTGTGAGGGGGTGAGAGTGAGTGTGTGAGGGTGAGTGAGGGTGAGTGAGGGTGAGAGGGTGTGTGAGGGTGAGGAAGTGTGAGGGTGAGAGTCCAAAGTAAATGGTGGCAGGGCAGACATCATAAGACAGAGAGAAGAGACTGCGTGGTGACTGCGTTGGTCAGTTTCAGAATCAGGAGGGGCAGAGTCAGCACAGTCTGTGAGGGATCAACGCAGGGCACGAGTCAGGGTACCACGCGGGTGGACGGCATCCCCCCACTTATTTTCGAGGGTTTTTCAGGGTGGACGCCGTCCACCCTGCTCAATCAAAACCACGTCCACCATTACTGATGAATTATGTTTGCCTCTAGGCTGTGCGTGTGTGTCCGAATGCAGACTTGCTTCCTACAGCGCCCAGACGCTCTGTGGGAGTGCGCTCTCCCCTCGAGAAGCAGAATACATAACAAAAGGGTATCGTCAAAACGTCCCTTTTCAAAGCGGGAGGCGCACCAGGAAGCCCAGTACAGCAATTAAATTACAAAGGGGCTGCTTACAGTTTTCCAAGAGGCCCTTAGCAGGCAGTGTGAAACTAATCCTATGTGAATGTGTTTCACACTGCAATGAGAGGGTGTGGATGTGTCATTACGCCCAGTGTTGCTGAAATTGGAACTGGGGGAGGATTGCGAGGCCGGCACTAGGGTAAGTATATTAAAGTTTAAAAAGCACCTTCTGCCTCGTTCCTAGCCACAATAAAAATGTTACATAGCTTCGGTGATTAATGTTCTACTTGGAGTGAGATCGGAGTTTTGTCTAGTGAAAGTTTTGACTCATTGTTAATATGGGTTAATATGCCTGATGCAAAGGACGTGTACCATACACCACAGACCTGTATTTATGAAGGTAGCTCAGTGGGTTACTGCTTTTGTTAGAGGTATTCTTTAGTTACTTGCAGTTTCTAAGTTAAAATCCTAAAATGGAACAGCGAGCTATCAACTGTAATCAAAGCGCTGCATGCAAACTGCAAGTTATATATTAGAGTGTTATACTTTTTTCCCCAGTCTTCCATTTTTTTATTGTTGCAAAAAAGATTTGTTTGGGTAGAAAACAATTGTTATTATTACAGAGAACTCTCAAGTATGGTGTTACATTTTGAATCCTGTTAAAGGGTGGTTGTAAGGGAATCTGTGCCGGTAGTGGTCATTGGGGGGCGCTAACTGGGCACCGCCAGTGCTAAAGCCGGCCCTGGAAACA
Source organism: Lissotriton helveticus (assembly GCF_964261635.1). Classification (NCBI taxonomy): domain Eukaryota; kingdom Metazoa; phylum Chordata; class Amphibia; order Caudata; family Salamandridae; genus Lissotriton; species Lissotriton helveticus. The sequence goes on along the minus strand of NC_136065.1, from coordinate 905,940,836 downwards.
GGTTCCAGTATTGATACTCAAATGAAGAGCTCCAATACTTTCCAGTCGATGTTGATCAAAAAACTGTAAAAACTACATTAAACATTCATCTTAAAGTATAGGCAAAAAGTTTTAAACCAATCCTCCTTTTTATTTATCATCACAAAGAATACACCTTCAAATACATGACTTCAGGCTTTGCTCTGTACAAAACCCCTGACTTGCCTTTTAGTTCACTAATAGCACTGTCTATTGGGGGGAGGTGGTGGGGGAGCTGGAACGATTCTCAGGTCTTGTTTGATAAATACTTTGCACATAATCTGAAGTACTAACATGAAGTGCTTTCGATAGTTTACTATAGTCTAACATAATCTGTGCTGCATGATTGACACACCACATTTTTTCAAGGCTTGGCTTGTGTATGGGTTTTTAAGAGCCAGAACAGACCCTTGGCTCCGCTGTCCCTGGTAATTTGGTGTCTCGCCCACCTTTGCCTTTTGCCATAGTCCGGGTCACTGGAATTATGCGTCAGGAGAAGACCAAATTATGCAGCAGGGTGGAATTATGAGGCAAGCAAAGGCAAGTTATGTAGTATAATGCTGCATATTATATGATAGAGTTACTTTATTATTTTGAAATTTTGCACATGCTAACACTAACTGTATTGTATTGTATTGTTACTTGTATAGCGCATGGCTACCCGGAGGCATCCCAGCGCTGCGCGGGGCTAAGGGGAGGGGGTCTGAGCTTTTATATGAACAGCCAGGTCTTCAACTGTTTTCGGAAGTTCAAATGGTTTGGTTCGCTCCGTAGATGCAGTGGGAGGGCATTCCATAGTCTGGAGGCATTGAGTGAGAAGAGGCTACCACCGCTTCTGGCCTTGATCCTGGGAATCACCGCAACTGGGCAAATGTTTCATCTCATTAGTACCATTTACCACCTACATACATCCATGTTTAAGCTACTTTAAGTGCATAGTTTATTCAGTCTGATAATATGGCAATGTGGGCTGTATTTGGATAATTAGCAAAATGGCATCTTGGCAATATCTGTAACTGAGGGATAAACATGCTGCCCAAAAATGCAGGTCATATAATAGAACGTAGAATATTCTGTAACCTTTACTACCGCTCCCTATGGAGGACAACCCACCCAACGTATAACTCTTTACTGTGTCGATGGGGAACTCTTTAACACAAGTGTATCCATTGGTGAAGTAGATGTGCTTTTGGCAAGACTGAATGCTGAGTGGGCTGTCATATTGTTACAGCCCACTTCGCAAACTTCTTTGTTTTTCAGAAACAAGCCCACAATTCAAGGGTTTGTTTCTGAAAAATAAAAATGTCTCCTACCCACAGGGAGATTTTCCCCTACAAGTGGTGGGCAGTGTTCATTTTTCCTGCCAGGCATGGCAGACACTGAGAGTGGTCTGCCTCAGCAAATCCGCCCCAAGTAGGCAGACCTTCAGAGGTACTGACTGGAGCATCATTTCAGTGGAATGACCTCTGCCTATAACTGTACCCCAGTGGACAATGGTCACACTTGCAGAACCCAGAGGCTCTTCCTTCCAGTTACCCGTACCACCCTTTCTTCGGGACGTGGAACAACCAGACTTAACACGTGCTATTACAGGACACTCAGGATGTCGTGATGTCACTCCCTGTCGTGATGTCACTTCCGGCCGTGATGTCACTTCCTGTCGTGATGTCACTTCCTGTCGTGATGTCACTTCCTGTGACCACGCCTACCTTGGAGAGTCCCCCCACTTCTTTTTTTAGGACTTGTGCCCTGGATCAACGTGTCTAGAGGCAAAGTATAGTGGATGTAGCATTGCAGCTAACAAGTCGAGTATTTTCAAGCTGAGTGTCCCTAGAGAGATGGCAACACAGCAACAGCATTTGAGGAGCAAGGCTACTGTAAACAAGCACAGTAGGCTTTCACTTTCGTCCAGAAACAAGCTCTCGGCATTGCTGTAGCGGGGGAGCGGGATAGCATTCCTTTGAAGTCTGATGCGGGGGGCGGGGGAGCGGCAGCCTTTGAAGTCTGATGCCGAACTACAGACAAATGGTGGTGCGCGATGTGCACGCGGGGGGTGGCACCCTTTGAAGTCTGATGCCGAGGCACAGACAAATGGTGGTGTGTTATGTGGCTGGCTCTGTGCACGTGCATAGATCACATGAACTGTATGCAATTCGCAGCCGTTTTGGTAGACTTTTCTTTTCCGCTTACTATAATCTCGCCTGAGCAATGCGCAAGTGCATTGGCTCAGGCGAGACCTAAAAAGGGTATTCTCTCAAGGAAAGTGAGTGGTCAAGAGAAGAAGAGTGTAACCAGGAGGCGGGGTACTCACCCCCTGTATCCCAGAGTGCGCCTGTAAACTGTGACCCCCCCCTCTTGTCTCAACAGGTGTCGGAGAACTCAAGCTGGAACCACATGGAGGACCGGTACAGCTGTGATGAGGAAGACATGGAGCACGGCCCCTTTAACTGGCCCCGACCAGGTGACGAGGAGGAGGAGCACGACATCACCATAAAAGACGCCCAGCTGCCGGAACAGGTGTGTCTATACACCGGAGTAGCGGTCAGAGCGGAGAGGAGTGGAGGTATGGCGTGGAGCAGAGGAATCGAGCGGAGCAGAGGAGCAGCGTGGAGCGGAGGAGAGGCGTGGAGCGGAGGAGAGGCGTGGAGCAGAGGAGCAGCGTGGAGAGGCGGAGAGCAGTGGAGCGGCGTAGCCGAAGGCAGCACTGCCAGAGCAGGGACCGTGGAAACAGCGGAGGCGTCTGCAGAGACAGAGGGCGGCGGCGCTTCAGGAGCGGCAGCTATATCAGGAGTCACACGGGGAGAGGAGGAGAAGCCGGGAGGAAGACGACTCGGAGTCCCACGGAGACCATCGGGAGAGACGGACCCAGGAGGACAACGGACCCACGAGTCACCCAGCCACTCCCCCGGAGGGGCGTGGCTAACAGAGGTACGTGGAAGGGTTTCTGGGTGGTTGCGGTTAAAGAAGGGAGAGCCCAAGATCCCTTAGAGTAAAATCCCGCGCACACCCCTCACTGACCAGGCCGTAGTTGAAGCACTGAGTGTTCCCTCACCCCCTTTCCCTAAAGCAACCGTTGTGTGGAACCCAGTACTGATACCTCCTCTGTTTCTGTCTCCCCCTTCGGCGGAACCTGGGCCACGACGGATCCCGAAGTAAAAGGAAGGCGGAGCCCGACCCGGCGCCGAGAGGAGGGTGTCATCCGAAAAAGCAGGAAGGAAAGAAGCCGCTCACCGCGTCCTTCGCCGATCCGACCAACCTGTACAGACAGACTGTTTCAGTCAATAAAGCCTAGTTTGAACCCTACTAAGACTCGTCTCTTGCCTATTCCCCCACAGCCGGCCACAGTGGTGGAGAATGCGGGCAAACCACCCATCCGTGTAACGACGATGGAAGAGATCCTGGAGAGACTAGCTAAAGGACAGGAACGGCTGGAATGGGTGGTTGAGAAGCAGATACAGTCGGCCAACGCCGATTGAGAAATAATGAAGGCAGCCGTGACCGCCCATGCCCTGGATCCTGTGATAGCTACGGTAGCCCCAACGGCCGGCACGGTACCCCACAGCATCGGTGGGGTGTCACTACAGAAATATATTCCTGGAGAGGACCCGGATGCGTTTTTACTCAGTTTCGAAAGGGCTGCACGGGCGTGTGGATGGCCTGTGGCCTTTCTTTCTTGCCCCCCTGTTGGTTGGGGAAGCACAGGCCGCCTATCAGGTGGCTAATCCCACGGGGGACAGCACATATGCCAACATCAAAAGAATAATTCTGGATCATCTGGGTTTGGACACTGAGGCCTATTGGATCAAATTTAGGAAGGAGAGGGGTGTCCCCGGGGAAACACCCAAAACATTGTTTGTGCGGTTAAAGATGGCGGCAGATAAATGGCTGACCCCCCAGGTGTGTACCAAGGAACAGATAATGGACAGGGTGTCTCTAGAACAGTTCTTGGAGGCCCTGCCGTATGCCACTCAGAGGTGGTTACGCCAACACCATGATCTCACTACAGCCCAAGCAGTCGAGATGGCCACCGCCTTTACGAGGGCCCAACCCAGGCCCCCCTCGGGGTGGGAGCAGGAAAAAACAAGGCCCTCAGTGAAACCAGAGAGGAAACCGGTATGAATGCCGGAGGCCGTGAAACCCAAACCCTGGAGGCCAGAACCCCAGTCGCACAGTGGTCCTCAGTGCTTTGACTGTGGCAACTGGGGACACATCGCCCGGATGTGTCCTAGGAGAAAAACCAACGAAGAGCTCATGGAGGTCGGGTACCTCCCCAGAACAGTGTTGTACTCGGCGGAGATGGGACCGGCCTTCAGAGTGAGTGTGAGGGTGAATGGGTCTCACATACAAGCGTTGCTAGATTCGGGGTGTCGTCAGTCCGTGGTACAGACCCAACATCTGAAAGCCGCCCACCTACTCCCAGACGACCGGGTCTATATTCGATGTGTTCATGGGGACGTCCGCCCCTATCCGGTAGCGCTCCTCCCCATATACCCCACGGGGGGTAGGCCGCAGAGCATCAAGGTAGGGGTGTTGAATACTCTCCCGGAGGACCTCATTATAGGGACGGATAACCCTGCATTCCTGGAGATGTTCCACGATAGCCTGGGAAAACAAGAAGGGAAACGCCCTAAGCCGGCTCTGGTGACCCAAGAACCGTGGGTACTGGACCGCAGTTTCCGGTTCTCACAGGCGAATGATGCCACGCTCTTCAACGCTTGGGACAACGCACAGAGGAACCAAGGCCAGAACCCCGTTGTTTATCCCCGTTTCTTTATAAAAAGCGAGCTCCTATACTGACAGGGAAAGAAAGATGAGCCAGAGCAGCTGCTCGTTCCCCTGGCGTTCAGGGAACAAATATTGTTCTATTCACATGCACACCTCGTAGCCGGCCACACCGGGGCCGAGAAAACGACCCAGAACATACTCCGCCATTTCTACTGGCCAGGCATTTATAAGGACGCCATGGAATATTGCCAGAAGTGTGAAACGTATCAAAAAAAGAACATGACTCGCCCCCCAGCGGTACCCCTACAGCCACTCCCCATTATAGGAGTACCGTTCGAACTAGTGGGAATGGACCTTATCGGACCCCTTCCAAAGACCCGGAAAGGGCACCAATATGTTTTAGTGATGGTGGACTACGCCACCAGGTTTCCCGAGGCGTTTTCACTATCCTCCACCACCACTCGACAAGTTGTGGATAAAATGCTTGAACTGTTTTCCAGAGTGGGGTTCCCCAAAGAAATCTTGACGGATCAGGGGACCCCATTCGTGTCCAAGCTAATGAAGGAGGTGTGTCATCTGCTTAACATACACCAAATACGCACCGCAGTATACCATCCGCAGACAGACGGTCTCGTGGAGAGGTATAACCGAACATTAAAGACCACACTGAGGAAAATGTTGGAGGTGAATGGATCGGACTGGGATCAAGTATTGCCACTAGCTCTGTATGTGATAAGGGGGCAAAAACAGAGCAGTACAGGCTTCTCGTCTTTCGAACTGCTTTACGGAAGACAACCAAGATCCCTCCTGGACATGACTAAGGAGGCATGGGAGAAGGAGACCCCCGAAGAGACTATGAACACCTTGGAGTATGCCAGAAATCTCAGATCGAAACTCGGTAAAATGAGGGATCTAGCCTATACCAAACTAGAACAAAGTCAGAGGAAGCAGAAAACGTGCTACGACAAAGGGAAACGGTGGAGGAGGCTGCAAAAAGGGGACTGGGCTTTGGTGTTGTTACCCTCCTCCCATCAAAAGTTTAAGGCCGAGTGGGGAGGGCCTTATCTGGTCATATCCACTATCGGAAACACCAGTTACAAACTGCAGGTGCATCCACGGAAGACCCAGGTGTACCATATAAACATGCTAAAAAAGTGGCTGGGTCCTCCTCCTTCTGGTGTACACTTGGTCGAACAACCTCCCCCAACAGACGGGAGTACCCTAAGACATCTCGTGATCAACGACGAATTGGTGGCTCAGGAGAGAAATGAATTAATGACAACCCTAAAGAAGCATTCCCCTGTTTTCTCAGACCAGCCAGGACGGACATCCTTGGCAGAACATCAGATACGAACCCAACCAGGTCAGGTGGTAAAAATCAGACCGTATCGCGTCCCAGAAGCCAGACGAAGAGGGATACAACAAGAAATAGACGATATGCTGCAACTGGGAGTGATCCGTCCCTCCAATAGCCAATGGTCCAGTCCGATAGTGATGATACCCAAACCGGATGGTAGTCGCCGGTTTTGCATGGACTTCCGCGCCCTCAACTAAATATCCACCTTTGACACCTATCCGATTCCCAGGATCGACGAATTAATAGAAAAACTAGGAGAAGCCAAGTACATTAGTACCATTGATTTAACGAAAGGATATTGGCAGGTGCCCCTGCGGGAGGAAGACCGTCACAAAACAGCCTTTTCCACGGACTCAGGACACTACGAGCTCAACGTCCTACCCTTCGGGCTACATGGAGCCCCTGCCACCTTCCAAAGATTGATGAACAATGTATTGAAGGATCTAACGATGTTCACATCCGCATATCTGGACGACATCGTAGTGTTTAGTCCGGACTGGCAAACCCACCTAGCCCATCTGGATCGGGTGTTGGGGACACTCGCGAAAGCTGGATTGAAGATTAACGCAAAGAAAACAAGCTTAGCCTTCCAGAAAGTGAAGTATCTTGGATACGTGCTCGGGCACGGCCTGATTGAGCCCCAGATTGAGAAGGTCCGAGCCATTGCCGAAACCCCCTTTCCGAGCACCAAAAAGGAGATGCGTGCCTTCCTTGGGCTTATAGGATACTACAGGCGGTTCATCCCCCAGTTTGCCCAGCTTGCTGCTCCCCTCACGAACACCCTCCAGACCAACTTCAAACAATCCGGGTTGTTATCCCCCACAGTGGATATGTTGAGCGCGTTTTCCTCGCTAAAACGAATGATCACCACGACCCCTATCCTGACCTCGCCGGATTTCAACAAACCGTTTTCACTACATACCGACGCCTCGGATTATGGAATAGGGGCGGTTTTATCCCAGACCGGGGAGGACGGGGTGGACCATCCGATATTATATGTTAGTCAGAAACTGTTCCCGAGGGAGTTAAAATATCCGACGGTGGAAAAGGAATGCTTGGCCATCCGATGGGCGGTAGACAAACTGGCATACTACCTTGAAGGACGTCCCTTCACACTGTATACGGACCACGCCCCCTCCTGTGGATGGCCCACAACCGATCCAATAATCCCAGGGTGTTGCGGTGGTTTTTGGCGCTGCAGCCGTTTGCCTTCACCATGCGTCACAAAAAGGGAGTGGACAACACTGGGGCGGACTACCTGTACCGTAATCCCCTTCCCGAACGGAAGTGTCCTGGGGGGGAGGTGTGTAACCAGGAGGCGGGGTACTCACCCCCTGTATCCCGGAGTGCGCCTGTAAACCGTGACCCCCCCCCTCTTGTCTCAACAGGTGTTGGAGAACTCAAGCTGGAACCACGTGGAGGACCGGTACAGCTGTGATGAGGAAGACATGGAGCACGGCCCCTTTAACTGGCCCCGACCAGGTGACGAGGAGGAGGAGCACGACCTCACCATAAAAGACGCCCAGCTGCCGGAACAGGTGTGTTTATACACCGGAGGAGCGGTCAGAGCGGAGAGGAGTGGAGGTGTGGCGTGGAGCAGAGGAATCGAGCGGAGCAGAGGAGCAGCGTGGAGCGGAGGAGAGGCGTGGAGCGGAGGAGAGGCATGGAGCGGAGGAGAGGCGTGGAGCAGAGGAGAGGCGTGGAGCAGAGGAGCAGCGTGGAGAGGCGGAGAGGAGTGGAGCGGCGTAGCCGAAGGCAGCACTGCCAGAGCAGGGACCGTGGAAACAGCGGAGGTGTCTGCAGAGACAGAGGGCGGCGGCGCTTCAGGAGCGGCAGCTATATCAGGAGTCACACGGGGAGAGGAGGAGAAGCCGGGAAGAAGACGACTCGGAGTCCCACGGAGACCATCGGGAGAGACGGACCCAGGAGGACAACGGACCCACGAGTCGCCCAGCCACTCCCCCGGAGGGGCGTGGCTAACAGAGGTACGTGGAAGGGTTACTGGGTGGTTGCGGTTAAAGAAGGGAGAGCCCAAGATCCCTTAGAGTAAAATCCTGTGCACACCCCTCACTGACCAGGCCGTAGTTGAAGCACTGAGTGTTCCCTCACCCCCTTTCCCTAAAGCAACTGTTGTGTCGAACCCAGTACTGATACCTCCTCTGTTTCTGTCTCCCCCTTCGGCGGAACCTGGGCCACGACGGATCCCGAAGTAAAAGGAAGGCGGAGCCCGACCCGGCGCTGAGAGGAGGGTGTCATCCGAAAAAGCAGGAAGGAAAGAAGCCACTCACCGCATCCTTCGCCGATCCGACCAACCTGTACAGACAGACTGTTTCAGTCAATAAAGCCTAGTTTGAACCCTACTAAGACTCGTCTCTTGCCTATTCCCCCACAGCCGGCCACAAAGAGGAAGAATTTTTTATGTCATTTCACCGCATTCAGAAGTGGGAAGAGGAGAAACCTTTTTTTTATTTATAACCCTCACCCACTCTAGTAGTGGCATGCTTTATCATTGGATTCACTCTGACTCCTAAAGGTCAGAGTGGGCTCGACCGTATTCCAGGGAACACTTAGAAGACAATTTGGTTTTAATGTTAGTTTTTTTTTTAAATTTAGATCAAAATCCCTAACTCTCCAAAAGTGCATTTTTATTAGGGTCATAGGACCACAATGTCCGTATTGCCCCTTACTATAATTTTTAACATCCCCGCTCACCCCGCTAATGAAGGGATGCCTGGGGTAGAGTTAGGGATTTTTATCTAAATGTAAAAAAAAACCCTAACTTTAAAAACAAATTTTCTTCTAAGTGCTCCCTGGCATGTGTACATGTTAAGATGTTTTCAGTACTGTGTATGTGCCTCATTACCTACTCACTTAAAAGGTACTTAAAGTCATTCTAAAGTTGCTCTAATGGATATCAGTAAAGTGCACCCTTTTCCGTGGGGAAGGGGGGTGGAATTTTATATGGCGCAAACTAGACCAGAAGGTATCAGAGTGCTTTACATGAGCACCAGTTGCGTTATAGACGGACTGATTCATTTTTTACTTCTAAATATAAAAACTTTAACCACATTATATGTTAGACATCTTTCAGAAAACACTTTTATCCTCATATGGTTTCGGACTTCTTCAGGGCGTTTCCAAAGGTTGTTATTGACATCAATTACACATGTGCATTACAAGAACCGGTGTACAGTGTCCAACAAGGACACATTGAAAAGTAGAAGTCAAGTTATTGACTTGTCGGTGCTTACCTTGGAACAGCCAAGAAGATGTTTCACTTCTTATGAGATCAAAATGTGAATGATATTAAGTCAGAGTAAAATTCTAAATTTTATATATGATAAAGCAAAAAAGAGTAGACAGAAGTATGTCATGTTCAGTATTGAATATGCCTTTTTGAACTTTATTAAGTGTGCAGGTCTGATTCTTTGAAACCCAGCATACACACTACTACATCCAACTCAGAATACCTTCAATCTAACTCAAGAATCCATTTCTTAGGGGCCTAAGCTCCCATGTGGCTTTTAAAGGCTACTGCACAATGTAACGAGTGTTTAAGATTGTCACTCTATTTACAGACAACTTATACATTAACGATAATACCTAGGAATATTTCACCATTCTGTTTACATTTTTTTTTTTAGAGTTTTATATAGCGCGAACTTGACCCGAAGATATCGGGTATCAGAGCGCTTTACATAGCACCAGTTTCATTACATGAGGACACATTCATTTTTGTTAGGCACGGGGAGATTAAGTGATTTGCCCAGAATCACAGGATGTTGAGCGTCGTTGCCGAGACTAGAACCCGGTTCCCCAGCTTCGACATCGGCCGAGACTCAAACCCGGTTCCCCAGCTTCGACGTCGACCGCTCTAGCCGTAAGGCTACATCCTCTCTCCTAATAAACATTTGGAATGTCAACATGAATCAATATATTTTTACATTTCAAGAGCTGGACAATGATTCTTTTGTTTTCAATGACATTCACAACATGACATCTAATTGTGTAACTCACATTTATTCCAGATGTAATTTTCTACTAAAGGTGAGCAAGACTTCAGAATGAACAATCCTACCTCCTTCTGCAGGAATATTTCATCGGAATATGGTGTGAGACCTGACTTAATGCAGTATGAGTCTATACAAGTCATACAGCTCTCCATCACATTAGTATAAATCCATGCACGGACTACCACCTTGACCATGGACAAGTTTGCTTTGCTATTAGAACAGGCATTAGCTTGAATTTAGTCCTGAGTAAAACATTCGTAAAAACCTGTGGCAGAGTAAAAAACAAAAAAAAATAGCTTTCTGTATACAATGCATCTGTGAGGTAAAGAATTTAAGGTGCTATGATTCTGAGTGTTTTATGGATGTAAAATAGTCCCTGTGCACTGTAATTCAAACACTCCATATTTGATTATTTAATTTAGTAAACAACCAATAGCCAGCGGTGCCAGAAAAAAATCCTCTGGGCGGAACAAAAGTCCAATCTATTTATATATTTAAAAGAATTGGTAACTTCATCATCAAGCCGGCCCTTAAAAACGTCTTCACTTTCACTCTGTATAAATATGTCCAAACAGAACTCAACTATTTGCCTGTCTACTCAAGTTTGATCAGAGAAAAGATGAACTAAAACAATGTATGTGTGACAGCATCATCTGACCTGTATATGAGTTTACAATCGTGTCTTAAGTGCTTACATACAATTTTTAATTTGTGCATGTGATAGAGCTTTTCTGCCCATATGATGTTTGTGTTTGCATGTGCCAATGTATTTGCATGGCTTTGTTTTCAATGTGTATGCCATTTATCTTTAGGAATGCTTGTGTTGACTTGTGGTCATATAGATAGGCAGGGCTTTAAGTAGGCTGGGTCTCTCCGGTGCTGAGCACCGCGATACAAAAGGGGATGATGGACGGAGCGTTTGAGCAAATCAAACACTCACCCCCAGTCAACTGATCTGGGTTTAATCCATCACCATTCTTTAGCCCACTCAGCCACCCCATTTCAGACATGGCCATATGCAAATCAGTCTGACCCTGTGCCTCATGGGAACAGTCCAGCCCGAACTGCCAAGCCATGTCTTCCATGGACCGGAAACAAGCATCCTGGGACCGGTTTCAGATTCATAATCCTCATCAGCCAGGCTATCTTGAATCTAGTGGCCAAGTGAGCAAGGGACTCACGTCTGAGCATACCCTGCCACACTTAGGGTGAACAAAGCGATACAAAAGGGGATGATGGACGGAGCGTTTGAGCAAATCAAACACTCACCCCCAGTCAACTGATCTGGGTTTAATCCATCACCATTCTTTAGCCCACTCAGCCACCCCATTTCAGACATGGCCATATGCAAATCAGTCTGACCCTGTGCCTCATGGGAACAGTCCAGCCCGAACTGCCAAGCCATGTCTTCCATGGACCGGAAATAAGCATCCTGGGACCGGTTTCGGATTCATAATCCTCATCAGCCAGGCTATCTTGAATCCAGTGGCCAAGTGAGCAAGGGACTCACGTCTGAGCATACCCTGCCACACTTAGGGTGAACAAAGCGATACAAAAGGGGATGATGGACGGAGCGTTTGAGCAAATCAAACACTCACCCCCAGTCAACTGATCTGGGTTTAATCCACCACCATTCTTTAGCCCACTCAGCCACCCCATTTCAGACATGGCTATATGCAAATCAGGGTATGCTCAGACGTGAGTCCCTTGCTCACTTTGCCACTGGATTCAAGCAAGCCGGGCTGAAGACGGCTGAAATGCCAGGAACAGGTCCTCGGAAGCTTGTTTCCGGTCCAGGGAAGACATGGCTTGGCAGTTCGGGCTGGACTGTTCCCATGAGGCACAGGGTCAGACTGATTTGCATATGGTCATGTCTGAACTGTGGCTGAGTGAACTAAAGAATGGTGATGGATTAAACCCAGATCATTTGACTGGGGGTGAGTGTTTGATTTGCTCAAACGCTCCGTCCATCATCCCCTTTTGTATCGCTGAGCACCAGCAGTTTTTTAAAGGGGGCTCGAAACGGGTCTCTATGGGGCTCTGTTTTGTGCCCTGGTACAGGGGTCCATTTTTTTCCAGACTGCAGTGACAGCAGGCATATCGACGTGCACATGCTCTCACTGCTCACTTCTCACTAGTGGAGAAGTTACGACATGCCCTTGTGCCAGGTGAGCTTTGTAGCGAAAGGGAAATCCTTTAAAGAGAGTGATTTTCTCTCTGGATTTCCCTTCTCTTTTTGAAACTCCGGAGCAGCAACATTGTCGTGGTGTCACCAGGGCAACTAACAACCATTGAAAAAGCAAATAGTGCTGACTTGTTGAAGGTATGATGTTACTTGTTGTATCATATATCTGGAGCAATGACAGAAGCAGCAAAATACAAGTCGGGGGCACACTATGCTAAGGACAGATTTTTAGCTTAGGTGTTTTTAAGCCACGCCCTTAATTACATTGGCCACGCCCCTTTGAGAGACCCCCCCCCCCAGTTTTTCCATCCCACTTAAAGCCCTGTAGGTAGGGATCGGTTCATGGATACGCCTCGCATGACCGGGACTGTTTTCTAGGACCATGTTTTTATTTCTCTGATATGGTGAGAGTTCACTCGTTGGAGGGAGGTTGTCTGTTTACACGCATGGGTGTATACATGCTAAGATGTTTTCAGGAATGTGTATGTGCCTCATTACCACCTCACTTAAAAGGTACTTAAATTCCCGCTAAAGTTGCTCTACGTATGTAAGTGAGTAAATTAGAACAGGTGTTCGTCCATGTGTGCACGTGCTTTGGCATCCATGGCTGTGTCCTGGTGGGAAGTACCTTTCATGCACTATTTGCTCGTGTGTGATTGCGCGCGTGCGCACTGCTCCTTCGCCCTGCCCAGGGCCGCCCCATGGATTCCGCCGGGCCAGGAGGAGGTTCTGCAGATTGTAATCCCTTTTCATTAGCTCCTTTGATCTGGCGCCAGTCTTTCCACAGCACACGTCAGCACCTCTCCTTTCTCTCTCATCCAGCCTGTGAAAGATCCCTCCTTTGATAGGCCCGGCATGCCAAGTCTGTCTGGAGGAGAGCGCTGAAAAGTGTCAGCTGCCTGTCGGCTTTAAAAGGGAATCCATACACCTGGAAGACAAACAACCCCTCTCCGTGCGCGGTGACATATCTATCATCTGTCGGCGGGTAGAGGTGCGCTGCCTGACTAATAGCACCCGGCTATGCATGGCAGGGTAGGAACCGCCGAAAGACGTCTCCAAGTGTCTGCCAGGCCTCTCTGGGCCGAGCTGGGGTCCCAGGAGGACCCGGCGTTGGCCCTGCCGGTGTCTGCGTGTCGCCTGCTCTGCGTGTCGTCCGTTGCCCACGTCCCACCCCTTGTCGTCCCCTGTCATTCTTTGCCAGCTCCAGCCGACAGACCCACATGCATCTCAATTTGTGGGCAGCCCGAGAGCGATGCAGGTGGCGTCCTGTTGGGAGAGGTGTTCCCTGGCCTCGGCTCCTCAGCCTGACAGACTCCAGGTAGCGGAAGGACGAGGTGGCTGGCTCCTTTCCGGGCCTTTTCATTTTCCCTGCCAACTTGGCATCCGTAGACAAGTGCTTGGCGGCGGTGCTTCAAACCCCTGGGAATGGGACAACAAATATGAAACTGTTGTCTATTTGTCTTCTGTTATGTTTTTTGTTTTGCTTGTATGCGAGTTGTGGGCGATGTCCCGGGCTTAGGGAATGCTGGGCATCCAGTGGCTCTTCATCTTGTCTTTCTTAGGCGACAAATTCCAGAGACATGGGACCTGTCAGCGGCACTGCTCTTCACTTCGCACATCAGGGTGCAGACAAGGCTGATAACGCCGTCAGCCGTACAACCGATGACCAACTTTCCCAAGAAGGTTCAGCCGCAGCTCTTTGTAAGGCCACCTGCCTTGCATTGTCCTAATGAAGGACATGTCCACACGGATAGCTTGTCTGTGACTGATGGAGACACGTGAGGCGGGCTCTGCTAAAACAAGCATTTACAATGCAATAGGTCTCGCAGCATTAAAGTTTGAGTTATTGGCATTGTTTATGACAATGTCAATAGCTATAACTTTTGCAAATGTGAAACCTATAGCATTTGTAATGCAATATGAGTTGTATTTACGTGACTTAGATGTATTGATATTACAAATAACAATGGCTTTTCATTTTTTTAATAGTTAATACTTAAATAACAGTTATTGTAATTGAGTCGGTGGAAGGGTGAAGTGGGTCGTGTCCCCGAGTGATGTGGTGGTGTCCCGAGTGATGTGGTGGTTCTCCGAGTGGTGCCCCAGAGTGATTTGGTGGTGTCCCCGAGTGACGAGTGGTGCCCTTGAGTGATGTGCTGGTGACCCTGAGTGATGTGGTGGTGTCCCTGAGTGATGTGGTGGTGTCCCCGAGTGAAGTGGTGGTGTCCCCGAGTGATGTGGTGGCGTCCCCGAGTGATGTGGTGGCGTCCCCGAGTGAAGTGGTGGTGTCCCTGAGTGATGTGGTGGTGTTCCCGAGTGATGTGGTGGTGTCTCCAGAGTGATGTGGTGGTGTCCCTGAGTGATGTGGTGGTGTCCCTGAGTGATGTGGTGGTGTTCCTGAGTGATGTGGTGGTGTCCCTGAGTGATGTGGTGGTGTTCCTGAGTGATGTGGTGGTGTTCCTGAGTGATGTGGTGGTGCCCCCAGAGTGATGTGGTGGTGTCCATGAGTGATCTGGCGGTGTCCCAGAGTGATGTGGTGGTGTCCCTGAGTGATCTGGCGGTGTCCCTGAGTGATGTGGTGGTGTTCCTGAGTGATGTGGTGGTGGAGAAATACAATACCTATGCTCAATAGGTGTTCACTATCTATAGTAGAATTCGTTGTAATTATTAGTTGAAAATCCATAATGCTGTATAGCAGTCATCTCATCAACTCAATGGACCATCCTCCAAGTATTTTCCGTGAGTTCCTGTTAATACAACAGCCAAACGGCACAGAGACTAAACTACTTAAAATCTATGAAGGCCATCCCTTATCTTTTATGTCTCAAGCAAGAAATGCATGACACTCTTGTAATCACAATTCAAGGCAATGTTCTGGACCGTGTGGCACAAAATATACCGGCATGCAGTGTTTTTTTCAACGGTATTTTAACAGCTCTCCGGCTATAAAAGGGTAGTTTACCTTCTGAACTAATCTCCTTAAAAAAGTGTATTAAAAAAATGAAACTTTAACTTATTTAGCAACGGGCCAGCATTCCGAGGGGAAATCTTCCACTAAGTGGACACACAGACTATGTTCATTATTCCAACTTGCAAACTAATAGACAAATTGGCAAAATATTAATCTTCCAATTGCTTCTCTATGAGACAGACAGCCAAGCAAAAAGTACAGGTTAGAGTTGCTACAGCAACAGCAGAAACATATGATGTTTCCAGGTAACTGGAGAATTGAATTCTCAAAATATAAATTTATGCTTCACATTTTAGGTAGATTTAAACATTCATGGCTTATTCACAGGCAGACAATACTTTCCAAAACAGTTGCAGCTTGGTTTGTAATCCATTCCCAAATGATTTGGAAATATTGCAGTTTGGTGTGGAGGGAGAAGAGACGTGCGTGTTTGCTAAAAGTAAACATTAAACTTTTATAGTCTCACGTTGGTTCAAATTTAGCCAATTTCCAGATAGCATCTAAACGTTATCCTGTTAAATTCAGCACAAACGAAATTTCTGCCAAGAGAAGTTGGGCTTAATCTAACCCTGATTTATAAAATGCTTGTAATGGTGTCTGACTGTCTATGTTTGTTACACTCTATGTTGGAGCAAAAAATAAAAGAAGTCGCCGATATTTCTGTAGCCTAGCTCTTAACATTAAGGAGCATTAGCATTTCTGGTGGCCTCTCTTTCAACTATCATAATCAAGACATCTTTTAGAAAATGTGTTGGAGAATTAGGATTGCAACCTAGGAACTCAGTTTGCAGACCGGAAGAGGCTGGGTGTTTTGAAGACCAGTAAACTAGGTCTCTGTACCAGAGTTATCGGTATTTGGTGAAGGTAAACCAAATTTCTTATGTCACAAAAAACCTATAATATCTCAAATTCTCCCTTTCATTTTTTCCGATACCTTATTTCGTGATATATTTTCCACTCTTTTATACGTCCCCATCTCTCTTCCTGCCCAAAGCGCCTTCGAGCCGACTAACTGGTGTGGCACCGAGCACTATAAAAGACACAGACATGAGACAAGATCATGTTTATCCCACTACTCCTCAGTATCTCTTTGCCTCTCACCGTCTCCTTCCAGAGCCGTCCATTCATTACCTTTTCCCTGCAGTGTTTTGAAGCAGCAACAATAAGCAATACACAAGACGTGCGCGCGCACTGACAAAAACGAAACCTATCGTGGGGCGGGACTTCCGTCTTGTGAAGCCCGCGCCCACGGAGTGCCTGGCCAGAGAAGCAGCGGTGACGCGGGGCTCCCATGCCCGAGGGAGAGCCCCGCGGAGGCTGCAGATGTCCGGAGTGGTGGTAAGTGGGCCTTAGTTGTAGGGGGGGCGGCTGGGGGGGTCTTGGTGCGCTTGTGTGTGTGCGCGCGCACGTGTGTGTATGTGTGCGCGCGCGGGGGGGTGTCTCTGTATGTGTGCGTGCATGTATGTGCGCTCGTGTGTGTGTATCTGTGTGTGCGCATGCGTGCAGGGGGAGGTGTGGCTGTGTGTGTGTTGGAGCTTCGCAGGAGACAGGACATGGCCACAGCGTGCGCGTTCGCGCGTGCGCGGCCCGCTCCGATCCGATTTTTGGATGCGCATGGCCAGCTCTTGTCTCCTGGAAAGCTGAGTCGCTGACATTAGGTCTCTGGCGAGACAGCGCTTCGCGCTGTAAATGCCACGAGACCTAAACAACCTGTAGCAGCTACAACACCCACAACAGGACTTCCTAGGCTAATTCACTGCAGGTGTGTGTGGTGCTGGTGCGGCATATCCAGGCCATATCTGATTCTCCTCTCCAGCCGATAGTCATCGGGTACTGTTGTGATAGCGGTATGCTTGTCTATTAGGCTTGGAGGCCTCCAGTACCACAGAATTACTAGTGTCAAGAAACTGGAAGGTATTGGAAAATGCAGGCGCACAGGGCTTGAAATTGGCAAGAACAGGAACAGTGTCAATGTTCCTGGAAGTCAGTAACATCCATTTATGGCTTGCTTTCTGAAGGGGTAGCTTTGCCTCAGCTAAGGATTGTCAATCAGACAAAGCTAGGGTAGCAACGACTTGCCCTTTCCCAAATGATGTATTTTAATTTACAACCCCTGTGGCTTTCCACGTCTCACTATCTAGAGACCTTTGAAGAACACCTGCAGCTTTAACTTGTGATTGTGGCTGGTTGTTTGTACACTTTTAGAAATCAAATCTTTTTTTTCAGAGTTTTATAAAGCGCGAACTTGACCCGAATCGGAAATCAGAGCGCTTTACATAGCACCAGTTGCATCACATGGGTACACATTCATTTTTGTTAGACACAGGAGATTTACATGCTGCAGCCTCAAGCTTTCCACAGCTATTCTCTTAATAACACCACAGCTATCAATAGGCTTCAAAAGTTGTGTGATGTCACTTGCTGTGATATTTTTGGCATCACATGGCATTTGATGTCTCCTAAGCTACCACTAAGAGTTTGATGAAATGTTGTCACTGCCATCTTTTTTTTCCTTGGTTACATTGTTCACAATGTTGCTGACTCTTGCTACAGAATACCATGTAAGCATTACCAGTGGCAGCTCAGAATACTTAATGCTTAGTCAAAGGTAGAATCCATAGTAACTTAAATGATGGTTATCACCTTTAGTTTAAGCTAGGTGCTTTAACCTGGACAGGTGGCAATTCTGCTTCAATGTAGCCTGGGTGACAACCTTTTTATTCTAAGATATGCGAAGTGATTAATGTGGCAAGTGTTGTTCTATGCAAGAAGTTTTAAAACATATCCACCCACCCACTCACCCAGCCACCCACTCACCCAGCCACCCACCCACCCAACCATCCACATATCCATCCATCCACCCACCAATCCATCCATCCATCTATCCCTCCCAGATGTGGAACTACATGGTAATGGATTAAAGCTTTGCAATTGCAAGCAGGGGGTCTGTGATCTTCTCCGCTAGAGCTAGCAGGACGGGTGCTGACAGGACGGGGTGGTGAGTGCATGACATCTCATGACCAGGTATGGAAGCCTGCCTCATTCCCAAAGGGGATTACTACAGTATCTGTGTGTACTGTGAGAAGAGGCAGATGGGACAATGGAGATTCCGGATCATACCAACTAGGTCTCACGGATCTGACAGGTTGTAGGGCAATCTGGTGGTGTGGAGGGAGGCCTGCTTTTACACATGACGTGGAGTGGACCCAAGAAAGAATCTAGAGGTCGGACAATAAACAAAATAAAAAATACTGCCTCTCCAACTGCTTACAGGATGTGCGCTTCTAACTGGCATTTTTGTAGCAGTTATGTCATTACCGTTATGGTTAACTCCTCATGTGCCAAGAGATGATGGCACACTCGCATCCGCATTCTCATTGTTCTAGAACAACAATGTAAAGTAGAGGATAGCTCACGTGGAGTGGCGTAACATAAAATGAGGGGCCAAACGCAGAATGTGACGAGGGGCCTCAGAGTCTCCCTTGTCTCACATATATTCTTTGGCCTTGAGCTGCATGGGGCCCTCCAGAAGGGTTGGGGCCTCCTGCACGCCAGGGGCTCCAGGGGCCTGCGTTACACTCCTTTTCATGCATGCCGCCTTGTAATGGTGCAAGAGGAAGATCTCGTGTGTCTCTCAAAGCACGGTTAGTGTTCTCTGGAAATTTGTGAATTCGATCCGTAGATCTCTTTCTCATTGCAACCATCAAAAATTCAAAACTGCTATAGAAGTCAAAGTGTTGCTCAAGCTATGTGGGAGGTATGCTTAAATGGTCATTCTATCAATTAAATGATTTAGTTGCAAATTTAATGTCTGCGCTTCTACTTGAAAACTCAATAATGGCCTGTGTGACTCTCAAAACAAATATGTACTGGGAAGTTATTCTTTGATAGGCGGTAACTGTTCTCCAAACTCCTACTCATACCTTAAAGTGGCTTAATGCTGGAAGTATACCTAGGTAGGAAAGAGACCTTCTAAGAACCTCTGTACATCAGTATGCAGTGGGGCCATTGTGTAGAGTTAGTGCAGTTGGAAACATGGTGGCAGAATGGATCCCGGAAAAGGTGAATCCTCCCCACTTCTTACACAGGCAGCCACTACGAACATAGAGCAGGTGAAAGTACCAAGCCAAATTTGGCTCCCTGCTTCACATTCAGACAGCCAGACTTGGTCCAACCATTTACTAAGAGTGCTGTGAGAATTACATTTTAAAGACCTAATTTATATACCTCGGTATCAAAGTCCTTTATATTTTCAGTAGAAGTCAGGCTGGAACATACAGAGGCTCACATAACATTAAAAGCACGAACAGTAGCCTGAGGCATGAGAACAGGGCTACTGCTTGTGGTTTTACAATGAGATACTTCTCTCAGGTATTTGGGCAAAATATTGATTTAACAATATCGGGAGGCAGAAATATCACAAAATAAATATTGTGATACCCAAATATTGTGATGCACAAATATCGTTGAAAAAAATATAGTTTTTTGAGGCAATATCGTAAAAAAAATATATATATATATATATATACATCGTTTTCAATATTGTAGTGGTTAAAATATAATTTTTAAAATATCTGAATGTGTTTTAGTTGCTATATTAATTTTATGTGGTACAATTTTTTTAATATAAAGGTTATTTTTTATATACCTTGTAATTTTAAGTGATTTAGATTTTTTTACTTATTTTTTTGTAGTAATTTATAGTGTTGTAGCAGGTTGTTAATATATACGGGGAAAGGGTGGGAAGTTAATTAGTTAATAATTAGTATTATTTATTTAAGACATATTTAATTATATGATTGATATTTATTATGTAAATTATGTAATATTGATTTATTTTCGGGCTGTTAGGTTTGTAGGGGTATAAAGTGGGAAGGTAAGTAATAAATAACACTGAATTATTAATTTCTTATTCATTATGTAATTGATATAAATTATGTAATTTATGGAATACTTATTTATTTTACTTATATTTTAGTTGCAGGCTGCTAGGTTTGTAGTTGCCTAGAGTGGGAAGTTAAGTAATAATTAATATTGTGATAATTATGGAAAATATGGAACACTTATTTTACTGCTATTTTAGTTGTGGGATGCTAGGTTTGTAAGGGTATAGGCTGGTAAATTAAGTAATTAATTATATTTTTTTAAATAATTATTTAATTCATTTTAAGTATACAAATTCTGGAGTACTCTTTTAAAAGTTATATTTTAGGTGCAAAGTGCTAGGTCTATAGGGGTATATAGCGTTAAGTTAGTTAATTGATAATTGCATACCAATTATTTATTAATTGTTAATTATTTTATTGAATAGTTATTATGTAAAATGATTGTTTTTTTATTTTTTTGTTACATTTATATATATATTCATGCTAATTAATACTTTTTATATTAAGAGTTTAATATTTTTTCTACATTGATGGTGTTACTTATATATGTAATGTGTTTGAAGTTTAGTACTTTCCATACTCTTGTTTAGACTACATTAGGAATAGTAAAATTAACCTCTTTGCAATTCAACACTTTCCCTACTGTTGCGCTGTTTGGAGAGGGAATAGTAAATCTCATCCCTCCAAAATCCAATGATTTCCCTACTGTTTCACAGACTGGTGTGGGAATAGTAAATTTTACCCCTCCAAAGTCCAACACTTTCCCTACTGCTGTGTTTTTTGGAGTGGGAATATTAAATGTCACCCCTCCAAAGTCCAATGTTTTCCCTACTGTTGCACAGATTGGAGTGAGAATAGTACATTTTATGTTGCATTTTTTTGTTTATATATTCGATTATTTGTAGTATTTTTGGGGAGGAATTTTCAATTTTTAATATTTCATTTATTGTCTACATTAATAAATGTATTTTTACGTATTCACCTTTTAATATTTTTTGTGTTTTCATTGTGCATGTGTGATATATGCCAATAAAGTGTACACTACCATCCATAAGTAAAGAGCACCAT
Organism: Lissotriton helveticus; assembly: GCF_964261635.1. NCBI lineage: Eukaryota > Metazoa > Chordata > Amphibia > Caudata > Salamandridae > Lissotriton > Lissotriton helveticus. The sequence continues at coordinate 905,919,613 of NC_136065.1, read as the reverse complement.
GTCAGAGTCCACACATCGGTAATTTATTGACACCAAGAATGCCACGTTTCAGCTACCCTCATAGCCTTTATCAATTTCTAGTGACCCTCCCAGACTGTTATGTAAATAAATGTAGTTCAGTAATAGACAATAGATGCCATAACATTCGTGATTCCCACAGTGAAAAAGGGTAGGACTGTGCAACCCCTCAAGTCCAAAAAAGCGATCCGAGATACAAAAGAGGCGAATATTGAGCTATTGGTTACTAGCTGCGAAAGAGACTTAAAGCCACCTAACGACATGCAGAATGTAAACGAGCTGACTGATCACTACATAACCTCAATTGGAAATATCGTCAATGATACCATGCCACTAAAACTAAAAAGAGTCACAGAAAAGCCAAAAAATCCTTGGTTTAGTGGGTCACTGAATGAGGACAGGCGCAAACTGAGAATGGCCGAAAGAAAATGGAGACAACACCCTTCCTCCCCAGAGCTGAAAGCCCTCAGAAAAATCAGAAACCAATATAACAAAAAGATAATCAATTCCAAAAAAGAATTTATAAGAGCAGAACTTGACAATGCCAAAAACAGACCACGAAAACTCTTCTAGATCTTAAAGCAACAATCAGATAAACTAGCCAAATCGGCCCAAGAGAACTCAAAAACGCCCTTAAGCTGCGAGGAATTCTCCACATTTTTCACGGAGAAGACCAAACCGCTAGAGGTAGAGCTCTCAAACGCTGCGGCTATCCTCCCGACCCAACCGTTGCCGACCAGCGAGGCTTCCATGACAACAGAGAGTATTAAGACAAAAAATAAAGCAAATTGGAACACTTTAGAATTATATGACCAGGACAAGATCACCAAAACGCTGTCGGAAATCAGACCGAACAACCACTATCAGGACCCTCTACCTGCAAAGTGTGTTAAAGAAATCAGCCACATCGTGGTCCCGATCTGGACAAAATAATAAACGCGTCACTTGCACAAGGGATCCTCCCGGACTGTCTAAAAACAGGACAAGTTGTGCCAATAATCAAAAAACCGACAGCGGATACAACAGATCCGAATAACTACCGACCAGTAACCAACATCCCTTTACTGGCCAAACTAATTGAGAAATGCGTGCAGAGCCAACTGAATCAACACATCACCAAGTTCTCCTTACTAGACGAATGCCAATCAGGATTCAGAGCAGGACATAGCACGGAAACTGCGATTCTGCATATTGTCGATGACGCGCTACAAGCCCTAGACCAAAATCAAGCATGCCTATTGATTCTACTAGACCTATCATCTGCATTTGACACGGTAAATCATGAAGCATTATTATTCAGGCTACAGGACAGGATGGGACTGTCTGGAAATGTGCTGAAATGGTTCAATTCTTTCCTACGGAACAGAACACAACGATTCCTGGTTAACCAAGCAATCTCACCCCCTTGTCCTAACACAATTGGGGTCCCGCAAGGTTCAACGCTATCACCAGATCTATTCAACCTGTATGTCGAACCTCTTACAGACATTCTTCGGAATTCTCAGATATCCTACCACATGTACGCAGATGACACGCAAATATACTTGAAGATCGCCTCCCTTGATGACATTGATCTATTGAATAAGACATTAAAGATGGGTTTACAATGGTTAACTACTAATCATCTGAAACTAAATGCCCATAAAACAGAATTCTTGCTAATTTCACCTCCAAGGAGCAATGCTGAAATAAAGGAATGGACCAAATTGGTGACTGCACTTAACTGCACCCCAACCCTAGTAAACTCAGCTAAATCACTAGGAATCACATTGGATGAGAACCTCGACATGAAAGCCCACATTAATTCATTGGCGAAAAGTGCCCGCTTCCATTTGAGCTACCTAAGAAAATTAAAACCATTCATCTCAGAGGCAGATCTAAAACTGGCTATACAATCCCTAGTTATATCGAGGATCGAATATGGTTGCTCCACATTAGCCGGCCTACCTAAAACATCCACAGCACCACTAAAAGCTTGTCTCAACGCAGCGGCAAGACTCATCACTGGATCTAGGAAATTTGATCATATATTTCCTCACTTGAAAGCACTAAACTGGCTTCCTTATGAGACCAGAATTCAAATGAAGTTAGCATGTATTACCCACAAAGCGGTGCACTATAACACGCCAAGATACCTAGCCAAGAAAATCAAGCTATCGGGAGGAAACAGACCAACTAGAAGCGCCAAGAAGCTGCTGTTGCGGCCAGCCATCTTCCGAAAGAAAAAGTCTTATGACCGAACATTCTCTGGAGCTGCCCCCAGAGTCTGGAATTCACTCCCTCCAAGTGTTAGGAAGATTCAAAATATTATAACATTCAAACGGGAATTGAAGAGTCTTATGTTGAGTAAATACCTTGCATAGGGAAGCTGGCAGATCGCTGGTTCGAATATCTATGTCAGCTGAAGGGTGGCCCTTTCAAGAATATTATTCAAGAATGTTATCATTGATAAGGGACTAACTCCTCACACAAGCCCTGACTGTGTCCTGATCGCTACCACAGTCCTATGTTAACTTATAATGGTTTTTTAAAGCCAAAACTATTTAACCTCTACCTCACCTTATTTGTCAATATAGACAGAGATATAAGCTAATCCTCACCTACCTTTTAATGCTAATTGCACATGCGTTTGGAATATATAGATTTAGGCACCCCCTCATAGCCACAGTTGCCTCTACCTCATATCTGTTTGTTTGTATAAATGATATTGTATTGTATTGTATTGCCAATGTGTAACCTACCTCGATGTTAAGCGCTGTGATACCCACGGGTCTTGTTCGCGCTATACAAAACACTATAATAAATAAATAAATAAATAGACAGAGTTGTTTGTCCTGCTCTCCACCCCTTATGTTTTTATCTATCCTATCCTGAGCAATTATTTTAAGTCCTGAGTTCCAATGACTGGGTTTGGAAATTAAACATGGGCACATAATTGACTGATGTGTAAACCGTTGCTGGCATTCACATCGACAGGCAAAAAGCATCCTGCTTCCCACTACATGTAGTTGCTATTACAGGGAACGCCACTTTCCATGCTCCAAGTGGATTCACTCCTCCATTGGGAGTAGACTGACCTAAACCGCATGGTAAGTGGGTTCTTTGTGAATGACTGAGATTGAGCGGCGTGCCACTGGTGAGTTGGAGGACTCCTGTTACGGGACTATCTTTTCGGTAGTTCCAGCCCCTGCAATCATTGACCAGCGCTTTCAAAGTAAAAATATTTTTCATAAAATACTCCAAAACTGTACTATTGTGTTAGTGCTAGAAGTCGGTTTGCCACCTGGAGCAGATGGAGGCGTGACAAATTTCTTGTCATGCCCAATTGGTCCAACACATTTGGTGAACTTTATTGATTAGTGCTGCAGTATCCCACGGGAAAATGAGTGATCGAGAATATAAAAGGCAGCCATAGCTTTCTCATTGTTTATTGAAGATTTGAATGTGGACTTGAGTATTAGTAGTAATTTGGGTAAGTCATCTGTAGAATTATCATTGAAACTCAATTTGGCTTCCCTTGGGAAACTCATGGAGGGAGCTGAATAAGTGGTGAAAAATCATCTCCCTAACAAATTATATCGAAGTGGGACAGATCCCCAGAGGGTTGAGGATAGCCACTGTTCCAACTTATGATAATCCTAACTCTTTAAAGAATGGGCAGCATATATGGCAGAAACCTGCAAAGGCATGTTAGAGATGCTAGTGAAATGTGCAAGGATTGATCTGGAGAACCCCAGAAAAAAAACTTGCAAAGTACTTGAAATTATTGATAAACACAAGGAAGACAAAGTGGTCATTTAATTCTTTAATAAATCTAGAAATCGGACTTAACAAGCATAAGGAAGGACTAAAGTTAAACAAACAGTGAAAATTCGTATGTGATAAAGATTACACTGAGGGCAGGATATTGGCCTTTGACAAGCGCTTGGACTCCTTACACAGGGATCAGAAAGTGAGTCAGCAGTAGTGACTACAGGAACTATTATCTACAGACTCGAGTTCATATATCAGTACAGAACGTGAGGATTCATCTAGGAACACCCCCGTTAGGCATACATCCTCTCACCTTCTATCAGGAGTTTCAGTACTGAAACAGAAACAGGACACCTTCCTCGCGCAACCAACAAAGAGGCAGAGGGAGGGGCAGAGAACGAGGCAGTAAAAGAGGAAAATGCCAACAAGGAGGGGGGCAGGAACAAAAGGACCAAATTAAACTGCTGGGAGTCTGAGCATATGACTCATAACGATAACTCTGTAGTTAACCCCTCTGATAGAGTATTAAGTAAAGAGGAGGAATCAATACTCAGGTTAGGTTTTTCCTTCTGTCCTAGCAACAAGTTCATATACACAGGCACACATATTGATTTGTTCCTTTTTGTAAGAAAATTGAATTGGAAAATACTCTTCAAAATGAATCGAGATGGGGACCTAGAGGACTAGAACAATAAGAGATCCTGGGAGTTGCAGGACATTGATTCGATTTTGTAGTTACATGAATTAAAATCAAACAGTGAAAATCAAATGTATGACAATGTAGGCAATACCTTTAGTAATCTGGACTTTACAGTAGATAGTCCAGCAAGTAGTGGTTTAGACCTAATTGTAGGTATTACTCGAATATTGTGTATGATAACATTGAAGAATTTCATAGTGTTATGCAACATGGTTTAACGAAATTCTATGGTGAGAAAAAGAAGTACACACAAGACACTTGACTCGCAATCAAAGGCTGGCATTACAACATTTAGCTAGTGATCCATCTATCACAATTAAGTCATCGGATGAAGGTGGAAATATAGTTGCACTCAGTATGACAGACTTTAGAGATGAAGCTCGCCGCCAGTTGGCGAATGCGGATTGCCTTGCGCTGACATTTTGGGAGGTATACAAGAAGTCGATACATACATATTATGAAATGCTGCATGACTGGCATTAAATATATCTTTTAGATATGGGTGAATACAATTATCTGAAGGAGGAAAATCCCAGAGTACCTTGCTTGTACCTCTTGCCTACGATTCATAAAAGCCTCACACAACCACCTGGTAGGCATATTGTTTCTTCTAATGGCAGCCTCCTAGAAAACACAGCCATATTTTTAGATCACTATTTATCTCCTTATGTGCATGACTGAGGGTCATATTGCTGAGATGCTTGCAATGCACAGGGACTGTGATGGGCACCTGCTTTGCACCCAGCTTTGTGAATTTATACTCGGGATTCTGTCAGTTACCAGTCCCTAAACATACAATATTATATGCCTCTGTTGTGGGAAAAGACATCAATCCATGTGGCACCGTGTTCGGCTAAGGGAGATAAAGTGCCTTATGTAGCATACAGAGTGATTTAAAGTGAATGCGTTTATTGATGGGGAACCAATGCAGGGTTTCTAGTCCCTTCCCAGCAGTCTGTTTTTTAGGAATGTCCAGGACAAGTCGTGCCAATGCATTCTGCACCACCTGGAGTTTATACTGCGTGTTCTTATGAGAGCCCAGGTACAGTGAGTTACAGTTGTCGAGTCTGGACATTACTCGGACAAGAGCTATCTGTTTAAGTGTTGGCCGTTGGATGAAGGGGAAGATTTTAGTAAGCATCCTTATAATCCAGGTGCAAGTGGAGATGGTACGATTCGTTTGGACATTAAGGTTAAGTTCAGTGTCATTCAGTACCCCAAGTTTCTTAGCCTTCTTGCCCGGGGTAGGACAACATCCTAATGACTTGGGCCTGCACTTGCTATTCCAGCTTGATGTCCCTGATCCAAAATCATAACTTCAGTCTTGTCCCCATTCAGCTTCAAGAAGTTACATGACATCCACTCTGCCACTTTAGTCATGCAGCCGAGAATATTCTCTGATGCTGAACAAGAACCCCTTGGGGATTGACACCATGATCTGCATGTCACCTGCATATGACTCTACCTTCAGTCCAAAGGAGTGAATCACGGCCTCTAGAGGTGCCACATTAAGATTGAAAAGTGTGAGGCTCAGCGATAAGCCCTGCAGAACTCCACAGGGTAAACCAAAAGCTTCAGAGTGGAAGTGCTGTAGTTTCACCCTTTGAGATATTTCCATCAGAAATGAGGACAGGAGGGCTAGTGCTTGATGGGAGATGGCAAGACTCGGGAGTTTATCCAGCAGCAGATGATATCAAATGCTGCTGACAGATCCAGGAGTACCAGCACCACCGCCTGTCCTGCATCCACTGTGCACCTGATAGAGTTGGTGGCTGATATTAGGGTGGTTTCAGTCCAATGGTGTTTCCTGAAACCGAACTGGGAGTCATTAAGCCAAAGTTGCTGTTCTGCAGTTTCCATTATCTGGCTATTAAGATGCATCTCCAGAATCTTTGCATGTACCAGGAGCAGGGAGATAGGATGGAAGTTATTACAGTCCCCGGGGTCTAGATTAGTTTTTTTAGAAGATGCCTAATAATGGCTTGCTTCCATCAACGGGGATAGGATCCGGACAGGATCACATTATTCATAAGTTTACAGATAGGTTCTGCTATGATGTTGGCTGTCATATAAAGAACTGCTGATGGGGAGGCTTCTAGGGGTGATCCTGCATGGGTTTTCATAAGATATTGTGCAACCCGTTGGGGTGAGAGAGTAGAGAATTTTGAGAGCCCTTTGGTCTTGATGCTTAAACCAGATGGTACCCCCTGAGCAATTGCAGTGTGCCCGCCGGAGAGCAATGAGTGACTGGACAGCATAGAGTTGAGATCAAACTCTGTGTAAATATCCATGATTTTGGACTTGTGGGGTTTTGTACACAAATGGATATGCACCATTGCATGTTTCTTCCCCATAACCAGTCTTTAGATGTAATCAGAATGTTTTTCATGGCTTTCAATTTTTGTTTCTTTGTAATAAATCCTAATGTATTCGCCACAAGGATTAGTTATAGGTTTACATGTGTGAAATTCCTTACTGTATGAACTCTAAACGTGGGGGATTTTTATAGTACTGTATTTTTATTTATTTATTTGGTGTTTTATATAGCGCAGGCATGCCCCAGAGTAGGGTATCAGAGCACTTTACATTTACCTATCAATAAACAGTTGAGTTACCAGTCAAGTCATCAAAAATCCGTACTTGTCCATTGTTTTGGAGGGAAGTTCATTGTTTGCACACCATGAAACATGTGGATAATGTGTATACTCAAGGTGTTGTTTTCAGCATGTGATTAATTTTGAGCATTTTGTATTTGATTGTGATATGAATTTAGGTATGAACCATGCTATTCTTATCAATTAGCACCCGATAGCATGCAAACATAAAAGCATATAGGATACACAGTATTGTATTGTTTATGTCCATGACAAATGTAGTGTGGTCTTTCTGATATTAATTTAGGTATGAACCATGCTATTCTTATCAATTATCACCCGATAGCATGCAAACATAAAAGCAGATAGGATACACAGTATTGTATTGTTTATGTCCTTGACAAATGTAGTGTGGTCCTTCTGATATTAATTTAGGTATGAGCCATGCTATTCTTAATAATTAGCAGTAATAGCATGCAAACAGAAGGGCTTGAACAGTATTGTGTGGTTTATTTATATGATATACATATATGTATTGTGCTTTTTCTGATAGTATGAGGCGAGCAATGCTACTGCTATAAAAACTTTACTAAACTTAAGTATTGTTCCAATTTAAATGCTTAATTTAAATGCTTGAGTGCAGACAAGGCCATCTGTACTATGTCTACTACTGAATTATGTTTATTTACGTGACGTATGGGCGGGTCACTAGAACTTGAGAAAGGCTTTGAGGGTAGGTGAAACGCATCGTTCCTGGTGTGAATTAAGAACTGATGTTTGGATTTAGGTGTGCCGCTCTTTACTTATGTATGGAAGTGTAATCTTTATCAACATAACTGACGGAGTGCAAGCCGTCTTTGGCACCCACATTGACAGAAGGGAAGCAGCCTGCTCTCCACTACATGTATGATATATATATATATATATAGATATATATATATATATATATCATATATATATCCTGCGCTTCATTTTAATGAGGCCCCTGCGTGGGCTAGGTACCGGGGGAATGTGGTTTAAAGCCCTGGGTGCTGCCACCTCCCCGGGGTTATATTAATTAAATGCGGGGCACGCGCCCCCCCCGCAGCCACGGGGATCGCGACCTCCCCGGGGTTTTGAAAATAAAGTCGCAGGGGGTCCCAAACCCCCCATGCTGCCCCGGGGACCGCCACCTCCCAGGGGCTAAATTAAATAAGGGCGGTGGGGCCTCGCTGGGCCTCCCATGTCCCGGGGACCGCCACCGCCACGGGGCTGAAATAAATAATTAGTGTGGGGGGGGGGCTTCAGCCCCCCACACTGCCCCAGGGACCAACACCTCCCCGGGGCACTTTGTAATGAAATGCAGGGGTCCAATAAGGACCCCCGGGCTATGGGGATCAGCACCTCCCCGGGGCTTAAAACGTTGGGAGGGGGGGCGTGCGCCCCCATCCTGGAATCCTTGATGGCCCTGGGGACCACCACCCCCCCATGGCTGGCTCCTACAGTGTCCTGGGGTGCTCACTCCCGGGACACTGCTGTTTGCTACTGCAGGACGGGAGCCGTGCGGCTCCCACCCTGTCATAGCAAACTCTGCTTTGCTTCATTGAAGCGAGAGCAGGGAAACCTTCTCTTGCTTCAATGTACCATTTCCAAGTTCAGTCAATGATGATAGTTTGGATACGTTTTAAAAACTTTATTCTCATTAAGAGATTAGTACATTTCTTTTTATTCAATTTATTTAAATTAATCAATACATTTTAGTATGTTTATAGAAATCTCAAAAACATTATGATTAGAACAAATAGTCAAGTAATGCATTAGGTGTGTTCCATAAAGAAATAAAACCCTATACTAACGAACAGGACCAGAATTTTAAAAAGAAAAGAGTGAGATCTAAAGAGCATAAAGCTTAAAGCCAAATTGAAGCTGCAGAATTTTCCATTAAAATTAGTTCATGAAACTCAGCCGAGTCTCAGTAATACAAGCAAATGATCATACAGTTTCAGTAGAAATCTGTAAAAATAAAACATCAAAATAAGGTAAGGATGAACAGAAGCAGCATGAGCCACAACCGTCAGTCTAGTACAAAGGAATGGAGAAGAAGATGGATAAGGAGTAGAGAAAAAATATTGAATTTAACTATAATTATTATTATTTATTTATTATTTAAAAGATTTATAAAGCATGCAGACACCCAACAGGGTTTCCCAGCGCTGCCCTCTCAGGTACTGCCCCCAAAATTTGGAACTCCCTACCACCTGAAATCAGACTGATCCCTTCTAGTACATCATTCATGAAAAAAATGAAATCACTTCTTTTGAACACATTGCTACCCTAATTGCACTATCGTGGACTCTTGTTCCTCCCTTATGTATATTCTTTGCCTTGTTGAATTCATGTATTGAGGTTACTTTCTGCTAATTAGCTGTTTTCACAGTTTGTACCACTTTTTCTCACGTTACTTACTTCGTATCACCTGTAAAGTGATATGATACCCACTCAGGTCATGTTTGCGCTATATAAAACTTAATAAATAAATAAAATAAATAAAAATAGGAGCATTCACTAAAATAAAAAACATGAATACATGTTGCAGATATTGTATAATTCCCCTTCTTCTCTGGACCAATCGAATGGCAGCACTCATCTGTGAGCAGGATCAGCTCGTCCGTTCTCACTAAATAGCATGTGGCTTGTACAGCTTTATCACAAACTTAGCCACAGACATTTGTGCGTAGGTAAGTTCTGAAAACATAAGCCTCAGTTCCCATAATCATCTAACACAGGTTAATGTTTCACTGAATGAACAATGAACTAAACTAAATAAGAGAAACATCCACTTGTAAAGTCACTGTTAGTTAATGCATTTCACTTAACAGGAACATGTATTATTGTTTAAAATTTACAACTATAAGAATAGGAAGTTTAGTCATTTGCAAATAAAATGTTACTTATGAAAAGTAATACGTTTGTTAAACTAGAACATTTTGCAGCAAGGGAGTATGTCTAAACATATCACTTGAAGGTCAAGATGTCTAAATTATGTTGTGCACATTTCAGTCATATTAGGTTCACTTCTAGTTAAAGGAAACTTGCATATTAGCATTTTTCTGACATATATAAATAGCTATGACTGGCTATTACAGTTTGCACATTTTAAATGCCTGTTAGTTCAGCTTTTAATTTTATAATCATTGCACATTTTACCTGCTAACCTAAACAATTTGCATTTTAATTAGTGGACTTTATCACCTGAAAGCCCTATTTTAATAGTTCTTTGATGCTAAGCTCCTGAACATTGCCATCTAGATGGTTATCACCACCCGTAAACAGTTTCCAGACATTTGTCACAATCCTGCTCACAATCACAGTGTGCTTATCAGATCTTGTCAAGTACATATTCATGGTTTGGTGTGGCATTCACAGAACCTGTCTTGTGAGCTAAGTTAGTAATTGTGTTGGCCTCGCCATGTGTTAACAATACATGCCAGACACATTGTTCATACAAATATCCTAGACAATAACAAAAATTAGGCATGCATGAATAGCAGGAGGTCTCTAGCATTTAGCAGCAACCATTACTGGCATCTCTGGAAGGCTGGAAAAAGAATACATTATCTACAAAACAATAACTTTACACCGCTTCTTATCAGATACCGAATGTGGTACATTACCATCTCAGCTAACCTATAATGTGTCCTAGATGTTCAGTTCCAGGTAATCCCAACACATTCGTAAACAGACAGGTTACACACATTTGTGGATTAATGTACATCTTTGTACTCCCTCCATGAGCTACATGACGACTGCTCATTTCCAAGAAATCTTGTGCATATGCCATTTATGTGTGTCATAAGCCATGTTTTAATGTTCATTCTAAACTAAGTCTAACATTTGCCACTTATTCAGTTCTGGTGTGTCTGAACATGCAGAATATATGATCATTCATTCACATCCCTGTCTTATCTTCTGAATATTTTGCCCTGCTTATGTGAAGGAGAACCTAGTTGATGTTTGCCAAACAACCTTAACAGAAAATGATGATATGTGGCAACCCGGTGTGGTACATTGGCCATCCTAACAAAACCCCTTGGAGCCTCGTGCTAACTTTTGATTCTCACACACCCACACTATACAGGTGCATTACAAAGCTCCACATCCTTGTGTGAAGAGCATGTTTTTTAATGTAAGGGGGTTCCAGTACAGGTAGATATAACAGGTAATAAAAAGTTCTGTCTGAACCTACCTCTCCCAAAAAGTTTTTGGGGTGCTGATAAATTGACAGAAAAATCCATTGCCGTTGCTGGTCTCCCAGCTCCACTCCTGTTGGTTCCACAGACCTACGCAAGGGCTCAGGGTGTGGAAAGCTCCATCTTAGGAGCACACAGGCTATGTGTGGAGCGGACTCTAAATTTATGGATTGTCAGGTCCTGTTGGGATATAAATTTTCATACTGGGTCATGCTGGAATAGCAAGCCCCTTCCTTTACAGGACACAACTCAGGCCTCTGAATTCCCTTGGAACCTTGCTGCTTCAACACTCTGACAATACAGATAGTCCTAAACATCTGAGAAGCATGTGGCATCACTGTGCAGGCATGGGTCTAAATAGTAAGATGAGAAAGAGGGATTCATATAGATGAATTAACACATTGAAAAATAAATCCAGCCTTTTAGATCCATGCCTGAAAAAGCTCCTAGAAATATGCCTGGTAAGCCTAATCTCGCAAATTACACGCCTACTAGGCTCAGTATTTTAAGTAAAGGTGCAGGTTTTGGATATGTATGGCTTTTTAACAGGTCTTAAAGAAGTTTTATTCAACCTATAATTTGGCGTTGAGTGGCCCAAAGTATAATATTCCAGAACAATGTAGTCATGTTTGCAACATAATTAAAAAAATAAAGGACTACATGATTCGGGTTCTGTACTGTGTGTCATTCAATGCAAAATTAAAGTCCTGAGTAGAGGATCCTCTTCAATTATCTTACAAGGAACTGTTAAGACCTGACTTTCTAAAAAAGGTAAAGACTTTCTTTTTTTAGAGATCAACAACCATGCTTGGATCCTTACCCGTGTGGATAAGAGACCAACTACATCACCAGTGCCCTTTTCTATCCTGGACTGTCTTTACCTATTTTTATAAAGATGCCAACATTTCTTAAGTACAGAACCTCAAAAACATTGTTAAAGCATTACTTTTAAACAGGGACTATTGGTAAATTATTATTAGGAGACCCACACGTTTTGTCCCTCTGTGGTCTACTTTTTTTTAATGCGCTAAAAATGCAAAGGCTCATGATTGCTTACTTACTGGTGGATCTTAACCACCAAAAGCATAACTTTTTAGGTCTTTTAGGTCATCTAAAAATTACTGATTGTAGCTGTACAAAGAATAATGTTTGACAATGTGTGCTTGCGGTCTGTAATCACAGTATAGCTAAGATATCACAAAGTAATGTTCAACTTTTTTTTAATCCCCAAACCATGGGGTGTTCTCAGACATTTTCTAGCAAATGGTTAGCAAAATATCTATAACCAGGGCCACTGAAATTATGCGGCAGGGGAGGGCAAATTATGAGGCAGGATTGAGTAAATTATTCAGCAAGAAAAGGCAAATTATACAGCATTATACAGCACATTTTGTGATAGTATTACTTAATTATTGAAACTTTTTAACATTGAGCATTAGCTGCACCTCATTAGCACCAGTTTAACACCCAACTATAGCAATAATGTACAGAAAGGTGACCAGTCAGCCTTTACAATGGGCCCTCCACTACACAGCAACATGTGTCGCTGCGTTTTAGTAACTTTTGAACCGTTGAAGCTTGAAGCAAATATTTTTTGTTAAAATCTGCAGATTATTCAGCTGAAGATGAATTATGTGGCAAATGCTGCAAATCTTTAATTATGTGAAAATCGCTGTGGCCGCACACTTGCATAATTCCAGTGGCCCTGCCCATAACTAACACCTGTCAGATGACCTACACACCTGCTGCAGCACCTAGATACACTTTGGGTAAATCGTGCTTTACAAATCAAAATAAAATACCATTACATTATCCATAAAGAAAAGCAGACAGGGTGGTCATAGAACTTTAATACATTGTGCAGACCCCCTAAATGTTTTTCTTAATGTAGGCATCTACTTGTGGCTTGCCAGGGCATGTTACTTGATGCTGCTTTATGGTTATAAATATGTGTAAAATCTTGCCAGCTGTGGGTTTGTTAGCATGTTTTTCTATGGGGTTGTTGAGGTATTAAGAATGTTAAATCCCCATCCTACTTTATTGCAGAACTGACCCTGTTATGGGCTGTGTTTTTATGCAATGCTAGGGTATGACGCATTTACCATCTTAAAAACTGCTTACGGCCCCGTTTCGTGATATTGCTCATACCAAATGACATAGATGTTACCAGAATGCAACTAATCTTCACCTTCCTAGAGTTCGTAGTCGCAAAAAGGGATACAGCGTGGAGATGGGGGTGGCGGATGGACCCACCTTACAGGAATGGACAAAGGGAATGGACTTATGTATGGTGGCTGAACGTGTCACATACCGCAGTAGAGAATGTCCCAAGAAATTCCACAAGATCTGGGACCCTTGGAGACGATACTTTGGGTTGGACATTGGGGACGACACTAAACAGTCCATAACGCATAAAACACAGGGAACTCCCTTGGGTGGGTCAAGATGAGGACTGACGTAGGCCATGTCACGAGTCGACACATGAGGTCGCTTTCAGAAGTCAAATACACTCCCATGGTCGTCAGCTGGAGATGTTTGTACTCTTACATGTATTTGAAGAGGGAAGGGAAAGTGGCAATGTTATCAAAGAGACTGTTTTTCACCACAGACGTTCACTTATTGTAGACGTATCATGCAATGACTGTATTGTGCCAATTGTTCGTTGGAAAATAAAAATAAATGTAAATAAAACTGCTTACGGAGTGCCTGGACATTTCAGGCATCCAGTCATAACTCAGGACTGGCTATACAAGTGAATGTGAGACAGGCCTGTGGAATGCAGTGAGGATATATGTGGTGTGGTCTGGGACATGCCAGGACATCTTCCAGGGCAGGAGAGAGTCAATGTGTTGTGTACAGAATAGTAGTCTGATCTAGAATCCTAGTTAAAACATTCACTGATCCTTCTGTGTGGATGCTCTGAGAACAATGATAGAGCTCTTCTTCACCAAAGAAGTCTCAGAACTGAGGCACCTTGGTGAAGGGCCTCCACAAACACTGAATCAAGGTGGTCTCTGGGGTGCTTACAGGTGGGGTTGGTTGGAACCCACCAAAACAGTGTGGTCAAATAATGGACCTTGGTGAAGAGAAAAGAGCCATTAGGCACTACCCCACCAACCTTCAGATCCTTGGTTTGTGACAAACTCTGTTGAGTTTGTCATTATGAGTGGAACCCCCCCAAAAAAATAAGATATACTAGAGGACACGGAGTAGAGGACAACTGCTTTGGGACACCCTGAGCGCTTTTGGCTGCTAGTGATCTTCGCTACACCCATTAGAGTCTAGAGCCCCAGAATTCGGAAGGTTACAATATATACCCCTAACGTATATGATAGAACACTACACTTTCAGCAAACAGGGGCGTGATATTGGCCAGGTTTGAGACTCAAAATCCTAAAAAAAAACAAAAAACAATCAGATGGAGTTCATGCTTCACCTGAAATAGTCGGATGTGGTGGACACCTACTCACCCTACAAACTGGCATTGTCAGGCAGGTTGTGGTTCACTCTAAATACTTCCATCTAGAAATGTGGTGATATATAACGTATGGTATGGAGAGTGTGTGTGTCAGAGCAAGGTGCTGTAGGGGATGTTGGCAGTGGGTTGGGATTGGTCGTCGGGGCAGAGACAGCAACTCAGGTGGGCTGTGAGATCAGTTGAGGGTCAGGCCAACTGTAACTATTACATGTGATGTTTGTTATAGGACTCTTCTTCTGTGGCTCGTCTAGGCATGTCCCTAGGGTCTGGCCCAATGTTGCCCCTACTGTCGGAGAGATGCAGCTCTGTTGACAGAGGGGTGTATATTTTGATGGTAGGCTCAAGATTGTGTTTCTAGATCTCTCCTCTCCTGATTAAGTTCTAGCAAATTGTCCCTCATCAACATTTCAAGGTCATGTAATGGCAGTTTAGTATGGATGAACCTATTACCAAGGATTCTGACAAAATGAAAGATCTTTCATCTGTTTATGTTTAAAACATTTGCTAGGCCTTTGCAAAAGCCCAAGCAAAGGGCCCATCTCATACTCTCCCGCATTTCTTTTAACTCACTCCCTCATGCCCTAGATCCTATCGCTGTCACCTCTGACGTTGCCTTAAGCTCATCTCTCTGTTGAACTTTTCTCCTCCCGATGGTTGCACCTAGATTAGAGTCAACTTGGTGTCTGTATGTCAGATGCACCAACATTACATAGCTTACCTTTTGTCTGAACCTTCTGCCCCGCTCTCCCCTTGTCCTGTGCTTCCCACCTTTACACACAGCCATCTATTGTCCCTTTTCTCCCATTTGTAAAAAAAAAAAATTCACAACCCCTTCCCTTCCCCCTATTTTTTTTTTTTAGATCTTCAAAGCCTTATGAAGTGTGCAAAAGTTAACATGTTTTGTCTCAACGCTAAAGAAGACCCAGACATGGCTGGCTGAGAATAACCTCAAACTTAACGGAATTCTTTCTTATTTCACCTCCCGCTAAAATCTCTATCACTCAGACTTGGCTTAAACACCTAACCACACTCAACGTCCAACCTACCATCGTGGACTCAGCGAAATCTTTAGGGCGTTACCCTTGACGCCAATCTCAATATGCAACATCATATCAGCAAGGCAACTAAGGGAGCTAATTTCCAACTCAATACTCTGAGGAAGCTTAAACCCTTCCTCCCAGCCAAGGACTTCCAAACCGCCGTACAAGCGCTAGTCATTCCTCGGATAGACTATGGAAGCGTCGCCCTCTGTGGTCTCCCCCTCTCAGTTACCGCGCCACTAAGAGCCTCTATAAACGCTGCAGCGAGACTTATCACCGGATCTAAAAAACGCTCTCACATTTCCCCCGACTTAAAATCCCTGAACTGGCTGCCTTTCGAAGCTAGAATCCATCTGAAAATCGCCTGCATGACTCACACACCACAACTCGCCCAGCTACCTCACCCAGAAGCTGACAATTTCAGGTGGCTCAAGAGCCACTAGAAGCACAAAAAATCTTCTTCCGAAACCTCAAAGATTCCGGAAGGAAAAAACTTATAAACGCTCCTTCTCAGGAATGGCACCCAGGATCTGGAATGCCCTCCCTCCAGAAACCAGACTTATCACCTCCATTGCATTCTTCAAAAAAGTAGTAAAAGCGATCCTCATGGCTAAATTCACCTGAACATTTGCCTTGGATCTACTGAGACTCTTCGGTTATCCTCTTACTATATGTCTTGTCTGATCTACTATGTCCCTTGGTTCCCTATTTTATTTGCTCTCCATTGATAACCTACAGCCATTCCGTGCACAATAACCCTGTTAATCACTCGCTCGTTTTTCTTATTCCATGTATTTGTAAAGCACTCTGATATCTGCAAGGATCTTGTTCGCGCTATATAAAACTTTCAAAATAAATAAATAAAAATAAATAAATCTATAAACTGCCTGTTACATTTCACAATTAAAAGACTGAAAGTCTGCCCTGGCGATGAAAGCAGAAGTAGGGCCCTCGCCTCAGGTCAGGTTAACCAACTGGACTCGGTGCTACGGTCAGCTCAGTAAAATAGAACTCTTGCACAGTACACAACTTTGGAAAATACAGACAGTCACTGTAGAACCACTGGCTGACTTGTGGTGTGCAGGTCACATGAGGAACTCAAAAAGAATATTAGGTAGTTCCAGGTAAATGGAGAACGAAAAGGGATGAATGGATTGAGCAGGCGGCCGAATTAGCCCAAAGAGTACTCCAAGATGGGCATAGGGCAGGGAGCGATGCACTCGGCGGATCTGTTTGGTGGACATTGAAGTAGTGGTATACCGAGTTTGGGACAGAAAAGATCTGAGTATATTGATCACGTGGACAAAGATATTTTATTGTATAGTGTATTGCGCCGGAGTTATGCAATACTAGGATAAGTGTTACAAGAATGTATACTAGTTTACTGCATTTTATATCCTGCAGTGTATTTTGTTTCATTAAAAAAATCCTAATTAATTACTCATTAAGATAGTTTAATATCAATAAAAAAAGTTACATAAAACAAAGATAGTTTAATAAATGTTTTACTGCAGTAATCACAAATACATAAAAAATAATTGAGCTATCAATGCTTCATCTTTCAACTATTTCTCTAAATTGAAATTTGATTTCAGTATCCGTTTTCTAAGTTCAGTCAGATTTAAAAAAATCTATCCATTACATGACATAATGACTTGATCTCAAGTCCCATGTAATCTTTATTATTATTCACTAGCTTACCCGTCGCTCATTGCTGCGATCTCCGAAGAAAGGAAATTCAAGGAAACTCGTTATGATAACATTCAATTTACATTGTGTCATTTTTATTGAAACTTATTCATTTTAATATGGAAAACATTTCAAAGTGTCGTTTTAATTCTATTTATTTATTCGAGTGCTTGTGGATACACAATTTTTTGTTTTTCCATCTGGTGCGTACATCAGCATTCGAAAGATTATGAGGGCCCTGGGGGGCTGATATTTAAAAAAACGTTATGCCAGAAACCTTCGCGGGAGTGTACCCAACAACTTTCCAAAGTTTCCTGGCGATCGGATGAATGGTGTTTTAATTCTATTTATTTATTCGAGTGCTTGTTGATACACGATTTGTTACTTTTTCCGTCTGGAGCGTACATCAGTACTCGAAAGATTATGAGGGCCCTGGGGGGTGATATTTAAAAAAATGTTATGCCAGAAACCTTCGCGGGAGTGTACTCAACTACTTCCCAAAGTTTCATGCCGATCGGATGAATGGTGTAGTAATGCATAAAGGACAAACAGACAGACAGACACAGACAGACAGACTGACATACTTTCGTTTTTATGCACCGTTTTATGCACCGAAACGCGTCGGGTGTTTTTGGCATTCTGTGTGGTTAATAAACTTCACGCTTAATGGATTTGGGCTCGAGCTGACTTCTTTTCTAACCGATAAAGTTGCAGTGTTGAAATATATATATATATATATATATATATAGAGAGAGATTTTATTTAAGTTTTCTAGAGCGTCCTGTTACCATAATATTGTCTTCGTTTTAGGGGTTAGAACACCGCCACTGACTATCCAGATCTGAGCATTCAGTGCACTGCAAATGGGACGAGGAAGACAAATATAAAGCAACATGGAATGAGCTTGGAGATTTCTATGCTCTGTAATTGGAACAAAGGTTCTTTTAGTCATCCTTTTATTCTGCCCTTTATCGGTCTAAAACAGAAAATGTTCAGTCTGGGGTTCTGTGATGAGGATATGGACTACCAAGGGACAACTGGATCAGACTTATTTGACCAGGCCTGTGATTTGGATTAGTGCTGCTTAGGTGACAACAAATAGTTGTGTGTGAAATTAGCAAACTTGGCTTTAGCCAACTTTTTAAAGTTTTTAGTTCTTCAAAAGCTGTGATTATTTAAAAATATTGTTGACAGTGTAAAATAGAATAAATGAAAGTAGTCTATTAAAATGGAGCTTTGTGGGAACACATTTTTGAATTTTTTTAACCTGAAGTTTCTGTCCAAAAAATAAACCTGCAGTTGTTGCTTACATCCAAGCTAATGGCACTCAATTGAACGTCCTCGAAAGGATGGATGTCTAGGCTGGCCATGCCAAGATTCGAACTTTTGACGCGCAGGCAGGTAGGCGTCACTGGCAGCCATCTTGCCGGCATCTAGGTCCTCGTTCAGAATCTGGAGATAACAGGAAATAAGAGTTCTAGAAAATTATTACACCCGGAGATGAATTCACTGGTGACGTGTCCTACCACACTGATATTTTGGTGGTGCAAGTTTCCGCTTTGGATTCCACTGCACTGCCTCCAGAAATGAAAGGGTTTCGCTTCCATCTCTAAACCGTGCCAGTGGGATGCTGTACCGGCCCGGCACAGCTGAGGACAGCCGGCTCATGTTAAGGCACCTTAAGTTGGCTGCAGCCGTGAGAAGCGGCCGGAAGGGGCTTCCAGCGTCACTTTACAATCCCTCAGAAGCCGCCTCGCGGAGAGTGCCAGGGAGACAAAAGGGAGCGCCGAGTGTGTTCGCTACACTTGCCAGTGCTCCATAGTCAACACGATGATTAATGAAAGGAAGAGAGTGGCCCTAGAGAAAGACAAAAGCCAGTTTGCACGGCTGCCCACAGCCCGAGCGCAGGCAGCGTCTACAAAGGAGCCACAGAAAGTAGCAAACAAAACCGGAATGAGTGTAATAGACAGCTCGTGAAGGGCCGGCCCGTCACCACCGCCTCGCGGGCTTTATTAACACTCTGACAGGTTAAGGCGCCAGGGTCACTTCAGGGAAAAACACTCAGGGACTGGCGGGGAAATGCATTTTTTTTTTGTGAGAGAAAAAGTGCGAGCTAAAGGGAGACAAAGATGTGCCAAACAACTCGAACGGCCTTCAGTCTCCCTTTTGTGGAGTGTGCCAAGAGCAACATTTTCAAATACTGATTTTCGTGTCAAAACAGAAAGAGACGGAAAAGTGCGGCCCTTCGGGTTGGTGGGCTCCCCTGACAGGTCCAGTCGTCTAGCAGGAGCGAAAGCGCAAGGAAGCTTCCATAGTGAGAGAGGGTGACATGGCGAGTCAAGCTCTTTTAGAGAACACTACCTGTCCCACTTTAAGATCTTAAAAACAAGAACTGTCAAAGCCAAAATGACGCGCCGTTTTAACCTATTAGCTTTGCCACATTTTTTTGCTGATGCATTTCAGCACTAGCAAAAAAAACAAAAACAATACGATGACTTTTACTGCATGCATCATTACGTATGTATGTACAGTCATGATGCGTGCACGTTAAAGTCTGCTGTTGCCAAATTATGTCTAAGGGTTTGTGAAGTTGTCAGAACATAGGATAAACATTCACAGAATAGGCGGTGGCGTAGCTAGGATGGAATCCGCCCTGGGAGGCGCTGTTTTTGGGGGCGGAGGGCAGTAGCGGCCCCTGGTGGGAGTGCTGCCGGGCGCTGATGTGGGGCGAGGGAGGGGCAGGGTGGGGGGTAGTAAACTGCGGAATACGGCTGCACAGAAGTAAGTACACAAACAAATAAATAAAAAAATTTTTTGCGCTCTCTGCAAATGCAATGCAGCACTCCCACCATGGGCCGCTACTGGCAGCGGGAGTTGTGTCTGTCGACTACCACCATTCCCTTGGCCCGAGAGCAAGTCGTCCGTCGTCCGCCAACCCTCCCCCCCCCCCAGAACAAGTGGGCCGTCGGATACCGTCACCCTCCCTCTCTTACCTGCACCCGGGCAGCAAACCTAAGGTGATAGTTACGACTAGCTACCGCACTGAGAATAACAGCAACACCATCTACATTCTGGAGTGCACTTAAAGATTGGAGTTAAACAACAAGGGTTCACTCCCGTTGGAGACAAACAGCAAAATAACACATTATACTATGGAGACAAAAATAAAATTGTAGCAAGTAGTAAATATAGATGACAGGGTTCCCAAAGGGTCTCTTCTGTGGTAAAACATACCAATCTTCAAAAACATAATATCACACAGGTGAGAGATGTTAGTTTGGAGTTTTGTTTTAAATAAGCAAGTTATAATGGATGGCAAAATCCCGGATGCAAAGTCAGATGAAGACATGACAGAAGTACTGAACTTTGGGAAGAACACAACCATATGGGACCACAGCTGGTGGCCAGCAGAACTCTGACAAACACTCACACCTACAGACCATGCACACAACCTAAGCATCATCCTAGACAGTGAACTGACCATGAAACGACAAGTCAACGCAGTCGCCTCCTCCTGCTTCCATACTCTTCGCACACTCCTCAGAATTTTCAGATGGATCTCAGTCAACACCAGAAAGACCGTCACTCAGGTCCTCGTCACCAGCTGCCTTGACTATGGTAACACTCTTTATGCGAGAATCTCCACCCAGCTATTCTAAAGACTCCAAACCATACAGAATGCCGCATCCAGACTCATCCTGGACCTCCTTAAACAGAATCACATCACCCCCCACCTCTGAAACCTCCACTGGCTCCCCATCCAGAAGAGATTCCAGTTCAAGGTCCTCACGCAGGCCTACAAAGCTCTGCACAATCAAAGATGAGCCTATATCAAACAAAGACTGAACTTCCACTTTCCGGCAAGATTCCTGTGCTCCTCCTCACTAGTCCATGCACACACCCCGACATCCATTGCAGCCGTAGCGTGGGCTCCTCGTTCTTCTACATTGCCGCCAAGACCTGAGGAACCTGCTCTTCCATCTTCGAAATGCCCTGTTCCTGGTGGACTTCAGGAAAAAACTTAAGACCTGGCTCTTTGACAGAGATGTCACACCCACAAGTGCCCAGATACCCCTAGGGGTGACAGTGCTGCGCTATACAAATGCTGGTTGAATTAAAGACAAAGGCCTACCTCCTGTCCTGTTGACTTTTGTAGCAAACAGTTATAAAAGATAAAATACCAAGGCAAGCAGCAAATCCAATGGGAAATGTCCTAGCAAAGATACATGTCTGATGTACATTATAACAAGCCGCAAGTGAGCAAAGCAAAAAAGTAAAAGAGAAATCCAAGTCTGGTACACAGTACAAACTACTACCAAAATGGCGACACATTTCTTGAACGAAGGACACAGCATCCATGATCTGAAATGGACTGTCATCGAGTCCTTCATGAGCGACAAGGACCTTCTCTCGAAAGAACAACGCTGGGTGTACCGGCTGGGTACACATCAGACTGGCCTTAATGATGACATACCCTGGTCACAACTGAACTCCTGAACACCCCTAGTGCTCGTTCATGGTGTTGTATATAAGCGATGATCAGCCCAACCAGTTGACACTGTCCTAGTGCACAACTAAATACCATGCTTGAAGAATCTTTCATTCAACATCACGAGCATAACTACACAGCTGAGCCAATCCTACTACAGTTGCTATGACAGTAGGAGCCATCGATTACACTAAATCTGGCCAACTCGTTTTGAGGACAGCTGATCTCAGTTGGACCTTCGCTGTCTCTCATTATCACTCCCACAAGCAAAACCAAGACGTATCATGGTTTCAAATAAAGATGTCTGGGCACCATTATTAAGCCATTGCCTTTCCACTCCCTCAATCTGAGACGCGCAGTGCGCTCTTTCTTTCTCCGCACATGCGCAGTGACTGCCCACTTCACCACGCATGCGCGTAAAGAATATACTTCCCCGCGCATGCGCAGACTAAACAGTACAGCTGCTTAACAACCAAGACGATCCTCTTAGCTCACGCATCCCCGGCTTTGGCTACAAATAGAGATGTCTGGGCACCATTATGAAGCCATTGCCTTCTCACTCCCTCAATCTGAGACACGCAGTGCGCTGTTTCTTTCCCCGCGCATGCGCAGTGACTGCCTACTCCACCGCGCATGCGCTAAAGGAATACACTTCCCCGCACATGCGCAAACTACACAGTACAGCTGCTTAACAACTAAGACGATCTTCTTAGCTCACGCATCTCTGGCAAAACCTAAAACATGCGATATTCCGAACGGATTACTACAGAAGACATCACCTCCAAAAAAACAGGCCCTTTACCACAACTATAAAAGACCTTTTGACTAGCCAACAATGGCCATCGCATTAACCTCATTTCAGAACTCTCCTACAGTCACACCTGTCCTGAATCAGAAACGATTAACCAATCTAACGAGCAATTATGCAATTAACACGAGCATATAAACTCCCGCCCTAGCTCCCATCCTCACAATCACGGAAGCCACTGACTGAGGAGGAAGCACATCGAGCTGGGGGCTGAGTAAGTACGGCATAGCCGCCTGGGGTAGTTAAAATAATGATGGAACACTTGGTTTTTAACCAGGTATGTCTCCTCAGTTACCTGCCATCATTATACTAGGACAAGAAATCTTTTTTCACAACCCCCCCCTTTTTTCTTTTCCCAAATTATAGTTGAACCCTCAAATACCCTTCTGTCCAGTGTTGGCTCATGGGGCATTATTCCTCATCTTCCCAAGTATGTATTTTAAATATGAGTATTTACCTCTTATAGCTATAGCTGAACCTGTTGTACCCAGTGCTAGATAAGTGTGTGTGCCTAACTGTATGAGTTTGTGAACCATGAGATACCATTCACAGATCTTTCGCTCCAGACTACTGCTGTATGTGAGTACTCTCTTTTTTTCACAGGTATTTCGAAGTAAAGCGCTTTGGGATCCGCGCAGTATTAATTGCATATTCTTGTCTTTTCAGGCATACTTCATCAGTATTTTTAGCACTAGCTAGGGAAATGTAAATATTAACTATATATCTATACACATTGATAAACTTTATCACCACTGCACCTTTTGTACATACACTTTATTTGTGGCAAGACATTAGTGAGTGACAGGGGGATCTGAACCCGGTCCTGACGAAGGGGCTGGATGCCCCGAAACATGTTGACCCGCACAGGAAAGTAAGCCCATTAACCCGCTTACCCTTTCCGACACCACAATTTTTATTGATACCAGCCAGTGTTTATTAAATAGTTTTTTCCATCACTAGGCCAGGTATTTTTTAACATCACCTCTCTCAATCACCCCTGACCCTACTGACACTCACTCCAACTCACTCACATAGCACCCACATTTGAAAGGTGCTCCAGCGTATTCGCTTGTCGCAGCACTGCCCCGTCCGGCAGCCGGGCGGGAAGACCCCGATGATGAAGCATGACACCAAGGGCCCTTTTGGTGTGTGAGGGGTATTTTAACACACTGTGTATACTCCAGTAACAACAGGATATACACAGTACCTCTTTGAGGTGGACCTTTTTGATTATCGTTACTTTTGCAAGAGGAGGACGTGCCCACCTCGGTGGTACCCAGCACCACCTCTTCTCTCCCTCTTTTTGATTTCCTCGTGGTACACAGTATGCTCATAACAGTAGCACAGCAAATGGTGAGTAGCAAGCCAGCAGGTAACTGATTGCTGGTAAGTGGAGAAGATCAGGAGCACACCACAAAGGACTTTTAGAATTCCCTATTTCCCTAGCGCTCAACTAAATTTGTTGTCTTCGCTTGCTTATGAAAGGTGCATCAGAAGCCTGTGCCCCAAAGGCAGACAGGTTTCTGTCAGAGCCGCCTTTTATCTATACACCTTCTTAGATGTATTGCTTTGGTGCCAATACTGAATGAAAGCCTCGGCCATCTTGTTGCAGAGTAGAGAAAACTGTGGTGTTCACTGGCAGCACTAACAGTTACCTTGGGATGGGTAAAACATTTTGAACACCATAAGAAACAGGAGATTTCAAAATGTGCTTTTATTCAAGTAATGGATGGTCCTACGTAATTTCTGGAATAAATTTATAAGACATTTTTGGGATTAAAATGATCTATTATACTATTCTGTGTACATACAGCAACGTTTACCGATACTTTAGTGTCACTGTGTAGTACTGAATTTTTATGAACAAGAAAATATAAGTTAAATATAAGTTAGTTTTCAGTAGCTGCAAGAAAACGAATAGATTTCAAAATCAACATGGTAGGTTATCTGCTACATTTGTTTTTTTTAAATTTCAGTCAGATTGTATTTGATCAGAAATAACTTCAAGAAATCGTTCATACTTAGTGGCTGTTATTAGTACCCCTTTTCACACACCTCATTCTAAAGTTTATTAATGTTTCTCCGTAGAGGTGTTATTTAAAAGGAGGAGAATGTTCGAGTTATTTACTATTAACAGCCAATCGCTCCCTCATGGGGAAAAACAACTGTTTTGAAAAGCAGCTGGGGCACCACTCTAGCAACAACCAGAGACTCAATGCATCTTTTCTGGTTGTGCTAGTCTGTCACCATATGCTTGGGAATTATCCAATCCCACATTAGTCTCTACTCTTTTGTGTCATCCGACACCAATTTCAGGGCACGCAGGAGAAGGAGCATCTACGCTTCCTTAGGTACGTTTCAGGGAGACATTTTGAAGTCGAGATCCAACTAGAGGGGTTATATTTTTTTCAAGGGTATCTATAACCAAACTAGCCCAAGGTATGGGCTGATTTATGAGAATATTTAGGAAGGTAACATCTTCCTCAAAGCTACAAGTATACTTCTTAGCATAGGGATGGAATAAAAGGATTAGCACCCATCCTGGGCCTTCTGCATTATTTGCAATGTCCCAAGTAACCTGAAGGTAGAGTGGCTCCACCATCTCCCCAATGTGAATTTAAGGACCATCCACCACTAAAAAAGGAACTATTTAAGATGCACATTTGGGAGAAACATTTCTATTTTTCTTCATCATCAGTGTTCTGGTGATGATGGCTTTCCTAGAGGCTGGATCTGAAAGAATCAAGCAGACTGGTAATGAAGCTAAATGCAAAGTGTTGGAGTGTGAGAGAATCATTGACATTGAAGGTGTGGCCACAGGGGTCTTAGTGATCAACAACGACAGTGGTCGCACGATGCTAATCATGCAAAATCAATGATTATTTAGACTTGAGGGAAAGCTTAAGAGCTGTTTTATAAGCAGTTATTATTTGAAAGTGTCCTCTGCTTCAGAACATGAGGGGAGTTTAGCGGACACCTTCTTATGACTTGAACAGGCTATGGTACACGTCGAGCTGTTGGTCGCCTGCGCATAAATAGCTTCCACAAATTAAAGGAAAAGCAGGTGACCTTGCTATAGATTTTGTGGAGCTGGAAGAGAGGACGTTTGGCCTAGATTTCTACATCAGGATCCAGATCAATTGTTTATGTTCTCTACAGTTTTTAAAAAGTGTCTGCTTTGAAGTGCTTCAGGCATGTTGTAAATAATGCTTTAGAATGGTGTCTAACTGGCTCTAGGCCATCAGCCAGTAAGCGATTGGCAGGCTTCAACTGGAAAAAGGTCTGACAGCCAGAAATGTACTTTTTAATAAACTTCAAGCTGCCAATAATTTGTATGAATTTTTGTTTTCTTCAGGAGAAAAACAGAGGGAAAAAGCATGGGTGCAGGAGAATATTCCTACACTGGACAGAACATCAAAAAACTGCCTGTGGGTTCAGAGGCCTCTACCTATCCACAAGCTGGAGCTAGAAAGGCTTGAACAATGTGGTTGGGGCTATAGTGTTATTTTAAAACTACTGTGTGAATCTATGAGAGACCCGACACTGGAAATGCAGCAAGTCGGTAGGAGAAGTAGTGTAGGCATCATGTAGGTCCCCTGCAGAGAACTGTCTTCAGCAACTACTTCATCATCTTAAACAGGCAAAAACATCATAAATCAAAGATAAGGCACAGTGTAGGGTTGAAGGGCACGAGCCTTTTATTAAATGCTCAGAGTGTAGGGGTACTGTCCAGACACACAAAGTGACTCTTTAATGCAGTTAGGCTACAAGTGTGGGAAGCAGCAGCGATCTCAAGGTGGGTCAGGATGAAACAGAGTTTTTATCACGAAAGATCAATTAATAATTCAGACTCAAGGCCTTTTTTCTCCATGAGATCTATACACGTGCAAGCTATACCATGATGAAGGTATGAGAAGAAGTTTATAATGGAACAATGTGGGTTATTTCCCGGGTACCAATGTCCGAAGGATCAAGGTAAGTGATTTGTCTCTTACACATACTTTAAAATTCTATTAAAAGTAGCTCTCACCACCCAGTCTGTCCAGGTACAGCTCACAAACCAAACTGCAAATGGACACCAGAAGTAAAATGTAACACTGGTGAATAGTGAGGTTGTATCGGTGATTTTGGGGGAAATGGTTCCTGTCCTCAAGACTAGGCCTACGCACTCTTTAAGTTCTCTTCCTTGAACATGCCACTAACACGATGTAACATTTACACTGCTAACAATTGTTTCCCTAATTTTCTCCTCTCCATGCTTCTGAAAGGTGACACAGTGCTTTTGCACCCCACAAGGGCTGAAGCCCGTGGGCAGAGATGCCCAGAGATGCCCATTATACCCTGTGTTATTTGCCCTGACAATAGAGCCATTTGGTATCAGGAGGAATAAATACAGTGAGAGGGTGTCTGGCAGATGCCATACTCACCGCTTTCTTCTTTGAAGACGATCTATAATTGTTTATGAGGGTGCAGCACCATGACGTACGCCCCACAATGGACTAACTTCTGGAGTTTAGCCGTGAATCAGGACTTATGATTTACTGAGGTAAAATGCGCACCTACCTGATCAAATCATCAGAGGGGGAAGGTCCTCCTGGGCAGGTGGATCAAGGCATAACTTGGGAGGACACGCACCTTTGATTACCTTGGAATACAAGTCTATCATTCCAACATGTGCATACTAACCAGGAATCAGGAGAAGGCACTGCATTTCCTAAAAGTGTGTATAGAGCTTTGGAATACTCTACCCATTCCTACATTTGGCAAAGTAGCTCTGACCAAGAAGGTGATGCTCATTCTCCTTCTCTATTACTTAACTCGCCTTCCTAGGGTTTCTAGAGTGTTATTCAGAGAAGTCGATGTCTTGTTGAGCCACCCATGTTTGGGCCTCCATCAGACAGGATAAGGTAAAATTTCAAACACGACTACCTGGCAGTAATGGACAGTGCAGTGCATAATGGGTGGTCATTCAGTGACCAGGGAAGGGTTAGCTGAGGGAGTGTTAACGAGCCTCCACCTCGGAGGTTGGATTCATGCTGGCTGAGGCATTAGTTGCTCAAAACGGTGCTGAAGTGTTGGAGAAGAAGTTCAGGGATCCCTCCCTTTGCTGATCCTACTGAAACCCCAAGGTCATTTCAAGGCTAGACAGCTCGAGGCCAGGGTCAAGGCAGGGAAACTGAGAAAGTGGGCCACTGTTAAACCTCAGGAGTGGTGAATTCACTGGTACAATTGATTGAGGAGGACGGATTCCCATTCGGTCAAATTCTAATATGTAGCACCTTATCTAATACACTGTATGACCAGTGGGGTGCTGGAGAGGCAGAAACTCAGACTTGTGAACTACTTCAACAATTTCCACCCTGGGTGAGGGCCAAACACAAGCCAGGCACTGTACTCCACAAAGAAGATAAGCTTTGATAGAACTAAAAGCAAATAGTATTTGGATTTAGGAAGGAAAATGGAAGACAGGGAATGAAACAGAGTATTAGAATAACCCAAAAAGTTTCTAAACAATATAAAAGTACAGGATCCATTTGACTACCAAAAGTCTCAACAAAATGCATGCCCTAACATTTATATTGTGCCCCAGACGGCCACACAAAGATGCAGGATTCTTCCATGTGATGTGGGATTGCCTAAAGTTAATAGCTTTTGTAAGGATGTCAGTGACATATTAGAGTCAAAATTGGGGCGATTTATTCTTTATACACCTGCACAGTGCCTGTTAGATCTTTTCAGTCTTTCTAAACTGAACAAAATAGGTTAAAAAATCCTTGACGTGTGCTCTTTTTGGCATACACAGCCCATGCTATGACGCGGCGTACACTGCTAGTGAATCACAGGGAAGTGAAGTGTTGGGCTACAAGTGAGAGTCTGTCACTTCATAGCAAGGAAAACAGAGGATTGCATAGCTGTCCCATCACACATCAATGTGTTGAGATACTAATCCTCGCCTGAGATAATAAATGCACCCGCCTAGGCTTAGGCACTATCGCTGCATGCTATTGTGGAGCTGTGCTCCTTTCGGATCCCATTGGAACAATGGTACTGTGATGCAGTGACCGTACATCCGTCCACCACAATTCCCCTTGTGGGATACATTTTTCGTTTACGCACTACAAGCAAATGCCTGAAAAGGGCCAGAAGAGAGGGTAACCCACATACTCGGCATTGTATAGTCTACCAAAACTATGGTGACTCTCACCTCTTGCATAAATAACTAATTTCAAGACAATTTATCTTCGTACATTTTGACCATTGATTGTTATATTGCATTGTTTTGTATTGCAATGTTTTCTTTATCTTTTCTGGTCGACATGTGCCTACACTTGTAATGATTGACTTGTCTCAATGTGGTTGTTCTTACTCCTCTAGGAGTGGTGCTGAGTATGCACTAAAGAACTCTTTTTGTCTTGTACCCCACACTATCAAACGCGTTGCTCACACTTTAAAAACAATAACATTGGTTTAACAAAAAAAAATCAAAGAATGAAGCTAACTTAAGTTTTGTTATTGCCGCATCCTCATTATTGCCAAGCGTCATCCAATGGGCTAGAAATGTGTTGACAGCAGCGAGGCCAAGACCAGACAATCATATTAGGCCTAAATCGACGATTTAGTCCATTTGAAACTTTCCATGAAGCCTCTTCACTGTCTTCTGGTGGTGTCAACAATTACATTCAAGATTCTACGCTCTGCACACAAGGCTTCCTGGTTGAAAGGCCTGCTCTACATACTGAAACCAGCATGCAACTTTACAACCGCTAAAACACTGTGATCCGCCACCTCTCATTCGAGTACGCAGGCATTTACCCGAGTGTAAAATTTACCAGATAGTCAAAAGCTCTCCTGGGAGTACCGAAACATCTTCAGTTCAGGAAAGTCTTGAAAATGGACGTTTTGAGAGCAAGGGGTGAGGAGGTTAGCCACTCAGGAATTCTCTATAGAATCTCTCATCACACCCGATTAGACCCGACTACTCGTATTCAACTTCCGTCATCCTGCTTTATATCCAGCATTCTCAGGTGCCCACCAGGCAGCCATGTACCACCAAAAAGAATTTTCAGAAATAAAGTTTGTTCTGCTGTTCTTCTGAGGAAAATCGTTATGTACTTTGGGAAAATACCAATGAGCAGAAGATAGCATCAGGTCTCTGTTGGACAGTTTGAAGAATGCAGTTGACCTTCCAGGCTTTGTAACTCCTCGAATTGCTCTGGGGAAGTCACGGGCAGGGAAATGCTGATTCTTGATAGTGATAGCCAGGCCACCGTGATTTAATAGGTTCAAATAGGGTGAGGAGTAAAAGATAGCACGCAGCCCATACAGCTCCATAGATCAGTCTGGGAGGTCATGCGAGGTAGAGCTGTTCACACTATTAAGCTTCTCACCAGACTGAGACAGATCTAGCATAGTTACCGTAAGTAAGGTACTGCCCCAGCTCTCATTTTGTTAGTCTACAATTAAGGATTTTTAAAGTCTACACAGGGTATAAGTATGAATTGTACAGGCATCAGATCCAGCCTATGCAATCTCCCTCTTCCCCCACACCCATTACCCAGTAGGCTTTGATAGCCTTACTGAAGTGTCTAAACTTCTTTCAGGCGCAAACCCATTGTTAATAGAGTTATCCGTTGTGCTGCCTTATTTCATCTTGTCATTTTCAGTATTCTTTGTAAAACAACTTTTGCCATATATTATGTTGACTTGGACAGGGGTCTTTCAAAGTATAACTCTTAATTTTCCTATTTCTATAGCAAGTTGGGTTGGCGGACTACAATGTGACCTTGCAGACACTAGCAGGTAGCACTGCAGAGGAGCATGCCTGTCTCTTTAACAGCCACATAAAGCAAAGAATTCCCCGAACTGACAAGACACAGTGGCTCTTAACTTGTTGCCCAAGGGCCCC
Source organism: Lissotriton helveticus (assembly GCF_964261635.1). NCBI lineage: Eukaryota > Metazoa > Chordata > Amphibia > Caudata > Salamandridae > Lissotriton > Lissotriton helveticus. The sequence continues at coordinate 905,888,909 of NC_136065.1, read as the reverse complement.
AGGGAATCCACGAGACCTACACAGGGTGCTGGCAACTGTTTTACAAAATTAAATAGTTTTACAATTAATAAAGAATGTACAAATAAAGAAGTACAATAAAAAAAATCTATATTTGATTGGGAATTAAAATATTTCAGTATTTGAGCATTTGTTTGGAGTATACTTGTTTCGAGTTTTGTTTGTTTTGAGGTTCAAATTCAGATAAAGTGTTTGGGTCGTGGGACCCATGCTTCCAGTAATAACTTAGTGGCAGTCCCTGATTTCCATTAATGAATCAGTGGAGTGGAATGTATACCAATTTTCCAGCACCAGCAAGCCGCATCAAACTTTGGGGCCAGACAGCGGGGTTACAGCCTCCATTGTGCACCGAGCCAGGAGGCCCCAATGCTTGGATGTATGACGGTACAACGCGTACCGTCACAACGCATCCCTTTACCACGCATCCCTTACAACGCAAGTCGTTACCACGACTTGCGTTGGAGGCGCGGATTTCGAATAGTATAATTTACTATTCTAACACCAGTCCCCGTGGACCCTAGGGAAGGTGTTGGGATAGTAAATTTACTATTTTTAATCCTTTAGCGCCCTCCAGCGCAAGTCGTGGTAACGACTTGCGTTGTAAGGGATGCGTGCTAAAGGTACCGCGTTGTAAAAACTTCGTGGTAAACGATGTTTACCCAATGCTTGCTCCACCCCACCCGCTGCCCTATCACTAAAAAGCGTTTTAGCATTCCCACAGCATGGGTTTCCAGTACCAGCCAGCTGTATGAAACTTTGTGGCCAGTGGCCAAACAGCGGGGGACTACAGCCTCCATTGTGCACAGCACCAGGAGGTGCCGACGCTTGCTCCACCCTGCCCGCTGCCCTAGCACTGAAAAGCACCTTAGCAATTCCTGTTGTGCAGGTTCCCAGCACCAGCCAGCCACATCAAACTTTAGGGGCCGAATAGTGGGGGCTACAGCCTCCATTGTGCACCACGCCAGGAGGCACCAACGTTTCTTCCACCCCACCTGCTGCCCTAGTGGTGAAAAGCGTTTAGAATTCCCGCAGCATGGGACGCGCATGGGCCAAAACTATGCCCGTCTTTGCCAGGAAGAGGCTGGGCACCCCCCCTGGCTCAACTTAGTTTTTAGCCCTGACTTTCAACACAGGTATGTTGTGTAACTGCCTGCTTTCCCCCATCCACCCTCTCTGTTTGTGAGCATGTGCCGATCTGAGTCACATTTGTTGGAGGATATCCCTGTTCTTTAATTCAAGTTTGGGGTAGAGTGGGGGATCATTGTGCAGCAGGATTTGCCATTAACCGGCATCCCCTATTGCCCTGCCACGATGGGAAAACAGAAAATAACTTCTGCTCTGCCACAGGTCCAAGGGCATACAATAATTGACAAATTTCTGTCCAGGGCTGAGGGGGTCATTTCAAAGGAGATCGAATTGGTAAAGCGACGTCTCTCGCTCTCCGTTGACGAAATTGATTTATCTCAATTGCCCCCTCCCCCCATCTCAGTCTGAAACCCAAAGCAGAGATCATGTTCAATCTGGAGCAACCTTGGCCACAGTGGGTGCCCAATTGAAGAAGAGATGGAGCCAAATTTTGTTGATCCCAGCCCGAGATCTACCGGTGTTGGCTCTGTAGCCAAATGTAGAAGCGAGTGCAAAAACCTAAAGCAGGGGTGACAAACAGCTCGCTGCCTTCAGATCAGTATACTGTAATTCTAGTATAGTGTGTTCTGACGAATATGACTCATTACATTGCATATTAATATAACAAGTGCCATTACAGCACAGGTATTACTACGCGATGTCAATGACAATAACATACCATTACATCGCAAACTTTTACCACAACTATTCCTTTACCACGCATGCCATTACAATGCAAAGCCATGCTTGGTAAAGGTATACTCATGGTAAAAGTTTGAAAGGTAAGTGATTCTACCCTGCTCTACCCTAAACCCTAATTTAGTACCCCCGCATGACTCTCCCCCGACCCCCAGTCCTCTCCCTATATTTACACTACCCTGCACAGTCCCCGACAGTACCCTAAACCCTTAAACACTACCCTACACTACACAAACACAACAACACTTCCCTAAACCCTAAAACACTACCCCCACCACGACCCTAACCCCTACCCCCAGTCCGGTCCCTACACTCAAACACTACCCTAAACCCTAACACACTACCCTACACTACACAAACACCACAACACTACCCTAAAACCTAAAACACTCCCTTCAGGTGGAGGACAACTATGCGGCCTTTTGTTCGTACATTAAGGATCACATTGATCAGATCGCCCCTCAAAAAATGATAAAAAGAGACGGTAAACCTTCTGCACCCTGATACAAAACTGTTTGAAAAATGTTAAACTTGGCTGTAGACAGGCAGAGCGGAAATGGAAGAGGGGGTACTCTGCTATAGAAAAATCTGTCTGGAAAGAGAAAATCTCTAGCTATAAGAAAAGTATTGTCTCCATTAAAGCCGAGTACTTTGCAGACGTAATTCTGAAGGCCCCCAATAGCTCCAAAAGTGTTTTTAAGGTATTGAACGATATAGCCAACCTGGCTTGTACTAAAAAGAAGACCCCCCTACACAGGAACTTTGCGATAACCTGGCTGCCTTCTTTGACAATAAGATTAACAATATCATTAAAGGACTAGAAGCGAACAGTATGGCTGATAAAATCACTCACCCCTTACTGGTTAGGCAGGAGGCCTCGAGAGTGATGAGGGAGAACTCGGCCCAGATGCCTCTTTTGGATCATTTTGACATTCTTTCCACTGAGGTGTTTGTGCAAATGGCACTTGGAGTCTCCTCTGGCTCACCGTTAGACCTTTTTCCACACAGGGTCTGGAAAGCGTTCGGTGCCGAACTGTTCCCCCCTCTTAGACAGCTGTGTAATCAATCTTTGCATGGTGGGATGGTTCCCGCCTGCTGGAAGAAAGCAGTTGTCTCTCCCTTACTGAAGAAGCCCTCACTGGACCCAGCATGTCTTAAAAAATACAGGCCTATCTCACTTCTTCCGTACCCAGTGAAGATCATAGTGCGCCTTGTGAGCAGGGCACTCTCCCAGTTCCTGGAGACTAATGATCTACTGGATGATGTCCAGTTTGGATTCCGCCCAGGATATGGGACAGAGACTGCACTGCTGAACGTGTTGGATGATCTTCGTCTGCATGCAGACAAGGGTCAACATGCCATCTTGATCCTATTAGATCTGTCTGCCGCATTCGACGCGGTCAATCATAAGGTTCTCTTGGAATGCCTGGAAGGAGTTGAGGTAGTTGGTCAGGCATTGTAATGGCTCCACTCATATCTATCTGACAGATGTCAGGCTGTGGCTCTCCACCCTTTTCAGTCAAAGTTTACTAAGATCCACCATGGTGTACCGCAGGACTCTGCAATAAGCCCCATTCTCTTTAACGTATATATGTGTCCCTTGGTGGATATTATTAAATCCTTTGGCATAGGTGTGGTTAACAATGCTGATGACACCCAGCTGATTCTATCAATGGAGGGAGAACAGTCAACCTCTTTGGAGAACTTTCATGCAAATAAGGCACTCTCCCACTCTTAGTGTATAGAATTTCAGTTTTATCTGCGTTAAATTGCAGAGAGTTGTTTCTTAACCACTGAGCCACATTCTGCATGCAGATAAAACTGAAATTCTATGCACTAAGAGTGGGAGAGTGCCTTATTTGCATCCAACTGATTTTTGGCCTATTCCTGCGGACCCGCCATTGCTGCCATCTCAGTCAGTTCGCAATTTAGGAGTTTCATTTAATGAAAAGCTGACCTTGGAGACACACGTTAATAAAACTGTGGGGAATTGTTTTTCCCTTATTAGGATTCTGAGGAAAATTCTCCCTCTGCTCCCTGCTCAAACAGGCTCCTTCGTAGTTAGGAGCGTGACTTTGAGCAGGCTAGATTACTGTAATTCTCTTTTGTTGGAGCCTCCCAAGTTTTTAACTTGTAGACTGCAGGGAATTCAGAATATGGCAGCCAAGCTGGCTTTGTCACGTCCTCGGCATTCCTCCTCTTCCCAGGCCCTTGCAGAGCTGCATTGGCTCCCCGTAGTGCAGACGATTCATTTTAAATCTCACTGCGTAATGTTTAAGCATTGCATGTATTGGGTCCCATACCATTGCAGAGTAAATGTTGCTGGTATGCCCCTCCCCACTGCCTTGGGTCCCACGTGAATAAGTAGGTCTATCACCAGGCAGAGACGAATGGCCAAGAACTGGGCAAATAGTTTCACCTCAATTTAAAGTAGTGATATTGGCCTATACGAAGAACAGGGCTCCAGGGGTGTGTCCTGCTTGTGGATAAGAGCAATGTTGGTGGTTGTGAGGTCACAGGAGAGGAAACCTTTCTTCCTTTCTTTAAGAAACGTACGCACAAGTGGAGCCCCCACTTGCCCCACCAAGCATTTGAAAAATTCTGTGCAGAGGCCTCCCAGCTGGGTGTTCTCCCATCTTGCATTTATCAAATTGCTTCCATTATTTCCCTCAGCTTCAATTTCCTCTCTAGGTGAGCTGCATCTTTCTGTGATAACTTTCGCATCAGAGTATCCCTGATAAATTCCTCCAGCTCTTTCCTGGGGCCATCTTCCTTGGGCCTGTAAAGTTGCTAAAGATATGTCACAAAACATGGTGCAGCATCTATGGTGTGTCCACCAGAACCCCATGCTTGTTCATGATTCCCTTATTTCACTCAGACTCTTGTCTCTCACAGCCAGCAAATAAGTAACATTCCTTATTGCCCACTCCATACAGCCTGCGTTGTTTGGTCTGTGTTTCCCCTTCTAGAGTCTGTCACTATTCTTCTCTGATAAACTCTATTTTGTGCCTCATATTCACCCCCTGGTTCTATATGTAGTCCTAGGACTAGGGCTTCTTCCATTCTCCTTCAATCCCAATGAGTTAACACTTAAAGGGAAGGAGTTGGAAGGACATACTAAAGTAAGGCAAAGAGAGTCCTATCGGTTTTAGGCTCCATTTAAAATGTGTCTAAGGCACAAAGCCATATCCTGCATAAAACCTGAACAAGGAGCATATGGGTCAAATCTGGAAACACCCTGATGAAAGGGTTGGCAGCCCTAACATTGAGATTTTTTACCTTAAGATAACTTGCTCAAACAAGAAAAAAGCCTTAGACAGTCCTGGGTTGGGTCCTTACCAGTCAGAAGGCCTTCACCCAGAGTACATTTATCTAAAGGTAATAAAAAGCTAACCTGGAGACAGAACAGGCCGATCCCAGGGAATGAATGTGTTAACCTACAGACAGGCTAATCTAATGGGAAGAAAAGCTCTACCGAGGTAGGGTGGAGGACACAGTCTGGGCACATGGCTTGAATGAAGGACACTGGGCCTAAATCCGATGGACATATTCTGATCTATGAAGTAAAGAGTCCTACCTTGCAGACATCAATGTTTAAGGAGCAGAGGGCCCTAAAGAGGGGACAGCCTGGCGCAAGGATTAAAAGTTCAGCGTTGAGGGCATAACCTATCCAAGAGATAGAAGGCCTAAAATTGGAAACAACACGATCTACAGGGCAAATATACTAACTTTGGAAAAGTTCGATCTAAGGAACAAAGAGTGCCAACTGATGCATCCTGATATAAAGGCCAGAGGTGTCTAACCTGGAATTCCATAATTTAAATCAGAGATCTAACTTTGGGCAGCCCAATCTAGGTAAGGAGGGCCCTAACCGTCAAAGAAGGCCTGACCCAGGGCCAATGTTCTCTAATCTTAAAAATAGACCATAATCTAAGAGGCCGAAAGCTCTAAACTGCTAAAACACACCATATACTACAGCAAAAGAACACAGCCATGGTGATTGCCAACTTTAGAGGCCACGTGGCACTAATATGTGGTACAAAGTATGTAAAGGGGCATAGGAAACAGGAGACATAAAAAAGTCAGAAGAAACAGGAAGATTTGGGACTTAGTTACTGAATAATATAACACCCCAATAAGTATTCCTTTCATAACACTTTAAAAATAATGACATTCATGGTTTAAAGCTTTATTAGGGACACCAGCATGATGGAGGTTTGGGGGCAACAAGTACAAGCTGAACGGATCAGCTTGCAACACCCACTCACCCTTTCTTACACAGCTAAAACATCTAGGGCCTGATGTACAAAATCATTTTGCAGTTGTAAACCCTGAGATTCATAAAATCACAGTATTTTGCGACCACAAAAGAATGTGTTGAATTGTATAACTCCCCTTTTCGAAAGTCAGAAAGGTCTTCCTGACTCAAAAAGGGGGTTTTGCAACCCATTAAGAATCGCAAATAGGAAGATATAGGCAAGGGGCACCACCAAGGTATTTTGGGAATCTCGATCAAATGTGTCAAAGCTTTTGATCAGATTCCGACAGCTCCAAGGGGGTGGCATCTGATTCGCAAGGACAAGTTATCCCAGTGGAACAGCTTCTCCTTTGGGTATCATGTCAGGCTGACTTGGGGAGGGAACAAGCTTCTGTTCTGCTGGCTAGATGCCACCAATGCATACAGAGAGAGATGTCCTCTGACAAAAAAAGAGGGCTGCAGCATCCTCGTTCTCGCCCATGGGATAAATATACTCACAAATGATGCTCCGCACCGAGCTGTGAGATACCTGCATTCCCTCCCCCCACTGCTCCTAAACTCAAATTGCATAATGCACGTTTAGGATTTGAAGATGTGAAAACAGGGGATTCCCATGAGGCTGCAAGCACGACGCTGTCAGGATGGATCCTTGCATACAGCTTAAGTGCTGAAGGGTGGGCAGGCGTTTGTGCGCGTGCTGGAATCATCTCGAACAGCAATGGCACCCACACAACTACTCTCAGCTGGAAACCTATACCGTAATGATGTCAAAGTGGAGCGGGAGAACCTTCGCGTCTAAAGACATCACATCTCCACCTTTTACTTTGCATAAGTATATTTCCTTTTTGAATTACTTGGAACGTGAAGTCACTCTTTCGCCTACAGAGAAGCAGGTGTAAGTGGTAAAGTATTCCAAGCAAAAGCAAGGACAAAGGCGGCCTGATACAGCCAATGAGTGAATCACATATTAAACTAAGGTCCATCTCACCTCAAGTAGGGTATCTGCTTTGTCCTTTAAATATTGGAGACCATATTCCTGCAATTTTCGTTAAAAATTGGAAATAAAATTGATTCGCGTCTGGTAGCGGGATAGTTAACAAGCCGAATTCATGTGGCCACCAAAAACTGCTAATGAGTAGCCTCTGATGCCAGAAGGCTTATAGGGAGAACGTCTGATGTAGCTTTGCAGCCGAGCAGCGCTTTCTCTTTCTTCACCCGTACAGCCCAATTTCGGTGCATGGATCACTCGAAGTTTCTCTGAAGGTAAATTGGGGAAGACACTGAAGATAGACATACAACTGCAGGATTCGATTATATCTCAACTACGGCAGAAATGTCAACCGCAGAGCCGCTCGGTTCTTGGCTGGGTTGAAATTGTAAAGCCTGACTAAAAGACATGAACCAAGGATCTGCCAATCTGGGGCTACACTTGCTCTGCTCTTGGCCAAGCTTGGGCACAATATCTTAGTCAGTAGATTAGCATGGCCCTTTGACTGGTCTTATGAAAGAGAGAGATCAATGCAGTTGGCCAATCATGGCATCACTCCACCCCTACCACAGTGCACAATCACCTCTTTGAAGAACACCCTTTTCTACAGTTGGTAAATTCTTTGTGAAAAAACTGGATTTTGAAACTTTAATGAATTCCTAATTGCCCATCTTGCTTGTTCAGAAAACGTACGCTCCTTGTGTAGGACAAAATGGCACCTTAATCAATGCTTGCTCAGAGGCGCTGCCAGCATCCATAATTTCAGACACAATTATGAAAATGTATTCTTTAAGCATTACCCAGTCACTGCTAAAAGACAATCACCTGGAATTAATTAAGGCGTTGGTACCAGCTGGCTACTGATTTTACTGGTCTTCCACAAAGTCAACAGAACATGGCAGTAGAAAATAAAATATAGTGCACACTTGATTATAAGGAATCTGTTTTCTTTTGGGGTCACATAATTAAGCCTATATGAACAGCAACCATTTTGTAAAAGTCTGTCTGCTACACCTACAGCAGGGCATTAGGGTCTTCACAGAGAAGGTAAAAGGTCTATTAATTAGTGAAAACGTTGTTAGTCTGGATGAATATGTTGACTTTCCAATGAGATGGTGAGCGATAAAAAAATATATATTAGAGGAAGTATAAACAGAAGTGGTACATCAGCTTTCCAAATCACCATCTGGTCGCATGCATTGCTGATGTCCACCCACTTGAGCCCGTACAGCGGAGCGAGCCACACCTTCTACCTAAGTATCCCAAGTACAGTACTTTCCCCACCTTTCAGAATATGAGGGCGCATTTCAGGCATAACCGTGGTCTACTCCACTACAAAGGAATACACAAGTAATACAAACAGACAAAACAGCAGATCTCAGATGTGCAAATTGACATCCTTGCAGAGAATGCTCATAGCACGACACACTTTGTGGTAAAGCCGCTATACATTCAGCAAGGCTACAAATAGGCAACTATGTCAGAGTAAAAAAAACCCTGCATAGAGCGACAAACATGGGGCAGGGGACATAACTGCACAATTTAAATATGATGTGCAAAGGAAAGGATTGCAGGCAGTGTATCTAAATAAGTCAACCTAGACAGAAGGACAACCTAAGATCGAGCCCCCTACATCACATAACTGCTCATGGAGACCAACCTAAAGATTTAAGTTTGACATTCACAGGTAAATCAGCTGACTTGCAAATAAGTATCGGCCAAAATCTTTTAGCAATATGTGCAATATATAAGCCATAGCAAAAAGTATTGTGTTATCATGTGTCGCTCATGGGTCTCTAAAAGGGCAGCGGTACCACTGCACCTCGAGCCCCTCCATATTGATTCTCATCGTTCTCGATGCAGACAGCACATGTGCCTGCCTACCATGATAATGAAGACATCGTCACCCTGACAGAAGGACATCACCCCTCCACTGGCAGGTATTCCAGTTCCTAATGCACCCCTTCATCTGCTAGAAGAGTCATAGGAGGAGATCCTGTACCAAGCACAGGGAGGTAACACCACTGTTCTGCTGGGGACAGAGTGGCACCTTTCTCGTGTAGCGTTTGAGGAGTCTTGTATGTCTGGCGCAACGGAAGCAGTTAAATGCCATCAAAATGCTGACCCAGAGACTGCTACCTATGACCGTGAATGCCATCATTGAGTCAGCCTGTGGGATGGGAAACATCACTTACTTCAGCAGGTAGTGCAACGTTTGCAGGCCCAGTGCCATTCTTGACAGAGAAAGGCTGAGGCACACCAGTAGTGCATAAGCACACATCAAGTAAGTTAATGGATCAACTAGTGACGGCAACCTCCATGTTGCATGATACACAGTAAATGACCATTTTGACATCGTCGACTCCGGTGTACATATGTTAAGGGGTTTGGTTCATGTGACATCTGGCTTGGAGTCGTTGAAAGCTTCATATGTCCCCAGAAGAAGGACCGGGATGAGACTTTGAGCCAAAACCCCTTATCTGTCATGGAAGCCGTGACTTGCAGACTTACATCAGGGATTGGTGATTTGGAGGAGGGTATAAGCCCAGAAGTAATAAGATATGTTAGAAATAACGAGTGGGCCACAGTGTTCACTAGAAAAAGCAAACGGTGTTACAGTATGAATTTTGCTCAACATTTTTTATTGATTCATATTATTTTACTCTCATTGAGTACTTGTCCAACTCGGCATTTTTGTTTCTTTCATGTTATTAAAGCACCTCAAAATATATAATTTGATGAGTGAATCATCTCGAAAATATGCTGGGAAACTTACAGACTTACCAAAGAGGCATGTAGCTTTCAGCTTGGCACAGGAGTTGGCAGGGGCTTACCATCTGCCCAGCACACATTTTAGGGACAAGTCCTTCCCCATTGACCATTTTGTTTGAGTGGCACCAATGCCATCTATGGATCAATGTTTGTTTAACTAGGTTGTGATGCAATATGCTTAGGAGGCACCCGGGGCTTTCATAAGCAACTTGAAAGAAGATGGAGAGCGTACATAAGAGCAGTTCTTGAGCAGCCATTCTGAAAAATCTAGGACGGCTCTCCCCTGGAGAGTTTATTCCATCCACAACCACGGTCTCGGGGTGAGCCTAGCGCTGACGAGGAGGCTGCTGGAGGTACATCTCCCCACGAATGAGAATGTTTCGATGGCAATGCTTAAACGGTTCCATGAAAATAGAGGTTCATTTTGCTAGAAGGTACATTGGATAGGATCTTGGTGGCACCAACTGGAGTTGAGACCTCTCTGAGGACTTTGCAGCGGAGGTTAGTCACACCTCAGCATTTTCCATCAGCCAGCTAGGCTGTTTTCTTGCACAAGATGTCAGTCCTGCACTTACAGTTTTCTCCAGTCCACGCACCCGTTATCCTCTCAACTGTGATTACAGTTGGCAGATTTTGAAGGTTTGTTCTTGTACCTTTATTTGCTGAAACTTGCTGTTCCCAAGGTCTTCTCTGCCTGTAATATTTTGACTTGTATTCCTCCTTTGGTCGTCAGTGGGAATAAGGTGTATCCTACATAGGATACCACAATGACACAAAATCGAATTAAAATATAAGTAAACACATTGGAATTGATTACCATATTCCACGAAGCCTTGGTTAGGGGGTGAACTCTTGCGCTATCCTGCCTGTCAAGTGGGGTCCCCCAGACAATACCGTTACGGGAAACACTTAGCGCTCTCAAACAACGAAAGCTCAGACTCCCCAGCAAACAGTCCTCACAATAACAAGACCATGACAGAATATAGCTCTCTCCTCGACTCTTTGGAAAGACATAGGAACACAGCAAGGCTTAGCTTGAGAGAAGTGTGTCGAAACTAGGTACAGTACAATGCAATTATCACCACTGCAGTAAAAGCTGAACACCCAGCTAAGGTCACTTTTAATAGTATCTCATGATATATGAAATATAAACAGTATAAAAATGTATCAAAATACTAGAACCACACAAAACAAAACAATGGAAAAAGTGAACACAAATCCAATGGAAAAACTGGTAATCCAATATGAAGAATAGTAACCACACTATAGTGTTGACATTAGGCCCTTTGGCTACACTCTAGATAATGCTTGTGAAAGTTTAAGGTGTGTGAAGTTTAGAACAATCCAGCACAGTACAGTATGGATACGGAAAAACAAAGGTCGCAAACGCCTAATAATGTAGCAAAATGTAAGATAGTCACCGCGTCTCCAAAACTGATAACTTTTTATCTCTTCGGAAATGTTTAAGGGTTGCATCCCTAAATTGATGTGGCTATCTAAACAGCACAGGCCAAATGCAAACACAATTACAGCTGCAGTGTTGATGGAACCTTTAACTGAAGAGTGAGAGTGTCTCAGAGTTTGTGGGTGCTACCTTGGGGCCCCCAGGTAGGTACGTTGACCTTGTGGCATTAAGAGGGACATACGGCTAAAAGCCCAAGTTCACAATAGACAATGAGAGGTCATTGGAACCAGCTTGCTGGCTAGCCATCCGGTTGCGGCCATATTTGGCAAGGTAAAGGAAGCAAAACAAAGAGGATAAAAATAATAACAGTTGATGAATAGAGGGGGTGCTTATCAGGCAGAGGCACAATGATCACACCTGCACTTCCAACCTCTTTTAGGTTACCCAGGTCTCCCTGGTTTATCTGGAGGCGTTCATGCAGGACATGGCCAGCTGCAGCTGGGCAGGCAAGCTAGGCTTCAATAAGGCCATGATGCTGAGTTCTAGCCAGGTGGAAACAGGTAGCATGTCTACTCCACATTCATGATGCACCAGAGCTCAAGTGTCCATGAATGTCCAAGTACAGCAAGAAGGGCAGGTACAGCTATACTTCCAATGCTAATCAGTATCCAGTGCATCCGTACAATATAGACTTCCGATAGCTAGTCCGGGGCACAAGTCCTCTCATGAGAGAGTAGTCTTTAACGGTCCAATGTCCCACAGTCCACTGAAGCAGCGAAGCAAATTAGAGCAGTTACGAAGAATTAGGTTATGGTGATGTCCTCTTTGGGCAGCACTCATCCTCAATTTTGCAGACGTTAGTCTTATACCAAAGTTCATGTCTGTAAACAGTTATAACTAACCCTAGTTGCAAGTGGAGCTATGTTTGTGAAGCCCCGACCATACTTCTATACAGGGGCATCATCGATCCCACACTTTAGCAGCTACAGCGGTTGTGGGATTTCTGATGGGCTTCTTCTGTCTGCACCTCGGCAGGCAAAGGCTCGTAATGAACGCCAAAGGGTGGAAAGGTGAGTGAGTGAAGGATGAATGCATGGATGATTGTGTTAGTGAAATGGTGCATGGGTGGGTGAGTGATGGGGTGGATGGATAGATGCATGGATTTATGAGTGAAAGAGAGGAAGAATAGACAAATGGATGTGTGAAAAGGTTAATGGATGGATGATAAGAGAAAGGCTGGATGATGAGTGAAAGCGTAAATGGGCGGCGGACTGATGGATGGAGGAAAAGGCTGGAGGGATGGATTGGTTGAAAGAGTGGATGGATGGTGTAGGGATAAGTGAAAGGATGTATGTAAGGACAGATGTGTAAAAGAATGGATGAATGAGTGAAAGGCAGGATAGATGAAAGGCTGGATGAAAGGGTGGATCGATGGATGAGTGAAAGGGTGAATGAACGGATGAGTGAATGGAAAAATAGGTTGATGGATGTGTGAGTGAAATAGTTGATGGATGGTTGAGTGAAAAGGTGGATGGATAGATGCGTGGACGAATGAGTGAAAGGATGCATGTAAGTATGGATGAGTGAAAGGGAGGAAGAATGGATGGACGAGTGAAAGGGAAAAAGAATGGATGGATGACTGAAAGGGTGAATGGATGGATGAATGAGTGAGTGAAAGGGTAGATGGATTGATGAGAGAATGATGGATGGATGGATGAGTGACTGAAAGGATGGGTCAATGAGTGAAAGGGTAAATAGGCGGATCAATAAGTGAATGGATGGATGTACTGAGTGAAAGGATGGATGGACTGAGTGAAAGTGTGGATGAAAGGATGGATGAGTGACAGGGAGGGTAGATGAATGGCTAGACAAAAGGGTGGACAGATAGATGGGTGAATGGATAGATGAATGAGTGAATGGGTGTATGGATTACTGAGTGAAAGGATGGATGAATGAGTGAAAGGGTAAATGAATGGATGGACTGGTCAAAGGGTGGATGGATGAGTAAAAGCATGGATGGCTGAGTGGAAAGGTTAATGATGTATGGAGTGAAAGGATGGATGATGGAGGGAAATGGTGAATGGATGAATGGATAAATGGGGGATGGATACGTGAAAGGATGGATGACTGAGTGAAAGGATGAATATGTTTGCTAGATAGGTTTGGAGATAGATGAAATGGTTGTATATGGATTAGTGTACGGATGAACGGGATGGTGATAGACTGAATGTTGAATGAAAGTCTGAATGGATGACAGAATGTTAATGTGAAATGGTGGATGAAAAGATCAATGGATAGATGCGTGGATGGAAGAGACAAGCAAGCTGCTCTGGAGAGGGTTGAGATGACTTACTTTGCTTGCTTGGTGCCATAACAGCTTTGGTTCAGAGTGTGGGGCATTTTAATTTTCTGGATAATCCCCTTCTTATACTATCATTTGTAAAGAGTTATAACAGTGATTGCTGTGTATAATACTTGTGAACATTACATTTAATAATAATAATAAAAAACAGTAGCGGCGCCGTCTGTACCAACGTTCTATCTTAATTCGACATGGAGAAGCAAGCAGGAAACTCATCCAGAGACCTCCTCTGGCTGACTATTGCCTTCCACGACCGGGGAACCGGGCATCAGGCAGAGGAGCGAGGAGCAAGGGGCAAGGGGCGAGGTGGGCAGGCATCGGAGTGCCATGGCAAAGCCATTTGTGCCGCTAGAATACGTATTTTGGCAGCAGCCGCGGCCCGTGCAGGTAAGAGTGGTGGGTGGTGTGGCCAGGTTGGTGGGAATTTCGATAGGGGATGAAGAGGGAAGATTAATTATTTATTTAATTTTCCCTCGTCATCGACATCAAATCCCCCCACCTGGCCCCACCCCACCACTCTTACCTGCACGGGACGCGGCTGTTTGGCAGGAGACACTTGGATTGCCCCAATCTTCAGCTTTGCCTCTGACTGGCATTTGGCAAAAATGAAGATATTCAGCCTCGATTGCTTAGTTTTCTCTTACTTACTGGAAGCTGAATTGTTTCTGACTGTGCAGCTGCCAGAGGTCATTACTCTCTGTATGTTGTGCACGTCGGCGGCAGAGTAGAGGGGATAAACAAACATTGGAAGTGATGTTATCCATAAGCAATAAATAACCGACTAATGTACATCTGTTTGAGTGGTTGAAAAGTTCAGGAGGAGGACCCCCTGTCCCCCATCAAGACATAATTATGAGACAGATACAGAGATATGAGACAAAACACTTCTCGTCTTCTCTAAAAGGAGAACGTATAAAACAAAAAAGTAATTATTTAAAATAATGTGTAAGATATCGGAAAAATAACATTTTAGCGGCTTGTTACAATGCTTCTTTGGCATATGACGAGATGCATGGTATGTGGTACTAAACACTTAGTTAATCTAAAACGGAGCTACAAAATGAAAGATCATACTTGTGAGAAATGTCACATCTGATCATCAGTTTGAGTAATGCAAAGCTTGTCAAGATGACACGAATGCCTTGACATGGAAATGTATGCGAGTGGGTGCTCTATATGTGCTGCTGTGACAGCCTAGGGGTGATGTGGAACCTGAAAGTCGTAGGTTTAAGGGACTTTCACCTTCTTTTTTTTCAGTTCGAAATAAGTTTATTGAAGAAAATACAAAAACTTAACATAACACAAAAGAAAAAAGAAGAGAAATAACCTGTGATCGATACTTAATATACTTATAACATCTATGTGATCATAAGGGTAAAAACGGTTGAAAATGCAGAGAAAACAATATTGAAGCAAGATAAAATAACATTATACAAAGAAGAATAAAAATATAGAGGAGTATGGAAGAAATTATAATACAAAATAAGATATCGCATGCAATCAGAAACAGGAACAATATCATGGAGGTTTAACTACTTCTTGCTGAAGAGGAGGTGCAGTTGGGGAGCGAGGAGCACTGATATCAATAAAGAAAGTGGCAGGGGACCATAAGTGCAAACGCTTAGGTGCAATGTGTAGCGGGTATACATAGGAAGTGTCTAGCCTGTGATTGTAGCAAACTGCATACCACCACGCCTGGAATGATAGCTTAGTAAAATCTTTCCAATTTTTTGTGATCTGCTGGAAGGCCACTGCCACCAATAGGTCAACGATTTTCACGGTGGACTCACAATTCTCCCAAATAGGAGAAAGACTACCCATGAAAATGTGCGTGGGGGCAAAAGGGTGATTAGTGTTGAAGATAGAATTTATTTGGGCCCAAATCTTAATCCAGAAATCATGGACAAGAGGACAGCTAAAAAGCATGTCAAAGAGGTCAGCTTGTGACGTGGAGCAGGACCAACAAGTGTCTGAGATATGCGCATGCCTAATGTGAAGTGTAGATGGAGAGAGGAGGAGTCTGTTATAAATGTAAAAAAGTGTTTGTGTAGGATTGGCCGCCCTTGAGGACTTACGGATTTTAAGCCAGATTTTCCCTCAAAAATTAATCGACCAAGAAATTCCTAACTCGGATTCCCATGCGACTTCCACTTTAGTTTTCTCTCTTGGAGAGGGAGAAGTATGTAAAGCTGCATATATGATGGATGCTTTGGAGGCGATGAGTACTACATTTCTAACAGTGTTCATATGTGTAGGCGTGGGTGCCTGAGTTGACTGATTGGAATTGAAATTCGAGTGGGCAACTTGGACTGCTTTCAGCAGGAGCGAGAATTTGGATCGAAAAGAAAGAGGTAGATTGAATAAAGAGCTGACTTCGTCAAAAGTTATGAAGTGATCTTGATCATATAAATGATGGACCCATATAATGCCACGTTGTCTCCAGGTTTTCCAGAAGATTGGTTTATTATTAATCAAAATGTTTTTGTTGTGCCAAATTGGTGAATCAAAGAAGGAAGTAAGGGTACTAGGTGGTATTATTCGCGAAGTGTGTTTTATAATAGGAGTAACCAGCGATTGTGGCAAGCGCGTAAAAGACAAAAATTCCTGAAACGAAAAGGGCGAAAGAAAGGATTTTTCAAGTGAAGCCCATTTGGGGAGGTACAGGACTTTCACCTTCTGATGTGGATAAAGCGAGCATCATAAAGGTGTGCAATAGCAGCGTACCAGCATCCTGTTACGATGGTTATATAAAAACAGAAATTATTTTATCAGTGTATGCGTGGAAGCAGTGTGGCGCAGTGGCCAGGGCGGCTGACTCTGTAACACCGGGGCTCACGGTTCAATCCCCGGCGCCGGCAGCAGGTTAGTCTAGCACCATGTGACTCTGGGCAATAGCTCGCTTCATATCCCCGATGTCCCACAGCGTCTTGACACCCTTAGGGGTAATTTTTCGCGCTTTACAAATACTGGTATTTATTTATTTATGCTACTCACATTACATTGTAACCATATAAACCTTTTCGACGTGCATGCCTAGCTCTGCAGATTTCAAGGGGTTTATGGAATGCAACAGAATCAGCAGTTCTGGCTACAAAATTAACAAGGCTCATACACATTTAATCAAAAATGACTTTATTTTATCAAGTGATATCTGGTAGCTGAAGTCTACCTCAAGTAGTTAAGAGTCAGGCTCTCAATGATGCCCATTCTGAACACCTGATTCTGGGAGCAGTCACCTCATTTGGTTGCAAATCTTTTTCTTAACTGGCCAAAAAACTGATAGTGAGTTACAAACATTGATTCCTGGCCTCTTTGAGGGCATGTGTGATGGGATGGGTGAGTGCAGCCAGTCCATTGCACAGGGTCGTGTGAAAAGAAAATGGGAGAGGAGATGTGCTCATTAGGGAATGGGGCAGAATTATTTGTGCATCACAATGTTTGCAATAGATGTTTATTAATTGTTCTGTGATGGGAGGAGAAACCATGGCTAATATTCAGGTTAACTCAGGAATGATCGATATAAGAAAATGTGAATCAAACTTTTTTTTACGGGTATATTTTCCATTTTATGTGCATATGAACCTTAGAGGAATGATAAGAAAATATATATTTTTTTTAGGACGTGAGGCAATCACATTCCACCCACATTTTACACAGGAAAATGGCTATTGTCTTATTAAACGTGTCTTATTGGAATAAAATGTGTTGAACCTGTCTATCAATTTTCAGGAAACTTTCACTACTTTCACAGAGTGAAAGGTAGTGGCCCAAACTGAGGCATGGCTCCCATGATATTAAAAATGTTTCCCTAAATAATGGCAATCTTAATTTAATTTGCCTTTATTATCAAGGCACTATGTATGTAGGGTCCTTGCTACTGATGATCTGAAGGCCCACTGTGAGCTCTTTCACCAATTGTAGCACACAGGGCAATTATTCGTATGTCTCTGGGGCTTGTTGATTTGGGGTTGCCTAGGCTGATTCCAGAGAGTTTCTGACTTCTGTCAGAACTAGCTGGAACTAATGACTGTACCTGCTGTCTTGATGAGAGGAACAGAGTGCTGCTCCATGGATTTCACCGACCAAGGGAGAAAATGTGCTTTTGAAAGGACCAGGAGCTGTAGGATTAGGCGGTGGTGGGGGTAAGCTTCAGATTTTCCAACAATCACGCTGTTATATATTGTTAAAATACATTGTACAACAAGCAGGTGCATGAGAGTGGCTTAAGGAGCAGTGGAAAGGGAAAGAAAGGCAGATTGGTAGGATAGTAATTGAGAGAAAACAATATTTTGTCAAAATAACCAACATTTTTGTAGACTTTCAAAACAGAGAGAAATAAACTTTGTGTGCTGTTTTGATCTGTGTGCATGTAAAATAATTCCAGGTGAAATCTGACATACACCGCACCTGTACCCAACTATTTACTAGAAAATACATTTATTAGGGGGGTAACACCCCAAAGACCTATATGAAGCTACGCCATACAAAGGACCTGACATTTTTGCACTGCCCCAAGGAAGTGCACATCCTGTGATAAATCACTCAAGCGTAACACTGCACTCTGATGCAAGGCAGATCAGGTGCCTCAAATGAGTCTTGTTGAGGAGATCACATCCCTCAATAGATAAATGTATGAATGTTACTTTTTCCACAGGCTCTTCCTAGATTTTTCCCTCTTTGTGGACTGACGTTTACTGGCATATATCTCTGTCTACTATGACACTACATGCAGTGTCACATGGTGTGAGTTCTTTGCTTTAATATAGAATGTAAAATTGGCTATACCCCTCTGGATTATTTAATTTTCCAGTAAAATCATGCTGGAAAAAAAAATATTTAGAGAGTTTGATAAAGCGCAATTATGACACTGTACATAAACATCAGAGCACTGTGCATAAACAACAAGATCCCTTTTCAGACCTGCCAACTTAATAAAACATTTCACCTTGTGAGGAAGGGGCGGGGCCTTGGAAGCAGCTGAGAAGTACCTCTCTAAGAGGCACTTTTGACCCCACTGCATTTCCAATTGCTCTAAAAAAAAGGAAAAAAAGAAGAGAAGATTGCTGAGGCTGCTGCTGTCAATGTCCTGGGGTGTTTTCACAACCCTTAATGGACATTGGTTGATCAGATCCTCCCAAAAAAGCTTAAAACACATTATTGTGTAGTGGTTTCCAGCCATTTTCCCTGCTACTGTGTGACATTGGCTCCTCACCGGGTGACCGAATGAGGGGAGTCGATATCATGTGACACACAGTGGCACCGTGTGAGTTGACTGGTCTGCCATTTCATGACATTCAATATCAGGTTTCACAAGTGATCCCATTTCATAACATTCCAAATGATGTAAAAGATCAACATATAAGGAGAAGGTGTTCATTTCCTCATCACCCTTTTGGGCAGCATGTCAGTGCAAGACTGCTGAAATAGCTGAGTCTCTTCGGCGGGTACGCTGTGGCTAAAGAGAGCCTAATGCAGAACCTGAATCTGTACAGCCAAATCCCTTTGGCCTCTTTTTTGAAGGTGGATGTCGATGGGTTTGACCTAGTCTGTGACAGGAGGAAGTTCCATATTCTCAGGGCAGATCCAGAAAAGATGCAAGCATAGGCCTGATTTTTCCTAAATTTAGGAGGTTCCAGCACTAGGCACTTTGCACTCTGTGGGGAATGGCTGCCTACTGAGATAGTGAGCATATGTGTAAGGTGCCTGGGTGTATCATGGGATGCAGGGCGTTGTGCATTAGGCATGCTATCTTAAATTGGGCCCTGGCTTCTGAGTTATCCTATGGAGAGACTTTAGAGAGAGTATGATGTGGTCGTAGCCCCTCGTTCCTATTATTAATCTAGCTGCAGCATTTAGGGTTGGCATTTATGGTGCAGTACATTATTTTGGTAGACCTATTGAGGTTGCACTCCCATAGTTTAGTCTCAATACGACTAGGGATTGAACCATGATCTTGACGTCTTGTGGGGGTACAAAAGGTTTTACCTTATTAGGGAGGTTGAGCAAGTGCTTAATTTGAACAGGTGGTTGTCAATGGGGCCCACCAGCAGTAATTTCTGGGGACCAGCAGTTATTTTTCCCTTTAATACATTTACTGAGAGCAAAAGAGGGAAAAACACACAGAGGGGAATAATAGTTGAAGGGACAGGCAGTGTTTTATAGTGGATTAAAAAGGACAGAGGTGGATTCAGGACTACCCAGCCATGTTATTCAGTGCCCCAACATTAAATAGCATGGGGCATGTGCTTCTAAGCAGAGCTTTGTGTACTAGGCTGTGTGCTTCCTGGATCCTGCTGGAGGAGAGGCGGCAGCAGGCGACTGCAACCACCAGGTAAGTTTTCTTTTCTTTTACCTTTTTTTCCTAACTCCCTCCCCACCTTCCCCCACCCCCCGCCACCATTAACCCACCCCCACCACCATTCCCTACCAGCCGCTACTGATTATGACTCTAGCCAAATTCCCAATTCATGGAGAGGAAGCATCATCATTCTCCTTCTTTAAAAAAAGGCTCTCGCCTTAAACCCAGGATCTATCTTCAAATTGCACTCTTAGATGCCACTGGGAAACGTTTTGCTGCGAGTTCGATCCTGTGTGGAGGAACCAGCAGGTCAGTAAGGAGTGAACAGCTTGGAGCACTGTGGGAACCCTGACTAGAAGGCCTGTGATTGTAGAAGCCATTCATGAGGACCGTAAAAGAAACCAGTGTTTATATTTGCAGGATCAAGAAGAAATTGGACTTTACCATTTTTTGGCCTCTCAAGGACAGGAACATGGGTCAGAAGCTCACAGAGAGAAAGATGCATCCAAGCAGGTGTCTAATTACTGGTTTGGCCAGCCTAGGCTTTTTCAATCAAAGTTTGACTTTATCACAGGACCTCTGATGATAAGTATTCCATCCAGTGGAGCCCTCGTTGGCTACAAACTCCTGTCTTTCCCTGCTGGAGAAATCTGATAATGTAGGACTTTGGAAAAAAAGGCAAGATGACAACCCCATTCCGGCTGCAATGCATCAAGCTTATTCCTGTGCTGGGCTGTTGGTGCAAAACAGAAGGGTTCAAAGGGAGTTCGATGCCAGCGTGTCTGACTTTGAGGGACCTGTAGTTACTGTCTTTAACAACCTGCCTTCCACTGCTGAAGGAGACTGACTTCCAAAAAAAGACTTAGTTTGACCCAATCAGATGGTCTTCTCATGGGTAGTCTTCTGGATGTCATTACCATTACCACCAAGGAGAAGGACCATCCGCTAATCAGAAATCTCAGTATTGCAGTATTTAGAGATCCTCTCTGGTCGTCAATCTCTACGTTGTGAAGAGAGTTACTGTCATGGCAGCTTCCTTTGTAGCATTGAAGGTTTGCCAAGCAGGTACCATATTTAAATGCCTTTTGTTTTTCAAGAACAAAAAATTCCAAAGCGTTTGTTTATTTTTTTGAATAAATAATAAGTGGTCGTAACACACAAGCAATTTAGCGATTCCCTTGCTAATTTCCACCATGCCTTGCATGGCAGACACGGGCAGGGAAAATGAGTGACGGTCATCCCTCCCTCTGAAGGGCAGAACAAATCTCACTTTAACCCAGAGGTCCCGTGGCGGATACACTTCAGAGTCATTGATTAACTTTGGTAGCGACAGCAGAGCCTCTGCTGATGGAAATACAGTGGCTTCCCTGCTCTGAAAAGAGGAAGATAGTTCCTTCAAGGCTTAGCCAATGCAGCTCGGTCCTGTAATACACCGAAAATTGACACTGACTTAAGTTTGCACTTTACTGTTTCTTGGTACTTTTTGTCTTAAAAATCTGGAAGTGCGTATCTTGTATCCAGGAAGAAATTTACGAAGAAGGTGTTTCCATTTTAGAACAGAGCTCTTTAACTTTAAAAATTGAAAACATGAGAATTTCCTCTATTGCAACACTTAGGGCTGATTACGATGGCGGGCGGATAGCCACCGCCCGCCACCGTAACCTGATTTAACCCCGCCATATTATAATGGCGGGGGTATCACGGTGGAAGCAAAGTGTGTCTGCTGCTTTTCTGCCGTTCGGCAATCGTCCCGATTGCCGGTTGGGCGACCTGCTCCACAATATTAGGATGCAGGGATTTAAAGGCCTTTCCAAATGCTGGCGGGGATTCGCTATGGGGGCCAATTGCGGGCCCCCAGGGAGATGGGGGTGCACTTGAGGGGTCCATGGTAGCCCCCTCCATTCCCATACACAAGGTGGCAGGCACCGCACAGTGCCTGCCAAGTTGTGCATGGAAATGCACAACATGGCAATTTGGCATTGCGGTGGGTGCCGCTACCAGCAGCATCTGCCGCAATGCTAAACTGCGGAATGAGACCGCCACGTTGGCGGTCACATCCTAATCCGCGGTGCAGGACTGCCGCATGTCTGGCTGCCGCTCCCAACACCGTGTTGATGGCGGGCGGACTTAAGTCCCCCTGCCATCCTAATCACCCCCCTAGTGCTGATCAATCAGGGAGTGACTGTTTGACATAAGACCAGTGCTATAACAGGAATATATTTTGTGCAAACAGTGTTTCTGGTGTGCTCTCTTCTTGGATCAGCCCAAGCTGACTGCAAATATGCTCTCCTTCATATTACCCACTTTCTTATTACAGTCCTCAGAGTATGAAGGTGAGTCAACTCTAGGGATGGGCACTGCTTGGCATCTGTGCAGACCTCCTGCTTTCCATGACGGTATCTTCATTAGTATCTTACATTAAATATCTGTGCCCATGAGTGAGATCTTAGAACACACTTCCAAAGAGAGATTGGAGTATCCTTCATGAAATGGAACTGATAACCTATAAAATCAATTGTAAATGACTAACCTTTTACTCGTTTTTCTTCTTTCTTGGACCTTACATTACAATAACCATTATCATCCCTCCTGTATGAAAAAGTACATGAAAAAGAAACAATGAGACATATGACCTTTTGAACCACCTTGGAGACCATCTCACCCATGCCCACTTAAAACAACCAGGCTGCTCTCACATTGCTTCAGTTAAATATTTTCAACATACTCATTGATTGCACTAGAGCACTAGAACACTAGGCATAGCTCTGGACAAACACCCCAATATGCAAGTCCATATCAGTGCAACCATAAGGGGAGCCAATTACCACCTGAACCCACTAAGAAAACGTAAACCTTTTTGCCTCCTGATGACCTTTAGTTTGCTGTCCAAACCCTAGTCATTTCCCGATTAGACTACAGGAGTGCTACTCTGGCCGGCTTACCCAGACCAAGGCCAACGCCGCTAAGGGCCACACTGAACTCTGCAGCAGGCTCATCACATGATTCAGAAGATTTGACCACATTACTCCAGTTCTAAAACAGCTACATTGGATCCAGACAGAGGCAAAAATCCAGATGAAGATAGCCTGGATGACACAGAAGGACCTACACCATAACACTCCAGTCTACTTGATGAAGAATCTCACCTGTCTAGTGGTAGTCACTCCCTAAAAAGGGCCAACTACCTACTTTTCAAACCTCAGAACCACTCATTCTCCGGTCTAGCCCCAAGAATGCACTGCCTCCTGCGTTCAGGTCTAACCCCTCAACTTTCACCTTTAAAAAAGTAGTAAAAATGCACCTGCTAAATAAATTCCTTCAAGAGCAGCCCTGCAGCCACTCTGCTTTAATACTTTCCGAGGCACCTACGGAGCTTAAATTTGATGTTTGAGTGCTATATTGTATATGTTTTGATGATTGCGTATTTCTTTTTCACATTTCTCCCTTGTATGTATAACTTACCTGTTTGTGCAGCGCTCTGGTACCCTAACAGGTTATTTTCGCGCAATATAAAACTCTAAATAAATAACTAATATCTCTGGTTCTCTTATTCCTATTTTAACCAATATTGGGCTGTTTGCTCATAAACATTTTCTTGATTTTTCTGAATTGGGTTGGGGTTTTAACTGCGTTTTCTTGTCTTTAATGTTGTTTGGAATCTGCCTGAATCTATCACACATTTCTCTCGGGTCTAAAGTAGGCCACTTGTGCCACAGCTACCCAGAGGTGTTCTCTGAGAACTGTAGTGTAACTTTAAAAAACTGTCTTTTATTAAATTGCTAGGGTCATCCACTCCCAAACTTATAACCTGCTTTCGGACATTGGTTTTCAGCATTGGGAGAAAACCAGCAGTTATATTTCAGCTTAACAGAATTGAAAGCTCCTTACCAGATTTAAGGACGAAATTTGGTTTCTCATTTTTAACTGCCAACATTTTTGTTCATCTTTGATTAGATTATTTTTTGATCCAAGTCATCTTTGACAAATATTTGTGTCTTCATTTTTTGGAACCTAGAGGTAGACCGTCTACCCTGGATTCCCTTCATGTCCTGGAGATGAATACGATGCAAAAGGAGCGTCAAAAGTCAATGAAAGTAGGCCTGTGAAGAGGTCTCACAAGCGCAAGTTCCTCTGAGGAGATTGAGTATGAAGCGCAAGATGTACCAAAGCAAGAGGAGAAAGAGGAAGGCCTGCAAGAGAAAGCCTCTTTACGTGTCCCATTCAGGCATTATTTGCAGTATATACCCATATGAGCTGACAGACTGCAAGCTGGAGTTTCAGGACAAGAAGGCAGAACGTTGAAACTGGCAGTGCTGACCTTGAAGGAAAAAAAAGCACGACTGCTCTTGGAGAAGAAAAGGGGGCATGTTCACTTGCATCTGAGTAGAAAATGTCAGCAGCATTTCTTGCAACATGAAGATGAGGAGAGGAAACAGCCCTAACTAGCCTTAGAGTAGCAGAAGGCAATTTTGGCTCCAGATGATAGTCAGGGGAACATGCTCTTGAGAAACAGGTGGTCACCAGAGTCCAGTGAAGAAAGTGGTAGTGAATTAAAACTGAGTGAGATGTCAGGACCTGCTCATGCTTAACCTCAATCACTAAAAGATGTTGTACCCAACTTGCGGTTGGTGACGTCAGAAACATTTTTTATTTCTCATAAAGTTGCATTAAAGTCACAGAGGGTAAAGAAATGCAGCCAGGCACACTTTTGTGACAGAGGTTACTTATCCAGGGTAGAGATGACGTAATGAACTTGACTTTTAAGTGGGGCTGCGAACAAAATCATGGGTCATGGTCACTTGTGTGCTGAGGGGCCCAGGGTGATACAGATTGGACTACATATCACATTACATAATAATAGCTCATTGATAATTTTGTTATGATCCTGCCCATTGGGAGTTGATTGGAATGCGATCATGAGGAGCAGGTTTGGTCCAGGAAAAGCTTGACTGCCATGGACAGGGGGTGTGGTATAGTATAGAACATAAGTGACTTGTTACTAACGCCACCCTTTCTAATCCATGGCTTAAGGACCCACAGTGATGTCACAAATTGGATATTTACCACTACGGTGCCCTCGGAACTGGCCCGAATTGGTAAATACTTTAAGGTGGTGCTGGATCTACTTAAAATAATCCACTTAATTGCAGCAATGATCACGGATCAATACAATGCACATGGCACTCAGTTTTATTTTCCAACAGATCCCAATCATGTGATCCTTCATGTAATGACTGTTGACTGTAAAATATGCATTTTAGTTTTTTGATATCACAAGATTGTGATAGACATGTGGCACTCATGCTCTATTAATCTCAATGCACTGTGCACTTTGACGCAATGGCAATTGAGTTAAAATAATTGCATTATTAACAAGCTAGCTATAATCGTTTTAAATCCCTTGTCCCCCGAATTATTTTTTAATGCAGGCTCAATGTGCTATATTGTCAAGGTTTTAATTAATCACACAATAAACATATTTCTACTGGACTTGATTCGTGGTATGGCGTGTGGTAGACTGCAGTCTCTGTAGGCAGATCCTAGGCCATAACTCATGCAGACCACAACTCATGCCCTGTACTCTGCTGCATTTTCTTAAAGCTAAAAGATGCAGCATGGTGTGTGGTATGAGGCAGAGCTGGGTCTGGTAAAGGAAATGTGGAAGACAGGAGGATGCATGGTTTAGGTGTGTTATGAGGCATGAAGCAGGGATTGGGGCACCTGGTGTGGTATAGGGCAGGAAGTGTGACCTAGGGCTGCACATGCAATCCGCCAGATATCACTCACAAACTTTAGTCTGTGCTCACTTTATCTTGAAATGTGCTCTTTCCCAAGGTATTTATTTTACTATTGGTTTCGAACGTGGTATCACATTATCAAGTCAATCTTTGAAAAGGTCCACACCCAACTGACAGTAAACTTAATTGTAATCAACAGCCTGCTTCCCCTACCAACAACATGTTCATTTACAGCCTCATTTCCTTCGCACAGACCGCCCGCCTCATTTCCGCCGCAACAGACTGCGCGCCCTTATGCTGGCTGCCATGTTGTTTCATTCTATTGAACCTATCTATGATTCCTGCTGGAACAATTTGCAAATGAAACACACTTATTTCAAATATTATAAAAGTGACAGATGATAGAATATATTCTTCCCCCCCAAGAGCTCTTTCTAGACAGTTTAGGGGAATTATCGTTTTTATACAATTTTGTCTTGTAAAATAACTCCCTCCTAGTTGTCGTGGTGCCTATAAAATGCTTTCCATCCATTCAGCCGGTGGATTCTTGGATTGACTTTAATAGCTTAAAATTGTACCATTTAAAGTTTCCTGGTACATGTTTACTGCAATTCGCCGGCACCAGGCAAGCAGTGATGCGGCCTGCCTCCTCCGGTGGGTGGAAGGAAGCCCGCCCAGCCAGGGGGCAGGGGAGATCCGCGTGGCGGCACGCGCTATAACTCTGCTCTATTACCAGTCAGCCATTTTATACGCTGCGCTCGCGCCTGGATATAAAAAATGATGAAACACCAAAATAATTTCCCTGATAACACTTGTTTTAAACACCGCGCCGCTAACCAGCCAAAAGAAGTCTCTGAAGTGAACGCATAAAGAATGTAAAAGCTTGCAAACCTACCTACATAAATTCTTCAGATTAAAGTAATAATTCTGTGGAAAAAAGGTAGGAGCTGGTGAGGGGCGATAAATCTATTCATAATGTTATTTGGCTTGTTTTTATTGTTCTCAAGTGAGTTACATATAAAACAATACATTTGATGTATGATTGCAATTCCTTATGGAAAACTGTTCTATCTACAAACCTCCTGTCAAGAATTCTGCACGCAGAGTGAGAAACATATATACGCACACACCTGAGCCGTGGGTTAACATACAAAAACAATGCATTTGAGTGATGATTTTCATTCCATATGGGAAACTGCGCTTTTTATCAACTGTCAACTGCCTGTCAAAAAACAAGCACAGGGAGACAGACATGCAACCACCAACGGCAAAACAAACGTACGCAAACAGAGAGCATACACGGATATACAAACGCCTGCACACACGTATAAATATAAATTATGAACACATGCATCTCTATAAAACAACGCACATTAAGTAGAGATATATATTACATAAACACACATACACACACACAGGTATACAAGCACCAGCACCCACAAGCACAAATAAACTGACCCTAACAGGCACCCACATCTAAAAGGCTGCCAAGCAACACACACAAACGAGCAAAAATACTCATACAAGTATCACACCTGACAACCACTTGCCTAAAAAATGTGGGTGAACTCGTACATTTAAGAGGTTGATTCCGTTATATTGGAGGTTGATATTGGTTTGAAAAGCGGGCAAGTCCATTAACGTCTATGGGGGCATTTGATTTGTCAGGCTGAAGAATACAAGTTAAAAGCGGGAGACATGAAGTACACAACAGGCTTTTATCCATGACTACATAACAAAACACAGACATATGCATACATGCACAGGCAGACACAAACAGGCAGTCAACCTGTACAGGTATACATAAAAGAACAAGTTACTTACCTTTGGTATTGCTCTTTCTGGCAGAGACATTATCTAACCGCACAGTCCTCACTTTAGAATACTACCCAAGTACCAGTATGCTGCTGGAAACCCTTCACAGCAGTGCTCCTGTGCACCACTAGGTGGCGCCGTGTAGTTCCATGCTGGTTCCAAACTACTCTAGAAGTGACAGAGTGAGCTGCATATCGAGGAACATAGCGAGTGAGGTTTTATGACAGGTATTTGGCAAAGGTGCCAATGAGGATCTTCAAGACTAGAGTCAGAAGTGTTAACAACCCTGATTGTCACAAGCAGCTAACCAATCTAGGTTTGGTAGGGGAGGCCAGTGTTTGTCTGGGGAGACTGAAGAGATTGAGGTGGGCAAAGCTGATAGCTTTACAGAGTGGGAGAAAATGAGGACCCTCAATGAATGGTAGCTCCCTTAAGGAGGAACTGGGCAACCTGGGCAACAAGGTACGGGTGGGTGGCAGAGGTACCCACTAGAACAACAATGTTCTCACTCCGCAGAGTCAAAGTAAGTATCTCAGCCGTTGGCACCTGAAGCTCTGTGCTGAAACGGAAATGTGTTCTTTTATGGGATACAAGTCTTCTGGCACACAAGCAACATCAGTGTCTGTGTCAGCGAGTGGGTCTGGATCTGTTGACATTGACTATAGGTTGAGACACAAGAGCACTGTCGCTACGTTTAACATCGGGCAGGAAAGAGGCTTTGGATGGGTTACATATTGATCTGTTTATAAATGTGGGTCATAAAAACGTGGTCCTCACATGGAGTGATTGTCAGGTTGAATTTGGATAAAGCAGGCACCTAGTGCCGCCTTGGCTTCTTGAACAACACCTATATACTAGCGATTTGTGAGGAAGTACTGACATCTTGGGAAAGCTTAGCCAGTGATGCTCCTTCTTTAAAGGAACTTACTCATTCACTGACCTTATAGCTTTTTCCCTACCCAACTTTTTCCTGAACAGGATTGGTATGATCCTCCATGGCTTTGGAGAAGGGCGAGTCTGGAGCGGGATGAACTAATTATGGAGCGACTGATATGAAGGGCACATAGATGAGGTTCATTCAACTCTGTCATTGCTGGCTCTTCTACTAGATGGAAGAGTGGCAACAGTTATGGAAAATGTTAGGATATTATGATTAGTACAATACTGTTGGAAGGTTCCATAACTCTTTGAACTAAACTATAAGTACAAGCAGATAAGGGGTGACCCAGCTATAATTCCTGGTCATTTCCCAGGCACTATATAAAACAATGTTTATCCCTACCAGTACAGTAAGTACTGTACCCAAGCGCCGTCATTGATTCCAGTGGTTTAAGCTCTGCCTTTGAATACAGTGGTCATTTGATACAGAGGCAAGCAAAAAGTCACCAAGGACAAGGGCTGTGAATTTTCCCTCATTGGCACATTTCACAATTTCATCCCATCGATGGAAGTGCCCTGCCAGGAGCCCCATACTTATTTGAAGTTTATTTATGACATTGGGTCTTACTTAGAGCCTGGCAAATGGGGGCCATCCACCAATAAGTGGTTGAAGTCCTGTCTGCCCTACTTAGGAGCCGATTACGATGTTGTTAGGAAGGGCCCCGAATGGGATTCGGTATTGTCGAATCCGATTCGCAAACCTTGTTTCCGACCGAATCTGTCACCTTTCTGGACGACGGGGTATGATGCAAGAAAGTCGTCTGGGCTGTCTGAATTGGTTCCGACTCGTACTGCCCAATGGAGACGGTTTCTGAAAGAGCAAGCATAATGACCGATTCGGACAGCCGTTCTGAATCGGTTTGAACGAGATGAAACAGTGTTGTGAATCGGTCTTTGGGGGCCCGTTGCAGGCTTCCCTTCACCCGAAGGTGATCGAATGTGGCCGGCAGGGGTACCCATGGGATCGCTCTTACCAACCATGCACAATGTGGCAGGCACCAGGGGTGCCCGTCACAGGGTGCAAGGTTTTCCCCTACCACCCCTTTTTGCAATGGGAGCCTCTGTTCTTGTTAGGGACACAGGCTCCCATTGAAGTCAATGGGAGTCTGACTGAACTTAGTCCATAAGCATCCGGACACATCATAATCGGTTGGTAGTATTCCCAGAATACGATTCATGAGGAAAGCATTCCTAACCTGATTCAGTGGGAAGGCATTCCTTACGACAACGTAATCAGCCTTTTAGAGTGCATGATATACACTCTAAATAAGGCAGGTGAGACATCCGCCATGTCTGTTGAATGTACTGCATCTGACAAATTCTAAGTACTACTCTTTGTGTGTTTTTCCAAATGGAACGTCCCCATTTCTAACATAATTTGGTATAGTATGCTGAACTGATTTATATAGCATAGATTGTGTCACAGGTGCGGCCTTGCAGGTCCAAAGTGGAATTTGTATGCACCGTGATATACAGGATAATATTTAAAGATCATAATAAACACATTTTAAATAGAGTGCACTGCAATATCCCCCTTATTATCTTTCACACTTGACATTGGTTTTATTATGACAACCAAAACTGCAAGAAGGAATAGGGATAAAAACTCTAATATTTCTCTGAGAGGAGTCAACAATTACCTCAGTGTAGAAGTATAGCCACATTAATAGAAAGTTTATCACTCTTACTAAATTAGGGATGATTATAAGATCTGGTACAAAAGTATTTTCTCTATGTAATGTATATATATCACTGAGATTTGTATTATTTAATGTATTACTTGTTATACTCTTTTTAGCAATGGAGCATCTATTTCTGAAGTATGCTTCGGTGTCCAAATGATCACACTTTGATGAGCTATAACCTTAAGGACTGAATTGCCGACAAATACCGACCAGTCTCTTTATTGATGTACAATTAAATAAATGTACAACAGTATTCGAGATAAGTTGTTTTTAGTGTTTCTGGCAGCCTTTTCCTTCCAATCATCTTTCTGCTTTTTCTCTCTGTGTTTTGTAGCAGTTATTGCCAGCATGCTACTTTGTCCTCATTCATATTTGTAAATTAAATTATTATAAAACACAACTGTGCGATGTAAAAAAAATTGCTATTTTTGTAACAAATTTGTGTTCCCTGTTAAATTTACAGGTGATTATTGTTGCACTTTTGTTTTAGGGTCACAACTACACTGTATATATTTTTTAACTCATGCAATTGTATAACTCTTTGGGTGTTAGTTGAAAGAATAAACTTGACTTGAATATCTTTGTGTTATTTATATGAGGCTGAATTTCCAAATATAGTTATTAGTTCTCATAAATCATGTAAATTTAGTTTAAATGTTGACTACTCTTCGGGTATTATTGTCGGTTTTTTTTCACACACCTAGGGAGATACAGGTTTGATGATCATATAGAAGGGCTAAGGTGCACTTGCTATATTTAACACCATACACTAAAAAGTTATTTTCAGAAAAAGGACTTACTTTTTGCCTGACATTTTGTCATACTCTCACACGAATCAGCTAATATATAAATTATTTGTCCTCAATCCTCGTCCGTTGGATGCCAAGAGACGTAAGCATATGTATCTGGGCATATGCATATGGTCCACAGTGCAACTACCTGTGGGCCTTCAAAGCAATACCACAATAAAGCTTCTTTTAGATAGCGGATGATTAGACTCACAATTCACTGCATAAAATTACTAATATGTACTAGTAGGTCAGTTCAAAAATTCCAAATCATAGTGTGTCGCTATAAGAGGCTGGCTTAGTATATGGTTCACACTTATTTAAGTGAAGCACCTTTAACTAATCCAGGCAACCCTTATGGTGATTTTAGTGGTCTTGGACAACCATGGAAAGTTCTCTAAGTGGTAGCCGTGGAGAGCAGCATTCATCTTATCTTGAAGGAGTGAGAAGCAGCTTGTTTTACCAGATCTAATCATGTAGAGTAGGTTAAACGAAAAAGAACCACACAGTGTATATAGAAAAATAGTTCTATTTATTACACAACACTCAATAACACATTGGTATTTCTCCTACCCTGAGATATAAACACAATACACAATAATCAATTGCTAATAGGTAAGCAAGCACAATACACAGTGGTCTCCAGGGGGAGACCAAACCATATACTAAAAAAGTTGAATGCGAACTGGGACCGAAGTCGGAACTTGGACCAGGAGGCTCAGAGGAGCTGGGGACACAAGGAACTGTTGAATCAAAAGAGGGAGGTAGAAGCAAAGATTCATTCGGCTTCCATTGCCTTTGGCACGAAGGACAGAGTCAGCACAAGCATGGACGTGACATTGCAAAGGGCGAGTCCCCTCTTCTATCCCCGAAGGAGCAACATCTGTCTCCTTAAAAGTTTTAGGCAAAAGGTGTACCAAAAACACATTTAAAAAGTTGAGCGAGTGAGTTCACTGATGAAGAGGGGTAAGTGATTTGCTTATTCCATCAAAGCGACCTAAAAAGTAGCCAGCCCATAGGCCCATCAGGGCAACCGAGGGCCGAAACATGTCGACCTACCATGACCTAACACCAGGTGCGGTGGATCCTTAACATATCCACCACAGCACCGCTCACCCCTCTTAATATTGCCCCTTCCTTGTTAAAATAAAGGACCGAACAAAGGAATGGAGGTCATTTTAATTTTACTCACCTCTTTTTTACACTATTCACTCTCTAATCACAACTGTTTAAAAATCAGACAGTCTCCCTCCAGGTGGAGGAACACAGATCACTTGGATAACTGAACACTCAAGTGATTAAAGACCCAATGATGATGCTATTCACCTAACGACAGAGCGGAGAACCAACGTATACCGCACCCTGAGTTAAATGTGAATGAGGATCTCAACAACATAAGATCGTAAGACCCTGGCAAAAAAAGGGCATGTGATTCATTCTCCTTTAATTCTCACTGACACAAGGAACCACCCAAGGTAAGTGCCCAGGAACTCCACGGAAGCTGTGTGCAGAGTGGAAACACAGTTGTGTACTCAATAGAAGTCAACGGGAACGTCGCAGTTGCTGTTTTCAAGAAGAAAGATCCTTCTCAGGATCTACCTCCACCTTGGGGGTGCCCAGGAGTGGACATCTCACAGGGAAAGCCAGGATGGGTTCCACAGCGGTATTTGTACAAGCGCCTTGAGACCCTTGCGGGTGAGTAGTGCGCTATACAAGTATCAATTTACATTTACAGCTTCGGAAATATGTTTGCTGAAGGCCTAGATGGTGACAACGTTTCACAACCTAGATTTAGAATCAATACATTATATTTGGGAGGAGATTCCATGAGAAACAAATATGAGGTAAAAACAATCTTAATTTCAATGGTTTCCTGGAAGAAAACCTTTACTCACTCCATTACTTCCTCGAAGCCTCCTTTCCTCCTCCCAGTCTTAAGAGTTAAAGAGGATAATACGATAATACCAACCAGTTACTTTAATATTCTAACAACACATTCTTGGTCATTTTACCAACACTTCATTTCCCCAATGGGCCAATTTGCTTGTTATTTGCCTTCACGAAGCATCGAAATTCTCCGCACACAGCCTTGCTCCCCACAAGGTGAAGACGCCTGTCCCGGAGCGTTGTGCACATCCCCGGTCGTGCTTTGTTAGGCACATTTCTCAGGGGATTATGAATTTTGAGCGCACCCCCTCAAGTGCAAGCCTTCAAAGGTATTAATCCCCACGAGACATTTGAGAAACAGAACCGAAAAACAGCAAGGGGAGCATGTGACAGGCTTGTGAAGAAGAGCAGGGGAACACAAATAAGCGCAGAGCGTTGCACTGCAAGCAGGGACGGAAATAAACATGGTGGAAAACAGAAAGCACGTGATGCATCGGCACTATGCACTCCGCACGTTTTCAGTGACAGTGACTCACTTTGATTTCTTTGGAGGTCAAGACCCTGTTGTGGGCCCAAGGGAAGGAAATTAAGTGTGAGAGTGAGGACACTTCTTGTGCAGCACACACTGGGTTGGTCTGGTGGAGGGGAGCTTTCCCAGAAGTAGATCAACAAGTATCAGAGAGGGGTTTCATCAGTCAGCATTAATAGAAAGTGAGGCTTACTTTAGGCAACCATGGGGTGATTCTAATCACCCATGAGAGAGAGCAACCAAACGAAGATCTTGCTGAGGGACAACCCTCAAATATAATGGATCAGGGACTGTGATTATAAAGAAAGTAATAATAAATAACCCAGTATTTGTAAAGCGCAAACTAATCACTTCTAAGGGTCTCAAGGCGCTGGGGGCTATCTGGGAGATTAAGCAAGCTATTGCATAGAGTTACATGGTGCTGGGCTGAGCTACTGCCGGCGCCAGGGATCGAACCGTGAGCCCCGTGCGCCAGAGTCAGCTGCTCTGGCTACTGCGCCACACCTCTCCTGGCACTGGTTAAATAACCCGTGAAAAAAACTGAAATTATTTACTCAGGCTATGCTTCCAGTATTATAGCACAGTACCAAAGCGGATCATTTGCAAAACGTGACTAGAATGATATCTGTAGATTGAACGAGAAATCTTAGGGTTGAGATGTGGGATCAAGGTATGAAGTAAAGAACACCAGGTATGAGCACCAATTGGCAGAGAATAAGGTAATGCGACATGTAAAATGAGACCCATCCTTGGGATGGTCTGAAAATGTATGATCTATGGTGTCAAGTGCAAAGACATGTCCAGTAAAATAAAAATAAGAGCATCTGTGATTGTGTGTGCCGCTGAGGATGAATTTAGTAACATGAGATAGAGCTGTTGTGACTGAGTGAGTTCCAGGCGCGCAACACCCATTGGGCTCACGGGGCTTCAGCCCCCCCCCGTCGTGTGTGTCAGCCCGGGCTGACACAGCTTCCTTCGCGGCTGGCGGCGTCTAATTGCAGCCGCACCCGAAGTCTTCACAGGTCTGTTAAAGACCATTTAAATGTAAATGAGGCTTCCTAGAGAGTGAGAGACAGAGAACCCGAAAGAGTGACACAGGGAACGCTGTGATAGAGAGACACCGGGAACCAGGGGCGTAACACAGGCCCCTGCAGCCCCCGCAGTGCGTGGGGGCCCAGAGCTGCAGGGGGCCCCGAGCTGCAGGGAGCCCCCTCAGCACAGTAATGAGGCCGGAGAGCTCTAGATGAAATCTGGAGCGGGGGCCTCACTGTAGTTAATGTAATCAAACCGAAGAGAAAACTACAGCGAGCACAATATACATGTGTCCAAGTATTTAAGAAAATACTTCCATTTATTAAGAAAAACGCAAATGCCACCATGCTCATGCAACTAGCATTTCCTATCTGCCATTCTGCCTAGCATTCCCCTGTCACCGAAACTATGGTAAATGAGTGTTAAAATATTCACTCTTGGAAGCTAGCTCTCAGGATCAAACTAAATCAATAGAATGGTGTTTGCCACAGCAAAACAAAACACCTCTGTGTTCGGCAAAATATTTAAGCATTGGTAAAGCCAATACGTCTGGCTAAAGGCTTCACTGGCATTGCCTCTTTATTGCCGAGTTTGTGCTGTGTTTTAGTGGCTTCATTGGTGAATCTGACAATGTACAAAATGTTGAATGGGTGTGTACATGAATGGATAAATGAGTGTTTCAATGAATGGATACTTGATAGGTAAGTGAATGAATGCATGTATGGGTATTTGAATGGGCAATTGCTTGAAAGAATAGTAAAATAAAATGTATAATGGATGAATGTGTGATGGCAAGGATAGGTGCAGAGAGGTTAAACTAATCAATGGCAGAAGTGATAATGTTATTAAAATGCTAGGGATTGCCAACATTATGCCAGTGCAAGCATTACACCAAGCATAGGCACTATTATACCAACAATGTCCACAATATATAAAGAATAACCTCAAATATGCCATTTCAGTCCTCTCATAGGAGTGAGCAGTATCATGCCATGGGGGTCAAAGCTGTTCCAAAGAATTGCAGCCCTAAGGCTATAGCCAGCATTGGGCAAAGGTAAAGTTAGGCTTTTGGTCTAAGTTTTGAACAAAAGGCTAACTTTACTACCTTTTGGTATTCACAAATATAAGTTACGAGTAGTCTCTTTATGATTGAGGAGTTTCCACACCCAGGTGGACCTCTGCCCCAAGTGCGGAGATTCCACTCCGAATGCAGCGATTCTGCTATGAGTGTGGAAACTCTGCAGTCGTAAAGATTTTACTCGCAACTTATGTTGTGCACACTGAAAAGTACTAAAGTTGGACTTTTGATCAAAACTTAGACCAAAAGTCTAACTTTGCCTTTGTGAATTGGGCCCGTTGTGTTTGAGGTGGTTATGAACATATCAGTAGACAGAGGTAGACAGGAGCAGGCAGGGGCTGTCAGGAGAAGGCAGGGGAAGGCAGGAGCAGGCAGGGGCAGACAGGGGCAGGTAGGAGCAGACAGTAGCAGGCAGGGGCAGGCAGGGTCTGACAGGAGCAGGCAGGGGCCGACAGGAGCAGGCATGATCTTACAAGGTCAGACACGACCAGGCAGACAGAGGCTGGGACAGACGGGAGTAGGCAGGACCTGACAGGAGGATGCAGGGGCAGACAGGAGCAGGCAGTGTCTGACTGGAGCAGGCAGGGGCAGACAGGAGCAGTCAGGATCTGACAGGAGAAGTGAGGATCTGACAGGAGCAGTGAGGATCTGACAGGAGCAGTCAGGGGCAAGCAAGGTCTCACAGGAGCAGGCAGGGGCAGACAGTAGCAGGCAGGGCCTAACAAGAGCAGGCAGGGCCTAACAAGAGCAGGCGACACGGGCAGGGTCTGACAGGAGCAGGCGGGCAGGAAGGAGCAGGCGGGGTAGGCAGGGTCTGACAGGAGCAGGCAGGGCAGGCAGGAGCAAAGAAGAGCAGTCAGGATCTGACAGGAGGAGGCAGGGACAGGCAGGAGGAGGCAGGGGTAGACAGGTGCAGTCAGGATCTGACAGGAGCAGACAGGCGCAGCTTCTTCCACACAGGAGACAGTTATCCAGCCAAGGGCTTCACACTGTCCGCAGGGCTGACATTTGGGTGCCGCCGTCTGCCTCCAGTGATAGATCTAACTCCTTTGCAGGGGGCTGTGGAGCTTTCCAGGAACTCTCAAGTATTTCCAGCAAAACTGCAAATCCAGTCAAGAAAGGTATAAATATTGCTTTCTCCTGCGAATGTTTGAAGATCTTGGAAAAGTAGTGTTTCAATTAACTGACCCAGAATGGTGAGAGAGAGATTGGACTGAAGTTAATAATATCCAGAGGGTGCAGCAAACCTTTTTCAGGAGGGGTTTCACTGCGGCATTTTTCCAGGCAGTGAGAAAGGTGCCTTGTCCTAAAGGAGGACTCAACAATTCCAACAAGGGGATCTTGAGAAGCAGAAACAGAGCTCCTTTAGCTTCTCCGGGCAGAATCTGACTGGGGTCTTGTGGGCGCAGCCTGCAAGGGTGGCAGCAAGGTTGGTTGCATCAACATGTGCACAGGAGGTGCAGTATCAAGGTTGGTTGCAGCAACAGGTGCAAAGGAGGTACAGGTGGTACGATCTTAAAGAAAGATTGTTGGGTGTAGGCATTATTTCAGTCAGAATGTTTTCACATATTTGTTTAATCTTAAAAAGAAAGTGCCAGACCGTTGCAAAGTCGTTGAGACTTTTAGAGAGCACCTGAACAAATATTGGGAGATTGCAATCTCTCTAATAAATTAATTGAGCTGGAGAAATGCAATCTAAAAAGCACTTGGGAAAGGGTCTCTGCCAACAAATAAGTGCAGAGAGACAAAGATGAAGGCCTAGTAAGAGAGCAGCATCATGTGAACATGTAAGAGCTGCACCATCAGGATACTCCAGCCATAAACTGAGCTTTCCCAGGACCACCAGGAGACTCCAGCCATAACCTGAGGTCTCCCAGGAACATCAAGAGACTCCAACCATAACCTGAGTTCTCCCAGGACCATCAGGAGACTCCAGATGGAGCCTGAGGTCTCCCAGGACCATCAGGAGACTCCAAATATATACCAGGACACCATCAGGAGACTCAATCCATAGACCGAGGTCTCCCAGGACCATCAGAAGTCTTCAACCATACGCTGAGGTCTCCCAGGACCAGGAGATGTCCTTTCTGGGGGCCAGAATAGAACGTTCCTCCACCAAGGAGGAAAGGTTGCAGGTTAAGAGGAACATTCAGACCCCGACATTGCCATATCGGAACTGGTTTGTAAAGACAGGGGGCATATTTGTGAGAGCCTTGTGGCAGTGGCATAACAATGCCCCCGCTGCCCCTGCAATGCAGAGAGCCCTAGAGCTCCAAGGGTCCCCTTCAGGTCAGTGACCTGGCCTGAAAGATCCCGAGTGAGTCCGTAGGGGGGCCCCCTCCATGTACTTTGCAGGGGGGCCCCCTCATGTTTCGTTACGCCACTGCCGGGAACTCGAGAGAATGAGAGACAGAGGCACAGGGAGAATGAAGGAGCAGAGTACCCGAGAGTGTTATCGACAGGGAGAATGCGGGCACAAAGGACTCGAGAGATAGAGAGCATGCAAAGGGGAGAGACATAAGACAATGGGAGATTGAAGGCACATAGTCCTGAGAGTTCAACTCTAAAGGGTAAGGGGCTTGGCCACTTTGAGAGAGGGAGGAGAGAGATACCGGTTGGTGAGGGGTTTGGGGCACTTGGGGGGGGGGGCAAGACACCATTTGGTGGGGGGCGCTGATGCACTTGGAAAGGGGGGCAGAGACACCGTTTGGTGGGGTGCTGATGCACTTGGAGAGGGGGGCAGAGACACCGTTTGGTGGGGTGCTGATGCACTTGGAGAGAGGGGGGGCTGAGGCAATTGAGAATAGCGGAGAGCGTACTGTGATTTGTCGGGAACCACACTGACAGACCGGTGGTGGCGGGGGTGGTCCATGCCACGGACACCGATGGATGCAGCAGCAGCTACAGACAAACACAACAGCGACGAGCGCGGCCCTCACCTGATCCCTCGGGCATCCTCCGGGCACCTCCTCACAGCCGGCTCGCCATCTCACCCACGGCGCTCCAGTGGCCGAGGGATGAAGGTCAGTAGCAGAAAAAGAAATAAGAGGCAGGGGTCCATGTGGCTGACATTGAAGAGCGATGGGGAGGTGAGGGGTCTTACACTGCAGAAACCTGAGCCCGGGGACCCATTAAATGTGGCCTGGTAGAGGCAGGGCAGAGGACCTGAGACTAGTGGGGCATGGGTTCGGGGGTCTGTGGCCTCGGAGACAAATGTCCAAGAGACTGGGGCCAGGGAGACTGACATTAGTGAGACACTGTTTCAATGCTTCTGACACCTGACAGACAGATGCCCGCGATTTCATTATATTATCATTAACCATCTTCCAATGACCCGTACTTCAGATATGTTTTAAAAATAAATAATGTGTCAGTGATTGTGTAAGTACTTAATTGTCTGTATAACTAGAAATGTCTCAAGTTATTGTTTTAAACATATCTGATGCAGACCTCATTGGGACATTGCTGATGTTCATGCATGACGAGTTCTCCAGGATGGCTTCTGTGGTATTGCTGAGGCATCATGATAGGCCTGGGTCAAGGGAGTCTGTCACACTAGTAAGATAGAGGTACAAGGGGTCTGACGTCTGAAAGACCGATGTCCAAGAACCAGGGTAGACCTAGGCCAAAGGAATTTGTCACACTAGTGAGATAGGGGCTCAAGGAGTCTGACATCTGAGAGACAGATGTCCAAGAACCAGGGTAGATCTGTGCCGAGGGAGTCTGCCACTGGTGAGACATGCATTCAGGCAGATGTCCAAGTTGTCTGCCTGAGATGGAGAGACATAAGTCTTGTGACACTATGGCTGTGGTTCCCAATCTGTGCGCCCCGGCACCCTGGTGCGCCATGAAAACTAGCCAAGGGCGCCACGGACAGATTCTCGCACAGTTTGGGAATCACAAATAAATAGTATGTTTTTCACTTACGTGCATCTAAATTGAACACTGCTCCGTGTGGTCAGGCCTGCAGTGGTTGCCCTGGGCAATGAGAGGGCAGTGTAACCTCACTTTCAAGGCGTCTACTATCAGATCAGGAGGGAGGGGAGGATGTTTCAATGTCTTTGCTTTCATGCTGTCCGGTGCTGTTTGTCTCCTTTTTTCTGTCCTAATCTAGAGGGTTTTTGCCCAGAATTGCAGTATAGCTCAGCCCAGACTCTCCTGGGGTCTTTCAAAATTTTAAAGCTGCTGCTGAGGCCTTAGCCAGAGATACGCGGTAAGAGAAAGTATCTCTTTGCAAGGAGGGACATGTATTATTAATACACTTATTTGGAAAAAGGTGGGGGTGGGGGTGAGGGTGGGGAGCAAGGGATATGAAACAGTGCGACTTACAGTATACATAAAACATGCTCCAGTCTCAGTAAGATCATTCAGAGGGTTGAGAGTCTGCTGTAATCATATGCGAGCAACAGACCTGCAGGTCACAAGTGCAAATGCCAGTAGTAGCCTTTTGGGTTAACGGGGCAGTAGCGAACAACACAATATAATATTTGTTTTTACACTGCTTTTTTTATCACAAATATTTACAATTTAGGGAGCATACAAACACAGAAGTTTGTCCACAATTGCATGATTTTTGACCTGATAGAAACCAGGGTTAACATCCATGTGTCCAAATTCCAAGGCTGCTTTAGGATTTATTTATTTTTAGGTGAAAAAAATATGCTTATTCACTTTAGAAAATAAGTTTCAGGTATATGCCTTTACAGTCTGACATATTATTGTAAGTAAACAATTTGTTATCACGCCTTCGCTTTAGCTCCCTATTGTGCCTTTCTTATTCTCTTTCCTGAATAGAGAACCCAGGAGCCTAGCAAACAGAATCACCTGTGATCATCAAATCAAATGAGATAATATTGAAATTGCAGGAAAACCACGTGCATTGCCAGTGCTCAATCAAATGTTTTTTGTTTGCCTTTTCTGTTTGCCAAAAATTGCTGCAGACTTACTCCAAACCTTGATTGTGCTTGAATGTGTCTAGATCATGTTTGTTTTAATTCTTTTATTCCATTGTCCACGTTTTACACATTATATTGAAAAGGAAATTGGAATAAACAGCAGAGAACAGTGATCACTATTAATAGTATCATCCAATATATATTTGTTTGCAAAAGTGAATATTTAGTTCCGCAGCTATGCCATATTTTGTTTCTCACAACGTGTTGGTAATTCATTTGTGAATTCCTCACCTGCTGTCTTTTTCAGAATTTGTAAATGGCTAAGAAACATGGCATGCTCTGATTTGAGGTGAATAAACCTTGTTGGGGTTTTGTCTGATGAAGCTCACAGTGTGTCAAACAGTCTGCAGAGCACACGCCAATGTGTTTCAGGCATGGACACTGACGTGCATTTACAGTTCACTTCTCTGAGAACACTATTTCTCTCCAATTAGTCCAATCAGTTGTTGATACAGCATGGGGCTCTGCAGTGGCCAGGATATGATTACATCTATGTTTTAGAATACCTTCAGCTTTATCCCATTTATTTTTAGGGAAAAACATGAAAGTACTCCAGAGAATGGGCTTACATTCACCACCCGCCACAAAAGGTACCATAATGGGGAGCCGCGGCCAACAGTCAATAGGTAAAGGGAGCCGTAGGTTGGAAAAGTTTGGGAACCACTGCACTATGGCATGGGCCCAGGCAGGCGGGCAACACCCATTGGCCTCAAAGGGCTTCAGCCCCCCGTCGTGTGTGGTAGCCCGGGATGAGACACTTCCCGGGGCCTGCTCACAGCCGCACCCGAGCACTTCACAAGTCTTTAAAAGACCTTGTGCATGTTAATGGGGCTTTGTTGTTGTTTCACCCCTTCTAAGAGCCCCTTCAGCTCGACTCTGCCGAGTGCCTAAAGATTCAGCCCCGCCGAAATTTTTTCTTAGCCCCCCCCGAAATTTGACTCTAGTTGCGCCTCTGGTGAGTTCCCTGTTGAGATGAAGAAAGGTTCCGTTCTCTTAAGTGTGTGCCCCTACCTCGAATTCGCCATATCAAGATGTGGCTTTTTTTTACCCCTGCCTCACCACACATCACAATAATGCATTGGAGATATTTTTATGACATGGATTGAGGGCCAGAGCGGACCTCTGTGGTCTGGGGGAGCTCGCCAGGTGCACCTTCTTTTCTGAGTGTGACTTCCATCAGATCTCTCGGGTTCTCGCGGTCTCACACTGGTGGCAACTACAGTATTTACAGTGGCGTGACAGCCCTTTCCCCCCTGTCCAAATGAACTACAGCTGGCCAAAGACCTCTTCCATCTTTTCAAAGTGGCCTGCCTGCCCCCTTTGACCCAGTCCTTCACCTATCACGTGGGACATGGATGTCACATGAGTGTACTGTTTTGTGTGTTAAGAGAATGTTTTTTTGGAGTGTGTGTGGCACTAGTGTCCATAGCCATACTAGGAACCCTTTTCTATATGCTGCCTTGACATGGCATGTAAAATGGAGGATGGCAGAGGTTCCAAACAGCAGATTTGAATTGCAGGCTGTGGGCCATAGATTCGGGTGTGGACCAGAGGCGAGAGAGACTAACTAAAATTGTGTTAACCATAGAGATGCAATCAATATCAATGATGCTTACATCGTTTTGAATGTTTGGATTTTAGATCTGGTCACTGGGATGTATGAAAGTTATGAAGAAAATGTCTTGTCCCAGCTGATCAAAAAGGCATTCCCCAAGGATCAAGTCTAATTGTGAAGTTTTGGAATGTCAAGTTAAAACATTTTTTTTGCTTGTGGGTAAAGGGCACCAATAAGATATAAGGACTGGAAACATCAGAATTTAGATTCTGTGACTTGGAGGATATGTTATTGTACAAAATCCAGAGTTTTCCTCGAGTAACCACTAAGTACCCTATGCATTATTCAAGAGGTTGCCCTTGTATACATCCAGGATTTCATTGTTGTTGCACCACTTTTAATTTAAGCACTAGATTTGAAGCAATTAAAGAACTTTATAGAAGAGGTGCTTAATATTGATTAGTTTTGTTGCATTCTTTGTTTTTTTTTAACTGATACATTTTCTTCTGTGGGAATCTCTGGGTACTTTTTCGATACTTGATAAATTAGCAAGCAGAGAAGTTAATAGGTTATGGATTGTTTTTGGCTTGTTGGCAGGAATCTAAGGGATTAAAAGAAACGAAATTTCTTTCATATCATTCAATTAATGATGCACCAGGTCTTGAAAATATTTTTCCAGTGATCCGTAATGTGAATGTGACATCACTCTAGACTAGATGTCGCTTTGAGGTATTTCCCTTAGCAGCCTGTCGAATAAACACCCTTGACTGTCATAATCTGTCTCAGAGATGTGGTGTGTGATGCATTATTTTCAGAGACTCCTATGTACAGTTTAAGTTTCTGCAAACTATTGTAAGGTAAGATCTGGATAGCTGAAACTGATTCTTTGAATAGTAGACCGGCCCTACTATTTCTGATATTGCTTAGAAATATTTTTCTCTGCATTTTAGCAGATGCCCAACATCTTTCTCAAATGACTAGTGAGTGATAAAAAGCTATAATTTGGCATTAGCAGGTATATGAGAATTTGCACTAGGTTTGCTAATGCCTTGTATATGCAGAATGTGGGCATGCTGATATATAATGAAGTATCCATGTTATTAACTTGCATTTTAATAAAAGTGTCCATCATACAGAATGAATACTGAGTTACGAATGGTATAATTTGTTTTCAGTATTTCTAATACTGTTGGTTTATTATTTTTTTATTTTGAAAATGGTGCTATTGGATCTGTTTGGT
Source organism: Lissotriton helveticus (assembly GCF_964261635.1). Classification (NCBI taxonomy): domain Eukaryota; kingdom Metazoa; phylum Chordata; class Amphibia; order Caudata; family Salamandridae; genus Lissotriton; species Lissotriton helveticus. Next base: position 905,845,743 of record NC_136065.1, on the reverse strand, counting down.
GGCTATTTTATATTAAAGGTCAAATATACATGTTTTACTGCTACTCACTAGCACTTTGCTTCTTAGGATGCCCACCTCTGTGTTTGATTAAGTGATTTGTGATCTCATGTAAAGTACTATTACCCTGGAGTGAGTTATGGACCACAGTGTTACCCGTAGGTGTCCTGGATCCGAAGTCAACCTTGACTGCGGTGAAGGAATTTAAACCATAGAGATGGGTCCTGAGATTTGTTTCTGCAAGCTCAGGTTCAAAAGTAAGGCCTACAAGCATCACTCCTAAAAGAAGAAGTGGGTGTCCTCTCTCCTAATGCACAGCTGGATGCTTCTCTATCATGTGTCAACAAAACGTAATCCCGCGGATCATTGACCATTCGGGCAGAACTTGATAAGCCTCGATATTTTGACCCTTTGCAGTCTGTTGTAGCAGCAGAAAACACCATTGACTTTCCTCAAGATCACTGTCCATGCAGCACGGATTTGTCCTCCAAAAATGGTCTGCCCTATACTTTTCTCTCCCTACCAGGACGGAGTGCCAGAGACGATTCACCAGAGTAAACCTTTTGCTCAACTGCAGCCGCCTTGAAATTATCAGCAGATTGATCTCAGCACAAAAGTGTGCAAATCTTTACCATTTCTTTTGCAAGCGGCACAAGGCTTTGTAAAGGCTAACATAAAATATATTAACAGACTTGGGTCTAAGATCTGGAGAACAAATGGAAGTATACTTTTGAAAGCTCTTTGGGGTCTTTAAAACCTCCAAAAGATATAACACTGATGACTGGGTTTGCAATTACGCAAATGGCCTCAATGCTATGTTTTTTTTTTAAACTTTAATTTTTGTATAATAATAGGTATACTATATACCTTGTTGGAGCATCATGGAAGTCTGTAGCTAAAATAGCAAAGTCATGCCAGCAAAGGGACACACCCAAAAACACATAAGAGACAGCACTGTCCAATTCACCGTCCTCTAATTCCTATGTGAGCCTGAAGGAAGAATATGATAAGTCCCAACTCCTCAATGTGTCCATCAATTAATCTTTGTGGTGGGATTGTTTCATACGTTCTTCGTCTACTAGGGCTCATTCTGACAAGTCCCCTTTCCATCTGTCCTGCTCCAGAGTTTCCGGGGAGACCCCTTATATCGCAATCCATTTCTTTGCCAATATAGTGACCAATGCCCACAATTGGAATTTAATTTTACATTTCTTCCCCAAGAACATATGCTCAACAAACATCTTATAATTGAACTTATAGACAGCCCTGTCATCTCCTTCAGGGCTCTCACCTCCTCTTTTCAAAACTCAGCAATATTGGCACACATCCATTTCATGTGTAAGAAATCAGGGTCTACCGTTCCACACGGGCCACAGAGGGAAGGCATCCCTGGATAAATCAGGGTAAGCTTTACAGGGCATGAGCTTTGTTCTGTGTAATAGTGAAATTGTACAAGTTTGAAGCGAGCACTGGGTGAGATGTACTTGACCTGCTTGCTCGCCTTCTTCCAGTCTGATGGTGTCAGGGCGTCAGAGAAATCAGTCGCTCAATGTCCTATGGCCCTACTCGCATCCCCTCCTCTGCCATGTACCAATGTCACATGAAGGGCCCGCTGTACGACCATTGTCAATTGCGACTCGCAAATTGTGCCAAATTGCGAGTCGCAATTTGTGAGTCACAATTGCCAGTGTACAACAGTGTCTGAGACACTGTTTGCGATTCCCAATGGGGTAGCAAATTGCATGCCTCATGCATATTAATGAGGCTGTCACAATTTGCGTCCCACTGGGAATCGCTGGCACTCCCACGGATGGTGGTCTGCTGGGCTCAGCAGACCTCCATGTCTGGGATTGCTTTTAAATAAAGCAGTTTTTTTAATGCAGCCCATTTTCCCTAACGGAAATAGGATGCATTAAAAAAAAAAAAGTTTTTGTTTCATTTTTTAAGGGCAGGTAGAGGTCCCTGGGACCACTGCCAACTCTGGAGAAATAAAATTGCGCACCCAATCACAAAGGGGCAGGGCTTCTCTGGGGACCCCTTCCCGTTTGTGAATGGTTTACCACCCTCTTGAAGAAGATGCTTAACTGCAAGTGTTTTGCGACCGCAATTGCGTCACAAAACATTCTTACATAGGGTTCAGACTTGCTATTAGGAAGGAACGCCCTTGGAACGCCCCTTCCTAATAGTGAGTCGCAATTTAATTAGTAACTCGCAAAATAGGGTTAGTACGTGGGCCACAGGTTATTTGCATGCGCAAATGGATTTAAAACCCATTTGCGCATGAAAAATCTGTCGTACATCTGGCCCATAATATGTAATTAATTTATTACATCCTGTCATATCCAGCCGTTGACACACTGTCATGTGGTTGGATAAGGATTCCGGGAATGTGATCCAGATCGAGTGGTCTGTGTACGCGTTGGCCTAGTCATAGCACAAACTGATCCTGTGTTTGCTCAAGAGTGATAAATCTTATGTTTATGTACAGGTTGCACTCCCTCCAGGCCTGGAAGGACATCTGCCTGGGCCTCAGTGTTATGTTAACCGCTTTTGAGTGTTGTCTCTTTGTCGACATAATCAACAAGATCAAGTGATCCCCTGTGAACTGAGCCAATTAATATCAAGAATGAAGTTGAAACTTCTCTGAACTGGTTTGGATCACGTGGCAATAACAGTTTGAGGGAGAATAAGAGGCTGAGCAGCATCCCAAGATATAAGGGAAGGCACTCTTGGTTAGAATGGCAACAAAAAGGTGGATGGCTTGTGGAGTCAGTTCTGAAAGTGAAGGATAAGTAATTAACTTGAGATCTGCTTCTGACAACTTAGTTGCAGCTAAGGGCTGCAGCTTGATTATGAAAAGCCAATGGACCAATAACTCACTTCTTATATTGTGATCAAAAGCTTCATCCTACATTCTACAGTGATATCCTGACTTTGAACTGCTGCAAAGCCTGACGTGAGTAGAGTGATGCCGTAAAGGCACACAGAGCAGACATATTCCTTTCCAAATTTTTATCCTATTGTCATTCAAAAGGGATAATCATGGACTTGTTATGTTATGTTTAGGCTATCTTGTTTTAGGTTTAAATATATAAAAATGGATAATACCCAACAGAAAAGGAAACAGCCCTCACCAGTGTAAACATATAAACACTGAAAAAACACCCGCACAGTCAAAAACGAAATGCCATTTAAAGAAAGGAAAAAGAGAGTGAAAGAGTCATTTTTATTTCTTCCTAAAAGGTCCAACACCCTTTTTTATACAATATAGCAGCAAGAAAGACTATGTTAACATTATTCTGCTTGAGTTTTGTTGTTTAGGTATGTCACTAAAATATTGTTTCTACTTCCTTTTGCTTTTTTCAGTTTTGTGATCTTGGGTCAAAAGATGCTCGGTTTAGAAGCATGTTTTAGTTCTTGTTTAATTATTTTCTAAACTGTAGAGAATCAGGAAATAAAACCATGTTTGATATTTTGGCTATGTTTGATTATTTCACTGATTGGTAAAATGGCTGGTTTCATATTAATTTTCCCAAAAATCTCCATCATATTTACCCAGAGAGAATGGGTTAAACCCCTTGATACATCAGCCCACTTTTCTAGTGAGTCAGTATTGATAGCAGAAGAATTGCCAAACACCCCAGGCTTTAAACATTTAATGCAAGGTGTAGTGACAGGTATATGTGAAAAGAGTGCTATCACCAAGCATCTGGGATAGTGGTAAAAATATGACACCAGACTTTTGGAAAACATGGAAAATACTGTCACTTGGAATGCTGCTGTAAAAAATTCTTACTAAGTGCAACAAAGATTGGAGGGATATTGTTTGTATTTGCAGTGATTCAGCCATGTCTATGAAAACGTTGTGTGATGACCTGTCAAAATCGATACCTGAGCTAAAGTGCTTCCCTGTTAGATATCCTTGCTACTTGCTATATGGTATGCTGAAAGCATCTTTATAATGTTAAGAGTTAATACAGAATGCTATTGACTTTTTAGTACATTCTGGTGCACAGTTTTGTTATGTGCGGGAACTAAAACACAAATATTTCTAATTTTGAGCTTTGTGTGGCATCAAAGAAAGAGTAACCCCAACTGTATCATGTAGCTAGTGGTTCTCAATCCTAGAGGCCTTGAATACTATATTATCCCTATGGCAACCGTTTACAGAATTTTTGTTGAGTGATGATGCCATTGGCAAGAAATGTGAGGATTTTCGGTCGCATAGTGATAGTGATGTGAAAAAGTATACTCTACTGCATTCATTGATTCTTACAGGAAAACATGACTGCTGTAGTGGACATACTGAAAAAACTAGAGTCTGAAAACACCCTTGTCTACCAAGTGTTTAGCATAATTGGTGTAGATGTGAAACATCTCCTTGAGAGTAAGCTGGGCGACACTTATAGTGACTTTGGCATTGTAACATATTCCATGTTAGAGTGCTTGTCACGTAGTATGCAAACAAATGTTGAGGAGCAATTCAGGAAATGTTATTTTACAATGTATGAGAAATGGCTTGCAATGATTTATAGAAATGTTCCTTCACCAACCATGGCATTTGAAGTCAATGAAAGCTCACTGTGGTACTATGTACACGTTCTAGATCCATTCTATAAAGGGGAATTTTGTCCGGACTTTCAAAAGTGCTGCTTCATTTCTGACGGCTTCAATAACTCAGGGCATATGCACCCAGTTCAAAGCATTTGTTGAAGAATCTGCCCAGAGAATCTCAATCTTCAGGTACACTAGTATTGTCATGGAAAGCTATGTCAGTGGGCAGAGTTAGAAAATTGTGTACTGGCTGTTTTGGCGTTGCCGGGCTGAAGTGCCAATGTTGAGAGGGCCTTTTCATGGATAAAAGTTTACATGGGAAGGAAAGAGCGAGAACGCATGACCAAAGACTCACTGAAAATGTACTGTATGGTATACTATAAAAAGTTTGATTTGTAAAATTGTATTTGGACCACATATACCCTGTACATACACTGTTGATATACAATGCACTATCAGTGCAGAAAGCAAGCAATAATAAAAGCAAAACATTTCATAAACACCGGAAAAACACTGTTTCTGTTGTTTCTAATGGTGCTAAAATGTGTAACCACTGATAAACACTTTTTTTTAAGGTACTGAAATCACTTGAAAACACTAAATAAAAACTGAAAACAGGAAAGCCTACTTATGTTGATTTGCATTGGGCACCCAACAGAGTATCCAGGTGTTTGGGCAGGTGCTTAGGTGTTATGTTATGTTATGCTATTAACACTTACAGAGCGCGCAATTACCCTAGGGTGTCCTGGCACTAAGTACTGATTGCCTAGGAAACATAACATAAGCCTAACAGTAAGAGAAAAGCCATGTTTTAAGGCCTTTGCGAAAAGAAATTAGATCTGGGGCATTTCTAAGTTGGAATGGAAGTTCATTCCAGGCTTTAGCTGCACAATGAACAAAACTTCTCCCCCCCCCAATTAGTTTAAAAAAAAAAAGGGGGGGGTCTGAACAAGTTTAGATCCAGAGGATCTCAATGTCCTCCCTGGAGTATACCAAGAAAATTTCTTCCGCATGAAATCCAGACCAATACTGTTGACCGCCTTAAAGACAATAGACAGTGCTTTAAAGCGTGATTTTAGCGGAATTGGAAGCCCGTGAAGTTTTTTTAGGTCTCCCTTGACCGAAGTGAACCTTGATGTTCCGGTCAGCACTCTAGCTGCCGCGTTCTGGACCAATTGCAACGTGTTCAAATGTTGTTTTTGAACATTAAGATATAAACTGTTGCAATAGTTGAGACGCCACATTAGGAGTGCTGTCACCACAGTCCTAAGATTATCTTTGATCAGGAAGACCTTTATTTTCTTAATAATTCTGAGGACCATAAAGCATGTTAACTTGATCTGCCATGGTGAGTTTATTATCCACGATGATCCCCAGATTCTTGGCTTTCCTAGATGGTTCAGGACACAAACCCAAATCCTCCGGCCACCAATCCGGTGTCCAGACCAAAGGGTTTTTACCAAATTTTAAAACCTCGGTCTGACCCGAGTTTAATTTTAAGCAGTTGGAGGACATCCAGGCTGAAATAGAACCCATACACTCATGGAAACGCTCACCCGCCTTCTTCTCCGCTCTCTCCGTCAGCGACAGCACAATTTGAGTGTCATCAGCATAGGAGGAAGCCAAAGGATCTAATGATACCGGCCAAAGGTGCCACATAGATATTAAAAAGTGTTGTGCTGAGTGCCGAGCCCTGTGGCACCCCACATGGAAGGGTAAAAGGTTCTGAGATGTTTCCGTCAAGGTCAACTGTTTGAGACCTATCTCATAGGAATGATCGCAACAATTCCCATTCTGAACCTTTTACTCCTATATCCGATAGCCGGTTCAGTAGAACCTTATGGTGCACGGTATCAAAGGCCGCAGATAGGTCCAATCTGATTAGTATGGCATTTCTTCCTTTATCTACTGTCTCTCTTATTTCCTCCATTGACTTCAATAAAGCCAGCTCAATGCTATGAAAAGCTCTGAACCCATACCGTGATTGGTCCAAGATGTTATTGATCAGCAGGAAATCGCTCCGTTGTCTATTCATTTCTTTTTCTAGCAGTTTCGCTGGCAGCGGGAGCCTAGAGATAGGTCTATAGTTGTTAGGGTCCTTAGGGTCTAATGACTGTTTCTTAAAAAGTGGCAACACAGAAGCAGTTTTCCATAATTTGGGAAAGATACCAGAAGATAGAGCTGCATTAAGCAAAGGTGTAAGTGCAGTTTCTATCAAATCAGGGATTTGCTTAATGAACCACACTGGACAGGGGCACTGGGTGTGCCAGATTTAAATAAATCCAGCAGTTTGATAGTATCTAGTCTTTCCAGAGGGGAGAATGAATCCAATAATCTCGCTGGGGCGGAACTGCAATCACCATCATTCCTGTTGGAGTTATTCTGATTATTATTAATCGAATCCACTAGAGAGGAAAAAATAATTTCTACTTTTTCTCTGAAAAACCCTGCTATCTTGTTGCAGAATTCCAGATCTCTGGTGTGAGGCGCCCAAACTGCTTATATGAAGAGCCAGGTCTTCAGCTTTTGCAGAACTCAAGAAGTGAGGAAGGTGTTCTATTTTTAAGAGTGTGATGAAGGAGAATGAGTTACCTCCATTTTTTCTTTTGCAGATGCAGGGAATGTGTGCGAGTGAGCCAGAGCATAGGTGTCTGGTGGGTTGGTGAAAGTGTATGTGTTAAAAAAACGCTTGAACATACTTGGTAAATGGCACAAAATATGTAAGCAAAACACTGGCAGGAAAAATTGTAACATTAAACCCCCACCTCAGAGATAAAAAAAAACAGCCCTGTCACAAATGTTCTGCCAATCAGAGAAAAGTGTTAAAAAAAATCTGCAAAATGGAAAAATTTATTTGGACTAAATTAGTAGTTTTGGAGACAACCATAACAAGAGTTTTTTTTCAGAATGGCAGCACAAAAAAAATATATATAGAGAGCAGGCCCATACTTCTCTGTTTGATATCTGATTTTGTAGAAATAAATACATAGGCTTCTATGATTTAGCAAAATTGTTTTGGATCCTGCGTCGACATGGAAAACATATCAAAAGCTCCTGAATTTGCGGAGGATTCCTTTTTAGAGAATATTATGTTTTCATTTGAAATAATTCAACGTTCACTCCGCATTGAGGAGAAATGTTTTTCCCCCAATCAACAGAAGCCAAAAACTAAGTGGTCTCAGAAAGCAAGGTGCGCTCACCAACCGCATATTGTAACGACAGAGAACGAGCAGAAATCTCATCGTAATAAAGTGTGTGTACCCTCCTCATCAAGCAGTGGTCATGTTCCTTCCAAAGACAGGGCTGTATGTCAGAATATTGATAACAAAAATGGCATCAAACATAAAATTGTGATATAGATGAGGATTTTCTTTCTTTAAGTCCAACTGGGCAATATTTGTGTATAGCATATTTAGGACACGACATTCTGGTCAGACAATATTTAGGCCACAATATTCTGGTACCATCCCTGAGGCATAGGCGCTGCCTTAAAGGGCAAGGAGGGTGCAGTCAATTCTCCTCCCGCCAGAAGTGGGATGTGAGACCAAAGAGAGGGAAAGGAATGAATGGCGCTGTAGAATGATCATCCCTCTAACATTTCTATCAGACAGCCCTCCTAAAAGCCCTACAGTGCCATGGAAGGAGCTATCCTTTCCTTGGACCGTCTATCGAGCATCACCTTCCACGGATGTCAATCAGCAGCCTCCTGCTGCCAGCACATACTCTACAAAAAATATGAAGACAACCTAAAAATAAATGAAGCCGCCGAGTTCTGTGACTCATGCTAACATCCAGGAAATCTCTGAAAGTTTTCATCATGCCAGCAATTTGTCAAAGTCAGCATTCGCCTGTCAAAACCGAGGAGATGTTTCTATGAAATGATGGGTTACAGCTACAGCTCAGCACTCCCCAGACAGCAATGAATGATAAACTACTAACATCTGCTCACATCTTCCTTCGCTGGCCAAGTCTTGAAAAGGAGCAGAGCTCTCGCCTTCATTACTCGCCTCCGCGAGGACCAAAGGGGTGCCAAGATCTGCGAGAACAAACGTTCACAAGATCACCACACTTGTGTGTCCTTTGGAGGAGAAAGGGGGCTGTAGGGGACACATGAAGAGGGGAGAAAGAAGACATCCGACGCGTGTAGGATCTGTGGCTTATGGTGTGTGTTAATACTGTGCACGCGTGTTGCACAACGGAGAACAGTGCAGGGGTTCAACTACACGCAAAGAGCTCAGGCAAGAGATACGGGTGATACGAGATAGAAAAATAACATTGAGACGCACTCACAATATTTATTTATTTATTTATTTGAAACGTTTTATATAGCGCTGGCTAGACCCAAAGGTATCAGAGCGCTTTACATGAGTATCAGACCATAGTTGCAGGTTACGTCATTACAAGATTACACAGTTTCAGAGCATAGTTACATAGTTACATGTTAGGTCGAGAAAAACAATAAGGACATATACGTAAGGGAAAGAGCGGGCATGGGGGGAGATTTAGGGGAGAGGGGGTAGGAGCAGGGGAAGTAGACAAAGAATGAAGGAGGGAAAGAGGTGGGGGAGGGAGAGAGACAGAGTATGAAAGAGGAGGGGAAGGTGATGGGGGCACAAACCGGAGGACGAAAGGAAAACCATTAAAAAAAGCAGAAACCCGGTCCTTATCCTTGTTTCCACAGTGCTTCATAATCCAAGTCTAAGCACTACACATTCGCCCAGAGTAACATCATTGTACAATTTAAGATCAATGACGATGAATTTTGGTATCAAAGTCGACTGAAGATTAAAAATGTTTTGCTTTTTAATTGGTAAGGGTGTGTTTATTTTTCCCATTTCGCTGGCAGTATACCAAACAAGGTACCTCTTTAGGTGTTTTATGCTGTTATTCTGAGGTAGTTATGGCACCCGTTGATACGTAGGTCCCCTGCATGGTTTGGGGGAGAATGCACCCCTCTGTAGAAGTCCCCAGAGCAGGCTGTAGTGTTTTTGGCTATCATCGCATGACAGTTATGCCACTGGTGCCTTTTCTTGATATGGAGTGAGACCCAGAGCGAGCTCTGCGGTTCAAGGGGCAAGCAAGCTACGTGCAACCACCTTTTGGTGAGTATGATAAATCTTACATCACCAGGGTGTAGAGAACTGGCAGAGGTGCATGCAGAATGATGATAGAAGTCAACCGTTGCCTGCTGGTGAGAAGGCTTTTCAGCCTCTCCCCTTTTTCTTTATTTTGTTTTCTGCCAGTCACCTGCAACCGGGCCCTTTGCCCATCCAGTGAGACAAGGATGTCTTGTGCTTGTACATTGCTTGAGTGTGTACATACAGGATGCATCTGGAAAGAATATTACATCTGTCTGAGGCCACACTGTTGGTACAACACCAGTGGTGAGAGGGAGATCTCTTTGAGCTCCATTGTTGAGGTAAAGAATGCCCAGTGGCGTCACTAGGGGGTGCGGACCGCACCTGGTGACACCATCACCTGGGGTGACACCAATCACGCACCAGGTGATTGGTGTCACCCCAGGTGATCGTGGTTAGCGGGGCAGCTGCGGCAGCACTCTAGATTGACTGACAGCCTGCAGGCAGGCCCAGGGGTCCCAGTGCTCTTTCGTGAACTGAGCCTGAAGAGGGTGGTAAAAGATAGAGGTTGTCATTGTAGCAACGTGACATGATTGTGTCGGCAGATTGTGGAGACACGTGCTATGAGTCTGTCCTCGGTGCTGAAGTGATAGGAGGCTCACTGGTGGTTGAAGGGAGTCTGCCCACAGTTCTGAAAAGACAGAAGTCTTCCCGGGGTATACAAGGGTTAGGATTCTGTTCTGGGTGCTACAGGATCGGGAGTGCGCCTGGGCTCGATGCTGGCTACGTCTGTACAGATGCCGAGGTGACAAGAGTCTGCCCATAAGGGATATTGGCACTCCATGGTGCTGAAGAGACAGGAGTCTGTCATGATAGTTGAAATAAATGGAGTCTGACCTGGACGATGAAGGATCAGGACTCTGAGGGGCGCACGCATGTTCAGTTTTTTGGGCTGAGACCGGGGGTTGCTTCATGTCATGCAGCAACCCCCCGGTCTCCTATGGCAGTGGTTCCCAAACTTTTTTGACCCGTGGCTCCCTTGACCTAATTGTCAGTTGGCCGTGGCTCCCCACCATTTTTTTACCGGCGCACCGGGGGGCCGCGGCGCACACTTTGGGAACCACCGCAGTGGACCTTTTTACTCTCTACCATTCCTATGTGACTCTTAGAATTTATCCATTTGTATCTCTTCCTTGAGTGACTTTACAACCTGTACATTTGCAATTTTTTCTATTTGTCTCTTCCCTGTGTGACTTTACTACTTGTACATTTGCAATGTATTTCTGTTAATATCTCTTCCCTGAGTGACTTTATAACTTGTACATTTGCAATTTTTTTCTGCTTGTATCTTTTATGTAACGCAAGTAATCCTAAATCTGTAACGCATGTAATCCTGAATCCTTATGTTTCGCAACTGGTTCTTATGTAAAGCGCTCTGACCCCTTCGGGTAATGTTCGCGCTATATAAAATCCACATTAAATAAAAATCAAAATAAAACCAAAGGGTGTACGTTCTGATATGTATCTTATTGTAGTGATTTTTCTGCTTGGTTTAAATTGCAATTACGTTTCACTGTCTCTCATGAAGCACACTTAAACCCTACTCATTGAAAATTAAGACTGCATTTGGCAGCCTGCTGGCGGAGTTTGATTGGATGTGGTGTCACGAAAGCAGGTTGATTTAGGGTTTTTTGTCGCAAACTTTGGGCATGAAAATGCATCCAGAAAAAATCCGTGCGCAGTCCGTGAACTTAGACCCTAAGTGTTTGTTTGTTTTAATCGCGCACCTTATTAAGAAGCAAGTTACTAGTCTGTTAACCTAACTCCCACTGTTAGCTCGTAAATGCTATGCTTGTCTAATGGTTGTTGTGGAATCTCGGGGACAGAGGTGGTGCGCTGTACTTTTGTATAAATGTACTTATTTTTTCTAAGCCTTCACCTCAGAGTCGCTCCTTGACGGTAGTTTTCAAAGTGTGACAACAAGCATACATTCCAATGAGTCCAGTGCTGGGGATCCACAATCATACGCATGCACTTTTTCAAAATCCCTATTTGCACCCCACTTCACTACTTCCTGTTTCCAAAGTGCTTCCAGTTCAGCCTCTAGTGCTTTTCCTTTCAGTTGGGATCTGTATAGGAGCCTGAGGTTGCTTGTTTGTTTGTTTTAATCGCGCATAATTACTCTGGTATTCTGGCACTCTGCACTTCTGACATCGCTGCACAGGGGGGTCTAACGAGGCCAGATGCTATCTTTCCCACGTAGTGCGGTGGCGCCCCTGGCTACTGATAACGGCGCACCAGGGCGCCGCGGCGCACAGTTTGGGAACCACAGTCCTATGGGCAGGAAGGAAGTAGTTTCCCTCCTCTAGCCAATCACAATGCTGCATTGCAGCGTTGTGATTGGTGCAGGGGAGGGAGGGAGGCTGCTTGAAGCCTACTTCCCTTCCTGTTGGAAAAAACCCAGCAGCCTGGTCAGGAGCGTTGAAGCGGCGAGCAGTGGGACCAGGCTGTAAGGTACGTTTTTTTAAATTATAACATTGGGTGACACCTTTACCCGCACTGGGTGACACCAACCCTAGTGACGCCACTGAGAATGCCAACTCTTATTGTCCGGCTTGAGACTAGTAACCTGGAAACACTTGACTAGTCTGCCAAGTGGTGCTGCCTGACCCTACTTAGAGGGAGAGACTGCTGAGGAGGGAAATTGGAAGTTCCCCTACTCTGAAAAGAGAGGACTAGGAAGGAGTCTGGGGAGAGGAATTGAAGCTGCATCTGGGACATGCGGCTAGACCTGCATCACTGTGCTAGGGGTGAGGTCTACAAGCCCCTAAGTGTCTCCACAGCATAAGCAACTGTAGAGACACCAGAGTCTGAGGACATGGTAGAATTCGAGAGGGTTAATTTTTCTCCATCAACTAGCACCAAAAAGTGTCTAGAGCACTTGTGTACCACTGACCGATGGCTGTGGTCGAGTTGGGACAATCAAGAAGTTTAAAAAACTAACACCGCAAAAGGAGACTGTGCCTGCAGAGCATGTACACTGCTGCTGCTAGGGGAGGGCACCTAGCTCGTGTGGTGGCGGGGGTTTGTGTGTGCCTGAGGAAGACCCAAGGAGGAAGGTCTCCATAACTGCAAACACAACCTACTTTTGACTGTTGTTGGCAGTGGTACAACTTACCTGAGGTAGAAGGCTCTGGCGCCCATGGTGTGATGCACCAACCCACCTCCTAGGTTGGAGCAAGACTGCAAAATCCTCGCACTCTGGGCTGTGCAGAGCGCACACCGACTGGAGGGGGTCTGCTTGCTTCAAAAGCACTTCACAAACCCTCCACTAACAACAGAGTGGCATTGCACTCAACTAAGGAAGGAAGAGTGCAAATTTGTTTTAGGTGCTGAGACCATGATCTTGAGAGAGAACACTAGAGCTACCCCTAATGTTCCCATTGAGCTTCCTGCAAAGGGCCAAGGCCCAAAGCTCATTATCACAAGAGACTGTCCCCAGGTTACATTAGACGCTATTTCACATTAGAACCCTTAATGAAAGCCTCTGTTTGTAATGGAAAGTATTTCTCCATTGTGTTTGTTGCCATTAAAATACTGTTCTTTTTAAAGTTATATTGGATTAAGCACGGTTGTTGTTATTAAACATTCCACCAAAAGAATCCAAATGGACATGTTTCCACTACAGGGGCATATCTTTACTGTTCAACTAGATCCAATAAGAGATGTTTATATTTCAGAATAGCAGATCCCAAAATTCATTTAACAGGAATATTGTGTCATATATATTGATTACATTAATAGTGTCCTGTTTGGTGTAGAGTTCCTACGATTAACTTCAGTGGGGTGATATTTTAGTACACAATATTTAGGACAAGATATTGATGTCAGACTATACTCTAACTACAATATTCTGGTCCCAGACCGAAGTAGAAGAATACAAGTTGAGACTGTGTGTGTTCCATACTGACCACAATATTGGGTACTGTGTCCGAGAGGCAAACGTGGTCCTTCAAAACCTTCTTGAATCTTTTCTAAAGGTTGGTGACGTAGTCAAAGGCTAGTTCATGTGTGGTTATGACTTAAATATAATCAATAACTTGATATAAACGTCTTAAAATGGAAATGCATTACAAATTGAGAAGAACCGGCTCAACAAACCATTGTGAAGTTTGGTTCGGAAAAACAGCTGTCATTAGAAACAATGGGCCAATATCATGCCATTAGAGTTGTGAAACAGCATTTACAATGAGGTTTTTACCACGTTGTGCCTTTACCATACACTTTTTAACACGCATGTGTTTGATACATGTATGTTTTTACAACGCATGCTTTTACCACACATTTACAGTAAGTTGGGGGCGTAGGGGGGTCTCTCTCCACAACGACATTGTTTATATATATATATAAACAATGCCTGATAATGGCATCCGTTGTAAAAACATATGGGTTGTCAAAAAATGCGGGTTCAAAAATGCGTGGTTAAGGCATGCAATGTATTTCCCTGCATTTTTCCGTCATACAATCGGAGAGTTTCGCTGCACAGTTTACAGAGGAACTGATAGTCTTTAGTACAGTGTCTGGCAGTGCCCTGACTTTTCTCTTGAAGGAAGATTCAAATTTCAGAGACAGAATGTACTATATATATTAATATGAGCTAGATGTTTTCTACACATTTCAACGCCATTGGGTTATGCATACCTGTAAGCTAGCTTCTGTTTGTGAAGAACTTCAAGGCCTGATGGCTTAGGAAAAATTGGAAATAAACTTCAATTAGAAAATGTAGCTATGCCAAATTAAGACAACATCTTCTTGGGTTGATATGACTGTCTAGTTACCTGGGTAGTAAACTGTATCATTGTAACTCTTCATGCACATTGGTGTGATACCAATAGGACGCCAGTTTAAGAATCAACAATCAGTGAAACCAGGATGATTTTTCATTAAAACACTGGCCTGGACTCAGTACCAGAATAAAATAACTAATCATAATTCAGTTTCAGACATTTAAGACAGCAAGAGTGAAGTATAGACTGTTGAGAAGAGAAAATATTTGCTTGATAAATTGGGAGAAAATATTGAAGGCATTTAAAAAAGCAGACTCCAAAGAATTTTGGTTTCTCGTTCTAGTTGATAGGAGTATTAGGGCCACTCCTAAGTCTCTGAAAGGTGCAGTACCAGAAGCATCTTGATCTAGTTTTATAACAAGCATTTGCAATGCAATAGGTCTTGCATTTACAAGAGTTTGCGCTATTGTCATTGTAAATGACAATGCCTTTTATTTATGGCTTGTTTTTAAAACCAAAATAAAAGGCATTGTCATTTACAACGCCAATAGCTTAAACTCTCGCAAATGTGAGACCTATTGCATTCTAAATGCATTTGGCACCCGTGCTACAAAGATAAGCGTTAGGAGGGAGTGTGCAGTGGCAAGGCTATCAATAGTGCAGCAGGTGCAGTGGCGCCAAGTCCTAATCTAAGCGGCGCACTGCATCACCATTACGGCTGTTTTTATGGTTGTTATTTTTTTGCTACTCAATCTGGAAGCAATCAGCCTATTTTATCTTGGCTGCATTTAGGCCTGCAGGACCCTTATTATTCACAGAAGGTGCACCAAGTCTCAGAAAGTGCTACGAAACCATACAATTGGCAAGAAGCGCGCTTCACTAAAAGCCGTGACATAATGCACACACAGGTGACATCACAACTCACTCCGACAGACTCCCTCGCCTTTAAATCGTCCCACACAGCCAGCATATTCTTGTGTAGACACACAAACATGACAGGCTCCACCCACAAACCATCCACGGTAGTTCACAGTGCCCCTGCGTGACCTGAAAGGACTTCAAAGCCCTGTCTCTGGCAGGCCGACCTGTGCCCGCATAGTGCGCCCTCATAGGTTGTTGGCATCACCATTGCAATAGGCGCTGCACAGGCCGACTGCATTCACAGGGTGCACCCGATTCGCGACATTCTATTGAGACACATTGGCGCTGACCTTTCATTTCATGGCATGTTAGTTCAGTCTATTTTCACTTCATCAGGGCAGCTCATTTTTATTGGGCCTAAGTCCCATTTTTGAGCAATTCTGAGAGGCAAAACCCTGAGGTCAAAGATGATTGGTGGAGTGCGGTAACCAGCGGACACTAATAGGGACAGGGCCGATTTTAGCAGTGGAGTGCGGTAACCAGCAGACACTAATAGGGACAGGACCCATTTTAGCGGTGGAGTGCGGTAACCAGCGGACACTAATAGGGACAGGGCCGATTTTAACATTCCTGCAGCCCAGTTTGTGAACGACTTTCTCAGAACATTTTACTACTAAATGACCATTCAGATGCAATATTTTTTCATAGAACTGTGCAGCAAATGTTTTCCCCATACTTTTTGCAGCGGTAGACTCAACATAAAACAAGCACAAATCACGTGGTGTCCAGTTAATCAATAGGGTGTAGGGTCTCGAGGGCGGAGTAAAACCGTTTTTCAGTAAACGACGCTCGGTCGGTCCGGCGGCAATCAGTGACGTCAGGAGAGTACGAGAGAGCGGAGTTTCGGTGTCTCCGAACCTTGGAGCACGGCCAGCAATGACCCGTGAGTACATAGAATGGGGGTCTTGCTGAGACTGGAGTTTGGGGGCCTGGTATACTTGCACGGCTAAATTTCTTAGCTATTGTACAACAAGTGCGGGGCTCCCCTGAGTGAGGGAAGCCCTGCGCGTGTGCCAGGTGATAAGGCGGAGATACCAGGGGAGTCGCGACAAAATAGCCAGGTGAGTGGGTGGGGGATGGCTGTGTGCGTGCGTTTGTGTGTGCGTGTGTGCATGTGTGTGTGCGCGTGTGTGTATGCAGTGTGTGTATGCAGTGCGTGTGTGTGTGTGTGCCTGCGTGTGTGTGTGCGTGTTTGTGTGTGTGTGTGCATGCGTGAGTGTGCCTGTGTGTGTGCGCGCGCGCGATTGAGAGAGGCAAGAGGCTGACTTGCGGTGAATGTTGAACAGGAGATGTGCACGACACCGGTCTGGGCGTGCCCGCCCACGAGATTAAACCGCCGAGGGAAAGCGCGTACCCTTCCCCTGTCCAATATTCCCGGCAAGTGCACAACATAAGGTCTTTCGCTGGACGCAGAGCTTCGCGCTACTAACACCAGCGAGACCTAAAAAAATAATATTTTGGTAACTGTGATGAAGTCTGTAGAGACCAAGAAGGAAAAAACCTAACATTTTATTGCAGACCACGACGAGAGCCTGACCCTTCTTCGCCAAGCAGAGAGCAACTATCTGAGAACAGAATTTCCACCCTCAAGACATAATGAGAACTTTGGCTAAAAGGTATAGCCTATCTTCTTCCCTCAACAACAGCACATCACGTAGAAAAGATGGAGCAAAGCTAACACCAATAAGCAACATAAACTATAGCCATAAGCATCTAAACAATATAGTACATATTTTTGTAAATATGGTGGAGTCCTCTGATCTCCTTGTTCCAGCTGGTGGACGAACCTATCATACTGTTCAACAATCAATCCACTATTGCCACCACCCCAGCATCCCTCTTAAGACACTGAGTCAATCCCATACTAACGCCTGCAGATTTTACTTTAGTATAGTCCAGTACTCAGAAATCAGAGAAGCCCCAGAGGGAACTCTAAAATGTTTAGTGTGACAAGTCATGAATAATACATCAAACAGGAATCCTTGGGGTTATTCCTGAAGGACTCCCTAAAGTCTTGCAGCTTAAAGCTTCATGAAGCGTGGGATCACCACCATAGCAAACAAAAAAAAGTGCAATAAAACAAGAAAACATATCGTTTTTCGAAGATCATTCTGTTTAGAAACAAAAGAATCACAGTTGAATGATGTTAAGCATATATGCAAACAAGGCACGGTAAAGTACTGGGAACAACCATGGTTCTGTTTGCTGCCAATAAGAGGTTTTCGATACGGCTGCCTAAAATGCAAAACTGGCATTACATTCAGAATTTGCACAGCTAATGAAGATTCTTTACTTCATAAAATATGTATTGTAGCACATTGACAATACTGAAGAGGACATTTTGAAGACTGGTCTTTCTTCGCTTAAACATCAATAAATGTAATGAAGCAGTGAAAGCATATTTAAGTTGTGATGATTCTCAATTAACGGATGCCTTTTTTTAAATTATTGATACAGTGTTAACTATGGTAAATGTATCTGAGCATTAAAAAGGTAATTACGATTTGATTTTTGCTATGATCATTATATTAATGGTTTTATTTTCCATATGCCGATATTGCAATGATTTTAAATATTTGTGCAATAATAACTCAATCACCTACGGACATCAACACAGCCAGGTCTCACTGATACAGTGTTTTAGTCTATCCCTGGAATCAAAGCCTTCATCCATACTAGGACCAATTTGGTTGCCCTCATCATAATCACAAAATGAGATTTACCAGTCATGTTGACCTCAGTGCTGTAACCAACTACTCTACATCACATCTACTGGTCTGTTCCATCTGAATGGCACCTTCAAAATTCTGTTAGCCATTTCTACAATTCTGTTAGCTTGGGGACTGTAAAGAAGTGTGCAAGAATGAATAATGCAACACGTGGTTAAATAGTCCTTCATCTCAACTGGGAACAATTGTGTATCATCGTCTCTGATCAACACAGGAGGCTAATCGTCATCTTTATAAATCTCCACCAACCTCCAATCGTTGGACTTGTAGTTACTTTGTAAATGAATCTCACAACCAACCATTTAGGCTGGACATGCAACAACACCAACCAAACCTCAATTCTCTCTTGACACATGATAACGGACCAATGAAATTGACACATAGAGAGTGCCATGCCCCCTACATATTTCAGCCATGTGTTCTTGATGGCTTACTCTGAGCCTTCTTACACCCACTTTGCACTCAGTGCATTGTTCAATGCATGATGTCACACTGTTATCCATGCTTGGCTGGCTGCGTTCCACTTTCACTTTCTTCTTGGTCAACGTCTAACCTAATCAAATTCATCCATAACTTTAAAAAATGGTCTCAAGCGAAGCAGCACACACTTTCGTTCTTGTCACACTTCTGAATTAGTTGGACCACATCACTCAAAATAGCATCACACTCAATCTCACTGTCCAATCCTGCATTGTCACAGTACAACCGTGTTATTCAGTAACCTGCATTAGCTACAGCACCTTCTTTCTTTAGCTTGAACCTCATCAACATCCATTACGTCCTACTTCAGTGGAAGACAGGAACAACAGTTGGCTTGAACTTTGCACCAACCAAATATATGTTCAAATGTTTATCAGTATTCTTGGAGATGATTCATTAGCATAACTAACTTTGTGGGGACTTTTCCTGCCCTTCTCTCCTTCATCACCAACTTTGACCCCTAATAACAACATCTTGATTAGTGGCTTGTGATTGGTCCAAAGTACTCTCGATTATCAAGGAATAATTATGTTCCAAATGCATCAGAAAATGAGGCGCATAAGCCCTCTTCTGTCACTTTTCCTGGGCATCTAAGGCAAAGTTCCCCAAAGTCCTGCAGCCAGGCCTCAATTGTGAAGTTTCTTCTCAATTTAGTATCCAAATGAAATAGAATTCCTTCCAAACAGATTTCATCATTCATTTTTCATAAGACTTTTGCTAACATTCTTCCCAATTGAAACTGCAGCCTTTCCTCAAGAGCACGTTAAAATGTTTGATTTATCTGCAAAACTATCCATGAATTTGTCATAATATTATACTAGGCTTAAAAATAACCTCAACTGGTCCTTGTCTCAAGGTAGGGGAGTTAATCTTACGGCCTTAAGTAAATCAATTTCAGGCCGTACACCTTCTGCGGAAAGCAAGGAACCTAACTGTTTGATCCTCCACCAGAAAACAACACTGTTCCTTCCTTAAGGTTTCCCACCAGTGCCGCCCCTATTCTGTCAAACGCGTGCTTGAATGTTAAATTATGTTGTTCTACAGTCTTGTCCAACACAAGTATATCATCCTGAAAATAAATTAAATGATCAACATCCCTGAAGACCTCTGTCATCATTCTTTGAAATATATTCATGGCCATGGCTGCTGACAAGCCAAATGGCATCCATGTGAATTGGAACATGCCTTCCTTGTTTATGAATGAAGTGAGGGGACTGGAATCCTTGGACAAATGGACCTAATGGTACATGTTTTTAAAGCAAAACTCAAAAATATCTTCTTATGTTTAAACTGCGCAAATCAACAATGAATCTTAACTTGCTTTCAATCTTTTATGTGACCACAGCTGGGAAATTCAAATTGGGTGTGTCTATCGGCTTAACAATCCCCTCTCAAACCATGTCTTCCAATGTTTTTTTTACTTCTCCCCCACAACTAAAGTTTTTCTTCTTCATTTGTCTTGAACTGGAACAGCTTGAGGCTTCATCACAAGCTTATGAACATATCCCTAGAGATAACAAAGGCTTCTCCTAAAGACCACTGAAGCTTCTTTAACAATATGCTCTACTATGGCATTATTGATCACCATCACTTTGTTCTGTGCTCATCATAATATATCAGCCAGAGTTGTTCACCCCATCCAGGATTGAAGGACCATCTTCTGCTACTTACCCTTTACAATTAACCTCCCTTTCCTGGAATGCTCAAAATTGTGTAATCTAAGATGCTGAGCTCCTCTTAGGGAGATGCACCAGAGCAAATGTCTTTTGCCAACAACTTTGCAACTCACCACACTGAATAAAATATGTTCTTTGGTATGCTGGAACCAGAGTCTACCATCAGATGCACTTTCTTACCTCCAACTCCAAGTTCTGCCGTCTTCTACCTGTGTTCTGATGATCATCACCGACACTTAGTGTTCTGTCAATCCTGGACAATGAGCCCTTCTCAGCTACTGCTGCTATTCTAATTCTACCAGCTTCTCTGCACATGCGGATTGAATTCCCCTTCCACCCACACTTACTGCACTCCCTATCTGTCACACAGTGGATTTTAGGTCTGGCTTGAGAGCGCAGCGTGCCAAGAACCTTATGTGATCAACAAAAAAGGGCTTTCAGAGCACTACTGAGAGCTGGTCTTCGGCTCCACTCGTTGGTTTCACTGGAAACAGATTTGATTGCTCTAAAGTTATGTGCTTCCACCGAAAAGAGTGCTTGTATTTCACTTTTCGGCTTGTGACAAAGTTTATGCTCGAGACAATGATTAGGGCTATAGGCCTCATCAATTTATTATTCTTTGCTAGGGTGTCTTAGGAGAGATAGTATTTTGCATAGTCAAAGGTAATTTTGAACACCTTTGTAATTTTACAATTGTGTGTCTGATAGTTGCCTTGTGGAAAAGCTTACGCTCAAAATAGTAGGCATGATTAGTGTGTTGGGATGCCTTAAGTGTGATCTGTTAATCATAAAATGTTATGCCAATGCCAAATGGCCTTACTTAACAGATTGTGAAAAGCATGCTTAAAATACAATATGCTTTTATGGCAGGAGTTTTATTACACTGTGCTAAAGTCGGAAGGAAGGCAATTTTGTTACATGGAATCTCACATATTTCCATAGTAGGCAAGTGTTTAGGTGTTGGTTCCTACAGGACCATTTTTTAAACTTGCTTTTACGACTGTAATCTTATACATATTTGCATTTCTATTACAGTATACCTGATGGTTTCCTTGTGGGAAAATTAAGGCCAAAACATAGATCCGAGTTGATTGGTGAAAAACAAATAATAATTTATAGGCCAGATTGTTTATCATGAAAAATTATGATTAAGGCAGAAGGCCTGACATATTAATTGTGAAAAACATATGTTAAATTCTGTAGGTATGCAAGGGTGGGTTGTAATGACTCAATATTAAAGCCTACACATAGATATTGTTACATGATATGTCAGAGATTACCACAGTAGGCAAGGATTTGTGTGTTGCATACTGTACCGTGGGCACAGAAGATTGGCATTGTGAGTAGCCTTTTCAGCCCTTCTTAGAATAGAGTATTTTTCCTTGACAACCGTAATTTTAAACACTGTTGTAATTTTATGACTCCATGTCTGATGGTTGCCGTGTGGGCAACCATCAGATCAACACAACATGCAAAATTTGGGTATGGTGATAAGCCAATGACAACAGCTATAGTTCTGATGGACTCACTAAGGAAAAGGCATTTCAGATGCCATAGGTATTAAGAAAAGGTAAAATAAAGGCAGTAGGCCTGCTTAATATACCACCTTTAAAGATGGATTGTTTTTACAATGTGTTAAAGTCTGCAGTCAGGTATTTTGTTGCATTAAATCTCCCAGATTACCTTTGCAAGGAAGGATTTTGGTATTGTTTGCCCCCTTTGGCAAACTCTGTAGGTAGAAGATTTGCACTGCAACAATTATTTTGGCCTGAGGGGATGGTGCAAGCGAGGAGCAGAACTCCCACTGCCGCTTTTGTTTCAGGTGGCCGATATTGCAGCACAGCTGCAAAACATACCCCCTGTAACAAAACTGGCCCCTAGGGGTCCAAAACCGGCCACCACCCTTTCGATTCACAGGGAAAATGCCCAGTGCCTGCTACCCGTTACGGCTAGTCCGGCCCCGCTCCTGTCCACATTGTATTATTGTTTTATCATTCCAAATGACAAACTTGTTGGTTGTAAATGTGGTGGTGATGAGGGGGCTTTAAAACAAAGATGAGCTATGTACAATACCGCTGCAAGATAGACACCGTCTGTATGTTTAGATCATTATTGAAAACATATGCCAACTGTGTTAGGAGGCCAACTTGTTATGGATGAAGTTGATACTTTGGATTTGAGCACGAAAATAAAATGATATTGTCAAAAATGTAGTCAAAGTTGTCTATAAAAAGCTTCCTTTCCAAATTAGCTCCACCTAAGGAAGATTCCCCAATTGCCGCCACGCTGCCGCAAGAACATGTTGTCAGCGTAGTCATGAGATGTAGTGAAGATAAAGGAGTGGCAGGTTGGCACAGGGGCAGACAACCAGGTGAGTGATGCATTGTGCAAAAAAACAACACACTTCTGTCCTTTGGCAGCATTTAGCTGAAAGTGAACAGTGTCATTCAGCCTCACTCCACGGACATATTGTGCACGCTGTACCATCAGTCGCTCTCTGCCTCATGGGACACTGTGCACACAGAGGATGAGTTTAAAGCTAGCAGAGTTATCTTGGCTCAGGTAAGCAGTGCTGAGGGCTATAAATATAATTATTAAGATGAACAGAGCACAAATGGCACACTTGGACTCGAAGTCTCTAGACCTCCTATTTTGAGTCCAACTGGAACGTACCATGACCTACAGCGGCCCTGGTCTGGATATTCTCTACCAACACAAAACACTTAAGTCGTTGACCAGTCGTCCCATTATGCAAACATTGGTAAGAATTTGGAACGATACCCACAAAATACTGCATTGCTCCGCCTGATTACACTTAACGCCACCCTCCCCCTTTGGAATAATGCAGATATCCAGGTGGGCAGCCGCCCATTTCTATGGAAAGCCTGGGAAACAGCCGGGATCCTCACACTACACAATATTAGCCATGACAGTGAGCGGAAACCTTTTGCCTTTCTACAGATGGAATATCGATTGGCTCCATCGCAGGTATGGCGCTATACCCAAATACAACACTGCCTGAATAGTATTCTAAGGCTCTGACCATTGAATATTTCTGCCTCCCCTACACATCATTTCTTGAGGACCTGGGGAACGTATAAAGGGGTGATGTCAGGACTCTATCTCTTACTAATCCAACATCTCTACTCTCAGCTATTATTAATGCACTTTCACATGCACTGGCAAAATTATTTCACGTACAATATGCAGAAGATGACTTGAAGGAGGTGGTAGCAGACCAGGGCAGAGGTACATAGGAAGCGTGAATGAAATTCTGTATCTTCAAAATGATACAAAACTAGTAATGGACTTCCCAGAAACTGGCAGCCTCTGGCCTCATCCACCAAATGCACTGCTGGAGATGTGCCCAACTGGACTGCAACATCATACACATCCTTTGTTAGTGCTCAAATGCCTTCCACCTCTGGGACCGCATAGGCTACACCCTAAGACTTGTACTTCAACTCCCTTCCCCACTATCAAAATTCCTGATTATGATACATGATTCTACTGACCTCACTGACCTCTTGATGCATGCCAGATGGCTGCTATTGGCAGCCTTGACCACGGCAAAGCTCTGCATAGTGCACAAGTGTTGTGCGACTCACTCACATATGTAAATGTAAATGTAGTATACTTGTAAAGCGCACAGCTGCCCCAGCAACGGGGCGTCCCGGCGCTGTATAACTCTGGGGAACCCGTCCTGGCTTTCCCTGTGGGATGGTCCCTTGCTGGGAGTCCCCAAGGTGGAGCCAGGCATCCCCGGAATTGGTGGGGCCGTTGTGGAGATTAGGCAAGCTAATGTCCAGAGTTGCCGAGTGGAACCCCTGATTAGAGTAAGCACCGAAGCGAGAATTATCGAGTCCGCTGACCAAGGTCCACGACCCCGCCGCGTCGGGAATCGAACCCTGGTCCCAGGCTGACTTCTGCTCTCAGGCCTGCCACCTCTAACCAGTGAGCCACACTACTCCACATATGATGAATGGTTAGCCGAGATGTATAAGGTAGCGTTCTATAAGAGGGATGTCTACTGACTTCACGACAAAGAAGATGCATTTAAAAACATCTGGTCCCCCTTCCTGAAGCTGAGGGATGACACACAATAATACACTAAATCAACATGATCATGTGACAATAAGCAGCCCCAATTTCCCCCCTGTAGTATGGCAACATGGAACTACCTAAGATAGGATTTAGAACTCTCTTACCTATCCTGTACTCCCCCCTTCTTTTCAATCCTGTAATGGTTGTATCCTCACACTTGCTATCCTCCCCCCCCTATTAGATCTTCTGACGGGA
Organism: Lissotriton helveticus; assembly: GCF_964261635.1. Lineage (NCBI taxonomy): Eukaryota > Metazoa > Chordata > Amphibia > Caudata > Salamandridae > Lissotriton > Lissotriton helveticus. The sequence goes on along the minus strand of NC_136065.1, from coordinate 905,821,222 downwards.
AGTGCGGACTCCCCAATGTCAGCCCTTACATTCCCCATGCACCCCTTAGTAAATTATGATATGTGAGAGGCATCTCTAGTAAACAGGAGACCTTCTATACTCTGACTTCCTTCAGATTGTGGTGCAACAAAAGCATAACTTTTTTTAGTTTTGTTTTTTTGTTCTTTCTCTTAATAATGTTTGGATTTTGCTTTGCTTCTTACACTTTAGGCCTATGGGCATGGAGTGCTAGCTCTGGCCAGAATACGAGGATGGACCTTTACCTCCTGCATCATGTGCTGTGTATTGTCCTGAATAGATGAAATGCAAACTATGGTTTTCTGTATGCATCATTGTAATGCTAGATACTGCACAATAAAAATTATTCAAGAGAAGAAAAAAAAGATGCACAGAGCGCACTCACTGGTCCAAGTGTAACAGACACTCATAGCCCAATGTAGACGTTCACAGGCCTACAAAGTAGAGACCCTAAAATAAGACCAAGGAAGGTTATCACTGCCAGTGGGCTCATTCCTTGGTGGATCAGCTTCTATATCGTGACAATTCCTGGCTGGCCAACTCATCGCCAAAACTATGTCATGAGGTATGCAGAGAGCAAAGAGGATAAACATTAGAGTATTATTGTTGAACATGACTTAAGCGTGGGCATTCCTGGCCAAGCAAGGAACAACTGACTGAGCTTGAAATATCCACCCTCAAAACACTGCAAAAGTACTTAGAATGTAGTGATAATACATTCTTATGCTTTAAAGGCAGAACAGTAACACTGGGAATCTTCTTTATAAATAGGAAGCTCCTTATATTCCCCTATTTGGAACTCATGGATCTAAGGTAGGAAGAAGTAGTAACTGATATAATTTGGAAAACTAAACACTTGAGGTTTGTCAGTCCAGATATTCTGGTGATGGCTCTTTACTCTTGCTCTTCTTGGCAGGCTTCGATTGTGTGCCCTCTGCATGGATGGATCGCTAAGATTGAATTAATTAATTATAATTTATAAGGAGCAATAATCAAGGTTCTATAATATGAATCTTGAAAGCTTCAACCCCCAACTTTCACTAAATGAGAAGTCACTTGGATTCCTTGGAAATATCTTTGGTCATATCCTAAAATTATATTTAACCTCTAGTGAGTCCTGACCGCCATAATCACAATACCTCTCCATCTATATCAGATACAATATCACAATATTAAGGGGTGGCATTTTATTTAAGGCATGCCTATTGGCTTCATAAAAAGGTCACTACATTAATGCCAACAGTATCTACATATTAGGATCCATCAATAGAACCAGTGAAATCAATTATTCTATTGAAATACATTCATTATAAATTTAAACAATTAAATATTTATCCTTGAAATAAACAAAAAAGCATTTATATTCATAATAGCCGCCAACATGTGATAGAGTCTTACTTTACACTCTCCAGACCCTATAAGGTAGCCAAAGGTCCAACGACCAGTGGTCCCCGCACTCCAGAGCCCACAATCAAGGGTTTCAGCGTTGGTGATGCTTGAATACAATGCAAAACATCTCCTGGGATCATGATTTCAATGACCCTTAAGGTTAAGTGTACGTTTTTTAAAAAGAATATTCCTCCGGGGCTGCTGCGCTTCCTGCACTTCCTGCACTAACTAATCGTTAGTACTGCCCCTACTGCTCTTTTGGGCACCATGAGAAGCAAAATAGTTAAAACAAAGTCCACTCAGGGCATCATGGTGCAGTCCAGCCGGAGTGTAATTAATATTTAAGGTGGGACTGTTGACACTTGCTTTACTTAAGCAGCAAGTCTGTGACGTTTCTCATTTTTTCATTAATATTGTGGGTCTTTGGGCCCGCAGGGTGCTGCTGTGAGCTGTTTAAACTGTATTTACTGGGGCCTGTGCACTTCGTTTTTTGGCCAGCAGGGGGTGTAAAGTTGTATTCAAACAGTATTGTTAGATTTTGAGTTAGTGAAGCCTTTACCTGCAGAAGTCCAAAGTGTGGATTGAGCCTGTCAGTCTCCCTCCTTGCATCATCTGACACCTCTTTTTACTACACCAATCCCCTAAAACAAACCTTTCTAAACTCTCCCCTCTGACTCCTCCCCTCCAAAACTCCTTTTTACTCATCCAAAAGCCTCTTCCTACTGCTAGGACCTAAAAAAAAACAAAAAAATAAAAAAAAAAATCTTTCACTCTTTTATCCCTCCACTATCCTTTTCAATCAAAATGAACCGACTAACATGTTCACTTCTCAAATTCCATATTCAACTATACTAATATACTGCCCAAATAACTGAATAACATATCTACTACTCAAATTACTTCATATTTTACTATATTAATTTTCAACACTAATCCTTTATGGGTTCCGGAGTGGCGTGCTACTCGCCAAAAAAGCACTTCAACACCCATCAGGGGTAACAAGTGCTATATGAATGCAAATCTTTCTTCCCCTTTTATCCCTCCGCTATCCTTCTCACTCCAAGTAACAGACTAATATCCACTACTGAAATTACCTCATATTTCACCATATTAATTCACCACTAATCCTTTATGGGCTTCCTGAATAGCGTGCGTCAACAAGCGCTATATAAATACAAACCTTTGTCCTCCTCTATCCTTCTGCTATCATTCCAAATCCAAATAACTGACTAACCTATCCACCACTAAAAATGTACTTGCGTGTTTCACTATACTAATTCAACACTAATCCTCTATGGGTCCCGGAGTAGCGTACTACCTGCCGAAAAATCGCTTCAACGCCTCGTCAGGGGCAGGGGCCGCTCTAGGCTCATGGTGGCCCTGGGCAAGGAGCGTAGGTAGGGGGCCCCAGAAGAGAGGGTCCGGGCGGGGGGGAGCGCGGAGGCTAGTGAAGAGGGGGGGGTCAGGGTGTTTGGAAGTGGAACAGAGCCGGAGGCCACCAAATCCCTGCCAGGGGCCGCCACACAAATATGTATCCATCCTCAGAGCATTATTATATTAAGGATATATATTGGCGTGGTGGCCCCTGGGGTTTGGTGGCCCTGTGCAGGTGCACAGCTTGCACATGCCTAAGGCCGCCCGTGCCAGGGGTAGTAAGCGCTATATAAATGCAATTACAATACAATACATTTATTGGGTAAGTACCTGCAATTCTCAGCCCTTCTGCAATACATTTGATGGGAGAGTATCTGCACTTCTCAGCCCTTCTGCAATACATTTGATGGGAGAGTATCTGCACTTCTCAGCCCTTCTGCAATACATTTGATGGGAGAGGACTTGCACTTCTCAGCACTTCTGCAGCAAATTTGACGGGAGAGTACCTGCAATTCTCAGCCTTTCTGGAACACATTTAATCGGAGAGTACCTGCACTTATCTGCCCTTCTACAACACAGTTGATGGGAGAGTACCTGCACTTCGCAGCCCTTCTGCAGCACATTTAATGGGGGAATATCTGCACTTGTCTGCCCTTCTGTAATACATTTGATTGGAAATTACCTGCACTTCTCAGCCCTTCTCCAACACATTTAACGGGGGAGTATCTGCACTTCTCAGCCATCCTGTAATACATTTGATGGGAGAGTACCTGCACTTCTCAGCCCTTCTGCAACACATTTAACGGGGGAGTACCTGCACTTCTCAGCCCTTCTGCAACACATTTAATCGAAGAGTGCCTGAACTTCTGAGGAGTAAACAGGTCCTCTAGTTAGTGAGCACCTGCTCTTCTCTATTTCCATTTAAAGTACTGACTAGAGTGATAGGCATTTCCTAAAGTGGGTGTGACTGGCAAGAGTGATCGGCATTTCCTAAAGTGTGGGAATTAATCAATGAAAAGGGAAGTGTGGTATGTCACTCAGATTTCTTTGGCCTTTCAAAGGAGGAAAAGACAGAGACAAAGAAGGAACAGGTTTAAAAAAAAGGTAATTTCAAGTGCACTCCTCCACAGGGCGGCATCTCTGAGGAGCCACTGTCTGAGCGGCCCGGGTCTGTCAGCGGCTGTTACCAGCAGTCCGTCCTCGTGCTGATTAAAACAAAAGGTCAGATCAAGCCAACCGCCCTCCCCGGCCCTTGCAGGTAGCGGTGTAATTAAAGTGTAACTCTAGCCTGTGTACTGCAGGGAAGGGAGGGGGTGGTGAGTTGTTCACCCCCCCTTGGAGCCACTAGTACAAAAGAGCTCCCCCCCCTTGCTCTCCGGCCCCCACCACCCCACGGCATCCCGTGCGTGCACACGCCCCTCACCCCTCCTCACTGAACGCTCTCCCATCTTTTGTTCTGCCGAGAGATAAGATGTATAAATTATGAGTAGTTGACAAAGTACACTCTGCTGCCTGGGGCAGCTCATCCATCATCTTTGCCTCGTCGACAGGTAATTGATGTGTACCCCGCAGACACATCATCCCCATCAGGTGCGAGGAGGAGAGAATTAAACCCGCTGTCAGGGCTGGCGCAGATGATCTGTATTTAACATCCTCTTTTTAATTTGAGATGTTCTGTTTGTGTTTTCAGCTGCGCTCGGCTCTTTTCCTGCTCGAGTGAAGTCTTCCTTGGGTGCTGTCGACAGGGCTTCCCTTGGAGGAGCTAGAGCGGTTCCAGGAGGCATCAATGCACACCAAGGGCCTCAGGACCTTCCGCATTATGCGGGTAGATATTAAAGTGCTGATTTCTCAAATATACTTAAGAGCCTTGTTTTGTCAAAGTCCTTAGGTGAGTTTATTTTAATCCCAAAGGAAAATTAGGTGTTGACTACCCACAGCACCACAACAAATCTAAAGAGCAGTGAACATAGCGTGAGATAGTGGGTGAGCGCTAAAGAAACCCCGGCTATATTCACCCCACGGGAATTGCATGACTACCCACAACCCGGGCGCGAGTTGAGAGTGGAACTACCTAATAGGCTTCTTTTTGTTTTGGAAATATGCTCAAAAGTCTTGGTTCATTTCTTTGGCAACAAGCCTGCTGCCGGATGCCTTTCTTGAGAGGCCTGCATGGGCCGTAAGGTGGGCTGCACACAATGCTAGAGGTCTCCTCACCCTGAAAGACACCTGCCTTCCCCTTAGAGATGAGTGCCTCAGACCAGTTCAATGGTAGAAGAGGGTTGATCCACCCGAGAAGTGTCAGACTTGAGAAAGATTGTCCAAGATGGGCCAGTGAAACCAACTGGGCCATCAGGACTCGTCTACAAGGAGCAGGTTATCAGTGACCACATTATGAGATGTCCTTGGTCTTCGCTGAAACTGCAGTGGTTTATTAATAAACTCAGGCTGTTGGGATCAACAACCTTTGAAGGTGGTAAAATACACAAACACAACCGTACACTTAGGGAGAATTGTTGTGCCACTATTTGACTTGGCTATCTTTTTTATTTAGAGCAGAGGCATATACTGAGGTATTTAATCCTTAGATATGCATTTTTTATTATAAATTGATAAAGAAGAAAAATTGTTTCAGTTTATACATAATTCTGACAGTCCGAACTACTACAACTAGTTTGTGTCACCACGTTTGGTCCACTTACTAATAAATTCAAAGCCATTGTATTAAAAAACTGGCATCTGCTGTCCAACTTAGACATACCTTTCCCAAAGCCCTTGTGCGCCCTAAAAAAGAACAAAAACATCGGACAACAAATAATCCGAGCGGACCTGGGCATTGCGCAACCAAAAAAAGATTTACCCACATTGTGGAAATTGGACCCAGTCAAAGGACACCATAAATGCGGTAACTGCATTTCATGTACGAACACCATCGAAGGCTCCACCTTTGACCATCATAGTAACAGATGGACCCATGTGGAATTCACAAACTGCAAAAGCAAAAATGTAGTTTATGTAATTATTTGTCCATGCGACAAACTCTACATTGGAAAAACTACGCAACAAGTTTCACAAAGATTGGCTCAACACAGATCTAGGATAAAACAAAAAGTTCTCAATGCACCGATGGTACAACATTGCATTGACCTCGGGCACACAGAAAAAGATTTGAAGTGGTCTGTGCTATCCAAAATTAAAGTCCCGACTAGAGGAGGTAATGTAGAAGAACTACTATCAAAAAGAGAAGCATATCTAATTTTAAAATATGACTGCGTGAGTGCAGGGCTGAATGAACATACTGAATGCCAAAATCAGTAACTGGGTCGCAGGTAGTTTAGACCACTGTAACATCGAGAAGCACGTTCTGGACTACAAGTCCCACAATCATGAAGTCACATGTTTAAATCTAATGTTCTCGTGAGACTTGAGCTTTCACTCACCAGAGGAATCCGAAGCAGACAGCGGCGTCTCGCAAACACTCTACAGGTAAATGCCCCCAAGCGCGTTAACTAGATATCGTTTTAAAACACCAGGATATCGTAATACTAAGATTCCCGTTCCGTTTATTATTTTCAGCATTTAACTGCATACTCGGAACAAATAAAGAATTGTGTAACGCCCCGTTCAGCAGAGGCCCGGCGCCCGGCACATCCTGAAACAGAGTGCAAGTAGGTGCTCACTTTTACATTAAAAATCACAAAACGTAAATGATGCTTAAATAATTGTCCCACTAAAACGCAACGTTACTTACACCCTTCAGGAACAATCATAAATCAAGAGGTAACGCCCCAGGCCCTCACAAGCCAGGCGCTCCGCGCCCAACTAAGCATTATTAAGTAAGTGGGGACATGTTCATTTACCTGTAGAGCAATGTGAAGCTCCCGCTTTACACTTTCCAGAGAATATTAAAAACACATGTCTGTTGACATTTCAGCTCCGGCGACAGTCAACAATATATACAGAAATCTACAATTTATTCGAAAACGCTCTGCCTGGAAACCACGTGAGTGAAGCTCCCATTAATGTTAATAATTAGTATCACAAAACATTAGTAAGAAACAGACATCATATCACTGCTTTTATTGCAGAATACAAGGAGTCCCACAAGAGATTGACCACACGAAGTTTCAAATTGAACAACAAGGTAACAACAATTGAAGCTTAACCAAGCTAGTGACAACAGTAGTAAGGGTCCAAATTCTAATAAGCCCCCTGCTTATATTTACATAGGGACCCAGCCCCGAAGCCCTGAGGAAGAGCCTGAACAAGCAGAGAGACAGGCTCAGAAACGCGTCGGCTTACAGGCTTCTCATTCGTTCTAAATTCGAATGTCTTATGGTTGCGCATATGGCTTTGCTTTGTACATAATTAAACACAAACTGAATTTGCATTGTAATACTTGCCTTTGCGCCTATCAGGTCGGAATATTGATAAATAAGCATCTTAGTGGCCTGATATAGAAATTGTGGACAGGGTACTTCCATAAAAGAAAAAATCTTATTTGTTGAAATCTTAGGTTGAAATCGTTATGAATGTTTCACTTTTTTTGTAATGTATAGCAATGTATGTTTGTAGTTACATGTAAATATATGTGTCTGTGTGCAGGACAGTGAGTAATCCTTCGGACTGTCAGAATTATGTATAAACTGAAACAATTTTTCTTCTTTATCCATTTATAATAAAAAATGCATATCTAAGGATTAAATACCTCAGTATATGCCTCTGCTCTAAATAAAAAAGATAGCAGAGTAAAAACTTGTGACCGGGTTCTCTTCTTTTCCTCAATTAAACATTGTCCTACCCGGCCACACTACAGGACATAACCTCCCCTTTCCAAAACTATTTGACTTGGCTGCACAACAGATTCGCTACTGAATGTACATTTTGACTTATGAGTTGGTGTCCTTGATATGGGGCAAAAGTGAGATATGAATACAGGTTAGCTGCAAACTCTTGTTTATTCACACCAATACCCTCTCTGGTACAGTCGTTCTTACCATGCAGCCCCTGCGCTAGCTTGCCCTGGTCCTCTTACTGTCCTTCTGGTTTGCAGGCGGCGGCCACTGATGTCCCCTCTCTAGACCAGTCCTCATGACCTTACTGTCCCTTTCTACCCGACACCCCCACATTCCACAAAGATCCCTTCCAGATGTTGTCGATAGGTCACCAAAGAGTCAGACGGACATTTAAAGTGCAGGTGCTACAGACATGCTCTGTTCCACATAACATCAGATATTTAGGTGAGAATTCAATAATTAATTGTTATAATTCCCGAGACATCCGGGATAGGCCCATCATATTTCTTTAAGTAAGATGCACTTTTGGTAATGAAGTGTGTAGGAGAGTAGGGTCTGCTATCCTATGGTCACCCCATTTTTTGCTTTTTGCTTCACTGGTTTTCAACTTAATGTGGCTGTGGGCCTGCTAATCAGACCCACAGCCCTGCTGTTCTCTCTCTAAATTCACAACATGTACTTTAGGTACATCACCAATTGGGATTGGGTCACCTTATGAGCCCCTGTACAGTGTACCATAGATACCCAGGGCATAGGTGCATCCAAGGTCTACCAGGGGCTGCAGCATATCTTTTGCCACCCCTGGCTGGCCATCCAAACTGACACAACTGGCTGATCACTCAGCTGGGGCAAGGTTGTGTAATCACCCCTTGCTTAGATATAGTATTCCTATATCTAACCTTATACATAGACACATATGCACCTATATGTCACTCCTATGGCAGGCCTTAACAATCCTGAAGGCAGAGTGCTTGGATTTATGTGAGATGGTGCTCTAGCATGAGCTGAGCCTGTCTGCAGCTTTCGGAACCATGTCCTTATAGCTGTTCTATGATACTGTCATACCATATACTCTTAAGTGCATTATAATCCTCGTGGTTATTGCTAACTTTGGTTTGGCTTTATCAAAACATGTCATGTAAGGTGTCATACGCTTTGGAATACTACCCCCTCGCCAATTCTGGCGATGTGGGTAGCATTCCACCCTTCTAGAGGGAGAATACATGTTACTTTCCTTAATCCCAGTTAAAGTTAACCAGAGCCTCAGCATCACAAAATGGATGCTGCTGCCACAGACACAAGTCTGACCTCCTGCTGCTGGGAGCCCTTCCAGCGAGGGAGGCTTGGACAATAGGTTTCCTGTCACAGGGAGGTGCTAGCACCACCCCAGACAGGAGATAGTGGATTGGGCAGGGAGGGCTGAATGAAAGGAGACACTGCCTGCGGCACACAAGGTGTCCCATGCATAGTCCAGTTCAAACCGGTGCTGGGGCACTCCAGCCTCAGCTCTGGCGTGAAACTGGACAAAGGGAAAGGGGTGTAACCACCCCCTTCCTGGGTCCCACCCATAGGAGGGACCTAGCAGGTAATCCAGCCCCTTGATTTGGAATAAAGGTAGGAGCTGTGTCCTTAGACTTTAGATAATGACTGAAACTCTGATATGAAACTCTGGACCCTTCGACATCCTACTCAATGTAGAAGACTGAAGAATCTCCCTTGTGGTCAAGGAATGACCACCCTGCACAAGCAGGCACCATCAAGCGCTCAACGGTTTGCTTTGTTGTTGCTCCCGCCGAAGCTCGAACGACAGAGACTGACAAGAACCGGACTTCCAAACATCCAACAGCCCGATCGACAGCCACAGCAAAGCTGAGACCCGTGGAGGCGACGTGAAACGTGGGACCGACCATCTTGGAAAGCCAGCGAAGTGCTTTCTGTGCAGCTCCTGCGGCACCCTCGAAGCTGTGCATTGGGGATTGAGAAGCCCCAGCCCCGAGCATCCTTAGCACCAAAGATCACCTCTCCACACTCACCGAGTGCTGCGTGGGGCCCTTTTGCATTTTCCTGCTTGATGCGTCTGTCCGGTCACTTGCCTGTTGGCTAGTGGCCTCTGTGACGATGATCCTACAATTTTCCAATGCTAGTCTGGTTGCTCCAGACTGGCCCTTGCTCCCCTGAAAAGGAGCAGTCCATCAGACCTTGCTGGTCTGATCCAGAAGCCAGCTTCGATTCCTGTGTGGGTTGCATTTGCCAAGGCCTGTTGACTCCGAATCGAGAACCGACACCGCCAACAGCGAGAACCCTTGTGGGACAGTCCGTGTCCAGCACCTGGTTATCGTCGACGCCTCCTGGTCCACGTGGCAGCGGAGACAAGCTCCTCGACAGCACCTGATCGCATTCCAACACCGCCTGGTTCCTTCCTGGTTCCATCCTGGTCACTGGCTAGAGAACCAGACTCTGTCCCCTCTGCTTTCAGGTACTCTTCATCCTCGATCCACCCTTGGATCCAACCGGACTCTTCTCTCCTGGTCGCCTCCAGCATCTTTTCCCCAAGGCTCCATAGAACTCCACGACGAAACTCAACACACTTTGACACCTATGCACCCGCATCCTGTGGGTGAGGTAACGCGAGTACTGCGGTGCTCCTGTGTAGGTTTACTCTTCTAGTACCCTAGTTTCAAGTGGTTTAGTTCTCTTTAACTTTCTATCTTTACGCACCCATTGACTTCTATTGGTGCACGCATGTGCATTTAGACACTTATTATTTATTTATTTATTTTAGGTATTTGTAGAGCGCAACTGATACCTTGCAGGCTTCCTGGCGCTAGAGAATACTCAACTGTGGGCCTCCTGCTCCCTAACTACTGTTAGTCCAGTGTAGCCCCAGCGATTCCCAAGGCCCTAGGCCTTACCATTGTTCGTGACGTGGTTCTTATACCACTATTTTTGTATATGGTTTAGCGGGCCACCAGGGCCTATCCATATTTGTGCAACTTATTGTATGCTATATTAAGTTATTTGTTATACGCTTGTGCTTCTGTGCTCATAAAGCGTAAGGTTGTTTAGAAATAAATACATATATATTTTGAATATATAACCTGTGTGGTGTCCTTTCATTTGGTATTAAAAGGTTTGCATATGGTAAAACAGCTGGCTTCACATGCCCTCTTGAGTTTAGCCTAAGACTGCTTTGTCCATGCTACCACTAGGATAGCTGGTCTATAGGTTGACTTTACAACCATCACCACGGCGCCCACTAGAATAGTGGACATCACGTATCAGGCCAACTTCTCACAATGTGCCCTGGTGAGGAGGCTGTAATCATGATCCCCTTCGCAGCTGCCCCACTCCACTCGGTGGTGAATGGCGTGTTAAATGTGCTTTGCAGTTCATGTACCAGCACTTAGACGTTTATATTGACATTCAATTCTTTGGTGCCTCTTCATCTGTGCGCACAAACCTTCACTCTTTGCCTGCAATCCTAGTCTCAGTTTATGAGTTTTGCCAGCTTGTGGCTTTTGTTGTGTCCACAAGGCCTGTGCAGTGATGTCTTCTCAGTACCTGCGTCTTTGTAAACGTCCAATTGCCTTGAAGGAGCAAGACAAATGGAAGGGGATAAAGATGAGCATGCTGGAGAGACATAGGTACAGCATTTATAGTTGCACCACAGACAGCTGGAACCAGGACTATGAATACACTATGCCGGGAAGGTCTTCCTTTGCATTGTCAACAGTTTACCTTGAGAAAATCACCCCTCCAGATGGTAGGCACATGCACACCTTTAGCAGAAAAAACAGCATAACTACGCTCCAGTAACACAATTGTAAGACTCAGTTCAGACCCCTCTATCATGAGCTGTCAGACCTTCAGGGGGTCGGAATGTAACAGGCGTACTAGCCCATGGAAGGAGATTTGATCTCTTTAAAACACACAAAGAGCAGAAGGAAAGATCCACTTCATTTTGAAGGACATTGAAAACTTATAAGCAGTCACGCTCTCCATGGGAGTGACACACTCAAGCTGAAAAAACAGTTTGGAAACCTACGGTTGACCCTATTTCCAACCTTTAAAGTTCTTTTTATTTAATAAATCCATTGATGGGAATGGAAACATTTGTATTTAAAACATCTGGAGGTACTTTGCTTAATGATTACTATTATGACACATATGGCTATGGTTGTGTAATGATAAGAACACACCTCATGGAAACTCAAGTGATCCAAAACAAGATTTTTGTGTGATATAAAATAACTGTGTCATATCCCTTTGTATTCCGAAGCTGGTAAAAGACTTAGGGTCTGATTACGAGTCAGGCAAAATGGTAGCCTTGAATGGCCTGATGTTCCCATGCCCAGTTTACCCAGGTGTGAGAACAATGGACTTAATTTTACCAGCCAGTAATTCTGGCAAGTAAAATCACACACTTCTGGGGCAGTGACAGCACCCAACTCTTGTTCCCCTGCTCTACCCCTACTTTTTTTCTACAGCAAGAGGGGAGTATTCGGTGCTTTAACGCAGCACTAATCTTTCCCTTACTTCCCCAGCTCTCCAATATCTCTCCCTCCACCCACACCTCACAGAAAAACCCTGCCGTGCTTTAAGCAGGTGGTAAATGGGAGCTTTAAATATTATGCTACTTGAAATTCTGTATGGTTTTAGGACCTGGAGGCCTCCAAATGACAAGACATATTCAAGTATTTTGCTTGGCTAACAGTTCATGTTAATTCCCATCAAACAATAAGAAGCATTTGTAATGCAATAGGTCTCGCATTTGCGAGCGTATGAGCTATTGTTGAGCTATTGGCATTGTAAATGATAATGCCTTTTATATATGTGTTTACAAAACCTGCAAGCAGTGCGTAAACACCACTTGCAGGTTTTGTAAACACATAAATAAAAGGTATTGCTCATTTACAATGCTGTTAGATCAAAGTGTTGCAAATGCAAGACCTTTGTGGTACTCGTACTTTAGCTGTAAACATCGTAAGCTAAAGCTCGGGTGCCACGATTGCTTCAAAAGTAAAGAAATCTAAAAAATATATTTTTTCTATTTCTTTACTTCTGAAGCAATTGCTGCACCAGTGCTTTAGCTTAAGATATTTACAGCTAAAGCACAGATGACGCCAATGTAACAAAAGTAAGCAAATAGAAAAAAATGTTGGCTGCACATTTTTTCCTATTTATTTACTTTTGTTACAATGACGACACCCGCACTTAAGCTGCAAACATCTTAAGCTAAAGCTTGGGTGCCACGATTGCTTCAAAAGCAAAGAAAAAAAAAAAATGTTTCTATTTCTTTACTTCTGAAGCAATTGCTGCACCAGTGCTTTAGTTTAAGATATTTACAGCTAAAGCACGGGTGACGCCATTGTAACAAAAGTAAGCAAATAGAAAAAAATGGTGACTGCAAATCTTTTTCTATTTATTTACTTTTGTTACAATGACGACACCCGCACTTTAGCTTTGAACATCTTAAGCTAAAGCGCGTGTGCCGCAATTGCTCCAAAAGTAAGCAAATAGGAAAAAAACAATTATTTTTTTCTATTTGTTTACCCACACTTTAGCTTAAGATGTTCAAAGCTAAAGTACGGGTGCTGCCATAGCAACAAAAAAAAGGGAAATAAAAAGTTTAAAGAAAGGCATGCTGCCGCGTTCAGCCAGCAAATAACAAAAAAAAGTTTGCCCGCCATTATTCTTGCTGAGGAGTGCCGAACTGAATAAATGAAATTAAAAAAATAAGCATTAAGGGAGAGCGTGTCCTGCATGCAACAGCAGGGAGGACAAAGCTATTTAAGAACAGAGTGCTCAGATACTGTAGCTAAAGCCTACAGGGTAACAACACATGTAACAGGGGGTGTCCTCATGGGAGTTTTCAAGAAAAGGAAAGGTGGTACTAAGGAGGGACTGCCTATTGACCAATGAAAAGGCACTATTTACAAAGAACAGGGACAGGAGCATATTAAAAAGATGAGCGCAGCTTCATGCTCTTATGCTGAATACAGCATGTCTTAAAGAGACTGCAAGCGCTGCCTAGGCAAGACCTAAAAAAAGCTTTCCTACGCTAAAAACAGTTGTGTTCACACAACATTAAAGGACTGCATCATGGACCTTACACAAAGTACAATGCATCTGCACATGTAACATGTATGAAGACAGCTGAAAATGAATAACAAGGTTCATATTTATAATTGATGCACGTGAGTCCATCACAGGACACTGCCACAGCACTGAGGACTTGCTTCCTTAATCTTTCCAGAACACACAGATTAAATCAACTGTAACCCTGAGGGGCAGTAAACCCTCTCCCTACACTTGACAACCTGCTTTTGGACCCACCCCTCCAATACTGGGCTGCCACAGGGGCTCCAGGATGCGAGACCAGGAGGTACAGCCTCAAAGGCTCCATTGCTAAACTGTAACTTATGCGTCCAAAGCCGATGTGACCATCCTTTGCAGGATAAGGATTGTGCTTATCCTCTTAGCGCTGTCATAAGAAGTATTCCATGGAGTGTTCAACTATCTGGGTGATCATTTTCTGTTGCCTGTCACTCCACTGCCTAATGGGAGATTGTTCAGACATCCCTGAGTGTTCATCATTGCCCCGGTCCCGTTTTCAAAAGGCCCAGAAAAAAGGAAGTGGCCAGGTAAGCGCAGAAAAGATAGCCCTCCGACATCGGGACTGGAAGTGACATGGCGTGTGAGCTACCGACTTCCTGTTTCCTGTCCACTGCCTCACGCTCGTGAGACAAGGGACAGCAAATCGGATCCATGAAACTGTGGCCTCCCCTACCTGCCCAAGGGCCACATAATCCACAGAAAAGGTGAGGGATTGGGTCCACAGGTGCCCCAGATTCTAGTGCAACGCCCCCTTATGGGGCACTCTTGTTATTAGAAAGGCTGACAGGATTAAGGAGAAATACACTTAACATGAGTGTATCATTGAGTACCTTGTTTAAAGTGACAAATCAAAAGATTAGTGGTCGGTGGTGGAACCTATCCTTTATAAATAGCAAAAACAGTATTTTCAATGGGCATTGCTGGTCTTTGGCTTGTTGTATTACTCACTTAGGTGTACTCATGAATCTTTCTACCATGATGTTAGCTTCTTTCCGTAAAGGTGTGATCTTATTATGATGGAAACCCACTTCTTGACTGATGAATGGTGGCTGGTGGTCTCTTTTGACAGTGATCGATGGTCAAGAAGATGTTTACCAAGGCTGAAATGGATATGTCTGTGCTTATTCACAGTCATCAATGTGAGGGATTTGGAGTATCAATTTCTCTCAACTAGAAGGTGTTTCCGTGGTGCCAGAAATATTTCTCTCACAATTGCCAATTACACAAAAAACCAGTTGAGTATCTTTCCCAACCACGGGGACAAATGGTATTATTTTATATATTGAACAGCTTTGGGATTTCCAGACTGCTGTAGCTGGGGACAAGTAACAGTTGGTACTTGCAACTTTTTGAGTCTGTCCCATCAGCTAAGGGTTTGCTTAAAGTGTTTACCTAGTAACACACCCATCTAGGCCTCTCATGCCCAAAACTTCACCCGGCAGGAAGGCACTTCACATGCAGGCTTTGGGAGGACTGGGCAGCACTAAGAATGAGCTACCATGGATGCTGCCACTAGTGTGTGCCTGTTTTCATGTGCTGCTGGACACCAGACCCTTTGTGAATGCATGAATTGCTCATGGACAGCATTCAGGGCCTTTGGTGGCAGTTAGGGTAAGTAAAACATTATTTTAAATGTATGTTGTGGATGTACTTGTGGGTGGGAGTTTATTTATGTGAGAGTAAGCAAGTATATGTGTGAGTAAGTGTGAATGCTGTGTGTAAGCATGTGTGTGTGATTGAGAGTCAGTGACAAGAAGTGAATGAGAAAGTGTGAGATTGATCAATCAATCAATCAGGATTTGTAAAGCATGGCTGCATCACCTGTGAGGGTCAGGAGGCTCTGGGAGAACATGTTGCCAGTTCTCCTGTTGGTTGAACATCTAGGTCTTGAGTTCCTTCCTGAACTCCTGGAGTGATGGTGAGGCTCTGAGGTGCAAGGGGGGGGGGGTTGTTCCAGGTCTTGGCCACTATATGGGAGGAGAGGCCTCCACTGTTCATTGGGCTGATGCGTCAGGTGACTGCTAGGGAGAGTGATTCAAAGCGGATTTTCCTAGTAGGTTGGTGGACATCTATATGATTGTTAAGGTACGCCGGCTCTTCATTGTGCAGTGCCTTGTAACAGTGTGTGTGCAGCCTGAATTGGCATCTCTTCCCTACTGGTAGCCAGTGGGGATCCTGAGGTGAGGAGTGATGTGAGTCCATCTGGGAAGATCGAGGTTGATTCTTATCTTATCTGCTACATAGAGGGAGTTGCCATAGTCCAGTCTGCTGGTGATGTGAGATTGCGTTACTGTTCACCTGGTGTTGAGTGGGAGCCATCTGAAGACCTTCCTGAGTATTCAGAGGGTGAGGAAGCAAGCAGAGGAAACATTGCTGACCTGCTTCTTCATGGATAGCTGTCTGTGGAGGATGATGCAGAGGTTGCGTGTGTGTTCGGTGGGTTTGATGGGTGGACCTTACTTAGGTGGCTACTATTGAAAAAAATATACATTTGAAGAGTTTTATATAGCGCTGGCTAGACCCGGAGGTATCAGAGCGCTTTACATGAGGTAGAGCAGTGTTACATAATTACATCAGTTGCTGGAGCATAGCATAACATGGAAAAGAAAGCAGTGAAACATAATTACATGAGTTACTAAAGCATAGCATAACATAGAAAAAGGTCCTATGGGGCATAAAAGGTAGTGGGGGATCCAGTGGCCAAGTGAGCAAGGGACCAGGTCAGGCAGACCGGCAAGGGGGAAAGTACTTCAGGGGACTCAAAAAAATTCAGGGTGAACGAGTCAACAAACCGGTTGGGAAAGCTGTCACGGGATGCCAAGCAACCGTGGTCCAAACCCGTAAGGCAGGTGAGGCGAGTAACAGTGCCCGTGTCCGGAGGGTAGGTGACGGCCGAGGGGGAGATCCACAGCCAATCTCCTCTACAGCTACCTAGGCATCTCCACCGGGCAATGGCCATGTTGCTGGGGCTCCGCTGTCTGATGATTCCAGTAGTAACAGCAGTAACACAAATGCAAGAAACGGTTAACAAAAAGGGTAGTGGGGGATGGGACATTAAGCCTGTAGTAGGAATTAAATCAAGAAATCCCGCGTACCTGTTGTGAAAAGAGGTTAATATCAGGGGTCCCATTAATGTCATGTATGTAGATCCTTTGTCCGGTCAGAGTCACAGCATCGCAGCACCAGGGGCCGGCTTCACTCACCGGGCTGGAGTGGTCTGGCTGCGGAGAGGGCCACTGGAAGGGCACAAAATGGCTGTCCAGAACAGAACTATTCACTGATAAAATTTCCACGAGGCTCCCGATGGCAGAGACTGCCCAGAGGTGAAAAACCAGGCAGCCGGAAAAAAACAAGGCTGCATGAAGCGAAGTCCCACACACGATTACCACCGCCACCACCCAGTCCAGCAGAACTCCACCATTGAATGGAGGCCCGCAGATTATGCAGACCCCAGAAGAAACCAGGGGAGGACGCCAGACTCCGGATGCCGGCCAATGGAGGGTCACTCACGGGGAGAGAGAATGGACCACGGGCACTTGTCGCTGTCACCCGCCAAGCCAGGGAACCACTCTGGGATACACGGGCGGCAGAAGTTTGGAAAATCTCTCGCCGTCTGGACTTGCGGACATGCCCCAAGCGCCAAGGCAGCTGCCACAGGAAGCTCAGAGAAAGGCAGTCGCAGCGAGAAGCAGAGCAAACGAGGCCCAGCCCGGAAGGTAGGTGACGGGCGAGGACTACACCAGAGGCGTGAGTCCCAAGCCAATCTCCTCTCAGCTGCTATTAGCAACTCAACCGAGCCTTCAGCCATCTTATTAGGTTTCTGTTGGTGACCGTCTCTCCTGAAGTTGATCGTTGCTGGAGCCAGCATAATCACAGTCGGCGACGATAGCTGAGCAGCGGTGTCGCAGCCCACTGATCCCCGGGGTGGTGGAGTTCAGAAGGGCCTTTCTCTTGGATATTTTGCCAAAAAGGCAATCCCTAGCCAGGGAGCTCCCAGCCGGAGCTCCTTACCCGTCGGCCATCTTGCACTCCGTAGGCAAATTTTTGGTTCCATAGGGTGTCCTTGCCTTTCCTGAAGATAAGTACTTCTATCCTGTCAGTGCTGAGTTTGAGACAGTTGTTGTTCATCCACGTGGTCAAGTCTTTCATGCATCTTTGGAACTTTTCCTTGGTGGTCGTTAGGCAAGGAGTGGTTGAATTGGGTGTTGTTGGCATAGGAGATGATGTTGAGTCCATGGCTCTTGATGAAGTTGGCCAGGGGTGTCATGTATACGCTGAAGAGGGTAGAGCTGAGGGATGAGTCTTGAGGTACACCACAGGTGATGTTTTAAGGGAGCGAGGAGTAGGGCAGGAGAAGGACTTTCTGTGTTCTTCCTGTGAGGTAGTATGCGATCCACCTGAGGGCTGCTCTTTCAATTCCAATCTGGTGGAGTCTGTTTAACAGTGTGTGGTGGGATATGGTGTCAAAGGCTGCTGAGAAGTCGAGGAGGATGAGGGCTGCTGTTTCTCCACGGTCTAACAGTATTCTGATGTTGTCTGTGGCTGTGACTAGGGCTGTCTCTGTGCTGTGGTTAGCTCTGAAGTCTGTTTGGGAGCAGTCCAGAATATTGTGGTTCTCCAGATGTCCAGTGAGCTGGATTTTGATGGCTTTATCAATTACCTTGGCTGGGAAAGGGAGAAAGTAGAAAGGTCGGTAGTTCTTAGGTTCCCCTGGGTCTGTGTATGGATTATACAGCAGCGGCTTCACGCCAGCATGTTCCCATTTCCGGGGGAAGTGGGCCGTTGTGATTGAGGAGTTGAGGACCTTAGTAAGTTCTTTGTTGATGAGTTGATTGCACAGGAAGAGTGTGTGGCATGGGAAGGGCTCTGCTTGGGCTCTGGAGTGGATGGATCTCATAATGGATGCTGTTTCCTTCTTGGAGAGAATATTCCATGAGGTGAGCAGGTGTAGGTGTGCATCGGCGTGATGCAGCTGATGCTGACCTCAGCGGAGGGTTGTGGTGTGAAGTCGTGGTAGATTGTGGTTATTTTGTTGTGAAAAAATCACGAGGGTGTCGCACAGAACTTGGGAGGGTGGGATGTGGTTTTCGGTGTCCATAAGTAGGAATGAGTCATAATACGTGAAAATAAGTGAATGAAAATGAATAAGAATGAGTGTAAGTGAGAGTTAGAGAGTGCGAGTAAGAATCAGTTTGAGTGAGAATGAATTAGTGTGAGTGGGTGCGAGTGAGCATGCCTGCAAGCCTGCCACTGAAGGTAATTCTTGTCTTAGAGAGACACCTATGGTAAAACACTGGTGCTGGCATGCCTGAGGCAATTTTTAGAATGACAGACACCTGTGGCAACAGGCAGGCACTGGCACACTAGAAGTAACTCTTCGCATAATGGACACCCATGTTAAAATACTGGTAGTGGCATATATGGCCCACCTGTGGGAAAATGTTGGTACTAACACATTGGAGGTCATTCTTGGCATAAAGGATGGCAACCTGACAAATGGGAAAGGGTAACAATGACAGAATTCTGTCCCTGATTTGCTGATGTGCTGAGGGTCACTTGTAGAAAATGCATGCATAAATGGAAAGATTCTGGCACTGTCATATTGGAGGCACCCAACGCATATGGGCACCGACGAAAAAATGCTAGCCCTGGCACAATGGAGCTATTTCTTAACATATGGCGGCATCCACAGCACATTTTGAAATAAATGCAACCAACTCCTGGGGAGAGTCGGGTTTCATTGGCTTGGCACACCATGAAAGGATTTGAAAAGTTTATGAGTGCCCTTTCAGAGCCTATGGCTTTTTAGAAAATGTATTTAAAAATCGTGGCTCAAAAATGCACTATTTGATCACATTTTTTAAAATATTTTCCTGGTGTAAAAAGCTTTGCTCGTCACTACAATTGAGGGCAAGTATTATGTCCCACAATTTTCAAAGATCAAGTCAGCACAATAATATATGTGCTATCTAAAATACAGCTTCATCTGCATTATGTTATATTAATAATCCAGTTATAATAGAACTTCATCAATGTCAATTACTGTGATGACATCATGTTTAAAGACCATGCTGTTGTACGACTTGCTGGAAAAGAATCAGGGTCAAGGGTCACTTCCAGTGGTGTCTTTAAGGTTAAAGGATATGTGTTATCACTTCTGCTACCCCCGGCATTGTGATAAATTGACGCCCATTATAGACTCCACTTAGAATCTTCAAATGGATATCCACCGAGTCCAGAAAGACAGTCACACCCACACTTGTATGTAGCTGAATTGGCTACAGCAACGCATTCTTTGCAGGCTTTCCTCCAGAAACAGCAGAACATCCAGAATGCCTCAGCCAGACTCATCCTCAATATCTCCTGCCACAACCACACCACCACTTCAAAAGACAAGGGTCCTAAGCAATTGTTTAACAATAGAAAATAAATGAAATGTAGTCCGTGTTAGGTTACTATATAATTCCAATGTCCAGCCGGACAGGGAGTTTTATTCATATTATGTTCAAGAGATGAAATCAAAAATGAACGAACAAAAAACTTTATAGTAGGGCACAGTCCTGTACCTTACAGCAAAGGGGAAGTGCGGGGAAATAGATTAACAAACATAGTTTACACAAACAACAATTACAGGCAAAGACTGAGCGTTGTGGCCACTTGTATTCAGTGACAAAGATACATCAAGTATAGCCAGAAATAGTGGTCACAAAGGTTAGACACAATGGTTACTTGTGGCACTATTAGAGAAAGTCGACGTTTCGATCCCTTGCTCAAAAATGATTTGGGATCATTATCAGGACTAGAAAATAACATTTGCCTGGTGTATTTAATTACGGCCAGGGGCCACGGTCCAGAACGGGCACGTGCCTATGTGGGTGAGGATTAGAGCAGCAACCCGTCTGTGCAGGGAAGATTCCGACCGCTCATTGGTCTGAGAAGGCAGCGTGTGGCCCCTAGCCAGGGGAGACCAGCCGGTCGTTGGGGTCCCTGGGAGGGCTGCCAAGTGAATACCTCGTGGTCGAGGGTTTGAGAGGGAGGATCCGCTAGATTACGGTGGTGATGGTATCAGTGCAACGGTGTGCTCATGGCGAAGTCCAGCAGCGATGTGCTCTTCACTATACAGCGCGAGTTCCGGCCATGTCGCTGTATAGTGAAGAGCACATCGCTGCTGGACTTCACCATGAGTTGACTAACAATATTTTAACCTGCTGTAATAATCCTAATTTTAAATAAACCTTTATGCTTTTGACTTTGAATTGTTGACTTACGAAGGTATATTAATTGTCCTAGGTCGGACTTCGTCTTATGTAGACTTAAAAGGTTTTACGAAGACTAAGCTAAGACAGTCCTGATACTGCAAAACAACTCTAAATCTTTAGTTACAGTATCAACACAATCTTCATTAGAAAATATACATTCTTGCCATTCCTAGGACTGTTTATGTAATAGTGTACAATTTCTTTGTTAAAAGGGTGTGCTATAGAAAGTCAGCTTTTTTCTTGTACAATTCTCATGTTTCAACATTTAGTGTAGTTTCCTTTCTGCAATGGAGCATATACATTTAGCGGTTTAGTTTTGTGTTCTTTCCGTGAAGCACAGACCAAAAGGATGTAGCTGATGTCATTAATCTTATTCGCTATTAGCCTTACTACTTTTCCTATAGCTTCCTGGAAAATGTCAGCCTCTTATGATAAATCAATCCCACATGAGCAGTGTAGTCTGAGATGTATCTAGCGCTTTCTTACAGCTATAACTGAAGAGCTTCTTAGTTGATAGCAAGTTTTGAGAAAACTCAATGTCCAAGTCGCTGTGCTATATTATTTACGTGTAAGCCAATGTATCCCCCTTTTCCAATTATATTATTAGGGTTGGGGCATGTGCACACAGATGCTGCCTTTGCTACAGTCTTTCTTGTGCCACAAGTATGGATGGAAACACACAGTATTGGACCTCTGAATGCTTTTATGATGTCCAAAGCTAGCCACACTTGCTGTCCTTTCTCCCCTGATCATTGTAGGTAGAATGTGGGACTGCGTAGAAGATAAACTATTATTTGTACCACCTAATCGGTCATTGACTTAAGCAGAAAGTCTTTAATTTTTTCCAAACCTATAACACTTTGAGGGATATGAGACAGTTCTGTTTTACTACCTTGACGTTTAGCAAGTTGGAGCCAGAAATGTTACCCTGTAACACTCAGTCAAACATTTTTATTTTATGATCTCTTTATCAATGGGTTGTATGAGAAAAAAAATTCTCTTTGGCCCAAGGGGTTTCCCTCTGGGTCCGCCCATGGGGGCCTTATTGGGTCAAGGTATCCCTACCTTGGCCCTTTATATTATAATTTTTTAACTTCAGGACAGGAGACTAAGTCCCCGAGCCCTGTAATGGCTGCAAGCAACAGTTTTCTCATGTTGCTGGCCGCCAAACAGAGCGCTCACTCCCATTGGAGTCTGACTCCCTTGGGAGAGGGAAGGCTCAAGGGAAATAAAGTTCCTTGGGCCAATCAGAACACTCAATTTTTTAACTGGCACTGTCGCAAGAGTCTCTTGAGCCTCTCGAGGACCCAACAATACAGATACACAAATGTGTGACCCTTAAGAACTACTAAACAGTTTTACACCGAATCATCATATTTTAAATTTTCTGTGGACCAAGGTCAAGCTTCCTGCTAAATTTGGTGCAATTCCGTTCAGCATTTTTTGCTGTAGCCTGTCTTAAAGAGTCTACAGAAAATGCATAGGGGGTGTTTGTGTTTTGGGACCAAACTTTTTTACCGGCTGGCTTGATGGATCACTCCAAAACTTTCCAGGTAGCAACTGAAGAAAGTGAACTTTAAAAAAAAAAAGTTTTGCGATGATTCATCAAATGGGGCCAGAGATTTTAGCAAATCAAAATATGATCTTTCTGTGGAAAAAACAGACCTAACTATAACTACCTAGTAGCAACCGTATTAACAATACTTACCATGTGCGTAGTAAAGGCACAAAAACATACCTACATGATAAAGGAAGCGTGGTAAAGCCTGTGTGGTAGGGACATTGCTTGGTAAAGGCAGTGTTCTAAAGATCTTTTCCCCACATAGGGAGATGTGAATATGCAACATCTACATGTCTATAGTACATATGCAAGTAACATTCATTCTTCTTGTTGATGGGCAAAGGAACCAGATATAGGGGGCTCTCAGAAACATTTCAAATGCAGGAAAGGTTCGTAGGCTGTTCTCTTTAAGTAGGCAACAGGGAAAAGGTCTCCCCTGTATTATAACAATTTCTCCGCCACCATTGTCAGTCCTTTACAGCCCAGTGTTACAACTGCAGTCACTCTCCTAAGAATGGGACCTGCACCCTGCTATGAGTTTCATTCCACTTCACAGAACGGTCTTACACATTTGTTTGGAATATGTGCCGAGGTAAAAAAAAAAGAAAATTGCTGGGGGGACTTTAAGGCTCTCCAGAGCCATACCTCTGTCTGACCCAAATTCTGAATCACCACAGTCTCTTCACATGCTAGTTTTTTTACTCCATCCATGCGTCCTATCTTTTTTCTAACTACTGCACAGCAGTTATGTTGGTGATGATCATTGAAAAATAGAAACTACAAATAGAGAGGGAGACATTTCAACATTGACAGCCAAAGTACAGAAGAAGAGCAGTAGATTATCCGTTTTAGGGGCATCCTAAACGCTGCAGAATGTCTCATCCAGGGCCTGAAGAAATATGATAACATCAACTCCATCCTGCTGTAACTCCGTAGGCTCCACTTGTGGGACTTCTCTACCTTCAACCAAGCTGCATCATTTAGAAAGCTCTTACGACCCGCATCCTGCTTATCTTGCAGACAAGGTCATTATTGGGGTATCCGCAAACCTGCAGCCAGGACACTGTTAGACTGCAGACTAGGAGTGTAAGAAAGAAAAAACGAAGACAGCAGGCCTTTTCCATCCATGCACAATGATCAGGAACAACATCACCGTAACTATCAGGACCGCCCCAACGCTGCTCCAATTTATGAACGCGTCGAAGACTCATCTCTATAAAGAACAGTACATCACAATGAGTTACCCATCTGACTTTATGATTGTCTCTGACCATGTCCAGTGCCCGGCTGCCTTTTGGCGAAGTTTGTGCGATAGAAAAACTATGACATATATTCCTACATATGTGCAACCTGATTGAAAAAGTGTTTTTTGTTTCATGGTTCGGTAAAATTCCAGTCGTTTGGCTTAGGTCGAATATTGTGAGGGAAGACATTTTTTAACAGTGCCTCTGTGGTCTGCATGATACCCCATGCCCATACAGTCTTCGGTTCGGCTGTTTGTATTGTCATGCTTTTAAAGTCAGTAGGCCAGGGTGGTAGCATTGAAGTTTTTTTTTAACCCGTTGTGGTCCTGTTTGCAGTATGACCGCTATATAAAGTTAAAATACAAGAAGGCTACTCTCAGTCTGACCACCTGCCCCTTGAGGGCTTATGGGCCGCCTTAATGTTTGTGGGTTTCTGTTTGCTCTTTACTAGCTTTTGCAACACGACGTTGAAGCATCTGCAGTTGTGTCAGCTTTCTTTGGTGCCCTGTGAATGTAATGTTGCAGTAGTCACGATTTTTGTATGAGTGGCAGAAGGGGGGGTACACTCCTAATCCAACCCACTGATTAGAGGCAAGATGCAGAGGTAGGCCTCGAGGAGCGCGTACTAGTTTCTGGCAGGTTTGACTGGGTTAAACATAGCGAGGGAATTAGCAGATTTCTTGTGTGTCCCAAATGTCCTTTCTGCAGGAGACTGATGTGCCAACCAAGATGCACTTTCAATGCATAATTCAAGATACACGTGAAAGGCCACAAAACCTGGAAGCTGCTTGCACACTGCAGACAGTGAAACTAATGGATAATAATAACAGGCCTGGTATGTCCCCCAAGGCGTGCCAGACTTCCTAAACGTCACGAGCAGCTAAGAGCTCAGCTGATGATTACAAGATGTCCAGAGGAACAGAAAGCACAGGCTGCTCGGATGTTGAAGGGTTTCTCATGACAGAACACATCACAGGCAGAGTATGGCAGCAACATACGAAAAATGTCATATATGCACAGATCTAAAGAAGAAGAGCAAGAAAATAGCAGTTTCAAACTTGTAGAACAGGTCAATGGCATAGGAGATTGTAAAAAAAATCGTACTATGTAAGGAAAACTGGGCATGGGAAACATTTCATAGTGTTTGTACAAAACACAAATTAGAAGGAAGCATAAATCTACTGAGGAAAGCATAAGACAGAAGCGCTGGCAAAGGCAAGCTGTCACCATGGTTCATTTTTGTTTATTTTTTACTGTAAGTATATGACACAAAAATAAAATGAGGGGAAAAAGAATACAAGCCACCTAAACGTATGGCTACAATTAACTTGCAATAATATTCTTACATGCACAAACAATTGTAAGTAATTTTAATACAGCTACATGGGTGCTTTCTAGGAGCAGGTATATTTACAGCAGGTATATAAACCCATTCAATACAAATCACAGGAAAATGTGATTCTTATTGGCAAAGGAAAGTTATTATTGACTTTGAATTGCTTTAAGGGCACAGTTTAAACACACATGCTGACTAAAAAATATTTGGAAAAAGGATAAGGATTGAAAAGGAAAAAAAAACACTGGCAAAGTGAATTGTTGTCCCACTAGACTTGCCCCATACGTACACTTTATTTTTATGTGAATGTGCACTTGTGATCTGGCAAAATGCCGTCACTCACTTATTGTATGCAATGGTGAGGTTTGATAGTCATAACTTTGCAGTATTTTGCAAGAGTCATTCAATTGTGGCCACAACCATAGAATTACTTTTACATCATTTTTGTATATACACATAGAATATATATACAAATGCACGGAGTGTACAATTCTACTATTACTATTGTTTAGCGTGGAGAAGAGCCCGAGTAGGTCATAATGTCCCTCTCCTCCCTAATCTGCATGCATGTATTAGGCCATGACATTTTCTCGTGTGTGTGTGTATAAAAAATGATTTAATCAAAACCAGGCTGCAAGGGGTTAAATCTGTGCAGCAAGGCAAAATCAGACACAGAAGCTATCATTACTATTAGAAGAGTTGTTTCCATGGTAAAGTAATTGGCGCATACAAACTGTGATGCAATAAAACCGTTTTACCTATATCACTTTTGCTATACTGTGGTTTGTAATAAACTCAAATATGACCTTTGCACTGTAATAATAAATGTGTGGATGTATGTTTATTTGTACAATTGATCTAAATATCATGTTTTTGGACTACATTTACTGTCACTGCCATGGTACTCCGTGGTGTGCTTTAAACTAAAATCAAATATATTTCTTAGTGTTAATTTACTATATAGTATCCCCTCTTTCAAGTATATATATATATATATATATATATATATATATATATATATATATATATACATATATATCTCCACACAAATTGCCCTGCAATGAGGACGAACTCCTCCAACAGGTGAGTTGACACAACCTTTATTTTAAAAACCAGCCCGCTGTTTATCTATGTCCTTGCCGACGCGTTTCGGAGCTTCCCTGCTCCCTCTTCATAGGCATTTGCTCCTACCTCCTTTGTGGCTCTAAACATTCCCAGCATGCTTCCTTTGCTTTTCAAGGACTCCGGTGCCCTGACTCCATGATGGAGACCGCTGGGAAATGTAGTTAATTTCTGCCTTTTAATCCTCCAGTGGATTTGGTTAGTAACAAACTAATAAAGGACTGTTTCTCCCCTCCAGTGGGTCACAGGCTGGTGTTCAGTTTTTTTCTTATTCCCTGTTGCGCCGTTATGGATTCACATAGTTTGAACCCATCGATCCAGTGTGCATTTGCGGGTGGTTAGTTTCCTCCACGGCTGGACCTGCCGCTATTGTATCTTCACACAAATTACCCTTCAATGAGGACGAACTCCTCCAACAGGTGAGTTGACACAACCTTTATTTTAAAAACCAGCACAACAGCCCGCTGTTTATCTATGTCCTTGCCGACGCGTTTCGGAGCTTCCCCGATCCTTCTTCATGGGCGTTTGCTCATACCTCCTTTGTGGCTCTAAACATTCCCAGCATGCTTCCTTTGCTTTTCAAGGACTCCGGTGCCCTGACTCCATGATGGAGACTGCTGGGAAATGTAGTTCATTTCTGCCGTTTTAATCCTCCAGTGGATTTGGCTAGTAACAAACTAATAAATGACTGTTTCTCCCCTCCAGTGGGTTAATCCCCCGCGGTGGTTGTGTCGCCAGCAAACTGCAGTGTCGTACAGGCTGGGCAGGCTAGCAGGGCAGCTCTAGTGGGTTTAGTTGGCCAGCCAGATTTGGTGGCAAGATCCCCGCATTTTGGCGAAAAATGAGATTGCCACGATATGGCATTTGGCATAGGAAACGGGTCTCCCTTCCCCTCTCAGGTACCCCAAGAATGAAATTACTGACTCCATGGAGAACCAACACCCATCCCTTGTACCTCCTGAAACCTGCAATATATGCCATATGCCCCCTCATAGGCGCGGCTTGTCCTGGGCGCTAAGCTGGCCGTAACGAGGTCTGGTAAACTAGGGCACTAAGCTGCAATAGATGTTCCGGAAATGGTGAGGGGAGCTCCGCTGCTTCCGGGTGGTGATACCTGAATGCCTGCATCTTGAAACGAGATAAAGCATCTGCTGCATTGTTCAATACACCAGGCACATGTTTTGATCTGAAATTAATATTCAATCTCAGGCATATCAATACAATCTCTTTCAGTAATCGCAAGATCATTTTACACCTAGCAGTCTGTTGAATAATGCACTTCACCACCGCCATGTTATCTGACCAGAATACCACTGACTGGTTGCAAAACTGTTCTGGCCATATTGTGAATGCATCCAAGATGGAAAAAGCTCAAGAAAACCAATGTTCGCTACCAGGCCAGACTCAAACCATTCAAGTGGCCAATTTTTCACTCACCAATCTGGTCCCAGAATGCCCCTAAATCCTGGGCTGCCAGCGGCATCCGTCAATAGACCCAACTCTTCATTGGACTTGGCAGGGCTTGGCCATTCCACTGTCCCATTACAGTCCCTCAAAAATAACTCCCATATTCTCATGTCTTGCGGACCTCACTTGTAAGCCTCATATGATGATGCTTTAACTTAAGACGTGACATGGCCTGTGCAATAGACTTAGAAAATGGGCGGCCCATGGCTATAATGCAGAGTGCAGAATTCAGCTGCTCCACCACCACCTGCAGCTGATGCAACGTCACCTTTTGACCCATAGGCATTAATCCAGTACCTTTGAGAAACCTCTTACCTTCTATTGTGGGAGCCTGGATACCCCTGCCTTGGAATCTAATTATCTGCCCAGCAATTCTATTGTGGTTGTTGGTCCACAGGTCTTTGCTTGTGCAAGTGGCACCCCAAAAACCCCCATCAATTCCTGGAAGCACTGCAAAGCCCTCCCACAGTCATCTGTGCCAGGAGCTCCCAAGAAGAGGAAGTCATCCAAATAATTAAGTGCCCGACGGTGTCCTGACCTCTTTCTAAATGCCTATTCTACAAAGGTACTAAACCTCTCAAAGTAAGCACAGGAGACTGAGCAGCCTATGGGCATACATTTGTCAAATTAGAATGCAACCTCAAACCGAAAAACCAACAGATGAAAATCATCCGGGTGAACCGGTTACAGACGAAAAGCTGATTCTATGTCAGCTTTTGCCAACAAAGTCCCAGGTCCCAGCTCCTGGAGCATTGCAATTTGCGTGATCAAGTGAGGCATACTTAATGGAACACAATGCCCCATCAATAGCCTCGTTAACTGACTGCCATTTTGGTGCTGATAGGTTTTGAATAAGCCGTAACTCCCCAGCGTCTTTTTTGGGAACTTAGCCCAACGGTGAACACACCTAATTCTCAAAAGGTAAGGATTCAAAAGGACCTGCCATTCTTCTCTTTCATAATCTTATCTCTGGCAATGCTAGGGTTGGCCCTTAATGACTGCTGGTTTCTGCAATAGGCCACACCCACACAACCTTCAGCGGGAATCCTGAAACTGCACTTAAATCCCACAGACAGAGACTGTACTGCAGTTGTGTTACTGTAGAGGTTCAACCATGATATAATTGCCTGCCAGTTAACCGGGGAGGGGGCCTTACCCATAGGTGAGACCTCAATCGTGCTTTTTGGGGCCCCTGTCTTTTGTCTTCTTGAAACACGTGGACTCTGGGTGTGAAGATAGGCCGCAGAAAGAACAACAGTGCTTGAACTTGCACATTCCTGGGGCTCTGGTGCAAGTCGAATTATTGAAATCCCAGCACGCCCCTTTCCTTGCCCCGCCACCTGAATTAATGTTTGCTCCAGTGCCTGCCAACAGGACTGACTTGGACCTGCCATCGCCCTCTGTGGATACATAAAATGCAACCATGCTTTCACATCTATCTTGTCCCATCCCAGAGTGGGTCTAGTAGCCTTAATACACCTCTATTTTTTGTCATATTCCCTCCAGGCTGAGCCTTCAAACTCGTCATGCGCACAAGCTATCCTATTTTGGTAGGACGCTAACTGCCTTCCCAACGTTGGGAACTTCTCCACCACGATTGCCTGAAAAATCGTGAAACATCTGACCCAATTCATGATGGACTCCTCCACTCTCTTCTTGTAAGGCCAATACCAGCATTCCCTGGAATGTGAACACTCCTTGCACTGTTTGGCTTCCTCCCTGTTAGGCGTATCTACAATCAACTTGCAAATATCCACATAAGCACATTTACAAATGTTTTCTTTAATGTCAGGATGGACGTGCCTACTCAACTGATCAGGCTCTGAGCGCACTTCCCCCAGACCCACGCTCGGCAATGGCTGTAACATACCCAATGGTGTGTTTTCCTTAGGCGAGGTAGAGGTCTGGCTGCTGCAGGTACTGTCAGAGGCCCACTACCAGCTTGCAAGATCCCCGCAACCACTGGTCCATGTACTGCTAGCCCAACTGCCACCCCTTCCTGCTGTGGTACACCTGGCAGCATACCAATGCAATCCACATGCGCCACCAACATTTTTGCCCTTTCAACATGGTCGGCCTCCGCCACCCCTGTCAAAGCAGCTCGCTTTTACCAGTGAGGGCCCCCTGAACTCTCTAGCGCAGCCACCGAGAGTCCTTAAGCTCCTGGGCCAGGAGAGTAAAAACCCGAACCTGAATGTCTCCCAGAGAGGCGATGCAAGGAGAGGAGGCCCACAACCTCTGGTTCAGCACGTGGGCGAGGAGTCAGGGGTCCGGCAGAAGGTGGGAGGGACCACGCCATGCCACCAGCAGGATACAGAGACCTGCTTGCAGCCGCTTAAATAGGGATGGGTTCAACATCAGCCGCCCCGGTGCTTCCGGGGCAGCTTGCTTTTTAACCAATCAGCGCCATCAGCTGCCGAAAGGACGGGGCAACCACACCCTGTCCGTTCCGCTGGCCCCCAGCTCCCCGCCATATCGACTGCTCTCCCTAGGTGGGGAGAGCCTCTGTTAGAAGAGGGTTATTGTACATGATTGTAGATGTGAGGTACTCGTTTATCGTCCCCTTTTCAGTGATAGTTTTCATAGCTGTGATTTTATCAAAAATGAGGGACATTGCAGAAGTACTTCTTTCAACATAAAGAGGGGGTGTGTTGTGGGGTGGTATGATATGAAAAGCAAAGTAAATATCCTTGTGAATGTGACAAGCAATACGTAAACATCTGATTTCCTCTATGCTCAGGGGCGACATTCCCACTTCAGATCATGAACTTTCTTGCACTGATTTGCCACCACCAGCTTTAATATGTGAAATGATTACACACGTCTCGTTTCATTATTATTATTATTATTATTATTATTTATTTCTTTTATAGCGCAGGAATTCGATCTCCGAGGAGATATCTCCGCGCTGCGTTGTTTCAAAAGTAGGCAAAGACAGAGAGCTTGTGTGACATATTTATGATTGCTGGGTAGGAAACAGGTACGTCTTCAGGCATTTCCTAAAAGTGACAAGATTAGTGTTTTGTCTTAGAAAGAGGGGCAATGAATTCCATAGAGTAGGACCTCTGAATGAAAGGGCTCGGCCTCCTTGCCTTTCTTTTTTGATCCGAGGGATCTGAAGCAAAGCTTGATTTCCAGATCTCAAAGTTCTTCCTGGTTGATAAGGTCGAAAGATTTCCGTCAGATACCCAGGGCCAGTCCCATACAGGCATTTGTGGATTGTACAACATATTTTAAATTGTACTCTCTGACACACAGGGAGCCAGTGTAGCCTATTCAGTAAGGGATATGAAGGGGATCTAGCAGGAACATTAAGGATCAGCCTAGCGGCGGTGTTTTGAACAACCTGTAGCCTCTTCAGTTGTTCTATATTAGCAGATATTAGCAATCCATTGCAGTAGTCAAGCCTACTCATGACTAAGGTCTGCACCAATGTTCGCCGGTGATAATCTGCTAGATACGGGAATACCCTTCTGAGTAGGCCAATGACTCTCATGCAGGTTCCTGTAACTTGTGTGGCATGGTCTTTTAACACCAATGATTGATCTAACTTGACACCCAGATTTTTCACACTTTCCTTAGGAGAGGGAGCTGCACCCAGTTCTGGAGGCCACCACTCAGGAGACCAAAGAAGTGGGGCGTTTCCAAAGAGCATGACCTCCGTCTTGCCCACATTGCATTGTAGGCAATTGGAGGTCATCCATCCAGCTATTGCTCTCATTCCAGCAGCAAAGGAATTCCTTACTGCAGGGTTCATATTTTGGAAAGGGAACAGCAGCTGGGTGTCATCAGCATAGGATATTGGCGTGAACCCATATTTCCTTGCCACTGTCGCCAGGGGGGCCACGTACACATTGAATAATGTGGGGCTTAGACACGAGCCCTGTGGCACCCCCTTGGTGAGCTCCCTAAAGATGGAATAGTGGGAGCCCAAGCGAACATTTTGGGATCGATTGGAAATAAAACTTTTTAGCCATGATAGTACAGTTCCCCGTACTCCTATTCCCTCCAGACGACTGATCAAGGTGTCATGCGACACCGTGTCGAAGGCGGCGGACAAATCTAATAGCACCAGAATCACCATTATCAATAGATACGTCCAAGTCCATACAAAACCAGTTGATTTGCAGTTGGGTTACCTAATTGATTTTCCATTCTACGTACAAGCTTTTGCATTGTTCTTCAGCCATCTTTTCACCCTTAGGCATATGTTCCCTGCATGCTCTGCTCAGAACAGAGGAATATATTATCATAACACAAATAAGTTATGGCAATTGAATTTCAGCTGTGGGAGCTGTTCTCGCAGCTTTTTGATAGAGTCCTTGGCAAGGAGGCTCTATTCCCAAGTTTGCAGTTAGAAAAATGAAGCCATAACACGACAGAGTGCACAGCTGGCGTGGGACTTTCATTCTGGCCAAGCGGTAAGTGCTCTCATTTCAAGCACACTTGCTGGCCCATGGCGCATAAAGACTGTTTGCCAGACTCAAGTTGGCTGTTGACAACTGGCGTCTCCTTCTCTTGCCTTTAAAGAGCTGTTGAATTACTGTCACTGTCATGTGGTAAAAGCGATCACACTGTAGCTTTCAGAATATTTCATAGCACCAGAAAGGGTGCTCTCTTCATTTTGCTGCCAGCTCTGTTGACAGCAGGGCTTCAGAGTAGACTGAACATATTAATTGATACAAGCTAAGTACAGAACACTTGGTGTTGTGTGTACTTTGCACCATCTGCAAGGCTTCTTCTTGCTAGGCCCGAAAGATAATCAGCATAATCTATAATACAGTAGTGCATCTAGTGCTCAGAAGTGTCTGAAGTATGAAACATAATTAATATATTTAAAAAATGCCTCAGTTTCAGAATCATATGTTTTATAGTTATCCTTCACAATTCAGACCCTGAATTTTTTAAACGCAAAAATAGATGTTCTACAATTTTGGAAAATATTCCCAGCTTCAAGTGTTGAGCCACGGTTATAAGCACTTTGCTAGCAAATGCAATTCTGCCCCCCCTCCAGCCTCAGGAGCGCTGTACTTAAGGCGAAATACAGTCCGTCCGGAAGGGGCGGGGCTGGTGACAAAGGAGAGTGACGCCGCCGTCAACAGCCCACAACACACATGGGCAATGGTCCGCCCGGCGCAGGGACCTGGAAGTGCATTAAGCACTTCTGGGTCGGGGGAACCAGTTTGCGCGAAACCCCTCCCCTTAAAAAGGGGCGGCGAAGCAGTTTCTTTCACAGCAAAGGTCTATTATCGTTTTGGATAAGTGCATTGTTTAGCTTGGTTGTTTACAGGCAGCAGTTTTTAAAAATGTATTATCCTTTATCAGTCAGTGTTTTGTGGGTTACTGTTGCAGGAAAGCTACTGTGGCTTGTTGATAAGAATATCGTTCAGCGGGGGTCTTCCAAAGGTCGAAATTGAGACACAGATTATTTTTTAATAGGCGCAAGTAGGTTGTTTGCGGCCAAGCAATTCCCTAGTTGGTATCACACAGGCAAGGTATTGGAATTCCATCTAGGGCTCAGAAAGGGTAGAAGTGCATGAACATGGAAGAGCTCAAGGCGGCTATAATGCGCAGGATGGACACAACGGACCACTCCTTAACAGAGTTGAGAAACCGCCCTCCTGCGGGTGGGCAAGAGGGATCGGAAGAGATGCCCAGATGGGCGGGGGTTGCTCCTAAAGCAGCATTTACGCCAGTGCCCAAGAGGGCTAGAAGCAAGCCGGCTAGGAACGAACGCCAAGGGCCCCCACAGGTACCTGAAGAGCAGCTATCAGGGCCCTCAGGGCCGGGCGGAATGCAACCAGTGGAGGAGGCGAGGGGGCGCATGCCCACGGTGCCGACCGCGCCAAGTAAGGTATCTGCCAAGCGCGAGTTTCAGAGAGCACGCCCTTAGGACCCGGCCCCGCCCCCAGCCTTGTAGTTTGTGGGCGGCCGGCTTGCCCAATGGGCGACCGGCCGCCAAGTACTTCCGGGTCACGGGGAGTGACGCACTTCCAGGGCAGCCGAGGGCGGAGACCTTTGGCCTATTTAGGGTCTAGTTCCCGTGGCCTCGGTCTCTTTTCCCTCTACTGCACCAGGACCGGCTGAGCTCGAGTTAGGCTCTTCCCCCCCCCCCTCCTTGTAAGTTAAGCCCTTAGATGGTCGGAGGGGGCGAGTTGCGGTAAAGAGACCGGCGAACAGTGACATTGACTTACTGAATGGACGGGAGTCCGCCTTGCGTACTCCCTAGGTCAGCACTGAGGGGGAGACGGTAAGCTCTCCGCTGGGAAAAGGTGACCACCGGCTGGGGAGGCTAGGGCGACAGATTACGAGCCTCCTGGGTTCCTGGAAAGCCTGGTGGTCGGGGGGTGGGCCCCGGAAATGGCGGACAAGGATCAGAGGTTGGGGCCCACCATTCAAGGGCGCAGATGCGTTGCACCTTGCGTGGGAAGCTCAGCTTGGGGGATGCGAGCCAGAGGGCCCCTTGGTGCTGGGGGATAATAATCTTGCAATCATGAAGGTCAATATTAAAAGTGTGTTGTGTATTTTAATTATGCATTTGATTTGCCTTGTCATGTTTATGGAATGTTGAGATTAAAC
The DNA here is from genome assembly GCF_964261635.1 of Lissotriton helveticus. Taxonomy (NCBI): domain Eukaryota; kingdom Metazoa; phylum Chordata; class Amphibia; order Caudata; family Salamandridae; genus Lissotriton; species Lissotriton helveticus. The sequence goes on along the minus strand of NC_136065.1, from coordinate 905,786,963 downwards.
ATAGCCGTTTTAACCCACGCAAATCTCTCTGGTTGATTTAACTGTGGGGTTACATTGTTGCTTGGAGGGAGGCGGGGACTATGCTGGGGGATCTGGGTCCTAAGTTGCAGGGGGTTGAATCCAGGGGGAGAGCCTAGTCAGCCTGATTTAGTGACCAATTTGGCTGCCGTGCTGCCTTGGTTGTCCAAGTTTGGTTTGTGGACCCCTACGGCCGGGAGTGGGGCTATATTATCCATATTATCATAGGATAATGACTTGGAGAAGGCCAGGAAGCTAGTGGCACAGGTAGAGGGGCCCAGGCCGTTAGAGGCCTAGCCTGTGGCTGTGGGGGCAATAGGGGGAGGTGGCACAGTGCAGGGGGTAGCCGGGGCTCAGCAGCCCACCACGCTGACACCCAAGGCACTGCGGAAAAGGGCAAGAGTCCTCCTGAAACAGCTAAAGGCAGTAAAGCAGTGATGGGAGCACCCTCCAAGCATCAAGACTCAGCGATTTCAGTTATGGCGCAGCTGCTGCCAAGCTTAGGTTTGGGGGAAATACGGTCACTGCGGGTAAAACATCTGGGCAGGCATATTTTGCGGGAGGTGAAAGAAAAGATCTGGAAAGGGGAATATGTGTATATGTTTGGTTTACTGTGGACAAGCCTGATAGTGAAGAAGTTAAAAGGTGCAAGGAGTGTGCACACTCCAGGGAATGTGGTCACTGCCATAACAAAAACAAGCATTTACAATGCAACGGTCTCGCCTTTGAAAAAGTTAGAGCTATTGGCATTGTAAATGACAAATTTTTTATTTATGTGTTGGTTTTGAAAACAGAGAAATAAATAGCACTCTCATTTACAATGCCAATAGCTTAATCTCTCGCAAATGCCACACACAAACACACAGAGTCCCACACACATACATGCCTACAGAGCCACACGCAGAGCCACACACACACACACACACAGAGCCACACACACACATACACAGAGCCACATACACACATACGCAGAGCCACATACACAGGCACACACACAGCCCCCCCCTCCCCCCGTCGGGACGCACCCTCCAGGGCCAGCATGGACGGGAAGTCCTTGCAGTTGGAGATGCCGGTGGAGTCGGTGATGCAGGTCTTCCACAAGTTGGACCAGAAGGTGGCCGTGGTGATGACCGTGCCGTCGATGCTCGACACCTACCAGTAGTCGTTGGGCAGCGTGGAGCAGACCAGCACCCAGCCCGACAGGGCCAGCAGGAAGGCCACGATCTCCTCCGCCGTGTTGGCCATGGTCACCGGCGAGGGTCACAGGGCACAGGTGTCTAAGCTGAGGGCACGGGTGAGGGCAGAGGTCACAGGGGTAAGAGCTGAGGGGAGAGGGGTGAGAGCTGAGGGCACAGAGGTGAGAGCTGAGGGCACAGGGGTAAGAGATGAGGGCACAGGTAAGAGCTGAGGGCACAGGAGTCAGAAGCGAGGGCCTAGGAAGAGCTGAGGGCACAGGGCAGGGCAAGAGCTGAGGGCAGAGGGGTAAGAGCTGAGGGCACAGGTAAGAGCTGAGGGCACAGCTAAGAGCTGAGGGCACAGGGGTAAGAGCTGAGGGCACAGGTAAGAGCTGAGGGCATGGGTAAGAGCTGAGGGCACGGGTAAGAGCTGAGGGCACAGGTAAGAGCTGAGGGCAAAGGGGTAAGGGGTAAGAGCTGAGGGCAGGTAAGAGCTGAGGGCATGGGTAAGAGCTGAGGGCATGGGTAAGAGCTGAGGGCACAGGTAAGAGCTGAGGAAAAAGGGGTAAGAGCTGAGGGCACAGGTAAGAGCTGAGGGCACAGGTAAGAGCTGATGGCACAGGAGTAAGAGTTGCGGGCACAAGGGTAAGAGCTGAGGGCACAGGGGTAAGAGCTGAGGGCACAGGTGTCAGTGAGGGCACAGGTAAGGGCAGAGGGCAACGTGGTGAGGGCTGGAGGCCTGGGTTGAGGTCAGAGGGCACAGGTGCCAGAAGTGAGGGCCTAGGAAGAGCTGAGGGTAGAGGGCTAAGTGCGGTAAGAGTGGAGGGCAGAGGACTAAGAGCTGAGAGTACAGGGGTAAGAAGTGAGTGAGGGCCCGGGGTGAGATCAGATGGCAGAGGATTCAGAGCTGAGGGCACCTGCGAGGGCAGAGAGCAACGGGCTCGCAACTTTAAGAAATGCCTGGAACATTGGAGTCCCGCTCGGGGGACTCTGAATCAGAAACTGCCCAAGAGCCTCTCACGGGCTCTAAAACAATAATGCCCCAGGATGCTGTGACGGAACGATGGAGCGGCCCTCTGCCCTCCGGGGCCGCTGTAGAACCACTGCTGAGCCCCCCAGACGCCCACACTCAACGGGCTGCTTTGGCGGGGGCTCCTCGTCATTCCTGCGCTGATCCTCGAGGCGGCGGCTCCCTTCACTGGCTGCGGGGCTCTCCCTTTACTCTGGGAGCCTCGCGGCTCTCGTGGCTGGACTTCTATCTCTCCTCTCACTCACCGGGGCTCTCCCACGCTCTTGGGAGCCCTGGGGGGGTGGGAGGGGGGGGTGTTTGCGGCAGCAGTATTTCTCCAGACACGGCAGCTTCCAGAGGAGGCGGGGTGGGCTCCCGGCCTCTTTCTGTGGTCCCGCAGTCCCGCCATCGGCCTGCCTGACTTCCGGTTCGGGCGCCGGGTAGCGGGGACAATCTCAGGCATAAGAGGGGTAGGCCCCCTCTCTAATTTAAATTTAAAGCGAGGTCGGCACTCGCTCGGGCAATAAAAAAAGAAATCGCCGCAAGGTCCCTGGCGGGGTGGGCACTCGCCAGGGATTCCAAACTTAGCAATTAGCGAGGAAAATGCCGGGTGGGCACCGGCTACGAACAGAAAGCGCTCCCAAGGCGCTGAAGACAAGTACAGCGCTTCCAGGCGCTTTAGAGAAGAAATAAAGCTCTCCCAGCGCTAAAGGCACAATAAAGCGCTTCCGCGACCCGCCCGCCCCAGCTCCATGAAAAAATGGCGGCCGCAAACATCCTGAACAAAAAAAAAAGGAAACACCCACAATTGGCCACCTCTTCATAACGAAACAAAGGGGGCGGGGCTTAAAAAACACAGAAACGCCCACGAATCTCCTCCAAGAATGAGTGACATTATTCTCTTCCAATGGCTAGCCTCCATTTTTGGAGCTAGCCAACGGAAGAGAGAGGCGGGTTCAACCCAAGTAACTGAAAAACAAAATTTCTCGAGCTGTGCGACACTGCTGCGCAGTGTACGCCAGTCGAGACCTAAAAAGGGTAGAAGAGACTTTGGTCATTTGGAGCAAATGATTCTGTAATTATCAGATGGTTATGGCAGAACGTTTCACTGGTTTGGGCGCCCAAATGGCCTTTTATCAGAACAGGTTTGCTTGCACACACGATGAATACAGGGGGTGGAGTGGAAAGAATACATCAAGGAGTTTAGGAGGGCGAAGGCAACTGACCCCGACTTAACATGGGATTAGAATGATCTTATTAAGTGGTTATGCCATATGAAGCAAGTGCGCCAGGACACCACCCCCGGGAAGTCCTTTCAGGCATGCCCCTCGGGCAACATGGGGGATGTGGAAAAAGGGGGACATGTTGGGACTATAATAAGTGGTCCTGCAACAGACCACCCGGGTCGTGCAAGTTCAAGCACGCTTGGTCATTTTGCAGCCTCTCCTCACATCACAGATCAAAATGCTGTAAGAAATCAAAGGATGTGGGCGGAATAATAATGACCCACTCCGCTGCAAGGCCCCTTCCCCATTAAATGTATTAGCATTGATCTCATGGCTTAATAGGTATGTTAGCCGGGCAACAGCCCTAGTTCTTTTTGAGGGTTTTAAGGAGGGTTTCCGGATACCTGCTCCAGGATACCTGGGCGTTTCCCGCTGCAGGAATCAGCAGTCCTTAAGGTCAAACATGGCAGTGGCTGCAGCAAAAATTGATAAAAAAGTGAGATTAGGGAGCGTGGCCAGACCATTTGAGTTGGTACCCTTGGAGGACTTCGTTTACTCACCGCTGGGGGTGGTGTTCAAGAAGGACACAGGAGAATTTCAGCTAATACATAACTTGTCTGCTCCCAGGGGGCAGTCCTTAAACGATGCCTTTGACATCACTTTATGCTCTGTTAGGTATGCCTCGCTCGACCAGGCAATAGAAATGCTCCAGGAGCTAGGACCTGGTACCCTTTTGGCAAAGTCAGACATAGAGTTGGCTTTTCGCTTGCTCCCAGTACACCCTCTGGACTTTCATCTACTGGGCTTTAAGTTTGAGGTGAAGTATTATATGGACAAATGCAGGCCCATGGGTTGCTCAGTCTCCTGCTCATACTTTGAAAAGTTCCGTTATTTTCTTGAGTTGGTGTTCAGGCAGGAAACAGGCCATCGTGGGTTTTACATTATTTGGACAATTTCATCTCCTTGGGCTCACCGGAAAAGCCAGAGTGTGGCAAGAAATTACAGTCCTTCTGCAGACTGATGGGCGAATTTGAAGTCTTCTTAGCTCAAGGAAAGACTATGGGGCTGTCAATGTACATTGGGTGCCTTGGTATCAAGTTAAGATTCTGAAACTGGGGTGTCACGGCTCCCACAGGGGAAGGTTTTCGCTTTCTCCCTTGCTTTGCAGGAGTGTTTGAGTAAGGATAAAGTCATGTTGCACCAGTTACAGAAGACTGTTGGGCAGCTCAATTTCACTCTGAGAATCATTCCAATGGCCCGCCCATTTTCGCATTCCGTCACACAGGCAATGTTGGGTTTAAGTTAGAAGCACCACCACACCAGGTTGTCCAGCGAGGTGTGCCAGGACATGCATATTTGGATGGCATTCCTGCAGGATTTAAATGGCACCGTGGTGTGGCCCAGCCCCCCCCCCCCCCCAAACCAGTAAGGAGTTGGGCCTGCTGACCGATGCAGTAGGTAGCGTGGGGTCCGTGCTATCCTGGTGTCCAGCAGTGTCCAGCAGTGTGCGCGCAGCGTAGGTCAGCAACTTGGGTGGATTTGGGTTTGACTACCAACATAGGTTTCTTGTAACTTCTCAACCAATCAGTCATCTTTTGGTCATGACAGTTTTGGAGGGCATTAACCAGCAGGCAGCTTAACGTAAGATGATACTGAGGCTGTTGCAGGAGTAAAGTGCGCCAATGCATGAAACTTAATGTGTTGTTTAGAGCCAAGCATGTCCCAGGGTGCTGAATAACGCTGCTGATGCTCTGTCTCATTTCAACATGCAGGTATTCAGATCCCATCACCCAGAAGCAGCAGAAGCCCCAATGCCTTTTCCAGAACGCCTGTGGCAACTTGGTGCCCAAGCATTTTGGTCCTCGTGGCAGCCATTCTAGCACCCAGATCGAGGTGGGTTTAAGAGGGGGTATTTAGCGCATAGAACTCAAGGGTGGGGCTCCCGCTCCTACTGCACGCAGATGGCACCCCTCTGACCAAGGTTCAGTTCACCAAGGTCCTTAGGCTAGCCCTCAAGGAAGTGGGGATTGACCATACGGAGTTCAGTACCCATTCCTTCAGAATTTGGGCGGCCACAGAGGCCACAGCAATGGGACTATCGGGGCAGGCAGTACAGAAAATTGGCAGGTGGTCTTTTGGAATGCTACCAACTCTAAGTTAGGCTACACATGCTTTAGGCTCTAATGATTTGTCAAGAACGTTTTTTCTCTTCGTTTTCTAACAGTTTGCATGTCCTGTGACGCAGCAAGGAGGCTTGCTGATGTGCGCCTGCTGCTCTATCCCAAGTGCCCTCCTGGGTGCCAGGGGAAACTGAAGTCTTGGTTGTAGGACATTTTTATGTACATAAGGCTAAAGCATGTTTTTCCACAGGAAATTGGGTCGAGCAAGGCCGCCAGGTGGGTTTCCGTGTTTCCTGTCATGGGCAAGGTGGGCTATGTCTGGGACAGTTAAGGAACATGATAGAATCCTGGCTTTTCAAGGGACGTATCCCCCCCCGAGTAGAAGGGGGGGAGGGGGGAATCATCCCGAGGTTGTAATGACGAGGAGGGGAGCCGGTCTGGGCCCTGAATCATTCCGTTAAGCGGATTCATAAAAAGATGAACAGGTTGTTTAGGTCCCCAAAACTCCAGATTATTCTGCACCGGTGCATACAGGGAAAGAGTTTGTTTGTCAGAATGGTGTCCACCTTTCAAAGTTAGGGAATGAGTTTTTCCTGAAAAAGTTTTTGGCATGGTTGACCCTTAGGCAAGGCAAGGCATGACCTTCTGAAGGGGGCAGATAGTAGGGAACTATGCTGGCCTGTGGCTGTAAGGTCATGATTGGTGGGGTATTTACGGTCCTTAGAAAGCATCCCATTTGTTAATGGGGATAGGTGGGGGACAGCGGTCTCTCAGGGCCCTCCAGGGGTGCTTACGGGCTAGAGGGTGCAGGGGATGGGGGAGTGCATGCTTCTAACAGGCCTTTACGGCCAATCCCCACACGGCGTGTGGGCACCAAGCTAACAGCACAGCCCCTTGAGGGTGGTATTTGAGGGTGTAGGGGTACCCGAGGTAGGTAACCTTCTGGGAAGACGGGCCTCCTGCGGTTCCTCACAGGTAGTTGGACCAGTCATGATCTTACACGTAGGCTCAATGCAGGATTCGCAGGGACAATGTATAGTTCATGGTTAAGAATGGCTATGTATTGGTGTCTCTGTTAAGGTTAGCCATCCAAGAATATGCGAATAATAATGCACTGACTGTTATAGGGGTTTCGGCGTATTAGTGTGAAATACTATTTTTTATGGTGTTGTGTGTAAATAAATATGGCAGGGTTGTTGCGACCCCTAACCCAAAAGTACTTATGATATTGGTGTGTGATCTGTGCCCCGAGGGGAATGCTAGTGGTGGAGGCCCCATGGGGGTGGTGAGGTCCCGGGGGGGGGGGGGGGAAGGTCTGCAGTCTGCTTTCAAATCAGGGTGTTAGGGGCGGCGAATCAGAAATACTTGCCCATATGCATCTGACTTACGAAACATAACTAGCACCACAGACAAACATCACCAATAATGAAACAAATTTAAAAAAAAACAGATCTACGATTAGTCTATAAATCAATAATTTTTAGTTTTTCCTAACTCAACAAATTGCTCTAAAGTTTTTTGCAGTTTGACAACACTAGTTTCAGTTTACCACCAGAAAGTTTTTGACAACTTCTTTCCTAGTCTAGTGTAATCCAATAAAGTATCTGACTCAACTGATGAATGGCAAATGCACATGATTTTTGATTATGAACGACCAAGCTGCTATGCTATGCCATGCTATGCTATAGACGGCCTGAGTTCTGCTACTTGTTATTCTGGAAATTATTCTTCCCCAACTTTTGCTAGTATTAGTTTAGACTTTGCCTATTCCTCTGGAACTAATAATCAACAATAAAAATCAGTGTAAGTGTGTTGGTGTGTGTGTTTCATTCCCATGCAGAAAAAATATATTGGTGGGGTAGGAGTGAGCTTGTATTTATTTATTTTTCTGCTGAACAGATGTTATCCAGGGAGGTATTAGATAGGCAGGGGTGAAATTTCTGTTGTGCTGGCGTAACCTTACTTAAAAAATGTATGCTATAACACCACGTCGCGAAATTATGCACCATTTGCAGTAAAAAATGTACTGCAAGCACATAGGATTAAGGCAAACAAGCAGCACCGTAGCATTTATTGGCTGCCACACTTGTGTATTTTGCGCTATTTTTTACATGACACTAAACTTTGGATTGGATGAATTATGCCTCGTGCACATACTTTCCCCAACATATCGCATAACTACGCACAAGCAAGTTTGGCACATCCATCTTTTCAGAAATATAGTACAAGATCACCTTTTCTTCCTTACCTGGGTGTATGAGAGTACATTACTTATTCATAGGAAATTGTGGGTGCAATTAAGCGCGCTTGGTATTTAGTTTTTACAAACATTTGTAGCAAGACATAGAAGCCAAATGCATTTTAAGTAGAAGACGTGTGTGTGTGTGTGTTTTTTCTGTCCAAGGCAGACATTTGGGCAGGAATTCCTGTTTTTAGAAACAACCAGCAGAAGGTGACGATTTACAAGCGTCTCATCAAGGATGAGTGACCTCAAATTACCCTTGTAAAAGCAGAAAAGGGAGGGAAGATTACCAGGGGGTGAAAAACATCAGGAGGATGTGAACGCTTTGCTTCCACTTCTCACACCTTGCAGTCCTCGCCTGTACTACACGACTCCGTAACCTTGGGGGGTCTGGCTAATGCAAGGGAAAGTGAGATCCCGCTAATGGGGGGATTAGGAGGAGCATAATAGAGGGATTAGGACCAGGCCTACGCTTCAGAGACAACCTCTGGAGAGCAAGCATCCTGATTTACATGCACAGATTGGTGTAGCGTTTAACTGAGCCAACCGGCCTGGTAACCTCTGAAAGATCTGCTTCTAAACAAGTAATCCAGCCAAGCACACACTAGGCGCCCAGGCCCCTCACTTGAAACCCACGTGACTCCCAAAAACATCATTCAAACACTGAGGGCATGAAATAGTAGCAGACGAGTGGGGAAGGCTGGCTCTAGAAATGGTGTTAGTTGCGTTATTAAGTGACATCTACCACACATGTGGAACCGAGAAGAAGGCTAAGTTGAAGATGGTTGGGTAATGTCTACAGTCATAACCTGTGCGTAAACTGTCTAAGGAAAATGGGTTTGCAATTCTTTCTGAAATGGAGACACTTACTGGCCTGAGACCAGTAATCCTCTACCACTAAAAGTTTAGGCCAGGATAAGGGAGATAAGGCAAATCCACAGGAATCATATCCGCACCGGACATCTATTTTTGAATTCTGGAGTCACATCCACCTTGCTAGCCCTTTTTATAACATTTTCATTTCACACTTTTGACCTGTAAGGTGAGTAACAAGAGGTGAGATGGTGGCCTTATACTCTCAGCAGTGTGGCTGAGGCTAAGTAAACCTGATCCTCCGGTAACCCCATGGCAACAAAACTGTGTTCATGAAAACAAAAGCATGCCTACCTGGGATATCAATTCTCTTAAGTCAATACTGTCCATGTACGTGACAAGTGTTTTCACCATGTGTATTAATGTATCAATACACTTTCCTCTGACACAATTAATTACATCATTGTGAATCATAAGTTGCTCACTGCACTGCATAAGCAATTGCTCCAACCATATTTTTTTAGTGTAACATATTATTTGGTTTAAACTATAACAGGCAACTGAAACATGTCATAGAATCAGCTGGACCAAGGTTTATTTACATCTCTCTATATTACCCTCTTATGTGAACCGCTGATAAAGGTAGCACTCAGCATTATTCAAATCCCATGCATTTCTAAGAATTCATTTTGAGGTTACACCGTTTTAAAGCGTAATTAAACAATATGAACCATTAACCAGCTCTTGTTGATTACCACTGCCTCACTTTTGACAACATGTTTTTTTTATCTCTTTTGAAATTGTTTTAATTTATTTAAAAGAACGTTTTTTTCTTGTGTGCCATCTTTCCCTGTGTAAAAAATATTGATAAGCAACATCAGCGACATACAAGTCATTCATTTCTTTGAGACGAAAACATACTATAGTCCCACTAATATAGCTTTTTAAAATTCCTCTCTTTTTGGAAAGTGACCGAGCAGCAGCTCACCACCAGGCAGAGTCTAATTATACTCCTCCCCATTCTCAACATGTTGTCTTCAAACAGAGTATTCGTAAAAACCTGCTGCTGATTTATAATTTCATTTCATGGGTCAAAACCAAATGCTATACAACTGAGACTAATGGTGATGGAGAATGTTACCCCATTGCACTCACCAATAAAATCATCATCCCAGGGTCCAAAAATCCATCCAGTATGTAACTATGCTCCTGTTAATGAATTATTGAAAACCACCCTTTTGCCAAAATGCCATAATAAGTGGCAACATTGCTCAGAGTTTTATGCACCTTCTGAGTATGACATGAGAAGTCATATACATTGCAACTGCAAAAGGGTCATCTCAGTCAACCATAAAAGTCTGATAAATGTAATAACATTAAACTGGATAAAAGTAACACCTTATGTTACCAAAAGGCAGCCTTGCTAGCAAATGCTTTAAAATGGCAAGTTAATATTATTAGCATTATAAAATGTTAAGCATATGCAGGTGATTAAGGGGTGATCTGAACAGTATTCTATTTTTTAAGAATCCCAGCATCATTACATTTCATATTGTGAATGAGACTAGACAATGAGTTAATCCAGTTAAATGTCACTAAACATTTTCAGGTGGCTTATGTGTTCTTATGGGACTGTGTAACTCTACAATGAGTGCCTTGTTTTACTTGTGCCATTTTATGAACACATTTTAACTTCTGAGCTTATGCTAACCTACTCATCTTTTCTGGGTGAGTTTATCTTTGAATAGGCCAACTAGCTTGTGGTAAGTATTATTGGCTGTGGCACCCTTCTTGAAATCTGAATAAGACCTATAGCACTTGTCAGTGGCTGCAATGTTTACTTTTGGAAAGGTGACCTGAACGTGACAAGCTTACTTGTGTTATTAAAGTAAACACCCCATACAATACTAGAAATGGTGCTGCAGATGTGATACCAGCAGAAAGTATCCAGAAGATAGGAAATAAGTGTTAGTTACATCTAATATAACTTATGGAACTAAAAAACCTTAACAGACTGCTTATTTAGGTAGCAATAGGGCAGCACAGTTTAAAACAATAAGATTTTTTAACTTTCTCAAAATAACTTTTTGTACACAATTTATAACACAATGTAAAAAGTTTGACATGGTACATGTATATATATGTATAAGCAGCCCGTCCCGACGTTGTCCGGGTATACACACGCCAACAACGGAGTCCTGTGAAGGCTTGTTTTACCCTATTTCCGCGCACCATTTTTTCCGAATGCCAGGATTTCCACGCCCAAATTTTGGCTGAATGCCCATTGAATGCCGCGCCGATTGCTGTATGGCCACGCCCCCACATGCCCACAACGTAGCCCTGTGAACGCTTTTTTTACCAGATTTCCGCGCGCCATTTTTTCCGAATGCCGCTTGAATGCGAACGCTTGTTTTACCGGATTTCCGCGCACCCTTTTTTCCCGAATGCCGCTTGAATGCCGCGACCATTGATGTATGACGACGCCCCCAGCACAACGCAGACACCCACAAGGTCGTACTGTGAAGGCTTTAGTTTATCTCTGTATGCACACGCCCCCAGCAGAACGCCCCCAGCAGAACGCCCACAAGGGACTACTTTGCCCCTAAGGTTCTTTTACCCTTCTAATGTATATGGTGGCCAGCTGTATGGCCTATGTCCATCTGCTGCAACTGTCCTTTCCAATGCTGTATTGGGTGTTGTGATTGGTACTGTGGTTCCTGAGATTACCTTCTTTATAATAGTAGTATAGAATAGATTTTCGAAGTCATGATCTCAGAGGAGTTTATGACCCGTCGCCACGAAGATCAAACTTTTTGACCTCCCGGAGAAAAGAAGCTCAAAATAATGATTACCGCTCGAAAGCATTTTGTTATGGATGTTCTGTTAAATAGATAACTTTATTTTCCTTTTCTTTTTACTGTAACAATGGTATCAATCATTATATTGTAATAGATTGCTATTGTTACAGAAGAGGAATAGGAGATTTTTCTGCGCCATCTGGAATACAGCTTACGAAATATTAGAACTTACTTGATCAGATATTTTTTTCAAGAAACATATTTTACGAAATTGCAGAATAAAAAATATAGATATCATGCATACTTTGTTACTTTAAATATTTGAAAACCCTACATTTCGGAATGTTTTTTTCTAATTTCTATTCTTCTCATTTGCGGTTCCTATTCACCTTCTCCCTAAAGAATATATAGGACCAGTACTGTATATTATAATAGTACTATCCTATATATTCTTAAGTGAGTATGTGATTTGTTAGCGGAACAGTGTGCAACCTCTAAACACTACGACAGAACGTTCCTGAATTCTACAGAATACACATTTGAAAAATAATAATGCATACATTTCTATGTAATATGAAGTCACTTGTATTTAACTGTTTTTTACTTGTTCTCTTGACCTCAGATAATGTAGTGCGGGAGTGTTTGTTGTAGCACTTCTATTCTACTTTATCTAAAAGTAACGGATGCCCTCCTACATTATCAAGAATATGGGGCAACACTTTTACAAACTATAGCAGAAAAAACAAGGATATGGCCACACTTAACTGATATTTTATGAGATTCCATTTTTAATTGTCACCCCTTTCATATATACAGCGTCAGTTTCTGAAGAAAGTTTATTTGTATTTGCTTAATGAAAACTGTTTCAAACCTAGACTGAATTTTTAGCTGTGCAACCACACCTCCCCATCAGAAAAGTAAACACCACCTTATAAGTAAACACTGCTCCTGGTAAGTATGTCACCCTCAAACTTGATAAAAAAAACAGTGCAAGACATTGTCATTTTTCCGCCGTGATTTGGACACCACACGGCAATTATATAAATGGCCCTTAAAACATATAAAAACCATTTTTACCTTCATAATCCCTCTCCACCACCTTGTGACCACTGTACAGAGTTAATAGTGTTCCTAACCTCCCCTCTACTACTTTCTTTTCCCATACTCCTTTGGAACTGCGTCACAAAATCACTGACAACAGTGAACCGTTCCCACCCAATAAGGAGAAACTTGTGCTCGAAACACTTTAGCCGATAAAATGTCCATGTTGTTCCGCAGAGGAGGAGGGAATGGCTGCCAACACTTCTACTTTTAATGCTTTACAGCCAATGAACATAAAGCTTCGTAAGGTCCAGCTTGGAACACGTTACCCAATGAAATGCCCCTAATACTCCGCTAAGTGGGAAGGAATTGCTAACAACACTTTTACTTTCAACAGTTTTCAGCCAATCAACATTAAGCTTGGGAAAGTCCTCCTTGGAACATGTCAGCAAATCAGATGTCCCTCCTACTCCGCAGAGCGGAAATGAATGGCTGACAACACTTCTACTTTCAATAGTTCGCAACCAACCAACATAAAGCTCAGGAAAGTCCTCCATACAACATGTAAGCCAAGTAGATGTCCTTCCTACTCTCCAGTGCAGAAGTGAATTACAGAAAATACTTCTACTTTCGATAGTTCGCACCCAAATGAACATTAAGCTTGTTGTTGGAATACCTTAGCCAATTAAATGTTAAATTTGTTCCACGCACACATACAAAACACGCCGTCCTACATTTTAATAAATTTCCTGTAACAAAATGACTATATCGTAACAAAAGTGAACACTGCCTAATAAATAAACATTATTCCACATTATATTAAAGAAAAGCTGCAATAAGCTGCATTATTGTTTTTCCAATATAATTTCCACAGCCTACTGCAACCCCCTCCCAACATGAGTGAAACCCCGGGACTGTGGGGGCTCCAACGAACCCCTGCTATTATTTTTATTATATTTTCCACTGACTTCTTCTACGACTAACTGTTCCTGTGGAAAAATCTTAAAACTCCAGCACAGTAACTGTTTCGATTAGCAACATTGTGTGGTGAATTTCTAATCTCTGTGCTCACTTACGTGTTCCATGAACTGTTACTATGGTACCAGGCAATAAGCCGTTTGAGGGTAGGGTTGAAAGGTACTGGCTGTACAGAAACCGTTATATTTACCCAGGATCCTCTACATGACAGAAAGGAAAGCAAGGTAAAATAGAACACTGTGTACCAGATTTACACCCCCCTTGCACCACTTTCACGTCCAAGGCCCCCCTTCACAATTAGAAGTGTAGGGGCCTCAACGACCCCCCTCAAGCCCCGTGTGCCACCACCCCCGGGGATTTATGTATTGTGAGAGGCAGACTGCGTGGCCCTCAGCCTGGAGCCCTTGAGGGCCCTGGGAATCGCCATGCCCCAGGGCCGGCTTCTGCAGTGTCCCGAGGTGCCTACCCCAGGGACACTGCTGTTAGCTATGAGAGCGCGTGAGTCTCGTGGCTCCCGCCCTCCCATAGCAAACTTAGTTTGCATTTTAAAAGACAGAGCAGTGAAATCTGATCTGACTCAAAATCCAAACCAGATTGCTTTTCCACATGCAAGTTAGCATCTCCATAAAGCCCTGGGGGGTGGTGGTCCCAGCGGCTTTGGAGACCTTGGACCCCTTCCACCACCATTTTTTTTAGCCCCCCCCGGGGAATAACGATCCCCGGGGCTGGGGGGCTCTGGGCCCTCCATAAAATGTAATAATTTTGCCCCCGGTATGTAGCCTCCCCGGTGGCTAATTATAAAAAAGCTCCATTTTATTTTTATTTTTTACAGCAGAGTCCGCGCACCCTACAAGCACCTGCCGGGTCTTTTAAAACAAAATAAACAAGCATTTACAATGCAAATGTTTCGCCTTTGGAAAAGTTAGAGCTATTGGCATTGCTCATGACATTTCTTTTTTTTTTTTTTGTTATAAATAAATGGCATTGTTATTTACATTGCCAACAGCTCTCTCAGCCCACACAGCTCGCTCAGCTCTCACAGCCCTCACAGCCCACACAGCCCTCACAGCCCACACAGCTCTCACAGCTCTCACAGCTCTCACAGCCCACACAGCTCTCACAGCTCTCACAGCCCACACAGCTCTCACAGCCAACACAGCTCTCACAGCTCTCACAGCCCTCACAGCCCACACAGCCCTCACAGCCCACACAGCCCTCACAGCCCTCACAGCCCACACAGCCCACACAGCCCTCACAGCCCTCACAGCCCTCACAGCCCTCACAGCTCTCACAGCCCACACAGCTCTCACAGCCCACACAGCTCTCACAGCCCACACAGCCCACACAGCCCACACAGCTCTCACAGCCCACACTATGCTGCTGTCTCTAAGAGAAGCACTTCCCAAATTCAAAACAGATCTCAGTTTCAGAGATTCATTCCCCAAATGCAACTACAGACATGTGCTTTCCCAAGGAAATATAGTGCAAAAATAAAACAAGCATTTACAAGTGGGGCCGGAGACATGGACAGCGGGAGGGGGGGCAGGAACGGGCTCACGGACAGCGGGAGGGGGGGCGGGAACGGAGAGCGGGACATCGCGCAACCTAACCCTGAAGACGACACTTCAAAAATGGCAAAAACAAAGCTTGAAAAAAAAAAATAGCACACACCCACCGCCGCGATGACGATGCGAAAAGGGTGGAGAGGGAAGAAATCGCGGGAACGCCCACGAATCTGGTCCGGCCATGACGGACAGATCGCTGTTCGAATGGCTAGCCTCCATTTATGGAGCTAGCCAATGGAACAGAGCGCGTATTCCAAAGCCACATATTATTCTCATTAGGTTTTCACCTTCGTGAAAAGCCTGCTGCGCAGGCTTTCACTTAGGCGAAACCTAAAAAGTTAAGGTTTTAGTTTGCACTGTGAAAAGTCCAACCTACGCCTTGCAGGGTACATGCAGTTCTTAGTAGTGTCAACATAATGAACTGAGAAGATGCACCAGGATCACAGCTTGGCACGTGTAGTTTGCACAAGGCTCGTGATCTTTACCATGATTCTAATTAGTGACATATTGTCACATTAACTGTCTGAGCTATTATTGGATTATTGTAAACGTTCAACAGATCATAAATGTATTTTTTCAGGACACGCGCGATAACCACGTGTTATGACACCAGCTTTGTAACTTGAGTTGCTTCATAAACACGTGTCTGCAGTGGGTGCTTTGCCAGAAGCAATGCTTTGCACAATACAGTATCTCCTATAACCCACTCAAAAGGTTGTTAATTTCTTTTAACCCGCAAGCAATCTAAATCACACACATTTAAATTCTGGTTGCTGCCAGGCTAGCCTTTTTTTTAGTTAGAATTATTTTTATTTCACTTTAAAAGGAAAATTAAGAAACACATCAGATCAACCGAGTCTTTAAATTCTCGAAGGTTCGATTGCGTTGAGCAGACTACATAGACTGTATCTACTCTTTACAGTGTTACTGAATGGTAACATCTTTTAAAAGTACTATGTAAAACAAAAACACACAGATGTGTTTATTTTCAAAACGATGTGTATGAATTGTGCACGGAAAGGGGGGCTGCAAAGGGGTACGTCACTTATTCACATGGGTTGGGCTTAAAATTGGGATTTGGTCTAAACAAAGATGTTAAAGATACAGTAGAAGAGCATGCTGCTTCCCAGGTGAGTGCGGAATAGGGAGGTGGAGACAGAGGAGGAGAAGGGAGTCGATTTCTCTATGTTGCACCCCTAACCTGTGGCAAAGTAGCGCCATTCGGACTTCTAATTCTTTCCGCTTACACAGCTCTTGAGTTCCCCCAACTCCTCCTCACTTCAACCTCAGTGCCTCTATGTGCCTCCCTCCTTATGTCTCCCATTTCACCTTTTGTGCTTCCTCTGTTCCTGATGATCCTGTGGACAGCCCTTAAACCTCTTTTTCCATGTATCTACCTGCACTCACTTTCCTTTTGCCTCCTAATCCATGCCCCCTGTTTCTATTCATTTCCCCTCTGCTTGGATCGCCGTACCTGTGCTCCTTGTGCCTAAGGCTCTTTATGTCTGTGCTTGCCTGCATTGGGGCAAGCTTGGGCTCCTGGGCCCCAGCCGATAGTCCAGTGGTCATTTGCCTCTGATGTCCTGGAAACGTTGTACTGTGGATCTGCAAACTGGGCCAAGCACAACCCCTTCAACGTTTTACTGTCAGTGGTAGTTCTAACGGGCAGGCGCAGGCATCTCAATCTGGCTAGTGTAGTGGTACGACAAGCTAAGCATTCATCAAACACCTGCAAATGTAATAACTCGATTGAGCCCAAAGTACTTGAATACGCTTCAAATGTAATACTACACACTACAAAACTAAGGTACACGAGTCTCTGGCGCGAAGCCACTGTCTTGCGCAAGATGGAACCTGTATACTTAGCTGTTCACGATGCATTTATCACACTGATTACACACACAGGCGCATGCATACTGGGATGTTAGCACAAAGATCTGAGTCTGGCTTGAGGCAGTAGGCCTTTACTTAAGTGGGTCAGTAGGACACGGCTCCCGTTATGCAGATAAGGGCTGGTCAGGACTATGACCAATAAAAGTTGACATGCTGCCACGTCACCTTCCATGCTAGCACCTAAGACAATGACGGTAGTCTGCTGTCATTAAAAAGAACGCACTTGGTGCGCCCCTAGTGATCCAGGACTGCACTTCTGTCTGAGGAACAGGCCTAGGCCCTCGAGCACACATTAAATTAGCGTGAAGCTGGAGCAAAGTTCAAAAAGTTCAAAAACCAGGATACCAGATGCTTGCAGATGGGTACTCCATGCAGAGAGAGGACACAGCTGTACACGAGTCAGGGGACGTTACTATCCCACCATCCACCCGTGTCAAGCGGTGTTGGACCATCCATCACCTCTTACCTAAAACATATGTCCCTTTTTGTCCTTTTGTGCGAGGGAAGTTTATACTACAAGATTTCCTATTGTTAACACCTGTTGTGTGTGTGAGACAAGGTTGTGCTGCTAGTGCCTATTTATTACCACTTATCTGTGTCTCAAAGCTTCAGAAATGTTTTACTTCGGAGAGACAAAATGAAAGGCCTTGTTGATGCTTCTATTCCTTTGGCGAACATCTTTCAGGGTGGGAAGTCTTCGAAGCATACTACCACTCACTGGCTATATGCTTGAGGCCAACCTGCAGCTCCCAAATGTAATGGGTTTACTTACCAAAGGGAGTAGTTTGTCTTCTACCAGAAATGAACTACATCTGACTTTTCTGAAGGATGCATGAGACGTATGGGCTTGAGTGCATTTCAGCCAGGCTTTGCGTGAAGTCTGACTGAAGTGCACGCTGTTGTTACCTCATTAACTAACCTTGCTGTCTGATAACCTGTTCCACAAGTTGAAGGTGAAAAAAGATGATGGGTCGGGAAAAGATACTCACCAGTAATGTCTGTACTGCTGATCCAAATGCACGGTCATGCTAACAGTGTCCATTACTGCCTCGATTTCTTCAATCTATATTGGATTAGAGCATTGATTTTAAGTTTGGATTCGATCTTAAACTTTTTTTAGTTCACAGATATAGATGCTATCTTGTGATGAGTGACACATTGAGAGGCAGGACTGAAATTACAAGCTGTCCTTTTAAAGCCTGGTTTCCATTGTTACCTCAGGCCCTTCTTATGACCTCATGTGGTCTGCTGCTTAGTGGCTCAAGAACATAACGTGACAAGGGACTTTACAGCCTTCTGGCAATATCCTCCCTTCTTCAGCCGCTCATGCAAAGAGTTAAAGAACGGACACACACGGACAGCGGGAGGGGGGCGGGCGGGCACACGGACAGCGGGAGGGGGGGCGGGCGGCTACACGGACAGCGGGAGGGGGGGCGGCTACACGAACAGCAGGAGGGGGGGCGGGCGGCTACACGGACAGCGGGAGGCAGAAGGCGTTGTGGCGCTTGCATACCTGTTCTATGCAAAATGTATTAAAGCTTCATGGAAATAAACGTGGCAAACGCAAGACTACAACAGCTAAAACTAGGTGTGCTAAGGCCAGATACACTGGGACATGGACGCTGGGACCGGAGCCATCTGCACGGACACACACGGACAGCGGGAGGGGGCGGGCGGGCACACGGACAGCGGGAGGGGGGCGGGCGGCTACACGGACAGCGGGAGGGGGGTGGGCGGCTACACGGACAGCGGGAGGGGGGACGGGCGGCTACACGGACAGCGGGAGTGGGGGCGGGCGGCTACACGGGAGGTTCTGGATGCAGACATCGGATCGGGGAAGCAGGCGGCCTGTGCTATGATCTACGGGTTGGTTTCCCTGTCCCGACCCCACCCCGCCATCAGCGCGTGAACCAGGGAAGTGGATAAAGAGCAATTACGGACGGTGCAGAGCAGCTTTCCCTCGCGTACGTGTGTAAAACAGGCGCGTGGGAAGATCTCGGAAAGCACAGATTGGGCGCCTCCCCTACCTCTCTAAAGAAATGAGCATAACCAAAAAACAAACACCTACGGGCACACGGACAGCGGGAGGGGGGGCGGACACGGACAGCGGGAGGGGGGGCGGACACGGACAGCGGGAACGGGCACTCACCTGGACTTCTTCCGGCGGCCGTGGTCGGCATAATGATGAAAACAAACACCAACAAAAAACAAAAAACGAAACTCCGCCCACCGCCCGATGACGATGCAAAAAGGGTGAAGAGGGAAAAAATGCAGGAACGCCCATGAATCTGGTCCGGCCATGACGGACAGATCTCTGTTCCAATGGCTAGCCTCCATTTATGGAGCTAGCCAATGGAACAGAGGGCGGAACTAAGCCACACACTGTAGGGACATAAGATTTCTCCTGGGCGGAGCTAGGAGCTCCGACGCCAGGCGAAACCTAAAAATTTGTGGGCCCTGGGGGTCCTTCTGGGACCCCCTAAGCAGGTCTTGAGGGTAAAACGTATTTCTACCCTGCCCCCTTTCTACGTTTTGCACACATATTCCACTGACTTCCTCAGCTTCGCTTCTACCGAGGCACAAAATGGCTGCCAACAGTTCCTGGTTTCGAATGTTGACAACCACTTGACAGCCAATTAGCATTCAGCGCGTGATCAGAAGGGTGCGCTTATGGTGCGATGACGATGTGCGATGACGATGCGCGCTGACTCTGCGGATCCACCGCGCCCATAGATATATAAATGAATTTAACTGTAATTTTCTCAGTAACTACTGAACAGATTGACCCTATTTAAGCAAAAGGCACATGTCTGAACTGAAGACTACCTCTTTGCCAAATTTGGCGTAATTCCGATAAGCAGTTCAGGCTATAGCTGTAGCTAAAGGTCCTATGGGAAATTGCATGGGAACACGTTTTGGGACCCCCCTTTTTTCTCGGTCCCCACTTGACGAATCACCCCGAAACTTTCGGGATAGGAGCAGACCAGAGCTGGCAAAACGTTTAGAAAATTTCGCAAAGATTCACCAATTGGCGCCAAAGTTATTGGGAATAGAATGTTGCGGATTTCCTATGCATAATAGGTCCTAACTATACCTACCTACTGGCTACCGCCAATAGGTAATATATATATATATATATATATATATATATATATATATATATATATATATAAATGCAGACACCCACTGACACATATACACACACATATATCTACAAAAAATATATATAGAGAAAAATACATGCTTTGGGTAAGGCAGATAAAAAACTTATAATGAAAAGAGATTTTGAGGGTTCACCCCAGAAAATATAAAAAAAGAAACACTAAAATAATTTAGAAAATATATCTGAAAACCCAGATGTATTTTATTAAAGGAAAAAATATATTTAAGATTTTTTATATTTAAAATACGCAGAAAAACTCCTTCATCAGTACAGAATACTCATATATCAACTAATTCCTTACACAATGTATTTAAAATTATTTTAGATGGCTAACCTTAACATGTTGTCTAACACATAGCCATTCCTAACCTAAAACTAAATTATGTACAATTTTTGTTTTCTGCGTGTCCCGAATGAGCCTACGGGGTAAGGTCATGACTGGTCCAACTACATTCTAGGCCCACCCCTCTTACTGCAGTGACCTTGCGCAGGAGGCCCGGTACCACCTATGCCCTAAAATACTACCTCCAAGGAACTGTGCTGTAATGCCAATTTGGCGCACATGTGCCTGTGCGGATTTTGGCCCAATAGGCCTGCTGGAAGTGGAATTTCCCAACCTCGCACCCTCCAGCCTACCGGCCGTAAACGCCCCCTGGAGTTCGATGAGAGCCCACTGCCTCCCCCAGTTGTCCCCTTTAACAATGGAGATGCCTACTAAAAATGGTAAAATGCCCCACCAATCATGACCTTACCGCAGACTAAGGATACCATTACATAAAATATGACAAATGACGCCACCCTGCAAGAGAACATTTGGTTATGTAATCAGCCATCCAATGTTTGAAAACAGATTACAACCTGGAAGAGAAACATTTAGACAACCCGTAATGGAACACTCATTAAATCTGCTGCCTCAGGGGATGGTGGGTGGACAAATTTAAAGAAGAAAGCTCTGTTGCGTTGATGGAGTAACCTGCAGGGTGCGGAATGGTGAGGAAAGAGACCGTCCTGCTGCTCCGTGGGCCTCGTTAAAGGGCCATGCTCGCGACCTGCTGAAATTGGCAAAATCCGGCTTGGCCCCAAAGCATGTGAGTGCTTCCGGGGCATGCCCCCGCTTACTCATCAGGGGCGAGTTCCGTGCTGGTGCCGGCCACATCACCTGTGCCATCACCAGCCCCGCACCTCAATTGCGTCAGGGACAGGCACAACCGCCATAGTCAATGCATGCCCGAGCTCCTGGTTGGCGCCTTTGCATTTGTCTTCTATCTATGCCTCATTTTGTAGCTTAGGTCTATTTTTTATGGACTCTTTTAATCTTTTTTCCACTCCTTTTCAAGTGTTGTATTATTACTTGTCCTGTTCGCTCATTTACTTAACTCACTTGTTAGACCTTTTTTATGTCCCTTGATACCATACATTTCTCTCACAACTTCCACTTCTTGCACAGGATAATCCTCAAGAGGGAGCTGATTTTAAGCTTGCACAGATCTGTACTTTTTGGCTGTCAGCAGTTCCACGCCCTGTTGACGGTAGGGCAGAAGGTAGCCTAGGGGGAACGCCAGGTCCTGTATCTACTGTCCTTTGGTGGTGTTTGCTCAGTTTAGAAGGCAATGATGGATAATACTACTGTTCAGAGTCTTATGTGCACTCTTTTTGGAGGTCTTTCAGATTCTTAATGTATGGTACAAGGCGTTCAAGTAGATTGCTGTTTGAGGCATAACTTTTGAACCAGTGTTTTGGGGGGCCGCGGGTCTGCTGATGGAATTCAACAGAACCCTTGCAGTCCGTAGTTGTCTGAACGGGTCCAGGGAGTTTCCTCTGCGCAAATCTTGCTATGGTCTCTCACCACAGTCTGAATGGAGTGTCTAGGGCTAAGAACCGAGCATCTTAAGTGGATCAAAGCCTCGGCCCTGCTCGGGAGAGACTGCAGTACTCGTGAGCTGTCCCCAGGGATGTCACAAGCAGTGTTACCCACCGCAGAATGTAGAAGGGGTAGAGATGTGCACATTTCCAGCCTACTACTATCAGAAAATGTCGGAAAGGGAGCATTGCTGGAGTATTTTTACTCACACTTGGAACTTTTTTGTTTGTGTGAGCTTGTCTTGAGCCAAGAATACATGTATTGTGTTTACTACCGGAAAATGTGCCCACGACTACCTGCTTTGAATTTGTGTGTGATATATTCTTTATAATGGGCTGTAAAATATTAACCTTGGGTGAATACATTTTCACAATTCCCTTTAAGTCCACGTGGTAGTATGTGATCTGTCACCTTACCGTCACTGATATATTTTCAATTAAACCGAAGTTGTTTGGCTAGGCATTTAAGAGTGTTGTTGAAAGTGTGCTTCTTGGAAAATAAAAAGCACACACACCTGCCTTTCCCACACTGAACTATTGTTATCAATCATATGGAGTGTGGAGGTGTCCAGTAATTTGTGTTTCCTCTTCTATCCCTCCACTATCCTTCTCAATCCAAATACCTGACTAGCATATCTACCACTCAAAGTACTTTCATATTTCACTATACTAATTCACCACTAATCCTTTATGGGTTCTGGGGTAGTGTGCTACTAGCTGAAAAGCGCTTTGACGCCTCATCAGGGGTAGTGAGCGCTATATAAATGCAATTACAATACAATGTGCACGAGGCCGCAGTAGCATATACGAACACAGGAGAGAGCAAATAACTCAGGGAAGAGATATAAGGCGCATGCAAGGACATCATCCTGTCAGCATTTGCAGTGAAGATCTTGTCCTAAGGCAAACCTGCCAAGGACCCTATCTTCTCCAGGTTCACTTCCACAGCAGAACTTTTTGGACCATCTCTGTATGAGAAATTGAATTTTAAATATGTGTTCGGTTCTAACCTTCAATACCAATTCACCAAGTAGAAGTGTGAACCATAATGTCCTGAGGGCCTCCTACCTAAAAATGTCAACACTGGTAAGCCATTTATGAAAAAAGGGCCTCAAAGTCTGATAAGTTGGGAGATCTGCTCTGGATGGTAATTTATTACAGCACCTGTGGCCCTCTGCTTGAACTACGACTTTGGGGACCAAGTTGAGCAGTAGTCCTCCTCCTCAGGCACTCGATCAAGTGTTTGTCATCGAGCACCAGAGTATGTTCACCCTGCTAACAGGACACTCCAGACCAGAACTTCAGCAAACTAAGCCATTATTTTTTCTGTGGGTGAGTCTGTGGGTGAGAATCTCAGTTACTTCTGTGTGGGGATTTTTGAGTTATTCAAAATATATTTTTTTTCAGTGGCAATTGCAACAGAGTGTCAGATGACTGGGATCACACTCTGTTAGTTGTCTCGCCTTGAAACAAGGGCTGCAGAAAATCTAGATCAAAGAATAGGTGTAGCTTAAGAAATCAGATACACTTTCAGCATCCTGGCTTGCTCAATTGTTATGTTCACATGGGATGGTAAACAAGGCAAAAGTAATACGACTGACACCCATGTTTTTCTAATGTTTGTCAAGAACGCACAATCTCTCCCCCTCAAGATAAAAGTGTCCCATCCATTCAGGATCCTAATGCCTTAGGTCAAAGGACTATAAAACTGGTTGTGTCATATTTCCTCACCACTAGGTTGCAGTGCCTTCTGCAATCTTGGACTTATTTTTATTTTTATGATTTGCCATTTTCGTGCTGAGAAGAAAGACATCCACATTTAGAGACATAGTTGTGAATAGACAGTCACTCTTGAGTGCTACTATTTTCCACCCTCTAGTATGATCATCACCCTCTATTATCATCACCACCTCTAGTAGCATCATCACCTCCTAGACTAAGCACTGACCCCCCGCGCTACACGTTAGAGAGCCATAACTCCACACAGGAATATGTGTCAGATAAAAAGTAGTGTAATAATATAGTTGGCCATGGCACTCAAGTGGTAAACAACGGCTACCTGCGAGAGAACTGGCCACTTTCTCCCCCAGGGCTTGATGTAAAACACCTTAGCAACATATCTGTGTCTACTACTGTCATCTTATTGCAGCTCCTCTAGTACTGTGCCTACCTCTGAACTGTTGTTGTTGTTGCTTTCTGTTACTAATCCAGCTCTGATTTTGTGTCCCGCGGCATCTACTCTTCAGCGAGTCTTCCAATCTCTTATTTTCTTTCTGACTTAATTCCTTGATCCCTGGTAGTGGTTCATGTAATCCACGTTTGCAGGTCAACAAACTCTAAGGTGGTCGATACATATGGTGATGCTTGAATCTGAGTCACTGAGTGTATTACTATTGGCTCTCTATATGAT
The DNA here is from genome assembly GCF_964261635.1 of Lissotriton helveticus. Lineage (NCBI taxonomy): Eukaryota > Metazoa > Chordata > Amphibia > Caudata > Salamandridae > Lissotriton > Lissotriton helveticus. The sequence continues at coordinate 905,762,652 of NC_136065.1, read as the reverse complement.
TGTTCTGTGTATATTTTGTTGCTCTTGTTTCTGCTGTGTAAGGTCTAGTGCTATTTACAGTTGTCGCCACATTCTTATTCTTGCTAAACCTCAATTTCTACTAAGCTCAATACAGTTGCAGAGGTTCAGAATTCCATCAATGAGAATCTTTACTGCTGTGCACTGCAAAGAGACTGAATTGACAGAGGTGTTAATGTAAGACCCAACATCTTTGTGATCCAACTGTTATGGTGCGCATTTGGTGTAAATTTACATCGGTAGGCACTGTCGCTGCCCTTAAGAGGTGGTGTTGCTGCATCTCACATCTCCGGTTAGAATACAAGGGATGTATGACGTTACACCGAATACAAAATCAAATCAAATCAAATCAAAGTAACTTTATTCGGTTGAATTTACAACCATAAAAGTACAGGTGTAAATCATACAGTACATATACAATTATTTGCAACATTTTGTTTTTCATATAAAAATTGGTTGCTATGTGCAATAATGCATCAGTTTAAGCATATAATCAGTTTGCTCTATATTGATACCCAAAATAACAGCTTTACTGCGCAGGGGCCGCAAGTTGAGAACGGATTTTTATACAAGCTTTTAAATAATAAGCGACTGTTTTTGCATCAAAAGGGGAATCTAGGCATTGTAATGCCAGAAGGGCAGGTCTGCATCTTCTCAGTCTTAATAATCTAAGCAGAGGAACCAACCAACGTTTGCGAGGATTTTCATAAAAGGTACAAAATAAAGTTACATGTAATGTAGACTGAGGAGTACAATCGTCACAGGGACATTTGATCATTTCACGTGACCAGTCAGAGGGCATAGGAAATGAAACAAGACGATAAAAGGAATTAAATCTAAATCGGGTTAAAACATATCTATCATAATTAGACAAATAAAAAGACAGATAAGGTTGCAGGCCATATGAGGATTGAATCATCGTTAGATGGATAGTCGACTGTTTGCCGATTTCAGAGCACAGACGTAAGTCACTCAGATGCAAGACACATAAGTTCTTTAAAGGCCTTCTTGATATGGTAGTGAGTGACGTAGGGTTTATAAAAAACTCTAAGCAGTTCAAGTCATTCAGAAATTTAAAAACGTACAATAGCCAAGGAATCTTCTTCCAATGGGTCAGAGTCAGGCAGTCTGTTATTAGCGACCGGGTTAGGAGACATTGCTCCTTGGTCCATATACGGTGCCAAAGGAGAATCGGTTGGTACCTTATGATGTCAGATAGGTAGTCCCAACCGAGCTCTATATGGCTACCGTAATTGGAGGCACTTCTGGGGAGAGCTAATATGTACTTCAAAAAATCATTTTCAACTACTTGGAGCTCATGGACAGGGACATAGCCCCATACACCTGCTCCGTAGGTAGCCACACTCATGCACTTAGCTTGATAAATTTGCAATATTACTGCAGGAGCGGGCTTGCCCAGCTTCCTTGAGAATGAGGTCAGTGCTGATGTTGTGCGCTGGAGCTGCAATTTCCTGCTAGATATAGCAGGTTTCCATGACAGTTGGTAGTCAATGAGGATTCCTAAATACGGATAGTTCCTAGCACTATCTAACCTAGTGTTCTCAATGTAGATAGGTTTACATTTCTGGGCTTTCTTGCCAACATACATGACAAAAGTCTTGGATTTGTTGACTTTAAGACCAAGAGAGAGCCTGTATTGGCAATACTTGTCAAGTTGCAACTGGAGCTGATTAGGTGTCCTTGCTAAGATTACCGAGTCATCGGCATAAAGCAATGCTGGAATTGGGCGGCCTTTTATGCAGGGGAGGTCCTTATTCCCTATCAGCATCGCTTGCTCCAAACCGTTAGTATAGATGTTAAATAAGAATGGAGCAAGGACGCACCCCTGTCTTACTCCTTTTGTAATTCGAAATGAATCCGTTAGCTCTCCGTTGATGCCATACCTCACACAGGCTTTGGCATCCGAGTAAAGCTCTCGGAGAAACTTCAGGATTGGGGGGGTCTACACCCAGTTTATTTAAGATCTCCCATAGCTTGGAGTGGATTACGCAATCGAATGCGGAACTTAAATCCACATAAACCAGGTAGAGATTGCCACCTTTAGCCCAGGCGTATTTCCCCATAAGTAAGGTGAGGTTAAGAGCCTGCTCCACCGTACCCAAACCCTCTTGGAACCCAAACTGGAGGTCTGTGATGATCTTGTTCTCCTTTGCCCAATCCTGGAGGCGTTCCAGGAGGAGTCTCCCAGCGACCTTACCCAGCGAGTCCAAGAGGGAGATTGGTCGGTAGCAAGCTGGATTGTCTCGGTCTCCCTTTTTAGGTCGAGCAGACTACTCTCTATGCGTGAGCATTGAGAGTCTGCTACAGACCTAATGTGGCCCGTATTCAGGAGAGTGGACACGACTCAGACGCGCGCTTTTGCAGTCTCAGTTTTGACCGCGGGAGCGCGCGTCTGAGCCGCGCCTGCGCAGATGAACTCCCAGCCCCTACTTTCGCGTCGCTCTGCTCTCATGCATTAATGGCACAGACACAGCCAGCCCCCACCCCTCTGCATGCACACACATACAGGGGCGCGCGCACATAGACAGACAGACACACGCAGACAGACACACACACACACACACATACGCGCGCGCACCCCCTCCCCCCACACTTACCGGGGTCTTTTCGTGTGTCCCTGTCTCCCTCGGCAGCCTGCGGGTCAGTCTTGACAACAGGCGGGGCTCTCCACGACCACGGGAGCTCCGCTAGTTCACGGGCAAATCTTCCGGCTGACTACAGAAGCGCGGGGCTCCCGTCCGCTTCCTGTTTGCGGCCCCGCCCCCGTCCCAAAACAAGTTGCCTGGCTTCCGTTCTAATCCGGACTGCAGACATAAAGCCCACAGGTAGGTCCCCGGGTTTCCTTTCACGGGTAATACCTTGTTAACATTTGCCAATGTGTGTTCCTTCTATAAAGTGCAACATGAAATAATACAACTTACATTTGTGCATAGCTTGTTTAATAGTAGTACTGTAAAAACTCTACTGTAGTGCGCCTTTAAGAATCCTCTGCGAGGCCCGAGCACTTCGCACGGCACCCCAGCTCTCCTCCGCTCGCCCTTCGTCAACTGGTGAGTGAAATGATATCAATAGCGGATTTGTGTGATGTCCTTTATTTTTTAATAAATGCACCTCTTACTAGCTATTGAAGCCTGCTAAAAGCTTGGACTTCTCTTTACCATGCTAGTTTCTGAAGGCTGCACAGGACGGATGTCTGATCCCACAACTGCTCCCCTCCACCCTGTTCCGCCACAATCTTGTTTTTCGTTGCAGCACGCTTTCACTTTGAACAATAGCGGGCTTCTCCATACCACCCGGTCGCGCCCTCCAAACCTTCCATGTTCTTGCTGGAGTTTAGCATTAAACAAACAGTGCCTGTTTGTTTTTACAGTGCTTGTTTTTATTTGCAGTGCGCATTCACTTTTAACAAGAGCGGCCTTCCCCATACTCATGCATAATTGATATCCTCAATGTGTGCCTCAGCCCTTATTGAAAATACATTAACCAGGCCGTGACATTTGTAAATAAGGGAATAACCCTCGGCAGGTCAGCAGAGATAAACAAGCATTTGCAATTCAATAAGTGTCGCATTACTAAAACTTTGAGCTATTGGCGTTCTAATTAATGCAACGTAATTAGCTCAAACTTTAAGTAATGCGAGACCTATTGCATTGCAAATGCTTGTTAAAGATGGGGAGAAGCACAGAGGTAGACCAAGAATCGATTAAACCGACCTGAGAGACTGCGGACATGACTTGGGTGACTATTGGGGACCATAGTTCAAGGTTATTCACAAAAATGTCTAATGGAACCCCGTCAGGTCCAGGGGCTTTCCTAGTCTTGGAAGACGTTAGTGCTGTATTCACGTCTCCAAGGTCAAAGTGGATGTCAATTGGGTAGATGTTATCACTGTTGGTACGGGCCTCCCCAGATGTAATATCGTCGGTAAATGGGGTTGGATCCCCAAATATCTGAGAGAAATGGGTCACCCATTTTTCAGCGGGTACCGCCACGTCTAAATGAAAAGAAGCGGCGTCATCTGCCAAAAATGGAGATTTGACTGTTCGCCAGAATAGCGTACTGTCCTTTGATTTTATGCTCTCATGGAGTTGGGCCCAAAGGTTATTTTTTATTTCCCGTTTGCGGGCTTTTAGGGCCAATTTATATTGTTTTCTTAAAAGTGAGATTAGGGCTCCATCCCTGTCTTGACTATGAAGGGCTCGTTTGAGTGCACTATGGGCCCTACGACAATCAGGGTCAAACCACCCTCGACTTTCTTTCTCTTCCTTCTTGTTGTGGTGGCGGATAAGCTCCTGCCGCATAGTTTCTAAGATCTTGGCAAAACTAGACAAGATCAACTGAGGGGATGAGGTCTCCTCTAAACAGATGTAAATTTGTGGGAGGGATTGTTGGATAACCCTTTCGGTGACCTCTTTGGGGTTGATCTTAGACCACTTTACTGTATACCCGTTAGTTCTGCCCATCTCCAGGGATTGCTGTGTTAAGGTACTGGACTTAGTGCGAGATAAGGGAACAGAAGTAAGAGTAATAGTAATGCTGTTGGGAAAATGGTCACTAGAGGGGTCTGTGCCAGTAGAAAAGTTTTTCAATCTGGTTCCTAAGATCTGAGAACACAGAGTAAAGTCGATTGTGGACAACAGTCCTCTACCATGGAATGTTGGCTTAAAATCGACAACAGGTGTCACCAGTTCATTCGCAAATTCAAGTTCCAGTGAAAATAAACAGGCATTAAAAGCTGACCCTAGGCTAGAATGGATGAAGTGGGTAATGGGGGAGTCATACTCATCTTCGAGGCCACATAAACCTTTGTTGGAGTTACTACATAGGTAGACATTAAAGTCCCCACCCCACACAAAATAACATTGTGACTGTGCATTTTTAACTTTCTGGTCGTGTAAAAATGAAGTGATTTCCGTCAATGACTTTACACAGTCAACATGTGGGACATTATTATACATATTTATAACATAATAAACAGAGCTTTTAACAGTAAACTTGAGGATTTGGAAAATTGCAGACACCTGGGATATTTCAGTCATAATAAATGGAATTCGGTTGGATACGTAGGTAGCCAGGCCACCCTTATGTCTTCCTTGAACCGATGGAATAGCGGACATATGAAAGGTTTTGAAACCCTGGATATGAATCGGCTCAATGGCCCAGGTTTCCTGGAAGCAGACTATGTCATGTCTGTTAACCAGGTCGATCCAAGACTGAAGATGTGTTTTAGATCTAAGGCCCGCTACGTTCCAATACATGATTGTAAGATCCCTGGTTGGGGGTAAAAGGGGGTTTGAGATCGACAAGGTGTCAAGGGGTATTAGATCACAGATACGAGGGGAAGGGATAAAGGAAGAGGCAGTGTTATTAGATAGACAGGGTGGTGAAGGTAAACTATTTTGTTGCCTTTTATGTGGCTCCTCAGGGGTTATAAGAGGAGCAGGGCTAAGAACACAAACCTGTGAAGATGGCAGATGCGAGGAGATCTTTGGCAGAGGAGAGAGAAACTCGATGCCAGCACCGGGCGGGGGAAAATGGTTGGGCGTTACCACCCGGTTTTTACTGGAAGAGTGAGTAGTAAGAATCTGAGTTCCAATAGTGTCTTGAGTATTGTTATCGGAGGGGACTGATGGTCAGTCAACCATATCCAAACATTCGTATCTGTTGGATAATGGTGGTCCTCTCCAATTGGAAAGATGACCGGAGGTAGAATTGGAAAAGCCATAACCTGCCCGGTGACCATGGTCTCTGTTCCCATCCCAATTGCCCACTCTCATCCAACTCCAGGGGGGACCGGTGTTGTGACGGGGAGCCGGGGGGTAGAAGTATGACAGGTTATGGGTAGCTATCCCTTCAGCAGAAGTACGGTCGCCCCAGGAGCAAATGTGCTCAACAGTATTAGGGTCTTCGAAGTTCACTATAATGCAGTCGCCCTGGATGTTTTTGGGCACGGTGCCGAGCCATGGCACTCTGCGAACGGTGGTAACTCTGTTGTCCAAAAAAGATGTTAAAGGTCTATTATTGGACAACCAGTATATGACTTTATTTTTTAGTGACCAGATTGGCTCGTCTTGACTGGGGGGGAGTTCCGGAACACCTGTCAGGATAACCACATAAGGGGATGCCTCAGGTGGGAGATGTACGGAACGACCCCCTCTCTTCCGGTTTCTCGGGGCGTTGTTAAAGCCGACCGATTGTTGCTTTGGGACCGGAGGGGCTGGAGTGGGAAGGGAAGGCGAAGGAAGGGTTATTTGTTGATTGGACAACTGATCATTAGAATTGATCAGAGGTGGAAGTGGTAGAGGCTTCGATGTCTTCAGTGGGGCTTGAGGCTTAAGCTGAGCAGATGGTGGTTGCTTTTGAATGGGTTTCAGCGGGGCCTTTTGGTTAGTGTTATTGTTGGGTAAAGTAGTTTTTGGGAGGTTAGGCTTACTGGTTTTGATGATATCTACTAAGGGGTTCCCTTGTGCTAAATTGGGATTTTTTGTATTACCCTTATTTAGATCAGGAACTGAAGACAGTTGGGTTAATTGAGCTAATTGAGATTGCAGCTGATGTAGTACCTTTTCTATGGGGGTTAAGTATGACTTAAATAATTCACCTATTTTGTTGAGCAATAGACTATCATTACCACAGGTATTGTTAGTTAAGTTACCATAATCATCCAGGCTGCTGTCACTATCATAGCTACTGTGGCTGCTGAGAGTTAGGTTATCAGCAGTAAGAATCGTTGCAGGTGCTAGCACAGGAAAGAGTGGTTGGGGGGAAGTTAGAGCAAGATTAGTGGATTGGGAGGGGAGATACGTAGTAGAAGGGGTTTTAGGGATAGTCATAGGTGGGGAAGTAGCAATATGCTCTAAGCGAGCAGTTTTCCTTCTTTTAGACTTTCTTTTGGGGATAGCACCTTCGCGTATACCCCTATCTGTGACTGGGGAGGGATCAGGGGCACTATGGGTAGCAAATATGAGTGGGGATTTTTCAAGTGACATACGAGAATCTGACAAGTTCAAGGTTGCCGAGAGGTCCACCGTGTTGGGCACCGTGTGTACCTCTGCGTGCATTGTCACTGGCAGGGGTAATTCTACTGAACGTTGGGGGGTTACTGCGGTGGCCAATAGGCCCATAGAGGAACGTCTCGCTATAGCCAAGTCCTGGGAGACTCGACGATTCAGTAGTATAATACCCTGCTCAATGGCAACATTGGCCTTAGTGATAAATTGGTCTATCGGGCCGATGACCTCAGCCGCGGCCAGGGCCTGCTTTTTGACAGTGTTTCTAGTATTTCTAGGAGACATGCTGAACGTAAATTAAAGCCTCACTACTGTTGGTGGAATTGAAAGGAACAATTTCAGGGTTATAAGTTAAAATACTGTTAAAAGTAGCATTAAATAAGAAGGGAGTAATAAAACCAACCAGAAATAGGGTGGCCCAGTCCAGTCTGGCACGGGCTTAAACGGGCCCGCCCTTTGCCCGGGCTTCGCCCCGCGCTGCGTCCCGCGCTGCGGGAGGGACAGAACTAGTTCTTATGTTGTGCCAAGGGGGCGTGGCCGCCGGGGGAAGAGGCACCAGCTGTAAGGGCTAGAGGCTGCTGGTCCTCGCAGTCCCCCGGTGTGGTCAGCGGTAGTTTTTTCCACAGTCAAGCGCACGCTGGGAGCGTGCAGAGTATCCGCCGAATGCGGTACTGCTCCCACCAGCAGCGCGACCTGCCAGATAACCCCTGTGGTCCGTAGATTCCTCCGTGGGCGGCAAGCAGCAAACAGCTATCCTCAGCTAAAATTCAATGGAGAATGGAGCAAGTGAGCGGCACCCGCGGAGCGGGTGTCGCGAAAAGTAAGTAGCCGGTAATGAGGGGGCGTGGCCGCCGGGGGAAGAGGCACCAGCTGTAAGGGCTAGAGGCTGCTGGTCCTCGCAGTCCCCCGGTGTGGTCAGCGGTAGTTTTTTCCACAGTCAAGCGCACGCTGGGAGCGTGCAGAGTATCCGCCGAATGCGGTACTGCTCCCACCAGCAGCGCGACCTGCCAGATAACCCCTGTGGTCCGTAGATTCCTCCGTGGGCGGCAAGCAGCAAACAGCTATCCTCAGCTAAAATTCAATGGAGAATGGAGCAAGTGAGCGGCACCGAATACAAGGCCTACTATAGAATAGCTGGCATACTGTGTTTCCACTTTTCGATGAAAACACACACAGCACTCCACTATCCACCAGCTAGATTTTACGTAATTAGGCTATATAATCATGCAAAAAGCAGAAAACCTTACACATAAGTGTTATGAACACAACGCACAACTGGCAACAAACTCACAAACGTCCCAAAGAAGGCATTAAACAGACCAGCTTGCATACAGCCAACACAGTATACATACGACATATAGCCGCCTATCACCATTCTCCCAGGAGCACTTTCCACCAGGAGAGAACTCCTAGCATACACCCAACATGGTCCAGGTACAGCTCAAATACCTTAATGACATGGTAGTCGATTAAACTCCAGTCTGCAATGTTAACCCTGGAATAATGTGAAATGTTGCTGCATTTCTGAAAATACTGCTCCCTTACTGTGACTGCCAGCTTTCTAGGAGGGCTCTTAATACTAACAAAGTCAGAAATAACTGAAACAAACATATAAATAAATAACCAAGTGAAGCTGCAATGCCTGGTGGGATCAATCATCCTACTATTCTGGCTAGATGTAGGCTTGGTAGTTATCTGGAATAGGAACTGGCACCCTTAGCAGGAACATCCGGCAACTACTTTCTGGATCAAAGATCTTCTGTTCTGGTAAGATGAGAATGGCATTGCTGCTCTCCATATGGGGGCATTGTGGAGTTAGAGGCCAATGACTGTCGGTGGGAGGGGTGCCATTGGACATCTTGGCTGAGTAGGGGGGGGGTGGTTTCAGTAATTTGACCCCTTGAGATTAATTGAGAATTACACCAGATGTTCAAGGTTTGCCATTCACTGGACCATGGCCTTGCCATCCATTCTCTGTCACACGGTGCAGCACCTCATTTGGGTCTCCTCAGCTCGACAAGCCCTACTATTCTAAGTTCAGCCTTCTCACCCTGGCTTTTCTGATGGTGATGGCCAATTGGCACAAATTGGAAGTCTTGCTTCTGCTTCTCCAGTCACCATGAGGCAGGGTTAGGGCTCTTGGGTGAGCTGTTGAGTAGGCAGTAAGTATATGTTCTGGGTCCAGGTGGAGACCGGGCTCCATGGGTCTTTACCTCTAATCCTTTAAGCAGGAGGCGTAGGCCAAAAGGCTCCTGGGAGCGTTTTTGGCACCTTTGGCTGCCTAAAGTGAGCAGTGTTTTAGTGGGAGCATGCTTTTTATTAAGGGGACATTTGGGAATTGTTGGGGATGTTTTGGTTGCCTAACGCAGCATTTCAAAGAAGCTTGCTTGCTTTAAAGAGACAGACCGTATCAGTGTGCAGTTAATATTTTGTACGCTAGCTATTGCAAATTTAGTCAACTTTTTCTCATACAGGTCTGAATATGAATGTTTTTATGTTGTGGTGGGAACATCTATAATTCACATTTGATTCAATTTTGTGATTTTACCCTGATTTTCTCGCAACGTGGGCTGTAATCTTGGGCCAACTTAAGTTTGCTCTTCGTATCAACGCAATGGTCTACCCATTCTCCAAGTCCGTACCCTTAGACAATGTCTGTCTCAATGCATTATAAGACATGGGTATGTGCTGGAATCAGGAAGAATTTTAAAATGTGGCATGCTTTTTGCAGAAATGTAATGTCAGTGTTCTTTAGCCGGCTACGACGTAATCATGATACGGGTTTGAACACAGATGCTGCTGTCAGTGTTGATTTGAGACTATATGAGGTAATGAATGGCAGGAGCAGGGTGGTAACCAGTCTAGTTTGCCACATATCTGGCCAGGAATGTGACATTTTTGGAACTTTTTTCTATGTCCATTGCGTTGCACATTTGGACAGACCCTTGTCATATAGCTCCTGTATATCCTTATATCGTGTTAAGTTGGCATAGGTACATTTGAGGTTTAAACGCCATTTTTCTTTCTTGCAACTTCTGCACACGACACTTAATTGTTGACTTAGCTTTCAACCTAGTAGTTTGCCGTGGTGTATGTGAGAATAATATGTTATTGCTCTGATATCAGCTTTGCTTAATAAACTATGTCTGCACGAAGAGTGCTGAAGTTTCAGGAACAACACGATATGGAATTGTTATGAGGTCTGATCTCCACGCCTTCATAGTCATAACACAAGTGCAGCCTTTGCCAACTCCGGCTTCAGGCGGGATTGATATTGCTTTGCACGAAACACATATAACACACTTGATGCGGTGCACATGCAGAGAGAGCTGGTGTATGCTGATGTGATTCCTTCATGCTAGGACACTAAGGTATGGGCCCGCCCTAAAACAACCCAAAGAGACCTTCTTAGCTAATAATATAATATATGTGTTAGGGAGGGTGAGATATAAGTGTTGTTAACTCTTATTCATTACAGCATGTTAACATGCTGTCACCATTCGCTTTTTATGTCTTAGTAACTATGCTGATAATTTTGCTACTGATAATAAGTATACTTGTATTATCTAAGATACTGCGCCTGAGAAGACGGCATTAGTAAATAAACATTTCAAATGCACATGTGTCTTCTTTACTCCATGTTCTGGTTTGTAATGATAATATAACGAAAGAGTGTTCATGAGTTCCACGTACCCTGAGGTACTATAAGTTCATGTTCTGGTTTGTCTAAACATTGGGAGTTTGATACGTCCAATGAGACACTGTAGCTAGCTCGGTAAGGGGTGAGGTGGTTGCTAAGGTGAGTTTTGGGACACCCTAATTCGCCGAGGTTCCACTCCTCTGTGCACAGTTCTGTGTGAGAACAGAAACCCTGCGACATGGCGCCCAACGGTTTCGGTGGTCTTATATCATGACACTCGAGTAGTTTATCGTTCATGCCTTAACCCCTTCGCCTCCGTTTCCGGAAAGCGGGGTGTCGGTGAAACCTACCTATTTTTTGAAATAGGTCTTATTCAAGCTTGATTCTTTCTAAAACGGTTTCTTTGAATTACTACCCAGTTGTGCTACAAAGTATTCTTTGTGTTTTCTTGTTTCCAGTGTAGTCATGGCGGCGGTGGCCATTGCGCAACATAGTCGCGTGGCGGTGCGCAACCATCTTCAGACGTACCAGGTACCGGTGGATGGGATGGCTGTGGTTTTAGTGGTGTGTGCAGATCCGGCGTTCCCTTACGAGTTGTTTTACTCTTGGGTTACGTTTCCGGCAGTGGACGCAACTTCTGGGTTGTTCCACTCCTACACCGCCTCAGCTGTCCCGGCTGAATATACACCGTACAGGGCACTGGAAATACCTATTGATCATTGGCAGCATCGCGTTTGGTTTGATGGCGCCCTCCCCCACTCTTTGTCCGCTGCGAGGTTAGGTCCACTCTCGATTCCAGGTACTAACTGGCCTGCGTTGGGTGGTTTTACCCTGCACCCGAATCACGGTGCTTGTACCCTTCAGGAAATTCGAAGGTTACATGTTGTGTCTATTTCCGTGATTCGTGCACTAGTGCAATACATTGGTCGTCATCTCCCGGGTGGTCCCCCGGGGGGTCCGGCCGCTCAAACGGAACGTGGTGGTTTACGGCTTAATCCAGTTATGGTAAATTCTGTTTTTGGTCAACGCCCTGATAATAAAGATGATTTTCCTTTTTGACTGGCCGAGAAATTTGACCAACTGGAGGCCGTGTTTCCCAATTCTTCTCCTGCTGACAAACATAGAATGTTGACGATTACTTTACCTAAGGATATCACTCCCGAACTCGTTGACTGTGAAAGCTGGGGTAAGACTTTTGAGGCTGTTTATGCGAGGTGCTTCGGCACCCCATCTATGGCTGTACTGCCTACGATCATAAAACGTGTTCAGGATGATCACGGTCCTGAGGCAGCGGTTGAATTGGGTATGCGCCTGTGTGGTTCTTTTGAGATTGTGAGTGATCTCATACTCTCCAACATCAAGGGAGATGCAGTGAACTTCCAGGTTTTTAATGCATTGGCAGCGTTACCCGATGCCGAAAAGCCCCGCCAGTTAGCGAAGATTGTGGTGGCCGCTTACAAAACTATCGGTCGCACAAGTAAAGGTTTGAAGTACTTCGCGGTTAAGGATAAAAAACAACCACAAGTGCAATCTGCTGCGGCAGATGTACAACCGAAGTCCAAAAAGCAAATTTGGCCTCAGAAACAGAAACAGGGGAAGCAACAGCAGCAAACGCAGGAATCTTATCCTGCAACACAAGTCCCTGCGCCGTCTGAGAAAGTTTATGATTTGCGCGATCGCGCGATGATTAAATCACCTGATCGATTTCAGGTTTCTGATCAACGCTCTCCTCGTTCCTTACAGGACTCATCGGCCCAGAAGACCGGTGGAGGAGGAGGCGGACGGGGACGTGGTGGCCAACAGGGACGTGGCCAGCCCCGCCAGACGGAGGGCGCTTGGAAGCAGGAGGATTCTACGCCTAAGAGACCGCAGTTTGCGAAAAAGAAAGTCGCAGCCTTAACAGCGCATCGATATGCCACAGATAGTGAGAACGTGGCTTCGGAATCTGACGTGGGCTCTGACCTTGCTGGACAGCGCGGCGGAGATAACCATAGTCAGAGAGGCGCTGCGTCCACTACTGAGGGTGACAGCGACTGATGTCTACGTTGTGATAGAAACAGCGGATACGAGACTTGCTCCCCCTGAAAGACTATATGAAATTGTCCTGTTAATTGAAGGTGACATACAGCGTACCGTTAAAGGTGTATTTTGGGAGAATCTGTCTTCTACATATGATATTTTACTTTCGGAGGCTGACTGGCCCCCACCTTTTGTGCTCGCGGCGCCGCGAGGGGAGGAGGTGATCCTACCCAGTTTCGCGAACACTGTCTCGAAAGAGCATGCGCAGCATTTTGCAGAAGAGTGGGCTCGGGCTCTCGCGCCGGCTCTGTACCGTAACCAATGTGGTTGGGATAGATTGTCGCCTTGCCACGAAATTCCGTTGCGGTCTCAGCCGCAGCCTCAACCTCAATATCCCATACGGCGTGAAGCTAAATCTTCCGTCGCGGAAATCCTTGAACAATTGGAATATCAGGGAGTTATTGAAACGTGTGTGTCACCGATGAATAATCCCCTTTTTACTGTGAACAAACCTGACGGATCATATCGTTTGGTTTTGGATTACCGGCATTTAAACTCGCATTGCCGTAACTGTGCTGTACAGAATACCCACGGCTCTGCCCTAGTGGATAGTCTCGTGCGTAAGCGTTTCAAGACAACGCTTGACATATCCAATGGTTTTTATGCCCACAGATTGGACAGCTTTAGCTCCCAATGGACCAGTTTTACGAGCGCTGGAGTCCAAAAGCAATTCCGGCGTCTTCCAATGGGCTATAAGAATAGTCCTGGTATATTTACCGCTCGCATTGTCTCTATTCTGGAGGCACTCGACCCTGATGCTTTTTCGTATGTGGATGACATATATCTCACAGACGACGATATTTGGGAGCATCTGTGTCATGTAAATTCTGTTATTTGCAACTTCGCTGACATGGGTTACAAATTTAACTTTGCAAAATCGCACATTGCTGAACACACAGTGTTGTTTTTGGGCTATGAGCTCAACAATGAAGGTAGAGGTTTGGCTCCACACTTCTTAGAGAAGTGCGCACAATTGCGCGCTCCTACAACACTGAAAAAATTACAATCTTTACTGGGCTTTTTGAATTTCGGAAGGACATACATTCCGGAATATGCCCAGCGTGTCAAGCCGTTGTATGCGTTAATACAACCTACTTTCTCAAAATCATGCTGGCTGCCTGAGCATTCAGCCATTTTGCAATCCTTGCAGGCTGATCTGCTCGCTTCTAAATACTTACTGACTCGTGATAACCACACCAACCTGGTGATAAGAATAATCCCAGGGGCGGTGGGTTTCACGTACCTGACTTTTAATGAAGAAGACACAGTGCCTATTGCTTACAAGTCACACTTGTACACTTCGGCTGAATTGCGGTTTCCCACTGTGGAGAAAGTTTTAACTGCTGTACAGATGGCGATTCTTAAAGAACGAGCACTGTCACAGGGGAAGCGCATGTTAGTGGTAACACCCTGTCCTCATTTGGAGGCAGTCACGAAAGCCAGTGTACCGAATTCAAAAGCTTTGCACCCTCGGTGGATTCAGTGGGCTGCGTCATTGACATCCACGGATGTCACGTTCATTTTTGACGCTTCCTTACGGTCGCAAGAGTACTTGCAGTATGAGTTCGTTCATCCTGCTCCTCTGGCTATGCGACCTTTGGAGGACTTCCATTGCATCATTTACACTGATGGGTCAGCGCAGGTTACGCATGGCTCTAAACATGCCTACGTTTCCGCATGCGCTATTGTGGTAGGTGCTATGTTGAACGATGAGTTCATTTCCAGGGAAGTGCACACCTTGCCCCTTGGCGATTGCACTGCACAATTGGCTGAGCTTCGTGCTCTTTTACTAGCGTTGGAGTACGCAGATCCTAGTGTGACTACATTGATTGTAAGTGATTCGTACTACTGTGTCCAGTCTTACAATGAAAACTTGTTCTTTTGGATTCAGAATGATTTCCATGATTCCAAGGGTAGCGCAATAAAACATAAAATGATCTGGGTTCGAGTGGCAGAGCTTAAGGCTTTGTTGCCGCTTGTTTATGTAATTCATACTCTCGGTCATCAGCGCGTAGGAGTTCACGCTGTTGGCAACTCGCTTGCTGATGAAGCAGCGAAATCAGCAGTATCTACATACTTAGTTGCAGCGGTTACTAGGTCAAAAACAAAGATTGATAGCGACATCTTGGCGGCAGTTGCTGCCTCTGAGAAGGGAAGTAAACATCCTGCGGGATTCCCTTCGAAGTACAAATACCACTTAAGTCCCGAAAAGGTTCCTTTTGTGACAATTCCTGATGTTGGGGAACGGCTGATTCCCAACTCGGATCGCAGAGCAGACTTGATTACAGCGGCACATGAAGGTGTGGCGTCTGCGCATGCGGGCGTCTCAGCCACTGTAACTCAATTACAACAACGTTTCTGGTGGCGGGGATTGTACAAACAGACGCGTGATTATGTCCTGCTTTGTGACATATGCCAGCAGATTAAACCTTCGACTGCTACGCGTCCGCCACAGACTCAGTTGTACATTTCTAATAAACCGCTAGGTTGTGTTTATTTAGATCACTGCGGTCCTTTTTCATCTGATACTGCGTATAAATACATCTTAGTAGCAGTTGACTCATGCACACGCTTTGTGTGGGTTTGGCCACATCGCAGCGCTGATTCACGGACTGTCATTAGAGATTTGCGTGTCTTTATAGGGATTTTTGCCTGTGGTACCTTCCATTCGGATCAGGGTCCGGCTTTCGCCTCTAAGGCGTATAAGGATGCCATGACTTCGATGGGGGTCCAAGTCAAGTTTTCGTCACCCTACAGACCTGAGGGTAATAGTGTAGTTGAACGAATGAACCGTGATTTAAAGCAATCTTTGACAGCCCGAGTTATAGGCACTGGCAGAAAATGGCTGGCTCACCTCTATGGCGTGCAGCGTGCTCTTAATAATCTCCCTAGAAGGTCTCTGGGTGGGCGGACCCCATACGAAATGCTCTTTGGAATCAAGATGTACGTCCCTGACCTTGACGGTCTAGACTATGTGGTTCGCGCCACTTCCTTTGACGCAGATGAACATTGCAATGTTTTACAGAATCTACAAAAGACCAGAGACAGTCTTGCAAAGGAACATTTGCCCTCCACGTCGGATGATGCGTTGCAGATCCCGGTAGTTGGCTGGCTACCCCAAGTTGGAGAACTGGTTCGGGAGAAGATCGATAACAAGAAAGAATTTGGTCCTTCCTATCGAGCTCCGGTTCCCGTCGTTGGAGTGAAGGGCACAAGAACAGTCATTTTGCCACCTCTTCCTGGTCGTAAGGAGAACAGGTTTATTTCAATTGACAATGTCAAGATACACAGAGTGGCCGATTCTTCTTAGCATGACACCGGCTGTTTCCTGTCCTTCCATTGTGAGAAATTCAGTTATGCCTACTGCTTCTAATATTGAACCTGAAGTGGCCATCGAATTACCTGCTCTTTCCAGTCCTTTATTAAATAATTTACCTGGAACTAACATTGATGAGACAGACTATGCCTATCCCACTGATTTGTCCATACCTGACCTGCAAGCACGTTTAGCCACAGACTCCAGATTTTCTTTTGACTCTGTTTCTCTTGCCTCAAAGGAACCCTCTCGTGTTGCAGTTTATGCAAGCCTGTTTAAAAAACATTTTTTGATACTGCCTTGGACTTACATTTGGCTAGTCCTTGTTTCGATTTACCTTTTTATGTCAATTGGTTTTGTGTTTTATTTTTTTCGAATCATCAATGGACATTATGTCGAGGAAAGGACATGCATTACTCATTTAAATGGAACTTTGGCCCCTCTTTCCTCTTCACATTCTACACACAGATTAAAAAGAGACTTGACTTTGGTTAACATCACAGCATGGCCTGTCCTTGATGGAATCGTGTGGGATGCAGTTCGGTTTCAGATTCATGGCCCCACGGAAGTCGTTAATGTTCCTAATGTACTTAGAGTGAATATGGGGGATGTGGTGAAACAAAACATTCGTTCAGATGACTGGGATGTTAATGCTGTGGAAAGTTTGTTTTCTGATTTAAAATACTATGCTGCCTTTGATGCTGAGGATTTATATTTAGAATCTGCTAATTATGGTGAATTGTTCTGTTACCAACATTATGGCAATCACTTTTTACACAAAACATCATCCCGAAGGGATGCTGTTAATTATACTCAGTGGGAACATTGCCCAGCACCTACACAAGGGAGTTCAGAAACGTTTCTTAAAAAGTATACTTATTTCACTGACTTTAGCCAGTCCAATCCCGAGTCCTTTTATTTTAAATTTCACAAACAGCCACTGTCCAAGGTTAGACTTACCGATACAAAATTGTTGTATTCGAAGGCCTTCCTAGATCAATTAGTTACTGGAGGCTATGAGCTATGGAAGGAAACAATAGACCTTAAATCGGTTTGGGGTTCAAGGGCCTGGCAGGTACAAGGCACTGAGGCTTTGCACCGTGCATGTCTCATCCCGAATCATATGTTGTTTTTAAATGAAACAATTTCCCAGACCACATGCTTTGGATTGGCTACATCTAAAAGGTTAAACACTCCGTCTTTCCCGGAGTTGGAGGAATATGATGGTTGGAGTAATTTTACTCAATTGTCAATTAGAGAATTACAGACTCTGCTTCTCAATTCCTCCTTTAACATTTCCAGTATGAATCCTAAGGGTTGGCTGCTTTGGCACCGTAGTGCAGATTCTTGCCAAAGTAGATTTTTGAATTTAACTGACGGTTTTAAGACTATTAGATCTGATCCCCGGTTTGACTTAGGTCATACTGTCACCTCGTATTCCGTAGGCAAGTTGTGTCAAAATTGGCTGAAGCATTCAACTTTACCTGCGGTTAAGAATCACCTTTCCAAATTGAATGCAGAAGTGGATTTGAATGATTTCATTAAAGGCCCGGCTAGTGGCAGGTCGAAAAGGTGGTTATATGGGGTTTACAATGAAATTTGGAAGCTATCACAGATTGAGGCTGCTACACGCCTTAGGGCTATTGATCAGGCTAATCTTGAGAAAGTGCTTGCAGTTGTTGACAATAGCATTAATGTGCTTTCCTCTAGAATTTACACATTGGATAATATTGTGTCGTCAGTTGTCGATATTGTGCATGATGAAATATCTGTGTTATACCATGGTCAGAATCAATTACGATCAATCATGCAGTTTGCGTGGACCCTTCAAACTCTGAAAATGGGTAAAGTCCCCTGGGGTTACATGAACGTTTCTTCTTTATTTGCACCTTTTAATTTGACTGAGAAACAACGCTTGCTTTCAATGCGTGATGCTTCCTTTTCTATGTTACATATTGAGAGGTTAGAATCTTTACCTTTTTCCGTGGCAGAAGCCTCTGCTGCAACGTGGCTTATCCACGGTTTAATGACACTGCCTTTTGCTTTATATAAATTTTCAAATTGTATGAAATATGTGCCAATAGGTCGTTATGAACCTTTGGGTAGCGGTTTCCTTCATGAAGTCTGGTCACTCCCATACACATACAGATGTTTTAAGGATGACCAGGAGGTTTATCTGAATGGGGAGGAGTGCACTGAGACGCCAGATCATTCTTTAATGTGTCGACACATACAGTTACACGGTTCATGCAACAAGGACAGGCCGAATATGGCTTGCGTTTTACAAGGCACGCCTGTTCCTGCTATCATCCCCACGTTTAAGTTATTAGAGAATGGAAGTTATTTAATGCTTAATAATGAAGACTGTTGTGGGTTAATTATAGGTATCCCTTTCATAGTTACAGTAAGTGAGCGGGTTATTTGCTGCAGAAATGTGCTTTACCCTCCCACACATGAACATAGAGATTCTTCCATCTGGCCAAGAATACCAACCTTGGGAGCAGAATTCAGCGGCATGGCAAGAATAAGAGCTCTTTTGTCCCAGAAAGAGGTGGCCTTGAGCTCGGCCCGTGAAACTTTCGTGCTTCACGTTGCTAACACACGTACAGAAGTTCAGGCTCTATTGAATACTGATTTGCCTTTGCATTTCGGAGCAATGGTTCGCACTATCTTTAACGCATCCTCCACAAAGGGCCTATCACATTTTTTTAAAGTTGTTAGCAGTGGTCTCGTGACTTCCTTTGAGAAAATTTTTGGAGTCATCCCTGCTTTCTTCCATTCAATCTTTTCATCCTTGTTTGGAGGGTTCCCGTTTTTACTTGCAATAGCGGCTGGCGCTCTGGTGGTTTTCTGTCTTTTTAAATATGGATGCCCATCCTGTGCAAGACCACGCGCAACTGCTGCTGCTGCTGACGCGGTTCCGCAATCGCATGCTTGAATATTATGGCACACTGCCGTTGGCGACTTTGAGCACGGCATTTGGATTATCTTTTCGATTCTCCTATTTCACCTGTGTCCAGCCTGTTTTTCACTGCCTGACCTGTGATTTCCAGTGGGCCATTGATTTGTGTCTCTGCGGACCGGTTTCTTCTGACGTCGATTTTAATCAACTGATGAGTCCTATCATTGCTCACGAGTTGATTTGTTCGGACGAGAGGATTATGGCCTTAGCAGTGGCGCATGGACTAATTGGTCCCTGGGATGTGTTGTCGGCAGCACGGAATTTCTTGGAACTGAGTTTTCTTGAAAACCCACCGAGCTGTCCTCTGATGGTTATAGAGGATCCGGTGCTGGAAGAACACGTATGTTCCTTTCATCTTTTAAATTGGATGGCTGAACTGTTTTCGGATGAGGACAGTGACTTCCTATTGGAGGCTGTTGCTACTTACTTTTCATATGCAGTTTTGTCATAGACACTGCTTCATCTTGACTTGCTGATTTATAGCATGTCGTTGATTTATTTGTCATGAATTTTTAATTTTGTCTTGCCTATTGGCTTGAGCCACATTAGATTTTTGGGCTATTTTTTAGCATTACCTTTTTATTCTTTAATTTCAATTCATGCTCGTTTACTGTTGAGTTCTGCTCTCATGAGATGGCACTTCTGTTATCATATTTTGTCCGTTCTCGGATCATGGGGGGGTGTCATATAGCTCCTGTATATCCTTATATCGTGTTAAGTTGGCATAGGTACATTTGAGGTTTAAACGCCATTTTTCTTTCTTGCAACTTCTGCACACGACACTTAATTGTTGACTTAGCTTTCAACCTAGTAGTTTGCCGTGGTGTATGTGAGAATAATATGTTATTGCTCTGATATCAGCTTTGCTTAATAAACTATGTCTGCACGAAGAGTGCTGAAGTTTCAGGAACAACACGATATGGAATTGTTATGAGGTCTGATCTCCACGCCTTCATAGTCATAACACAAGTGCAGCCTTTGCCAACTCCGGCTTCAGGCGGGATTGATATTGCTTTGCACGAAACACATATAACACACTTGATGCGGTGCACATGCAGAGAGAGCTGGTGTATGCTGATGTGATTCCTTCATGCTAGGACACTAAGGTATGGGCCCGCCCTAAAACAACCCAAAGAGACCTTCTTAGCTAATAATATAATATATGTGTTAGGGAGGGTGAGATATAAGTGTTGTTAACTCTTATTCATTACAGCATGTTAACATGCTGTCACCATTCGCTTTTTATGTCTTAGTAACTATGCTGATAATTTTGCTACTGATAATAAGTATACTTGTATAATCTAAGATACTGCGCCTGAGAAGACGGCATTAGTAAATAAACATTTCAAATGCACATGTGTCTTCTTTACTCCATGTTCTGGTTTGTAATGATAATATAACGAAAGAGTGTTCATGAGTTCCACGTACCCTGAGGTACTATAAGTTCATGTTCTGGTTTGTCTAAACATTGGGAGTTTGATACGTCCAATGAGACACTGTAGCTAGCTCGGTAAGGGGTGAGGTGGTTGCTAAGGTGAGTTTTGGGACACCCTAATTCGCCAAGGTTCCACTCCTCTGTGCACAGTTCTGTGTGAGAACAGAAACCCTGCGACACCCTTTTAGGGATCCATCTGCTGTCTTCTGGTCATAGAATATATGGATAACTATTAACTTAGATACAGGATTGTTTCTCAAACGTCTTTTTTGTACAATACCAAAACTAAACAATGATAAAATGGACTAATCAGATGATAAGTGAAAATCTATGTATGACAGAGAGTGCTGGTCAGATTTTGGAAGAAAACTGTTGAGGTTATGGCTGCTTATCATTTGGCTCAACATGAAACAATTTAGGAAATCTCACTTTAAATACAGCATGGATAAAAACCGTATTCACTGTTTCCCCGGGCAGGATAAAGTGTGCTATGAGAGGCCAGCTAGATGGTCAAATGAGGTTTGTTTCTCCATATCTATAAAAAGAGGTTGCCTTGAACTAAGGTGCGCTCTTGGAAGGTACCGTGAGTGGCTGCAATTTACAAAATATTTCATTATGTGATCTGATTCTTAAGAATGGTGTCTTCCGTGCCTTGGCTCTTACACAGTGTGGCCACATGACTTCATGCCACCGGGACACAACTTCTCCCTTATTGGACTTTGCTTTTACACATCATTGATAACAGGTTTGTTGGTCCAATTGGCTCAATTTAAATGAGCCATGACTACATCTCCCAGAATGCACTAAAAAATAAGCAAAGTCCAGGAATGAAATAGTGGTGTCCTGGTAATTGATACAGAGCCATCCGGTCACCCTACTCTTAGAGACAAGGCAGGCGCCTGGCCCTGCTCTGGCTCGCCACTCCTATGATGTATCCGTCTTGCCCACCGATACTTCCAGACTGAACAGGATCACACTGTTATACAGCTGGGCCATAAAAGACAGTGCCACCTCTCCCCTCCCTTTACTGCGGGTGTTATCTCCTCATTGAAGGCATTAGAATGCGATTGAAGGCTACTGCATGGCGCACACACGGTAAACACGAGGAAATAACCTTTAACAACTGTCAGCTCTGACAAACGCGAATAAACAGTGGCGTTTTCGGCGGTCTGATTAAAAAAAGCGCATCCCTGGCGAGCTGTCCCCCCGACCACGCAGTAAACACGCTTGTCACAGCCCCCGTCAGGCTGATGTCTTCATTCAGAGGGCCATCTGCGCTCCGTGTCAAAACCAACAAATGCTTCCGATCTTCCCCGAAATGTCAAACGCGGGGCCACTGGGAGGCTGACCCACGGATAGCAACAGATGCTCCGTACAAGGCCCCAACTTACCACTGGGACTAATTAGGCAGAAATGAAGACGCAAAGTGGGAACATTTGTGTCATATTATCGGGAACCTGGTCCGCGCTCCCCGGCTCATTACTGGCACGCGGCGGCCCTTTGATAGAGCGCCCGCCGGCCTCCCCGACGCGCGGCTTTTCAAATGTAAAAAGGTGAATCCAATGACACAATATTGACTAGCTGGCTGCTGACGCGAGCACGAAAAGGTGTTTTATTGTGAGTTTGGTGCTGCAGCGATGAGCCACAATTAGTCTTGTTGATCCGTACACAGTGTAGAGAAAATATGTGTCAAACTTTCCTCACACACAGCACGGGCAACGGAAGTAGCCCAGTGCTCCCCTCACACACAACACGCGCAGCACACACACCAACACTGCAAGCTTCAAGCAAGAAACACAATGCCCTATCACACAGATGAGGAATGCAAGGGAGCAATGGTGGAAGTGCCTTTCTCTTACAGGGGAACACGTGCAGCACATATAGCAATCGTGTAAGCACAGGCAAACAGCACAGGTGCGCAGTTTCCAATACAGACACAAAATGGGCAGGAGTAGCAGTGGGAGCTTCCTTCACAATTATGACTAGCAAAGGCATCAGGTGTGCAACATTCCCAGCATGGAGACCACTGACAGCAAGCAGCACAGGAGGCTTGTCTTGCACATGGCATACAATATGGATAACATGCGGCAGTGTGGTCTATATTCACAAACATACAGCTTGTGCGAGCTTCCCTCACTCACAGAAAATAAACGAGTGTAGCCCCCTAAAAACAAGCAGTTCAAGCTTCCTTCACAGAAAGGACAGTGACAAAACAGATGTCACGAAAATCACGTCCAAGCAGGCCCTGTTGTCGTGGGAACTGGGGACTTTTCTAAGGCAGCACCATGTTTGGCCTTCTCTTCTGTTCCTGCACCTCCAAGGACTCTAGCGCTAAATTCCCACCCACCCATGACCTCATCTTTGGGCCTTGATTTGGGTGCTGTAGGATAGCAGGGCACAACAACTGCTAATTTTTAAGGTTAACACATCTCTGCACCATTACGTCCAGGACAGCGCTGAGGTGGTCAGACAGGCTTAACTCTGCGCGGACAATTTTCACACCAGGTTGGGGCTGTAGGGTCATGCAGACTCTGTAGTGGAGCCCGTGGGACTGTTGCTCCAGCTCACGCATCATGGGGGACCCCCTTTGATACCTTGTGGTGGGGAGGAGCGGGTTCACTGCGGATATCCAGCTGGCCAAGGATCAAGGACCCCCCCTTCAGGGGATGCAGATGATTTCACTGAATTTTTAGGGTACAACTGAGCTTAGAAATGGCCATTTTACCGTAATCTATGATATGTAGTGGCACATGTTTATGTCCAAAATCAGTAAAGATAAGATGTTATGTTCTGTTCATAAACATGATGGCTTGTGTATACCCAAAAACAAAGAGAGCAGCTTCTAGGCCCTCTGAATGAGATACTGGGATTGACTTCACCTCTTAGAGCTACTTTACTTATTTATTTGTTTATTTATTTATGCATTTTTATATAGCGCGGTCTTAACCCAAAGGTGTCAGAATGCTTCACAATAGGACCAGTTACCTTACATGAGGAGAATGTTATAAGTGTACATGTTACAGAAGCAAATGAAATACAAGAAGAGGTATAAAACAGCAATAGATGAAATTCACTCAAAACCACTGGGATGACACTTGTACAGGTATAGAATAAAAAATTTACAATAGTGAAAGAACTTCCTTGAGGGACTTGAAAGGGCTTGTATTAGTTCTGGAAGTGTCTTTGGAAGAGAAGAGATTTGAGGTCAGTTTTGAAGGTCCAGGTAGAGGTGATGGTGCAGAGCTGCAGTGGAAGCGAGTTCCAGATTATCACCGCATTGCCTGAGAAGGATTGAGCCATCGATCTTTCCCTTTTGAAAGTGGGAGTCTCAAGCAGTAATTTTTCCGCATTATGAGACGGTCAAGAGCCTCCAGAGATTTTCAGTTTATTCGCTAGGTAGCAAGGGGAGGAAGTGTGCAAGACTTTGTAGGTGATACAAGCCGTCTTGTAGATTGATCTTGCCTCGATGGGAAGCCAACGGAGGGAAGACAAAATGGGTGTGATGTGATGACTTCTTTTGGCCCCAACTATAAAACAAGCCACTGAATGGAGAACGGATTTAAGAGGGGAAAGGTGGGATTTGGGAAGGCCAGTAAGAAGAGTACTTTGAGGGTACTGGTAAGCTACCAGTAGCTCCCGAGCTACTCGTGGAGATCCCTGTTCTATTCATATTTCGTCATTGCTTTGTTTGGGTTGGAGGGGGCCAGGTTCCACATTTGGGTCCTCCCAAGCCTATGGACTGCTTTAAGAAGCAAGAAAAAGCGGCTGCGCAACACCTCTCCTCTCAAATCCAGCGTTTCACCATCTGCCAAGCGCGAATCTCGAGGAAGCGCGCCCTTAGGACCTGGCCCCCGGCCCCGCCCCCCCAGTCACGCGTCATCGGCGGCCAGCTTGCCCACTGGGCAACCAGCCGCCAATTGCTTCCGGGTCAGGGGTCTTGTGACGTATTTCCGGAGTGGCAGTGGGCGGAGACCTTTGTCCTATTTAGGGTCAACTCCTCGTGGCCTCGGTCTCTTTCCCCTCTGCCACTCCGGCCAGCTGTTCTCGCCCCGGCACTCTCACCCCCCCCTCATCTTGGTAACCTAGTTTTTTACTTACTGGCCCTGCGCCCAGCTTGGGGGGGGCAGGCCCTGTTCATCCAAGAGAATGGTGACTGTCTGTCTCAATTCCAGTTTAAAGCAGTCTTTGGGATGGCACTAGCTGGTCTGGGGTTAGGGGCGGCAGGGTACTCATCACATTCATTTAGAATTGGTGCGGCCACTCTGGCGGCAGGAGCAGGCCTCCAAGGCAGCGCAGTGAAAAGAGTGGGGCGCTGGACCTCAGACTGTTACAAGAGATATGTGAGGCCAGAATTGTTATGACAAACTGTTGATAACCCGTGGTGGATTGTGTCTGACTTTTCCATTTCTCTCCTCTTAATTAGTATGCCAGCGAAGGTGGTGTGGGTATTGGGGCACTCGTTCGAGCGTCGTGCTGCGGTGCATTTGCAGCAACGGCGAGTGGTGAAGCCGGCAGGCTTGAGCGGGACGGAATTCTTGTGGCGAGGCGTCGGGCGCATGCGAATCCGGCACCTGCGGCGGCTTGTGGAGGAGATAAAGGAACAGGAGGGGCATAAGTCACCGGATTGGATTATCCTACACCTGGGAGGCAATGACATGGTTGACCGTGGACGCCTGGCAGTCAAGGAAGCTTTACTTATGGAATTCGCATGGTTAGGGCGAGTTTTTCCATTGGCCAGGATTGCGTGGTCGGCCATGATATCGCGCAGGACATGGGGCCCGGGAGTTCGGGCGAGGTCCTTGAATGTGTCTGTCAGGCGACATAATGGGGAATTGGCAAAGTTGTGCTCAGTGAAGGGCCGCGTGTGTCATATCCCGCACAGGAAGATTTCAGGAGACGCCGTGTATCAACAGGATGGAGTACATCTGTCGGACTTGGGCACAGATACTTGGATCAGGGAACTGTGGTCCTTTGTGCAGAACGCAGGTGGGGAGGTGTCAGGCCTGAGGGCCTTGGCCACCCTTGTGGCGGTAAAGAGACCTGCGAACAGTGACTTTTGACTAACACAATGGACGGGAGTCCGCCTTGCGTACTCCTTAGGCCAGCACTGAGTGGGGGAGACGGTAAGCTCTCCGCTGGGAAAAGTGACCACCGGCTTGGGAGGCTAGGGCGACAGATTACGAGCCTCCTGGGTCCCTGGGCAGCCTGGTGGTAGGGGGGTGGGCCCTGGAAATGGCGGACAAGGAACAGAGGTTGGGGCCCACCACTCTTGGGCGCAGGTGCGCGGCACCTGGCGTGGGAGGCTCAGTTTGCGAGATGCGAGCCAGAGGGCCCCTTGGTGCTGGGGAGTTGATGATAATCTGACTATTATGAATGTCATATTTAAAAGTGTGTTTTGGTTTTAACTATGCATGTTATTTGCTTTGTCATGTTTATGGAAAATGTTGTGATTAAACATGGCCGTTGTTAACCCACTCAAATCTCTTGGTGATTGAATTGTGGGGTTACATGTCTGAGGGGGAGGCGGGGACCAGACTGGGGGCTCCAGGTCCTATGCCAAGCGCGAATCTCGAGGAAGCGCGCCCTTAGGACCTGGCCCCCGGCCCCGCCCCCCCAGTAACGCGTCATCGGCGGCCAGCTTGCCCAATGGGCAACCAGCCGCCAATTGCTTCTGGGTCAGGGGTCTTGTGACATATTTCCAGAGTGGCAGAGGGCGGAGACCTTTGGCCTATTTAGGGTCAACTCCTCGTGGCCTCGGTCTCTTTCCCCTCTGCCACTCCGGCCAGTTGTTCTCGCCCCGGCGCCCTCACCCCCCCCCTCCTCTTGGTAACCTAGTTTTTTACTCCTACCCACCCGTCCCTTTGCTTAGTGGTTAGGGGGGTGAGTTGCGGTAAAGAGACCTGCGAACAGTGACTTTTGACTAACACAATGGACGGGAGTCTGCCTTGCGTACTCCTTAGGCCAGCACTGAGGGGGGAGACGGTAAGCTCTCCGCTGGGAAAAGTGACCACCGGCTGGGGAGGCTGGGGCGACAGATTAGGAGCCTCCTGGGTCCCTGGGCAGCCTGGTGGTAGGGGGGTGGGCCCTGGAAATGGCGGACAAGGAACAGAGGTTGGGGCCCACCACTCTTGGGCGCAGGTGCGCAGCACCTGGCGTGGGAGGCTCAGTTTGCGAGATGCGTGCCAGAGGGCCCCTTGGTGCTGGGAAGTTGATGGTAATCTGACTATTATGAATGTCATTATTAATAGTGTGTTTTGGTTTTAATTGTGCATGTTATTTGCTTTGTCATGTTTATGGAAAATGTTGTGATTAAACATGGCCGTTCTTAACCCACTCAAATCTCTTGGTGATTGAATTGTGGGGTTACATGTCAGAGGGGGAGGCGGGGACCAGACTGGGGGCTCCAGGTCCTATGAAACGGGGCTTGTGGTCAATCTTTTTCTGGCACCTGATCTGACACGTTATTCGCCCAGACCTGTACCCAGCAGACAGGGGAACAAGGGAGTAATCCACATTCTTCTTAGGTCACACAGCACGTGCAGCAGAGATCTTTACGAATACTTCAAACGCCACAGATCACACAGCAACCTGGAGTGAAGGAAATATAGTGCAGCCAGGATAGCCGTACGTGCTATACCGGTGCCTCTCCAAGAACCTTCATAAACGACGTATGCTTTTCACCGGTGCAAGATGTAAGCACAGTGTTCCACCGCATGAAACATAATTCCAAATAGGTTTGGCTCCTAAACCCATTTTGCGTGACTGGAGCATGGATTTTGCCTGCCCACGGTAAAGTAGCATTTTGCACCATTCCCTCAATACATGGTTGCTATTAGAAGGGGCTTTTAGGGTACTACTGTGGGTGGGGCCAAAGGCAGGCGTCAAATCTCATCTTCACCTAGAACAAAATGAGTATATCTGCAGAAACAAAGGATTGTGAGGGCGTGATCTGAGAATAAGTGCAAAACCACATTTTGTTTTACTGAGCACCTAAAGCACCAGAGTTCACACCTGAATTTTAAATCCTAAGAAATTATCATTTCATGGCATTCGGACAACCCTTCTTTGCTTGTGTAATCAATGCTCAATTTTAAATAAGCATGTGTACGTTTCTTCATTTCTAAAATCAGTGATTATCCGTGCTTATACATTTTGGCATCAGAAAAAAATGTGTCTGAGGTGACGCTTTTCCACTATTTACAAAATGCCCTTGCAGATAACGTTTAATTTACAAACTGCACTTGAAGATAACGTTTATATCGTAACTGGGCCAAATCTAAAGGGACATGTTATGTTGTTTAATCTCCTCCCAGTTATCACACCATTACATATATGTTAAATAACTACACTGTGGACTCACATGAAGACAGACAGTGTTGCCCCATCAACTCCTAACTTTCCTTTTGAAGATCACAGCAAGAAGTCACTTGCCTCTGGCTGAACCCCTCTGCAAAATTAAGCCACACATGCATTTCAAAATGACCATACCACCATTCAGGAACAAGTCCTGTCACCTTTGTAGTAGCAGTGCAGTATTCACCATTCAATTTAGCACATTGAGCTGCCCAGGAATAGGCTTTGTCTACAGATATCTTTTCCATTGCTGGTGGTGTGGCTGTTAGGGTCCATGACAACACCAAAAGATGATGATGTAATGCTGAACATTATCAAACATTCACCCCAGTACAGAGATTTGGACCAAAATCCATCCTTTGTTTTGCTCACCATGCCGTTCCAGTTTGGACCCAGCCACATGCAAATCAGTCTTGGCCCTGCTAGCCATGAGAACTGTCAAGCCCAATCTGTCAGGCCAGGTCCTCCCTGGACCAGAAACAGGAATCCTCGGACTGGTTAGGGGTATCACCCCTCATCCGCCAAGCTAGCTTGAATCCAATGGTATAGTGAGCACGGGACCCATGTCTGGACATATTTGTCCCACTTGGTTGGCTGTTGGCACTATTATAACGCGTTTCCGCAGTGTTACTGCCTTGCTAATATATGTTATGGCGGCGTCGGCTAAATGAAGAATGCACTAAGAATATCGGGTCCACGCTCGTTTGTCTGTGTGAAGATTTGGAGTGAAAGCGAGTGGAAAAGGATATATATATATATATATATATATATATATATATATATATATATATATATATATATTCACTGAAAAATCCATAGGTTTCATGCCTTATATAGTTAGGAATTAGCATTTAAAAAACCTTTGAAATTCACTCAATAAACTATAAGTTTTAGGGGTGTTATAGTTAGCTGGACATTTCACTCATACAAAACCATTGAAATTGCTCCTATATAGTTAGTTGTACTAACTATATTTCGTGCACCCGCAATCCACTGCTGATGATGTCACATATTACATCATTCATGACATGGTCAGTGACATCACTGATGACATCTCAAATGACATCACTGATGACATCACTGATGACATCATCCAGTGAATGTGGTTTGCTTCGTTATTTAAATATGCATTATATATATAGCAATTTGCATTGAAGAATGAGTGGATATATAAAAAAATATATTTGGATGGAGGATTTAGTAGCAATGTAATTGACTGTTTACTTTAACAATGTATCGTGTCTCACTAAATATAGTGGATAGTGAGTAAACTGTGTGAATATCTGTATCACTTTGCCAGTTGTTGTGTAAACTGGTTCTCCAGTTGGTTACTAGCTATGTGAAAGTCTATATTAGTTATTAATTAGTTAACTGAGTATTTGTATGGGAGAGTGAATGTGTGTTTGGTTCGGTGGGGGGTGTGTGACTGCCCAAAGATGTGTGAATTATTATTATTATTATTATTAAGTGTTCTTATATAGCGCTCGATTACCCGTAAGCATCTCGGCGCTTGCCTTGGGAACCCGTCCTGGTTTTTCCCTGTGAGATACCCGTACTGGGAATCCCCAAGGTGAAAGCCAGGCATCCCGCCGCGGGGGGGGCGTAGTGGAGATTAAGCAAGCTAATGCCCAGAGCTGCAGAGTGTGAACCTGTGACTCGAGTAGGCACCGAAACGAGAATTATCGAGTCCGTGGATATTTGGGCTCAAGACCCTGCCGCGTCGGGAATTGAACCCTGGTCCCGGGTCTGACCTCTGCTTCAGGGTCTGCCGCCTCTAACCAGTGATTCCGTAGATATATGAAGTTATATGAACTACAACAGTTGTTTGGGTGAGTGAATATCTTTATGGGTGTGGTGACGAGCAAATATATTTCTCAATGGCACATGTCCAACAAAGTAGAAAAATAAAAGGCAGTGTATGTGTCAGTTGTTGTATAAATAAGTATTCATTAGACTCAATGATCGTGTAAGAGACTATATGGATGACTGTATACTTGTAATAATGATTTTATAATACACTAAGTATGACTTACTATGTAAATGAATAGATGAAGTGGTGTTTGTATAAGTGTGTAGCTAAGTAAGTATGTAAGTATGATCCATTGTTTGCATAAGTGAGTAGGATAACTTCATATGTGAATAGGTTGTGTGCTGGTGTGTAATGTCGATATAGGTGTATAAGTATTTTAGATAGTGTTCTATTGTTCATTGACAGAATGTATGATTGAATCTACAGGTAAGTGATTAGATGTGTGTATACATCTAGGAATTACTGAGTGGGTTTTTAGATACTTGTATTGCTGTGTCAATGGATTCAAATATGATACTCTGTATTTTACAAAGAGTGCTGAAAGATTTTACTATTGTATGAAAAGGTGTATGTGATTGTCACGTGGATGATGTCATCAGTGATGTCATCAGTGATGTCATTTGAGATGTCATCAGTGATGTCACTGACCATGTCATGAATGATGTAATATGTGACATTATCCGCAGTGGAATGCGGGTGCGCGAAATATAGTTAGTACAACTAACTATATAGGAGCAATTCAATGGTTTTGTATGAGTGAAATGTCCAGCTAACTATAACACCCCTAAAACTTATAGTTTATTGAGTGAATTTCAAAGGTTTTTTAAATGCTAATTCCTAACTATATAAGGCATGAAACCTATGGTTTTTTCAGTGAATTTCAAAGGTTTTTTATATGCTAATTCCTAACTATATAAGGCCTGGAACCTATGGTTTTTTCAGTGAATTTTCAAGGTTTTTTATTGCTAATTCCTAACTATATAAGGCCTGAAACCTATGGTTTTTTCAGTGAATTCGCAAGGTTTTTTAAATGCTAATTCTATTAGCGGATAACGTTTAAATATGTTAATATCCTTGTGGGACCACCTGAGCAGCCCTAGGGGGTCAGGTTGTTTCTACCCTGCCCCCTTTTTGCATTCTACACGTTTGTTTTTCTGCTTCTTTTGTGCCTCGGTCTACCTAGCACAAGATGAATGCCAACACTTCCTGGTTAGAAGTGTTGACAGCCAATGAGCATGCTGCTTTCCTGTGACAGGCATGCTGATTGGTTGCCACTGTCTGTCAACACTCCAAACCAGGAAGTGTTGGCAGCCATCTTGTGCCTCGGTAGAACCAAGGGCAAAAACGACAGGTGATGGACAGAACCAAGGCACAAGAAAGCAGTGAAACAAGGGTGCAAAGCACACAAAGGGGGCAGGGTAGAAGCACCCTGACCCCCTAGGCCTGCTCAGGGGGTCCCACAAGGACCCCCCAGGCCCAAAAAAAAAAATATATTTTTGCTTTTCCCCGTGGTACGCTCAGGGTACGCATACCTGTAAGTGTACATGGCATCGCACCCAGCGCATACTCCGCGAAATTAAAAAAAAGATATATTCTTTTTTTGCACTTTGGGGTTCTCCTAGGCCCCCCTGAGAAAACCTAGGGGGTCAGGGGGTCTCTACCCTGCCCCCTTTTATAGTTTTCCCCTTTTGTTTTTCACCTTTTGTGTCTCGGTTCTACCGAGACACAAGATGGCGGACTCTCCGGACCGTTTGGAATGTTCACAGACACCCGAGAGCCAATCAGCTTTCCAATCGCGCACTTCCGTGGCGCGCCGAATGCGCTCCCCGGTACGCGTACAGGTAAGCGCTCGAAGCGCGCATATAGATATATATGTGTTTTTAAAGTTACTTTTCATAAAAACCACTGGAGCAATTTTCACCAAATATAGAAAAGGCACTTCTGCGTACAGTCCCTACAATTTTGCAAAGTTTGGTGTAATTCCATTCAGCGGTTCGGGCTGTAACCGTGTCTGAACGTCCTATAGAAATTAACATGGGGAAAACACATTTTGGGACCCCCCTTTTTTCTCGGCCCCCATTTGATGAATCCCCCCAAAACTTTCAGGGAAGGAGCAGAACTGAGCTGGCCTAAATTTTGGAAAATTTCACGCAATTTCCTCAATCGACGCCAAAGTTATTCCCAATAGAATGTTGTGGATTTCCTATGGAAACTAGGTCCTAACTATATATACCTACTGGCTATCGCCAGTAGGTAATATATATATTAGTAGTACACAAAGAAAACTAATTGAACTTTAGTGAAACCTAAGTATAAATGTTTAACACTCAGAAACGTTTAGAAAACACTCACGATTATGAACACTCACTGAAAAAAAGCAAAGGTTACAGGGACGTAATAGTTAGGCTCAGATTTGAATAGTACAAAAACTATAGAAATTCAGCAGTTATAGTTTCTTGAGCTAACTATAACGTACACCTTCGCAATACAGTGCTTATGACCTCACATATTACATCACTCATGACATGGTCAATGACATCACTCATGACATCAACAATGACATCTCAAATGACTTCAATGATGACACCATCAAGTAATGGTGAGTGTGTTTTCTAAACGTTTCTGAGTGTTAAACATATATACTAAGGTATCACAAAAGTTAAATTAGTTTACTGCCAATGAGTGATTCTATTTTAAAACATAGATTATGAGAGGAACTATGTATTTCAGATTGTTAGTGGGTGTGTGTGTGTGTGTAGTTATATGGGTGAGTAAGCTGCTGTGTGAGTGTCTGTATGGGTGGGTGAGAGGGTGTGTAAGTGGTACATGGATGAGTGAATGGGTATGTGAGAAGGTGTATGGATGAGTGAGTGGTTGTATGAGTGTTTGTATGGGTGAACGAGTGGCTTTTTCAGTGGCTGTATGAGTAAGTTAGTGGCTGTGTGAGTGACTGTATGGATGAGTGAGTGGGTGTGTAAGTGGCTGTAAATGGTGAATGAGAGGGTGCATGAGCGGCTCTATGTGTTAGTGAGCAGATGGGC
The DNA here is from genome assembly GCF_964261635.1 of Lissotriton helveticus. NCBI lineage: Eukaryota > Metazoa > Chordata > Amphibia > Caudata > Salamandridae > Lissotriton > Lissotriton helveticus. Next base: position 905,729,967 of record NC_136065.1, on the reverse strand, counting down.
CAGTGACTGTAAATGGTGAATGAGAGGACTGAGTAGCTGTATGGGTGAGTGAGCAGGTGCATCAGTGTCTGTATAGGTGAGTGTGAGGGTACATGAGTGGTTGTATGGGTGTGTAAGTGGGTATATGAGTGGGTGAGTGTGTGTGTGAGTGCCACTATGGGCAAATGAGTGTGAGAGAGGCTCTATGGGAAACTATGTGGTTGTCTCAGTGACTGTTTAGATGACTGAATACATGTGGTAGTATATGTATGAGTAAGTGAGTGTGAGTGGATGTGTGAGTATCTGTATGGGCGAGTGACTGGTTGTGTGAGTGCCTGTATGAGTCAGTGGATGTTTTGAGTGGCTCTATGCATGTGTGAGGGAGTGCATTTGTATGGATGTGTGATGGGTATGTGAGTGGTTGTGTGGGTGTGTGACTGGGTGTATGAGAGGTTGCATGGGGTGAGTGGTTGTGGTGGTGGTTCTGTGGATGATGTCATGGGTGATGTCACTGACCATGTCATGAGTGATATAATATGTGAGGTGATAAGCAGTACACTGCAGGGGCGTAAGTTATAGTTAGCACAGGCAACTATAACTGCTGAATTTCAATGCTTTTGTATGAGTGAAATCTGAGCCTAACTATAACCTCCCTATGATCTCAGTTTTTATCCGTGAATTTCTAAGGTTTTTTAAATTATATTTCCTAACTATAACATCCCTGCAACCTTTGTTTTTTGGGAGAATTCATAAGGATTTGTTAAATTTATATTTCCTAACTATAACGTCACCGTAACCTTTGTTTTTTTCAGTCAAGTTCTACATTTTTTAAATGTTATATCCTAACTGTAACCAGTAACGATAGAGAGTCGGTGCATGAGTGTCTCGTGAGTGTGTGTGTGTCTCACTGGGCGTGTGAGTGGGTGTGTTAGTGTCTCAGTGGGTCTGTGAGTAGGTGCATGAGTGTCTGAGTGGGTGTTTGAGTTGGTGTGAGTGTCTGAGTTGTTCTAAGTGAGTGCATGAGTGCCAGAGTGGGTTCAGCTTGTTTACTGCTTGTTTTCTACCTTTATCTGCTAACTTATTACCTTTATTTTGCCTCTTTCTGCTCATTGCTCACCTTTCTGCTCGTTTCTGATGTCTATTTTGCCTCTTTCGGTTCATTTCTGACCTTTATTTAGCCTCTTTCTGCTTATTTCTGATCTCTATTTTGCTTTTCTTCTGCTAGATTCTAACCTTTATTTTACCTCTTTCTGCTAGTTTCTGATCTTTATTTTGCCTCTTTCTGCTAGTTTCTAACCTTTATTTTGCCTCTTTCTGCTTGTTTCTGATTTCTATTTAGCTTTTTTCTGATCTCTATTTTGGCTGTTACTGCACATTGCTGACCTTTAGTTTGCCTCTTTCTGCTAATTTCTGACCTTTTTCTTGCCTCTTTCTGCTAATTTTTGATCTCTATTTTGCCTCTTTCTGCTCGTTTCTCAAATTTATTCTGCCTCTTTCAGCTTGTTTCTCACCTTTATTTGGCCTCTTTCTGCTCATTGCTGACCTGTATTCTGCCTCTTTTTGGACTTTGCCTCTTTCTGCTCTCTTCTGACCTTTATTTTTCCTCTTCTGCTCATTTCTGATCTCTATTTTGCCTTTCTGCTTGTTTCTGACCTTCATTTTGCCTTTTTATGCTTGTTCCTGAGCTCTAATTAGATTCTTTCTGCTCATTTCTGATCTTTATACTACCTCTTTCTGCTAATTTCTAACCTTTATTCTGCATTTTTCTGATTTTTATTCTGCCTCCTTCTTCTTGTTTCTCACCTTTATCGTGCCTCTGGCTGCTCGTTTATGACCTTTATTCTTCCTCTTTCTGCTTAGTGCTGACCTTTCTTCTGCCTCTTTCTGCTAGATTCTCACATTTATATTGCCTCTTACTGCTTTTTCCTCCCGGGACAGCAGAGGGAGCCTCAAGGCCCCCACGGTCCCTGGCGGCTCCCCGCTTCCTGTGGGAGCGGGCTTTGCTCCTGTATGGAGGGAGCTGCTTTTCAGCAGCTCCCTCCATGTAGGATCAATCTTTTCATCTGCTGTCCTGCCCACTTGATAGCGGGCAGAGAAAGAGATTAAACCTCTGCTTCCAGCAAGCAAGAGCATTTTGTCAACTTTCACTTCCTGGAAGCGGAGTATTTGCTCTGACACTGCAGGAGCTGTCAAAGCTCCTGCCAAGTCACAGCAAACAGCTATGTTCCGGGGGTGGGCACCCCACACATAGCGGGGGCCGACACTGGTGGGTGGTGGTCGCAAAGGCCATTATTGGCTCCAGGAGGAGGGCCATGTGGCCCCCTTCCTTTGATCTGCATGGGCCTGCCACAGGAGGTGGTGGTCCCAGGGTCCATATATGGCCAGGGCAGGGGCCGTGGGCCCCCTCCCTGTTTTAATAATATTATAGGCCCTGGGGAAGTGGTAGGCCCCGGGGCCCAGGGGAGTGGTCCGCGTGTCCCCCCGTTGCTAAGCCCGGGGAGGTGATGTTCCCTGGTCCTCAAAAGAGCCCATGAAGGGGGGGTCCACGCGGCCCCCCTTCATTGTGTTATAAAAGACTGGGAAGGTGGTGGTCCCAAGGGGCTTAAAAGAGCTTCCGGGGGGTCCTTGCGCCATCCTCCTTTTTTTTATCCTGTATGCTCCCAGGACATGATGCACCCAGGGCTAAATAAAAGAGTAGCCCAGTGGTCCGTACCTCTTTTGTTTTCAGCAGAAGTCGCGATTCTAGCGTGAATCCCACCAAAAAAACCAATCTACACCCCCATGAGGCCTAGGGGGTTAGGGTATTCCTACCCTGCCCCCTTCTCTTTATCTATTTTTTTTTTGTCCCAAGATGGCTGCGAACACTGCCTGGATGAAGTGGTGGCAGCCAATCACATTTCAGCACAGGGACTGTTGTATCCTCGGAGGATCTGCGTCTATATGTATCTAAATTTAGATTTCTTTTAATATCTCCCAAACTACTGAACAGATTTACACCAAATAACAAAAACACTGTTCTTTATGGACCAAGAGCTACCTTTCTGCCACATTTGGTGTAATTTTGTCCAGCGGTTCGGGCTGTAGTGGCGCCTAAAATCTCTATGGTTTAACAATTGGAAAAACTCTTTTTTTTAACCTTCCCCCTTTTTCTCGGTTCCAGGTGGATGGATCACCCCAAAACTTTCCATGCATAACAAGAATCACGGGGGCACGTTTTTTGGAAAATTTCATGAAGATGCGTCAAACGGCGCCAAAGTTATATGCAAGTCAAAAAATGTTTTTTTCTATGGAATCATGGTCCTAATTATAACTACCTACTGGTGACCGCTAGTAGGTTATACATAAAGTATCCACTCTGTTGTTATAATCAGAGTGATCAGTGATAGGGATTTTTATCCTTTAATAACTTTGCCCGCATTTGATGAATGCCTGCTAAACTTTGCAGATCTAGTGTCCCCATTTTATTTTCAGAGTTCATCAAGCGGTTGGTAATGAAAAAGGGGAGCCCAAAACAGGCCTAAAATTCATTATATATTAAAAAACTTTTTTATTTCGCTTAGCGCAAAAATTGTCAGTAGAATTTTCATGAAATTTGGAAGGATTATATATTATGGTGCATAGGTGACTCTGTGGGGTACTGAAGGTAAGTGTTTCATAAGTTTTAAGTGTTTTTAATTCAGGTATATCTGTGGCTGTGGTAGTACTGATGTACAACAGAGGGATATAGTGATTACAAGTAATTAGCTGATTGGCTAATAATTGCGTTTTACAAAAGTTAAAGGCAGCCATATTGTTTTCACCTTGAGTTTCTCTGTGTTCTGTTTTATGCTATTTAATGTAGGTAAGTATTTGGTTAGGTGTTCTTCCCTTAAATATTACCATTTTAATAAAGTATTCAAATAAGTATAAGTTTACATACATATAATTTTTTTAAATCTGGAGTACTATGGTATCGGAAATTGTTTTTGAAATACGCTATAAGACACTGTATTTTAATAATATAATGTGCTAAAATGTTTCCACAATATATTTAAATATGCACATAAAAGTGTATGGAGTAGCACGTTAATTAGTAATAATTGACACACTACTTTAAAAAAATGCAGTTCATTGTGCACCGTTGTTTTTTCATTTTTTATATATATATATATAAACACGCACATACACACACACACACACACACTGTCAAGTATCATTCATATGTTGTTTCTTCTAATCACAGCATATCTCAGAGAAAAATACTTCTAATTTGTTGGCGATCTTGAATGGTTGACAAGTCAGGTACTGGTACTTGAATATGAAATTGTATAAAATCCTATGCATTTACATGCCAATTTGAATTCACTTGCATTTTTAATGATTTGGGAATATTCTAGATAGTTCTAAAACACCCTTTAAGTGATTTATTTGTGTATTTGATGTTCTAAGTTATTTTGCCCATTTAAAAAATATTTGCTTTAGCTGATATTCTAATTTTTATTGACTTTCATATACAAATACCAACAATGTTGGTAAAATCCAGATTAGGTAACAACACTACAAAGACGTCACATCCACTGTGTAGGCAATCAATGAGAAGGGATTTTTCTCCACTTCTAACTTACAGTGCTACAGTTAGGCTGCTGATGTCACCGGACCTTGACCAATGTTAGACAGATTTAGGAACTGTGTGACTTCCATTGGACTTTCTGTTGACATACCTGTGAGGGATTCACGACCCAACCCAAGATGGCCGCGGGGTTGGACCCAACCAGAAGTCAGGTCGGCGCACCAGCCGCCGACTCAGAACGCGCCACATCCGCTTTGTGGACACAAATGGCCGTGTCCACAGAACCACAGTGTGCAGTGCCGGAGCGGGAGACAGACGGACGAGAGGAGATCTGCGAGGACGCCCCGAGGAGGAGAGACCAAGGAGGAGACGCTGACAAGAGCGAGGAGTATCCTGAGGACGCCCCGAGACCGAGGGACCAACCCGAAGACACCGAAAGAACCCCAGAGAAAACGAGCGAGACCGGCCCCCTGAGGGAACCAAAGGCGGCGGGATCTCACGATACCACGGTCACCTGGGACCATGGCAACAGGCAAGTGACGGGGGAGACCGGGGGTTGGTTTAAAGGGTGGTGGAAAGGCCGCCTGAGTACCTCACTGCGTCGCTAGCACGTTACTTCCCCCACCTAGGCACTTCACTGTTAGGGACCGGTGTAAGGTGCACACATCCCCTTCCCTACATTTATTGAGTAAAGTCAGAGACCCTGACGCTTGTGTTTGTTTCTTTCCCTTCCTTCCCCCTTCTGGATTCTGGAGGCCGGTCTATGTCATCACCGTAAAGCCCAGCTACACCTGAAGAAGGGAGAAAGAATCGAGACCTTGGACAGAGTGCCCGTATTCTTCATAATAGACTTCCTTTTCGTTTGTTTGTTTCATGACTATCTCAGTGATTGTACAACTGACCTCATAAAGAGAGTGTTAATTTGTTTCATGAGCCAGCAAGAGCTAACAAAGCCAAAGCGAACTAATAAAGCTGGTAAACCCTACCCCCAGACTCGCTCCTATCTCCGTGTGCCTAGTAGTCGGGGCAGAAGTCCTGACAGTGGTGTCAGAAGTGGGATTTCGACCGCGACACCGCCGTCGGACCCCACTACCATGGATACCATAGTTACCCAACTGGCGGAAGGACAACGCCACCTGCAATCGATGGTGGAGGAGCAGGGAAAACAAGCCCAGAAGGACCGAGAGGAGCTACACGTAGCACTCAGAGATCAGGCATCCTTACTGTTTAACAATCAGCAAGTACAGGACACGGCCATTCTACGTTTATCGGACGTCGTGGCCAATGCAAGGATCCATCCTAACGTACCCAGTGCCGTACTTCAGAAATACCAAACAGGCGAGGATCCTGACTTTTTCTTTGTAAATTTTGAAAGGGTGGCCACCACTGCTGCCTGGCCTCCCGAGCGATGGGGACAGTATGTTGCTCCCTTGCTGTCCGGAGAATTGCAGGCGGCCTACCAGGCTGCCAACCCCGATGGAAGCACGCCCTATGTAGATATCAAAAGGACAATCCTAGAAAGATTAGGATATGATACCGAGTATTATAGGACACGCTTCAGGAAAGAGAAATGGTCTACAGGCGATAACCCCAGAACCTTATTCTATCGCATACGCGATCTTGGATGTCGTTGGCTGCAACCGTCCAACGCCTCTGTTGAGGATTTAACAGAGAAAGTGGTCTTGGAACAGTATCTGGAGGCGCTACCCGGCAACACCCGGGCCTGGATACGACAACACCCAAATCTTTCAGTAGCATTGGCCGTTGATTTGGCTTGTGCTTTTCATCGTGCCCCTGATTTCCGTCCCCTGGCACAACGCGCCCCCTTCACACCTGTTCGTCCTCCTTTACGCCCACCTAACCCTATACCTGAGCCCCGGAGCACCCCTCTTGCTGGTAGAATAACCCCTAGGTTTCAGTCCCCCGTCCCTACACACCAAGGACCCCAGTGCTTTCATTGCGCCGAGTGGGGTCATATCGCACGCAACTGTCCCACTAGAACCCCTGGGCCAGAACCAATGGATGTGGGGTTTACAAAGGGGAAGATTTATAGCACAGGAGATGCCGTCAATCCATACTACATGAAAGTACACGTAAATGGGAAACCAGTGATGGCCGTACTTGACACAGGGTGCCAACAAATGGTAGTAGCCGTGGACTTGGTGCCCAAAGCCCTTCTGATACCAAACACCCAGGTGAAAGTCACATGTGTGCATGGAGACCATAAGTTGTATCCACTCGCAGAGGTGGCACTGGAGATCCAAAAGGAGGTCCAGCTGCGTAAAGTAGGGGTGATCCCGGAGCTACCCAAACGTGTCCTCCTAGTAACTGACTTGCCTCATTTCTCTGACTACCTACAGACATTCACAGGTTCTCCTTCGCCAACTGAGTGGTTGACGAATGCCCCGTTTTCCAACACCCCATAGCACAACCAGCGGACCGAAAGATAAAAAGCAAAAAGGAGAAGAGGGAAGAGAGACTGCTTTATTCCCAACCACAGAATAAATCCACAATGCATGTTCTTTCCTCCTCAGAACAGTCTCCGAGTAACTACCGCAACTTCAGGGCCGACCAAAGAGACGACAACTCGCTACAGAACGCATGGACACAGGCTGAGGACGAGCAAGAGGGAAAGGTAGGACCCTATTTTGTGGTTAAAAGAGGTTTGTTGTACTGCCTGACTCATACGGCTAGGGGAAAAAGGGAACAGCTTCTGGTTCCAGGTCCGTTCCGCCCTCAGGTCCTGTTGCTGGCCCATAGTCAAGCAGGGGAAGGCCATTGCGGTAAAGAAAAGACCCTTGATTATCTGTTGGATCGTTTTTATTGGCCTGGGGTGTATCACGAGTTTGCCAGATTTTGTGCTGCGTGTGTACGCTGTCAGCTAGTCAATAACCCTACCTTACCTAGAGCCCCCCTTCATCCCTTGCCCATTATCGATACCCCCTTTACCAGGGTAGGAATGGATTTAGTGGGACCCCTAATCCCTTCTGCCCGTGGACATCGCTTTATCTTGGTCATTGTGGACTATTCCACGCGGTATCCTGAGGCTTTCCCCCTGACCACCGCAACCTCTAAGGCGGTGGCCCAGGCTATGGTAACACTGTCTTCGAGGGTGGGCTTACCCAATGAAATCCTCAGTGATCAAGGGACTCCTTTCATGTCACGCCTGATGAAGCAAGTCTGTGACATACTACAGATTAAGCAGCTAAGGACTTCAGTGTATCACCCCCAGACCGATGGTCTGGTGGAACGATACAATAAGACCATCAAGACCTTGTTGAGGAAACATATCGATAGAACAGGCAGAGATTGGGACCGTCAGCTACCCCTGGTCCTTTACGCCATCCGCACCCATGAACAGAGGTCGACGGGGTTCTCTCCATTTGAGCTTATGTTTGGGAGGAAGCCCCGTACACTCCTGGACATGGCTGCGGAACAGTGGGTGGAAACAGAGGACGAAGGAAAACCCCTGCTCCAATATAGTGAAACCCTCAAAGACACCCTGTCCGCTGTGTGGGAAGAGGCACACACGCACTTAGAAAGTGCACAAACACAGCAAAAACGGTTATATGATAGAAATACCCGATTGAGAGAGCTGAAGGTAGGAGACAAGGTACTCATTCTGTTGCCCTCTTCAGATAAGAAACTGTTAGCCACATGGCAAGGACCGTTTCCCGTCCTAGCCAAGATTACGCCGGTCACGTATAAAGTGGCTGTCCCACACCACCATAAGGCTTCCCAGATTTACCACATCAATCTTCTGAAAGCCTGGGAAGAGCCAGATTCACTCCCTTCCGGTTCCGGAATAAACGTAGGGTTGGTTGTCACAAACAAACCCCTAGAAGTGTCACACTACACCCACGAAAAAACAGAAAACCCCTCCTGGGGTTCCCAGACCACGAAGGAGCAAAAGAAGCAACTGGAGGCCCTCTGTGCTTCTTTTCCCACGGTGGTCTCCGGAAAACCGGGGAAAACAGCACTTGTAGAACATACTATCATTACCCACACATCCCAACCCATTAAACAGGCCCCTTACCGTATCCCAGCAGCAAGACGGACTGCGATAGAAGAAGAGGTTAAAACGATGTTGGAGGCAGGGATTATAGAACCCTCAAAAAGCCCCTGGTCCTCTCCCATCGTTTTGGTGCCCAAGCCGGATGGAAGCATCCGCTTCTGCATCGACTTTCGGAAAGTTAATGCGGTATCCCAATTCGATGCATACCCTATGCCACGGGTGGACGAATTGGTCGAGACATTAGGACAGGCTAGGGTCATGTCCTGTATTGATCTAACCAAAGGATATTGGCAGATCCCCCTTCACCCAGAAAGCAGAAACAAAACAGCCTTTACAACGCCCCTGGGTCTCTTTCAGTTCAGGGTCATGCCCTTCGGCCTCCATGGAGCACCCATGACATTTCAGCGGCTGATGGACATTATCCTGGGTCCCCATAGAGAGTACGCCAGGGCATATCTGGATGACATCGTGGTGTATAGTTCGGATTGGGAGACCCACATGTACCATTTAAATCAGGTCTTTCGTGCCCTTCAGGAAGCAGGACTAACACTCAATCCCCGGAAAACCACATTAGGTGCTGATCATATTGAATACCTGGGATATGACATCAGGGAAGGACAGGTACGCCCACAGGTAAACAAAGTGGCTGCCATAACCCACATTCCTCGCCCCACAACGAGAAAAGAGGTCCGCTCCTTCTTAGGCTTGGTGGGTTATTACCGGCGTTTTGTCCCCCACTTTTCCTCTTTGGCCAGTCCATTAACTGACCTGCTTACCAAGCCCTTTTCAAGAGACAAAATGCCCTGGACCACAACTCAAGAACAGAGCTTCATGGACCTGAAAGCAGCTCTGTGTAAAGACCCCGTTTTGTCTTGTCCTGATTTCCGTACAACCTTTGTGCTTCAGACCGACGCATCGGACAGGGGTTTAGGTGCCATCTTGTCCCAACCCAACGAGAAGGGCCTCCTCCACCCGGTGTTATATATCAGCCGCAAGCTGTTCCCCAGGGAAGTGTCTTACGCCACAATTTAGAAGGAATGCCTTGCGATTAAGTGGGCTGTTGAAGCATTGCAATATTACCTTCTGGGTCGTCATTTTATTCTCTTGACTGATCATGCACCTTTAACCTGGCTAGCCCTGCATAAAAACACTAACCCCAAGGTCTTGCGATGGTTTCTCGCCCTCCAGCCTTTTTCCTACAGCACTTTCCACTTGCCGGGGAGTATGCAGAACAACGTGGACTTTCTCTCCCGGTGTCCTTTGTCCGAATGGCCCGATCGTCCATTCTCGGGGGAAAGGCAGTGTGACGGATTCACGACCCAACCCAAGATGGCCGCGGGGTGGACCCAACCGGAAGTCAGGTCGGCGCACCAGCCGTCGACTCAGAACGCGCTACATCCGCTTTGTGGACACAAATGGCCGTGTCCACAGAACCACAGTGTGCAGTGCCGGAGTGGGAGACAGACGGACGAGAGGAGATCTGCGAGGACGCCCCGAGGAGGAGAGACCAAGGAGGAGACGCTGACAAGAGCGAGGAGTATCCTGAGGACGCCCCGAGACCGAGGGACCAACCCGAAGACACCGAAAGAACCCCAGAGAAAATGAGCGAGACCGGCCCCCTGAGGGAACCAGAGGCGGCGGGATCTCACGATACCACGGTCACCTGGGACCGTGGCAACAGGCAAGTGACGGGGGAGACCGGGGGTTGGTTTAAAGGGTGGTGGAAAGGTCGCCTGAGCACCTCACTGCGTCGCTAGCACGTTACTTCCCCCACCTAGGCACTTCACTGTTAGGGACCGGTGTAAGGTGCACACATCCCCTTCCCTACATTTAATGAGTAAAGCCAGAGACCCTGACGCTTGTGTTTGTTTCTTTCCCTTCCTTCCCCCTTCTGGATTCTGGAGGCCGGTCTATGTCATCACCGTAAAGCCCAGCTACACCCGAAGAAGGGAGAAAGAATCGAGACCTTGGACAGAGTGCCCGTATTCTTCATAATAGACTTCCTTTTCGTTTGTTTGTTTCATGACTATCTGATTGTACAACTGACCTCATAAAGAGAGTGTTAATTTGTTTCATGAGCCAGCAAGAGCTAACAAAGCCAAAACGAACTAATAAAGCTGGTAAACCCTACCCCTAGACTCGCTCCTATCTCCGTGTGCCTAGTAGTCGGGGCAGAAGTCCTGACAATACCCTATATCAAGTATGAGTGTTTCAGCCACTATCAGATTTTAAGTCGGTAGTACCAACCATGCTGGGCATTGTATCTTCCATTTCCCAATCCAAATATGTGTATACAAGCACCAGCATGCTTATTTAATGCTGGCCAAGAAATACAGGAATTGTTGAAAGTGAGCAGGGACAGTTGGTAGTTATGTTGTGAGTCTTCAAAAGTAGAGCATACCCGTGCCATATGGCAGGTTTTCCAATTTTCATACTCGCTATGGTAATGTGAAATGAAGACGCGTGTGATCTGAATCATGAAATGCTGATGCCCGGTTTCCCATCCCCTCTCCATCACCATAAGGTGCATCCGAAAAGAAGGATGCACTGGAGAGAGACGGAGGATCTTGGTAGACTACAAGCTGCATAGATTCCCTAACATGGCCTTTCAGAAAACTTCCTTGCATCACCTGTCAGGCGCACACCACAGAGTCACTGGAAGAGTGGGTGAAGATCATGGTAAACTATGGACCAGCACCTCCTCTTGCATTGCCTGCCAGACCCCTCCATACACATCTCTTTACCTGACCTGACACTTCCCAGCCACCCCTCCTGCAACACCAATTCTGGTTGTTAGAGATAGGCACCATGGAAAGTAGTGGGAATCCTGTAATACATAGTGAAGTCCGTACACCTTCTCTAATACGGCTTCAGAGCCCCCTCTTTTCAATGGATCCATAAAGATATCTCCATTTACCAGGCTTGTTAGACAACTCAGCGCCCTCCCCAGCATTAGTCCCTCTCTGTCACGAGAGAGCACCAGTGAAGCGGGACTCGCACCTGACCTTTCAAAATCCTCCCTTTCAATATCTGCCAGATATCTCATAGTCTCCTCTCTCTTCTCCATCACTACAACTCTCTGCCAAGAGACAGGAGGGATTCTTGATAGGGATTCTTGATAAAGGTGTGGACGCTTTTCTGTGTGGCAGGTCCATCACGTGACCTGTCAGATACCAGCGTCCAGCCCAAGGGACCACATGGTGAATCTTCTCCCGGAACACCACACTGCCGTCGGTGAGCGCACCTCGCAGGATCGGATCAGCAGCAGGCTGCGTAGCTCCACCCCCCCACGAGTGCCCCTTTAGGGTGACCAACTGTCCAAAAATTTCCCGGACCATCCATGATTTGGATCTCACGTCCGTTGTCCGTGACAATCCCTTTTATGGACGCCTTTTGTCCGTAATTTTGGGCATTGGGGAACATCACTTTTCCCCTGCAAGAAGCCTCAGCTCCCTGATGGGGCCTCCTCGCACTCCTCTGAGCACAAGAGCAGCCCCACCCCAATCATTGTCATTCTGTCTGCTGCTGATCTTACTGCATGTGGTGGCCTCCTCCTCCTGCCTTGGTCTAGGGCAGGACATTCAGTCAGGTGAAAGAAATGAACAAAAACACCCACGCTAATAGGTGAGAATCCAGTTCATGAAAGGTGGTGAAACAAGTTTTATAAAAAAGGTTATGGGTATTTCATTGTCTCATCAATTTAAAACTGACACATTTCAATGTTATATATAACAAAGGAAATGCGTTACTTACCAGTAACAGCAGTTATCCAGTATTGGTGTATTTCATAGATTCACATGCAACCCTCCCGCCTCCCCTGGAAGGTCTCACCTCTCTCTCTATAACATGTATTACGCCTACCTAGCTTGGTGCATACGAAAATCTGAGAGACTGAGGCTCCTGACAGGAAGGTTCTAGAGGGAGGTGGTAGCTGATTGGCTACCTTCTGGAATTTGGTCCTTTTTACAAAAGGACATAGATAGGCTACTAAGGCAAGGCCCCTAGGCCTACTTTTCTCTATGTATGTCTATAGGACATTACTTTTCTATGTACCGGGGACTCCCGTCTCGACGACGTGAATGATTCTGGGTGTCATAGATTCACATGCCTGAATCAGAGTAGCAAGCAATACATTATGCACATTTCTGATGGAACAGCATAAGCAGTCTGAGATAATACATATCATGCGACTAAGAACCATCAACAAGTAACAAGAAGTAAGTAAATAAATGTGCATACCAGTGAAGGATGGTGGGAAGGAGGACGGCTCACCTCACTGGAATAGGTGGCGAAGCACAGTCTGGCCCACAGCTGCATCCTGCATCAGTTCCGTATCCAGGCAGTAATGCCTGGTGAAGGTATGCAGCGATTTCCAGGTCGCCGCCCTGCAAATGTCCAGTATCGGCACTCCAGCGAATAGCGCTGCTGATGTGGACACAGCTCTTGTAGAGTGAGCTCTCACCTTGGAATGTAATGGCCGTCCGGCCTTTGTCGTGGCAAAAGGCAATTGCAGAAGATATCCATCGTGAGATACTTTGTTTGGAAAGTGGCATGCCTTTTCTAGGTCTGCTGAAGGCGATGAAAAGCTGATTAGTTTTTCTGAAGTGCTTTGTTTTGTCTAGGTAAAACTTGAGACACCTCTTTAGATCCAGAGAGTGCAGGGATTTTTCCGCTGCAGGGCTGGGATTTGGGAAAAATGAACGGAGGACCAGAGGTTCATTAAGGTGGAAGTCCGACGGGACCTTAGGAATAAATCGAGGATTAGTTCTTAAAATCACTCTATTTTCCTTGAACTGCATGAAAGGATTTTGTATGGAAAGAGCCTGTAGTTCGCTGACCCTCCTGGCTGAGGTCAGAGCAAGTAGGAGGGCTGTTTTCCAGGAGATGTATTTGATATCAGCCCTGTGGATGGGCTCAAAGGGGTGCTTCATCAGCTGGTTGAGCACCACGTTGAGATGCCATGATTGTGGAACTCTCCTTGGACGAGGAAAGGATCTGTAGAGCCCTTTAAGGAATTGTTTTATTAACCTGTGGGACCAGAGAGAGGGTTCTTTTGAAGTTCTTGTAAACCTGGAGATTGCTGCTAAGTGCACTCTGATAGAAGCATGCGCAAGACCTGATCGTGCCAGTTGTAAGAGGTATGGAAGCAACTGTTCTGGGGTAACTCGAAATGGATGGAGACCTTTGTCCTTACACCAGATGGAAAAAACGTTTCCATTTTAAGGAATAGGTCTCTTTTGTGCTATCTACTCTTGCTTTTGCGAGAACATCCTTGCACTCCTGCGGAATGTCTAGTTGGTAGAACTCTCTGTACTCGGGAGCCATGCCGATAATCTGAGTGAGTTCAGGTTCGGATGAAGTACTTGGCCTTTGGACATCGTGAGAAGAGACGGATGTTGGCTTAGACGGATTGGGGGTTGGACTGAAAGGCGATGGAGGTCCGTGAACCAGTGCTGCCTTGGCCAGAACGGTGCAATCAGAATTAGGGTGCAGTGTTCCGTCTTCATTTTCCGAAGAACTCTTGGGATCAGGGGAAATGGCGGAAATGCGTACGCAAACACGTTGCGCCAGGCGATGGAAAATGCATTTCCGAGGGACCACGATTGGGGATGCCAACTTGCGAAGTTGCGGCATTTGGCGTTCTCCCTGGTGGCAAAGAGGTCTATCTGCGGTCTTCCCCATTCTGAAAAGATGTGGTTCAGCACTTTTTGTTCGCGTTCCCACTCGTGGGACAGCGATCTCCGTCTGCTCAGAGCGTCTGCTATGAGGTTGTCCTTGCCTGGGACATACTCCGCTGTTCTGGAGCACAAGCCAGTTCCAAATTTTTTGCGATTCGCGAGATAGTGTTAGCGAACGTGTCCCTCCCTGCTTGTTCAGGTAATGCATTGTTGTGGTGTTGTCGGTTCTGACAAGCACTGCGGAGTTCCTGATGCGCGGGAGGAAGGCTTGTAGAGATAGAAAGACTGCTCTTAGTTCGAGGAGGTTGATGTGGAGCTGTCGTTCCTGGTCCGTCCATTTGCCGCTGATCTGCAATTCTTGAAGGACCGCTCCCCATCCCTCGAGGGAGGCATCCGTAGTTATGACGTGCGGAGTTGCAGGCAGCAGGAATGGTAGGCCTTGCGAGAGGTTCCTGGGCGATGTCCACCATAGCAAGGCTTTTGTGATCTGCTGAGTGATGACGATGTGATCCTCGAAAGAGCCCGTGCTCTGGGTCCACTGTCTGGTCAATGCCTCCTGCAGAGGGCGCATTTTGAGCCGGCAGTGTGGGACAAGCAGGATACACGAGGACATCATCCCTAGGAGGGACTTGAAAGTGCGGACCCGTAGGGATGCCTTCGAGGCCACTGCGGTAGCCAGCGAGATAAGTTTGCGTGTCCTTTCTTGTTTTGAGCATTTCGTATCCAAGGTTGCCCCGAGAAAGGTGAGAACTCGGGAAGGTTGTAAGGCAGATTTTTGGTAATTGAGTGTCAAACCCAGGTGCTGGAAAAGATTGAGACAGGCGTTGGAGGACTCGGCTGCGTCTGTCAAAGATGGTGCTTTCACCAGCCAGTCGTCCAGGTAAGGGAAGACCTGGTGTCCATGTTGTCGTAGGAAAGCTGCCACAGGGGAGAGGCACTTGGTGAAAATTCGAGATGCCGATTTGAGGCCAAATGGGAGGACGCAGAATTGGAAGTGCTGACCTGCGACTGCAAATCTGAGGAATTTCCTGTGGCGTTTGTGGATAGGGATGTGGTAATAAGCGTCTTGCAGGTCTAGAGACGTCATGAAGTCACCCTCCTCCAGTGACCCTAAGATCTCTTGGATAGTCACCATGCGGAACAATTGACTCTTCAAGAATGTATTGAGTGCCCTGAGGTCTAGAATGGGCCTCCATTTCTTCGCCTTCTTTCGTATGAGCAAGAAGCAGGAATAGAATCCCTTCCCTTTTTGAGCTGAAGGGACTCGTTCTATTGCTCCTTTCTTCAACATGGAAGATACCTCTTGAAGGAGTAAGCGTACATGCCTGTGTTGTAGTTGGCGAGGAGGAGTTGTTGGGGGAATCGAGTTGAATTCCAGTGAGTGACCAAATTGGATCAATTGGAGTACCCACCAATCTGTAGTTATTGATCTCCAATTGTGGAGGAAGTGTGTTAATTTTCCTCCAAGTTAGAAAGAACGAAATGGTGGATGGACTGGCTGGAGGAAACGGTCATTGGCGTCCGCCAGTGGCCTTTCTCTGGGTTTTTCCCCTGTAGTTAGACCTTCCGTACGAGGTCTGGCGGCCCTGTGGCTGTTGTCGCTGTTGGTACTGCGATTGGCCTTGGCTATAAGAGTAAGAGGATTTGCTTTGGTACGATCCTCTGTAAGAGGGCTGACCTCTGCCCCTGCTCCCTCGAAAGGACTGGCTTTTAAATTGTAATGTGCCCAGTGCTCGTCCCGTATCTGTATCCTTTTTGATGGTTTGTAAGGCCTCGTCGATCTTATCCCCAAAGAGGTGCTGGCCGTCATAGGGCATATCGAGGACCTTCGTTTGGACTTCTTGACGGAAGGATGTGGCTTTCAGCCAGCCTTGTCTTCTCAAGACCGCGGCTCCCGCCAGCTGTCTGAAGCCGGTCATTGCTACGTCTACAGCACAGTCAATGAGCTCTGATGCCGATGTTTGGCCTTCTTTAAGGAGAGATTGGACTTCCTCCTTGAGATCATCAGGTAGTTCTGTGAGGTATGGTGCAATATCCTCCCACAGTTGTCTGTTGTAACGGCCTAGCAGCGCGATGGCATTAGCTACCTTAACGGTCATGGCCGATGTAGTAGAGAATCGTTTGCCAATTCCGTCTAGTTTCCTGCCCTCCTTGTCCGGTGGAGCTAACAAAGGGGACGATGGATTCCTAGAGTTCTTTCGGGCCGCTTGGGTAACCACGGAATCTGGTTTAGGATGTCCATTAAGGCAAGCTGGAGCTGTCGATGTTGCCTTATATTTTTTGTCTAGCCTTGGTACCACAGCAGAGACCGAGGCCGGTGTCTGCATCAGCTGTTTTCCTTGTTCCCAAATGTGTTCAATGATGGGAAATGATCTGGAGGTTTTCTTGACAGGGTCTTTAAAGTCGTACAAGAAACACTCTGTTTCGTGGGATTCCATAGTCATATGGAATCTTGTGGCCGCTCTCTCCACCAAATTGTGGAAACCGCCAATATCCACTGGCGGCGAACCTGATGTAGTGGGCTCAGGTGTGGCTGGGGAAGGAGCGATGTAATCCTCATCGTCCCTGTGGTCTGACTGGTCGTCCTGTAGCTCCCCTTCTTCCGGTCTTTCGTCCTCCTCTTCCGAAGACGGGACATGGTGAACTTGTTCCCTTTCTGGACGGACCACCAAAGGTGACTTTCTAGGTTTTTAGGATGTGGTCTGCCCTGGAGTAGGTGGATTCTTCTCCGTTGATGGGGCTGATGACGATTCAGGGAAGCGCTGTTTATAGTCTTGTATCAGGAATTGTAGGTCTGATACTATAGACACCGGGAGGCATACCATCGGTGTGACATGCGTTTTAACCTGTGTATGTACAGACTCTTCCGTACAAACCACGTCGTCCCCTTCATCATCAGTGCTTTGGCACTTGACTATGAGATCTGATGGACTGGTGGCCTGATCGTATTGATCGTCGTCAGAGTCCTCACCTTGTAGCAAACAAGCTGGTGGTGATTTGTGCACCCTGCTTGGAGAGATTATATCCGGTGTAATGGGTATTTTACTCTTTTTTGCTGGTGCAATCGCCGACGGCTGTGTGGAAATCAAGCCGGACTGTTTCCAGAGCGTTTGTGGTGGCGTCGTCGACGGTGTCGTCTGTGTCGTCGTCGACTGGGTTTCGATTGGCAATGGTGATTTCGTCGACGGTATCTTCGTCGACGGTACTCTCGTCGACAGTACCTTCGTCGACGGTGTGCTCGTCGATGGTGGCTTCGTCGTCATTGTCGTCGATGGCTCGCTCGTCGACGGTGTCTTCGTCGTCAGCAGTGCGCTCGTTGACAGTGTCTTCGTCGTCGACGATGTTTTTACCGTCGTCGATGTCTTCGTCGACGGCGTGGAGGTCGACGATGGCGTCTTCGTCGACGGCGCAGGCGTCGACGGTTTTGGTTTCGTCGTCGACGTTGATGTCGTCGTCGACGTCGACGGTGGGATTTTGATCAACGTCAAGTGCTTCTTAATGAGAACAATCTACGACACCGGCTTACCTGCCGTCGACGATGGAGTAGTCGTCGTCGTGGATGAAAATGCTGACGACTCCATCGTCGTCGATACCGTCGTCGTCGATGTGGAGACATAGACAGTAGAGACGGTTTTCTTCAGCGCTGATGGTAGCGTCGACGACGACTGCGCAGGCTTCCTGAAGGCAGGAACCTCCTTGTCAGACGTTGTAGATGTTTCCTCTGAAGACTTTCTTGTAGTCTTTTTAGGAGGAACGTCTGTAGGGCTAGGGGAAGTAACCCTTGGCCTCTTCAAGGATATTTTAGAGGAAACTGAAGCCATCTCACCATCCTCTGAAGACTCCAAGGTGTCTCTGGATTTAAGTCTGCTCAACCAGAGGAGCAGTTGACCTTCTCTGTCTTTCAGTGTTTTTGTAGAAAAGGTTCTACAAATTCTACACTCCTTAGGAGAATGGTCAGGATAAAGACAGTACAGACAGGTTTCATGCTTGTCATCGACGTGGAGCCTCTTCTTACCACAAGAAGAGCATGCCCTGAAGAGACCCGTCTTCTGCTGGTCAGCCATAGTTGATTTTTGAAAGAAATATCCAAATTATGTGAGGAAAAGAGATAAAACTAGTAAAACCTGAGGAGAACTCAGGTGGAGACTCCCTAGCACAACGTGCGGTAGAAAATCTGAGAGACTGAGGCTCCTGACAGGAAGGTTCTAGAGGGAGGTGGTAGCTGATTGGCTACCTTCTGGAATTTGGTCCTTTTTACAAAAGGACATAGATAGGCTACTAAGGCAAGGCCCTTAGGCCTACTTTTCTCTATGTATGTCTATAGGACATTACTTTTCTATGTACCGGGGACTCCCGTCTCGACGACGGGGAATGATTCAGGCATGTGAATCTATGAAAGACACCCATAATACTGGATAACCATGGTTGCTGCTTTTATTAATTTTATGCAATTAGCAACCATTGACAAAGCCAATAGTTCCGGCTTGTAGGTGTAACACTACTTGTTGTGTTATATATCTGGATGCAATGACAGAAGCAGCAAATTAACAGTTGGGCGGCACACTATGCGGAGCACAGATTTTTAGCTTAGATGTTTTAAGCCACGCCCTTAATTACATCGAGCACCCCCTTTGGAGAGACCCTACAGTTTTTTCATCCCACTTACAGTCCTGGAAACAACACCATGTCCCAGTGGCACTGTGCATCATGCATGACGCATGACTTCCACTTTTTTGGATTGTCTATGTACAGGGGCTTTGTGAGCCATTCCCTGCTCCACCCCTTGCTTTAGGAACTGCAGATGGCGTGAAGTCCTTGATGGGCCTCTTCTGTCTGCAACTCAGCAGACAAAGATTCAGTTCATAATTAATTTGAAAAGGTGTGTAAGTGAGGGGATGGGTGGATGGCTGGATGGATTAGTGAAAGGGTGAATGGATTAATGAAAGGGTGAATGGATGGATAATAGGAAAAAGGATGGACGGATGAGTGAGTGGAAGGATGGATGAGAGAAAAGGTAAATGGATGGATGTATGGGTGGAAGGGTAGATGGGTGGGTAAAAGGGTAGATGGATGAGTAAAATGATGGATGGAGAGATGAGTGAAAGGATGGATGGATGAGTGAAAGGGTGGATGACAGGCAAGTGAATGGGTGGATGGATGAGTGAACTGATGGATGGATTGATGAGTTGATAAGTGAAAGGGTGAATGGATGGATGAGTGAAAGGGTAGATGTAAGGCTGGATGAGTGAGTGAAAGGGAGGGTGGATTGACAGAAGGGTGGATAGATGAGTGAAGGAGTGAAAGGGTGGATGGATGAGAGAAAGGATGGATGGGTGAGTGAAAGGGTGGATGGATGAGAGAAAGGATGGATGGATGAGTGAACGAGTGAAAGGGTGGATGGATGAGAGAAAGGATGGATGGGTGAGTGAAAGGGTGGATGGATGGGAGAAAGGCTGGATGGATGAGTGAAACGATGGATGAGTGATAGGGTCAATGGATGGATTCATGAATGGAGGAATGGGGGATGGATGGCTAAATGAAAGAGGGATGGATAGAAAAAGGGAGGATGGATGGATGACTGAAAGGGTGGATGGGTGGAAAGATGAGTGACTGGGTGGATGAATGAGCAAGTGAAAGGATGGCTGGATGCGTGAAAGGGTAGATGGCTGGATGTATGAGTGAATGGATGGATGAGTGGATAGATGAGTGTACGGATGGAAAAGGTGAAAGGATGAATGGAGGGTTGGATGATTGAAACTGTGAATGGAGGGATGGATGAGTGGAATGATGGATAGATGGAAGGATAGATGATGGCTAGGTTTGCAAATGGCTGAATATTGATATGGATGGATATACAGATGGAAGGACAGAATGAATGGTGAAAGACTGAATGATGGATGAAAGAATGATTACAGCTTGTAACCCCCAATATCTTAAGTACATTTCCTACAGACTGACTTTCACATTTATACGAGTCATGCTCTCTATATGATATGTGTGTGATGTAACGCACTCCGACACCCTGTCCTACTTACTTGGGATCACTAGCACTATTAAAGAAATTAAATACATATGAGAGAGGGTCTATGTGAAAGAGGAGGGTCACCATTGGAGGGTGGTAGCAAGGCCGGACTGGCCGGACCGGGCATCAGGCATTTCCCTGGGAGGCTGGAAAGGTGGAGGGGGCGGTTTTGTTACCAGAAAAAGACCTGCACATTTGCTCAAAGCTGCGCGCATACTGAAAAACCATGAAGTGCACAATTGTCTCAACCTAATATAAACTTATTTTCACTTGTACTTAAGTGGTTGTCTATTTACTTACTTAAATACTATTGCGCCACCTCTTCTGATATGTCTGTAAAACTTACCTTTTCTCCTGCATTTTGACCTCCTGTCCTGAATTTTTGTCCTGAATTTTGACCCTCTGCCCTGAATTTTTACACTCGCCGTCCTGAATTCGCACCCATGCCAGTTGGCCACCCTATGCCCCTCTGACACAAGGCAGGGGTCAGGCCCACAGTGCCTCGTTTCCCTGCTGCGGGCTCCTTTCGCCGATGGCCTCGCGCCTTCGCCGTCTCCCGAGACGACAGAAGGTGGAAACGCTATCTTTCATTACGCAAAGTATAAATAGTGTAATCTATCAGCGCTGCCAATCAAGATGATTGATTACGGGCTGTCATAGGCAAGAGTGACATATTAGAAAAGTTTTGTTAACAATGCCTATTGCGAGTCAGCCTGCCACAGAAGCTGGTGATTAATGTGTTGTCACCCTGTAATCCCACACCCCTGGCTAATGAGGCAGGAATTTATCATCTTTACAGAGTGGCAGATGTCAGGAGGAGAGGAATCCAAGTGCTGCAGACAATATACCTTTTCCTCACCATGGCTGACATGTCTGACAGGCCGAAAAAAAAACCGAGAAAGGGGCTTTGTGTGCGAGCACAAAACTTTAAACGCTGAAATACTTACTTACAAGCAGCTCGCTCGGCCCCCACCAAAAGGCAGCTTCGAAAGCTGAGGGCGAACTTTGAACCCGTCTGCGGAGACGGAGTCTCTGCAGGAGAGGCTGTCACGGAGGACACACGGCTCGGCTCTTCTCTCACGGGAGGGAGCGGATGGGTATGACTGAGTGAGTGAATGAGTGACTCCCACCTCACCTGTAGCTGTCAGAGTCCTGCAGGGGCCAGCTGCATCAGCCCCTGCAGGAGGCTGCCAGGGCCAGCTGCGGTCTGCTTTTATGTGTAGGATAAGTCACTTAACTGTAATATCTCTAGAAAGTACTCCTGTCGCGGCGACACCTGTCTACCACCGACCATTATGAACCGGACCAAGGCCTGTGATTTCTGAGTTTAGGGCACAAGTCCTTGACAGTCGCACCCCACTGCCACCACCGTTAAACACAACTGAGTCAGCACCTTTTAACCAAAAAAAACTCATTTTTAAAGCTCCAGTACCCAAGACAGCAACACTCAATAATATTACATTGTCCTATAGCTTCTAAGCCTTTATGTGGATTCATTAAAGATGACATGTGGGTGCTTTCTTGTCAATAAACAAGTGTGTACCCACAGTTTCTGTCTGTCTTGCTAGCGGGATAATATTCTTCTATAAGCGACTGAACTGGTGCTGTTTGTCAATCATCGTGGGGAATCAGCTTTTGTTTGGCATGTTGCCTATTATTTTTGTTATCAGCGTGTCATTCAGACTCCATAAATAAATATAAACATGTTACACATAGTTGGTCTCACTCGGTGTAAAACTGTTGCTCTGCTGCTTAATGAATGTGAGGCCCATGGTAGTCATACTTAAAATTATCCCATAAGTCTTTCCATAATTGCCAAGTAGCCCCCTGTAATGTGTGACATCTTCAACCAGATGAACTTTTTTTAGCCAAGGGACTTTGCCTGCAGCAATTTTCTTTTTATCTTCCAACTACATGTCCCAGAATATATGCAACGTACAGTTGTGGCCTTGAGTGGCCATGTAGTCACTCATGGGAGGGGACCACGTGGCAGCAGTGTTTACGCTCTGGGCTGCATCTTCAGTCACAAGTTTCAGAGGGTCAACACAGCTTGGAGAGCTGCCTCTATTATACATTTAGGAGGTGGGGTGTAACTGTGCCACACCACTGCTTGTCCTTACCCTGGTTGAGAGTTTGGATTATCTAATTCTAAGAGGGTGCACCTGATATGTCATGAAGTATGTGTTCATGGTGTGGGATTTATTCGTTATTCGTCTTTTTACTTATTTGGTCTAATTTACTGTGATAATGTGTATTGCTGTTAAGTGCAACAACATACATGGGCCTGCAACAATATGTCCACAAAAGGTAATTGTTGAGCTCTGGGTTGTGTTCAAAGGGATGATTTGGCTCTACCATAACTGTACACAGTGCTTAATTTGTAAAAGAATAAGTCCGGGGGCCCAAAGTTTTGCTCAGAAGCCCTTGGCCGACGCTATCAAAGGTCGGGTGCCGAATACTAAAGCGGTGTCGTTTTGATTCCACCTCATGCCTCTTTAACCCACCACCAGATCCTTCCTGCCTCTATCTCATTTTTGCAGGTTCTTTTTCATCCCTGCCACTGTTTTCCATCTTTCTCGTACTCTTTCTTCTCTGTTTGTGTGTTTGTCTCTCTCTTGCTCTGGGTCAAAGTCTGTTGAGGAAAAATAACTGGCATACCCCAAACATGAGTGCTGATGGGTGCCACCAGCAACCACCAGCTCGAAATAAGTACTGCCTGAACAGACTCAGTGAAAGCTAGGCCATGCTGGGATGGTGTCTGCAAACACTATATTACCATCAATATACAGCAGCAATGAATGGAGAACATGGCAAATGGCCTTGATAATTCTTTCTGACTAGGTGCCAACCAATTAGCATATTCTTAACCTTGAGTGCCTGCCCAAATAAAGAGACATGAGGAGATTTATTGGGTAATATGCCCTGATCAGTCATGCCATTTTAACAGTCAACATTTTTAATTAAATCAATTTTGAAGAATGCTGTTAACGTTTTTCCTGATGATATGTGCACTCCACCTAAAGATATATGTACCTCCATGCCACATCTGGTGGCCAATAGTTGACTCTGTTAATCCTTAAATCGTTATCTGTTTTAGGAACCCTCATGGAGTTGAAATATGGTTTCAGGTTACAGTAATTCAAAGGCAATGATACATTTTCTTTAAAGCCAAAAGGAACGATGTTTTCTTGTGATGCGCATTCAACCCGAAAAGAGCGTCTATACCTGTTCTAACTACATTTGCCTGCTGTGAAGAAACAATTCTGTATCAATAAAATTATATGCTATTGATATTTTTTTCAATCTACATTTTTTATTGCAAGTGTCTGGCTGTCACATTAAGAGAGCTGCATTTTTTTCCTCTTTTTAGATTTGCGGTATAAGCTTGCAATACAAAATAAAAAAAAACATTTAACCACACACATGGTTGCCAATGTACAAGCAATGCAAATTAGGCCTACCCAAGGCGCATTAGTGCAGCTTATAAAACAAGTGGTGGAAAAACAGGCATCAATCCCTCATATGTCGTAGATGTAGGCATGGCTTTTTCTGTGCACGCTCCCTTGTAGTATATGTTCCATGCGTTGATAGCTGAATTTCTATTCTGTCTGTCACTATATATAAGTAATGTTGAGTGAGCGGCAGTGGTTTTGTCAATAGCTTGTGAAATGCAGCAATCAAGGTGTCTCCACAAGCAGCGACTCTCATTGTGACTCAGGTGCCAATGACTAAATCAGTGGCAATATATGTATGACGATATTGACAGATGGAGATTTGTAAACAGGCGAGTCATGGCCTACATTATGTGCGATGATCCTGAAGAAGGTGAGAATTTTATTAATTTTATTGTATGGTATTATAATTGAATTTATATAGCGCTTACAACCCCTAATGAGACGTTGAAGCGCTTTTTTGGCGAGTAGCACGTTACTCCAGATCCCATAAAGGATTAGTGGTGAATTACTATAGTAAAATATGAAAATAATTTGAGTGGTGGATTTGTTAGTTATTTCGATTGAGAAGGATAGCGGAGGGATAGAAGAGGGAAAAAAGTTTGCATTTATATAGCGCTTGCTACCTCTGATGGGGTGTTGAAGCGTTTTTTCGGCGAGTTGCACGCTACTCCAGAACCCGTAAAGGATTAGTGGTGAATTAGTATTGTGAAATATGAAAGTAATTTGAGTGGAATGCATCGCTATTCTATTCCTGCAATGGTGCATGCAGCGATATCTTCGTGATATTTCTCCTGTACAACCCTTTGCTCTCTTGTTGACTTTCATAATTCTTGTGTCCTTATGATGGCTTCCTAAGGGAACTTTTTCCGCAGACTGCCAGAAAATTATTTTACGTTGCTCGCAACATTGTACAACATGTCCCATTGCTGGACTTTCTTTATAGGATGGACATTTGTCATGCTTATAGCAATCCGTGAAGGGCTGCTTGTCGGTGGGATAGTGTTAGGATTGTGTATTATTTTTGTATAGTGCACACTAGGGCATTGCGCTGTCTGGTCAGCATCTGGCCAGGGAACTTGTGTTCTGGGGAAGATTGATCAATCTGTAATGCCGGAATGGTTGTGAGGTATTAAAAGCTTTGAGGCACGCTGACCACTGACAGATCCTTCTTCAAAGCTCATGTCCAAAGTGTCTGCCCTCATCCAAGCTGCACCGATATCATCAGTTGCTGCCAAAAAGACAGTTTCAGGGATGTGGCAAGCCCTGAAGCTGTACTGAGAAGGATTAAAAAAAGTTTATCTTCTCTAGATAGGATGTAAACTGGACTTTAGTAAGTCTTTCCGGGTTAAGTAAGGAGTGATATGGGCCAGTAGTTAGAAGGAACGGAGGAGTCAGCAGAAGGTTTTCTCAGTAACAGGAAAACCATAGCGTGATACCAAGTCTGTCAGAGAGGCACTGAACACACTAGTGAAAGCAGAAATAGTATGTGGGGGACTTGGGTCATCAGGGTCTCCTGAGCATCTCACATGCATCGTAGTTTCCATCTCTGGCATACTAATCCTCTAAAACCTAGCCAGGAGGCAAATTGCAATGGGTTGATAAATCTAGGGGATGAGAAAGAGGGGTAAGAGGTTGTTGGGTAGCAAAATCAGTGTAGATGTTTTTGGTTTTATCATGTAAGAAAGTGGATAGTGCTAGACAGTGCTAGTGACACAGCAATGGCTGTGGAGTAGAGGGCAAGATGGGTAAATTAATTAATGGTTTAAAAAATGTACCAGAGAAATAGTTGCTTCACTCTATGCGTGTCGTGAATAGCTACAGTGCGACATATAAATATTCTTTTTATAGGCATGAAGGGCTTCTCTGCAAGCTATCTTGCCAGCCTCAAGCTTGGAGTGACACCATATATGTTCAAGTCACTTGCAAAGTCTTTTGTTTTCTCTTAACTTTGGGGCATACAATTTAGTGGCAGTAGATCTCCTGCTTGATTTACAAGCTTTCATAGGTGCTTTGAGCCTAGGGCCACAATAATGACAGCATTAAACTGAGAGACCACCATGTTCATATTATCTGCTTGTCTACATAGTTGTAAGTGGAAAGTGTTAATCAAGTTAGTATTATTTATGAGATTACAGGAAATGGATCAAGTACTAAGAATTTTAGGAGGAGCTTTAAGGGTTCCATTACGGTAATGGTCTGGCCAGGTAAGTGCCAAAGGGATTAATACTGTCGTGTAGTTCCTATAAAACCTATATAGGATCTGCACGTTTAGACAACATACACTATAGGACTAGTGTCAGACTCATTCTAGTTACCCCCACCGGGTATGTTGGTCTGTGTACCAGCTAGCTCACAGTGCCACTAGAAACTCCTCTTAATAAGGAGAGGATGGTTCTTGGCAACCATCGAACATGACAACCCTGACCCCTAAGGACCGTGGAAACAGTGTACTACTTTTCACTCAGTCACTTGTGCTTACTTAGTCTCAGAGAGATGCACAGAGTAAACAGTATGGATGTTTTTCAATAAGCATTTATTGAACATTCATTATTCTGGTGTAAAAGAGGTGTGCTGAAACAACCATTAGACAGTAACAGATATAAATATTTAGAAGCACTAGGAAAGTAAAAGGATGGTAGATTTCTACCATTTTGCTATAACCATGAATATAGGCAAGTATATAGAGTACATGACAATAAAATGTGTACACCTACGATGCTACCCTAACTAGATGTACCTAAGTGTACCTAGCATATATGTAGGTGTTAAGCCAAGAATCCCTCCAGGATAAAGTCAACCCCATTACCTGAAGTGAGAGACCATGGGACCCTGTCTTGGTCTCGAGTTGGACACCCTGCAAGGGATGTTAGACCACTGCGAGCTGGAGTATCTTCATGCAGGAACCTCAGCGTCTCGCGCCGTTGTGTGTCAGCAGGGAAATACTGATCTCCTCTGTTATTCTCAGCAAGATGTGATATTTACATACCCAAAGGTCTCCCCAAGGCTTCTACCTTGCTGTGCCACTTGTCGGACTTAGGATGACGTAGCGAATGAACTTTATACATAGATATTATACAGGAGATGGTAGTCCTGCTGAGTTTCCAAGAATCCTCATGCATAATGTATGAGGCCTTTACCTGGGAAAGCTCGCGTCATATCTATGTAGAAGGCCAGTCCCTAAGAACCGTTACGTATGTAATGTAGTGAAGAATATAGGTGAAGGTTTAGGATATTACCTGAGCCTATATTGTGGTACCTCTATGGAATATAACACCAACTCCTTATCCGACTGGACTACATAATTAAATTCAAGTGTACTACTAGGCTGTGTAGGCATTGGTACGCAAACAACTATAGTAAAACAATAGTTTTTCTAAAAAATTTTTATCCTAAACTATGTAAAAAGGAAGACAATTGTCACTCAAACAATAGCTCCAATGTGTCCGTATATATAGTTCAAACAACTACAAGCATTGAAAAGCCATGCAGGTCATGAATAAGTGTTAACTGTTTTGGAGTTCCAATTTTGAGTTTTATTTTAAAAAGGCCACATTTTTCCCAGCAGACAATGAGCTAAATGTTTATGTTTCCTGGCTGGTAGACGCAACATCGATGTTGCCTGCCATCGCAGACGACGACCCTTGTAACACCTCGCAGATCACGTCAATTGAGCACAAATGATCTTCCATACTGCCTGCAGCCGATGCTGTGGCAGCCTGTGAGCCATCCAAGTCCTGGGTGTCAGTGGAGAAGCCGAAATCCATTCCAAAAGGAGCACAGACCTCCTGTGGAGGCTCTAAGAATGCCGCCATAAACATAGGAATACGCGGGTTACACTGCAGAACATGCACCGTTATCGGGTCCAGTACAGCATCAACGTCCGGTTGAGCAACTGCTGGAAGTATCAGACAGAGATCCAACACGCACTCTTCTGTGCAGAACAGGCATCGGAGAACAGGTAGGATGCAGTCCATCCAGACTGGTCTAAATGACAGGAACCAAGAGGCGCTTAGTTCCCGTAGGTGAGGTGTGCCCAGATGTTGTACCATGCAATCACGGTATTTACGCTCCAAAAGCGCTTTTTCCATCTCTTTGGTGACTGGGACGTCCATTGCGTAGCAGAAAAACTACAATCAGGATACCTGCTATTAGAAACAGGATCAGCGGAAGTCCTCCAAAAATGCTTCCGAATACGGTGTGTATAAAGTCTGGTATAACTCCGAGGACCGTCTGAAAGGTGATTAGCAGTCCTGAACCAATGGTCTTAAATAGGTGGACCATAGCCATCGTATCAGACATGTTAAAGATACGAATGACCATTTCTGTGAAATGGAAGGGGCAGTTCATATGTATGAGTGCCTGTATCTCAGCCGAGGACCTTGTGATCTGGAGATCAAAAGTCTCCTGAGTGGAGGTTAAGGGAACGGTTTTCTGTAGAAGTATGGCTTTCATTCTGTTCAGAGTATCAAACTGTATAAAAGAAACATTCAGCCAAGGCCATAGCAGCGCCTCCCTGACTGTGTTTGTCTGTGGAAACAATACTTGCATACAGCAAGTAACCCTGGAGATCACGGTGACCAGATATGCAATGCCCGGAAGCATCCCACAACAACCTTGACCGTTCAGCATCAAGTAACTCCCATTTGAAAGTAGCCTGAATACTTGGGTAATCACGGCTGCTGGGGTACCCCTCAAGTGACAGGATAGGTTCGCTAATGAACCAGTGCAGACCCTGTGCAGCATAATATCCTGGCATATGAGAGATCTACTTAAAGCGTTCTCGCAGTTTGTACCGCTTAGAAACACTTCCAGATCCCAACTCCTGCATCAAAATCTGTATGTTAATTTCCTAGATTCCTTGATGAATTCCCTACCCATCACTTCATATCTGCCTGCCTGTTGCTAATCTAGACAGTACTGAAACTGGAAAGTAGTGACCGGTAATGTTATTTGGCCATGAATCAACCACTCTGGACAGTGATTCTGCCACATTAACCCCTTCGGCGCTCATGACGAGCTGAGCTCGTCATGAGTTGTGCCGCTCGCACGCTGATGACGAGCTCAGCTCGTCATGTAACGCGGCTTTTTGAAAAAAGCCGCGTAGCGCAAAAATAGCCACCGCACGCATGCGGTTAAAAGGTAATCTATCCAGTTTTTCGAAACGCAACAAAGCATATTTCGCTCCCCTCTGTGCCATTTTCATCTGTTTTTCCGTTAGATTGTATGCAGAAAATAGTGCCACTTGTTGGACTTAGGATGAGGTCGGGAATGAACTTTATACATAGATATTATACAGGAGATGGTAGTCCTGCTGCGTTTCCAAGAATCCTCATGCATAATGTAAGAGGCCTTTACCAGGGAAAATCCTGTGTTCTGTGTGCAGTGTTGTATCTAGGTAAAAAGTCAGTCCCTAATACCCTTTATGTATGTAATGTAGGGAAGAATATAGGTGAAGGGTTAGGATATTACCTGAGCCTATATTAGGATACCTCTGTGGAATATAACAGGTGGAGTTGGTAAAATGCAGGCCAAGGGTGCATCCTGTGGAATGAGTGGTGTCCTATATTTTATGAAACATGCCAATAGTCTGAAGTTCATGTCTAAGAGTAATGGTGTAAGTATTCTCCATGCCTTAATAATGGAAGTGTCAGCCCTCATCCAAGCTGCACCGATATCATCAGTTGCTGCCAAAAAGACAGTTTCAGGGATGTGGCAAGCCCTGAAGCTGGACTGAGAAGGATCTAAAAGGTTTATCTTCTCTAGATAGGATGAGGGAATTGTGATAGTTGATGGTATAGGGAGCCAAAGTATCTGCTAAGTTAGAGTAAAAGTCTTTTTTTAGGATCCAGGTTGTTTGTAGATCAAAGCTACTCCCAGAAGATGTGAAGAGTACAAAGGCACACTAAACAGAAGAATTTCAAAGTAAATGGTATCTAGTATAATACATTAATATTTATCATCAAACATAATAGTAACCCCTCCGTCCACTTTATGAGGACAATCAAGCTTGATTATGTTGTAGCCTTGTGGAATGGCAATGGATATTTCTGGAATTGTTGAGGCACTGAGACAAGTTTCCGTAACAAAGCAAAGATCTGGGGTGGAACTAGGAATAATGTCCCTTACTTGTATATTGTGCTTAGAGAGAGAGATCTAGCATTAAAGTAGCAGCAATCGATAACTAGGTCATTAAAGGAGCAAGAATTGATCACTATGGGCCGGAGGGCCTGTTCCTTGAATGGAGGTAGTATAACTTAGTGGGCAATTATTAAACCCAAGAAGGTAGTAGCTACTTGCAGGCTGGTGCCGAGCCACAAGTGGCCCTTCAAGGGCTTGCAATAGTAACAGTTGTGGTCTTACAGCATTTATAACTAGATATAAAGGGGCACCTAAAAGAAAGTAGGAGTGAGTGCAAGTACGTTAGCCTCACCTATGGATCCCTGTTGAAGAAGTCAGGGTACCTGGAGTTTTGCACTGTTCAGCTGTGGATAGTTGCAGATGGGCTTACCTTTGGCGCACCACTGGTGTGGATGTGCAGAAACTTTAGTTTTATCCTTGTTCTAGCACACTAGCTGGGACAGAAAGACTAGGGTAATGGCCAGCAGAAAATGGCCACAGCTAAAGTGCCAGGCTAGATGGCTTCCCCTCTACACACCAATCAGATATGTTCCCAGGGAAAGGATATACATAAAAGGAGCTTCAGAATAAAAATTCCCCCCTCCTTGGCTTTCTTCTTCCCTCACTGACTCAGTACAAATTAGCAAATGAAGAATAAGGTTAAACATGATTTAAGTTAATTGAATATATATAAATGCATAACTATGTCCTCCTTTTAAAATGCAGCTTGCAGTAAATACGATAAAATGCAAGAGACAACGAGGTATCAACATGCTAGCGTAATGCACAGCTTTTGATTTTAGTTACAGAGGGATCGCAACACCTCTGGCTTTCACCCTGCCCAACACGTTGGCAAGAACAAAAAGACTAGAGCATCCACAAGCAGAAACTGTTCACCGCTCAAGTGCCAGGCAAGAGAGGGAAAAATGGCTGCCCTGCTATGCATGAGTCAGGTATATCCCTAGGAAAAGCACATCTATAGATCAGCTGGGACTTAATGGTTCTGCCATGAATATGCACAGCAGACAGAGACCAGTTACACTTTGTTCAGATAAGTGGCAAATGCATCTATACAATCATGTAGAGCCTGACTTCTAGAGTGCAATTTGTATCTCGCAGCTTATGGACAGACGCACGTCTTCACACTGGCACCCAATGTGCCTTTGTTGGTGGACTCTTCTTCTGTGAGTAGGTACATGATAACAAAAGCAATTCAGAGCCAGTGAAATTAAGAAGCAGGTGTAGTTAACACTTCTTTCCTTGTATGTTTGTATATGTGCACGCATGTATGTCTGGGCTATTATTAACACATTCGAATTTCATAGGGATTTTTGGTTGTAGAATGTCAGTTAGTAGTTGGCTTCGATGTCAGAGGAGCTGCACCTGCCTTGAGAATAAATGAGCTTTCTGACTACAGTTTGTATCAAATTACTACTGCAGTTTACTGCTTCATATTACTCTTTCTGTAGCTGCACTGTGGATGGAACGCACCAATTTTGGTGACAAGCTCAACCGTGGAAGTTACATACACACCAGAGTACAGAGCACTCATCACTGTGTAACCCTTTACACACTATCAACCCTTCGGCTCTGATACAAGTCTGCACTCTTCATAAGGTGGCCTAATGATGCTTTGATTACATTAACATTTACAAGTCTCTAAACCTCCAAAAATACTTTCGGTGTCCGTGTGCCATTTGAGGCCATTGATGGCAACTGGTCTCTAGGACAACTGCATCCGCGCACCAGTCATCTGTGTCAGTGGCACTTGCACAGTGGTAGCCACATTACTATTGTAGAGCAACTTTTGGTTTTATATTCTGACTTGGTAATTTGAATATTAACATTTAAAATGTTTAAACCAAGAACATCTCAGGTTGAGGTGTCAGTGCCTTAATATCGTTACCATTTTTTAACATAACTTACCTTACGTGGATGCCTGGTACTAAGATGTCTCTTTATGTATATTGCATTGTACAGCTCAATGAGCTTGTATGATTATTCATTTACACAGAACAGCCATATACGAAGTTATATTGATTTTTTTATCTGGTGCTCTGTTTGAGACACATGCATCTCATTATGCATGTGTCTGAAACATTCACCCATACACCCCTCTAGGATTTCTTCCAGGGTACTGGGAGCCTGTCATGAGCACTTATTAAATTATATGTAAACTATTGAGGACAACCTCACACCATAAAAGAACAAGCATTTGCAATGGAATAGGTCCTCATTTACGAGAGTTTAAGCTATTTGGCATTGTAAATGACAATGCCTTTTATATATGTGTTGTTTTTCAAAACAGATAAATAAAAGGCATTGTCATTTACAATGCCAATAGCTTAAACTCTTGCATATGCGACAACTATTGCATTGCAAATGCGCTTGCAAGCCCATGCTTTAATTTTTTTAAAAAGCGTTAGTTGAGAGCGTGTCCTGACAAAGCTATTTGAGAATATAGTGCTAGGAAGCTGTAATTAAAGCCTATAGAGTAATGACACACGTAACAGGGGGTGTCGCCATGGAAGGTTACAAAATGAGACAAGGCGGTACTAAGGAGGGACTACTCAGTCTATTGACCAATGAACAGCCACAGTTTACAGTGGATAATGAGACAAGCCAATTAAAAATATGGGTAAAGAGTGGGTGGAGCTTTAAGTCCCTACCTGAATACAACATGCCTCGCAGAGCAGCGCATGCGCTGCCTAGGCTCGACCTAAAAAGGGCATTCTGTTGAACTCTTTGTAGCCTGAAGGGCTAAGGCAATATGGTCATACTGGAAACAAAGTGAGATGCCCAGTGAAAAGCACATATTCAGAATGTGCTGGGGTGACTTACTACTTATTTTTCACCTACAGACTGCATTGATATTGAAAGATACTAGTTTTTTCAAAGGAAACAAGGGATAAACAAACCAACGGAAGACTTGGTTCCTGCCCTCAAGAACTTCCTATCACATACTGCCATGGAAACCTGCACACTGAGTTCTTCGGACTAAATTATCATGCATACTAACAATCTTCATGTTCAAAGAAAGATTACTGGTAAATAGGCAGGTTTATGTTGCTGTTAAAGCAACAGGACGCAACACAAAGCTATCAGGGAGGAGAGTTGGGGTTGCTCTTGAAAGTGTCAAAGTTAGGGCTATTATCTGCAATGTTTTGCAAAGAAAGTCATGCAAAGTAGGGAATCTATACTTAAATAAAAGCATAAATTGCACAGGTGGAAAAAGTAGTAAAACAACTCAAGATGAAGAAAATAAAAATACTAGTGAGCTTCTACAGATCTGTAGGTATGAACCCCTGGTCAAAGAGATGCCCAGCCTAAATGTAATGTTATCAGGATTAGGTACAGCAAGACATTTAGTAAGAGCATGCAAACAGAAAAGTATAAATCTCAAGGTCAAATGCATAGAAATATAGGAGACAGACAGTTCTTCAGAAAGTGATGACTCCGCAAGCAATAGCTGTATTTTGAGTGTAGGCCAATATATATTCAGTTTGAACATCAATTCCAGGAACATATTACTATGCAAGATGAGGATCGGGGGGGGGGATCATGTTAAAGATTGTTGCTGATTCTGGGTCGCCCTCAGGGTTGGCTCCTCCACTATGGCAGAGGAGTGTTGCCTCACTGCAGAAATGCAGCAACAGAAGAAAAATAAAATGACAATGAAACTATATTAATGTCATTTTATTTTTCTCTTGCAGTGCTGTAGTCTAGGGCGGGGTCCATGTTCATAGCGTCAGCAGAAAGGGGAGGAGGTGCTGGACGCATAGAAAGTGCACAAGCCGGTTTGGCCGGCCTTCCATGGCAGGCCAAACTGACATGCGTACTTGGATATCTCCAGGCTGTTCTATGGAGATATCTACAGTGCTCAGGTGCACAGGCTCCCAGTCTCTGCTGGAGTGCAAAACCGTCCTGCTCCGCCCACTCACAGCACTTCTCTTATGCTGGGAGTAATAGCATGAGAGAAGCGCTTGGATTGTGTGGGATCTAGGAGCCTGTGCTCACGGGAATTGCAGTGGCGAGATAGGAGCAGACCTCTATAACAAAAGGGGCAACCCAGTAACCCAGGGACCTGGCCTGGAAAATATTTAATAAAAAGGAGGTCCCTATGGGGGAAGTGTAGCCCTTGACTTCCACAGCAAAGTGTCAAGAAGGAGATAAAAGCACTTCTAACACAAATAACTTAGCATTTTATTTTATTTTAGCAACTTTGTCTTTGATTGTTGACAGTGAGAAGTAAAACTATATTTGCTCTATCGAACACAAGGTGCTCCAAAAAAAGGTGGGTGTCGGCACAGTGAAAGTGACTATAAGTGCATAAAGTGCACATGTGCTATGTACAGAAATATATACATGTGGCTGATAGGGATAATAGAGTGTTAAAGATCAACCCCCGCTAAGCGAGTGTTGATAGCCACCATAAGTTTCTTGAAAAAAAGTCCACATATAATGTTTTTGTCAACATTTTGACCCCTGTACTTAGATTATTTAAAACAGGGTCATCATTAGGACGCAGAAATATATAGGAGACACCTATAACAAATTACAGTAGACACTCATTTTGGGTGAGCATTCATCATAGAAATTGTAGTGACTGAAAAAGTATGTGTCTGATACATACCAACTGATTTGGGCAATTAGTCTCAATGGAGGATGGGAGCAGAGGCAGCGGTGACTCCTCCGCTTGGGCGGAGGAGCTTTGACCCACTGGGCAGGTAGAAAAAGGAAAAAATAAAATGATAATAACTCATTATCTTTTTATTTTTCCCCTTGCTCAGCTGGTTTTGGATGGGGCTGCTCTGCTCGCAGAGCAAGGAAGATGTGGTTTGGCCACTCCAAGTGTGCATAAGGCTTTGGCCAGCTGTTTCGGGCCGGCCAAACCGCCATGCGCACTTTGCATGTTCTCCATTCAGCTGCATTACAGCCTGCATGTAGAACCTGCCCAGCCTCCCATTCTCTGGCTGAGCACCGAACCACGGCGATCAGACCAATCACAATGCTGCATTGCAGCTTTGAGTTTGGCTATTGGGTGGCTAGGTGATGGATGCATCCTGCTTCATGCCCTGGAAGCGGGGAAGAGGACTGAGAGGAGGCGGCGGCGACAGCGTTCCTCCTCCCCCCATGACCTGCCTCTCACCACCTTCCAATACCAGCTGCCACTGAGCAGAGGACCAGCACGGTGTGGGAGTATAAGATTGCACTGTCCAGAAGGAAAGGTAAGACTGAATATTTTTTTTCCCCCACGTTGCCCCCCACATCGGATTGGCGGCCGGCGCTGCTGGTCGCCCTATACAATAATCGGTAAGAATGTGTCGAGAGAGAGACTTGCTTAGTGATTTGTTAGAGCCACCAGATATCAATCCAATCGGAATGTGCTCTCTCTTGTAAATCTGGCTCTGCTCTTGATCCTTGTCCGCCTGCCATCTTTCAAAGGCTATTGAAATTGTGATTACAGTTATCTATCACGTACTGAATACTTCACTTTCTTTAGCAGTAGTTCCAGTGCCTTGGAAATTGGCAGTGGTTAAACCTCTTTTGAAAAAACCTTCGTCCAAGCCCTCGATTCTGGCCAACTTCAGGTTTATCTCATTACTCCCCGCGCTTACCAAAATGTAGAAAAAGTTGGTAAATGAACAATTAATTGTCTAATTGGAAAGCTCTAAGGCTTTCCAACCCTTTCCAGATCTGTTTTAGGCCCAATCAGTCTACGGAATTAGCCCTGCTTGAGGTGTCTGAGAAAAGATGACACTTGATGTTAAAAAGTTAAAATGAAATAATTGAATTTCTCAAAAACAATTGAAAATAAACAGTGTTTGTGATACATTTCAGGGCTGAAAGAGTGGTCCATTACGATGAGGATATGCAACTCATCCTAAGTTGAGTTAGAATAAAGTGTTGAGCAGTATTGGCACTTGTTTTGTTGTGTATTAATGTGGCGTAGCCTTACTGCGCTCAAGCCAAACCCCTTCTTTGTTCTTGGACACTGGATAATGGCCATAATGCTGTCCTAATCCTTTTGGGCTTATTAGCGGCGTTTGATTCCATCTCTAATGCTACACTTCTTCCGCATCTCTCTGAAATTGGCATCACTGGCAAGGCTTGGTCATGGTTCAAGTCTTTCCTTACAGATAGGAGACAACTGGTGTAAATTGGGCAGTTTTCATAGGAAGAGAAATCACTAACATATGGTGGTCCACAGGGTTCGTCACTCAGCCTCTCCGTATTTAACTTCTATATGGCCCCATTGGTATCTCTGATTAGCTCTTTTTGGTATTTCTGCCATTTCCTATGCAGATGAATATTCAAATGATTTTGTCCTTGGATAAGCCGTGCGAAGATCTCACCCAGCGACGACAGGCTCTGCGATGACACTCGCAGCGATGGTAATCTTCCCGCACCGGTCTGGTGCGTCCCACAAACGAAGGATGCGACGGCTCTGGCAGCGGCAACAGGCGCTGTGACGATCTCGGCCTTCGTAGCGGCGGGAATTTCCTCGCACTGTCGGGGATGCGCTCCGCAAGCGAGCGATGCGACAAAACTTGCAGAAAGTCTTTAAAAGCTTGGTTTCCAGCTCCCCAACACAGGTACAACTTCCAGAGGCACCACACATGGGCCACATACTCCAGGAAGGACAGAACTCTCTCAGTAGAGTTCAGGGAAGCTGGGGGTGAAATCCTTTTGTTCCTGGGACTTCAGAACAGGGAGCCAGCTCTCCTCGGGCCCTTGTAGATTCCTTCAAGCAAGGGGACACAGCACAAAGCAAAGTCCTTCCCCTCTCCTTGGCAGCACAGCAACAGCAGGTCAGTCCAGCAGAGCAACAGCAGGACAGTCTTCCTTCTTCAGTTTCAGCTTTCTCCTTGGCAGATGTTCCTTCTTGATTCCAGGATGATCTAATTTTCTGTTGTCAGGGGTCCTGTACTTATACCCCTAAAAGTATTTGTTCTCCTTGTGCAAGTGGGCCCTGAGCCCGGTCTGAACCAGTTCTGGGTGTTACTTGAGCACTTTCTTTTTCTGCCTTTCCTTTCCTTTCAGAGTGAGGGGCAGGGTCGTCAGCCGCCCAGCAGGAGGTGGAACCAGCATTGTGGAAGGCAGGCACAGCCCTATTCAGGCCCAGGTGCTATCTCCTCCCACCACTCAAGTTGCAAATGCAGTCATTCAGCCTAGGGCTGATCCAGCCAGCCTCCTGGGGGCTTCCCAGCACCTGTCACTCTCAAACCAGACAATCAATTCACAAACAGGCCAAGGCACACAGAAAGGTCAGACAAGAGAACAGAAACTTTCTAAAAGTGCTGTTCTCTAACACAGGGTTTAAAAACAACCTTTCCTAAAAGATGTGTTATTAAATTCTGAGTTCAGGGATACCAGCCTTTTATGTCCTATCTTTCTCTTATAGGAAGATATGCTGGTAGCCTATGGGCAAGGTAGCCTTACAATAGTGAAAAACGAAAATGGCTGTAATTCACTACCAGAGCACGTCACCTGCACTAGTACATGCTCTACCTTTCACATACACTGCACACTGCCCAAGGGGGTACCTTGGGCCTTCCATAGGGGTGACCAATGTGTACAGAAAGGGAAGGGTTAGGCCTGGTCAGTGGGGACACTGACCAGGAGGACATGGCAGTTCACAGACTGCACACAGGCACTGCGGTGGCAGGCCTGAGACACCATTTTAGGGCTACTCATGTGGGTGGCACAATCAGTGCTGCAGGCCCACGAGTAGCATTTGTCATCACCAGCCCTGGCACATCCAGTGCACTTTACTAGGGACTTCTTGGTGATACAAATATGCCAATCATGTATATCCAATCACAATGACAATTTACACAGAGAGCATATGCACTTTAGCACTGATCAGCAGTGGTAAAGTGCCCAGAGTCCTATTGCCAACAGCCACAGGTCAGGAAAAATAAGGGAGGAAGAAGCAAAAAGTTTGGGGATAATCCTGCAAGAAGGGCCAGTTCTTACAGTTGCCTATTCACAAGAGGGTCCTTTTTAAATCTCTGGTTCTGGTTTTCAGGCCTTCCATGCTACTTGCCCCAAATAGCTATCTGATTGCTTTTTTCATTATTGGACGCAAAGGACCCTAAGATCTTCTAATTCTAAACTACTATAACCTTCAACTTTTATGCTGAAATCCATAAGAGGCAAAACTTTTATCATTTTCGGATCTAAAGCCTGGAATCAACTTCCTGATTCTCCTCGACTTATGGTTAACAAAGTCACTTTTAAGAAGAGTTTGAAAACGTGGTTGCTCTCTGCTCCTGATGAACTGTGTTGCCTAATTTGACTTGTTCTTGCTAAGGCTGTGTTTCCATTTTATCTCAGGTGCTTTTTGATTGGTTTATTTCGCAATTGCTAATTGAGGATTGGTGTCTGAGTTAATGCCAGAATGCTCTGCTTGAGTGATGGTGTGCTTTATTTATTTTATTTTATTTCATTTTGAAAGTTTCATAGAGCGCGAGCAAGACCCTTGCGGGTATCAGAGCGCTTTACAGTAAATACAGTTCTTATGACATTAAAACAGGCTAGATAGGGTATATATATATATATATATATATATATATATATATATATACAGTTTGTAATACACAGTGGTTAGGTAATTTACAATAAATACAGATCTCTTGACATAAGTAAACCGGCTGGATAAAACATGTATGGCTTAAAGTTGTGGCTTAAAGAACTTAGGAACACGAAGTTTGGGATATTATAACAACGATGTTAAAAATTCAAGGAGTTATTTCTTATCAAATTTTAATTTGCTAAATCTAATATATTATCAACTAATTTAAATGTTCTAGAATGTAAACTTTTTGGGTCAGCTTAGGCAGTCAGGGTGTTAGCTCAGAGAATGATTTTCTTTTGCTAAATGTTCGGGTACACTAACATTGTTTACAGACTAGGTGATTTTACAATTATAAGTAATAAAACAACTTTTCCAAAGCAAATAGATATCACTTTTTAGA
Organism: Lissotriton helveticus; assembly: GCF_964261635.1. Classification (NCBI taxonomy): domain Eukaryota; kingdom Metazoa; phylum Chordata; class Amphibia; order Caudata; family Salamandridae; genus Lissotriton; species Lissotriton helveticus. Next base: position 905,691,171 of record NC_136065.1, on the reverse strand, counting down.
GCAAGTATTGGCCAAGTTCATAGGTCTAGCTTGAAAACTAAAGCCAGATCAAGTAACTTTGGCACGGTTTGTTCATACTAAAATACACAGTCCAACTGTTACTGTTTCGTACTGTCCACCTACCAAGATCTAGCAGTGTAGTGTCTTTGCAATGCCAACAATTAGGGTTATCAAATAATTTTGCTTTAGTCATTCTAAGTGGAGACAATAAATAGTTTTATAAAATAAACAAATTAGTTTGGGAAATAGAAGCATTTAAGTATCCTGCTTTGTTACATGGCCATATATTTCTTCGTTTTTTTCTGGGGAGTCGAACATAAAACTCATGGTTCCATCTTTATACAAAATTAGTTAAAATGAAGTTATTGGTAATGGTGAATTTTTAAATAATCTTTAGAAGCAATGTGGCAAGAGTGACTAAATATGTTTAAGGCCACACACAAGCTCTCTTCCACTGGTGACATCCACACAATGGCTCTTGACCTTTCCAATTCCCTGACGGAGGCTGTCAACTCACTCGCCCCGGCTAAGCCTAATTATTCGGCCAGGAAACGGCCCTCGGCTCCCTGGTACTCTGAATCTCTTAGGATTCTTAGACAAGGCTGTAGAAGGCAGGGAAGGCTTTGGATGACTCATTTTGATCCTATAGAGAGGGAAAAGCATAGAGCCCTCTTTAAAGACTATAAAGCGGCCGTACTTAGAGATAAACAGGCTCACTATTCCAAACTCACGTCCTCCCTCAAATCATCCAGTGATCTATTTAAGATTGTGGATAACCTTTCCCTCATTCAGATGCCTGACCCTATAACAGCTTCACAGGCTCTATGTGACCAGATCTCTACTTTCTTCCATGAGAAGATCATGAATATCTACATAGACTTGGAATTACATAACTCCAGTTCCCTCTCTGCTTCCTTTTCGATCCCCCCGGATTCCTCTGTCCCTACCCCCTCTTATTTCTTCTCCCAGTTCCCCGCTATCACCTTTACCCATCTGAACTCTCTGCTGGACAAGCTTAAGTCCGGATCACCTCTGGACCCATGCCCCCTAAAGGTCCTCAAAGACTGTAGACACACTATCCTTCCCCCTTTGATGGAGGTGATGAACATGGCCATTTCAGAGGGGATTTATCCCCTCCTGGAAACTGGCCACCGTCAAGCCCCTACTTAAAAAACCTACACTGGACCCCGGGACTTTAAAGAACTTTCGTCCCATCTCCCTTCTCCCTGCCCCCGCTAAACTTTTGGAGTCTCATCTCAACCTCCATTTGAGTGCGTTCCTTGACAGTACCAACTCTCTTGATCCCTCACAGCATGGCTTCCGGAGGACCCACAGCACTGAGTCGGCACTTACAGTGGTGGTCTATAGTATCCGCTCTAAGGTCGACACCGGTCATACCACCTTACTGGTGTTACTTGACCTTACGGCGGCTTTCGACACCCTGTCCCCCTCCATTCTTGTTAGCCGACTCAGTGAGCTGGGAGTCAAGGGTTCTGCACTCAATCTTCTTGCTTCCTTTCTTGATCAACGGAAGCAAAGGGTCAAGCTAGGCGAGTACATGTCATCTGTAAAGGCCGTGAAGTGTGGGGTCCCTCAGGGCTCCTCACTGAGCCCGACGCTTTTTAACATTTACGTCGCTCCTCTCGCCAGGCTTATAAGATCCTTTGGGCTGGAAGTTCTCTCCTATGCCGACGACACGCAGATTATGGCTTCCATCTCCCAATCTGTGAGCTCTACTGCGTATAATTTTAAAAACTGCATGGAGGCGGTCGCCGGATGGATGGTCAAAAACTTCTTTAAATTGAATGGCGAGAAAACGGAGGTCCTTATCTTTGGGGGCAAAAGTGAGATCTGGTCTATGGATTTAATGGCCGTCTGTTCTTGGGGCCTGTCCTGTGCCGACGTTTTCTGCCCGCAACCTTGGGATCATATTGGACACCTCCCTTTCTCTGGATAAGCAGGTCAGTAGGACTGTGTCCACCTGTTGCAATGCCCTGAGGATTCTGAGAAAGATCACTCATTATCTCTCCCCTGAGGCACGCAAACAGGTGGCAATAGCAGTCATTGCCTCCAGACTTGACTACTGCAATGCCCTTTATCTCGGCATTAGCAGTGGTCTTATCCAGCGCCTCCAGACCGTTCAGAATGCGGCTGCCCGGTTTGTTGTAGGTGCTCCTAAACGTTCCTCGGGCACTTCCATCAGAAAAGACCTGCACTGGCTTCCCATGCAGGCAAGGATCAATTTTAAGGCTTTATGCCTTACTCATCGTGCCCTAAATCAATCTGGACCGGCGGCTATTCGTGCCCTGGTGGCCCATTATGTCCCCGGGAGAACACTCCGCTCACCCAGCAAATACCTGCTCACTGTCCCCCGTATTGCCAAGGTCAGATGGGGTGGAAGGTCATTTCGTTTCCTTGCGCCCAGACTCTGGAATACGCTCCCTAATGACCTCAAGGTTATTTCCTCCCACATACAGTTCCGCAAGGCACTCAAGACTTGGCTATTCCAAGAAGCCTATCTCTAATTCCCCCCGGCTGATATTTGAGCTCTCTGTTTACCATCTCCAGCGCCTTGATGCCTCCGGGTTTAGTTGCGCTCTCTGTATACAAATTTCCATTATTAATAATAATAATAATAATAATAATAATAAGGAGAGTTCCATATCATATATTTTAGCAGCCGGTAAAGAATTCTTGCTTTAATTCAGAATAGAGTTACATATTAATTCATATTTAGGTTAATCTATGTTAGGTAAACCGAATGCAATTAGGATAATACATCTCTATGACATATAACTCTAATATAACAAATCCTAGCCTCAATCCAGTATTTCTAAAAAGATATATGTTTGTTCATTTTTATTTTAGGATTGTACCAGAGAGAGACCCTCTTAGAAGTCTTTCATATTAGCGCACAACTCTTACATCAAAAGATAATAAGGCAAGTTTTGTAGCAGTAATAACTGGTGAAAATCTACAAAATTTACTATTAGTAATTCTTAAGACAACTGGTAAAGAAAAAGGTTTTGTAAGTTACGCTCTATTAGTAGCACTTTTGGGGTATAGAAATGGTTAGCATTTAGTACCTATAATTAACCCTGACCATTAGAAAAGAAGAAAAATATTTCTTAAAGTCTGGTTAACCAATACCACCATCTTTTTTTGAGAGTTGCAAAAATGTATAACACATGCAGGGTTTGCTGTTCCCAATAAAATTACTAATTAACTTAGTAAAAATATTATAAAAGCTAGATGGGAAGCCCAATGGTAGCATGGATAATGTATATACTATTTGTGGAGTAAATAATATTTTAACAACTTCAAGTCTACCTTACCAATTCAAATGATGAGATGACCCTTTCTCCAACTTTTGTTTTAGTTACCGTACTAAATTCATTCATTGTATCTCAACCATTTGTTTGGTTGAGGTAGAAAAAAAACAATACCAATATATTCGAGTTTGCTAGGATTAAAAATATTACTCAGGCCCACTAACATAGAAGTACATAAAATATTTAAAGGGAAAAATTAGCTTTACTAATGTTTAGAGTATATCTAGAGACAGAAACATATACATGAATAATATTTAAAATAATTTGAATGGGGTGGAAGGGTTATCACCATACAAACAGAATACCATCAGCATTAGCGGAGCTCTTTAAAGCAACAGAATGTATCATGATACACTAGTATTCTTCAGAATTTAAGATAAAACGTAATAGGGGTTCTACTGCAATGAGGAATAAAAGAGGTGAGTTATTACATTTGCCTTTAAGAAATGGAGACAGCCTCCAAGGTTTTCGTCATTTTCCTCACAAGAACTGTTATTTTCAGTAATTTAGCAAAATACTGAAAAGCATAACATCAAAGCATTTCAACCAATAAAATATGCAGAAAACCCTGTAAGAAGGAGGTTACAAATGCTCCTTCAGTGAAACCACACCTGGACCACTCGCCACCCTCTTGAGAAAAACACAGGTCATCTGGAATCCCGCCGAGCACAAAGCACTGCACCCACCACCACAACAAGCGACAGAAGAAGCTCAAGAAGCAGAAAAGTTTATCGGGATTCTGCCACCATCAACAACAAAATAAAGGAACTCCCAAGTTGTCCATAGAACTGTTGTTAAGCGGGTATGTGATAGAGCCTAGAGCCCAGGGGCCATCTTGTGTTGCACGTACAACAGCCTCCCCAAAAGGCGAAGTATTCTGTATGTGCAGAGCAGAATGTATTATTACTAATCTCCTTTGTTATTGGTGCAATCTCCCTCAGTTCCTCACTCTCTATATGTGTGTGTATTAAATATCTTGCTGGTTTGCTTACTCTCTGTGAAAGGTTATGATTAATTAAACATTTTGATACAGGCATAATACTTTACCACATAGATTTAAGAAAATAGTTACACACCCTGAACCACTTTTACACTTCTCTCCTTCAGTCATATCCTGCACACCCTCAGCCATGCTCTGCACACCCTCAGTCGTACTGCATTGCCCTTTAGTTATAGGCACGGTCGGCAAAGTTAACAGTGGTGGGGCAGGGGGGAGTCGACACACGATGGGATAGAGAAACTAAAAAAAAAAATTTAATAAAATGACTTACCTTGCGCTCGCCGCCTCGCCGAGTCGATGATGAAACGAGCACAAGGCAAGTGGTTTTATTTATTTTACTTTTCCTATCCCATCATCTGTCGACTTCCCCTCCCGCCCCGCCCCACCACTCAACCGCTGTTACCTGTGCCGACTGCACCTTTTTAGTTACACTGTTCCACTGGTTGGCCCTCTCTCCCCTGTATTAACCAAACAATACATTTGAGAATCTCAAACATGAGCATCTTTCTTCACTGTTGTTTTTGTTGCACTGTGAATCTGTCCCGGAGTCAGGGAGACACAACATTTCAATTTCACACAAAAAAATAGATGCCTTATTCCTACAAGACACACACCTAACACCATGTATGTCCTAACAAGTACAGACACTCTCTCACAGACCTCAGGGCCGATTCACAAAAGCATTTACAAGTATGGGAAGCACTTCTAAAGGAGATCTCCTTTAGATCCTACCTGCCTTTGTGAATTGGTCACGAAATGTTTAACTGCCTTTTGGTAAAAGTGCAAAGGTCCTTTCTATTTGTATTAAATGTGTATGAATATTCCCTGAATATTCCCATTTACATGTTTGGGGCCAATTCACAGAGGCATGCAAGAGTATGTAAAAGATGAGTGCAACTTTAAGTACGCCAAAATGCCTTTGTGAAAAATCCCCTGTAGTGTTCTGTTCTCATCCCAAAGGATTTCTAGCAGAGCGTGGAGACTTGGCAGGTTCCTCAGTACTGTTGCTAAAGAAAACCTGGAAGGAAGTTTTGAAGCTTAGCATGCACTCAGCGAACTGAAAAGTGTTGCATATTTCGATGTCAGGGAACGAGGCGAAGGCAGACATCAGCAGTACAACATTTTGACTATTCTAATCCTACAGTAAATACATCCACCTCAGCCGACACAGATGAAGGAGATTGAAAGTCCTTGGACGAAATCCAGCAGCAGAAGAAACAGTGCTCATCCCTTCAACAGCCTCCTTCAGCTCAAACAACAACATATTACTCCGAGGCGTCTCCTATTGGAAGGTAACGCAGGAATATCTCTGGGGCCTGAATTTATGTCACGGATTAGAACATGGCGGAGCCTCCCAGACTCACCCGGGCTACTCTGCTAAATATTTAAAGCTACAGCCGCATGGATCCCACATAGCAGTGTGTAGGAATGGCAGCAATATTATATTTCAAGAGATGGTACCAAGGGTTAGGAGAAAGAAATTATAAAACTAGATGGAAGACTGCCAAAGCGGTGAGACAGAGTGCCACAGAGAAGTGTTCCATGACAAAACTTACCATGGAGTGTTCACAAAGGCGCACAGGTCCAGAGAGATGGGGGCGGGGGGGGACTGACAGTAGAGGAGAGGACAGTGACCTTCGAGATAGAGATGGTAGTACGAGACAACCCCACATCCCTAAGCCACGTAAGCATTAACCACGAGGTCTTTACAGTGACCGTGTCTTTCCCACACATGTCAAAACAACAAATTTCGTTGTAAAGGTATGTTTGGTATATGTATGGTAAAGATCTCACCCCAGCCCCCCCCCACCCTGAGTCCTAAAATTCGGCCCCCCTAATTTATAATCTACCCGCCGCAGCCCTAATCCCTACCCCAACCCCCCCATCCTGAGCCCTAAAACCAGCCCCCACCTACCCCCGGTCCCAGCCCAACTTACCAAGCCGTGTCCCGGTCCTTCCTGCTACATGCCTTCCGGTACCTCTCTCTGGTCATCCGCTCAGACAACTAGAATGCCTACTGCCTTTACCACACATCTGTGTGGTTACGGCATATGTGTGGTTATGGCAAGCATTGTTCAGCTTGCGCGGAAAAGTGCGCATGCTTAGGCCCACTTTGTAAAGGCCGCTTACCACTGGGGACAGTGCCAAGAGAGAAGGGGACATGGAAGATGGAACAGTGTGAAGAGAAAAAGGGGCAATGCCACAGCAGAAGGGTACTGTGCCTGACAGGGACAATAGAGAGCTCGTAGTGCCCAGCTAAGAGGATACAATGCACCTTAGAAAAACAACTTGTCAAAAATATATATATATTTATTTATATAGCGCAAACTCGACCCGAAGGTATTAGTGCGCTTTACAAGAGCACCGGTTACTTACACATTTAGGCACGGGGAGATTAAGTGATTTGTCCAAAATCACTAGATGTGGACACGACCCAGAGGCTCGAACCCTGGTTTCCAGCACCAAAGTCGGCAGTCTAGCCGACGGACCACATCCTTTCCCTCACCTCCAGTTCCCAGAAATGTTGTGGAACTCTCAAGAGTGGGCATGTGGTGGCTTCACAAAAGGACAACTAGACTTCCTGGGTTTCTCGCCTTAGGTAGGACTGTGTGGTGTCAAAATATTTGCCGACTATTTCATGTGCCTAGGGGATATGCCACATAAATCAGCATTGTTTTAAATCAGATGTATGGAATCGAGATTATCCAGCTGTAGGGTCAGATTCATGGAGACCCTACGGGCAATGATGCATCAGGAGGTAGTTGGCCATGGAAAGGGAGAGTAAGACTGGCTGTTTGATCTACACTATAGGGTTAAGAGCACCATCAACTATGCCAGGCACTCTCTAGGGATCTTCAGGAAAGTACTGAATCCCAGGAAGCTTCTATGCTCAGATGAGGGAACTCAGGTTTGGTGCCTAACCTCTAATTGAAAATTGTTTGTGCGCAACCTTGGTGATTGGCTGGATTGCTGCTAATTTCCCATGGGGACAGGAGAAATATAAGACTCAAAAAGAGGGTTCCTTTCATGAACTTCAGCAGGCCAAGGAGGAAGATATCAAAGCTGCGGCAAAAGGTTTGAGGTCCAGGAGCAGTCCAATGTGAGCAACTCATCTTGCTGACACGCACAGCGAGGGCTGACAAAGGTATCTAAGTGTATGTCTGCTGGGGAACACATTCACAATTAGCTTCTACACAACATGGAAACTAGAGATATCAGCGGCTTACCAACCCTTCTACAAATCAATATTCTTCACCTCCCGCTGCCAGGGAGGGCTCAGACGAGGCAACCTGCACTAAACATGTTCCATAGTTATTAACCTGCAAGGTGGTGCCAAGTGCATGAGATTAAGATCTTCACTTAGACGGGTGAAGAGTACTAGCCCATCGGCGGTTTACTAGCATTAGACCTAAAGTTGGAGACAGCATCTTGCTCACAATGAGGAGTTGAGATGACCGAGCGGCCTCCCTCTAACCCTTGTATGGATTTCTTATCTGTTTGGCATCTTGTTGATCATACTACCTACGGCAAGGGTCTCCAACCTTTTCCGTAGTAGGAGCTACTTGTGTTCAATGGAAATCCTCCCGAGCTACTAATATTATTAGAGATGAGGTTCTAACAACATTTGACAAGATTATATTAGTGGTCACCATATGCAAGATTACTAGCAGTGAGCACCTCTGTGCTTAAGAGAGGGTTGCCAGCAGCAATGTAAGAATTACATTGTCACTGTGGAATGCCTCTACAGGGGTAATACATAACAGTCATAGCTAAAGTGCCCCTACCACCAAGTTAATACATTTAGTAATAGTCTCCCCAACATTGTTTGATGATTATCATCTTTAAATATATTTTGGAAAGTCAGCCATTTTTTTCAAGCCTCAGTTTAAGCATTCTGAAAATGCACACATTTCTGTTTCAAATGCACACTTTTCTATTTTGGTGAACATATATTCATTCAACCAAGCCAAAGCTTGGGATTTAATTAATTGTGGTTAACACAGGAGAGATACTTACAGGTAGGTGGAAGGTACCAGTAGCTCACAAGCTACTCGTTGGAGAAGCTTAATCTACGGAATATCCTTTATCGTTTGTCCATTGAACCTTGACATCTTAGCTGTTCCTCAGTTACCCAATCAATGGACCCTCATTTCAGGGGGCACTGCACAAGTCAATATGGACCACATCAAGGAATCCAAACCTCTGGACATCAGGAGAACACTCTTAAGAGGGCAAATCTACACATCACCGAGGACATGGAGCTGTTTTGGATAAAGTTCAAATGTTTGTAGCTGTTCTATGTCTAACACATATTCTTGTGCTCTCTGTGAGGAGTAAATCCGTTGGATCACTTTAGGCCTTGTGCCTATTGTTTACGCCTACAAAGTGTATATTGTGCATGGTGTTGTCTGCTGCTCAATACCATTTATCACACCTAGTTCTCTGCAGTTCACACTGACAGTGAGGTACACTCACTTCATCCATTCTGTGACAAGTTGAAGATACCTAAGTAAAAATCCACGGAAGTCCTATTTTTTCTATCACAAAGCCAATCATGCTGGGCCCAAAGTATTCTGGTATTAATAAAAATGGAATCAAGATTTCACACCAAGAAACTGGATCAAAAAGAAGTAGGGGACAATGCCATGATGAAGAGTCCATTGCCAAGAAGGACTTAGCAAATAACTTGAAAAGCAGTCCATTCCAAGAGACGAATGGACAGTTTCAAGAGAACGAGAGAGTATGCGGGAGGGTATCATTGCATAAGAAGGAGGGCGAATGGTGCCCGAGAGTATATAGAGAGGGGCACTATGAAGAAAAGGGGGCTAGTACAAAATGGTGGGGAAACATGCAGAGAAAGAAGTGACAATGCAGAACGAAGATGATAGACCAAACAATTAATGTAGAAGATAGTGCCAGGGAGGAGGTCAGACAGTGCCTTGTAAAGGATGGAAAATAGTGTCATAGCAAGGAGGAAACATGTGACCTAAAGTGAGGAAAAGTAAGGTGAAGAGGAGGTAACAGGTCCAAGCAGATGAAGGAAAAGTGCAAACGATAATCTGTCAAAGAGAGAAGAAACAGGACCAAGGAAAGTTGACATGGTTCAATGGAGAGGGAAGTATACAAAGATAGGGAAATAAGATGGCACAGTGCCCTGGAGAGGAGAAATTGTGCCATGCCATGGAAATCTTGGAGCAGGGTGCTATGCATTGTGCAATTGACACTAGAATGCATGTGACCTGATGTACTGTGAAGCAGATGGCAAACAATGGATGCAAATTGCGCATCAACTTTTTATGACCAGCCAGTAATTTTGTGATTCAACCTATGTTCTAAATATGATTTATCATAAAACAACTACCGTATATGGAGATTATTGCAAAATGACTTGCCTAATAGTATTTTTAATTTGGCAGCTCTGGCTATGGCCACAGGGGTGGTGGCATACAAGGGACAGCAAACCTCCATCCCTATGGTCGCATTCCCATAGGATTTTCTTTTAAAGAAGCTCAAGTCATTTAAAGGGATAGGCTCAGCTTTATAAAAATATATATATTTTTGGAAAGACATCAGCATGTGCATGGATGGGTTTCATGGGCCACTGTCTTTCCCCTCTAGGCCTCCTGACATGATTCCTTAAGGCAAGCTGTCCAAGAGGGGCTGCTTCAACATTGGGCATTAGATAGCACCCCCACTCATGTGTCTGTATGTGATCAATGGCTTGGGACTGTAGGAGCAGCCAAAAGCCGTTCAGGGATGTCACTGAAAATTGCTACTAGGAGGGCCCTTCCTAATTGCAATTCGGAATAAGTTGCGAAAATCCTGTTGCGAGCCAAAAAGGTCTTTGTGATTAGGAAAAGGGTTTTAAGAACTAGTAAAAAAGCTATTGTGGTGGGAAAGCTCATTGATTTTGCAAATTGCATGGTTTGCAAACAGAAAAAGCCTATATTCATCTGGCCATTGTGCCAGGAAGGGCACAGTGTCCCAGGGAGGAAAAATCATTTAATGAAGAGGTGGAGACATACTACAGACACGAGAAAACACACCGAGTGACATGGAGAGAAAGGGGAGATATAATGCCTTTGACACCAAGCTATACCACTGAGGAAGATAGGAGTGCATACTGTGATTTGGCGAGCAGGAAGTGCTGTTCAATGGTGAGGAGGATATTCTGTGATGAAAAGACTATTATGCATTGTACAACAGATGATAAATATACAGTCTATGGCATGGGTGCTCGAAACATTTGCCAAGGGGGCACAAAGTACGGTCTGTGGTGTGACTGAGGGCTGCACTTATGCCAGCAGGGTGGCGGAAGAGGGTCTAGGAGGGTCATGGATTGTGTTAGGAGGCCTAAAACAAATTTTAACAAGCATTGAAAATGCAATAGGTCTCGCAATAGAAGAGTTTGACCTTTTGGTTTTGCAAATGGATGAGTGGCGTTGCGTGGATGAGTGGCGTTGCGTGGATGAGTGGCGTTGCGTGGATGAGTGGCGTTGCGTGGATGAGTGGCGTTGCGTGGATGAGTGGTGTTGCGTGGATGAGTGGCGTGTGTGAGTGGCGTTGCGTGTGTGAGTGGCGTTGCGTGTGTGAGTGGCGTTGCGTGGATGAGTGGGGTTGCGTGGATGAGTGGGGTTGCGTGGATGAGTTGCGTGTGTGAGTGGCGTTGCGTGTGTGAGTGGCGTTGCGTGTGTGAGTGGCATTGGGTGTGTGAGTGACTGTGCTGCCTGTGGCGAGTGCAAACTACAATCAATTGGCACAGATTAAAATAATATTTTTAAAACATGATTTTATTATGCCAGTTTCAAAACAACTAGTAGTTTCACTTAACCTGCATTAACAGTAGCACTTGGAATATAGGTATTTAAACTCTTTGATGTCGCACATACAGCATTGAGTTGGGAGATCAACAGCTGAGCTGTACATTTTCAGTTTTGCTTGTAATTGTGTTATATCTAGGGAGACGGACGGACGTGAAAGTGATCGGGGGAGGAGGGGGGTGGGGAGCACGTGAGTGGTGTATGTATGTGCCTAAGCGAGGTGCTTGGGAGAGCGAGGCTGTCCAGGAGGGAGGGGGAAAAGGGAGGGGTTATGGCAAGCAGGGGGCCTGATTATGGCCACAGCTTGAAGTCTTTGAAGTCTCCGCATGCTGGCAAATGGTGATGAGGCAGAGAGTCTTTGATTCAGAGTTGTACTTCTGGATTGCTTTACTTAGGGAGGAGCCAGACAAGCATGAGGGCCTTTGAAAGTCGGTAGTATAGACGGTATGTGAATGGCGACTTTGGGTGATGTTATCATACATGGTTCATGGCCCTGCACTGCGGAAACGCTTTATTATTTACTGTCAACGAGAACTGAAGGCGAGGGTGCTAGGCAAAATGCAAATCTGGCGGGCGAGACAGTGCAGTGGCCCGAAGATGGGGGGTTGGGTAGTGTGGGGTAAACAAGAGCCACCCAGCAGCACGTGAGCGGGAGGCACCACTTGTAGGGGGTGGATGTGAAGAGGACTCGTCCCTGTGCACGCGAAAGTGAAAGCAGCGGCAGCATCAAAAGTGTGCAAATTTAAAATACAAACTGCAACGAAGTAGAGCATCAAAAAGAACCCGCTGTAGACTTACTGCAATTTGAGAGATGCTGTCGCGTGAAGGGACAAACTGAGTGTGTTACTGCAGTAGAAAGTGAAGAAAGGCAAACCAAGATGAAAAAAAAGTTAAAACAAGAATAAGACCAAAAGAGACAAGACGGAGGGAAGGCAGAGAAGGGGAGGGGGGAGGAGAAATGCGACACGGCGGGCAGGGGAGGGGGCGGAGCGGGGAGAGGGTGTGAAAGCAGCAGGGGCCTGGAGTGCGGCTGAGGGAACTGAAGAAATGCGACACGGCAGGCAGGGGAGGGGGCGGAGCGGGGGTGTGGGAGGAGTGCGCCTGAGGGAAAAAACATGCAAGGCAGGCGGCTGGGGGCATGTGCACGCGCTTTTAAGCTCAATGCGCATGCGCATTGAGCTTGAATTTCACGGGCACTGCAAGGATCGCCACGATTCCTTGCAAGTTGGTTAAAGACTGTTTAAGCCCCCATAGTCTCGCAAGCTCGATGCGCATGCGCATCGACAGGCGAGACCTAATAAACGAGCAAGTATATATATCCAGGTTTATTTAACATGTTTTAATGAATATAATTGCTCAGCAACTAAACAGCAGATTGTGCTGCTGTTCACGGGGGGGGGGCATGTAAAGGTCAAGAGAGCCACAAGGGGTCCACGGGCCATACTTTGAGTTTCACTGGTCTATGGTCCCATTGAGAGAAGTGCATGAAGTGCAATGAAGAGAAAGACACAGTCTGCCAAGGACAGCACTAGACTTAGAGGAAGAAGAGGCACCATCCAATGCAAAGGAGGTGGCAGAATGACACCGTGGGAATGAGCCATACAGAGGTGGGAATACAATGTCACGCAGAGGAGAGGATGTAGTGCCCATTCAAGGAGAAGACATAGTGCCATGAGTACCTTACGAGCATTGTGCCATGTGAGGAGGACGGCACAGTGGCATGGAGAGAACAATGCCCTGGAGAACAAGTGGCACACACCGTGAACATGAACCTTGAGCAGGCCTTTGACAGGATGCGGGCACAGCCCTATGAAGGGAGAGTACCGCAGAATAGAGGGACCAGTACCATGGAGAGGACACAGCAACATTAAAGGAGGGACATGTCATTCTGTAGGGGAAAATATGGTACCACAGACAGAGAGCTAGGTGAATGAAGCGAGTGCAGAGTGCGATTCCCTGCAGAAATGAAGAAACAATGCTAGGGAGAGGCTGGCATGCACCACTGAGCTTTAATTTGTTTTCAGAGGTGCCCAACGTAGTTTAGTAGTCCTTAGCAATAGCCGATACCATGTATATAACATCTACGCTCGCTTCAAGTGTAACCATGCCCCTGCAGTGTAGCTGAACTGCAGGACGTGTGTACTGAATGCACATGAAAGGCATGTCATCGGTTCAGTGCAGAAGAATGGGGAAGGCTTGGGGGGAGCACATGGCTTTCACTCTGGGAATGTGCTTCCATGATTGATTGCTCTCCCTTGGCTCCTGCGGCCATGTTTCAGCAGTGAAGGGTTTAGTGACAAGCTGGTGCACTTCCAAGCTGTTTCCCCTATCCTCCATGCCCCCCTTCATCAGTGGCCATGCATGTTGCATATACTCTTCCTGCAGAGTTTGTGAATGCTGATCTGAGGCAGAAGTGTGCAACCGCTCCATATAGTGACTGCTGAGTTCACACATCCCCTTCCCGCTTTGACCTTTTCTCTGCCCTGAGCAAGTATGTGAAAAACAGCAGTAGCTCCTCTTCAGGGGCTCCAGGGCGCAACTGTGAGTGGGAGTGAATAAGAATGAGTAAGTGAGATAATGTGAGTTACAGTGAGTTGAGAGAAGAGAGTAAATGTGAGAGGGAGTGAGGCACATTTTGAACAAAAATGGTGTGAGGTATTGGCCAGTATTACGCACACCAATTTCAAAGATTACCAGCCGCCACCGCTGTAAACAGAATTTGCAATGGCACTGCATACCAGCCTCTGTGTTCTTAGTAGCATCGAACAATGGCTAACTTCAACATATAGAACTTTGCATCAGCACCAGCTCCTGCTGACAATACTTTGAAAGATTATGTTTCTAGCTCCCCTCTTTACTGCAAGTGCAGTTATGGGGGGGGTTTGAGTCTATGCAAAGTTTTATCTGCCTGCAGAATTTGGCCTCACAATATTGTCCTGCATTGCATGTGAGACCCTTTAATGATGCAGTTATCTTAGTTATTAAAGACAAACAAACGAAAGGAAGATCCCGTGCAGCCCTGGCGCCCGCCATTGGAACAACATGGATCTATGCTGTTGGAGGAGATGTGGCCTAATGGCCATTGCAGCCTGTTTTGAAACGGGGGAACTAGGTTCCAGTCCAGCCGTCGGCTCAATATCCTGTGAATCTGGGAAAATCATTGAATCTACACATAGCCTTTAAAAAACAAAAGAACAGACCTTATGTAATGTAACCTGGTGCTCATGCATAGCGCTCTAATGCCTATGGGCCAAGTTCGGGTTATATAAAAACTGCAAAAAGAAGATAAGAGAACCCCTTAACTATCTGCAGTTCAAGAATACTTAAAAACCTATCTCTTTAAAAATGTGCTTAGGGCACCAGATACTTAGCAGAACCACCTCCCTAAATACCATGGACAGGGTCCCACTCGCCAAAACGTCCTCTAGATGACTCAATATCTTCTACATTGCTTCCAGGAAGACTGTCCGAACTATTGCACTTGCATGGAATAGTTTGACTTAACTAAATGTGGGGTCCCGGGGGCGAGGCCTATTGGCTGTGCCAATGCTTGGTTTTATTTTTATTCTTAATGCCGTCATTGCTCTTATGTCCTTCCTTCCATCATTTTTGTAAAGCGCTCTGATATCCTTCGGGATCTTGTTCCCGCTATATAAAACTTTATAAATAAATAAATAAATTAATCTAATGCTGAATACACTATCTAAAACTCTCAAGTGGCTTCAAAGTGACATGTGTCAGCGCTCAACAAAACTGCTTATCTAAATAAACATGCGCTGACGCGAAAGGTGAGAAATGAAGTCTGTCTTCTAAAACGGCCACTGTTTCGACTTGGGGACCAAATAACACAATGTAAAAGGAAATGAGCAACAAGAACAGTCTGTCTAAAGTCTTATGGGACAGAATAAGCCCACTCTCAGGTGATTCAGGCACAAGCAGGAATGCTAGATTACCATGAGAGGAAAAAACACTCTCTTATGGAGTGGCAAAAAATGGGGAGTTTTTTTTATGTGCCCCCATTTTATCTGTCCACTAGGAAATTGCAGATCTTTCATCAACACTCCAAAAGCTGTGTTCGTGCTTAACTCTTCTATGAGGTTGTTAACGCGGGATTACTGGTTACTAATTTTCTTACCAAATCCCATTTCCTGTCGACTGAATCGTTGGTACCTGTCTTGAGTAAAAGGTAATCTCACAGTAAACAATCAATTTAAGAACTTACACCACTCTAAATGACCACTGACCAAAATTAAGTTTTAAAGATTTAATATAAAGTCAAAGATAACTGAAGATACAAACTTCTCAAAATGAGATTCAAAAGGTATATCGGTATCACTATGAACATGAACTTTTTGAATAGTCTGAGTCTGAAAAACAGAATAATAAGTACAAGCTCTAATAACATGAGTGTTGCCAAAATGAATACAAGTTGCAACCTCAAAGTCATTACAGAAAGAAAAATTAAGGTTAGTCTGTCCCTACACTACACTAAATGACATCCCTACTTAACAAGATCTTAACCCTCTAGGTGTCAGCCGTGGTGATTTCCTAAGAAGATCACGCACTTCTCTTTGTCTCTTCTCTGATAATGGGTCTCTCCTGATCAGCCTATCTGCCTACCCATCCGCTTCCTTAGGCTCCCAAAATCATCTGCTCTGCTCTCCTCCCGGGTCACTTTCCCTAATACCAAATCACATTTCCAATAGAAACGCCCCTTGGGACGCCCCTCACGTGGTACATCTTTCCGCGGCAAACTCCATGATGGTACTCTTGAAGACCCTCGTTAAAGTTGGCCTTGGTTCCCAGGCGGCTTCTTCCGTGCGCTGATACCCCCTGAAATTCCTGGAAACTCCTACAGGCCTGCGCAAGGCGCCACTGAACAAAGTCCCTTTCATTCGAGCTGATTAAGACCCTTGCACCTGCATACAACTCGTCCTGCAGTGGGCCTCAAATTCCAGACTTCACCATATCTTAGGCCATAAAACACTCTCAGAGCTCCATACTGGACACCTCACGACCTCTCCTCTAACGAGCACATGACGATTTAAACTACATGACATTATCTGTTCTGGCCTACTTGATTTACATGCAGCAGGTTCCTGCACTCTTAAAACGTTAACTTGATTTAAACAGCAAACATTCTTAACTAGCATACGTTTCTAAAATAACACATCTATAAAGCATATACTTTTAACCCTAAGTTCAATAGTACATTTTGAAAGAACCATGTCAACCTTGTCTCACATTATTTTAGCAGCACGTTTAGATTTGCTTGTGAATTGCCATGAGGCCTACACAATATACTGGTTTTTAGAGTTACATTCAACTCTTACATTATTCCTTTAACATGAGAACGTGAGGTTTTCATATTCATCCCAAACATTTCTACATTAATCTCACACAGTTATGATTATTGTTACTCTACTTAAACATTCTATGCATTTCACTACTGAATATAAGACACTCTGTGTATTTCACTTCTAAATATAAACACTCTGGTGCAAAGTACATGTTAACTAACTACGTGCTTGTAAATATGGCGTACTTATACATTTTTTTCAAACTTGTGCTCTCTCAGTCCCCCCTTTGATGACCTTCAGGGGTCATCATCACCATGACACAAAAATGTAGAACCTTTTTAAAGTGAAGTCAGGACAGTACCACTTCTTTTCATACTCTCTAATGCTTTCAGACTCTTATATTGAGTGTCCTGCATCGCTGTCAACTCTTCTTCCTGTTTCTTCATAGCTCTCTGTAACCTATTTGCTCTATACCATTGATACAAACGCACCAATCCCCACAAAGTGATTACACAAATCACTACTATGATGATGGGCTTCAATATGTACCAAACGATACCCTTTCCTAAGTTGGCAAACCAACTTCCAACTTTACCCATTCCATGACCTACTTTTTCCCACACATTTACCTTTGCCAGGTCCTCAATTTCGTAGTGTATGGCAGTGATGTTTTGTATATACTTCTCTAGAGGCTTTGAATTGTCTGGAATGTAAGTACAGCATTCCTGTACCTTCAAGGCCCTACAGACTCCTCCCTCTTTTGCTAACAGAACATCTAAAGCAAGTCGGTTCTGAAGAACCATTGCCCTAATCGATTGCATCTCCCCCTCTATCAGCATCAAGGATCTTGCAGTACTGGCAGACAGTCTATCTACGACTGTAGCTAACCTCCTGATCTTAATGTCATTCATTATCAATCCTAGGAAAGGGAATGCAGCACCTATTACATCTCCGACTACTTCTGCTGCACCCAGCCCTCGCTTCCATCTAGTTGATATTTCTTTCTTAGGCGTGTCTAAATTCTCAACATGATATATTTTAGGGAAGACAACAGCCAGATAGCATGATCCGTACCAATTATCTGGTAACTTCACATAGGCATATCTTCCACATACAAAATATACATTTGGTATTGCTTGCATCCCTTTCATGAAGTTCTTAGAGTAGTACTCCAATTGAAAGGCATGTTCACAATTGACTTGTCCTACATAAACGTTTTCATAATAGGAGTAACTCCTGTGAATGCACAGTTTCCCCCGTTTCTCCTTATCCAAAGCAATTGGACCAATACTACCTTTTCGTTGTTGTGCCCTTTCCTCCTTGGTCCAATCTGTTTCTCCTTGTCCTGATGCCTTCAATACCTTCTGCTTCCTGTATCTAGTATCTACCTGAGCTATAAACTTTTTCTCAACTTCTGATATTTGACAAGTCAGATTGTTGTTTCGAGCATGTGAGGTATCTAACGTTCTCCATGGAATAAACCATTTGTGTAATCTGTCTTCGCTTTTGTAGTAGTCCCATTTGTTCAAATGCTTGAAATTCGGAACCTCTGGCAATGTCGAGTCGAAATTCGAGAAGTAATACTCAAATCCGTCTCGTCCATAAAACATACTTAACAATAAACTGCACGTTATTCCATATGTCAACGGGAGATGATGGTATTTGATACCCTCCTCCACCGAAATTGGTAATTGCATACAGACATAGCAGTCCTTTACCTCCATGGCATCAACATATTCATAAAGCAACTTAGCATAAGCATTTGACTTGTAATTCCCCTGTGACTCATCCATGTGTAACCTTTTTACTTCTGCATCTAACAACGCTTTGTCTTTCTCATTGATGTTTCCCTTCTCCTTAATAATGGTAGTTCTCGGTGTTGACACTCCCTTATCCTCCTTAACTGTGGTTCCATCCCCTTCGTGTCCCGCTAGGAATGAAACAGTTACCACTAAAATTATAAGAGAAACCACTACTCCTAAAAATGTAACAGCTATACATTTTGCCCTGCGGTTCGGGTTGCCAGCCTCCATGTTCTCAAACAGTGTAGTTTTCGACTTTCTTCCAGCATTCACTTCCTCTTCTTTTCAAACAAAGTCTTTCTCTCTTGCAATGTCTTTCTTGAAACACTTGGAAGCTTGACAATTTGTTTCCGCAAAACAGTTCAAAGTCCAGTAAAATAGACAACCCTAGCCCTTCTCCATCCACTAAAATGAAACCCCTATCACTTTTCTTCTTCCACTCGGCGCTAGGTTATCTTGCAACAAGTTTTTACAATTTCTTTGCAACAGTCTTATTTTCGTCTGAAGTTATGTATGACTCAAGGAGTGACACTACTTCTTCATAAATGTCCATCCGAAGTATCATTCCCTCAGGTTCTGGACAGTTCGTACCACAACATGGAAAGTCAACCTTTTCTAGGATTATTCTCCTTATTTCGCTCAAGACAAGTGGACGGACGAAATTGAGAGTTAGCGTTTTTTCAATTTCCAATCCTGGTACTATCAGTTCTACATCCACAGTTACAAAGGGGTCCGTTCTAATCAAGATCACTTTCTTCACCTTTCCAGATCTGCACCCCTTTGAAGACATTCACAATATGGTATTAGTCCACAACAATAAGCACTCCTAGCAATTCTACTACTCGTTCAAGCATTTCCAAACGAAGAAGAGTTCCCTCCAATATTGGATATCGTGAACAGCAAACTGGAAACTCAACTGTCTCTAAAAGCAATTTTCTTATTCCACTCAGGAGAGCAGGATGAACGATGTTGAGTGTCAGCAACCTTTCGGTCTCCGCTCCTGGCAGTAGAAACTTTATTTGCACTGTGATGATCGGGTCAGTTCTGATCAGTTCCACTTCCCTGATCCTCCCTGTTCTGTGTCTCCCAGACATCTGCGACAAGGTAGGTCCAGTCGGGAGTAGAGTATCTTCTGCTAGGCACTCGCACCCTACTTGATCTTCTAAGACCCTCCTCGGCTTGATCCTGGATATCTTCTTCTGGATCTGAGTCTTCGGATATAGGAGTAAGCGTTTCTTCCTGAGCCGACCTCAAACTTAGCCTTCTTCTCCTTGTTGGCCAAGTGGCAGCTCCAAGCCTTATTCTCCTATTCCTTGTCCTCCCACTTGGTTCTTGATCGCTCCGATACGGATCTGAGTCTGAGTCGTATTCACTTCTGCTCTCTCCTTCGGTTGCGTCTTCTGTCTCACTGCCGTCCTGCCTTCGCTCTTCTTCTGAATCCGATGCGTTCCCAACTTCTTCCGACACCTCCTCAGCTGCCTCAATCCCTTCTTGCGACTCTTCTTCCACTTCCGGGCTTTCGTCTGGGATGGGAGCTGTTCCTTCTAGAGGTGCTGGAACTCTTCTAGTATGGGATGCATGGATCCAAGTTGGCAGCCCCCCGCACTTCACCGCGGTGTTCGTGATCAGGATTACCTGAAAGGGCCCACGCCAGCGAACATCTAGGCAGTTCTTCCGGACGTGCTTTTTAACCAGGACCCAGTCCCCTGGGTTCAGGTCATGACACAGGTTCCTCGCTGCTGGAACTTCAGCCGCATGCACCTGAAGGGACACAGAATGGATGGCGTCAGACAGTCCTTTACAATAATCCAAGATCAGATCATCTGTAATATTCAATAGAGCAGTAGTTGGAACTGTAGGAAGTCTCATGGCCCTCCCCATCAGGATCTCGTGGGGAGAGAGACCTGTCCTCCTATCAGGTGTGCTGCGCATGCTCATGAGCACCAATGGAAGAGCATCTGGCCAACTCAAGGATGTGGATGCCACTACTTTAGCCAATCTATTCTTCAAAGTGCCATTCACTTGTTCCACAATTCCTGAAGCTTCTGGTCGATAACTACAATGCAGCTTTTGATCGATATTCAGTGTGGAGCACAACATCTTCACTATTTCGCTGTTAAAATGTTTTCCTCTGTCCGATTCCAAAGAGGCAGGCACCCCGAAGCGCGGTATCAACTCCCTGAGCAACAATTTAGCCACTGTGAGTGTATCGCACCTACGTGTAGGGTACGCTTCAACCCATCTGGAAAATACGCATACAATCACCAACACATACCGAAGGCGATTGACTCTTGGCATTTCGATGAAATCTAGTTGCATTCTATTGAAAGGCCCCCCCGACCTCCCAATGTGACTCAGTGTGACTGGTGTTCGTTTGCCTACGTTCAGTTGTTGGCAGGTAACACATCGCTTACATACTGATTCTGCCGCTATTCTGAATTTCGGGCAATACCAAGTCTGCCTAAAAACTCTCATCATAGCATCCCTTCCTAGATGTACTGGACCATGTATTTCTCTCGCCATGGGATTAGCTAATTCTTCAGGTAACACAGCTCTCCCATCTGCTGAAACCCAAAAATCCATTTCACTTCGCACACAGCCTGCTATTTCCCATGCCTTTTTCTCTGTTTCAGGTGCGCTCTCCTGCATTATTCTTAAATCCTCCCAAGTGTCTACAGTTTCTAACATCATACTTAATTCAGTCTTTTCTTCTGCACCTTCTATTTCCACCTTTGAGAAAGAATAACTTTGTTCCGCACAATAGCGTGCGACTTCATCAGCATATCTATTACCTTGTGACACAAAATCTGTATTCTTAGTATGAGCTACACACTTCACTACTGCAATGTCAACAGGACCTTGTAATGCTTCTATCAGCAATCGCACAAATTCTCCATTTCGAATGGGCGAACCAGAGGAGGTCATGTAACCCCTCTGAGACCACAACTGCCCGAAATCATGAACCACACCGAAACCATATTGGCTGTCCGTGTAGATGGTGACTCTCTTTCCATTTCCTGCTATGCAGGCACGAGTTAGGGCAATAATCTCTGCTACCTGTGCGGAATGTACTCCTTCCAGGCAAGCGGCTTCCACAACTCCAGTAATGGTACAAACAGCATAGGCTGCTCTCAACCGACCAGTATCGTCTCTTAAACATGAGCCATCAACAAAATAAATTTCATCGGGGTCAGACAATGGCTCATCCACTATATCTGGTCTGGGTTTCGTGCATAGTTCAGTCACATCAAGGCAATCGTGGTCTTCACATCCTTCGCCTTCTATTACCGAAGGTAATGGCATCAAAGTAGCAGGATTCAAGACAGAGCATCTCCTGAGAGTCACATTCTCTGCGGCAAGTATAACTTGCTCGTAGCGCGTGAGCCTACTATTGGTCAGATGCTGCGTCTTCGTCCTGGTCATTAACAATTCAACTGAATGTGGTACATACACCACTACTGGATGTCCCATTACAATACTTTCGCTCCTTTCAATGCTGACACCCGTTGCAGCAACGGATTTGAGACATCCGGGCAACGCTGCGGCTACTGGATCTAATGTAGCCGAAAAATATGCAACTGGTCTACGGGCATTACCGTGGGTCTGTGCCAAAACTGACAAAGCACATCCCTCTCTCTCACAGCAATAGAGTGAAAACGACTTTTCGTAATCTGGCATTCCCAGAGCCGGAGCACGACATAAATCGTCTCTCAGCTGTAAAAACGCCACCAGACATTCTTCATCCCATGGTACCGGATCACTCACCTCCTTGTGCGTCAGTTTCTGTAAGGGCTTTGCTTTCAGTGAAAAGTTAACTATCCACTGTCGGCAGTAACCCACCATTCCTAAGAACATTCTAACTTCTCTCTGTGTTGTAGGCGCATTCATTTTCATTATCGCCTCAATCCTCTCTGGGGACACCTTACGTTTCCCTTTTTCTAACCTGTGCCCTAGATACTGTACTTCTGTCAGACAATACTGTAACTTGCTCGGAGATACCTTATGTCCATTTTCAGCTAAATGATTCAGTAAGGCAATTGAGTCTACTTTACAAGCTTCCTCTGTTTCTGACGCAACAAGTAGGTCATCTATGTACTGTACCAGAACCGAGTTCTGTGGCAGTACTAGATTCTCAAGATTCTTTTTCAACAACTGATTAAAGATGGATGGACTGTCTGTGAATCCTTGTGGAATTCGACACCATGTTAAAACGCGATCTTCCATTTTAAACGCAAAAAGGTACCTGCTCTCTTCATCCAATGGGATTGAAAAGAAAGCCTGACAAAGATCTATCACTGTGAACCATTCTGCTTGACATGGTATTTGAAACAATATTACTGATGGATTCGGTACCACGGGACAACATGAAACGACTATGTTGTTAATTTTTCGCAAATCCTGAACTATCCTAAACTTCCCGCTAGGTTTCTGCAAACCCATAATCGGGGAGTTACAAGGACTGCCCACGATTTCCTTCAGTATTCCCTGCTGTATCATTGACTCGATCACAGGCTTTATTCCTGCAATCGTTTCCTGGGACAATTTGTATTGAGGCGTTCTTGGAAACTCAACATTTGGTTTTACCAGAATTTTTACCGGTTCTACCCCTTTAATCAATCCTATATCTTCTCCTGTGAAATCCCACACCTCTGACGCCACTGCATCTCTTAAGTCTTGTGGAAGATCTTCTACAGTCAGAGTAGGATATAGTTCTACACAGAATTTTGAATTGGCCACCTTAAAGGTAGCATCATCGTCGGTAGTCTGTACCTCCACTCCTTGTGGGGTGCAGTATATGGTGCAATTCAATTTGCACAACAAATCCCTTCCTAACAGACATACCGGACTCGAGTCACAAACCACAAACTGATGTTCGTTCATGTGGTTTCCAATTTTCACAGACACTGGTTCTGTCAAGGGACTAGTCATTCTTTTATTTGCGACTCCTACCACTTGAATTGTTTCCCCTGACATTGGCAAGTCTGGAACCACCGCTGATCTCAGAGTCGAACGAGTAGCCCCAGTGTCCACTAAGAACGTAGTGGGACACCCTGCCACTTCTGCCTCAACAAATGGCCCTCTCTGATCCACTTCTAGAACTGCCCCGAGGGTACAGTCCTCTTCACTGCTCACCCGTTGTCCTGTCAATGGATCAATGTAATAACATTTTTCTTCCTCAATAAACAGAGGCATTTGTTTAAAGACCTTTCCTCCAGCTGTTATCTTTGGTGGCTGTGGGAATTGGGCCCGTGGAGCCGAAGTCCCCCCTTTGGCCACCTTACTGCTTGGGACTGTCACTTTTTGCACTGGGTCTTCTTGGACCTGCTCTTCTACTTCTAGCTCTCCGTTTTCAGGGTTAAAGGGACACTCGCGTCGCCAATGCCCCACCTGATGACACAGATGACACTTTGTCGTTTTCTTTAAAGTGGCAAAGTCTATCCTAGGTCTCTGCCCTTCTTCATTATCTATATTCTGACCATTTGGTTTTCGTCCCATCCCCTGCTTCTGCTGACCACCCTTCCCAGCGGACTGCATTTGCACCACCATCAATTTCTCCTTTAGATTCTTGGCTTTAGAATCTATCTCGTCACTGCAGTACCTCGCATAGCGTAAAATCTCATCTAGTGGTTTGTTCTGCCAACAGATTAAATGTTGCTGTATCATCAAACAAATATCAGGTCTCAACCCCAAGACAAACTTTGACACGAACTGCCCTATGTCTTTGGGATCCATTACATCTAGTCCACTGTATTGCTTGAATGTTTTCAACAATCTTTCATAAAACTCGTGAACTGTCTCCTTGGGTTCCTGCCTTGTTCGGTCTATTTTTACCCAATCTATATCCTGTGGTGGTACCTTATCTTTCAGCCATGCTATTACCCTTTCATACTTTCGCATGACAATCTCAGATGGTCCATTTGTTCGAACATCCCTCAATGGTTCAGCATTTGGCCATTCGACACTAGTCTTACAAGGGGTCCACAAATCAGATGGGACCACGATGTCAAACAACGTGTTCAAATCTATCCACAGTACTTTCGAGATTTTAACGAACCTCTCTACCTGCTTATACCACTCGACTGGATTGTCCCGCAACTTCGGAAATGAGTTGGTAAATGCGGCTAAGTCTCCTCTACTCCAGGGCACATGTACATAATTTCCATTTGATATTTCTCGCAAAGGGAATGCCTCCATCTGCATTACCCTTCCCTCAGGGGTCATCACATTTGTACTTCGCCTAACTGTGCCCTTTTTCGACCACCTTTCCTCCCATTTATCCAGTTCTCTCCACACTCTTATCCCTGTTACCAACTCTCTTATGTGTGTTTTTAATCCAGTAGTTCTCTTCTCATCTAGATCTTGGTCTGCGTACTGTAATCTGTGGTTGCTCTGCAATGCCCTTGTCCTAGACAAATCCACGGCATACTTGTCTGCCAAATCAGTCAGTTTTTCGTGAAACGCTCTAGCTTTCCTAGTAATATCCTTTGCCATGAACAATAACTCATCCTGTTCGTACAATTCTATCCTTTCCAAAGGCAATGTTCCATCTATTATCTCATCAACATCTGATTTTAAACTGGTAACATCAAGCCTTTTTGCCTTAATTTCAGCTTTCAAGACACTCAATTTAGCTCCTCCATCCGCATCTCTCCCATCCCAGCTCCGAGATCTACGTTTAGGTATTGGTGAATTATAGGGAGTCCTCCCCTGTTCCCATCTCTCTAAGTCCCATGCCTTTCCATCTTCTCGGGGTGGGTGGTGAAACACTCCTTCATGCCTCCCAGCCTCTCTCTCTCCATCCTGGCTAGTTTCACGGGATAGAGGGTAAGAGGTTCTATTACTCCCTCTTTCTTCCCTACTTCCCTGTGCTTCCTGAGTATTCGAGGCGTGGCGGGACCTATCGCTGTTCTCCTTTCTCCAATGTTGAACGTCTTCCCCAAGTGTATGATGAAGGCACCTAAACCTATTCTGAAAAGCCCGTACCGCCTCATCTCCTCCGTTCCCCCAGAGACGGGACATTTCCTCACATTCTACAATCCTAGTATTTTGTTCCGGCTGTTCTCTCTGATTTGTAGGACATGCATCCCCTCTATTCTCTTGACTTTGGCCTTCCCGGCTCTGACTACTCTCGCTGGCCCCACAATGAGATACTGTCCCATTGCCCCTGCTTTCCCACTCTGGTTCCGTTCTTGTCCTGTTACTCGGAGATACTATGGACCCGTCCCATTCCCTCAAATCAGCTCTTAACTCTGAAAAAGATCTTGGCCGCGGTCCCCTTAGATCCATTGGTCCTCTCGGACCTCCCTGTTCTGAATTGGGACCGACAGTTGTGTCTAATGGGGTATTCCATGTTACTGAACCTGGTAATTGTTTCCATGCATTCGTCACATTATTCCTCCTTTCCATCTCAATCCTTTCCCTATCCAATTGCCTTTGTTGTTCCCCTCTATCTCTCTCAGAATTATAGATCGAAACTATGGGTCCTATGGTAACAGGCACTTGAAGAGCGTCTGGCAATCCCACAGACTCAACCCTTTCTGTGGTTGGCGTTTTCTGCACCACAAACCTTCCCACTACACTCTGTACAGTGTTGTTTGGAGGTGTTTCTCCGCCTTTGCTAGGTGTCCATTCCGATATAGGGAGTGGTGTATATCCCTCTATCTCATTCCCATCTTCCCTTGCGAGCCCTCTATCTTCTATCAATCCCACTCTCGGAGGTGGTCTATCCATTAACAATCTGTTTATCAGATTGTCCTCCGACTCGCTTTCCTCGTCTTCTTCCATGAGGTTTCCTCCTCCTGACACCTCCCTCATCGGATACATCTTCTCCACCTCAATAGTCTGTACCCTCCAACGCTTTTCCTCCTCATCCCATTTGGAATCTCGCACTGCCCTTACCGATCGCGTCAGCCTTTGTTGACGCCTGTTCAAATTTCGGTCGTGTGCAGCCTTAATCCATGCATTAAGAGCCTCAAACTGTGTTGGTCTGGGCGAGGGTTTCAATGAGGACATGGTTGCTTTTAGCCGATGTAACACCTCTAACTTAAATGTTCCATACTTCGGGAACTGCATTTCCTCATTTCCTTCCGTAAGCTTATTCCAAGCCCCGATCCACAATATCGTATGCAGCCCCACATTCGTTGCCATATAATGAGCTGGCGTACCCTCTGGGGGAGCCTCTTCCCCGTAATAATGTTCACTTCGTTTACGTTTAAAAATCCCTTTCAAACACTTAAAACACTTCATGATTTCTCTTTTCTCCGCGTTTGTTTACTTCCTGATGATATTCCACCAATCTCAGCGCCGTTCTCACTAACTGGCCTATCCGTACGCGACTTTCCTCCGACGTCACTCTAGCCGCCCAACCAGAGCGCGGCTCTAGCTAACGTCACACCAACCGCTCAATCACAGCGCGGCTCTAGCCGACGTCACCCGTCCCCCTTCGCAGCAGTTCCCCTCCTTTCTCAGCTCGTCTCCTCGGTCATGCACGCATCCCATTCATACTCTGAAAAATGATTACTTCCGTCCAAGCGATCACCTTTCTTTGACTGTACGCCCACAGTCTTTCTGTAGTTGTCACCCTAACTTGGCGAAATGTCTTTCCGTTTACTTCCAGACAATCGCCTTCTCCGATAGGTTACTCACACGCAGTAACTTTCGACCAGCGTCCGTTACTCATACACTCACTCTTACACTCCCCCTATCTTGGATCCACGGCGGTCAATGGTACCTCGTGACCTCCGTACTATGGTCGACAACTACCCTGGATGTTCGATACACCCAAAACCACTTAAGCTCTGGCCTGAACTTAAGATTTCACCAGTTCACCCGTTTACCAGGTTACCAGTTTACCAGGTTGCGCGCGCTCACAACCTTCTCTCTTTCACACTACAGGCATTCAACTCCGCAAGACATTACAATACAAATACAACACAAAACACCGCAATCTGTTCACGCATGACCCTTTTTATACTCACTCTCCGATACTGCTGCTTTTCTCGCACCGTCTGCACCTTTCGGCACACGATTCTTCCGCTGCTCGTCTCTCGGCGTCTCGGGCCTTGGGGTAAACTAACCTCTCTAGATTACCTTCCTCAAGAAGATAACCATCCTCACTCTGCTACCAACTGTTAACGCGGGATTACTGGTTACTAATTTTCTTACCAAATCCCATTTCCTGTCGACTGAATCGTTGGTACCTGTCTTGAGTAAAAGGTAATCTCACAGTAAACAATCAATTTAAGAACTTACACCACTCTAAATGACCACTGACCAAAATTAAGTTTTAAAGATTTAATATAAAGTCAAAGATAACTGAAGATACAAACTTCTCAAAATGAGATTCAAAAGGTATATCGGTATCACTATGAACATGAACTTTTTGAATAGTCTGAGTCTGAAAAACAGAATAATAAGTACAAGCTCTAATAACATGAGTGTTGCCAAAATGAATACAAGTTGCAACCTCAAAGTCATTACAGAAAGAAAAATTAAGGTTAGTCTGTCCCTACACTACACTAAATGACATCCCTACTTAACAAGATCTTAACCCTCTAGGTGTCAGCCGTGGTGATTTCCTAAGAAGATCACGCACTTCTCTTTGTCTCTTCTCTGATAATGGGTCTCTCCTGATCAGCCTATCTGCCTACCCATCCGCTTCCTTAGGCTCCCAAAATCATCTGCTCTGCTCTCCTCCCGGGTCACTTTCCCTAATACCAAATCACATTTCCAATAGAAACGCCCCTTGGGACGCCCCTCACGTGGTACATCTTTCCGCGGCAAACTCCATGATGGTACTCTTGAAGACCCTCGTTAAAGTTGGCCTTGGTTCCCAGGCGGCTTCTTCCGTGCGCTGATACCCCCTGAAATTCCTGGAAACTCCTACAGGCCTGCGCAAGGCGCCACTGAACAAAGTCCCTTTCATTCGAGCTGATTAAGACCCTTGCACCTGCATACAACTCGTCCTGCAGTGGGCCTCAAATTCCAGACTTCACCATATCTTAGGCCATAAAACACTCTCAGAGCTCCATACTGGACACCTCACGACCTCTCCTCTAACGAGCACATGACGATTTAAACTACATGACATTATCTGTTCTGGCCTACTTGATTTACATGCAGCAGGTTCCTGCACTCTTAAAACGTTAACTTGATTTAAACAGCAAACATTCTTAACTAGCATACGTTTCTAAAATAACACATCTATAAAGCATATACTTTTAACCCTAAGTTCAATAGTACATTTTGAAAGAACCATGTCAACCTTGTCTCACATTATTTTAGCAGCACGTTTAGATTTGCTTGTGAATTGCCATGAGGCCTACACAATATACTGGTTTTTAGAGTTACATTCAACTCTTACATTATTCCTTTAACATGAGAACGTGAGGTTTTCATATTCATCCCAAACATTTCTACATTAATCTCACACAGTTATGATTATTGTTACTCTACTTAAACATTCTATGCATTTCACTACTGAATATAAGACACTCTGTGTATTTCACTTCTAAATATAAACACTCTGGTGCAAAGTACATGTTAACTAACTACGTGCTTGTAAATATGGCGTACTTATACATTTTTTTCAAACTTGTGCTCTCTCAAGGTCTTTCATTAGAACCTGCATTTCTACTATCTCTTTCCTGAGTTTCTTCAGGGGAGAACTCTGCCACCCTGTCCATCTCTTCCCACATTGTATCCAGCCATCCCTAAGCATTGTTTGCTTTTTGGAGGACCAGTCTCCGTCTTGGTACATTTTTCTGCTCCTTCAATTTTTGTATTGGCCATCTCCATGGCGTGAAAGAGGCAGTGCAGCTACTTTGCTTTTCCCCAGATATACAGACCCCATGACATGTGAGATTGGCGAATTGCCAGTTACAAACACATTCTCCCAATGGGGGTCTTATGTTTGGCGTCACATGTCATTTCAGTACATATTTTATTCAAAGAGGTGACGTCTTTAATCTCCTTGTCAGTCGTAGAACTGGCGTCCATTTTTAATCCTTTCTCAGACATCACTCTTTGTCATGACCAGCAGAGGAGTATAGTGCCTGCCCGAGGTCAGGGCCGCCAGTATGGAGTGGGATCACGTAGCAACATAGGGTGGGTTGCCAGAACACAGGGCAAGGGAACTATTGCACTCCCTAACCCGTGGACCGTCAGCACTTCCTGGTGCAAAATGTTAATAGAAAAAAAAATATTATTTTAAAATTTTGCGCCTCCTATGAAGTTTGCCCCCGGGCAAAAACAAACAGCCTGTGTGTCCCCCCCCCTCACTTCCCCCCCCCCTTCACACACACACACACACACTAGGCCTCTTGCGGATTGGCTGGAGCGGTTGCCACAATGGGAGCGAGAGCGCTGTGTAGTTTGATGAAGCACTATTGTGCATTTGTTTATACCTAAAATTAGGCACTGGACTATGGCACAGTGTAAACAAGTAATGACGGGGATACTTAAGCAGTCATTTGTCTTTTGTGTATATAGTTGTCAATAAGATCAAAGGATTTTTTTTCTCCGTAATGACAGCCCGCTTATTGAACGGGGGACACCGTGAATTAGCAGGGTATAATGGGTGGAGGCCACTAACGGACCTTTATATTTTTACTGTGTGGCTTCAGGTCCAATAGAGGTTCTTATGGAACTACTGCAAAACCTCGAAAATCACACTTCTAAAAATGACAGTTCAAAAGTATTTGTCCTGAAAATAAATACTATGAAAAAGGAACTCTTCCCAAAGTGTTTGTTTTCAACATGTATTGAACGAAGGAGAGAGTGGGAGGCTCGAAAGGTGCCAAGTTAAAAGTGTTACTCAGGGAATGGAAGAGTTACGGGGTTTCAAGGCATTTTTAGGGTTTGGGAAAAGGTAGTGTTAAGGTGAAGTAACATGTTCACAGGTTTCAGAGATGACTATTGTTTAGGGGCGGGAAGGGGATTTAGGGTTTAGGGATGGGTAGTGCTAAGAGGTAGTAGGGAGTGTTTACTGTTCATGAGTGAGGAGTGTTTAGGGGCAGCAAGAGTTTTCAAGGTTCAGGGAAGGGAAGTGTCAAGGGGTAGAAA
The DNA here is from genome assembly GCF_964261635.1 of Lissotriton helveticus. Taxonomy (NCBI): domain Eukaryota; kingdom Metazoa; phylum Chordata; class Amphibia; order Caudata; family Salamandridae; genus Lissotriton; species Lissotriton helveticus. The sequence goes on along the minus strand of NC_136065.1, from coordinate 905,660,853 downwards.
GGAGTCTTTAGGTCAGGGGAGGGTAGTGTCAAGGGGTAGAAAGGAGTCTTTAGGTTAGGGGAGGGTAGTGTCAAGGGGTAGAAAGGAGTCTTTAGGTCAGGGGAGGGTAGTGTCAAGGGGTAGAAAGGAGTCTTTAGGTCAGGGGAGGGTAGTGTCAAGGGGTAGAAATGTTTATTTAGGATCCAGTGATGGCAGTGTTAAGGAGCAGTAATTAGGGTTGAGGGATGAATATTGTTGAAGAGCAGTAAGGGGTACTGTGGAAGGGAAGTGCCAGGGACTATTCCGAGGTTCTTGGGTTGAATATTGGCAGTGTTTAGGAGAGGCAAGGAGTTTTTAAGGTTCAGTGACACCTAGTGCTTAAAAGTAATAAGGGTTTTTTAGTGTTAAGAAATAGTAACGGTTTTAGAGCTCAGCATGGGTAATGTTTAGGGGTCTTAAGGATTGAATATATTTTTTTCACAAAAACATAACGGTTAATATGATGTCATAGTTAGCTATGGTAATAAGATCTTAGCTTATGCTTAAAAAAAACCTAGAAATTCACAGGAAAAAAGCCAAAGGTTAAAGCAATGCTATAGTTAGGTATTGTAATTACACAGAAACTAACATTTCAAAACCAAAACAATACTGAATTTCACCTCTAGACAGGTCATGGGCCCAAAACCTCACGTGTGGCCAACCTATCCCTGCACCTTGCGCCCAACACAATGCTAGTCAGGCAGCAGGGCCAGGCCTTTGGCCAGCGCCTGCTGCTGCCCACCAGCAGCCAACCCCCACTAAGCATGGACTTTGGCATCCACCAAGGACTTGTACTCAACTCCCAATTGCCGGCCAAACGCCCCACCCACACATCACAGGCCTTTAGCCGTGCAAAGCGCGGGGTTGGCCACAGCTCCTAGCCTCTGACTAGGTGCTCCGTCCAACTTCCTGTGGCAGCCAGCCCTTGTAGGCTGTGCACAGTAGGTGTTGGCCTCTGGCCAGGACTTGCACCCAAATCTTCTACTGCACATGGTCTTTGGGTGTGCGCAGTACAGAGTTGGACACAGGGCCTGGCTTTGGCACCCAACCTCCCACAGACGGCCAACCCCAAAAGGTTGTGCACAGCTGAGGTTTGGCCACAGCCCAGCCCCACACAGGCAGCCAAATCCAGCTGCACAAAGCCTTTGGCGGTGCACAGTGGGGGGGCTGGGTACGGAGCCTGGCCTCTAGCCAAGCCCTGCACACAACCCACCACTGCAGGTGGCATTTGGCTATTTGAAGCAAGTGTTTTCCATAGGGCTGGCCTCCGACTATGCCCGGCAAAAGACCCACCACGGTTTGACTGCCCCCTACTCTACACAAATTATGGTCATGAGCAGCAGGGGGTTGACTAAGCCCTGAGCCCAGCCTCTCGGGGGCAACCAACTCCCTGCTGCACACAGCTTTTGGCAAGGTTCTGAACCCAAACCCCTGCTGCAGGCAGCCAACCACCCACTGTGCACACGTTGACCCAGTGCCCAACACACCACAGATACCAATCCCCTCCTGGACCTCCACCCCATTTTTTTACTAATTATTTTTTTCTAATTATTGATGTACTCCAACAGTACTATCAATCAAGATTCATCTACCTGATAACGCAGTATCATGCAAGCCTCTCACAATGAAACTGGCACAGTCCTGCGGTATCATAGAGGTGAAACTTAAGCTGCGGATGAAGCTGGGCTACCGTGGTACCTCAATGGCCAGTCAAGATGGGTTCTATTTTAGTACCTTGGTACAATTACTTTTGTAATTTTTGTTCCATAATGGGGTCCTTCTAAACTCCAACTCACCCACCACCACAAGTGGTTGGGGATCAGGGTAGCCCTACCCTGCCATCTAATTCCTTTTTTTTGTTAACATCAGGACACATGGAAACAGTCCCTGAATCATGTAAGGGCTGTTGTAACATTTTCTCCAAGTTGCAGCCAGCCAATTAGACCTCTCAGGACTGCAGGGCCTTCACCAAAAAGGCCAATATGAGAAAGAGCTCCCTCTGCCAATTAGAGGGTCCTATTTTTTACACTGCTGTATGCCGGATGACCGCTGAACAATCTGTTCAGATATACTTCATGTTTTTTAAACCCCTTGATGGCCATCCTGAGCATCTCTTTAAACATGATTTTATTTTTGAAACTGCTGAACGGATTTATACTCAACAACAAAAAGCAAGCTTTCTGCTTACATTTCTGTTTGCCACATTTTGTGTAATTCTCAGCCATATTTATGGTAGCTGCTTTAAACTTTCCTATTGAAATCAACATGGGTAATCACTGTTTTTGGACTCCTTTTTCCTTGGCCCCTGCTTGGCAGATCACCAAATAATTTTCGGGGAAGCAGTTGGTTTTGTGAATATTCGTCAAACGGTATCAAAGCTCCTATCGAAACTCTGATCTAACTATAACCATAAACTGGAGACAACCAGAGAGAGAGTGTGGAACTCATACCCTAAAGTAACTATATCCCCACCATGCACAGTGTTGTCATCAATGATGTAATTTCAGATGTTGCAGTGATGCTATCAAATATGTCATAGAACATGTCATGTGTGAGGTCATTTGCATTACAAGGCAAGGGCAAGTGTTATAGTTACTTCAGGGTGAACTTTATAGTTACTTGAGATAACTATAACTAGTGGTTTTCCATGGTTTTGCTCATATATAAGATTATGTTTTAACTGTAACGATAATAATAACCAGAGAACTGAGGAGCTGGAGTTTTGTGGCTATATTCAGGGCTTTAAAAAAACTCTAGGTTACAAGTTTGAGCCAAAAAAGTCTGTACTGTAGAAACAGGTCCCTAATCCACAATCAGTGACTTTAATTAGATGTAGTCAAAGGACTGGTGCATGCTGATGTTACCCAAATAAGAGATCAGTAAAGAATTTGCTGACGGTGAACTGTGAAACCTTACAGCGACAGAGTAAGATCTAGTGTTCCAATTTTCAACCTCCTCAGCTGTGAGGGGGGCTTGTTGTAGGTGAATGGAGGATGTGTTCCTGGGAGATAAAATTAGTGTTTCCATTAACCACACCCTTTCTGCTTTTGTACTAATGCTGAAATTTGGGAGAGGACGTTATTTTGAAATATTTGGTTACTGCTTGATCAACTTAAGCATAACATGATCTAGATCTTGGAGGGATCAAGGCTTGATCTCCATCTGTAACTACTCAAGGCTATGAACGGATTTACCTTAAACTATGTCAGTCTTTAAAGAGGGTAACAGCAGGAAGGATATGATCAATGTCATATTCACTGGAAATCAGGTTTAGCTGTGCCCACAATCTAATAAACTAGGCTTGTCTGACGTATACTGCCAGACATATGGAATATGGACAGAAGCACCACCAGTCAGGCAGGCAGGACTGACCTGCGGGTGAGTCTGTGACCGTGATACTCAAGATGTAGTAGGGCAAGAAGCAGCATATCTGCATCATAGATACCTAACTGTGAAAAGGTACCATTTGCAGTAATTCAGTTCCCCACAACCGCTGTTTCTTAAAGAGGCTGAAGATTCTTCATCACTTCTTGGTACCATACACTTGGATTACAGCTTGCATTTTCTGGTCTCATTTACCTATTAAATATTTGGTTAATTCATAAAATGTGTGCAATAATAATACATTAAGCTAGAAGAGTGCAGAGGTATTCAGGGTATGGATTTGGTAGTTAGAACTGTTACAGAGGCCGTCCTAATAACTAATGATCTAAAGGTTGATAAGGTAGGGGAGAGGAGTTGGCGTAACAGCTAGGGCGGTCGACCTCGAATCTGGGGAACCAGGTTCGAGTCTCGGCAATGAAGCTGAACATCCAGTGATTCTGGGCAAATCACTTAATCTCCCCTTGCCTAACAAAAATTAATGTGTCCTCATGTAACGCAACTGGTGCTATGTAAGGCACTCTGATACCCGATACCTTCGGGTCAAGTTTGCGCTATATAAAACCCCTTAAAAATACAAAAATAACACTGATATAAATGTTGCCAATGTGACCCAGCACTTGTGATCAAGCAAATAACTTTATCCTAACGGCTGATATTGTAGGTCAATCTGAAACCTGATACCGTACTTTAAAACAAGAGACCAGCTGTGACCCATGCAAGTAAAAGCGATGGTGTTGGGGTGGGGGGGGGGGGGAAATCGAAAGACAACCATGAGGGAAAATTACATAAATAATTAATCTTCCCTCGTCTTCATCTGTCGAAATTCCCCTTCACCCGGCACCACCGCTCTTACCTGCATGGACCGTGGCTGCAAGAGATGATCACTTAAACCAACCTAAGAAACAATGCTTTGCATAGGCCAAGAGCTGAGGCTCTGGATGCAGCTGAGGGTGTATAGGGGTTGTCAATGTACAAGCTGGTTCTGGGGTCCGTTCTATTTACTGACACTGAAGATCAGTCTAAATGGCTGTACAAGTGAGAAATCATAAATATTAGAGATTAACCTTACAGTTCATACTAGAGACAAAGAGAAATGCTAAGTATGTAAGAAATGCAACTCTAGACAATGTAGAAGCTTATATCTGGAGTATAGGCCAAATGCTGAGGTCACGTTATTTTTTTTTGTGCTCAAGGGCATGAGGCATGCAAGGAAATTCTGAGACTTCCTCAGTCAGACCTCTAATTCAAATTCTGGTTTAGGTTGGTCTCAAGTAGGTAGAAATGTAACTTCTTCAAGTCATGAGGATGCTGGAGCTATGATGGATCAACGTCAACAATAAAGGAGGCCATTATCAACAAAACCGGTACACATTTTTTAAAATTATTTTGATCACCTTTGGTTCATTTATTTCAGCGGTCAATCTCCCCTCTCCAATTCCCTCAATTATACACCCCTCAGGTACTGGTGTAGGTCACATTTGAGTCTATATTGTGTATGGCAGGCAATTGTGCATGCTTTAATAAGTTGTGTTATGCAGTGGTAATGATCTGGTATGGTATAGTTGATGTGATTTAGTCTGGTATATCTTACTTTCAATGATGTTAAATCTAGTGGTGCTGTATCCAGAGGTCATGCATGGTGTAATATGGCCTATTGAGGAGCATTGTTGTGCTGTGTGGTTTGACATTCTGTGGTCTGGTATCGAGTGATGTGGTGAAGTACGTTATAGTGCAATAGAGTATAGTGCGGCATAGCATGGCATAGTTCTGGTCGTATGTGGTGTGGGAGATCTGGTGTAGTACAGCCCTGTGAAGTGTAATCGGGTTTGATACATTGTTTGTCAGATGATGTTTTGTGCGTCAGCGTCTCCGTTTGTTCAAGTTCCAGTGCTAGTCTTTGAGGTGCAGAGGAGCTAAATGTCTCCCTCATGACAATATTACTACAGTGCTGTGATGAGATACAATGATGTTCAATGTAAAGGAATCTGACAGATGGTACAAACAAACATTTCGGTTGGGTGTATCTAAGACCTCAGGAAACCAAGATCTACTCGCCTTGTGACTGGGCATCAGGGACATCTGCTGCAGGGATTCGAGCCCCAGATCCTTTCACATCCAATGCAGGGGCTCTAACGTGTGCTGCCCTTAGCTTATTTTGCACAGCTACGCTGGTGAGGACACTTTCCTGAGGTTCGGAAAGAGAGAATGCCTGTTGTGATTGACCTAAAGTTGCTCCTTCCTGCTTGACTAATGATAGTTTAGTGGGTCACCTTAGGATTGCTAGAGCAGGCCACAAGTGAAGCATGGGTGCAGAAATCAGAGACTTTGATGATGTTAATGTTGAAGATCAAGGTAAACTTGGATTGATGGTAGAAGGGGGAGTGGGAAATGAAGACACAGTTCAGAATTCCACAGGGATGTGTGGCATGCAATGGTTGCTCCGTTGTGCACCCTTACAGGTAAAGGAAGAACCAGAAGGAGGATCACACGTCGATTCGCTGTTGTCCATGATGTCCTATGTGTTTCCCAAAACTACAGTTCTATGAGGAAGGTCTATTTCCTACCTTTCTCCATAACTCAATTGGTTCATGAACCACATTCTCACCCTTAAAGGAAGGGTGAGCTAGTTTTCATTTTAATTGATACGTATTCGAATTTTTGTATGTGGTTCTTGTTCGGTGGGAATAGGAACCAATAACTAGTCTGGGACTGCAGTAGCAATTTCTCTCTTTACGTGCCACAGATTTTGACAACATGGATTTTTAAAAAAGATTTTATTAAACGGTTGAGAATTCTAGCTGTTACTTACTAATCAGAAATAGTCACTGTAGATGTAGGAAAGTGCCCTTTAATTGGTGGTGAGGACATAACCGAGACAACCAAACAGAGGTTTAGCATTCCCGAAGAGTTGGTGGACATCGAACACTTATGTCAGGCCTGTCATAATGGTGTAATGACTGACTTGTATTTGGGAAAAGACTGAAACTCGGATTCCTTATGTAATAATATGACATTTTAAATACTTAAAAATCTTGCAATGTTTTGTCTCAAGTTACATTGAATGAGCCAAACATCCAGCAGACAACCAAGCCCTAAAGAGGATTCCTCAAATGTATACGTAGAATAAACTTTACTACGTTTGATTTGCATCACTTTGTCACCTTGAAAAGAAGTTCAAAGAGTTTACGTAAAAACTCTAAAGAAGTCTCTATCAAATCCCAAAGATATCTATAACTTCTTCAAAGAAGGGGTGAAGCACTTTGCAGCCTCACAGAAGTGATAGATGTATCACAGATTTTCTGGCTGGAGGAGAGTCAAGGGTGTATTCTGGTTGGATTCTGAGCTGATACTGGTTTACCTTCTTTGGCGGAAAAGCATGTGGTCTCTTGTCATTCCATCACCTTGTTCTGGGGTTGTGTTACTTAATGGGATAATTCTTTCAAAGGCTCTCAGGCCGTATTTGGGCTGGACTCCATATTGAAAAATGGGAAACAAGTCTGAAGGGATTTTGGGTATCTGTTTGAGGTTATGGTATTCTGTGAAGGAATATACCCAAGGTTCTTTATCAACCAGGTTCTGACTTCGATGCCCACTTCAATGGTAAGTTCCTGACAGCCTTAGACTTCAAGTTCAAGTTCAAGTTCAGGCATTTATAGAGCGCACTACTCACCCAGAGGGTCTCAAGGCGCTGGGGGGAGGGGTTCACTGTTTATCGAATAGCCAAGTTTTCAGTTCTTTTCTGAAGGAGATGTGATTCTGGGTAAGGCGGAGGTGGGTGGGGAGTGAGTTCCAGGTCTTGGCAGCCAGGAAGGAGAAGGATCTGCCACCCATGGTGGTTTTTCGGATGCGCGGGACTGCGGCGAGGGCTTGATTGGATGATCTTAGTTGGCGGGTGGGATAGTAGAAGGACAGTCGGGTGTTGAGGCATTCGGGTCCTAGATTATAAAGGGCTTTGTGTGCGTGGGTGAGAAGGCGGAAGGTGATTCTTTTGTTGACGGGAAGCCAGTGGAGGTTTTTTAAGTGACCGGTGATGTGTTCATGGCGCGGGATGTCTAATATGAGTCTCGCTGATGCGTTTTGGATGAACTGGAGCTTTTTCTGCAATTTTGTGGTAATTCCGGCGTAGAGTGTGTTGCCATAGTCCAGTCGACTTGTGACCAGTGCGTGGGTGACAGTCTTTCTTGTTTCGAGGGGGATCCAGCGGAAGATCTTTTTGAGAATGCGAAGGACGTTGAAGCAGGAGGACGATACAGCGTTGACTTGTCTGGACATTGAGAGAGAGGAGTCTAGAATGAAGCCAAGGTTACGTGCATGGTCTGTGGGTGTGGGCGCTGATCCCAAAGCGGAAGGCCACCAGGAGTCGTCCCAAGCTGAGGGGGAGGATCCAAGGATGAGTACCTCCGTTTTGTCTGAGTTGAGTTTTAAGCGGCTCTGTTTCATCCATTCGGCTACTTCTTTCATACCTTCGTGAAGGTTGTTTTTGGCGGAGTTGGGGTCTTTGGTGAGGGAAAGGATTAGCTGGGTGTCGTCGGCGTAGGAGATGATGTTGAGGTTGTGTTGACGTGCGATGGAGGCGAGGGGACTCATGTAGACGTTGAAGAGGGTGGGACTGAGTGAAGAGCCTTGAGGTACGCCGCAGATGACTTCGGTGGATTCGGAGTAGAAAGGGGGGAGTCGGACTCTCTGGGTTCTTCCGGCTAGGAATGAGATGATCCAGTCCAAGGCTTTTCCTTGTATGCCGATGTTGTAGAGGCGTTGTATCAGGGTGTTGTGACAGACAGTGTCGAAGGCGGCGGAGAGGTCGAGTAGAATGAGGGCCACTGTTTCCCCGTTGTCCAGGAGTGCTCGGATGTCGTCGGTCGCCGCAATGAGGGCGGTTTCGGTGCTGTGTTTAGCTCGGAAGCCGTTTTGAGAGGGATCCAGGGAGTTGTTGGATTCAAGGAAGGCTGCGAGTTGGCTGTTGACGGCTTTCTCGATGACTTTGGTCGGGAAAGGGAGGAGGGAAATGGGTCGGTAGTTTTTCAATTCTGAGGGGTCAGCTGTTGGTTTTTTCAGAAGGGCGCTGAGTTCGGCGTGTTTCCAAATTTCTGGAAAGGTGGCGGAGTTGAAGGAGCAGTTGATGACATTGCAGAGTTGGGGGGCGATGATGGAGTCAGCTTTGTTGAAGATGTAGTGGGGACAGGGGTCTGAAGGTGAGCCAGAGTGGATTGAGTTCATGAGGCGAATGGTATCTTCAATGGTGATTGGGTTCCAGGACTTGAGGTAGTTAGTTGGAGGGGTGGGAGCAGAAGGGGGTGGGGTGGGTTGGTCATTGGGAGTATTCATGAAGCTGTTGTGGATGTCGGCAATTTTGTTGTAGAAGAAGGAGGATAGCGCATCGCAGAGGTCTTGGGAGTTAGTGATGTCGTTGGATGCTGCGGGAGGGTTGGTGAATTCTTTGACGATATTGAAGAGTTCCTTGCTGTTATGAGTGTTGTTACTTCTGCCCTGTTTTTTTCAAGAGTTACATCATTTGACAACACAGATTTCTTTGACACCTATTTATTGTTCGAGATTGGATATCCTTTTAATGTTGATTCACTTTTCCATATCACTTTTTTCTTTCGATGAGTCAGAATGTCATGTCATGTCAATTTACCTTTTGCAATTTAGTCTTCTGATGGGGACATATCTGTTGAGGGCTGCATTTCCTCTAGTGGGAGAGCTTTATCAGACCTCAAAGAACAGCAGGATTACTAATGAAGTAGGTGTTGTTCTATACTCCAATGAGGGGAGTCAAGTGGATCTCCTCATGCACGTAGATGAAGAGAGGATCTCGCCAAGGCTCTACACTTGGTGTGGACCCAGATTTCTGAATTCCTTATGTAATGACATGTTCCTCTTGTTCTCGCAGGTGGATACCCTCTGTGTCAAGAAGGATCCTCCTAGACATGTTAAAGCGATCAAGCACTCCCCTGGAGACTGACTGGTAGGTAGTGGCACATCGTTGATATTGTGTGAGCATTCTTAACTATTTGTTGCCTCAGGAAGGGCAACTGAAAAAATGCCATATATGCTGCTGCTTGTTTTAAAGTATCAACTGAGTTTTACATTGCAACGTTCTTCAGGATAACACCTACAGCCATATAAGATATAACATAATGTTCATTAGGGCGCAATCTGTGTTTGCTCCTGTTCTTTGTACCGCAGGGCAATCTGTTATTACAGAAGGGGCTGCAGAAACTGGACTGTTCTAAGGTTTGGATAGTGCCAGTTCAAAATGTGTGCCGATGCGAGCCCAAGGAGTGTTCCACATATGCGCCACATAGTACATGATGCAGTGAGCCTGCCGAGGACCACACTGGAAAGAGGGATATGAAGTGATTACACACTGCACACACCTAGAGGGGTTTCCTTGCCCACTCTCAAAAATGAGGCAGAGTTCACTGACAGTGAAAGGAAGAGCAGTGGCATAGCAAGGGATTGATGAAGGAAGCGTTATTGACGAGATGCTCGTGGCCATTTTGACGGCACTCTGCCGATGTTGATCTTTTACTAAATAGGAATCTAATATTAAATAACGGAGGTTCGTCATCAATATTGAACGTCACCATTATTTTTTCACGTAATCTTATCTCGAACTTGATAACACAAACAAAAAATGATTGTTTCATGAAGCAACAGAGGTTCTAAAGAAAAAGATAAAAATAAATAAATATATATATATATATATATATATATACACGTGAAGCACAGATTGAGGATTGGAACTAATTCGATATATTAAATCGAGTGTATCAACCTTTACCCAAGAGAAGGCCATCTACTAAGTCTTGAAAGAAAATTTGTGGCAATTCCTGACAAAGGCGCTACTGCGCCGAAACGCTCGTCGAAGATTCATTTTCCGCCAGTTATGGTTTTTAACTGTATTTTAGACAGGTCGCACATGTATTGAATGATTGTTAAATTGTTGATTCATTTATGGTATTTTATAATGTCATTAATGTGATGTCTTTTTAAGTTGTTTTTCATATTATTATTGTACTCAATCGATTGAGATTAAAAATGTATATTAAAATATATCTTTTTTCTTTTTCCTTTTACACTGAGTTTCTTTTAAATGTCACGCGGTCAAGTTTAAAAATTTGCATATTGCCAAGGAATCTATTTTTGACTGTGTTCCACATATGCGCCACATAGTACATGATGCAGTGAGCCTGCCGAGGGCCCCTTTGGAAAGAGGGATATGAAGTGATTACACACTGCACCCACCTAGAGGGGTTTCATTGCCCACTCTCAAAAATGAGGCAGAGTTCACTGACAATGAAAGGAAGAGCAGTGGCATAGCAAGGGATTGATGAAGGAAGCGTTATTGACGAGATGCTTGTGGCCATTTTGGACGGCACTCTGCCGATGTTGGTCTTTCACTAAATAGGAACCTAATATTAAATAACAGAGGTTCGTCATCAATATTGACCGTCACCATTAATTTTTCATGTAATCTTATCTCAAACTTGATAACACAAACAAAAAATGATTGTTTCATGAAGCAACAGAGGCTCTAAAAAAATTATTAAAAAAAATAAAAAAATAAAAATAAATAAAAATAAATAAATATATATATATATATATATATATATGTATATATATATATATATATATATATATATATATATATATATATACACGTGAAGCACAAATTAAGGATTGGAACTCATTCGATATATTAAATCGAGCGTATCAACCTTTACCCAGGAGAAGGCCATCTAATAAGCCTTGAAAGAAAATTTGTGGCAATTCCTGACGAAGGCGCTACTGCGCCGAAACGCACGTCGAAGATTCATTTTCCGCCAGTTATTGTTTTTAACTGTATTTTAGACAGGTCGCACATGTATTGAATGATTGTTAAATTGTTGATTCATTTATGGTACTTTATAATGTCATTAATTTGATGTCTTTTTAAATTGTTTTTCATAATGTTATTGTACTCAATCGATTGAGATTCAAAATATATATTAAAATATATCTTTTTCTTTTTCCTCAAAATGAAAACGGCGATGGATAGGAACTTCTCCTGTCAGCATCAGCATGCTGTCTCTTGGGAGCTAAACGTTTGCATGCCTGGACATTCCCGCCTACTCAAGGTATAAACGAAAATGTGCAATACAGTCACGAACAGTCAGAACCTACTTAAGGCAAACACTGAGCAGCGCTGCAGAGGACTTCAATTTCCAGCATCCTATGCTTCCAGAATGTGCCACGCCCACTGAGGGAGGATACATTCAACCCAAATAAAAGGTTTAAATACAGCGCTGCAGTCTGACGACTTTGTGACCCACTCCATGATTACGGGGCGTTCCAGCCTCGAAACGCGTCGGAAAGGGTTTTAATTCATGAGGGAAGATGCGCAGGAAACAAACCACAGCGAGGCAAACATAGGCTGCTTTAAGCCAGGGACAGCATCGAGTGCTCCTCTATAGCTCCAGGGCTTTGCTTAAACATTTTCCACACGGCTCCTGGCCGTGAGAGGTCGGCACCAGTTTCATCGAGATCACCCAAGATCAAAATGAAAACGGCGATGGATAGGAACTTCTCCTGTCAGCATCAGCATGCTGTCTCTTGGGAGCTAAACGTTTGCATGCCTGGACATTCCCGCCTACTCAAGGTATAAACGAAAATGTGCAATACAGTCACGAACAGTCAGAACCTACTTAAGGCAAACACTGAGCAGCGCTGCAGAGGACTTCAATTTCCAGCATCCTATGCTTCCAGAATGTGCCACGCCCACTGAGGGAGGATACATTCAACCCAAATAAAAGGTTTAAATACAGCGCTGCAGTCTGACGACTTTGTGACCCACTCCATGATTACGGGGCGTTCCAGCCTCGAAACGCGTCGGAAAGGGTTTTAATTCATGAGGGAAGATGCGCAGGAAACAAACCACAGCAAGGCAAACATAGGCTGCTTTAAGCCAGGGACAGCATCGAGTGCTCCTCTATAGCTCCAGGGCTTTGCTTAAACATATATATATATATATACACGTGAAGCACAAATTGAGGATTGGAACTCATTCGATATATTAAATCGAGCGTATCAACCTTTACCCAGGAGAAGGCCATCTAATAAGCCTTGAAAGAAAATTTGTGGCAATTCCTGACGAAGGCGCTACTGCGCCGAAACGCACGTCGAAGATTCATTTTCCGCCAGTTATTGTTTTTAACTGTATTTTAGACAGGTCGCACATGTATTGAATGATTGTTAAATTGTTGATTCATTTATGGTACTTTATAATGTCATTAATTTGATGTCTTTTTAAATTGTTTTTCATAATGTTATTGTACTCAATCGATTGAGATTCAAAATATATATTAAAATATATCTTTTTCTTTTTCCTTTTACACTGAGTTTCTTTTAAATGTCACGCTGTCATGTTTAAAAATTTGCATATTGCCTAGGAATCTATTTTCGACTGTGTACCACATATGCACCACATAGTACATGATGCAGTGGGCTTGCCAAGGGCCCCTTTGGAAAGAGGGATATGGAGTGATACCCACCTAGAGGGGTTTCCTTGCCCACTCTCAAAAATGAGGCAGAGTTCACTGACATTGAAAGGAAGAGCAGTGGCATAGCAAGGGTGAGCGGCACGAGTTTTGGGGGCAGCAGGCTCCTCCCCCGCTTTTTCCTGCGGCATCGCCAGACAACCCCCTTCCGCTCTTACACACAGCCACAGGGCAGCCGCCGCACCTATCGCCAGCACCCCTTGCTCTTACATACGGCCACGGGTCGCCACTGCAAGAACCGCCATGGGCAGCAACTAGTCTAGCTATGCCGCTGAGGAAGAGCCTATCTTTCAATGATGCTCTCTCCCCAAAGCAAGTGAAAATGTTTTAATTTGCTGCACACGCTAGGGAAAGTATATTTTCTTCCATTATCAAGCCATCTTTCCTGTCTGCTCATAACTTAGGTTGTACCACACCATAGATGGGTGCAATGCACCAATCAGGAACGCCTCAAAGAATCTAGAATCTCTGATCAGTAACCTTGTTGAAAAGATTTAGAAGAAAATTCGACTCAGAAATTAGTGTGTGTGAGAATTTACTGATTAGCGATTCAGGTATAGATGCATCAACAATGCCATTTTCGATTCCTTATTAGCGAAAAATAAGGATTCGCTAATAAGGAATAGCAAAAGGCTATGCATGTAGAAATCGCAAAACAAATAGCGATTTCTAAACATTCCTTAATTAAGGAATACCTCCCCATTCATTCCTATGGGCCTAGAGGCCCATAGGAATGAATGGGAAGACATTCTCAATTTGCTATTCTCAATTAGAGAATCGCAAATTGAAAATGCAATTTCAAGGGTGCCAGGGTGTCAAAAGGACACCCTGTTGCACCCCTGAAATCTGCATATGAGAACATCTTGCACCCACACTTGCCGGGGCATGTGTGTGTGTAAAATGGAACTTTGAAAAATGCACTTTAGTGCATTTTTCAAAGTTTTTGCAAATTACCATGAAGTTCAACTTCATGGTAATTTGCTCCCCCTATTAGCGAAATGGCTATTTTTTTTTCTTTTATGCATTGCATTTAAGGAATCTCAATTTGATATTCCTTAAATGCAATCGCAATTTAAGTAATCGCAATTTAGCGATTTCTTAAATTGCGATTTTTGCATTTGGGATGATGCATCCCAAATGCAAAAATACTGGTCGCAACAGAATCTGCCCCTTTACGACCGGTTTTTCCTTTGATGCATCTATACCTCAATGTCTACAAAGCTGAAAAAATCTCGACGTTTTATTCGGAGACGGTGTGGTTGATAAATGCCTCGAAGGAGTAGTACAGTTCATTACTGCATATCTGCTAAGTTTTCTTTTACTTTTCTATGAGTCTATGGGTTTAAATACTTTTTAGCTTTTCTGTTAGTTAAGTTAAAAAAAACAGGATTTCATGAATATCCAGGAAAAAACAGTATTGAGAAGCTGAATTATTGCATAAACACAGAAGGCTTAAACCTTTCTGTTATTTAAACGTGATTTGTACGCTCCCATTGAAACTCTCCGACAGCTACCTGGAAGGAGGTGTGTGTGAGGAGAAAAGTGACACGGCAACCTAAAAATATTAACTTTTATTGACCTTACCACAGATTGTGCCAGGGACCAATAAAAATTCCTGTCAAAAACATGGAATAAGTTTTGGTTCTTAAAGTACCAAGGTTGCAAATGAATGTCCTGACCTGGAAGGTTTGTGTCTTGGCTCACAATCAGCTAAACATTTTTACAGCTTGGTTCAGAGATAGGAGAGAGGTCAGTTCAAGGCCACTGTCCACAAAACAACTTGAAGAGCAGAGTCCCACAATCCTTATAAATCAACTTGAGCGTCTCATTATAAACAGCTTGTAAACGTTAAAGGTTTTATGACTGTTAATAGCCTCTGCAATTCTGATTTATTAGCTAATTCAAGACGGAAAATATGCTGAAGTTAAGTGTTCTGGATACTGTGCGTGTGTGTTCCCGTCTCAGAATAAATAATTTGGAATGAGCCCCCTCCATGCCTGTGACAGGCCTGACCACATTTATGAGGGATTGTGGTAAACTGAGAAAAGGGATAATTTGCGAGGAAGATTTTACAAAGAGCAGTCAGACCTGGTGAATCAAAAGGCATTTGTTTTCCTCCAAATAGCATGAGATTGCACATTTCTGAATGATTGGGGCAATATTGCAGGCACTGTAGAAATTAGGTTTCACCTTAGCTGCACCTAGGTAATTTAGTCAGACTGGGGATAAGCAAGTCTTTTGGCAGGGGCCTCGACTAGGCTGACTGCAGGTAAAACCGATTTTAAGAGGAGGAACCGAGAAGATGAAAATTGTCGCCCCCCACTTTGTCCAAATGTATGTGGTTCCTTTTTCCTATGTAAAGGACTTCCGATTTGCTTAAACCAAGCAGGGCCAGACTGGGAACCAAAAGCAGCCCTGGCAAAAAAAAATTCAAACAAGCCCCACTCCCTTCCTTCTTTTTCTTTCTCTCTCTCTCTCCCCTGAACTCCACTTGTGCCCGATACTTGCGAAAACTGGAGAATGAGCCAGAGGCTCCAGCAGCACTCCCTGCCCGGGCCGGACCGGCCGTAATGAACACCAGGCATTTCCACGGGTGGCCGCCGTGGGTGGGGGTGCATGTGTTTTTGTTACCGGGGGCAAGTTTTGCAGCGTAGCTGCAATATCGCCCCCCTGTAACAAAAGCAGCATCGGTGAGACAGAGGGAGTGGTGCTTCCAACTAGAACCCCCTCTCCCCCTTCGAGCCCTCCTCCGCAACCCACCTCGCCAGGGGCCGGCAGAGCTGTTTGCCAGGGCCGGTTTAGGTTTCCAGTCTGCCTGTGTCCCTGCCCTAAAAACTGTGCTCCAAATGCTGCAGCTTTGGAAAAAGCAGTAAGTCCAGACCTTTGATCAAGAGTGGCTAGTGAAAAATAATTCAAACAATTCTTTCAATGGCTTAACGAGTGGGTAAAACACGAGATATATTGTTAACTAGATTAACTGTCCATCAGCAATAATTGAAAGAACGACCGACACTAGAACAAATGAAGCAATGACATCAATATGGCGATCAAGTGTAACTGACGCCCATGCCTCCTTCTGGGCTATTAAACAGTCATGTATGGCACCCAAGTACATGTAGGCAAAACCACGTGATCTCAACCAATAAAAAGCCACTAAGGGAATATCCCACCTACTGCACTACGTTTTTTGCATACAATGAATAAAAAGATGCATTGATACGTTGATAAGTGCACTTCCATCAATTCTCATGCATTGAATTTGAGAATGAACCACAAGCATAAACAATCACAAATTGATGTGACCACTCAACATTCAGAGATCTTCATCAGGCTAACTGGATTTTAATTGCATTCATTCATTTTGTGTCTAGCTGCTAACAAAATGGGAGATTTATAGATACCCCTCTTACATCAAAATAAATGACAAACATCTACAATCAGAGATCAATCATATTTTTAATATGGGTCAAACCAGCTAATCGTCTTGTCGGCTTGAAGAATAATTAATGAATGTATTCTTGTCCTTTCCCCCACGGTACATCTGCCCACAGCTCACATGTTTAGCTAACTCGCTAGGATTTAACCTTAAATCCGAATGCAGGTCCCCTTGACTCAGATGAAGGTTTATTCCAACAAGTGACAAGGGTTTGAGACCCACTGAAACAGACAATTTTGAAGGCCCTGCTTAGCTCTGAGGCACCATGATTGGGTACATCGATAGTGAGATTGGCTGATAAGGCAATTCAGAAAATGAAAATATAAACATTCCTGTTAATAAAAGAACATTCAGCCTCTCTTGACACTTGAATAGTTGCATTCAGAAAAATAAAGGAGTTATTTGTTTATGACTCGGAGCAATTTTGAATGCAAACTGAAAAAGGCAATAAGATACGCAGCACAGTCTTTGTCTGTTAGCACACACTGCTTATCCTTGTAACCCACTTTATAAACACTTAGACCAGGCAAATCGCAATGGTAAGATGTTGAATGACGTAAGCCTTATTTCTAATGGCATTCAGGGATGGCAAGTCTAAATTGGCCACCAAAACAGAAAATGTATGAGCTGCACCTGAAAGTAAATGCATGGCTTCATAAAACACACTCCAAAATAAACCAATTCCAGAGTAGGTTTAATGACAAATCACTGCCCTGACGATAGACATAGGTGCAAATAAAATCAATTCCACCAAGTCAGAACAAAATCATTGCTGAGTAGCACATGACAATTATTATAAATGGCTTGCTTGTTTGAGGTCTAAAATTGTGTTTTCCCCAGTAGAGGCTTCCAGAGTATGGAACCTTAGGGTCAGGATCTGTGTTCAGCGGAAGAAGGGAGAGTTTTGGGGATATCAAATCTGCTCATCAAAAGATATCAATTGGTGGTATCAGGAGGAGTCCGGGGCAGTGCGGAAACTCGGAAGAATTAAGTTACGCCGATTGTTGCTCCGTACAGGCATCACACATTGAAGAGGACTCATTTAGGCATTCATTGTCAATGGGAGGGCACATTTGCAGCTTCTCACCCTCCCATAACAATCATATCATTTTAAAGGGTAGGCGCCAAGCTGAAGAACAAGTGTTGAAGGGAAATAACATTGAAGTCTTGTAGATCCTTAAAACATTGTACTAGAGGGCTAAAGCCGAAAAAAGTCTGTCTGGTTCTTACTTTTGATTTTATGTAACAGAGATAAGCCCCTGACCATAAACTCTTCATCCGTGTTGCTACCAGCAGAGAGAATACATGTCTGGCTGTTTTTGTGGTAACTGGCCTTTTGATATAATGGTGTAGCTGGCCTTGTGATAATAAGATAAAAGCAAAGGCGATCTGTCTACCAATTACGTGCATGGAAATTGCTCACTCTTACACTCTGAACCATGGCCAACTTCTCCTTTTCCCCGTATCTTAACCTGGTCCAGTTCCAAGTATCCTAGTCCAACGCCATGTGGTCTGTATTCCCTCCATCAAGTTACCAATCAGCCATGTCAGTCAGAGTATAAATACAGGGTCACCAAAAATAGGATTAATTTACAGGCCTGCAAAGATGCTCGCCCCCTCTGATCAATCGCCACCCCAGGTGTCGTTAAGAGTATGAATACCAGAAAGAAAATAGTTTAATCTTGCCAAAGGGACTCCGAAACCCAAAATGTACATGAATCTGTAATAAAGTGATTTGAAGTAGCCACAAAGCAAAGCAATATGTTTAGTGATATATGAACGAATTGAAATAACAATACATAAATACACATTACCTAACCCTTCCTTCACTAATATAAGAAGAGGAAACCATAAAAAGTATATTGCAATCGAAACAGGCTTCCTAACACCAAACAACTCCCAAATATGGTGCACAATGTTACTATCACCTCCAGAGGAACAAAGGGGGGAATTTTGTCTTCGTGGCAAGCACGCGCTCTTGTAGCATATTGTGGAACAAACACGACTAACAACCTCCTCTACTTCACCTATATTAATTAACTCAACCATGACATATGCACGTTTAATTGCAAGCAGTTACTCTCCAGAGTTAGTAAACCTATGCGAATACCTGAAATAAAGGCATAAATAGATAGTACTAAAACCTCCCAAAATGAAAGGCAGAAGCTCAAAGGTGTACTAAGAATATTGGAATAGAAAAAGATGGAATTAGAAAAATATCCAAAACACCTTTCTTGGAAAAGGTCACTGTGTTGTATCCCTATAATGAACACAGTACTGATCATCCTTTGAATAAGCATTTCTCCTTGTCTCCGGACCTTCTCAGTTCTCTCTTCCTTAGCTTTAAGGCTGGATAGTCACTTACTCTCCTGGGTTCAGAGGGGTGGGTGTGGGATGTTGATGCAGTGTGCACATGGCCCAAGCTTTGGCGACTCGTTCTCAAGGATGAATAGAGTTGAGGTGTTGTGGCTGATCTTAGTGTGCCAGGATAATAAGATGTGGCATGATGAGAAACAAAGAGGCAGACGAAATCTTCAATGTGATAATGATGCAGATTTAAAGGAGTGAATGTCCCTTAAAAAGGCCTATCATGAAGTAGGAAGGAGGCAAAGTGCCTCCCAGAGAAATAACTCATTTCGTTTCTGGAGGTAGTATCATGGTTGTATAAAAGAAGAATGGTGTGACCTACTTACTACTTCCTGTGACAATAAATGGAGGAAAGAGCAAGGAGGCCATCAGAAGACCCCAAAGGAGATACTTTCCTTGAGCATGTTCAAAAATCCTGGAGAGGCAGACTAGATTTACTAGGAGAACAATCTCCCAGGAAGGCAGTGAGTAGATATACATTGTGGATTACTTGTAGATTTTACCTGTTGGTATCCTAAAAAACCTAATCATACATATACATCCACCTCCTCTATGATACGGCCTCAGTATGCCAGTGTTTTAAGTCGACGAGGATTGCTTAAGGAGGGAATTTCTGTCTGGAGTTGGAATTACAACATTTCGAGTGGGTGTTTTAGGATATTGATGGACATATGGATTAAGGAGGGCTCAGAGGCAGCTGGAAGGATTGATGATTGGAGATAAATGAGTCAATGAGGGTGAAACTAGGATACGGCACAGTGGCAATGTGTGGGAGTAAGTCAGCAGCAAGTGCTTGTAGGACAGAGAGTGGGTGGACAGGAGCAGGTTGAGCAGTTCAGTTTATATGCATTTATTTAATGTTGATATCACAGAGCAAGATCAAGCATTAAATCAAAATCTTCAAACAAAGTAGCTGCTACACCAGATTATCAAGGTGGACCGTGATATGAAGCCCGAAAGAGTGGTTTCTGTGATTGTTGTTTAATCAGTTTGCAGAGAACACGAAGGAGCATTTTTCGCTCATGTCAAAGTTCAAAGTGTGCACAGAGCCAGTGAAGAGAGAGAACAAGGGCACTGGTATTTCTGGCATGTATCTCAGGGTGCAAAGGGAACACTGAAGCATTGACCATTCAGGTCACAACTTTAGCATGCAGATAGCCAGGTTCATGTGTCTTGGGTGCAAACTCTATGAATTGTGTATCATCACCTTTGCTCATATGGAGTCCGTGACTGTAAAGTAATTTTCCTCTGAACCATGTGTATTTCCACTAGATAGCAAGCAGATTCTGGAAAAGCTTCAGACATCAAGTCAGCTAGCATTTCCAAAACACCTTGTATGTAAGGGTTTTTCACTACCAGGACATGAAAAACTTAAAAGTATATGTCCAACATTTTAAATATACTGTACCCATCCCTCTGGGTTGCTTAGGTCCTAACCTATGGGTGCAATATATATTAAAAAGAAAGGTTGAGACCTGGCAAAAGGTTTGCCCTGCCAGGTTGAAATAGCAGTTTGAAACTTCACATACAGGCAGCAATGGCAGGCGTGTGACAA
Organism: Lissotriton helveticus; assembly: GCF_964261635.1. Taxonomy (NCBI): domain Eukaryota; kingdom Metazoa; phylum Chordata; class Amphibia; order Caudata; family Salamandridae; genus Lissotriton; species Lissotriton helveticus. The sequence goes on along the minus strand of NC_136065.1, from coordinate 905,640,551 downwards.
GTCTTCAAGGCTACTCAGATGGGTGGTACTACTAGTACTGCAAACTCACTAGTAGCATTTAATTTAAAGGCCATGGGTACATGTAGTACCACTACTAATTCGCTCCATCCATCATTACCTATGACCATTTATACTTATTTTTTTCACCTGCCTTGGTTATTGGCACCAACTGTCTTGACCTATAGACTCCAAGGGCTAACGATCTTTGGTTCCGCCTACCATGGTTAATTGACCTGCCATTAGCAAAGGTCATGTCCTTTATTTTAAAACGTGCTCTCTCCCAGGTTTCCTTTGGAACTTTCTGGCCTTCCATGTGAACCACATGCCATTCGCTTCCATAGGGTATATATGCCCCTTCTGAATCTGAGTCAGTGCTTGGCCTCATTCCAGGCCTGCGCATACATCTTTCCTGCACTCACCTTCTGAGTTGCCCAGAATTCAAGCGCGCTAGTCTTCCAAGTGCTCCTGTTATCCTAACTCTGTTGACATTTCCAGTGTTTTCGCGTCCAGAGCTTCGTTGACGTTACCAGCGTCTTCGCATACAGTGCTACGATTCCACCTCTACTTGTGCTCCTGCATTACACCTCCAGTCTTCCTCTGGATTCAAGTTGGAGAATTAAAGACAAGGCAAAGTAATCGATTCTCAGTGCGCACTAATCCATAGATACGTTTTGAAATTAAGCCAAGACTGAGTTCTTTGAAGGTGAAGACCCGTTCTTGGGAATCGGACATTATTTGTTTCTACATTTCTAAAAGTTCTAGTGCTCTGGACACCTCTTCTCGTGGGCGCTCCAAACTTTATTTGCATCAGAACTATATGTCTACTACATGTCATTGTTTCTTGACCTGTTTGGTATCACGAACTTAGAAAGACTCTGAGTGCACATTCTATACATTCACGTTTGAACAGAACTTTGTTTATTAAGACATTCAGAGGAGTGTCAGAAACTCCATATTACTTTTGAATTGTATCTACTCTCAAGCATAATTTGTGATGAAGCATGTAAGTGCTATTATTATTGTATATAACAGTTTGAACAATATATGCTGAGAACTATTAGTGAACATCTCTTCTTGTTGTTTCTAGTAGACCGTACCCGCATCAACACAAAAAGGTCCAGGAAGTACAGTTCCTCCTGTGCAGTATTACAAGGCAGCAGAGCAGACCCAGTGACGCAAGTCTATCTTTTTCTTGTTTTATCCCCCTTTTCCCTTCAGAGGCGGTAGGTGAATTAAGGTTGTGATTACTTGTTTCATTCGTTGCCCCAGGATGGGATTTGAGGTCCAGCATTGTCTCCACTGTTTGAACCAGGTGAGTGCACGACTTCCCTGGACATGGCAAAGAGAGGCTTCACAGAAGACTGGACTGCACCTGTTGCTCCATGGTCTGGCAAAGAGAGGACTGTGCCTCGTTCATTGAAAAGTCACTCCCAACCCCCAGACAGAAGACGTGAACTTCAAGAGTCAGTTTACTTACTTCCTGTTACAGCACCAGAGCCACAAAACTTGAAGAAGCCCGTTCTTGCCTGTCAGTAGCCACAATCGCCTGATCACCACTGACGATCTTGCCAGACGTACTGTGAATAGATACTGTTTTGAGCACTGCCTAGGCACTTTGAAAGATTCCCTCATATAGACCACACATCCTTTTCCCTTAAAATGTGCTCCCTTCTATGGAAAGAGGTCGCAGCATGCCCCAACCCTCAGAGAGTCGGGAAGAACCCGCTGATGAAGTATGTCATTAGATAAGATTAAGTTAGTGAGAGTTCCTTTGAGAAAAAGGCATTATTGGCAAAAAGCGATGATGCTATGCATGCATGACCACACATTTGTCATGATGTCATGATGTCATGCAGCTGCATCTTTCTGTAGGCATGCGTGTGTGATGACATATGCATGCATGTGCCTTCTGAATGATGTGACTGACTGACTGAAATATTTTTGAAGCACTCTATTGCCGCGGCGTGTTGGCGCTATAGTACAGAAGAACAGAGTAAGCCAGTTAGGGCAGGGAAAAAAGCCAGGTTTTCAGTGCCTTCCTAAAGCTCATTTTAGAGTTTTCCGATCGGAGCACAGAGGGCAATGAGTTCCATAATTTGGAGACTTGATGGGAAAAATATTTCCCACCCCATCGTGCTCTCCGTATTCTGGGCTGACACACCAGATCTTGACTAGCTGATCTTAATGTGCGTAGCGGATTATAGCGAGGGAGGAGCTTGGCAAGGTCATCAGGTCCTTTCTCGTACAAGGATTTGTGAACCAGGCACAGGGCTTTGAACTGGATTCTGCGCCTAACTGGGAGCCAATGAAGTTCACGTATAGCTTTGGATGTAGGGTGACGTTTTGGCAGATTCAGTAGGACTCTGGCAGCAGCACTATTTTAGTTACGCCACTTGGAACAGTAGATATAACATTTAATTTTCACCTTCACAGATGCACATTTGTGTGAGGAGTGCTGCCAGGCAGCCACCGGGAGCTGTTGGGCAAGCCGTGAAATTTGAATATAAGTGTTTTAAAGACAACGAAGAGTTGGGAACTAACGAAGGAGCAGGTAGCATTTAGGGAAAGTAGAGGGGAGTGAGTGGGGGTGGGGCGGGCAACAGTTGTTGGAAGAGGTTAAAACAATTATAAAAAGCCAGTGTGGGTGGAGAAGGGAGTAACCCTGAGCTCATGGGGTGGGTATCTAACAGGAAAAGTAGCACATGAGAGAGAACAAATGACAGAGGGGGACCAACACATTGGGTGGGAATTTGGGGGTAGGCAGCAAAAGAGGGAGAGTGCTAGAAAACACATGGACTATCATGAAGTGCCAACAAAAAGTCGTTCTCTGTATGGAGCATGGAAGGATACAAGTTAGTCTGTCAAAAGGATGGGGAGTGACAAAAAGGGAAGAGGAAGGTAAGCCATTGGATGAGAAGCAAGCAAATGAGAGTGATAAGACAGCCAACAAATGGTAATCAATGGGCCATCTCCAAGCCTCCTGTAAGTTTTTAGTAAGGTTCACAAAAGGCTTTCTCCTACAGACAATTAAAAGCTGTCTGATAGGCGAGACATACAATCTGGGCATGGATTTGGCCCACTTGGGCTTATATTGAACATCTCTGCTTTATAGCCTTACTGGAGCTAAACTAAATTGAAATAGGCATGACCATGACACTTTGAGTCCACGGATGGCCCAATTTTCACGAGCATTTAATATAATATTTTAATATTCTAAACTGTGTTCTTTAGGATTCAGTGCACACTTCTGATAGTGAACCTTAAAGAAGCAGACTGTAGCCTTAGAAACACATGTGGTGGTGCAATTGGCACTGCCAAAGAAAATATATTGGTTCTGCAAAGGAAACAGGAAAGATTAAAGCAACGTTTGTTTTTGTTTCAAATAGTTTCCATATTACTGCATCTTTAACAAATGTTAACTACCCAATCACTGGCTAAATTAACCAAGCATTGGCAAACCAAATAGGTTTAGCCTGTGTCCCAGCTATTGGCTTTGTCAATGTTTTTTATATATGTTGCATAGTTTTGTGTGCTGCTGTGCAACATGCCTTAAAGTTTAAAAAGTGCTATGACAGGGCCATCATTGACTACAACCATAGTGCTTTTTTTTCTTCAAGCCATGTTGCAAAGCAATACATGCTGCAGTGAAATATATGTAAAAACAGAGTGGGGGGCAAGCAATAATAGGGGTGTGCAAGGGAAGAATGAGGATGTTTCAAGCATGGACAGGTGGGAGGCTGGGAGACCAAGAATGGACTGCAGGAAGACGGATAAATCAAGCATGGACAATGGGTGGAGGATGGTTGGGATAGATGGGAAATCAAGTACGAGGGCGGTAGGGTGGAAAAGCAAGCACAGACAAGGAGGAGAGTGGGGTGGGAAAGCAAGCACAGACTGCAGGAGGCGGGGCAGGAAGGACAGCAACAACAGACAGCAGGAGGAAGGTGGGGGAAGAACAGACAAAAGAAGGTGGGTGGGTGGGGGTAAAGGAGAGGGACTGCAGAGACAAGCACTGTATAAGAGTGCATGTAAAAAGTAAAAAATAACAAAATATATCTGTAGAATCTAGGGGCCAGTTGAAGGACGCTGGCCGCAGACAGATAGCGGTACCTGGTCAATGCTCAATGGCAGGGAACACACATGAAGCCCCCCAGGAGAAAGCTGAGTAGAGGAGGATGTTCTGACCAATAAGAAGCAAGAAACAAGAGTGATTTCAGAGCCAACCAATGGTAAGCATGGGGCGGGCTCTAAGCCAGTTTTAAGCTTTCTTTTGTTGCAGTTTTATATAATGCAAACTCGACCCGAAGGTATCAGAGCGCTTTACATGAGCATCAGTTGCATTACAGACGGACACATTCATTTCTAGGCACGGGGGATTAAGTGATGTGCCCAGAATCACAGGATGCTTAAGCCTCCCGCCAGACTCGAACCCGGTTCCCCAGATTCATAGACAGTGTTCAGGCGAAACCTAAATTGAACTACAAACCAACTTTAATACGATCAAATCTGTTTAAACTATCACCCAAAAGTCCCCTTAACTCTGCTTACAAATGGTAAATGGATGGGACCTGTGTATATGACATTTTCTACATACAGTGGGAGTGGATCAAATTTAACACGGCAACACATTTCACTACAACACCTTTTTCAAAGGCGTCATCGTACTATTGGTTAGCATTCTGGAGCAGTGGAAAAGGTTATGCAGCTATAAACCCTCTACCCGCGCGCATGCTGTATTTAAAACTCAGAGCTGTTTTATAAAAGACATATTGGTCTCCAACGTACACATACTAAATGTCATGTAAGAAAAGGAGCCTTTTAAATCTCGGTCAGGTCCGCTTTTGACGGGACTCTAGAGGTTTCCCCAGGACCTGAGCTATTTCTTTGTAAATCTGGCAATTTAACCACACTCGTAAATCACTTTCACAGCATATTATTTCTTAATTTTACTGCATTAGAGAGAGTTTGCCCAACACAGTGAACTGTTTGTAGCAGTAATGTGGACAGATCTGCACATTTCTGCGCGCAGAGCTCGACTTTCAATTGAGGTTTTTGGCCTTGTTAAGTGTAGCACACAGACCCCTCTATTTGTAGGAATGTTCACAGAGATGCAAACTGAGGAAGGTGAAGGTTTTCAATGACCCTTTCGCTCTGCGGTGCTTCAACAGTAGCCCTTCCATGCTCTTTCCAGACAGGCTATGGAATAAACCTGAATTTCATCCCCAAGAATGTGAGCTTTTGAGCTCTGTCGGAGGGCAACACGAGCCTTGCACAGTCAGTTCTTAGTCGAGTAATATGTATCTGTGTGGAAGCAAAGACTTGTAGGATAATATTAGTGTAGGTTAAAAAGTCAGGAGACAGTTGCACTGTCAAGTCAGACCTAAAAATCCATGAAGGTTAATGACTGCCCTCCTCCCATCTATGCTGCTGGCAGGGAAAACCAACATAAATTATCTAGTTACCTAAGATACTTTAATAGCCTTCCAATGCCATGTGTGTGCTCCTGAAAGTTCAAGCTTAGATAGCTGGGTAAACAAACAAAAAGATCACAGCTGCCTGGAGGGCAAGCACTTTTTTGTGAAAGCACTCAACTTTTGCCCAATCAAAACTTATACTTTTGGCTCCCAACATGGGAGTGGAGAAAATGCCCCTCTCTAGTGATGCTCGCATAATTGTCTGGTGACAGATGCACTGGCAGCCAGGTCATAAAAAAAACTGCATCAAACGAGACCACATCAAGCTTGTTTTGAAAGCTGTCCACTGGCAATTAGTCAAAGTCAGGACAAAATGTATGGTTCTATACACCTTCCACAGAACCTACTTGGAAAAAGGGCAAAAGCTACTTACATACTATAGTACCACACTACACCCCAGCCAGCAACCTCCACTCAACAGCTGCTAACTTTTTCGAGCCACAGCTATTCAAGAAGATGAAGCAAGGTGGAAGATAACACAGGGATACCTTGGCACTGTAGTGCTATTTAAATACAAAGGTAAATGCATGCATCATGTGGTCTAATACAAATGCTAATAAGCATCCCTCATTTCAATGGAGCTAAATACCGTGCAAGCTCCATCGACAAGAGGGAAGCTTCTATATGTAGTATTTGTAACATATCTCTTGAAGTCAATGCATTGTATCTGCAGACACCACAGACTAAATGTGTAATCCTGATAAAATGCTTCGATTGCCCACTGGTACCTCAAAATCCAATTAGGACCTGATTTAGAGTTTGGGTGGACGGGCTACTTCATCACAAGCGTGAGGAGGCAGATACCCCGCCTGCCTTATTACAAGTGTCATAGGATATAATGCACTTGTAATAAGGTGGACAGGATGTCTATCACATTTGTGACGGAGGAACCAGTCCATCAAAATCTAAATCTGTCTCTACAACTGTCCTTTCAAGCATTTCACCACGGTTGGTCTTCTATTCCACAGAGCATGTGACATTTCACAAGACCTAAAGCTGTATTGTGATAAAGTGGATTATGAGTTGGGGTGGTCGTGAGGACTCGCCACGTAATATTGTCACTATTCTGTATCATGTCAAGTTGGGTTTCTTTAAATCAAACCATAGCTCAGTAATGAGTAGCTGTGGTACAGAGTAATCAAGTTTAACACATAGGAAATCAAGTGTAAAGCATTTACCAGTAGCAAAATAGCTAATAAGTAAGAACCCCACACCAATGTGTAAAAATAGCATTTCTTTTTTTATTTAAATAGACACCAAAATGACAAAAATCTGATGATGGAAACCAGAGTTATGATTTTTGAAGGTATTCATGAATCACTGCAATTAACTCAAAGGTTTTATAAATCACTGCTTTTCTATTGCAGCAAAAGACAATGAGCCTTGAACTTGAGGGTCTGTGACAAAGCCAAAGTTTCTGGACAACCGCGATAGAACGCCGGACAGGTGCAGGGTCTAGGTTGCTCAGACTCAAATTTTTACCTTCACACTTAAAAACTTTCCTGTTTCTTTTTCTCTATGACGGGCTCTGCGATGGGGCCTCTGCAGCTTGGATCCGGCTGGACGTCAGGGCACAGGTGAAAAGCCAGCAGTCCAATATGAGCATTGGTTCTCAACAGGAGTTCAAGACTATCCAAAAACCTGTAAACCTTTTCAACTGGTTCAATCTGAAGTCAACAGCCCAGGAAGATTTCGTCGACGATAGGGAGCTGAGTAGAGGTAGTTAACGTTATCTTTGAGCTTTAGGCTCACAAATTGCAGTCCTTTTTAGAAGCCAGAGTACAATCTAGCACCAATTAAGTGACTAAGACCTGGGGGGCCTATCTAGGGTGCCTAGGACTTAATCTCCAGCGCTACACCAGTGGAGTGCAGGGCAAATCCAGTTGTAACTGGCCAGTTGGGCAAATTGCAGATGCTGGACTTCTTTAGCTTTTGTGTCCCTGGAGCATAACAGGAGGCTAGAAAACTAGTCCTTGTAGTCCACTCACTGATCCTTGACACAAGTGGGAGCAGGTCCAGACCTTGGGGTCTCTCTCCACGACAGCAGAAACAGTCTTCTTCTTCTGAAATCCTGTCTTGGTTCAGCAGGTGCAGTCTTTCTTGGTGCAGCCTTTCATTCTGAGGTGCACAGGTGCTGTCCTTCTTCCAGTCTTTCTGATTCATGTAGTGTTCTGAGGCTGGTAGCCAGGGGTGCAACGTTTATTCCAGAGTCAAGTTTGTGGGTGGAGATGACTCCCTAGCCTATGAAGTGAAAATTCCCATGGGCAACTATGCCCATTCTTACATAATTTCCTAGGAGATTTGCACTAAACAATTCCACATTGCGTCACTCTGCCCAAATCCAGGATGTCAGAACCTTTCTTCACTTGTTCAGAGTTATGGGCACATACCCTAGATGTGTCCAGGATAAAGAGTAACTCCTCCTGGAAAACTAGTTTAGCAACAGGTTTTCTCTCTCTGGAAGAGATGCCAGCCTTCTCCTTAGACAAAGGAGAGGGCAGGCTAATGCGTAATTCGCATTTGGCTGTGACATACAGGTAACCCTTTGAAGCTTGACCACTTGCAACTAAGGGTGGGCGTAGTTCGCGAAGTAGCGCTATGCGAAGCTACGCGAAGCTACGCGAAGTGCACTTCGCACTATGCGAACTTCACGTAGCACTACGCGAGCTGCGTAGTAGCATGTTCGCACTGTGCAAGATGCATTTTCAATGATTGCACAGTGCGAAAAAGAATCCTGCACTGTGCAATCATTGAAAACGGCATCTTGCACAGTGCGAGCTGTAGTTTTCTGCTGCTCGAGTAGATTTTTACTCGAGCAGCAGCTTTCTCAACGCGAACTGGTAGTTTCTCATCGCGAGCATGCACGACCACTCGCAATGAGAAACCTGACCTCCCCGCGTTGAGAGAGTCTCGCCGGTATGTCATTTTGCTTGCTCGCGGTCGCGAACATGACGTTGAGGACCGCGAACAAGCAAAAAATGACCGCTGCACTACGCTACGCGTGTTCGCACTGTGCTACGTGCAGCTCGCGTAGTGCGAAGTTGCGCAAACTTTGCAAACTACACGAGCGTAGCGTAGTGCTTTGCCCAGGGTTACTTGCAACCACAGCTCTCTGGCCATCCTGTCAGTAGGAGGTCACACCTCCTCCAACCAACAGGCCTTTTGTTCCCCTTTCCAGCAGGCCATGCACACCTCCTGGCAGGTGACAACTGCTGTAGTTAATCAGAGATGGCTATTAGAACTCTGGGGTAAGAAAGCGGTGACTTTGTAAAGTCGCCTTTATATTAAATGTTGCCTTAAATCCGACTTTAGCACTACCATAGGTTTAATGTAACAATCAATATGAAACCCTAAAGTACTATATTTGGTGGTCCCTAATGGAAGCTAGCACTTAGTGGTTGAGGTTATGGAACCCCATCTTAGGCAGTGGGACTACCAGTCTTTCTATAGTGAAAATGACAATGGAGAAACATTTAAAAAAAACATGCCCTTCATTTTAATATATAGCACCCAGCCTTATGGGCTGCTATACTAAGGCCTACATTAGGGGTGACCTATGAATTAAAAAAAAAAGAATGTCTGGGTTTGCTAAAACTGGTTATTTTGCCATGTCGGATTTGCATCTTAAAAGCTGCTGAATAGGCTGCAGTAGAGGCTTAGAACCATGTTTTTGCTTTGTCACTGCAGTTGTGCACTGCAGTCCTTTTAAATTACAAGCCTTAGGTACACCTTGTACTATATATATAGTAGGGACCTATTGGTAAGTTAAATATTGCAATTTGGTATTAGCCAATTGAAATGCATTTGAGTGGTCAGTGCACATGCAATGGGGCCTGGTCAGCAGGGCCCAGTGCACTTCAGAGTCCAAAGGTTTGGGGGAGGGGATCAGCAGTGCCGGACTGGCCATACCAGGCATCTGAGTTTCACAGGGTGGGAGCTGATTTTGCAGCAGTGGGGGGCAGTTTTGTTACCTGCACAGAGCACGAACGGTATTTGTGATCAAGTGTCAATCTTTAGCCCTGCCCACACCCAGAATGAGGAGGACGCATGCCTCAAGTTTTTGCGGCTTGTACCTGATAATGTCAAACGATGAAAACATTCATTATTACAGGTAAGTAATGTTTTCCTAGTCATGAGAGAAAGCCTCCATTCTTCCTTGACACTGAAGTGCCTCAGTAGGCAAAGTGCTGCAATAAAGAATACCGAGAACAGGCTGTGCAGTCAGGTTGACCTTGAGCTCAACTCTGCTAATCCTTCTTGAACTATTCTGTCAAAGCTTGCTTATCTGCCCCAGGATCAGCTTACAAGACCTGCTAAAAGCTGTGGAAATCGAGTCCAGCCCTTTCAGACAAGCTGATTTCGCTTGGGAATTAGCAGTGCTTCCTTACAGAGGCGAAATGTGTACAATGTGACTGCGTTTCAAAGGGCCCTCCGCGTGACATGAAAGAGTATCCCTTTCCAAAAGTACCAAAACGTGTGTTCCTTTCTGTGCGAAGTCATTGTGTCACCCACGGAGCAGCTGTTGAACTTTGAAAGTTGTGGGACATAATTACCGGCCCGCATTGCGCTTAATCAGTGATGAACATAAGTCAACTTTCCCCAGGCATGTTGAGGTGCTCGTCCGCCAGCCTCCCACACCAAAGAGAACATTTTGTAACAAGCATTCGAAAAGCCAACATGTCTCGCCATTGCAAGATCTATTGGCTTTTTGGCTTTGTAAATAGTCTTTAGACATGTAGTACAATATATATATATATGTATATATATTCATATATTTTGGTGTATATATATGTGTGTGTGTGTGTGTGTGTATATATATATATATATATATATATATATATATATATATATATATATATATATATATATATATATATATATATATATATATATATATATATATTCAAAATAGGATTTTCTTTTGCATTTTCAAAGAAATCATCCGGCACTCGTGCGTGCATATCATTCAATCAGGCTTTTATTTTGTTCTTGTTACATCCATCAACGCGTTTCGGGAGTCATGCTCCCTTGATATATATTTAGATTACAAATAATAATATAATATGATTGATAACTTTGGGATGACATAGTATATGTCATTGTTTAATATGGTGTGCTTTAGTATGGCCTGTCATTATATGGTATGGTATGGTATGATACAGTATGGTATGAACTGTCATGGTATGGATGTCATTGTATAGTATGGTTTGTCATTGTATTGTATGGTATGGCTTGCTATTGCATAATATGATATCATACTGTATGGCCTGACATTGTACAGTATTGTATAGTACGGTGTCTTTGTTACAATGCACACATAAAGTTATGGGAGGAAGTGCAAAAGGAGTGTTGTTGGACAGGCCACATGAAGGGCTCGCTCCCTCCCCGCAGGACAGGGCCCGGGCCACCGTCAGCACCATTGCCCGGCCCAGCCGCCATCTTGGACACGGCACCACGCGGCCGCGTGGCCTCAGCCCGACCCCAACCCTGGGCCTGGCCAGGCCCCGACATCCCGGCACCACCCTCCACCCAGGAGGTGAACGGACCACTTGGCAGGTCAATGGGAGTACGAAGTGTCGATGGCTCTCCCCCGCCAGGTGCCGAGCACCCCCAGCCTCCTCGGGCGCTGGCTCCACCCCCCTGCTGGGTGTCTGGACTCCCTCATCCCAGACCTCCCGACCTCCAAGAGCGAGGGTCCGGACATCAAAGGGCGCCAGACCTATAACTGAGGCAGCCCCAGGACAGGAAGGAGTTGTATCCTGGAGTCGAGAGACACCGAGAAGAACTCATCCTTGACGGACTGTTGGCGCTGCCACAGCCCTGCCTTGTGAACTATTGTCCTGCCTGCTGGCGCTGCCGCGGCCCTCTGCAACCTTCATCCTCGTGGGACCTGCTGGCGCTGCCGCGGCCCTCTGCAACCTTCGTCCTCGTTGGGACCTGCTGGCGCTGCCGCGGCCCGTAGTAACCTCCATCCTCGTGGGACCTGCTGGCGCTGCCGCGGCCCGTTGCAACCTGCATTCTCGTGGGACCTGCTGGCGCTGCCGCGGCCCGTTGTAACCTTCATCCTCGTTGGGACCTGCTGGCGCTGCCGCGGCCCGTTGCCACCTACGACCTCTTCGGGACCTGCCGGCGCTGCCGCGGTCCGACCCATCCGAACACCGAGCTCGAGGATTGTGAGCTATCACCGTTACACCTCAGTACCCGTAGGTACCAAGACTGTCCCGCTACCCCCTTCCCTTACTAGAGACTAGAATTGAGAGGATCATCGTGTCCTGATCGCCTTGTATCGTACCACTCTACTACCAGAAGTGCCTATAAAAGGTGTTACCCTGATCTTTGTGTGGTGTCCATCTGTGGGGGGGAAGTTACCTGTCTGTGCGATCACTGTGCTCGGCCGACCCTCCAGGTCTCCGTCTAACATTGGTGGCAGCGGTGGGATCCGAACCAACGCGTACCGTACAGACAGTAACTCACCCTACGACTAAAACCACAATGACGACCAAAGAGAGCGGATCGGCGGAGAAGTTCCAGATGGAAAAGCTGGAAGAATACAACCACCGAGAGCTCAAACAATTTTGCATGGACTTAGGCATTGCTACCACCGGGCTAAGCACAAAAGAAGACTTCAAAAACGCCCTAGAGGCCTGGACAGAGACAAATACCGCAACCCCCCGGGACCCCGCAGCCCCGGAAGTCAACACCACCCGGACGGAGGAACGGAGAACAGGCCCCTCCCATGAAGAGATCCAAGAGCGGGAAAAAAATAGATTACACGAGTTAGACTTGGCACGACTCAGATTAGACGGAGAATTGAAACTGGCGGAACAAAAAATAAACTTAGAACACTTACGGCTCAGAGAAGAGCGAGAGGAAAAACAGAGACAGAGAGACCTCGAAGAAAAAAGACTGGCATACGAGCACGAGTGCAAACTAGCGGAGATAGAAATACGCAAACTGAACAAAAACCTAGGGGTGCCCGAGCAACCGCACTCCCCGGGTCCTACCGAGCAGAAGGTCCACATCCCCAAGGATGTGGTCCGAGAATATCACCGGAACGACGACATACAGCAGTGGTTCAAGGCCTATGAGATTGCCATGACCGCCCACCGAGTCGCTCGAAGTGACTGGGGAGCCGGTCTATGGGGGAGATTCGTCAACGAGGGTCGTGATGCCCTGCTGCAACTTCCGGACCATCAAATGACGTCCTATGACCACATGAAGGCCGCCCTCCTCAGTCGATATGGACTTACACCCGAAATGTACCGCCAGAGGTTCCGCAACTGCACCCGGATCCCAGGTACGACGTGGTTGGAATACGTGAACTATTTCAGCCGAGCCTTCGAGGGGTGGATCAAGGGTAACAACGTAACCACTTACGAACAACTCTTCAATCTCATTGTGTGGGAGCACCTCTCCAACAACTGCTTTGTCGAGCTCAGGCAGCACCTCCTCGACAGTAAATTGACTGAACCCCGGCAGCTCGCCACCGAGGCTGACCGGTGGGAGAGCACCCGAGTGGCCCGGAGTGGGCCGAATGAGCAGAACAGAACCAACCAAGGTCACCATCGTCCCCGAGGAGGAGGAGGAGGCCCGGGCCGGGGCAGAGACGCCGCCCCGACCGCACCCACTAACGCCACCCCGGCCCCAGCAGGCCGGGGAAACCCCCCGATGCGCCCGGGGTTCCGAGCTAACGTGACGTGTCATCGATGCCAGCGAGTCGGCCACTATGCCAGTGACCCGACCTGCCCGAAGAACCAGGCCCCCGGGCCCCGCCAAATGGCGGCCGCCGCCCTGGGAGAAGAACAAGTCTCCGAAGACACGGAGACCTATGAGTCGGAGCAGTTCGAGTGGGAACCCGCCGCCATGACCCTGGCATGCCTAGGAGGAAGAGACATGGTCCCGCGGACTCCCCTGCCCGCCAACACTCGGAAGTACAGCCAATGGGTGAGCATCAATGGGCGCAAGGCCGAGGCCCTGCGTGACACCGGGGCCAGTGTGACGGCCGTCCGCTGTCACCTGGTGACCCCCGAACAAATCCTACCAAACGTACTTTGCCCCGTCCGATCGGCAGATAACTCGGAGAGCCTGTGTCGGATGGCCTGCGTCCCCTTCGAATGGGGAGGAGTGTCCGGCATGCTGAAAGTAACTGTCCGTGACGATGCCCCCGTAGACTGCCTCCTGGGGAACGATCTCGAGAGCTCCCCGTGGGCCGCTGTGGAAAGAAGAGAGCATCTGGGGATGTTGGGTCTCCCGGACTGGGCGTGCGTAACCACCCGGTCCATGGCCACCCGCACCATCCCTAGACCAGAAGAACCAGAATGGGCAGCACCTCCGCCCTCGATCACTCCAGAAGAAGACTTCCTCCAGACCGACCACCCGGACCCCACCCCAGAGGGGTCCACACAGCCCCCCGAGCTTCCCGACCTGGCTCAGTGGCGCCAAGAAGGGGGGCCCACCCAGGAACAATTCCGGCAGGAGCAAAAGACCTGCCCCTCCCTCGAGGGATTGCGACAGCAAGCGCTCGCCCAGAGCCAAGGAGACACCACCGGGGCCCACTGGGTTTATTGGGACAATGACCTCTTGTACAGCGAACAGAAAATCGCAGAACTGGGGGCCGGGCGAGTGCTGGTGGTGCCCCTCCACTTCAGAGACTTCCTGTTGAACCTAGCCCATGATGTCCCCCTGGCCGGGCACCTGGGCCAAGACAAGACCTACCACCGCCTGGTGACTCACTTTTTTTGGCCCAAAATGAGAAATGACGTATCCAACCATTGCCGGTCCTGCCCGACCTGCCAGGCCAGCGGGAAGAGCGGCCGCAAACTCAAGGCACCCCTACAACCATTCCCCGTGGTGACCACCCCGTTCGAAAGGGTGGGAATAGACATTGTGGGGCCCCTGGACCCCCGAACAGCACAGGGGCATCGCTTCATCCTGGTCCTGGTGGACCACGCTACCCGCTATCCTGAGGCGGTCCCCCTTCGTACTATAACAGCCCCAGTAGTGGGTCGAGCCTTGATGGGGATCTTCTCTCGAGTGGGCTTCCCCCGGGAAGTCGTCAGCGACAGGGGTACGAACTTTATTTCAAAGTATATGAAATCCCTCTGGCAGCAGTGCGGAGTCACTTACCGCTTCACCACCCCCTATCACCCCCAGGGGAACGGACTAGTCGAGCGGTTCAACCGCACCCTCAAGGGGATGATCATGGGGCTGGAAGAACCCCTACGCCGCCAGTGGGACGTGCTACTACCGTGCCTCCTCTTCGCCTACCGAGAAGTCCCCCAGAAGTCCCTCGGCTTCAGCCCCTTCGAACTCCTGTACGGACACCCCGTTCGCGGGCCTCTCAGCCTAGTGAAGGAGGAATGGGAGATGGCCCCCCTAAAGACCCCCCCGGACGTCTACAAATACCTCCTGACCCTCCGCAATCAGACCCGGAAATTCAGGGAAATCGCTAAAGCCAATCTAGAGGCCAGTCAAGAGGACATGAAGAAGTGGTACGACCAACATGCCTCCTCCATCGAGTTTGAACCGGGTCAGCAGGTATGGGTGATGTCCCCCATCGAACCGTGTGCCTTGCAAGACAAATGGACGGGGCCCTTCAAGGTGATCGAGCGCAGGAGTCCCGTCACCTATCTCATCGACCTGGAGTCCCCCCGGAACCCCCTCCGGGTCCTCCACGCCAACAGGCTCAAACCACACTTCATGCGCTCAGAACTCAGCCTGCTGATGGCTACCGACAGTGGTACGGAAGGAGAATCCGAGCCCCTCCCTGACCTACTGAGGACTCGGGAAAGGGATGGCTCGGTGGACGGGGTCCGACTCTCCGAGGCCCTGACCCCAGAGCAGCGTCAAGATTGCCGGGCCCTCCTGCTGCCGTTCGCAAACCTGTTCTCCCTCGCACCCGGAGTCACCTCCTGGTGCCTGCACGACGTGGACACGGGGGACAGTCCTCCTGTCCGACACCGGGCGTACCGAGTACCGGATCGGGTACGTACATGCATCCAAGAAGAAGTCTCCAAGATGCTCGCCCTCGGGGTCATCGAGCCTTCGGACAGTCCCTGGGCCAGCCCGGTCGTCCTGGTCCCCAAGGCCGCGGCACCGGGCACCACACCTGAGCTCCGATTCTGCATCGACTATCGGGGGCTGAACGCGGTCACCCGAACCGACGCTCACCCTATCCCCCACGCAGATGAACTGGTCGACCGCATGGGGGCAGCCCGCTACCTAAGCATCTTTGACCTGACAGCGGGCTACTGGCAGATCGGCCTCACCCCCAGGGCCCAAGAACGTTCCGCTTTCTCCACCCCGGACGGACACTACCACTTCAGAGTGATGCCCTTCGGCATGAAGAACGCTCCAGCCACCTTTCAAAGACTGGTGAACCAGGTATTGGCGGGCCTCGAAGAATTCAGCGCCGCCTACCTGGACGACATCGCGGTATACAGCCGCCACTGGGCAGACCACCTCCACCACCTCCGAGAGGTCCTGCAGGCCCTCCAACAGGCCGGCCTCACCATAAAGGCCAGCAAGTGCCAAATCGGCCAGGGGTCCGTAACCTACCTCGGACACCAAGTGGGGAGCGGTCTGGTGGCTCCCCTCCAACTCAAGGTAGCTGCCATCCAGTCCTGGCAACCCCCCGAGACACAAACAGAGGTCCGAGCCTTCCTGGGGCTCACCGGATACTACCGGCGGTTTGTGAGGGACTATGGCAGCATTGTGGGGCCCCTCACGGAACTCACGTCCAAGAACAGCCCAAAGAGAGTCAACTGGACGCCCGACTGTCAAGCAGCCTTCGAGACGCTGAAGGCCGCCATGTGCACCGCTCCTGTACTCCAGGCCCCCGACTACAGCCGCGAGTTCATCGTGCAGACCGATGCCTCCGACCATGGTATTGGGGCCGTCCTCTCCCAACTGAACACCGAAGGGGTGGACCAACCCGTGGCCTTCATCAGCAGACGCCTACTGCCCCGAGAACAGCGCTGGAGCACCATTGAGCGAGAGGCCTTCGCTGTGGTATGGGCCCTCAAGAAGCTCCGGCCGTACCTCTTCGGAACCCATTTCCGGGTACAGACGGACCATCGGCCCCTGCAATGGCTCATGCAGATGCGGGGGGAGAACCCCAAACTATTGCGATGGTCCATCTCCCTGCAGGGGATGGACTTCACTGTGGAACATCGCCCTGGCCAAGACCACGCCAACGCGGACGGCCTGTCCCGCTTTTTCCGCCTCGACGAGGAAAGTCCCCAAGAAGATGGGTGACTCTCCCCGCCTTCAGCTGGGGGGGACGCATGTTGGACAGGCCACATGAAGGGCTCGCTCCCTCCCCGCAGGACAGGGCCCGGGCCACCGTCAGCACCATTGCCCGGCCCAGCCGCCATCTTGGACACGGCACCACGCGGCCGCGCGGCCTCAGCCCGACCCCAACCCTGGGCCTGGCCAGGCCCCGACATCCCGGCACCACCCTCCACCCAGGAGGTGAACGGACCACTTGGCAGGTCAATGGGAGTACGAAGTGTCGATGGCTCTCCCCCGCCAGGTGCCGAGCACCCCCAGCCTCCTCGGGCGCTGGCTCCACCCCCCTGCTGGGTGTCTGGACTCCCTCATCCCAGACCTCCCGACCTCCAAGAGCGAGGGTCCGGACATCAAAGGGCGCCAGACCTATAACTGAGGCAGCCCCAGGACAGGAAGGAGTTGTATCCTGGAGTCGAGAGACACCGAGAAGAACTCATCCTTGACGGACTGTTGGCGCTGCCACAGCCCTGCCTTGTGAACTATTGTCCTGCCTGCTGGCGCTGCCGCGGCCCTCTGCAACCTTCATCCTCGTGGGACCTGCTGGCGCTGCCGCGGCCCTCTGCAACCTTCGTCCTCGTTGGGACCTGCTGGCGCTGCCGCGGCCCGTAGTAACCTCCATCCTCGTGGGACCTGCTGGCGCTGCCGCGGCCCGTTGCAACCTGCATTCTCGTGGGACCTGCTGGCGCTGCCGCGGCCCGTTGTAACCTTCATCCTCGTTGGGACCTGCTGGCGCTGCCGCGGCCCGTTGCCACCTACGACCTCTTCGGGACCTGCCGGCGCTGCCGCGGTCCGACCCATCCGAACACCGAGCTCGAGGATTGTGAGCTATCACCGTTACACCTCAGTACCCGTAGGTACCAAGACTGTCCCGCTACCCCCTTCCCTTACTAGAGACTAGAATTGAGAGGATCATCGTGTCCTGATCGCCTTGTATCGTACCACTCTACTACCAGAAGTGCCTATAAAAGGTGTTACCCTGATCTTTGTGTGGTGTCCATCTGTGGGGGGGAAGTTACCTGTCTGTGCGATCACTGTGCTCGGCCGACCCTCCAGGTCTCCGTCTAACAAGTGTCAAAACAAAAAAAAAAGCCATTAAAAATATAATGTTATTTTTAGGCTAGAATGTTCTATTTCATTCTTATTGCGCAAAAATAAACAATTTAAAACACACCCTGCTTTTTGCCTAAAACATTTTAATAATGCCCAAGACATCCTATAAATCATGAAACACTACCGAAAAATCACTTTGTTACAAACTAAATTATGATTACTTGATAGCGATAGCACAAAGCCATTATGGTATCTTAATCACTTTGCCGCTGGATTTAAGCTGGCCTGGCTGATGAGGAGTGTTACCTCGAAACTGGTCCTGGGATGCTTGTTTCTGGTCCAGGGAAGACCTGGCTTGGCAGTTTGGGCTGGACTGTTCCCATGAGGCACAGGGTCAAGACTGATTTGCATATAGCTGGGTCTGAACTGGGTTTGCGAAGTGAGCTAAAGAACGCTGATGGATTCAACTCAGGTCTGTGACTGGAGGTGAGTGTCTGAAAAGTTTCAGCTTTCCATCCATCATCTCCTTGTGTTTGCTTTGTTCGCTCAAAGTTGGCAGGGTATGATCAGATGTGGGTCCCTTGCTCACTTTGCCACTGGATTCAAGCTAGCCAGGCTGAAGAGGGTTGGTTCCCCGAAACTGGTCTCGGTCTGGTCCACGGAAGACCTGGCTTGGCAGTTCAGGCTGAACTGTTCCCATGGTCATCGTACCCGGTCACAAAGCTGTCTCAGGTCGCTTTGGAGAAATAACACGCGGAGCTCCGTCACGCGTATCTACACAAATCCATGATCCTGGAATAATTCCAGTGCACTGACACTGTTCCATCTCCGTCCCCACCTTCAACGTTCCTAATCAAGGAAACTGTAAGATCGCTACGGCTGGAGCATGTCATTCGAGGAGCCGGTTAGGCCGATTTACATCCTCTTATTGCGAGCCTTCCCTCACATTGAGTACCCCGATGGGTCCTCATGTGAGTAATAACTTCTTTTCTTTTTCACGTGTGGCACATCATTCTCACGAGGCTGCGTAATTGCAATTTCAGATGTCCCTACAACATTAGTCCTGAAGAGACCCCACACTGATTAGAGGGTCGAAACGCAGTCGACAAACAGAAGATGCAAACCATTACCCAGCGCATATCACTGTATATAGCTGCAGTTCACATTGAATTTATTTGATAATGGTCGACTTGTATAAAGTGTGGAAACCTTGTACATAGAAATCACACTGTCACTTAGGTTTAGGTTCCCGTTTCACTTGGGACACTATACACAAATGTATTTTTCAATATAATTGGATCAATGTATATATCTTTTTGTCTCCCTTGAAAAAGTATAAAGTATGTTATACTGAATTGGTCTCAGTGGTTCCTTCGCCCTCTGACATTAGTTAAACCCTCTGTATTGCGATTGTGCATTTTATTACAAGTATAGGTTATATTATTCCACAGGAAACATTGTCTTTCCTATAGAACTGTTCCCATGAGGCACAGGGTCAAGACTGATTTGCATATAGCTGGATCTGAACTGGGGTGGCGAAGTGAGCCAAAAAACAATGATGGATTCAACCCAGATCCATGACTAGGGGTGAGTTTCAGCGCTCCATCCATCATCTCTTTGTGTTTGCTTTATGGTATGGTATGATACAGGATGGTATTACCTGTCATTTGGTATGGTATGAACTGTCATGGTATGACATAGTATATGTAATTGTTTAATATGGAGCTTTAGTATAGCCAGTCATTGTATATTATGGTATGATACAGTATGGTATGAACTGTCATGGTATGGTATGGTTATCGAATGGTATGGCTTGTCATTGTGCAATGTGGTATGGTATGGCCTGTCTTTGTATGGTATGGTATGGTATGGTCTGTCATTGTATAGTAAGGTTTGTCATTGTATAGTATGGTATGGCTTGCCATGGTACAATATGATATGATATTGTATGGCCTGACATCGTATAGTATTGTACAGTACGGTATCTTTGTTACAATGTACACTTAAAGTTATGGGAGGAAGTGCAAAAGGAGTGGCAAAAAATCCATTTACAATATAATGTTATTTTTACACTAGAATGTTCTATTTCACTCGTAATTGCAGCAAAAATAAACAATTTAAAACACACCCTGATTTTTGCCTAAACATTTTAATAATGTCCAAGACATCCAATAAATCTTGAAACACTACGAAAAAATAACTTTGTTACAAACTAAATGATGATTATTTATTAGTGATAGTACAAAGCCATTATAGTATTTTGAAATCATTGTTAAAAGAGACATGGCCTGCTGGTGTAGTTATGATGCACCAAAGAGTAGAAGAGGAAAGGATGAAAAGTAAGAGAGAACAAACACAGGAACCGAGTGGTGAAAGCAACAGCAAAGAGCAAAACCAGGAGCGAGGCAACCTAAAAACACATACACTCTTAAGAAGTGCTACAAGTTGAAGAAACAACATTTTTTTTTTTTGTTTATTTATTTATTTATGATTACGGAACTCTCATGAGATCCACATAAAAGACATAATATTACATTCAATAAAATCATGAGTAAAAATAGAGACATTTACATAAAGTAAAATGTATACCAAAAGATAAACAGATGAATCTAGGCCTCTAAATTACCACCTAATACAAATTCAAAAAACATTTTTAAAATTGTACAATTTGAAACAAAACAACATCCGAGAGAAGCAAATGGAAGCAGCCGAAGGACACACCAAAAAATAGGAAGCAGTACTTGGTTCATGCTCTAGGGACAGAGGAAACAAATAAACATTAAGTGAAGCCAGCATGCGCTGACCAAACAGGAGGCAGCAAACAAGACTATTTAATGTATGTAAACACAATTTCAGCACATGCCATGTCTCAGATGATACCAAAAAACAGGGACCAATAATGCATTTTACTGTATATAATTTTCGCATACATTTACAAAAAAAAAAAAGCTTAGGCTTTAGAAAGGAAGTGATCAATATTCCCATTCTTTTCAATGCACAACCATTTTTAGCCATGTTGTGGGTTTACCCAGCCAAACTGTTGGCAAAATAGTGCATTTTCAACACAATTTCCATAAAAGTTGAATAAAGAGACTTAGGAATTACAGGCATGGCATGCGTTTTGACATGTACTATCATTTTTCATACGTATCTGGCATTCTCATCACTTCTACATTCTAATCCCCTTAATTTTACATCCTTTCCCTCCAAAGAATATTTTAAATATGAGCTTTTCAATTTTCGAAAAACACACTCTATTAATTCAAATATTTTATGTTCATGAAAAAAATATATTTTTGCCTAGAAATATCAGAAATTTTCAGAAACTACACATTTTGTCTCTACTCACCAGCTTGTAATTTTATTCATACACACATACTGGTGCAACACATGGACATATTCCGGCATCCATGCAGATGGTTTACCATCATATGCCAGAAAGGTCATTCCTAGGCTAGGGATGGCCACAACTATGTCATTAACGCCCACAATTTGTCAATGATGGTTATTATTATATCATGATCAGCATTATGCCATGGAAAGGCATTATCACACCATAAAGGTCCATAATACAACAAGAAAGGCCATCATTACATCACAAATGGGTTGCCTAATGCCAATAATGTCCACAATACACAAATGGATGTTAGCAGCATCATGCTAATAGCTGGCCCATCATGCCAAAGATGCCCACTAATTGAGAGGACGCCCACCACTGTGCCCTGGTTAGCATTTGGTCAGCATTGGGCACCATCTTGTCCACAATATGCCAATATTTAACAACAGTATGCCAGAGATCTTTACCATCTTGCCAAGGACACAAACAAGATACCACAAATGTCTGTCCTTCTGATAGCGGAAGGCACCATCATGCCAAAGATGCCTACAATATTCCACAAAGTACCATCATTATGACTGGGATTGGTTCTAAAATGCTAAAGATGCCTTTAATTTGCCCAAAATTGCCAAGCATTCCAACAATATACCATAAATGATCACCATTAGAGCAGTAGATGGACCAATATGTCCAGTATGGTACCTATCATGCCAGGCATGGTGCCATCATGCCAGAGTGCCTGCGTGGTGTGGTACTGATTGTATGACTTAACAATGCATTAATTTACAATGCATTTCTATTACCACACAATGCCTTTAACATGCATTATCTTTACCACACAAGCCTTTACTGTGCTTATGCTTTTACCACACAAGCCTTTACAACACAAAGTAAGGAATATATATATACATCTTATTTATTAAAATAGGGGGAATCCCCAAAACCCCATGTTTTAATTACCTTTACCACCCCATACCCTACCCAACCTTAAACCCTAAAAACATCCTTACCAATCTATATCCTTAACCACCTCTAAAAGCTAAAAACGCCTTTACCACCCTATATCCTTACCCACCCCGAAACCCTAAAAACACCACAACCTTACTACCCTAACCCCTACCCAACCCTAAACCATAAAAACACCCTTACCACCCAATTCCCTTACCAACTCTTAAACCCCAAAAGCACCCTTAACACCAAATACCCTTACCCACCCATAAACCTTAAAAACACCCTTTCCACCCAATACCCCTACCCACACCTAAACCCTAAAACACTCTTACCACTGTATACCCTTATCCACCCCATAAACCTAAATACACCCTTACCACCCAATACCCGTCCCAAACCCTAAACCATAAAAACACCCTTACCTACCCCTAAACCCTAAAACACCCTTACCACCCTGGCAAGATAGGTGGCGGAATCGCATGCATATACAGGAACAGCCTTTCTGTTCTGAAAGTCTCCGCGCCATCCCTAACCTCTCCAACTTCCTACGAATACATCTGCCTCGATATCATCAGTGATGGCAAACCGATATGTTCTCTTCATGGCATTTACCACCCACCCAGAGCCAACCTCATCTTCGCCCAACAAATCATGGACATGATTTCAACCAACGCCGGACGACAGCTCACCCAAATATACCTTGGTGACTTCAACCTCCATTGGAATGATCTCAATGATACGGTGGTAAATAGTCTTAAAAGCTTCCTCAACGCCCTGGACCTCACTCAATTATGCAACAGCCCGACCCACGAGAAAGGTTCTATCCTCGACCTTATCATCGCCAAAGAGGACGCTATTCAACTTGAGTCTATCCAACCCTGTGACTGGTCAGACCATCATATTGTCACATTCCACATCAATGAAAAAGTCAAACTCAACTCGGTTCAATCCTCCAGACCTAAAGTCTGGAAAAGAGACCTGAAAAAACTCAACCCATACTCCCTACCCCCGAACAGCCGCGACCTCCTACTCCCGCCTACGGGCGCTACGGATGTGAAATCCCTGACTGACCACTATCTCAACGCCATGACCTCAATAATTAATGAGGCTGCTCCCATGCAGCTAAAAAGAGTCTCCACTAAAATCTCCAATCCATGGTACGACGGGAGTCTCAATGAAGATAGACGAGCCATGCGAATGGCAGAGCGCACCTGGAGGGCAGCTCCCTCTGCACTGCACCTGAAAACCCTGAAGAAAAAGAGAAACGCCTACTTCAGGAAAATAAAGCGCTCAAAAGCAAACTTCTTCAGCCTCCAGCTCGACCAAGCAAAAAACCGCCCAAGAAAACTGTTTGAGTTAATCAGAACACAAGCCAAGGAACAACCCCAACCTCTCAGTACCTTGTACGAAGCTCCCTCCTGTGAAGACTTCGCCGCTTTCTTTACCCAAAAAACTGACAACATAAAGAATGATCTCCGCATTGACGCAAGACTCCACACCACACTCAACTGCATAACACCCACCGAACCTAAAAACAATGCAACATGGTCATCCTTTGAAACCTACTCCGAAGAAGAAATAGGCAAACTGCTCAGCACCTTGAAACCTTCCAATCACCTCACGGATCCCCTCCCTGCTAACGCTGTCAAAGATTTCACCCCACTGCTCCTTCCACTCTGGACTAAAATTATCAACAGCTCGCTCCAAGAAGGAACCATCCCTGACTCCCTCAAAGTTGGACAAGTCACACCTTTGCTAAAGAAACCTACTGCCGACCCATCCGACCTAAACAACTACCGTCCCATTACCAATATTCCCACTCTCGCCAAACTATTGGAAAAATGCGCACAACTACAACTGACTAAACACATTGATCTGTTTGATCTCCTCAACCCTCATCAATCAGGCTTCCGAGCAGGACACAGCACTGAAACTGCTATGACTCACATAATTGACAACGCCCTTCAAATCCGAGATCAAGGTGATACCTGCCTCCTCATCCTTCTTGATCTCTCTTCAGCATTCGACACTGTTAAACATGAGAAGTTACTCGATCTTTTGAACACAAGAATGGGTCTTTCTGGGACTGTTCTCAAGTGGTTCACCTCCTTTTTACCCAACAGGTCGCAGAAATTCAAAAGTAACAACCTGATGTCCTCTCCAATACCTGTTTCGTTAGGCGTCCCCCAAGGATCCTCCCTATCACCAACTTTGTTCAACCTAGTTATGGAACCTCTCACCACCTTGCTACAAGCATCCAATGTACTTTTTCACATGTACGCAGATGACACCCAACTATATCTCAAATTACAATCCCCCAATGACATCTTACTCCTGAACTCAACGATCAGAAGCACCCAATCCTGGCTTGCTGATAATCATCTCAAACTCAATGCTCTGAAAACAGAATTCCTGCTGATCTCACCTCCCGCGAAGATCTCTACCACTCAAACCTGGCTTAAACAGTTAACTGCACTCAATGTCCAACCCACCATAGTGGATTCAGCGAAATCCCTAGGCATAAATCTCGACTCCAATCTCAACATGCAGCATCATATCAGCAAGGCTACTAAGGGAGCGAACTTCCAAATAAATACCCTGAGGAAACTTAAACCCTTCCTACCAGCCAAAGACTTCCAAACTGCAGTACAAGCACTAGTAATCCCGCGAATTGAATACGGAAGCACCGCCCTCTGCGGTCTCCCGTTAACCACTACTGCACCCCTAAGAGCTTCTCTAAACGCTGCAGCGAGACTCATCACTGGATCAAAAAAACATTCGCATATCTCCCCTGACTTGAAATCACTGGACTGGCTGCCTTTTGAAGCCAGAATACATCTGGAAATCGCCTGCATGACACACAAGGCTCTACGCTTGAGCTCTCCCGGATACCTCACTCAGAAGCTGTCAATCTCCGGCGGCTCTAGAAACACTAGAGGCACAAACAATCTTCTGCTAAAACCTCGAAGATTCCGGAAGGAAAAAACGTATAAACGCTCTTTCTCAGGAATGGCACCCAGGATCTGGAACTCACTCCCGCCTGAAATCAGGCTCATCTCCTCCATCACACTTTTTAAGAAAGAAGTAAAAGCTATTCTTATGGCCAAATACACTTGACCTATTAGCGTGGATCTGTAAAGACTCTACATCGATCTGTATTATTCTGCTCGAACTCTATGACTATGTATTTCACCTGTATTATTGACGTTAATGACTATCTATGCATACATTTATCTGTAATATTTACATTATTGATGTACCTGTACTACTTGGTTCTCTCACGTACCTACCACTTATTACGTTTAATTTCACTCTCTTGTTGGTATTCCCGGCTGTGTAAAGCGCTCTGATATCTGCAAAGATCTTGTTCGCGCTATATAAAACTTTCAAAATAAAAATAAATAAATAAAATAAAAATAAATACCACAACCCACCCCAAAACCCTAAAAACACCCTTCCCAACCCATCTCTAGTCCCTACAGAAATATATAAATATATGTATATATACACACATATATATCTATACATGTATATATATATATATGTGTGTGTGTGTGTGTATATATGTATATAAATATATATATATATATACATTTATACACACACACACACACATACCTTATATATACACTTACCTTGCATTTTAAAGGCATTTGTTGTAAAGGAATATTTGGGATAAAGGCTTGAGTTGTAGAGGGAATTTGTGGTAAAAACATTGTGTGGTAAGCAATGCTTGGAAAAGGCACTGCATTGTAATCCCAGCTTTGTAAAGGGTATTTCCCTGTAGTAATATGTGTTATGGTGACCAAGATTCCTAGGTCCATAAGGAACATTCACTCGGACAGTCACAAATTCACAGACTTGCACACAAGGAGGCATTTAGTCACGCAAACCCACACACTTTGGCAGGCTCACCTTGACATACCAAGATACCAAGGCATGCACACACAACCCAGCACTTACATTAATCAAGACTTTTATTTACTTAACCATCTTCTATGCTCACACTTTTCCCCATCACCTGGACCAGATTGTGTTCTTCTGGTTAGTTTCTCCTAGCCACACAACAGGTATAGCACTCACTCTCATCGCATGAATGACAGTGTGGGGCTTGCAATGTGGTTTATCACCACACAACAATGGGTATCACCACAGAACTTTCCATGGGCTGGCTGAACTTTGAGGGTCTCCTAACAAGCTTAAGGTCTTGATTTCAAGCCAGAGGTGTTCATTTAGAAGTACTTTACTCACTCCACAATAAAGGACAAACTGTAAAAATGTGATGTACTGATTGGCCACTACAAAATGTTAATGTATTTTCCTGTCTTTCACAGTACACAGCTGTGCAACACCACCCCCACCTTATGGCACACCAACAACTCCAGATCATCAGAACTGTAGAAAATAAATCTGGTGGTGCTACGGCTAAAAGCCTACATGAGCGAGCTGCCACTATTGTGAACACTGCCTAATTTTCAGAGAAGTCAAAGCTATAAAACATTGGTTCTTTAGCTGAAGCCTGTAGGCGTTATCTAAACAATGGATTGCAATGAATAGATAAGAAAACCATAAACAAAATACAATGCATGCTGTAAAGATCAGACAACATGAAGAACAAATCCAGATTAGGCTGCATAAGGAACAAGATTAAGCATTGTGCCTACTAACAGCCACAGCATTTTACTAATTTCTTTTAACAGGCATAGCCATCATAAAAGCTAGTTTTCAAGTGAAAAAAACTAATGCAAGATATGTGGAATGGTTCGAAATAGGGCTAATAAGCTCAGCAATAGCAAAGTTATTTTCCCAGTTAAGTAACGATGGCCTGGCATTTCCCATCAATACTTTGAGGAAATCAAGTGTAATAGGTACTCTAAGGAAAAATGTATAGTTTGGCCACTTATCAGTAACAGCTAAGAACTAAGAAGTGAACTTGAACTACCCCTGAAGGATACTGTAAATCTAAATAAGTAAATCCTATAAAAAGTGAACTACAGCTTCAAAATAGTATACATTTGGGAGTTCACTGAATATACAAAAGACAAAAAAATGTATATTTAAGACCATGCAATTTGGAGATCATGATGAAGCATGTATCTCATATTTTTGCAGTTATGTGGTACGTGGGGGCAAGGCGTAGTTGATTCCATGCCAGCTTGCTTCAGCATTCACATTGCCGGATATGGGTTTCCGAACCTGACAACCATTACTAGTGCTTTAATTTGTCTCCCAACCTACTGTAGATAATCTTAACATCACCCCTTTAGAAATATCCATTCTTGGATGCTCAGTATCATCTAAGTTCCAACAGACACCAATTTCAGAATTCTTTTTTAGTAACTGGAAAAGAAACATGGTCAGTCCAGCCACTACAATCCTATATGGACAAACACTCACTATTGGTGGCTTTCAATCTAGATTTAGGACCAAGAAGAGAAAATAACTCTCACTCCTTGACCAACTTCGAATAAGTGAACAGGTATTAAGTCAGGTTTGTCTTTCTAGACCCCTTTATTGACCTATGAAAGAAGACAAGTAGGTAGTTGAACAGCTTTATTACTGTAGTGTCATCAAGCATTCCTCACAGAGCCAACTGTCACATGTTCTATTTCAGTTAGCAACATTCTAAATAACATCCAAACGAACATTCAAAATGGCCATAATGAAAAGGGTATGGAAAAAGGAGAGGGCGGAAAGGTATAATGATATAGTCAAGATTACAACGTATCTCCCTCCCTCAAAAGCATCAGATGAGAAGGATTAGTAGGGTTACAATATGTTAACATCTTTCCAAAGAACGTAGGGAAATCCTAACTGTAAGCACTTGTTAATGGGTTTGGGATGAATCGTATCCACCAGATAAACCATGTACGTTGCAAATTAGGCAGGTTGCAATTGTTTGAAGAATAAACACAATTCAACAATTAATTTTACATGATATTGTTTATTTAGACTTTAAACTTGATGAAAATTGTAGCATCACACATTTGTGTTAACTGGCACTATATCCTTGCATGACGTATAGCATTACCATTTGGAATACTGCAGCAGCGGATGCTAGCACAAACAGCATCCTGAAATATTGTAAGCACCAAAGCAGGTAATGAAAGATGTAAGAGAGCTGGATTCTGGATGTAGAGCAACCTGGTGGTATGTTGAGGATACATCAAACACACTAAAGCAGTTCACTACTTGAATTATGCTGAGCATGTTGTTGATCCTCGGTAGAGGGTATCTTTCCACCTATACCTCTAAGGTCTACACAAGGGTGATCACATTAGAAGTTTTTAAGGGTTCTAGCATTAGTAAGGGAATCAGATGTACTTTATGTAGCACTGGTATGGTATTTGATTTCAATTTAATTTTGTGTAGGGAATTATTCAGTAATCCTAATTTGTCTGAAAATACTTCTGGGAATGATTTACATATGTGTAAACCAGTAAACAACCTATCCACCAAAAAGATTTGCTCTTCATAATTAGGGTCTAATTTAAATTCTCAGATCCTTTTGGTGTTCCCAACCCAATAGATTGTACCCTTGTTTAGCAACATAGATGTTGCCTGCAGGAGATTTATCTTTGAAAGTAATGCATTATTATCATACATTTTTAAGGGTCTCAGGTCTTTACTGTAGCCTCCTGGGTTTGTGTCTCTGGGCTCCAAGCTGTATTCTCTAACATGAAATTTCTCCTTAAAGATGTTACTGTCTATTTGGGTATAAGCTGAACATGAATCATTAAACACTAACATTTACACCATCTAAACTGATGTTGCAGGTGGGATAGGTTGATTTGCGTTTATTCTCCGTAGACTGTACTTGAAATACTAATTTTCCCTTCTCTTCATCTTCCATGCAAATTGTGTGTACTTTCTTGTTCTCAAATTATCTACATTCTCTGGCAACCTTTCCCTATCTCGTTAAATGTCCTACAGGTCACACCTCTTGCAGGGTAATTAAGGTTATTTGCTAAGTGAGTACAATTTTCTCACTGAAAATGTCTACATTTCTCACTTTGCCCTTTAGTTTTCTGTGTAGTCCAAATGTCCAGTATTTGTAAAGCACGAACAATTACCCAAGATTAAGCGAGCTATTGCCCAGAGTCACATGGTGCTGGGCAGACCCCTGCCACCGAAGCCGGGGATCGAACCGTGATCACCAGCGTCCAGCTTCAGTTGCCCTGGACGCTGCGCCACACCTCTTCCACGTGGATTTACTTATTTTTGTGTGGGTTTGTTCTATTTACTGCCACATCTTTCTTATCTATAGTTATTTAGGGCCTGATTTAGAGATCAGCAGATGGGTTACTCCATTACAAATGTAAAGGAAATAATGTCCTCTGTATAACAAGTGTCATTGGCTATAATGCACTTGTGATATGGCAGATGGGATATCTGTCACGGTTGTGATAAATTAACTCGTCTGTTGAAATCTAGATCAGGCCCTTAGTGTACATTTTAATTGGACATTTTCATTTCTTTCACGCATATTGCCATGCGTTCAATACTTCTAGTGATTTAAACTGCTTCCGATAGGTTAGGGTTATGTGACAAATCTTTTTCCTAAATCTTAGAATTGTTCATACATCTGACCAACTGGTCTTTAAGGATGAATCCCACAGTGGCCCAAAATCACACATCAAAGATAATCCCAAAACAACAATATAATGTGTCACTTTCTAATTTGTTTCCGTGTGCCCTACTGAAGAATTTGTGTCTTTCTTGTACAACATTATTTTTTTCTCTGAAATGTTCCTCTCATTTCTTGGAAATGATGTGATACATAGCTGATATAACTTCCCCTGCTTCTCTCTTCTTTTCACAGTGGGATCACGTAAGCTTTCAAACACATTACAGCCGTGTATCCCTATATTTTACATCAAAATATGATGTTTGCATCTCTCACCACCTACTGCTGTTAGGTATGACGCGAACATTTTCAACCGTTCCTTCCAGAGGATTAGCTCTTCTATATTGTTCAAGAAAGGGGAAGGCTGAGACTAACTTGCTGCAGCCATCGTAAGGATAATCATCGATGTGCTATGCTACTGAGAGGTAAATGTAATATAAGGAGCACAGCACAAATAAACAAATGATGGTGAGTCAGTACAAATTCCAATCAACACCAGCTACTAAAGGACTTGACACAGTTGAATAAATAGGTGTGGTTATTTGAGGAACTAATACACAGTTTAATTGTAATACTAACAAATAGAGTGTTATGGTAGTCCTATTTTTATGTTGATTAACTATAATGACTATTGCATCATTAAACTAGCAGTCATGTGACTGGTTAGGGCAGTTTGAAACTTCCTTCCGAGAGAAGTATCGCCCTTCCAGCGACCTTTGAATGGGGAAGGTCAACAAAGATCTGCATAGTGGTCAGTGAAGCATCTGACAGGATCACTACTCTGCCTCCCTTGGTGCCCACAGCCGCCGCAGCTATGGCAGGTCTGCGTCCTCACTCCTTGGAAAGACTGGGGTAAACAAAACTGTTCAAGCAGGGTGTCTACCAGGAAGCACATATGTCAATCCCAACACCAAGAAGGGAGGTCAGTCCCATGACACACCCTACTATGTACACTTGTTATGCAAGAGAGGGTCTCTACAGAGATGTCAGTTCCTGCACATGCCAGAACATCCATAGTTGTTATTTGAAAGAGGTTTTAAAGCAGAGCGTAGTTGATCCTCATACTCCAATATGCATTCCCATTATCCAACAGAGGGTTTTTAGTGGAGAGGTTAGTGCTTCCCATTTACTACTATTTCCCTACAATTGTGTTGTGATCCCACGAGAGGATCTTGCCAGAGTAGAGCAGAAGCTTCAGGGAGTGAAGCTTGCCGCATGAGGCTCATGCGATCCAGTGTGCTTCTTGCGACACCTGCATGGAAAATTACTGGGCCTGCCATGAGGTGTTTTACAATCCTGCAAGAGCCTCACAAGATCATATGAGGAGAAGTAAAACAAGCTTTTGCAATGCAATTTGTCTCGATTTTTGAGAGTTTGATCTATTGGCATTGTTTTTAAACCAGCTAAATAAAAGGCATTTTCATTTACAATGCCAATAGCTTAAACTCTCGCAAATGCAAGACCTATTGCATTGCAAATGCGTTCAATGCCCTTGCTATACATTTTGTTTTTTAAAAGCATTAGGAGAGAGCGTGTTGACAAAGCTATTAAAGAAAATAGTGCTCGGAGGCTGTAATGAAAGCCTACCAAGTAACAATACACGTAACAGGCGGTGTCGCTATGGGAGGTTACAAAATGAGACAAGGCGGTACTAAGGAGGGACTACTAAGCCTTTTGACCAATGAACAGCCACAGTTTACAGTGGACAATGACACAAGTCAAATAAAAATATGGGCTGAGAATGGGCTGAGAATGGGCGGAGCTTCAAGTCCCTACCTGAATAAAGCATGCCTCACAGAGCAGCGCATGCGCTGCCCAGGCTCGAACTAAAAAGGACCAAGGTTTAACCAATAGTTACCATTCTTATTACATTGTTAAATAAATGATGTGATGTGACTGGGTGCAGAACCGGAGACAGCTCAGATTGTCCATGGTGTTTTGGAGGAGACGAAAGTCTCTGATTTGTGCTCAACAGATGGAATTTGGAACTGAAAGAGAATGGTATCTTCAGCTGCATTGAAGAGCTCCAAGTTCAGATATTCAATAGTATACTTCATGAAATTTGTTGAGAAGTGTGAGTAAGTACATTAATGTAGATAAACCTTTTCTACACCATATTAAAAGAGTGACAAGCTGTTTGGGGAGGAGTAGATGTGTTAATATAGCTTTTGAGAAGTACAAATTATAATGTAGAGAGATGTGAGTAAGGTTTGCAGATTGTGTTGAAAAATAAAGTGTTCCAACTGTATGTATTTGTAAGTAAAGTAAGTAGTATTTCTCCTATAAAGCAATGCATGTGGGATGTGTTAATACAAGCCCTAGTGTTTTTATGAAACTCACTGTACATATATATTCAGCCCTTTGAGATGTTTGAGCGGTGATAGTGCTATTTCTAGAGTGAAACACTGTACCCAATGTTAACAAAGGTGTCTCAAATGGAATGTGTTACTTTATAAACATTTATGACTTCAGGTTTGATGACATGTTAGAATTTATTTGTGAAAAAAAATACACTGGGTGAGGGTGTGGAGTTTTTCTTGAAAAATGAATAACAAGTTAGTGGTACACTAGAGATAAATATGTGATTGAGGGTTAAAGTTGTAGAAAACGTTACAGAATATAGTGACAAATGACATGATTTATTGACTATTTTGTAACCTTTACACTTTTTGTTTATGTTTTCTTTTTGTAGGAGGAAAATAGAAAACAGAAGTTGTGAACAAGAAACTACCATGTGAGAAAATATATGGAGGAGAAAAAGTAGTCTTGTTGACTTTTTTTAAAAAAAAACAAGAAATAATTACTCTATGGGAATGAGGAAAAGGCTATTAATTGGAGAAGTGATAATGTTTGTATTGGATAGGAGGACATTTGTGATCTTGCACAAGCTTGTGCTGTGTATGTCTACTTGCCTCCAAGGAAATAATTATCTGCTTACATAAGTAGCAAAAAAGAACCTTCTTTAGACAAGCAGGATTATTGACTTGTTCAGTAGTGCGTACCTGAGCAGGCACAGTGTATCCAGGTTGAAAAGATGTGGAAACACATTAAGAGCTGTGCAGTTCAGCAGCACAAGCTAACTCTCCCCAATCTGGCCTTTGAGAACTCCTTTTTAAAAAATGTATGGATGCTAGCTGGCCTCAAATAAACAACTATGAAATAAAGTAGGGTGAGATGCACTCCAGGTAATTCAACATTAATCCATATTTAAACTAATGTGTGCTTTCAAACATTTTCGGCGTGCAAAGCTTGCTTCGCGCATCGTCCCATTGCGCTGTAAACACTACAAAAGTCAACGACGAAGGAACCCACTTTGGTTCCATCAAGCATGCACTGCCCCGTCACAGCCTGAATCCAATGAATTAAATTAATCTATTTTGAACTGTATTTTCATTTTTTTGTTTTTCTCCTTTACTTTTCATCCTGTCTTTTCTTTGGTTCAATTCATTTTACTCAATGCATGTTCAACAACACTGTTCAGCGTAAACTTGGAAGCATGAGGTGAGTTCCATGTCATGTTTTATTTATCAAGCCCAATGCATTTCGGGAATAACTTTCCCTTCGTCAGGGACATCTGAAAATACAAACAAGTATGTGTGCTTTAGATCGTTTCTACCAATAAAGTTTAAACAGCTGATACTATTTTTTTACAATGAGTCTCACAGTGAAACACTGGCCATTATTCTGGCGTATATGCAAACAATTATCATTTACCCACAACATACCTTCTTATTAAAACAAATAATTTTCTAACATATTGCTCTTAAACTCAATAACTCTAAACCATTAAATAAGCCCTTCCTTGTGCGTAGGCAAAAACAGTTCACTAATTTAGAAACGAATAAGTATTAAGTTTCCATGAAATTAATGTCGAAAATTTAAGATTCAACAGCATGTCATGGTAAGCTTTTTAAAGTATTGAAAAAGTTTGAACCTCTAAATTAGTGAACTGTTTTTGCCTACGCACAAGGAAGGGCTTATTTAATGGTTTAGAGTTATTGAGTTTAAGAGAAATATGTGAGAAAATTATGTGTTTTAATAAGAAGGTATGTTGTGGGTAATTGATAATTGTTTGCATATACGCCAGAATAATGGCCAGTGTTTCACTGTGAGACTCATTGTAAAAAAATAGTATCAGCTGTTTAAACTTTATTGGTAGAAACGATCTAAAGCACACATACTTGTTTGTATTTTCAGATGTCCCTGACGAAGGGAAAGTTATTCCCGAAATGCATTGGGCTTGATAAATAAAACATGACATGGAACTCACCTCATGCTTCCGAGTTTACACTAAACAGTGTTGTTGAACATGCATTGAGTAAAATGAATTGAACCAAAGAAAAGACAGGATGAAAAGTAAAGGAGAAAAACGAAAAAATGAAAATACAGTTCAAAATAGATGAATTTAATTCATTGGATTCAGGCTGTGACGGGGCAGTGCATGCTTGATGGAACCAAAGTGGGTTCCTTCGTCGTTGACTCAAATAAACAACTGCCATACCAAAGACTCTTTGCTAGGCTGAGATGGCTGAGGTGGTGCAGCTACACCTTGCTGCTCATCAGAATGTAATGAAGACATCATACATTTGTAAAATTGGGTGGTTTGTTTGTTTTATAATTGTTGATATAGTTTTTTTATTGTAGTTGTAAATTTGCAATGTTGTTGATTTGTATTATTGTAACAAAAAAATTAAAGTTACTACTGATTTGTTTCCTTAATAGTGGTTATAGATTTGAATATTAATATGGTATTGTAATGTGACTAAAACAGTCAGTTTCATCTTCAGATAGTGCAGAAGACTACTATGCAAATCGTTTACGCTACAGAGATTTGTTAATGGAGAAGTCCATTATTTGAATACCGAACTATGGTAAGTTGTCATGCAACAGTGAGGTTTCAGTAGAGAGAGCAGTCCTTGTACACACTGTAGTACAGAAACCTCTTATAC
This sequence comes from Lissotriton helveticus, assembly GCF_964261635.1. NCBI lineage: Eukaryota > Metazoa > Chordata > Amphibia > Caudata > Salamandridae > Lissotriton > Lissotriton helveticus. The sequence continues at coordinate 905,605,874 of NC_136065.1, read as the reverse complement.
AAGAAATAGGTTTTGGTACAGAGGCCACTAGATCCTTATATTATACTATGCACTGCTATCAGCTCGTGGAGAGGTATTAATGGATAGGGTGATACTTTTGCATATGCTACTATATATGCTTGTGACTCTGGAGAGAAGTTTCAATAAAGACGTCTGTCCCTGTACACACCTACTTGTCCCCAAGAAGAGAAGCCTGAGGGAGAAATTAGTGTATCCCCACATTCAACTGTCCACACCAATGAACCAAGACACAGTTCTGAGCAGCGAGGACACTCCATTTCTATACCTAGCTGCCCACGACCTCCTTTACATATATAATAATCTGGGGATATGACCCAGCTGACAGGTCAGTGTATTTAACCCCTTCAGCGCTCATGACAAGGTCAGCTCGTCATGGGCGTTACCTGCGCTACGCGTATGACGAGCTGACCTTGTCACGTAACGCGGGATTTTCGAAATCGCAGCGTGCATCGGGAAAACCGCTAGCGCGCATGCGGTTAAACATCATAGTCTCTATAGTTGTTATGCAAGACAGACATCTCACCATAGAGGTAATTTCATTCCCACACCTTACTTGTACAGCTGTCATTCTGGGGAGAGCTGTGACCAGAGAAGAAAGGTTTTCACAGTCAAATTTGCATACTTCATCATCCAAGATACAGGTCACAGGAGAGGGGGCAGTCTCTCACCACACTGTACTAGGAAGACATCATGCAAGAGAGTAGTACCAACAAACAGGGCACTTCCTCCCTACTGTCTACTATGCATACCTGTCAGCATGGGAAGAGGTATGAGCAGAGGAATATATTTCTCTCAAACCCTACTACAGATACCTCTCACCCTGTTAAGATGTGTTAGTGGATAGGTCACTCCCTTCCCAGGCTTCACTGCATATCCCTGTTGGTCTAGGGGGAGGTATCAGCAGAGAGGTCACTCCTTGCTAACACCATACTGCACATCAATGTTGTTCTGGAGATAGGTGTTAGTGGAGAGGAGAATGATTTCCTGCACACTACTCTGTGTGTCTGTCATCCTGGTGAAAGCTGTGACTGGACAGTCAAATCCATTCCCACAACCTAATATATGGTTATTTTCCTGGGAAGATGTCTCAGTGGAGGGGCCTCTACTTGTTATACCTACTATGGAATACTAAGCTCATACATGTGAGGTGTGTACCATCTCCACCCTACCATGCAAACTGCTAAGCATGGGGACATGTGTGATTGGAAAGTCAGTGTCTCTTTACACCCTACTCTACACACTGGTTAACTTCATGCAAGGTCTCACTGGAGAGGCCAGTCTCTCCCCATAGTGTACTATACACAGTTTTTCGGCTGCGGAAATGTGTCAGTGATATCCCAGTGTCTCCTTTCACCTTACTGTATATTGTTGTTATACTGTGAAAAGGTCTCATTTGAGAGTCTACTTTCTCCCCACACCCTACTAATAGGGACTACAAGGCATAAATACTATAATAAAGGATAGGGTAAATTTTTCCTTGAAAAATAAGTTTATGATCTCGCGAGACTTTCGCAGGATCATAAAGAAGTTGTGATTGAATTTTTCTAATAATAATAAATTGACTTAAAGTAAATAAATGAGTATCAATGTGTGCTCCTATGTACCAATGTTCATGTCAAACAGATAAAATAAGTGGTGTTTTTTCATAAATCTTAGCGATTTTTCTTTCTCCACAATTTTATATGGGATTGCATTTCAGTAAACTAAGCACACTATTACTATTATGATGTATATAATTTATACATACTACATAACATGACTAACATATCCACTACTCAAATTACTTTCATATTTTCACTATACTAATTCACCACTAATCTTTGATGGTTCAGAAGTAGCGTGTTACTAACAAAAAAAGCACTACACTGTTCCTAACTTTTTTTGGGCGAAAATATCCTGTATTGCGACTCAGCAGCACTTCACAAAAAGGTTTCGAGTAGGCTTCATTGAGACATGACGCATTCGAAATGCTTGGTGTTATTCACAGTATGAGGCCTGGAGGGTGCAATCATCAAACGCCAGCAGGGAGGTTGCCATGAGAAGATGGTCAGTGGTGGAACAGGCGGATTTTTGTGTGAACAAGAGTAATTCCCAGCTCATCACAAGCATCGATCACAACCTTGTCCGCGGCTGAAACAGATGGAGCTGTGATGAACTGAACTTCGCTCTTCCTAGCTCGGACTTCATTATCCCTGAAGGGGAAGAAGGCATCAGAACTAAGAGCCACAGCCTTTAAAGTGCCAACCCATTCCTTTTTCTCTGCCTCAGTCAGGAGCTCCAGCACCTGCTCAAACATTGACTGCCATTGGACTAAATCAGCATCCTCACCAATGGTACCAGTGACATACTGGTCAATGGCATTGGATATCTCTGCCCGCTTCACACCGGCTTTGAACTTCATGGAAAGGACCCGTGGGTGAGGTCTCAACCACCAATTATTGGCCTTGTCACCTGCTAACTTCGTGCAGTGGATACGAGACTGCTGCTCTGCTCCAATGCCAACCACCTGTCCATCCTTGGCATAGTAGACAGAGTTGGACTGAGTGTACTTGACAGCAATGTTTGCCACTATCAGATCACGGATGGCAGATTCTGGAAGATCTTTACACTTAGTCACAATATTGTTGAACAACGCCGGATCTATCACTGCATCGTTCCTTTTCTGCATTAGTTTCAGTCCAACACTGTTCCTAACTTAATACCAAATGTACGATCTCGCAAGAGGGTCTCGAGAACTGACCAGGATGTGTAGGAAGACGGACTTCTGTTGCAGTAAGCCCCCACACTTTTTGCCAGACTACTGGATGCACTTTGACTTGATGTACCCTGGGTCCCTGCCAATAAGGTTCCCAGGGCTGTTTTCTTTCTCGAAAACTGTACCTTGTACCCCCAACTGGCACCTCTCTGGACACATGTCAGTCCCTTGTAAAAGGTACCATGGCTACCAAGGGCACTGTGGCCGGGGACGGCCTCTAAGGGCTGCAGCACTTATTGTGCCACCCTTAGAGGCCCTGTACCTTTACACACACACACTGCCATTGCTGGTTGCGTGTTTTGGTGCAGAACAAAGTGAGGCATCGACATGGCATACATCCCTGTGTGCCATGCCTACAACCCACTGCCCTGGCATAGGTCCGCCACCCATCTAGCTGGGTGCACTATACCAGTGGTGAAGGTACAGGTGCATGAGTCCTGTACCCCTTCAGTGTCTAAGCCAATTCTTAGACATTGTAAGTGCAGTACTGCCACTAAGAGTATATGGTGCTGGGAGTTTGTCATTATGAACTCCCAAGCACCATAATGGCTTTACAGGGACGTTTGGTATCAATCTTCTAAGCACATTAAACCCACTCTGATGCCAGTGTGGGATTTAATGAACAATACACTCAGAGGGCATCTTAGAAATGCCCCCTGAAAAATGACTGCCCTCTGGTGGGTTCCCTGAGTGGTACACACGAGCCTGCCACCATGAGAGACATGTTTTGGATCCCTGGGATGGGAGCCTTCGCTCCTTGAGCCCAGAAACAAAGCATTTCCTGGGCGGAGGAGTTCACACCTCCCATAGGCCAGGAAGAGCCATCTGTGGCAGGGGAGCTTCAAAGGCCTTGCAGCCTTTGTAATGCGACCCCCATAAATGTCCTGCTATCAGCAGAAGGCCCCCTTCCTGTCTCCCCTCATTTTCAGCGGGAAGACAGGCTGGAAAAATGAGCCAGCCCAGAAGGTGTGCCCACCTCTGCCAACCCCACCGCTCAGGTGGGGGAGGCGAGGTGAAGCTCACTCTTCAGTGCCCACCATCTTGTAGATGGCAGGCACTTCCCAATCAGGATTAGGGAGTGTGCTCACTCCCCCACTTGGGGTCAGCACACCAAGGGCACAGTCACCCTAAGGTCAGTAGCCCATTAGTTACTAACCTCGAGACCCCTAAAACACCCTCTAAATACAGTAGTTAGGGGGCAGCCCTGAACCAGGAAGGGAGATTCCCGCAACCTACAAAGAAGAAGGAAGAAAGAAGATGCCCAGCAGAGGAGACTGCAGAGAACAACTGACTAGGCCCCAGCCCTACCAGCCGGTCTGCAGTATCCAGAGATCCTGCGCCAAAAGTCACCTTGTGCTGCAGCCAGTGACCTCCAGAACCCTGGGAGGACTGACTGCCTTCAACAAAGACCGGATCTCCTGTGAACAGCAGCTCTGTTCAAAAGAAACTCCCAAGACAGACTCTGAGCCTGCTGAGGACAAAGAAAACCGATGCCTGGAACCACCACTGCACCCTTCGCCTACGGCCCGAGTACGAGAGGTCCACCAGTCCCAGTGAGGTCCCCCAGCACTCCAGAGTTCGAGTCCACCGCGGGTTGACCCTCCAGGACTCCCTAACGTTACCTGCAGCCTCTGCAAGGAGACCGCCCCAACTACAAGTGTCCCGGTAAGGTGGAATCAGACCTCAAAAGACACCCCTGCATCCAGCCACCCTGGAGAAAAGAACCTGAGGTGCACCTACATCCCAGAGCCCTCTAACTTACCGGCCTAGCTAATGGTTCCTCCCGGACGTTTTCCTGGACAGAGCCTGCAGCTAAAAACCAAAAACCGAAAACCCCTATTGAAAACAACAGGGCACCCGACGCCATAACAGCAACCTGCACCCAGCCGCCACTGAGGGTGCACTTTGTGTGCTAAACCGGATCCCCCTTTGCCCTCACCCTAACACCAGGAGTTTTGCTCCCACAACCCTGTGGCCTGCTAGTGGTGGTTACAGGTGATTTTAACCTTCATTGGGAAAAATCCCCTAAAGTATCAGTATCTCGACAATTGGAGGAAGTTATGTCCTCAATTGGCCTGACACAGTTGGTGGAATGCCCTACTCATATTAAAGGACATACGCTTGACTTGATCTGGACCTCAGACCCTGTGGTTACTATAGACAGCGTCCTACCGTATCTTTGGTCAGATAATTTCTTCATCTACTGTACTATCCCCATTGGTGGGAAACCCCCTTGTCAAGCTCCAAAACTGAGGCGGGTACGCCAATGGAGGAATGTTAATTCACAAGCGTTGTTGGACACTCTCCCACAACACCTTGCTCCGCTCAGTGGAAACTTAGATGAGGACTATATGGGTCTAACCCAGACCATTTCTCAGGCAATTGATCAGATAGCCCCAGAGAAATTACAACGAGCAAAGGGTCTGGGGAAGGGGGCACCTTGGTATACCCCCCCCTGAGAGATTTAAAAAAAAAAGCTTCGTAGTATGGAAAGGAGATGGAGGAAATCCAAGGAGGAATCTGATAGGGAACAATACAAAACCCTTTCAAAAGAATATAAGAAAAGTTTGTTGGGGGCTAAAGCTGAATACTTTGATATCCGCATTAAGCGGGCACATAATGTGCAGAAAGAAACTTTTAGTATTTTGTCAGAATTGACAAAGAAACCAACGAATGCGGCTACAAATATTGAGTGTAATACGTTCCAACATTACTTTTTAGAAAAAGTTGAGACTATTCTCTCTGAGATCAAGAGCAATACGGTGAGTGGCCTTTATGTACCGCAGCTGATCGAAGTACCGCAAGAGTGTACTATTTCATCTTTTCCAGAGTTGGATGTCAGGAGGCTTGAACATCTTATGTCCTCTATAAAATCAGGCTCACCGGCAGATCCATGTCCTCCGACTATTTTCCGAGGAGCATTAGCCTTGATGTCAGACCATATTGTCTCCTTTTTAAATAGTTCATTACGGACGGGCTATCTCCCAATGAAGCTTAAAGAAGCCCGGGTACGACCCTTACTGAAAAATCCTGGAGCTGAACAAACAAACTTGAAAAATTATCGACCAATCTCTCAGCTGCCGTTTATGTCCAAAATTCTTGAGCAGCATGTGCTACAATCGTCGGCTGCCTTCCTGGAATCACACAATCTCCTCCAGGGACGCCAAGCAGGTTTTCGGGCACATCACAGCACCGAGTTGGTGATGCTCTCGGTGTTGGATGAGCTCAGGGACATAGCTGACAGTAGGAAACCGAGTGCCCTGATACTTTTAGATCTATCAGCGGCATTCGATACTGTCAGCCATGATCTGCTCTTGGACAGACTGGCGAATTTTGGAATAAAGGACACAGCCTATAAATGGCTAGAGTCCTTTTTGACAGGGAGGCAGCAGAGGATTCAATTGGGAGAGGAGATCTCTGAGTTGGGCAGTATGAACTGTGGGGTTCCGCAGGGATCCGCATTATCACCGTTACTTTTTAATCTTTACCTGCAACCCCTTATTGAATCCTTGGTACAGATGGGTTGTCGGGTGTTCAACTACGCAGACGACACCCAACTACTCTTTAGTATTGAGAACTCTACAGTAGCTCAGCTACATACACAGGAGGTACTTAGGTATACAGTCAGCTGGATGAGTGACAATCTGCTGAAGATCAACCCCGAGAAGACGGAGGTTTTGGTAGTGTCAACCGGCATTTCACCTTGGGGAGATCTGTTTTGGCCAAAAGAACTTGGGCCCACCCCAATGCCAAAGCCCAATGTGAAAAGTCTGGGTATAAAGATCGACAAGGACTTGTCGATGGTTACCCAGATTTCTGCTGTTGTGGGCACTTGCACTGGCCTAATTAGGCAATTGCGTCGACTAGTCCCTCTTTTATCCGAATCTATGCTCCGGACAGTGGTTTCGGCTACCATATTATCAAGACTGGACTATGGCAATGTCCTGTACTTGGGTCTACCAAAGAACTTGATCCAAAGACTGCAGGTCATTTTGAACGACGCTGCACGCCTAATCTTTAAACTTCTGAGAAGATCACATGCTTCCCCCTTATTGTCTAAGCTCCACTGGCTTCCTATGAAGCAGAGGATAGAATTCAAGTGCTTGTGCATCGCACACAAGGCAATTCATGGGCAAGCACCTGGTTATATTAAGGATCGTCTAATGCCCTACAATCCGAAACGAACCTTAAGATCATCTGATGCCTTATTGTTGACTTGCTCCCGCTTTAACTTAGCCACAAAAGGCGGAAGGTCCTTCTCCATACTTACCCCACTGTTATGGAACAAGCTACCAGTGTCTTTGCGCAAGGAGTCGAATCTTCTTTGCTTCAGGAAACAGTTGAAAGCGATTCTATTTAGGGAGGCTTTTGGACACACAGGCTAACCTACAATCTGGTCTAAGTTTCTGTGAGTAAGAATAAAGTGTGTTTTCTTTGGTCTGGAGCGCCTTGAGACCTGTTGGTGAGCTGGCGCTATATAAACCAAAGTAACATAACATAACATAGTGAGCAGCCACCAACCGGAGACCCCCTATCCCCCATTGGATAACATTGGGCCTCAGCATTCTGCACCCAGCCACCCTAGTGCCACTGAAGGTGCTTTGAGAGCGCATCCCTGACTCTGGGGAACACTTGTTCTAACCCCAGAAACTCATCCCCAAAGACTGAGTATTTATTTGGTAACCGATAATTTCATTTCCCTCCATAGGAATACATTGACTGTTTTTCTTTGAAAAAACTTTTAAATGTGGAGTTGATTTGTATGGAAACCTGAAATACTACAACTGTGCAAAACTGACTTTACTTACCTTTACTCTAGGAAATGTCCCAATGTGATATCTAGGCATATCACACCGAGTAGAAAAAGTTACTTGAAAAGTAATCTGAAAAGTAACTCAAAAGTAATCTGAATAGTAAATTGCGATATTTTGACCTACCTGTATTTCAATCAAACTGCATTTGGACCTGCATTCAATTGCAAACACTGCACAAGATTTTGCAAAGCATTTATTTCACTTATCTGTGCCAGGCTTGGTTTGGTTCTAGAAATAAAATAACTTAATATTTTTATACAAACAAAATTGGTCTGAGTTCAGTCTTTGAGTGTGTGACATCATTTGCTGATTGAGTGTGTACAACAAATGCTTAACACTACTTTCTGATAAAGCCTTACTACTCGCCCACACTACAACAAATAGAGAGTAAGGTGCTTTCTACTTTTACCTCTTCCTACCTTTAGGGTTCCACTGGACTCTGTTCACACTATACCTCATTTTGGTATAGTATATACAGAGCCATCTTACTACAGGAAGTACATCCCCCTCGGAGTCCATGCAGAGAATTGTGTGTTTGACTCACGCAAGCGTCTCGCGAGAGTCACCACCTTTTTTTGATAAAAATAAATGAATATTATAACCATATTTTAATGACTCTCTTTTTACAGATTAACAATAAATATAATTGAACACATGAAAAAGCACTCTAAACAGTAGAATAAAATAGAATATAGAACTCTAGTGAGTAATCACACACCTAAAAAATCGATTTGTAAAATGAAACAATGATATACAATATTCATAAAACGGATTATTCTCTTTCTGAATCATAATTACAACTTTAAAGTAGGAACACATACAAAGGCTTTGAAAAGTATACTATTAAATTAATGGACTTGCTTGGAAAAGGACTGAAATGAGGGTCAGAAGAACTGAGGGGACAGACATTCGCAACACATTTTGTTTATACTAAAACATCAGTTTTAGAAACATTTTGCAAAGTGTGTACCTTTGTTTTAAGTTACATTATGAAAGCAATTCCCTAGTAGGCTATTAGGGACCCCAGCAGTAAAGGGGACTTCATTTGCCGACCGAAAGCGCGCCAGGAGGCACGTTTGCAGAGTGGTGGACAAAGGGGGTGTGGCCTGGTATCAGAACTCAGCAATCCTACTGTGTGAGGCTTACTGGAGGTAATAGGAGGGGTATTTGGTCCCCAAGGACATCCTTGGGGGCCAACTACCGCACCTGTTACCTCCAGTAAGTCCCACACAGTGGGATTGCTAAGAGGTTTTCGGAGTCCACGCCCCCCTTTCTCCACCACTCTGCAAACGCACCTCCTGGCTCACTACTGGTTGGGGGATGAAGTCCTCTATACTTACGAGAGACCTTGGGGGCCAGGAACCCTCCTGGTACCTCCTGTAAGTCCTACGCAGCGGAATTACTGAGCACTGGTCGGAGGCCCAGCTCCCTTTCTCCAACACTCTGCAAACGTGCCTGCTAGTTAAAAAAAGATAGAAATTCACTGGGAATAACACAGGGTTCAGGGACATTATAGTTAGAAATTAGCATTTATAAAACCTTTAGAAATTTACTGAAAAAAACACAGGTTTCAGGGAGGTTATAGTTAGGAATTAGCATTTGAAAAACCTTAGAAAATCAGGGAAAAAAAACCCAAGGTTAGAGGACGTTATAGTTAGTCTGACATTTCACTCGTACTAAACCAGAGAAATTCAGCCCTCGTAGTTAGCGGAGCTAACTATAACTCGTGTCTCGGCAATGTACTGCTGATGACCTCACATAATACATCACTCATGACATGGTCAGTGACATCACTAATAACATCAAATATGACATCACCCACATAATCTCTGTTGCACCTACTCACACCCCAATATAACCTTTCTTACGCCCACTCCAAATTTCAGACTATCATTTTCCAAACCATAGACACACCAATACCAGTACGTACATACCCACTCACTGATTAATAGGTCTACTCACACATCCACTCACTCACCCATGCAGCTACTCATACACCCAGTCACTCGCCAATACAGCCACTGATATATCTACTCATACACCAATACAGACACCGCCATTCACCCATAGAGCTATTCATTCACCTAGTCACTCACCCAAAGAATCAATCACACTGCCACTTACTCACATATCAGTTATACACACACCAAATCACTTCATCATACAGATACTAACACATGCTTACTGTCTTATACAATCATTGACACAAGCACACACTCAGCCATACAGCCACTATCACAATCACTTACTCACACATGCAGTCACTTATATACTCCAACAGGTGTGGTGCAGCTGCCAAGGCTGCTGACTTTGGAGCACAGGGTTCACAGTTCGATCCCCGGCTCCGGCAGCAGCTCAGCTCAGCACCATGTGACTCTGAGCAATAGCTCACTTAATTTCCACAATGGCCCCCAGCGCCTTAAGACCCGTAAGGGTGAGTAGCTCACGCTTTACAAATACGGATTTACATTTACATTTTACTACCTTTCACATATGAAGTTACTCACCCATTTACCACTGAGAGGTCCATTCACTCACCGACACAGCCATAGGCTCACTCACTCACCTATACAGCTCCTCACAGACACCCTCATAAACCCATACACCCAGTGAATCACCCACTCACACAGCCATGCAGGGAGTAACACACACCCTCATCCACCCACACAGACAGTCAGGCACTCACACAGGTACTCAGACAACCAATCAATAACACATATAGACACTCATGTAGCTACCCACCAATCCATGCAGCCACTTACACACCAACTGACAGACTGATACAGACAGTCACAAAGATTAGTCACTCACCCATACATTCACTAAGACATGTATAATCACTCACTTATACAGTCAGTCACGCATCCACTGAATAATTCATACAGGCACTAATACACCCAGTCATTCTTCGATACACCTTGGCGTATATATATGTAACATTCTTAAATCTTTTTAGAAACATTCACTGTCACTGGATAATGTCATGAGTGATGTCATTTGAGATGTCATTGGTGATGTCATCAGTGATTTCACTGACCATGTCATGAGTGATGTAATGTGTGACATCATCAGCAGTGCATTGCGGGGGTGCGAGTTAAGTTAGCTCAGCTAACTATAACAGCTTAATTTCTCTGGTTTTGTACGAGTGAAATGTCAGACTAACTATAACGTCTCTAACCTTTGTTTTTTCTGTGAATATATATATAGAATAACAAGCACTGCCCTATAAGTGTGTAAGTATTAACAAAAAATACAGCACCCGCCTGCCGGGCCACAGGGATCCACGCACCCCCTAACAAACTCTCACAGCACAATATATGAGATCCCTGCTTAATACAATTTGTTGCCATGTGCTGAATATGCAATGGGAGTTAAAATACCTGTATCTGGGCTTTTGAAGACTGGCCAAAAGTGCCAACACCTACATAAATTCTTACATACTTTTGAGCCCCTAATGCGAAGGATTTGGCTCCAACTCATTTCGGCACCATCAGAGATCCTCCTCCAAGGCTTTGGAAGGATGCCAACGAATCCAACAATGCTTTCTCACTTCACTCAAGTTTGGCAAACCCACCTCCAGCAAGAAGTGTGACATGTCTTTTAGCTTCCAAGGTTACAATGTAGTGAAGATGTGTTCATTTCATCTGCACGAAATAAAGAATGGTTTACCTTTGTTTCTACTTTCATGGGCCAAAGCTCAGAGCCATGACCACAATGCTCTTTTTTTACTGTCAGGGGGGATTTTGCCCAGGGCATCCTCACAAAAACACTCTATGCAGATGCACAGCACCCAAATGATGTGGGTGGCTTGCACAGGCCTGTGTAAAATGAACAATGTATTGTTTGCCTACAAATGCCTGCAATGACTCCCGGCGAAATACAGAGCTGCACCCCTTCCTCCATCTCCTCTCTTAGATCAGCAGACACACATCTACTGGCAGTCTCAGCACAGGCCTGACCGCTAGAGGAGGCAGGCCCTCTTCTAATCTCAGTTCCTCTGGTGTACCGCGTGACCAGCCCTACTTGGCCTTCAGAAAGCCCTCAATGACAGCCCTTTCTTAGGACTAACTCTTAAAGTGAATACCATGAGACTGAGTAATAATTGTACTTCCTAGTTATAGTGCTTGGCAAACTGCAGAAGTGTGGTATGAAGCAATGAAGCACTACATTAAAATGAAGCAGTAGTAGTGTAGTAGTACTACTACTAGTAGTAGTAGTAATAGTAGTAGTACTAGTAATAGTAGAAGTTGTAGTAGTATATTAGAAGTAGTACCACTTCTAGTAGCAGTAGTAATAGTTTACTAGTAGTTGTAGTAGTAGTAGCTCCACCCTACTTCTGGTTCCATGCTGTTTCGCTGAGCTGAGATCATATGGAGTCCTGAACATGGAAAGGTCCTGCTTTAGGGAACGAAGAAGCCAGACGTATTCATTGCATCTTCTTGACCAGCCTGAACTTTATCTACTACACGTCGTCTCGCTGAAAACTGCGAGTGAATGTATTTCACAGAAACCTAAGTTACTTGATTACTTCTCTGGATACCCAATAAATAATTAAATAATATAGTAAAGAGGGGTGCCACAATTTCTAAGAAATCAACGTTCCGGTGCTTTGCATAAGGCTGATGACACTTTTAACATGACCACAGTTTCCACATTTATTGTTTGTGTCAATTACCACAATAATGTGATCCCTCCTACATTTACTAGTGTTTATCCAGACACTTACCTAGTGCACGTATACACAGCCTCCTTATGCTGAAACTCAGGAATAGCTCTTTGTTAATCTCGGTGAAACAAGAGGGATGATTGTTTTATTTTATGTGCATTTGGGTTTAAAGTTTTTTTCCCAGGAAAATATTTTTTCTATTTTAAAAAATATAAAGAATCTGTCTGTGTGTCATTGGGAGTTTGAACAAAAATGGTTTGTATTTTTTTAGATGTAGTTTATTCACTTCTTTGTAAGGGCAGGACATGCAACGTCTCCCTCCCCTGAACCAAAGAAAACAGAGCATGCCCCCTTCTTGTGATGCCGTCACATATTTTTGGGAATGTGTGGTAACAAAGATTTCCCCCAGGGCGCAAACAGATCAAATGCTCAGGGTGTAAAGTGAAAAGCAGTTACTAGCGAAAGGGCTCCCAGGGCACATACTGCTGCACCAGACAGCAGCAGTACTCCACCATAGCACAAGATCACTGTGTACAACCATAATATCAAGGTTTAACTGAGTGCTGCTAAAATATTGTATACAAAATATCGACTCCCACTGTAACGTGAAGGTATGTATAAAGCGTAGTATAACATTAGTATTATTAACTCCACATTTACATACCTTCATTATATATATTTTTTTCAAGCTAAGTAGATGTGGATTTGATAGCAATAAATCTATACTTCACTTCATGATATAGGAGTCGTTGATATTCTGGAAACAATATTTAGACGAAACAATATTTTTGTTGATTTGCAGGCATACAACCGAGCTCAGTTCTAATACTTTCCTTATCAAGGCACCAGGCAGAGAAGTAGTCCATAATTATAGATCTTTTCCTATAGTTAACACTAATTCTGTGTGTGTGCTCCTTAGTGTCTTGACAATGAGAACGTTAATTCTAATTTCAGAATACAACGCAATGAAGCAAAGAGCTCACTCTAGGAAAGTCACAATGTGCAAAAAACAAGGCCTAAGAACCCTCGAAAATCGAAAAACACTAATCAGATTCTGTGTGCAGCAGCTGAAGTAAAATGTTCCTTCAGCAGTGTCAACAAGATAAACTCTTTTTCTAGGACATGATGAGACAACATGGATTTCTAAAACTACCAGATGTGGCGCAATGCACATGAAAAATCTTGACAATGCTGTGAAGGCAAAAGCTGTGGAGTAATTACCACCAATGACAAATTAAAAAAGCATCAGAGCAAGAGCTAATTAGTGCGTATTTGCCTATTATATTGATTACACCTTGTCAGTTATTGTAAGATATCCAATCCGACCATGAGAACATGAAAGCAAAGAAAACATGTATTTATTACATCGATTCTTCCAAGTGTGGTGACCAGCGTTGGGAGGTGTGCACATAAAACGGTTTGATTGGTCTCTCGCAGCAAATGCCAGACTCACAGTTTGTCACCAATACCGTAAGTGTGATTTTTGAGGCATTCTGTGTCCTGCGGGGTCTGTTCAGGATGTAGCACAAGGATGGCAGAGTGAGGAGGAAGTGGCGTTATGGGCAGAGTTGCCAAATTTGGAACTGTGAAACCAGGTTGGAGTGGCAACTTTGCCTCCGTATCCTGTGATTCTGGACAGGTTACTAAACCTCCCTGTTCCTAAAAAAATAAATGGGACCTTGTGTAATGTAATTGGTGCTCATGTAAACTGCTTCAAAACCTTTGGGACGAGTTTGCACTATGTAAAAATGCAAAACAAGAAAACTCTGCTGAACAGCCTGTATGCTCCTTCTCCTCATCTTTATGCAAGAAAGGCAGTAAAGCTGCATGGCTCAGCGAGTTAATCTCTCTTTGTTGACATTTGGTGTAACCAGTAGACCACAAGTTTGAAATCCCGTTCACCTAGCTCAGCACCATATCCTTTCAATACCACTACATTGAGTATCAATACTTTAAGTATTGATACTAACTTATCCTAGCTTATATTTGTTTCTCCTATCATATATTTCTATATTCTAGCTTATATTTATATGTATTTCTATATTCTAACTTATATATGTTCTTTGCCTAGTTCCATGTTGTTCCTCCAAGGAAACTACTGGCTCAGCTTCATCGCGTCACCAGTTTCAGTACACGTCTTAAAGTGTTGACAGAAACATTTTCAATGTATTTGCAATTATGGCCACCAGCAGTAAATGCAACCCACAGGATCTTCATTGCTTGACCAGCCACATCCTTCGCCAATAAAGAAGCTTGAAATGTCATGTACATTTCATCTCCATCCACTTATATCATCTTCAGCCTTAATCTAACATCACGGCACCTGTGAGATATCCTGTCATCTCATGCCCAGTCTACTGACGACCATGACCAACACTTGTGTTTGTCTAACAAAAACCAACACATTTGGAACGGCCTGTGAGCTTGTGACTAGTATTTGCCCAAACCTGCCCAAAGCCATGGAAGAGTCTGCGACATATGAGCAACATTCTTTGGCCATCTATGTCTACCGCCAGATCGTTTTTTAGTCCATGTTTAGCCTTTGTCCAAATATAAAAAGTGCCTCCACAGCACATGATAACATGGCCTGTTTTGTTCAACTGGGATGATACCACAGGGCAGAATGCTGTCTTTGGTTCAGCTATGGCCATGGATGACCAGCACCAAAAAAAGAGCCTACTACTACACGATCAGCCTTCACTCATCCATGGAAAGAACCCCCAAGCACAGCCTTCTACCTCACACTTGGTCTTTCTTAAAACATGTGCAGCACCTCAAGAACAGCCACAATCTTACCCTTAATCCATGTCTAAACATGGCCACAGGATCTGGAACCGGATATCTCGCTGTTATTGTAAACACAACCTGTCCAACAAAGACAGATTTGCTTCCTAAGTCGTTGTCAAGCCAAAGGGGCCTGTACCATCTCCGAGCTCTTCCAATTAAAAGGAAGTGAATCCAGCAACTCCCTTGGCAAACAGTGGCTTATTTCAATTTCTCCCTCTTCCCCTTCAAAGAGGAAAGGCTCAGTCGAACATCTCACTTTGTATTTACCCTGGAGGTTTATCAGGACAAAGATCGATTGTTAAGTTTTCTCCTTGAAGTCCAAAACTTCATACATTCTATTGTGCTACGAGGGAGCTCAACGCCAACAAAAGCTTGGGTGCAAATGCTGTTTGTCTAAGGATGACATAGTATGCTTGCTTTGTAATGTATGAGAGTCTATTCTACATCTCAAAAGCATACTGAATCATCACATCAATTATTTATCTCATGGATCCTTCTGTACAGAAAGCAATCGTTTTTTGCTTATATTTTTCAGGGCAACAACCTTTTTAATGTTTTAATCAGGACTCAAAAGGCTAGCCTGAGCTTTTGGCTTTGCCAAGGTTTGTTTTATTGCAGTCCTCTGCTGTCATAGGCAACTCTTCTCAAACTAGACATACAAAGCTAGTAGCATAAGCTTGTTTTAATAAAGCATTTAACCACACAGCTCTAGGAATTTGTAAGTGCTACTATAATCAACACTACCCGATTTGTGTTCTCTTCTCGAAAGGATGATCGACTGAGTTGGGCCTGTTGGGACTTAAACTCCTCACGTGGAGGTCACACTAGAAATCACCAGAAAATGTGTAAATAACGGAGCCTTTTTGCCCGCCATGGTCTTTTTTTTCTTTTTTTTATTGCATTCGAATTAATTACTTACGATGTTTTTATTTTATCGATGTAAAATATTTTGTTTAATATAGATCTCATCTTTTCTTGCTAGGGTGCGAAATTCCGTAGTCCTAATTAGAACTGACAGATTTAGGTGTAAATATCAACAAGCGGCCGGACGTCTGAAAAGGAGAACGAGCTGAACGTGCAGGATGAGGGCGTCGTGCGGTGAAGTCTCTTTTCAGTTTCTCTACGAAAAGTACTCGGCAGATCCGTGCCCAAAGCACAGTCAGAAACGGAGTCACTGCTTTAAATCATAATGTCAAAGAGATGACAGTGGCACTTGTCACAAAGGCCGGGGTGAATAATTACAAATCGGGGACACAATTAAGCGGTTCTGACTGTCGTTTTCTTGGGCTGTCGCTCCGATGTGAAGGCCTGTCACGCCCAGCGAGGCAATTTGCACCGGACAGCCGCCTCCCGCTTTCATCTATGCAGATGCCGGCGAAAGGAGACAACGCACGGGTCGTTAAATTATGCTGCCTCGTTTGGTCCCATGCCCCGCTACCTAACGGGGTTTATAAGGCCTGCATTCAGCTCATGCGTTAAACCATTTCACCACACTCCAGTGCCTCCCACACCACCGAGACGGAACAAAGGGCCAGCAACGTGGGGAACCCAGCACTGGAGAGCACATGACGGATTGCGCAGGCCAGGTCTTCATTGGACTGCGATATTGTGCCCGCCTCCCCCTCCTAAATACCCTTACAGTTTACTGACGTCACTGATGAACTGGGAGACAAAAGTATCCTGGAAAATGTGTGTGGCCCAGCCTCATATTGTCAGAGGCACTGGAACCAGGGGCGGGGAAGGTGCTGCAACAAAAACCTGAAAGAGTTTAGATGGAGAATTTTCAATAACGGGGGCCTTTCAAAGGTTTATCTTCCAGATTAGTTTTGTGTTTTAAAATAAATATTGTTATATTGACGTGGACCGCAACGCCCACTCTATAAATCGTTCAAGTACCACTGCATATTGTACAGAGTGAGGGTTGCAAATAAAGACAACCTGCCCATACTTGTGGGTTCCTTGATCACTTTGCTACTGGATTCAAGCTAGTCTGGCTGGAGGCTCAAGACCTTCTCGGAATGCGGAAAAGTTCCTTCTTAAACCCCCTCCTTCAAAAGAGAAAAACTGTTGGCACAATCGTTCTCAGGTAATGCGGTGAGAACCTGGAACTCGCTCCTCCTCCGCTCCGTGCCATTACCTCCATCCAGATCTTCAAAGCAGACCTCAAATCTCTGTTATTCCAAAGACACTTTCAGAACTAATTCCCTCCTTCTCAGAACCTGCCAGGAATATCTTTAGTCATTGTAAATGACACATATGTTTATATTTTGGCTTATACATCCTGTGCTTGCTGTGTTTGAAATTGTGTTCCTTTTGCCTGGTTTGTTTTGATTCTATGGCCTGCTATTGTTCGCCAGGAAGTTCTTTAGTCATTGTAAAATTTGTCATATTTATTCTTACTTTTGCTTATACAGTCTGTTCATGCTATTTTTGTTTGTTCTATTCCTGCAACAGTTCTCTCATGTAACATAACTGGTTCTATTGTACAGTGCTCTGACACCTTCGGGTAAAGTCCGCGCTTTATAAAAATGCATTAAATAAAATAAAATAAAATAAGGATGCTTGTTTCCAGTCCAGTAAGACCTGGCTTGGCAGTTCGTGCTGGACTGTTCCCATGAGGAACAGGATCACAACTTATTTGCATATAGCTGGGTCTGAACTGGGGTGGCAAACTGAACTAAAGAACGATGATGGATTTAACCCAGATCTGTGACTGGGGGTGAGTGTCTGAAAAGTTTTAGTGCCCCATCCATCATCTCCTTGAATTTGCAATTGTTTATCAGTGCCTCCTCCACAACAATGCGTTCAGAGGCTCTTGTCTCATAATAAACTAAGAGCCCTAAGGCAGAGCGGCTTTTAAATATAATGTTCTCTATCTGGCTTTATTGGCCCAAAATACAGTTAATCTTCATTTTTAGTTTGTGTTTAATAAGATAAGGTGGTATATCTAAGACAGTTTATTTTCAGTATGTTGCTGCATTATTAAATATGGTGGTCTGTAATTGGTCAGTACAGCAATCTCAAATTACATACTTCATAGAGCCACAAAACCTCTTATTTGGAACAGATGGGCCAATAAATGTAGATGAACACAGAGTTCAAAGACCAGTTTTCACGTTCTTTCTATAGCAAACCATAGCTAAACTGAGGAATCACAGCTTACTTTAGGGTCACTCTGATTCCACATTAAACCCCCCCTTGTATGAAAATTCCTGGTACTATGCTAATGTGGTCTATTTAATAAGGTTTTCATCTCGCAGTCCATGTTTATCCTTTTGCTCTGTCTTTGGTTAAATATATTTATTTGTAACTTCTACACATAAAAGAGAGCATGGATTAAATAGCACATGCAGAGCACTGTTTAGTGACATCATGACCCACTTAAGGCTTGCTCTTCTCCTTTTGAGTCAAGGCTCCTGCTACACTCAATAATGTGAATAAGTGAAGTGACACTTTAAAAAATGTATAAATGGAACAGAGTCTGTGATAATGATGCTATAGTTATGAGATCACTACCCAATAAATATTATATCTTTACAATGTTGGTGCATTTAGATGAATCTGCTATTCAATTAAGGTTATTGGTTTCACATTTGTAGCTAATTGGTCATCAAGGGCAAATCAATTTGAAGTGATAAAAAAGAGGTTTTTTTCATTTTTAGCCCCCTAGAAAGATTTGCATTCTGGGAATAGAATTACCCCATATTTGGCATGCTGATATAACTTTAGGATGAGTTTAGTAGATTTGGAGATGTATGCATTACAAAATACAACCACAGTCTCAGCAAACACACAGTGCTAATTTACAAAAAACAAACTGTATTCGCATTTCAATGTCTCAACAGCCAATACAAAACTCCACAAGCAGCATCTCTACACCCTTTTACCCTTACTGCCACACAATGCCACCTTTACTCTCACATAAACCACCACTCTATCCTATACCACAATCAAATCCACACATCACCAACACAACACAAACCCATATTATGCATAACCTTAACCATTTGAAACAGAAACTCCCGGTTCATAATCCACCTGCTCTACTTTGTACCTACTCCTAACAGACCCCCTTTTATCACCACAAACCCTACACTGAACCCTCTCTCCTATCATCCACCAACACCTTCCATGTTTTACCAAAAAGATACAACTAAACAATCCTTGCACTCCACTCCCTCACACACATTACCTCTTCCTGCTACCAAATCTAATACAAACACTCAAAACCCCTGTCCATCTCTTCTCACACAACAAACACACTCCCCTCTAGGGCACATCACCACCACTTTACAAATAATCTTTCACTCACAGTATTTTACATCTAAATCCTTCATAGAAATTAATTACTTCAATATCTCATCTCACTACAAAAACATAACATGACACACACACCTGTACATCAACATCTCACACACATACAATTTCATACTACATTCTGTAACAAAATAGAAACAAACACCCACTCCCACCCTCATAACTACACAAATAATCCACACCATCAACCAACTTTACTCCAGAATTTTCTATTTTCACCACAACCACCATCTACCACAGACAACCAAACAGAACAACACACATTCAACTGCCTCCGATCCAGTGCACAATTTATATCCTTTAAACAAGACCCACATGCTCCCCGAGAATAACAAACCCATACGTCTTCCACCCTAACAAACACAAACAAAATAAACAACATACCACTCGTCACATCTTTGCATGTCCTTGTTTATTACACAACAAGTCTACGCTACAAAAACAACTCAGTCCACCAACTCACTCTCAACGACCATCTCTTTCACTTGCACACACAGACCCAACAAAACATCTGCTAAGCCTGCTGGAAGAGGATTACAATATAGACAAACAACACTATTGCTATCCTGATACAATTAATACCAACACTAATAATACACCTACTACTAGTTCAAAGAATACTACTCACTCTTCGAGAAAACAAATTCACACCACCACCAAAGAAAATCTCTAGACTGCCTACTAATAAATACTCTTGAAAAACAAGCACCACATCTATGACTCACTAACGGAAACACAACCTTTCTTTCTCCTCATAACTGAATCATGGTTGGAAGATGGCATGGCTCCAGTATTGCATGAATCTGTTCCTCCAGGCTATCAAACTGTCACACAAAATTACATAGGCCAAAGAGGAGGCGGACAAGCTGTTATATTCGAAAAAACAATAAATCTTACCAAAGCTGAAGACATTTCCCTGCAAGGTTGTGAGACTCTCACCACTAGGGGTGGGCAATAAACTCTGCTCTGCCGGCCGAGTTCAAGGAGATTTGCCCACTCAACGTTCCACTTGGAACGCAGAATTCTGGTAAAACGCTGCCAACCGCTGCGTGGAGGAGTTTTTTCTACTGCGCCAGAATTTGCGTCCCCTAGTCTGATTTTCAGGCATTAGATAACGTTCTGGCGAGATTTCGCAATACGGGCAGACGTTGCAGGTTGTAACCGTTCGTGTTGAGAAAGCTGCTGCTCGAGTAGAATATCTACTTGAGCGGCGGAAAGAAGCAAAGCCCTCTGGTGCAACTCATGGTGCTGTTCATGCTGATTTTACAGTGAGGAACAAGCTCCCAGTGCTAACAAGCATTGGAAATGCAATAGGTCTCGCAGCATTAGAGTTAGTGCTTTTAGAATTGTTTATGGGTTTTTTTGTAAATCTTTAGCATTTTTGTTTCCTGTAGCCAATGCTAAAGAATTAAAAAAAAAAACCATAAACATTTCTAAAAGCTCTAACTCAAATGCTCCGAGACCTATTCCACTGTGTGAGGGTGAGGGGTTGAGGGTGAGTGAGGGTGAGTGAGGGTGGGTGAGGGTGAGTGAGGGTGAGGGGTTGAGGGTGAGTGAGAGTGAGGGTGAGGGTGAGTGAGGGTGAGTAAGGGTGAGGGTGAGGGTGAGTGAGGGTGAGTGTGAGTGAGGGTGAGTGAGGGTGAGTGAGGGTGAGGGGTTGATGTTGAGGGTGAGGGGTTGAGGGTGAGTGAGGGTGAGTGAGGGGTTGAGGGTGAGTGAGGGTGAGGGTGAGTGAGGGTGAGGGGTTGAGGGTGAGTGAGGGGTTGAGGGTGAGTGAGGGTGAGGGGTTGAGGGTGAGTGAGGGTGAGGGGTTGAGGGTGAGTGAGGGTGAGTGAGGGTGAGTGAGGGTGATGGGTTGAGGGTGAGTGAGGGTGAGTGAGGGTGAGGGTGAGTGAGGGTGAGTGAGGGTGAGGGGTTGAGGGTGAGTGCAATTAGGTTAATGTCAGGTTGATTGCCCATTCAAATTATCACTGTCCTGTAACTCAGGATTGCTTTTAAAACCAGGGAATCCTGTCTGAGAAAAAAGCATGAAACATGCGTAATTACTGTGGTCTTCACTGGCTAAACTAAACACGTGAGAAGTCACATAAAATCAGCCTCTTACTTAATTGTACGAGGAATCCTGGAGACCTATTTAGTGCCCAAATGCTTGTGCTAAATAAATGTATTATATTTCGCAAAGTCCACCACAAACTTCAAAAAGCAAAGAGAGATACAGTAAAATTCCCCTCGATACAATGCCCAGTAAAAATGTGAGACTCCGGCCATGCTTATGTATACACAAAGGCTTACCGAAATGTTAAAGCATGCGGATGAACACCACCCGCTAAATTCGCCGGTTCTTTTAAAAAAGTGTAAGTAGCTGGCCTTTAGGTGAACCGTGTCTTGTGCTGTGAAAAAGAAGTAACCATGAAACCTCTCGCTCACTCATTGCGATCGTGCCTTAACTAAAGAGCACATAAACTTATCGGACCGTGCCGCAAAAAGTATCCCTCGTGTGCTGGACAACTCGGTGATTGAGTGCAACCGATGCGTTAGTGTCTCCAGTGTATTACGTGACATGGAAGCAAAACATGTGTGCAGTGAAAGTGAAAAAAAGAAGTAGGACTAAAGTGAAACATTAAATCATAGAGAGTGAAAATCTGCCGCCATCTTGAACGAATAAAAACATTTGTATACTGCTGCTACACCAGTCATCTCTTGAAATGCTACTGCACCAGTAGTATATGACAAACATACACAAGGGGAGGGGGCGGAGCGGGTACAATAAACAAGACGGAGGGAAGAGAGGGGAGGGGGGAGGAGAAATGCGACACGGCGGGAAGGGGAGGGGGCGGAGCGGGTACAATAAACAAGACGGAGGGAAGAGAGGGGAGGGGGGAGGAGAAGTGCGACAGGGGAAATGCGAGACGGCGGGAAGGGGAGGGGGCGGAGCGGGTAAACAAAGACGGATGTGCACGCCGTCTTGTGGCCGTATTGTGGAGCAATATGCGAGACGGGCTGTAGTAGCGCAGCACAGTGCGCAGCTATGATGCTAGGTGGAAATGGCGGCGCCTAGAGACTGCAAGAGGTGGTGCTTAGAATGTGACTGACTGGCAGATCAGGACGGTGCACACGTTTTAGATTCCTTTGCGGTTTTGACCCAGAGCAACAGGGCGTCTTCAATTTTGGCTCTGCCTGGAGATGGGAGGGGGCGGGACTCAAGTGGTTCTATTTCAGTCCGGACGCTGCTTTGGTGACGAGGCCACAGCTGTGTGACTGGGAGGTCGACGGCAGACATCTGGGCTGCCGGGACGGGGGCAGGCCCTGCAGACCTTGCCTTCGCAATGGAATCTGGCTTTATATAGCGCGTTGCAGGCGATGTGCTGACCCAGGCAGCGATATCCTGGCGGCGGAAATACAAACAAAACAATGGCTATCGAACAGACGGCGAGGGGAGGAGAGTAGGAGGAGGAGAGTAGGGGAGGCACGGCCTAGCGGCCGTGCAATCAAGAAGTGAGGGGGCGGGAGAGTAGGCAAGGCAGGCGGCTGGGGGGAGGGGGGAGGAGAAATGCGACGCGACATGGCAGGCAGGGGAGGGGGCGGAGCGGGGGTGTGGGAGGAGTGCGGGAACAGACAGAGTAGGAGGAGGAGAGTAGGGGCAATCAAGAAGTGAGGGGGCGGGAGAGTAGGCAAGGCAGGCGGCTGGGGGCATGTGCACGCGCTTTTAAGCTCAATGCGCATGCGCATTGAGCTTAAAAGTCACGGGCACTGCAAGGAATCGCCACGATTCCTTGCAAGTTGGATAAAGAGTGGATGAGCCCCTATAGTCTCGCTTGCTCGATGCGCATGCGCATCGACAGGCGAGACCTAAAAATCAGTGCAAGCAGCACGATGTTCTAAATTCCACTCAGTCCCAGAACTCCGTGGAATTTTGCAGAGTTTTTAAGTAACTCCATGCAATTTCGCAGAGTGAAACTCAGCATATTCCGCCCATCCCGACTCATCACCAGATGCAACCATACACCTACTTCCTTCTGTAACTTCTTCCTTTGCAGACCACCACCTAGCGATGCAGCATCTCCAGACATGTTTCTAGACACAGTTTTAAACCTTATGACACTACACTCCAACCTCTGCAGCCTTGATGACCTAAACATATAGTTTGACAAACCTATATGCCACATCAAGGACTATCATCACTGGCCTAGACACACTGAACCGACATCAGATCATCCACAAACCCACATACATCGCTAGCCACATCCTAGATGTAAATTTTACAAATCCTGAACTAGTTGCCTTTCAAAGGATTACTCCAGTCATGTGGTCAGACCACCATTTGGTAGCTTTCCAACCCAAAACACCACAAATCACCACACCTAAGGCCGCCTTACAAGCAACCACATATATCGACCATGGAACAAACTCTATTTTGAATACTTTGAAACACAATGAACATCCAAAACAGATCTAGGCACAATAAATTCAGTTAAAAAAACTCTATTAGTGGCTCCAGAAAGCTTTTGATATCCTAATACCACTGAAAAAAACAAAATACGACAAAAGAAAACAAGCACCTGGGATGAATGCTGAACAAAACAAGCATTTACAATGCAACGGTTTCGCCTTTGAAAAAGTTAGAGCTATTGGCATTGTAAATGACAACATTTTTATTTATGTGTTGGTTTTGAAAACAGATAAATAAATGGTACTGTCATTTACAATGCCAATAGCTTAATCTCTTAATCTCTCGCAAATGCCACACACAAACACACAGACCCACGCACATACATACCTACAGAGCCACACACACATACAGAGCCACACACACACATACACAGAGCCACATACACAGACACACACACAGCTACAGACACACACACAGCTACAGACAGACACACAGCTACAGACAGACACAGACAGACAGACACACACACACACTTCATCCACCCGCATTAATATTATTATTTAACGTGACAGGGCTCTGCTGACATTAAACCATACTTATGGAAAAAGATAGCATTCTAGTGGTTTGAATGCACAACCAGGAAACTTGGGATCAATTCCGGCTTCCTCCTTGACCAAATTGTATGAGCCAAGTCAGTTATCTTACATCACTGTGCCTCCTTTTCCTTTATCATTATGTTTCAGAGCCATTGAAATATGCGAGACCAGGAAGTGTGCTGTACAAAAAGCTCTTGTCTACATTTTAGTAGACTTTAATATTGCTCCACCTATAGTAACAACCTAGGCCACATAAGCTACAGGACAACGGATTTACGCTTGAATCACCAATAGAATGGTCGTTAGGGGGTATGATTGAATGCGCTAATGTCTGGAAATTATCACTGCTAATAAATACCACTTAATTAAGTGCCAAATATGACGCCGGCTGGGCTCTTGTTATGGTCCTTCGAGCGGCGTGGCTCCTGTACAGCGTCACTCCATTAAATGGGCCCCCAACACAGTAGCACTTTATTAGTCAAGAGCTCCCGACGTAGCACTTCATCATTCAAGTGTGAATATTACGTCACTCCTCCAGAAGCATCTCTTGTTTCGTGTCTCTATAACCAATAGGCCTTTCATAAAAGGGGCTTGGGGTCCGTCGCCGGGTTATAATTTTTTTCACACTTTTCACAATTCACGTAAACAACGCAATTGGCTCCATTCATTGCCTTTTAGAAACTGTACGCCAACTGCGTGAATTTAGTTTGTGAATTGGAAGGTGACAACCGCTTCCCCGTCTGTACTTAGAGGTGACAATCCGGAAAGCACTTATATATCTTCGAAAACTGATCATCTTCATCAAGATCATCTACTAGGGTGGGGTGATACTCAGCCTAAATTCACAAAGAACAGCTAAGGAAACAACGTAGGCTAGTGCTATACTAATTGGGGTCATTAAGTGTCTTGCTCAGCTGTTCCACTACCACCCACTATTCACGTCCCCAGATGCTCCGAAAGCGCTGCGCAGGCCAATGCATGGGGTAGAGGACAGCGCAGCCAGCGTGGCACATGCGTACTCACCTGCCCACGAGGTTCTCGAGAACTGAGCTCTTGCCGGCGCTCTGCCCGCCCACCACGGCGATCTGTGGCAGGTCTAGGTGGCAGAACTGGCCCAGGGAACTAAAAGCATCCTGCAGCCTATTCACCAACGGGATCAGCTCCTCCATCCCGCGGTTCCCCATGGCGGCGGCAGCTGAGGCGGCAGGTCCCGCGTGACGTCACACGCCCCCTGCAAACCCGTGACTTCAATGGACCTTGATGCGCCGGTGTCCCTTTTACTGTCTGTGTTTCTTTAATTCCAGGCCGGCAACTGTTCCGTTCTGCCCCTTCCACTAAGACAGCTCCCGAAACCCTGGAGCCGGCCAGACACCTGCCGACAAATATCACACAATAAGGTACATTTGTGGTGTAACGGTCAGAAATGCCAACTTTGAAACTGGGGAACCAGGTTCGGTTCTCGGCGTCGGCTCAACATCCTTTGATTCTGGGCAAATTACTTCATCTCCCCGTGCCTACCAAAAAATGAATGTGTTCATGTGTAACTCACTGGTGCTCATGTAAAGCGCTCCAATACCTTCAGGTCGAGTTCGCGCTTTATAAAACGGCTAAAAAAATCCCCCGAAAATTGTGTGCATGGTATCTACACACCAGCAACTACGACCTACTGCCTTTATGAACCCATCTCTTAGTGATGTGATCTGTACCTCTCTGATTGCTATATTCAGCACTTAATGGGGAAATAGATACAATCTTAGGGGGAATGTGCAGTGATTGGGGATACACAGCAGCTGCTCCCAAAAAGGGACATACATCACCGTCCGATACTCGTCCCCTGCTTCACCAACTTGAATTATTGTAATAAAACCAAGAACTAAACGCTGTGTCCTCTGCAGAAAAGAGGCGGAGGGCAAAGGGCCGCTGCCTCGGAATGAGGGGGAGTGTTGCGATGGGAGGGGTGCCTCTAATGATGCTGCTTTATGTAGGGGGCGAGGGATGGAGTGGAAAGAGAAAGAAAAAAATGGTAGGAAGATGGGAATTAGCACATCAATGGCGCGAGCTTGGCCTCCATCAGGAGATGTAAACCCCTGGTTAATGAAATGTTAATTAGATGCCGCGCTGCACACAGTCCTAGCTGCTGGACGCTCTGCGATCGCCGCCTCTTAACGAGGAGTGCCCTGCCAGGGGTGGTGCAGAGCCGCAATGCGTGCTGGGACGCAGCTCGACATCAAAACCGCGGCCCGGGCCCGGGTCGGCTTTCTGACTCCATTTAAATGTTTGCCAAAATCTCTTCATGCACCTGCAGTCGCTTCTGTAATTGTGTTTCCCCAGCTACGTCTTAACTACTAGTGCTTAATTTGAGGAGGTGGTTGCAGGCGGGACCCAACAGCACTTTTTGTGGGGACCAAGAATTACGTTTTTTTTCATCACCAGACTTCCTCAAGAGAGAGAAGGAGGTATAGGGGAAATAAGGTGAAAAGAAACATGGGGAAACACTGGCAAAGACAGACAGCAGGGACGAACACCGAGCATGCAGGAATGAAATAAAAGAACAGGGTGTGTCTGATGATGGATGAGAGAGACACGGGGTGACATCAGGACTAGGCAGCCGTGGTCAAGGGAAACCGCGGCATTCAGCGGCGCTGACGGGGTTCTGAGAAAAACATTAGGAACCTCCAGTCATTCTTTTATAAAAAAAAAAAAAAGGACCGGTTTTGACAGTTCGTTTGCAGGATCATCAGAGTGTGAGTGATACTGGTAGGCGCCCAGCTGGCACATGGGTCTGAGCTGCGGGGTAAGGTGTGAACTAGGAGGAGATTGTAAGAAATACGATATTCACTAGGACCAGATATTTCACTTTGATGGACACAACACAAGTGGGGGTTTAATGCGCCTTCGTCGTGTTTGGAGTTGACATAAGTTGCGGAGACATAGTTGTTGGTCTTCCACTGAATGTAAATACTTGTGCGCTGTCTCACACACTCAGAACATGACACACCCACATGAATGGCACTGTATGACTCACACCGCTAGGCGAACGTACAGCCACAAGATGCACAAACAAGTCAGGTCCCGGGCCGGCCAGCCAATCACAGCGCGGCTCGGGGAATGACGTCACGGGGGTGTCCCGGGCCGGCAGCCAATGACAGCGCGGCCCAGGACAAAGGGGCGGGGCTTAAAAAAGTCCCAGAAACGCCCCCGAATCGCGTTTTCACGAGAAAGCGTGATTGACAGCCTCTGTCTCCCAATGGCTAGCCTCCATTTATGGAGCTAGCCAATGGGAGACAGAGGCGGAACCAAAGTCCATATGTAGGATCATGAGGTTTCGCTGTGGGTGGAGCAACTGCTACGCAGTTGCAACGCCCAGGGGGAAACCTAAAAAAATGTTTTAACCTACTGCGTCTCTGCTCCTACTCTCCTCGTGGAACTCAAAGAGAAGGGAGCAGGGACCACTGACCAATCACAACTGAGCATCCTGTTACACACTCAGCCAGGGAATGGGAGGCTAGGCATTTTCCCCATGCAGGTTATAACGCAGCATTCATGGAGAGTAGGTAAAGTGCACATTACTGGTTTACAGTCATGTGCACTTAGGAGTGGGCAAAGCACTCCTCCCCTGCTCCGAGAGCAGAGCAAGCCCCACAAAGCAGCAGGAAGCATAAAATGATAATAACTTAAAAGTTATTATCATTTTATGTTTCTGGTTAGCACTGCTTAAAAGCAGTAGGGCGACGCTCATCCGCCATAGCGGAGGAGCTGTCACTTTTCTGACTGGCCCCAGATGAAAGTGCATTTAAACTGTTTCTGGAGGCCGCTGATGTACGTCTGCATCAGGGCCACCTATAGGGCGGTGCGATCGGTGTCACCGCACCGGTCGGTGACTTGAGGTGGGGAAGCCATTTTGTTTTAAAAGCACCAGATGCCATGTTCCTTGTCCCAGCAATTTTCAAGCACCAATAAAAATTTCACAATAACTTCAGTGATTAATTTTCTTCGTGGAGAGAGACCGGAGCCTTGTTTGGTAGAGGACGTTTTGACTCATCATAGCGCAGAAGGCTAATATGCCTGCTGCAAAGAAGGTGTCCCATTCAAATCACAAAGTGCATACACTATGAATAGGTCAATGGGTTATTGCTTTTGTCAGAGAGATCCTTTTGTTACTTGCAGCTCAAAACTTAAAATCCTAATATAGAGCAGTGAGCTATTAACTGTCTTCAAAGAGCTGCATGCAAACTGCAAGGAATATATTACAGCTACATGTTTTTTGCTCAGTCTTTCCTTATCCTAATTTTGCAAAAAGGGTTCATTTGGGTAGAAATTCATTCTTATTATCAAAGAAAATCACGAACAATGGTGTTACATTTTAAATTCTGAATGTGTGCTTTTCCAGACCAAGGACGCTTAAAACTATACAGCCTACGCCGCGTATGGATGACTCCTACACCTTGTTGGCCTGTCTTAGGGAACATTTCCTACACACTGATTTCCACACGCATAATTGTCTCTGTGCAAGGTATGTGTGATTTAAAGTGTTCTGACAACTTAAATTAGTATGAGTGGCGCTTTAAAACTAAATGAATCTAAGAGACAGTGGTTATGGAGACTTGTGAGCGCTATAAAACCAAGCATTGGTAATGCATTGGTTTCGCCTATGTAATAAATAAAAAACAGTTTTCATCAATCATCGTCTAGCAGAAGGAAAGTGCTCCAGGACGTAACATGGGAGTGGAGTGGGTGTGGCACAGCGGCCAGAGCTGCAGACTCGAGAGCCGGGGATCTCTGTTCGAGTATCAGCAGTGCAGCGCAACATCCTGTGATTCTATGCAAATCACTTAATCTCTTCGGGTGATAAAACTTTATAAATAAATAGTTATAGAAATATGCTGCAATAGCAAAAGGCAAAACTTTATGAAAATATAGTTCCACCAAAGTGGATGTTAACAGCGGGAATGTGAAAATCGAAGCAGACTAGGAACAAGCATGGGTAAATGCAGAAAAATATGCTCCAGCCATTAGAAATTGAGGAAATGTAAGAGGCACGCACAGGAACTAACAAGAAGCCAGGAAAGAGAGGAGGTGGGATGCAAGTCCCTTTTAAGTTTACATTAAAAACAATAGATTTCTCATGTACAGCACAAGCGCTGCGCAAGCGAAACCTAAAAATGACAACCAGAAACACTGCTGACATGAACTATTGCCTGTTTAATCAGCATTCATCAGTACCCAGAGACCCAGGTAGGTGGTGTGTGCTACATATGCTATCAATAGTCACCCATCTGATGAAAATCTGAACAGTCTAATTGCAATCACAGCCCATTGTTATCATTACCCTACAGAGAGCAGCTGCACAAGCCTCTTAGAAAGCAAAGCAGGTTTTCATTTGACCCCACCACCTGAACAATAAACATTTGTGTTCCTTTCTACAGCAGACAAACAAATATTTTAATCTATTACTGAATGTTTTTTTTTTATTAAATCAGTTTGACAATAAGATTTTTTCCTAAAAACTGCATCAAAATAAGTGTGTAATATACAAGAGCATAACAGGTAGTATGTAGTGTATGGTCAAGAAAACTCAAGAGTTCTAGTGCTCCACTTCTGACACAAGTCGCCTGACCAAGACAGAGTGTGTTCCTTTTAAGTAAAAAATTCTGCCTCAAGTAGTACAGTCTTTCCTCTTGCATCATATTTGCATTTTTCAGCACAGGGATTGTGCCTCTTTAGTTTACTATAGCCAATTAGCGTGTTTACAGATTTAAAGGAGCCTCGTTCCAGATCACGCCCAAAAAAATGGCGGAATATAATAATGTACACTGACATCCAACTGCTTCCAGCTGGCAGTTTTCGTGACATCTGTATTGTGTATTTCCAGCGCAGGGTGATATCAGTCTAATGAACTCTATAAATGCGTCTGAAGTCACTCACATCATGTTGCACATCCTGCTCGGGTCCTTACAATCCACACTCCTCTTTCGGAAGTGCGTCACTCACAGCCATCTTACATAAACTTTCTCCAGAGCAGTGCAGTCACTCCAGCCTTCGAGGAAACGGATGCCGCCTGGGGGAGGTTCTCGCTTCCCCTTCACCCAGATTACTACCTCACGTTGTTTGCATACTTTAGGCGCACACAGATGGCTTGTGGAGAAGTGTGGCTCACTGGTTAGAGGAGGCAGACCCTGAAGCAGAGGTCAGACCCGGGACCAGGGTTCAATTCCCGACGCGGCAGGGTCTTGAGCCCAAATATCCACGGACTCGATAATTCTCGTTTCGGTGCCTACTCGAATCATGGGTTCACACTCTGCAGCTCTGGGCATTAGCCTGCTTAATCTCCACTACGGCCCCCCCGCGGCGGGATGCCTGGCTTTCACCTTGGGGGAAGCCAGGACGGGTTCCCAAGGCAAGCGCCGAGATGCCTACGGGTAATCGAGCGCTATATAAGAACGCATAATAATAATAATAATAATAATAATGAAAGGCAGCATGCACTCCCAGCCCACAATGTTTGGAGAATGGTGGTTTGGATGCTGGGGAATGCGGAACCCAGCTGCGGTGCGTGCATGTTTGACTTTGAATGTTATTTTGTTTACCGAGTAAACATCTCGCTACTGTGTTAGTCGCAAACGAAAATAGAAAATCAGTCTATCAAGTTGTATCCCAAATTACTTTTGCTGAAGCCAGGACTCCAAAGCCCAGACTGCCCCAGAGGAGTCGGGTCTTTCTCCACATGCAGCAGAGGTGCTGTAAAGTGCATTACCATAATGCAAAATGATGAGCAACCCCTGCAGAATGCGATGTTGGGTCTCTAGTCACCTATAATTCATTGATATTCATTGGCCTTTGGCTGTATGGGTGCCACCTGGTCGGCTGCCTCCCCCTGCGCCCTGCCCCTGTGCATTGGTATTTCCCACTGTGCAGGATGCGGTGACTTTTGTAGGGACCAGGACTCTTAGGCCCAGAATTCCATTGAAGAAAAGGGGGCAGGGTTTCTCCAACTGCAGCAATGTCTCTATGTCACTGGTGGTTCTCGCTGTTCAGGGTGCGCCTGGGGCTGTCTGAGACCTTCAGAGAGTGAAGGACGCTGCTTTGGACTAACTTCCCTCATTCCGCTTTTTATCGAGGACCTTTTTTAGCGCAGGAATTCACCGGACACGGTCAAATGATAATTCTACTGTGATGATGGGAGAAAAGGTCCGCCCTGCTCCATGTTCAACTGACAACTTTTTGACTAGCACTATAGGGGTATTGAACAGTACAATTGTACCTGTTGAGAAGCGCCTGGGAGTTACAGGCATGTTTTGTTGAAGGCCATCAAGAGTCCAATTACCCCATGACTTTCCTCTCTGTTCTAAGCATATGGTGCTAAACCTTGACAAACTGGCGGGGCATCAATAATTCTTATGTGTCCAATGAGCTCCGTTAATTGTGTTAGCTAATGCTCCCATGTCGATCAGTTCACCACTAGCTAAGAACAAGTTAGGTCCCGGGCCGTGCTGTGATTGGCTGACGTCACGGGGTGTCCCGGGCCGGCAGCTAATCACAGCGCGGCCTGGGAAATGACGTCACTGGGGTGTCCCGGGCCTGCAGCCAATCACAGCGCGGCCCGGGACACACGGCAACAAGGGGCGGGGCTTAAAAAAGACCCAGAAACGCCCCCGAATCACGTTTTCTCTGGAAAACGTGATTGACGGCCAATCTCTTCCAATGGCTAGCCTCCATTTATGGAGCTAGCCAATGGAAGAAGGGGCGGTTTCAAGTCCCCTACTATAGAGATAACATTAGATTTCGCCTGGGCGGAGCAACTGCTACGCAGTTGCAACGCCAGGACGAAACCTAAAAAAAGATAAAACAACAAATTGCAAAGCTGCAGCTCCCCTGGCTCAATACAAATAAAAAGCAAGACAGACTTCACCTCTACTAACTTAACGGAACATATAAGTCAACAATCAAAAAAGCTAAAAAAAAAAAGGTACTATTCAAACATAATTCAAAATGCAAAACGTGCAAATAAATACATTTATGAAATTCTCACTGAATTTCAGAAACCTAAATGCACAGAAGGAACTTATCCAAGTTCTCAAGAATATACTGACAAGTCAAAAACCAAAGCAGGCATGTTGGACTCCTATTTAAAACAAAGGAAGTCCACCAGCATCAACCCATTCCTAACACTACCTTTAAAGGGTAGGCTATCACAGGCTTTGCATTCCTTCAAACAACTATCAGAAACAATTCACAAGACACTGCAGTATCCAAGGAAGTTAAGAAACTTGGATTTACATTGGCCTGCAGGCTATCAATGAATGTCCAAGTGGATAAATTAGAAATATCAAGCTTCTTTAATATGAAAACTCTGTAACACATCTTCCCTCACCTAGGATTTCCAAACAAGGTCCTAACAAATATCTCTCTTGTACTTTCTAAACTTGATTAAGTCAATGGCCTCTACCACAGTTCATCTTTATCAACTATGAAAATTCTAGAAACAAATTCAGAACTCTGTTACCAGTCTACTCCTACATTTAAAGTCACAAGCCAAGATCTCCCCTGCCTTGAGGTCCCTGCATTTGTTACCAGTTGCAAGAGATCTACCTTCAACCTGCTTTGTATCACCCACAAAGCAATACATGGAACAGTACCACTTTTCATCAGGAATAAAATCACCAAATACATAAAAAAAAAGAAACCTCAGCTCCAGATTGACACCTCACCTCAAACCCCAGACATACAAGAAAAACAAACAATGGAAATGCAATAGGTCTCGCAGTTTTTTTTTTTTAACAAAGGGCTATTGGCTTTGTAAATACCAAGGGAGGATGGTGTCAGGAACCCTTCAAATGACTCCAGTGGTTGTCGCAAGAAATGTGCTGCAGCTCCTGTTAAATTACCTGTCATTAAATATCCGCATTGGAGAAGACTGAGTCCAGGTTGGAGAGCCTCTCTTCGCCTGCTGATACAGGAATTAAGAAGCTCCGCCATTGTGGAACAAGACTGGACTGCATCCACTTCCTGTAGTGGTGCGCGGTCTAGTTGCTCTCCCCAGAAACGTTGGTGAACGGCTAGTGCACATGCGCAACTATCGCTCAGAGCACTTCAACTGAAGTATTATCCCTGACAGGAGCTATTTTGTTACCGCGCTTCGTGTCAGATCTTGAATTCCACAGAGAAAGAGTTGCTGCAGCTTTAATTTTATTCCTGAGGGAAGTAAGAAAGTTTTACTCGTGTTTGGGTCTTGGAAAAAGTGTTTTTAACTTGAAAACTTTTCCTCAGCAGAATCTTGTGATAGGCAGAACGAGAAGAAGCAATGTAGCTCAGGCGCCTCAGACTCTTGGTGAGATTGTGAAGGAGTTGGCTGTCCAAGGAGTAAGTTCTGTCAAGAGAAGAACTCCACAATTCAAGTAAGCGTGTCCAGTTGTTTTTGGTTTTCGCTCGCAGCGCTAGAAGCATTCCACAGTAATGCGAGAGAAATAATATTTTTGAACTGGGAACTTCACAAGAAAGGAAGTTATTAATTAATTCGCTCAAGAGACTGAGGAACTGAATTTAGAGCAATAAACTTGAGGAGAAAACTATTACAAAACTCTCAGTGAATTGAACTGTATTACAGCAAATCCACGCTGAAGTAAAAGTTGTACAGCATAACGGATACAAGAGTAAAGACTCACAGGAAGATTATTCCTTTATTCCACGATGAATTTGCTGTTTTGAAACTCATTAACCGCATCAACGCTGAGCAGATTTACCGCAGTGCGCTGAAGATACATGACGAGCTCAGCTCGCTATGAGTGTACGAGAGGTGTACATCATGACGAGCTGAGCTCGTCATGAGAGTCGAAGGGGTTAAGTGCTAACTTAAGAGTGAGACTGTTTAGCTGGCTGGGCTCTACTGGTCAATCAGATTTGCATGCTCATCCTCAGACTAAAACAGCATAGAGAGAAGCTAGTCTCTAATAAGACACAGGTAAAAGGTAATTCATGAGAGAGAGTAGTTAGAGAGAGAATTTAGAGTTTTTGGAAGAGTAATTGTTTTGTGCTTTTTAATTGCGGATCTCCTTTCAGAACACAAGTAGAGGAGCCAGTGTCCAGAGGCCTGTCTCTCTTGTTTTGTCTTCCACTTCCCCTTTCCCCCCGAGCTGAAGTTTGTGGCAGTTGTTTTTCCCTGTCGCGGGCTTTAGCAGGAGGGATCTGGGGCAAGGTCATCTGTTCCTGAGGGAATCACACTTGTGTTTAGACGATCTGACAGAGGGAGAGAGCAGCAGGGACGGCCTGCCTACATATGGGCGCTAAATATAGCTGAAGACCATGCCATGCACTTCAAGCCTTTAGTTAACCGCATCGATGCGGCGCATTTTCCCCGCTGTGCGCTAAGCACAAATGGAAACCTATGCGTTCATGACGAGCTCAGCTCGTCATGAGCGTACAAGAGGTGTACCTCATGACGAGCTGAGCTCGTCATCAGCGTCAAAGAGGTTAATAGTGGATGCTAAGGGCATGGGGAGTGAATTTTTAGTGTGGCCAAAACTAATGCCATAACCCATAGTCCACTGTGTATGGACAAAGGATATGCAAAGTATTTTCTGTGAGACAAGGTGTGGACAAAGAGCCACACTCTCCACCAGACCTCCATGTTCATGACTAAACTATATTCTACCAGCAACGTTTGACAGGGAAAGTCCTGGTCCTGAATTTCTTTCATAAAGAAAGGAATTTGGGAAACAGTGAAAAATAATGATCCGGGAAGTAGTAAGATAAGGAGAATAGCCATAGCATAGACCAATGGAAGTACAAGATAGAAAGGAATTCAAAACCAAAGATTTAAAAGTCCAGATAGGCAAAGAAAATTCAGTATACAGGTCAATGGAATATTCAAGAGTTGCTATTGACAACATTCATAAAGGGAAGATGGGTGATCACAAAGAATCTGTCAAATGCAGGAAAGAGATTGGCCTCACCCACTGGGACGCCTTTCCCCGACACCCTGGTATTGAACCAATCTTTCTAATATCAAGTTGACAACAAAAGGCCATCTTGTCAAAAACATTCAGAGGCTCTCCCAACTCGGGAGAGCAGAGATATATATGGCAGAGTAGCCAGGGGCCATCATCGGGCTCACATCACTCGGCCCGCGCATGGGAGGTCGGCCGGGGCAAGGATTTGTCGGCTCTAGGTTGCCCCAAAAAGCACTAATGTGGTTCCGGGGTCAAGAATCACGAGTGTCCATGCCTCTTTAAAAAGAGTCATGAGGCGGCGAGAGGGTCTCTTTGCTTTCCACTCACCGCAGAAAACACAGTGCTCCTTGTGCGCCCGAATCATGGACGCCCACCCCGCACTGCTTAATACTGCAGCACGGAGGCCACGGCACTGAAGATGCCTTCTCACCACTCACTGCCCTCTTAGAGTAGCACGGGCTTAGTACTGATTACTCGCCCGACCCAGGAGTTTATTTGTTTAGTGAACTCTCGGTGGAAGCTCTGGCGGGCTTGAGGGGCTGTGGCAGGCTGTGGAGGTACAGAGGAACCTGGGGGGCAATGAGACCCTATTTTGGGCTTGCTTTGTTGGTTTTATGATCGTCGTGGGGCTGAGATTTTTTCAATCAATTGCTTTTCTTGCTTAATTGCTTTTTTGGGCTATTTAGCATGTGTGTGCTTTGTGGCTGAGATTTCTTACCCTCTATTGATTTCCAGGGCTATTTTGTTTGTTTGAGTTAGGGGGGCTGAGATTGGTGCAGTTTTTTCACCTGAGTGATACAATTGGCCAGTGAGGAGATTACTCCTGCTTTTGGAATTTTTATACATTTAAAAAGTGTATTTAACTTTATGCTTGTTTGCTGAAGCTTACTAAGCAATTTTGTGGTTGTTTTATTGTGTTGCTGGCCAGGGTGGTCTATTGTATTTCGCTGGGGTTGCTGTTGGAAAAGGATATTATTGGCATTGCTTGGCAAATAGCAAGGTATTACTTTGAGGATGCTGTGTGGAGCGAAGAAAGGCGCCAAGCACGTGTGTACTGGAGTAGATATGTAGATATTGATGTACAGGATGGATGCGCTGGAAGAGAAATTGGCACTTTTGCAACCACGGGGGCAGCCTCTGGATCCAGCAGCTCCTGCGGAGAGTCCTAGGAGGTCAGAGGTTCCACAATTCCCGCCAGTGAAGAAGTGTGATAGGGGAAGTAGTGAAGGGGGTCAAGGTGCGCGTGTTATCCATGAGATTGTGCCAGTGGGCATGGTAGGTGGAGTTGAAGGTCAGGGTAGTTCGGCTGCAGTGATAGTGCCTACGACAATCAATAGCATTGTTCAGAATGGCAAAATTTGCATGGCGACTGGGGTTATGCCAGCAGGTGGCCCAGGACAGCCCTATTTGGTCGCAAACTTAGCTAGTTTGTTGTCTGGCTACCGAAGGTAGGTATTTTGTCTGCACCACTCACAGGGGGGAGAGCTGGCAACTGTAGTGGACAGCCAAAATGTTGAAATGGCCAAGAGGCTGTTCGTCCATCTTCATGGTGTAGGTGGGCAAGGTATGGAAGGGCAGGTGGAGTTATGAGTGTGCACTGTATGAACGGCTGGTGAGTCTGTATTGGCCATTTAAATAGCACAGGGATCAGTAGTTGCTGGTACTTCACACACGGGCATTGTGGCACAAGCAGTGCCGGTGTCAGTCAACCAAGGAGTCAATGGCAGCAGGTACGGGTGCACCATTTCTGAGTCTTGGTTTGGGGAATGTGTGATCCGAGCATAATCAATTGGAAAAGCAAGTGCTGGCAGAGGTGCAGGAGAAGATTTTGAACGGCAACTATGTGAATATGTGCAACTTAACTGTAGATAGTCCTGAGTGCGAGGAGAGAAAATAGTGCAAGGAATGCTCGCGTTCTAGGGATTGTGGACATTGGTATTACAGGAAGAGGGTTGAGGAAACATTGACAAATTGGGTCAAAGCATCATGATTTTCCAGGCAATCGTGGCTGAGTGATTCCCAACACTGGGTGCACAACTGGCGTACTATCAGAATAGGATAGTATGTGCACATGAGGAGATTGGAGGTACCATGACAAGGAATTTTAGTAGGATAAAGGCTACTAGATCCATGTGAACATGGGACCAGATTGATGTGAACACTTGGTTGTGCTTCATAAAGGCCTGAGGCTGCTCTAAGTCCGCCCTTTTGGGCGGTCTCAGGATCAACTGCCTATATTGGGGTGGGGGGTGGGGGGAATCGGTGGTGCTGGAACTTTAATAAAATATCCTGTTACAGAGCCCATGGGATGTTCAAATTCAAGCATTGCAGTTGTTTCTACGGCCTACCCTCACATCCAGAGTCCAAGTGTTTTAAAAAGTCAAAGGATACGGGCCCCAAAAAGCAGGAACGAATACCCACTACTGGTCAAGGCCCCCTTCACGGTTGACTGGCAGGCAATGGTGACGCGGTTGAATGTTTACAGCAACACAACGTTGGCTCAATCATTGTATCAGGGTTTTAAGAATGGTTTCAGAATTCAGGAGGAAGGCTGTGTGGGTCTGACCTACTGCAAAAATCAGCAGTCACTGAGGGCTAATCCTAGCATTGCCAGGAATAAGATCTTGAAGGAAATGAATCTGGGGAGGATCGCAGGTCCATCTCATCCCATCCCACTGAAGGATTTTGTGTGTACCACCCTAGGGTTGGTCCCATAAAAAAGGTACAGGGGAGTACCGCTTGATTGATCACTTGTCAGCGCCTAGAGCTCAGTCTACTGATGGGGCAATATGCCTTGCTATATCAGGTGATTTCAATGGTCCAGGAGATGGGACCTGGGACGTTGTAAGCTAAAGCGGATATAGAATCTGCCTTTAGCAGCTACTGGTGAACCCTGATGAATTTGGGCATTGGAGGAATGTCTGGGGTCCAAGAAAGTGTCATTACATCAGTTACAGGTGGTGGTGGAGTAATTGACTTTTGCTCTTCATGTCATAACCATGGGCAGCCCATTTTCCAGGCGAATTGCACAGACCATTTCTTGCCTGAAGTTGAGGCACCATCCTACTAGGTTGTCAAGTGCAATCCAGCAGGACATGAAAATCTGGGAGGCATTCTTGATGGATTTCAACAAGTCTGTGGTATGGCAAAGCCCTACTAAGACCAATAGGGAGTTAGGTTTCTGAAGCCAGCATGGGCTTTGGTGCCATTTTGGGTGCATCTTAGTGTGCCCAATGGTGGCCAAGAGCCTATGTTGTGTCTGGGTTGGTGGCAACATTGGTTTCTTGGAGCTCTTTCCCATCTTACTGGCTCTCACAAAATGGCCACAGCAGTTCTGCAATCAATCAGTGGTATTCTGGTCAGAAAACAAGTCTATAGTGGAATGCATTAATTAGCAAGCGGTTAAGTGTAAAATGATCTTGAGGCTGCTGAAGGAAATCATGCTGCTACGCTTGAGGAAAATGTCAGATTTAAATCCAAACATGTGCCTGGTGTATTCAGCAATGCAGAAGATGCTCTGTCTTATTTTAAGATTCAGGCCTTCAGGTACCATCACCTAAAAGCAGGGGAGTTTAATTCACTGATCACAGACCGACTATGGCGGCTTGGTGACCCAGCCTACCAGACCTCGTGGCTGCCAGGTTAGCACCCAGGAAGAAGCCTGCTTTTGAGGGAGCATATTACATGTATCACAGGTTTCAGGAAAACAAGGGAGTTGGGGAATGGTTTTCGCCCCAGTTGGTAATTGCATTTCTTGAGGCCATGAGATGGGTAGGGCGACCAGTGTCATACACTAAATGGCTAACTGCAACAATTTTGTTCTTCTCAAAGATGCTTAGGGCACACTGATCGGACAAAAGGTTTCCTGGTACAAAGGTCACTGAAGGGCTGGCAGAGATTGGAGAGATGCAAGTAGAATTCAAGGCACACCATAGACAAGTTGAAACTGGGTAGGATCATGGCTATCCTTGAGAGGGCATGCATGTCACCAGCAGAGATTCGCCTTCTCAGGGCAGATTTCTCCCTGGTGTTCTATGGGGCACTAAGGATGGGTGAGCTAGTGGCAAAGAAAAAGAAGGACAAAAGTGGAAGGCTGGATATCAGCTGGCCTTCTGCAGTCATGGAGAGCTGCGCTTGGACAACTTCAAGGAGTAGTAATCGTGCATTTGGAGGCAATTACTCGGCTGAACTAGGGCGTACTGACTTATTTGAAATGATTTCCTCTGAAATGTGTTGGCTCTCAAAGAACTTTCCAGAGGCCATAATAGAATGGTCCAACATTAGCCCGAGCTTGAATTGGAAGGGTGGTAATGTCAGTCAGGTCCCTCAACGACTTGGCAAAATGGTTCAACAGGAAGGTTGGTAAGTTATTAAACAAAATCAGTTTGCCATCTGTACCGCATGGGTGCATCAAGGGTGAGTGCTCTAATCAAAGGAAGGTAATTCAATGTTTCTGGAGAACTTTCTGGCCTGGCTAGGCCAAGGCATGCGGTACAGGGAAGGCCGATAATAGGGGAATTATACTGTCTTGTGGTGAGTGAGGTCATGATTGGTGGGGACACTTCAGGTCCCTGAACAGCATCCTTTTTATACCAAAACAATATCACTGGACCCTCAAAGAGGAGCTGGCAGAAAGTCATGAGGAGGTTTCAGTGGTGCAGGGAGCTGGGAGTGGTTGCTGATACGTGGACGTTACCTGTCAACCACTCGTACAGACACCGTTGGCGCAAACTAGCACAGGCCCTCTGGGGTCGGGAACCTGGGTGTACGGGATGCCTCAGGTACGTATCCTAAGGGAAGCTGGTCCCTCTGCACAAGAGCCCCTGATATGGACCAGCTCCCATTACTGGTGAGGGAAGGTGGGGACCTTCCATAAGAAGGTTCCAATCCTCTGGATGGGTGGTTTAAGAATAAGGCCCTAGAACCAGTCATGATCTCACTTGGAATGTTTATGTTTTTTGTTGGTTGCACAGGAACAAACTAGTTATGGTTAGGTGACCCCATGTACTAGAGTCTCTGTTAAGATTTGGGTTCACTTGTAAACAATATGTAAATAAAGTGGTTGCTGTACAAATTTTGATGTCTACATTTTTTTGGGTGTGTGTGAAATAAATGCATCCGGAGGTCTTACGACCTCTAACTCACAAAGCTGGCCTCAGGCTTGGTCACTGATGGACGGGTGTCGGGCGGGCAGGTGTAGAGTTTGTGAGGGGGGTAGGTAACTATGGGACATTGTGACT
This sequence comes from Lissotriton helveticus, assembly GCF_964261635.1. Taxonomy (NCBI): domain Eukaryota; kingdom Metazoa; phylum Chordata; class Amphibia; order Caudata; family Salamandridae; genus Lissotriton; species Lissotriton helveticus. The sequence goes on along the minus strand of NC_136065.1, from coordinate 905,565,342 downwards.
CCCTGATTATGGCTTGTAATTGCATTCTATGTCACCTAACACAATTTGATCACTTCACCTCACAAGATGGGATGGCCATTTTGTCCACTGGCAAGTTGAAGCAATTGTTTCTACATGTTTTAATTATCGGCTTTGGCCCATTTTTTTTCACTCCTCCGAAAACTCACTGTAACTCTTGTCCCAAACCAAAAATCTTGAAATTGGAGGTTTGTATCCCTTTTAGGTAGTTTCAATGGAATCAGACTAAAATGCCCCATCAGCGTGCCTCAGTGCACTTTGCACCTTGCAGCACATGTGAAGTGGTATAGTTTTTGTAATTGTGCATCAGTGCGGTGAAAAGTTTTTATATGATGTGATACAACAGGAAAGCGTGTGCCTCTCTGTGTGATTTTAGGCAGTACAGTTGCACAGTATAATATTATTATTTGTTCGGAAAAAGCAGCATGAGGTTGCCGTCTACCCTGTTAAATAATGACTTTTCGATCAGTAAAAGCTGTTCTTAATGCACAAATACTCTGCATTATTACTGTCTCCCCCTTCACACCCAAAATATTCGTGCTTCTACTTCTTCGCCTTATTAAATACTGTAGCATGTTTAATTAATAAAAAGCATGGCTTTATCCTATTTCTCCCTCTGTCTGTTTCCAAAAGAAACAGAGTGGCTGGCTGCCTTCTGAAAAAGTATTAGACGGTTTCCAGTCAATGGTATTTGTATCCGTTTGCAAACACTCTGAACATTTAGCCAGTCAAAGGGCATAGAATATTTTTGAATTTGCCCCAGAGTTCACTATCCAGTAACAGATATATACAACATAGATTGGCACTGGACAGTGATATTTTCTTTATGTTTTTTACTAGTGGCTGAGAATGCACTCAACCAGAAAAAAGACAAATGCAATATGTTCCTGCAAAATTTAGAGCACATTTTTAGCAGTTTTTTCTAATTTCAATGTATAGTTTCCTTGCGGTTTCCATGATGATAGAATGTTTGGTGCGCCACTCCCAGCAGCTTTATATTTAGCTCAAGAATCTCCAACAAATATGACAAAATGCAAGTGAGTGCATTGATTTCTTTTTTCTGGAAAGTTTATTGCAGATTGGTCCAAAGAATTCAATTTATTAGTAAGTGAAAAAAAGGAGGGCGTTTCACTGCAACATTATTTTTAGACCTAAGCACTCAGTGTGTGTTATCAGGTACGGGTTGCAGAACAAGTAGCAAAATTAAATTAGAATCAAAAGTCAGGGCAAACATCTCCACTGGCTTCCTTGTTCGGCCATTGCTATACCACTTTTCCAATACAGGAAGTATTAAATAAAGTATACACATGCGCACTCACATATATATATATATATAGCTCAAGAACGGTCCAGGTTGGGGCCACCAGTAGCCCTAAATTTATGTTCCACAACGCCTTTGTTATTAGAAAAACGTACCCGGACACAACAGGATTGCTGGTGCAAAAAAGTGAAATTTAATGGCAGGAAACAACGCGTTTCATCTATCGGCTTGTTCACGTTTCAACGCCATGATGCTACGTGCATATTTATATACACAGTGAACTCTCACCCCCAAGTGCAGTACACGGACCAACGAAAATGTCAGCCATTTTGTAGTATTTACATATATATATATATCTCTATCTTTGCGGGGTCATGGGAGACCTGAACAAAATAAATTAGTCTTATACTCGCCGACCATGAGTACGTGCCATTTTCTCCTTGGAGTTGGTTGGATGACTGGGATATATATATATATATATATATATATATATATATATATATATATATATATTTCAGTCACCAAAGCTGCAAGAAGGCCGCCTTTCCATCAGTCTATGCGGTTGCCAGCGACGGCTTGCACTTTTTCTAATTATCAAAAAATGTCATCCTTTCCATCTCAACCAAAGATGGAACTGTGCTCTACTCCTTGCACTGTTTAATTGCAAAGAGAGCAGCACGTTTAAGGTACATAGTATCCTTTGTCAAGTTTGAAAAAACATGTATACGCCTTCATTAACAAGCAGAAGTCCTGTATAAACATAAAAGACATACAATCTGTTTGGCAGGGAGGGTGAACAAGTAAAAAACAATAAATACACGTCACAGGGTGATATTAGGCTCGGGGAGGAGGACCCCACAGCCCCCTTCCCCTTTAAAAAAAAATTAAAAAAAGCCCCTTTGGAATGTGGTCACCAGGGTCAGAACCTGTGGCCAACCTCCCACCATGTACGGCCGAAGGCTGTGTGCAGCGTGGGGTTGGCCAGGTCTTGTGGATAACCCCATACCATTCACGGCAGTGCACAACTGCGCAGTGTGGGGTTGACTGCCTTTAGGGAGTCTTGCCTTTAGGGATGTTGGCCACAAGGCCTGGCCTGTGGCCATTTCCCCACTTTGACCGCCGAAGAACATGCACAGTGTGGAGTTGGCTGCATAAGGGGGTTGGCCGCAGGCCAGCCCTGAGGCAAATCCCCCGCCGAGCACAGCAGAGGGGGTTGGATTTACATATGGAAGTTACATATTCGTTCACATTAATTTTAAAAAACTAGAAAGTAACTGAAAAAAAAGTTCATGTAAAGTTATAGTGAGGTGAAACGTTCAGTAACAACATAACATTTTAAACTATAAAAACCACTGAAATTCACCAGTTATAGTTATCTCAAGTAACTATATCTCATGCCCTAAGGTAACTATAACTTGCGCCCTCACCAAGCACTGCTAATTACCCCAAACATTACATCACTCATTACATCTTCTATGACATCATTGATAATATCAGTACAACATTTACTGTGAAACTATTGATGGCAAAACTGTGCATGATTGGGGCACAAGTTATAGTTATGTTAGGGCACGAGTTATAGTTTCTTGCAATAAATATAACTGGTGAGTATCAGTGGTTTTTAGAGTTTAAAATGTGACGTTACTGAATATTTCACCTAACGTTACTTTACCCTTTGTTTTTTTTGGGGGGAATATACATTTATATTCAGTGAAAAAGTAAAGGTTAAAGTAACGTTATAGTTAGGTGAAGTGTTCGGTAACACCTATATATGTGTATATTCTGTTAGCAATAGTTATGGTTGAGTCTTTATTAAGATTTTTTTTCTAGTAATTTTAATGGCATTTAGTACACAAAATGAAGTCATATTTCAATGTATGGAGCTCAGTTTCTTCATTCAAATGTGTGCAGAGAAATCAAGTGGGACAAAGGTATTCAATAGGTAGTATTTCCCATGTTATGTCAAACAGGAATTTTAGCTCTCTGATACTACAAACGTTGCAACTTTACTCAGAACCTGTTTGTTGTTCTATGTAAATACATTCAGTAGTATCAAATATCTGCAGTACAAAAAAGTGCAAGACAAACTTAATAGGGTTAATCCTTCGCATATTTAGAAAGTAAATGTGCAAATGATTTGTGAATCCAGGTGGGATAAGGATATGAGAGGTTAAACATTTTGAAAGAGGTAGCTTTTTTATGCTGGATCATTTGCCTTATCTGCAGATCCTTGCAATTTGAATGGCTGGCGGTTCCCTGATAATGTGTTTATGGCTTTCAAAATATGATGTGAGGAATCAGTTGCTACATATGGATTAGACAATGCAGAAAAATTGGGTGGGGGAATAGGAGGGCAGTGGAGCATTTCTGGACCCATGGAGGAGATGACAGGATAACATTTGGGAAAATCCTGCCTCAATATAGAAAAGGAATATTTTGTTTTTAGCCAAGGTATGGAGAGGTCCACGTGAAGGCGGCATAGATAATGATGGCTAGATATTATGATGCATTGGACCTTCAAAACTGTCCGTGGATAAGGTCTTCAGGAAAAAGAAATGTACAAGGGAGACTCCAGAAATTAAGGAGGTCACTATGTTGAATCCATGCCTCCATTTTGAGATCTGCTGCCAAAAAATGATTATATAAATCATATAAAGTTCCTATTTATCATGCACCCAGAGCACTATAGATTTATTTTATTTATTTAAATAGTGTTGCTATACCTGCATGATGAGTCTCAGTGTGCTTTACTGTACAACATACATAAATAAGGAGATTTCAATACAATATGAATGTCAACATACCTAAAAACCAGGAGAGGAGGTTACTTTATCTGCGAGGGGAAGGTTTGAATAATTGTGAGCAGGAAAGTGGCCCCGCGTCGCGCTACCATGACCGCAGGCTGGGCATCCGCTCTGGACTCTTTCGTTATAATAGAAAAGTACCTACTGCACAGGCAATGCCGGCGAGAGGAGGCGCAGGGACAAAGTCTCAGGACGCCCTCATTACACTACTTAATAAGTTAGAACGAAGCTGTGAGAAGGAGATCAGAAAATGGTGGGAGGCTACCTCCCTCCAAAATTATATGGATGTGGATCGAGTTCCGAGGGGGCTTCGAATATATACCGTTCCGGCATATGAAAACCCAGACCCCATGCTATTGGAACAATGGGCTGAGTTGATGGCAGCATCCTGCAAAGCGATGTTAGCTCTATTAGTCAAGTTTGCATGGAGCGACCGAGTGAAAGCTCTGGAAGAAATTGCATCCTTGGAGAGAGACCTCTCAAAGGAGGAGGATCAAGTTAAGATCCAGCAATTGAGAGATGAAATGAAGAAGAGACTAATGAAATATGAACTCAAAATAAGATCAAGAAAACAGGAGAAGTTTGAAAGGGAAGAACGTGATTACAGCCAAGGGAGAGTATTAACATTCTCTAAGAAATATGATGGTGTCAGAGCAGCTATGAAGGACAAAAGCAGGAAACAAACTGCCGAACCAACAGTGGAAGCAGCAACTTCAGAGTCTAGTGTCACTGATGAGGAACCCTCTGGAGATGAAAATCAAGGAACAACTAGCCAAGTGCGAAAGAACCCTTTTCACTTGGAGTTCAACTTAATCCAGAAGACGTGGCTGAGAGGGGGAAAGAGCAAACCCCCAGAGGACGACGACAAACAAGGAGGGGCGGATGGCAGAGGAAGAGGAAGAGGCAAAACTGCAAGTTACAATACCCGCAAGAAGGGCAACAGGTGGTAGATTGTGATGACAATCTAACAATAATAAATCTCACCGATCATGACCTATCGAATGTTGAGAAAGACACTTTGCAATTGGGCCTCACCTTTTGCCTCAGTGACAGACTTGAATTCACGCAAACAAGAATCGACTTGTTCAAACTAATAAGAAAAATGAAGTTACACAAGTTTCACAAGATGAAACCCAGTGTTGTGGAGTTACAACATAAATCTAAGAAGAAAAAGAAAATTGCTGCACAACCTACTGACACCTTAACTGTGAGAGATCTACGCTCCGTCCAAGTACTAGAAGACCTAAGAGAGGAACAAACACAAACAGTGGGAAAAGAAACCGGAATCGAGCAAGAATCACCTCAAACTAATTTCCGAGCTGTTTCACAGTTTAATCCACAAATGCCCTTTGATGTGATAGACACTTTCTCAGAGGCAGTCATACAGGATCTAGTACATTATAGAATGGATAACAACAAAAAGTGGAGTGTGAAAAAGAAACATAACCTGACTACGGAACAGCAATCCGCCTTGGAGAACATCCAGAAGAATGAGAGAATGATATTGAAGCCATCCGACAAGGGAGGAAATATCGTTATGTTACCGAGAGAACAGTACTGCAAGGAATCCCTCCGCCAATTGCATAATCAGGAAAATTATATCGTCACTGATGAGAGGGAGTATGAGCGCAGTAAAAAGGCATACCATGATCTTCTGACTAAATGGCGGAATAAGTCCATGTTGGACATGGATGAGTTTCTGTTCCTGCGGAATCCTGAACCCATTACTCCCACGTTCTATCAGCTCCCAAAAGTACACAAAGACATAATCAACCCTCCGGGACGACCGATCATATCATCTAAAGGTGGACTGACGGAGAACTTATCAATATACATCGACCACTTTCTAATAGAATTTGTGGGAAATTTAAAATCGTATGTGAGAGATACGAAGCATTTCATAGAACAGATTGAACTCATCACTTGGGACAAATCTTTTCTGCTCATTACCCTAGACATCACGAGCCTATACACCTGCATAAGGCATGATTTGGGGGTGAAGGCCGTCAAATATTTCCTCGATATGAGACCTGGGAAATATAGGGAGCATGGTGTCATGTTAACAGAGATGCTGGAATTCTGTTTGCAAAATAACATTTTTTTATTTCAGGATACCCTGTTTAAACAAATCTCGGGGACGGCTATGGGAACCTGCTTCGCCCCCAGCTACGCGAATTTATTCGTGGGCTGGTGGGAGGAGCAGGTGGCCCTTGCCGGTGAAAACAGCAAATGGGCAGATAACATTGTGATGTGGCGTTGTTACATTGACGACCTGTTTGTGGTGTGGAGGGGCTCCTCCACAGAAGCAAACAATTTTATCAGGGATCTGAATAACAATGATCTGCATTTGATATTCACTGCCGATGTTAGTAGTGAGGAAGTCCACTACCTAGATCTTAAAGTATTTGTAGAGGAAGAAAAGTTGCAAACTGCCCTCTACAGAAAACCCACGGCAGGGAACAGTATCCTGCACGCTAAGAGTAGTCACCCACCTAGCCTAGTGAAAAGTATCCCTTATGGTGAACTGCTAAGGCTGAGACGTAATTGTTCCCGTGAAGAGGATTTTACAATAGCAGCAAATGAGTGCATGCGGAGGTTTCGCATAAGGGGGTATGATCCAGAATTATTAGATTTAACTTTAAGTAAAGTATCTAGGATCCCCAGGCGACAGCTTCTAACATGCAACCCAAAGAAAAGGGAAGACAGTGAAAAGACCAACAAATTTAGAATGATTACTACATTCTCAGAGGGAGCGAATGCCCTTAGAGGCACATACTACGTACCGATCCAGTGATTGGGTGTGATGTGCCGAAGAGACCACTCATCACTTTTCGGAAATCACGTTCCATCAAGGACATGGTGGTACAGAGTCATCTAACACCCATGAAAACCACCGGACAAGGCACATTGAGAGACATGGCCGGATTTTTTCCGTGCGGGAAATGCCGCGCATGTGAAAACAGCCGGAGGATACTATCTTATTCTGTCCCAGGCCTGAGACAACCAAAGAAGATTAAGCATTTTATCACCTGCACAACACCATATGTGGTGTACTGCCTTTTGTGTCCATGTGGGCACAAATATATAGGGAGTACTATTAACGGGGTAAAAATGCGTATCCTAGAACATCAACGGGCCATTATGAACAAGGACATAACGTACCCTGTGGCAAGGCATTTCGCCCAATCACACCAGAGCAACCGTGACCTTCTCCAATATTTTGGGATAGACCATGTCCCTCTTGACCCTAGAGGAGGGGATAGACTTACACGTCTACGCCGACTAGAATCACGTCATATAATTGACATGCAGACGAAACAACCTGGGGGTTTGAATATTGGAGAGGAACTGGGTGTCCATTTGGGGAAATAATTATAGATCTGAAAGTAGTTTCCCCTCTGAACAGAGCTTGTTTATGCTATTATGCAGGAGTCCCTGAATGAACTGTGAACTTTGGAACCTGCAGTTATCATTGCATGTGCATACTTGCTCTATGTTGTTCTTTTGATACATGTGTGTGTATATATTTATATATTTTTCGCCCTGGCACATGTATCTTTTCAGTCATAGTTAGATTATATCTACCTGCTGTGTAATTTCTTCATTTCTCTCTGTGTTTACTTTACATAGATATTTTTCTTCGTTGCTCTCCTTCTTTCTTTTCTATTCTCATTCGTCTTATTTCCCCCCCCCCACCATTGACTTACCTTCTTCTCTTTCAAATTTCCTTTCTGTTCCCCCTCCAACTTTACAGTAGAATGTTGGCCACTTGCAGAGGCTTATGCATTACAGTTGCATTTAGTTAAATGATGTAGCATAATGTAAATAGATGATCCAGGTCGATTATCTTAGCCTATCCAATATCGAATATAATTCAATATGAATGATATGGAATGACATGCAGTGGTGATCTTGAGGAATGAACATGTATATATTGTATATAATGGATTTTGTTTTGATTATAACCTTGCTGGTTTGCCATAGTCGGTGACACGCCGATACACGGCGAGATTTTGTTGCTTTTTAACCGACTTGGGTTCGCATTGAATGAAATGCAAATAATGATGACTTACATTCAACCCCTGGTGCAATGGGATTATGACCATCAATTTGACATGGCATTGTGAAATTGTTGTAAATACTTTGTAAATGGGACAGTCAAGATTCCGTAATTTGCCGATCCACGGCAAGATCAATATCATTCACTGTAATTAAGTGATTCAGGAATCAGTATAAACCTAGAGTCAATGCACATTGTAGAAATAGGATTGTGTGTATTATTAGACTCACTTAGAAATGGCCGCTCCATTTACCCAGTATGTAATGGTGTCTGTTTTCCCTTCACATGTGACAGGAAGTGAAGTGTGTACATAGGGTGCTGGGTAACACTCCACGCATTGACACTGACGAAGGACTTGTAGTCCGAAACGCATCTGTTTGTTTAGTTGGAGAAGCCGAATAATAACATTTGAGCATTATACCCCCGTGAGTGCGTGATCGTTTTCCTGGAGTGAGGGACGGTTGGAGCTGGAATATATATATATATATATATATATATATATATATATATATATATATATATATATATATATATATATATATATATATATATATATATATATATATGTATGTATACATACACACATAAACATGTATATTACACATACATTGTCAAAGTACAGATATGTGGAGTTAAGTATAATAAAACTATGCTTACCTATAGGTACTCGCCTGCACTATATTCTGGTAATCGATATTTTAGAAAGTCGATTTTTTAATTTTGGTATTTTGGTAGTGAACTACCACAGTGCAGCAACATGTGTAGAGTGATCAATACTGAAGGAAAAGGGACTATGCAATCAGTGGAGAAAACAGAGAGGCGCTTGATGACGAAAGAAAATTTAAGCTTGAGCATATGTTTGCAAACCTAAGCATATGTTCGCGAATCTAAGATCAGGTGGAGAGGCAATCTTTCACCAATACTTCTTTGCACTGAAGATGGTGCTATGCAGTGCTTTAAATGGGCCGGTACTGTCCGGTACAGAGTACCGGCACTTTTTATTTTGAGTGGGAGAGTACCCGCACTTCTCGAAAGAAATGCTATACTTTTAATTGGAGAGTACCGGCACTTCACAGAAACAAGCAGGTACTGTGCTACAGAGTGACTACACTTCTATTTTTCCATTTCAGGCACTGGTGCTATGCACAAGTTTCCTCGGAGAAACACTTGCCTCGAGGTGACGGATTTACAAAGCAAGAATGCTGTCAAAGTTTCAACATAAAATCAGAGGGAGGCGCCTGACACAAACACTGAAGAAAGGGAAAGAAAGTCACCTCTAATGACCACAGAACGCATCAGTCTGCCTGGGCCTAGCACGCGCCAGCCGCGGCGCTTTGTTTGTGCCCGAACTGGGAGATGTTTGAAGGAAGGAATCGTGACAGCGAGGCGCAGTGATAACGTATTTAATGTGTTTGAAATTGCAAATGTTCAAATAACTGAAGGCGCTGGTAAACAACGTGTCAAATTTGCGCTTAAGCAAGAAAAGCTGTTATCACTTTAATCGGTATGAATTAATCATCACTGTGAATTCATTAGGTACCGCGGTAATGGGGCTGCTAATGATGCATTCGTTTCTTATTTGTACGGGCTTCTGTGTAATATGTATGTTTTTTATGTGTTTTCACTTTGCACAGAACCTTTTCATGCCAGCCTGGAAGGGCTTCAGAAGCCCACATGTACACTGGGAGATCAGAGAGCATAGGTTATCTGAGTGCTCACTGCAGGCCTTAGTTTATCCACGCAGCATACTGTCTCACCCCTGTGCACCCCCTTTACCCTCACCCGTTTCCTCTCAATGCCTGTGCCACAGTGGCTGATGCGGTCAGTAAGTCACAAGTGCACCCACAATATAAATAGGGCTCCCTGTTTCCCGTTTTTATTGATTTTTACAGATAAAGACAGACAGAAAACATTTATTTTCTTGTCTGTATTTCTTTTTAAGTGTGGATAAAAATGGAAATTGTTTTTATTTTTGGGGGAGTAATTATAAATTCTGTCTGCCATGACTGCCAAGCCAATAGCTGTGTGGCTTGATAGGAAAGTGGGTTGAAAAAGAAAGGAATTTTAGTAAAGAGGCTTTAACAGCAATAGATATACACAAGGTTGATACTGAAATGTGCATGTTTTCTTATATTTATTGATTTAACTTCAGTGGGTGTTCACAGCACTGAAATCTGGCAGGCATTCAAGCATGAGTGCATATTTATCGGTTAAATAAATGTGGAAATATACTAATTTCAGCTTAATTTTTTCAAAAATACCAAAATAAATATGGATAAGTACAGATAAAATTAGCAAAAGATAAATATGGATAAATACAACAAAAAAAATACCATATAACGGGGAGCCCTAAACATAACGTAGCTACCATGGATAGGTGCCTACTCCATGTGGTGTGTAGCTGTGGCTTGCGATCCCCCTTCCCTGGCCTTCTAGTCTTGGATTAGAATCATCAAAGCCCTGGAGCCCTCATCCAGACCACATGAGAGCCACCTAGATTCTCCCATCTACCCCCAGGTCTTTCTTTTTCCTGTTAACAAAGATGGCTGCCTTGCTGTAACTTCTAAACAGACCTACTAAGCTCAAATTAGAGATCTGAGGCCTCCAGGAGAGATGCGCAGCCGGACAAAAACTGTGACCAGGACCCTTCGCTCAGCTGCCATCAAGGCCCAACATGCATGGCATAGCACAGCCCCGTGGTCAGCCCTCGACAGAGTCCACGCTGCTTGCCATGCACAATAGACACAATACCAACAGTGTAATAGGGAGCCTCATAACTACTGGTAACACTGCCTTAACAGGAGACATGCAGCTGGCACTGCCAACCCCGAAAGGTATGCCAACTGCTAACATGCCTGCTGAGCCCGAGAACAGTATGCAGTTAACACTGCCATGCTTGAGCAGCATACTTACTTATAGCACGCCTGCTGTGAACAGTATATGCACTGCTATCAGTGCCAACCCTCAACCGCACAACTACACTAAACACACTTCTAAACATGCCAGCACTGATCAATGCAGCCAGTGCTAACACTGACAGCCCTGATTATATGCACTGGTAACAAACCGTCCCAGCCCTCAGTAGCGCACCAAGTGCCATTACTGCTGCCCGTCATGAACTGTATCGCAAGTGTCGATACCAGCAGCCTGGCTGCAGCAAGAATACAACCATTCAACCTGCAGACGCACAATCCCACTTAGACAACCACCTGGAGACACTTGACCTCCAATTGGCCAAACTAGGACATTTATCAATACAACAAGATAAGTAAACAGCTCCAATCAGACATACTTGCAGCCACATATGAGGGGACACAGGTGTGCCTGGGCAGAGACAAAAGAAAGCAAACAAGTGAGAGAGCAAATTATCCCAAGAGGACTTAACATGGAACAAGTCTGAAGAAATCAGAGCTGGTAAAAAGAAAGGACCTTTTCTTCTCTTTTCAACTGATAACCACTATCATTTGCCACAACGCTCTCTGCGAGTAGGGCCCAGGGCGGAGACTTTACTGGCACATTCCACATAACAACATACCCTGGCCGTTTGCACCGTTGTATTCCGTTGGCTGCATAGGAAAGGGTGCAAAACGAAAAATTCTTTCACATCTCTCCATCAAGGTGACACTTTGTCAGTGTGAAAATCATCTTGTTCCCTTCCCTATTTAGTAAATTGGAAAAATAGACCCATCATATATGTACTTGTTAGCCTATTTAAAAACTAGTGACATGCATTGGCAAACTCGCTAAGTAGACCTGGCCTTAATGTATCACAATGTATGTAAACACAGACATTCATCAATGCTGTTTAAAAGTGTTGCATGCAGAAATGTAGTTTATCACATTAAAGCCTACCACATTGACTTTGCCATTGCTAGGACAAAAAGTAGCCGAAAAGGGTTGTTTTTGTCTGAATCTATATAGTGTGATTATGGGGTGTACTTTTCAGATGTAAACAATTCCTCGTCCATTCTGAAGGATGCAGATTCAGATAGAATGGAAGCACTGCTAGGAATGTAGAATGAGACACTAGATCACCAAATGCCTAAAATGGGAGGGTAATAATCTTTTAGGTGGATCCAAAGCCCACTCTATGTGTTTTGTAAAGAAATAGTAACAATATGTCTTTCAGATCAGTGCACTGTCAAGGCAGACCTAACAAATTACATCTCATGGACCAGAAGCACAAGTGGTGCCGCCTGATTTAGGTGGACATTCATACCGAATTGAAGGCCAACCATGACGTAGCTTGCATTAGGAGATAGTGAAGGGATGAAGCTGGCCAGCTGCAGGCCATCGCCTTAGCACATTGTTCGCTCCTCCACATGTGTGACCGGAAATAGAATATGTTGCAGCCAGGCTCCAATCGGAGGAAGACACCTTACCTCCACATCCGCAGGCTTCATCACTTTCATGAATGTTCCTCTTGCCACAGCTTCCTCTAGCTCCCTTTTGGTCACCTGCCGAGTATCAAGGAACTTCAGGCTGGTCAACTTGTGCAAAACAAAATACCTAGGAAAGCAGCAGAGGGAAGAATAAGTGAACCCTGCTCTTGGACAGGCAGCACTTGGGGGGCATGATGGACACATTAATGTGACGCCCTGGTAATGGTCTATCATGGACTCATGTAAAATACACACATAGATAGCCGTTGTCTGAATTGAAATACTAGCATTACATTGTCCAGGTCAGAAGAAACACAAGATACACATGTTTCTCACACACTTCGTATATTGTTTCTGCCCTGAGGAGCAAATGGAAAACGTGTCTAATGCGAATACGCCATCTAATCAATATCCTTGAGGACTCGTTCCGCCCTCTGTAAGTATGAGGATTTATATGTGTTCAGTAAGCATCAAATCAAACTTTTTGCCAAATCAGTCTGAAAGAGTCTATCACAAAGGGGAGCAATAGGTCCCTTTGTGATAGACGAAGGGCAAACATCCTCGGTGAAGAAGAATGGTGGGAAGGCATAACTAAATTGTAATAGTTGAACAAAGTAAAGAAACAAGAAAGAAACTTCAGACAGTTAACAAATAAAACAAGAATACAATCATAGCTAAACACAACACAGAGAATAATATCTATCTCTGTAATAAAGTGTGTTCCCCTTCTAATACATAAAGCAGGGCATTCAGTGATGCAGTTCAGATTAAGAATGTAGCTATGGGTGGAACAAATTGGTAGAATTTAAGAAAAATTATTAAGTCTGAAGGTAAATGGATTGACGGTACCATTCACAATGGCTGGGTTGGACAACTGAACACCTGGGCGAGATGGATGGATCGTGTGCCACAAGAGCACACGAGCTTGAAGGAAGAGCTCATCTAATCGGGTGCAGCTGGATTACAGGGCACCAAAACAAGTCAGCAATTTAGCGATGTGAGACCAATGGTACATAAGCACTTTCATTATCTAGAGAGAGGTGTGGTGCACCAGCCAGAAAGGCTGAAACCGGAACATGGGGCTCACAGTTTGATCCCCCCGGCAGCTCAGCATCATGTAACTCTGGGCAATAGCTCACTTAATCTCCCGATGGGTCCCAGTACCTTGAAACCCTTAAGGGGGTGATATGTTTGTGCTTTATAAATAGGAATTTATTATCAGTGGTGTAGCTAGGGGGGGGGGGGCGGTCGGCTCCGGGCGGCACTAGTTTTGGGGGCAAACCCTCCCCGCTCTTACCTACCATATCAGGCGGCAATAGCAACCCCGCTGCTTAATGCGTTTGCCGCTGGGGCGGCAAACAGAGAATTCTCTTGCAAGCACCCCCTCCCGCTCTTCACTGCGGCCGCCGCGGGGCGGCAAATGCAGGGACCTCCACTGGGGGCCAGGAGGCAAGCTACGTCACTGTTTATTATTAACTATTGGCGAGATGTTTTCCCCTCTGGGGTCTAAGTGCTCTGTCTTCAGCACTTGTCATTCTATTTGGCTGGGAACAAAATTTGAAAATGTTCTTAGTAAATGGCTCCTTGTCACCTGGTAGTATTGTGGACTAGAAGAAGGAGCACAGAGGGAAACACAATAACTAGGACGCCCTCCACTCATTAAGTCACAACAATAATGATGTCCTAGTGCTCAAGGCAGAAACAATATTGTCAAGAAATCTGCGGCATCACAAGTTGCACCAAAATTACAACATACCTCCCCTCTTGCAATGAATTTGGGGTAGGGGATACCTCAGTTTGCTGCCACTATTAAAACAGCCCAACTCTGATAGACTTAACAAACATTTACAAAGCCCACATTCACCTAGTGTAACATAGAAAAAAGGTGAGAAAGCGAGATGGCACCTGACGGGCGCAACACCAATGGGACCCCTATCTGGTACTCACCAGGATGGCCCTGTTATCATCATTAGTACCATCAAGCTATAACGGAAACGTGTCCTAAATCCAAAGAAAAGATCGTGCGTGATGCAGTGAACAAAAATTATATGTGACTCAACGTACAACATTTAACACATAACACATATTCTATTCTGCAACTAGGACTAGTTCCTTTAATTTTGTTCCTATTTGTTGGATACAAAACATATATAGAATTAAAAAAGAAGGTTGTGAATACTACCAATTGATTCACAACCTACTCACAGCCGACATGTTTCATTGCCTTGGTTTATATCAGGCAATTTCCTCAGGGCATATACCTTTCAATGCCACTGCAAAGGACACTGGGCTTTGCGCACTGTAGCAAGACATAAACAATAAACAGAAACGAGGTTATCCCACTTTGATGCCTTAGTCAAATCAAAAGTGCTTATATGCGTCGCATACACCATCATGCTGCAAAGTGTTAATATTTACCCTTCAATAATCCTAGCCTCTCATACCAGCCGAGAGGAATTTGAACAGGATCACAGCTCCCAATGGTAAGCTTTGTTAAGTCTCCCTCCGTTCTTGTTACTGCATTTAACAATCAACCAGGAAATATTAAAAACATCGTCTTATACCTGTGGTTTTTCGTCATTTATGCTCGTAGGTTCCTTCCTATCCCATTTTAAAAAGTTACCGGTAGTGAGGAGAAGTCCGGCGCTCGATCAGCCCTGGAACACCGAGGCTCTTCCCTGCCGGTACCTATAGCGTATTACGCGCCGTTTTGCACAGCATCTGATTGGCTGCGTACGTCTCGCGTACATGGCCGCCATCTTGGATTGGTCTTAAACACATTGTAAACAGAGATTCGTATGTGTAGAGCGACAAATCCTCACGGGATCTCGCTATCATAACTTTATTGTAAATGACAATCTCAGCCCATCGCTTGTATCTAAAAAGTGTATTTCAATTGCGACCTTATTTATTGTATTGATGTCCACACCTCCGTGAGACATCATTAATTGTGTAACACCCTAACCTATAACTCAGCTATTCTGCTGTCATCTTATCATGTCATTCAATATGTGGCGAGCTGGAAAGTACTAAGTGGGCCGTGCAAGTCTAGCCTATGTTGTTGCCTCATTCTATTTAGTGTCTTCCAAATTGCGTGTTGCAATGCGGCACCTTAATTAGATACAGCCAGCAAATCCGGTTTGTAATTTGTAGAACTTTATTGTCCAGACCACTTATTCACATATTCTACTCAAAAGATGGATATAGATTGTTGATTTAGGGGGCTTTTTTGTTGATACCAATATGGTGTCAATGCCTACAACTTCATAAGGCACCTTTATTCATCTAAGGCCATAACTAAGATAGTGGGAAATATGTCCTTGCCATTGTGTTCTAATAAAGACAATAATCGTGTTATATCCCTCTGCCTAATATGATGTATATATGGAATCCTAAGTGGCAAGCTCTACTAGCTCTACTAGCAAGTGATGTCCCAAGCCCCTATGTTTCCATCAGTCAGTATCTACTGACTGATGGGAACATAGGGCATAGGGACATCATATTAGGCAGAGGGATATAACACGATTATTGTCTTTATTAGAACACAATGGCAAGGACATATTTCCCACTATCTTAGTTATGGCCTTAGATGAATAAAGGTGCCTTATGAAGTTGCAGGCATTGATACCATATTGGTATCAACAAAAAAGCCCCCTAAATCAACAATCTATATCCATCTTTTGAGTAGAATATGTGAATAAGTGGTCTGGACAATAAAGTTCTACAAATTACAAACCGGATTTGCTGGCTGTATCTAATTAAGGTGCCGCATTGCAACACGCAATTTGGAAGACACTAAATAGAATGAGGCAACAACATAGGCTAGACTTGCACGGCCCACTTAGTACTTTCCATCTCGCCACATATTGAATGACATGATAAGATGACAGCAGAATAGCTGAGTTATAGGTTAGGGTGTTACACAATTAATGATGTCTCACGGAGGTGTGGACATCAATACAATAAATAAGGTCGCAATTAAAATACACTTTTTAGATGCAAGTGATGGGCTGAGATTGTCATTTACATTAAAGTTATGATAGCGAGATCGCGCGAGGATTTGTCGCTCTACACATACGAATCTCTGTTTACAATGTGTTTAAGACCAATCCAAGATGGCGGCCATGTACGCAGCCAATTAGATGCTGTGCAAAACGGCGCGTCACACGCTATAGGTACCGGCAGGGAAGAGCCTCGGTGTTCCAGGGCTGATTGAGCGCCGGACTTCTCCTCACTACCGGTAACTTTTTTAAATGGGATAGGAAGGAACCTACGAGCATAAATGACGAAAACCACAGGTATAATACGATGTTTTTAATATTTCCTGGTTGATTGTTAAATGCAGTAACAAGAATGGAGGGAGACTTAACAAAGCTTACCATTGGGAGCTGTGATCCTGTTCAAATTCCTCTTGGCTGGTATGAGAGGCTAGGATTATTGAAGGGTAAATATTAACACTTTGCAGCATGATGGTGTATGCGACGCATATAAGCACTTTTGATTTGACTAAGGCATCAATGTGGGATAACCTCGATTCTGTTAATTGTTTATGTCTTGCTACAGTGCGCAAAGCCCAGTGTCCTTTGCAGTGGCATTGAAAGGTATATGCCCTGAGGAAATTGACTGATACAAACCAAGACAATGAAACATGTCGGCTGTGAGTAGGTTGTGAATCGATTGGTAGTATTCACAACCTCCTTTTTTAATTCTATATATGTTTTGTATGCAACAAATAGGAACAAAATTAAAGGAACTAGTCCTAGTTGCAGAATAGAATATGTGTTATGTGTTAAATGTTGTACGTTGAGTCACATATAATTTTTGTTCACTGCATCACGCACGATCTTTTCTTTGGGTTTAGGACACGTTTCCATTATAGCTTGATGGTACCAATGATGATAACAGGGCCATCCTGGTGAGTACCAGATAGGGGTCCCATTGGTGTTGCGCCCGTGAGGTGCCATCTCGCTTTCAAACCTTTTTTCTATGTTACACTAGGTGAATGTGGGCTTTGTAAATGTTTGTTAAGTCTATCAGAGTTGGGCTATTTTAATAGTGGCAGCAGACTGAGGCATCCCCTACCCCAAATTCATTGCAAGAGGGGAGGTATGTTGTAATTTTGGTGCAACTTGTGATGCCGCAAATTTCTTGACAATATTGTTTCTGCCTTGAGCACTAGGACATCATTATTGTTGTGACCTGGTAATATTGTGCCAATGGTGATGGGCGTAAAGTGCCCTATGAACAGGGCCACTGGGATTGTGCAATTTTGCGGCTGCTGCATTTGCTGTATAATTATGGATTTGTCTCATTTACCACATATTCTATCATCTGCTGCATAATCTGCAAATGTGAACAAAAACACTATTCTTTCTTGCTGAAATTGATCATAAGTGTAAGAAAATACCTCCTTTTGCATGATCACCCTAAAAATTTGAACTGAAGCTGTTGTTTTTTCGACCCAGAGAGTGCACTGCGAGCTGCCAACCAAGCGCTAGTGCCAGTGTTCTTACCCATAAAAGATACATGTGCATCTGAGTGACCACAAATTAGCATAAACTAACTTACTTAGAAGTCCCTAGTATATGGTACCAAGGTACCTAGGGCCTCTAAGTCAAGGACTTATTTTGTCACCATGTGTGACAAAGGAAAGCATGACTGCCAGGCTGCCATTGCAGACTGGCACAATGGTTTTAAACTGCTGCCTCAACGTTGCCATTCAAGCCCTTGGCAAAGTCCAAGCCTTCCTTTTTAATATTTGTAAGAAACCTCTAATGAAGGGCCACCATGCCCTATAGGCAAGGTGCATTATTTTCCTGTCAGTAGAAACATTACATTGTCGTTTTTACTGTAGAAAGGCTAGTCTCCCCATTGGCAAATATGGAGTTATATGCTGACAACTCAGCAGTGCCAAATTTCAGATGGGACTACTAAATCTAAAACTTCAATGTATCCAAAAAATTGTTGTGTTAAACCTAACTTGTTGCCCATATTGGCTTCATGTAAATATTTTACAAACAGCAACTTTAAAAAGTTGCCACCTTGTTGCCCAAGTTTTTCAGCAAAGGTTTTCTGTTGCAAATAGTTGCTTTACTGGAGAGAGAATGGTGCCCTCCTGGGAGAGGTGAGAATGGCTCTCAGGAACAGAAACAAAAGACCTGCAGAGAGGAGAGGTGTGACCTACTCTTGGCAAGATAATCAGAGTAGGTGTGAGCCCAAAAGGCAAGCTTCAAAGAGAAAGCCCCCATTGAAGGGCTGTTGGAATGAAAAACATTTTGGTCGACTTCCCTTTGTATTGTATGACTTAAGTTAGCATTTGCGGCACCAATTTGTATTAACCGCCACATTTTGAGCAATGATCGAAATTAACTTCTGTCTCACTTCGTTAATGCCTCACCGAAAAGCAGGTGCCAATGTGTCCTCTGTACGTGTATTTCTTCAGGTTGAGTTCTGCTGTGCTAATGAATAGACTGTTCATATTATTGCATACCTTTCTGTCTAGATAGGCCTGCTCCAAGAGCTCAGAGCAGTGAGGGCAGGCAGAGTAACCTTGAATGCAAGGTTATGTGTGCCCAGTCCCAGGATTGTAACTCATCTTTCTGTTTCTCCTTTGTTCACCAGCTACCAGACTGGAAATTTCCTGTCAGGGCGAGTCGTTAGAGGTATTGGAAATGTACTTTAAGCCTTACCATGTTGTCTAAGGTCAGACCCCCTGCAACAATCCAAGGAGGCTGGTCAGACTGGACTCCGCTCGAGTGTATGACTAATAAATCACTAAATCACTTGGTTTGTATTCTCTACTGTCTGACCGACTCTTCATTTGTTTGGAAGGCTGAGAGGTGGCCGTGAGTGACCTGGGTGACCCTAATCGGGTCACTTCCTTCAGGGCAATATTAGTCACACTAGAGAATGGCTGTTATTTTGTTTAGGCAGGCAGGCTGGTATCTTGGTCAGGAAGGGAAACCCCGTGTCAAACCAGAGGAGGAATGTAGCCCCAAGGTAATCACACCTATAGGTTCGGCTAGGGAGCTCCATACACCGAGAGAAGGGTCTGGCCGTGTTAGAAGTGGGCAAAATAATACACTCTGGCATAGCTAGATGCCACACTTCACAGTAAGTAGTCACCAGATGGGAGGGAACCCAGGAGCCCATTGGCTAGTTGGGCACCACCACCCCCTAAGCTCGTAGCGGGCATAAAGGTGTTTCTGTAAGATCACATAGAATATCAGTGATTGAAGTTGTGGCCTAAAATTGGTAAATGAACATGAGGTGTAACTGTAACAAGATCCTTTGTTAATATGTCAATGTCTTCTGTGGAATCTGTACCATACATACAATTTTTTAAAAATGTGTAATAAAAAAATCAACAGCAATTGTTATGCTTTTTGTTTTTTCCCTCTGGTGCTCTTTGGAAAAATTGTCAGAGTGGCACCTTTCTGTAATCCATGCCTCTACTAGGAAAAACTCTGTTTAGTTCTGGAAAGGGTCAGAAGGAAAGGGGATTTGTTATCTTTGGGAGCTCCCACTGCTAATTTTATATTCTGGAGGCAAGGGTTAGAAGGAACGGCCATCTACACTGGACGATTATGGCCATAGACTTGGCAGGTAGTAAAGAGTATATTGAAAACTGTCCCTCTCACCAAGTCGAATGCTGAGCAGAAACAAAGAAAGTGGTGCTGCTGCTCATGAGGCGAACCAGCCCATAACTACCTTGTGACAATACGATGACGGGTCTCCAGGAGCTAAAGGGAGACACTGGAATGAGGATCTTACCACAGGGCTCATACACGATGATGTGTGAGCAGACTTACTTCATGAAAGCAGCTGCAGACTTGCATGAGGAAAAAACATGTACACCCCTCGGACGCAGTGTGGGAAGTTGTAAAACCGGATGTGACAAATAGGAGAAACGTCTGAGTTGGATCACAATATCCCCAGTATAGATCTTATAGATCCATGCAGGGATCTGCATGGATCTAAAGGTAAATTGTAATAGGTTTTTGTTTCTTACCTATAGACAATCAGCCATGCTCATTGAGAGGCCTCCATGTTACAAGGGCCGACCCCAAAGCATGGCTCTAAGGGTAAGTAGGAATTCAAAAGGAAAGGACTACATACATACCCTGTTTAAATGGTTAATTTCTTCTCCCTGAATGGGAGTGTAGGAAAGTGCCCTTTTTTCACATGGTCACCCCCACCTTTTGCCCACTAGTACTGATGTTCTTCACTGAATGTGCACTGGGTTCCTACTAAGCAGATGCCAGTGCTCTTTCCCTAAAAATTGCAAAATGCTCACCTGTACTCCAAATTAGCACCCTTTTAAGTCCCTCGTAAATGGCACCTTGGTACCCAGGATATGGGTACTAAAGAGGGTCCCAATGGAATGGGCTGCAGCATTTTAAAGGGGAGAGGCTAACACAAGAATAAGGAGGCAATCCACCAAATAAGATTCAAGGACATTAGGTTGATGAGAATGTCAACCAATGATAGGCAATGTGCTGATCCAAAGATTACTCCATGAACATCATTTGGAGGTAGCCAGGGGTCGCAGCTGTGACCTCTAGCTTGCTCCCTGCTACTCCATGCACTTCCCTTGTGACCACTAGCCTCCGAGGGGGCAATACGTGTGCAGGAGTAGCAGTGAGGTACACTAGAGGTCACAGATGTTACCTCTGGCTACCTCCAAATGATGACCATGCTCTATATATTACATTGTACACAACAGATCATCAACAGCTAAAGCTGGTAGTAAGCAAGACCTGAAAATGTAACTGTGCTAATATAAATTTATTTAATTAATACATAATCACAAAAACAGTAAACGCTAATCCATGTTAAATATATAAGTGTATTATTATTGATTAAATTAAATGAAATAAACAGATTTATAGGATATAGGGATCTGTAATGTTGAATTCAAATATACACTTAGAAACTGCCGAAGAGGTTAAGTACTCACTTCAAAGTTGTGCTAATGATATGTCTCAGTAATGACAGCTGAAGTACAGAATAGGTTGAAGTGATGGCAAGAATTAACGATAAAACCAAATAACGGTGATGTAGGCATGGTGATACACCCTGTATAATGTTGTCTATTTTGCCTTAGTCATTTGCAGTGTAGTTATTTGTTTTTATATGTCTACTATCATATAGCAATATGACGCCGGCTAGAGCCTGCACAGCGCAGCATAAAAACTAAAAATAAATAACCAGATGCATTAATTATGTAGTTATTCTTTGCACATAAAACAGTGAAGAGGGAGGCTAACTAGCTCCTCCAGACCTTCTCAACGGGATAGGACCGTGGCCGTTTTTTTTTTATCTCTGCTCAGCCAATCATTTCTCGTAGATACAACCAAGATGGAACCTGACTTACTAAATTGAGGATATCTGGCTCTTAACCTGTGAACTTCTGTGGATCCTCACTTAATCATTACAGGAACCCGGAGACCCCAACTGAATCATTATTGGAATCCAGGGACTCCCACTACGTCATTACTGGATGCCAAAGACCACCACGGCTTAAGCCAAATAGTACCAAAAAAAGCATCCATCAAACCAATTCCCACATTATTAAATATTTTATTAAATTCACAAACATTTTTTTTAAAATAAACATTTTAATTTTAATAGGTTAGTTGGAGCACTTCTATAATCAACGGAGGCACTTCCACTTCTCCCACGAATAAATCTGTAGATACTAACTTAATTTGTATCCTTCAATTTCAAATGCCTTCACATTTACAGAACATTTTAAGGTTTTCAATTGTACATTGTGCTTCTTTATTTATATACCCTTTTTATTCTGCTAATATTATTTAGTTTTCTAGAGAGTCGCGGCCCCCCTGATTAGGCTTTGCGGACCCCAATGGGTTACCGGACCGCAGGTTGAGAGCCACTGCCTTAGCACAAATCCTTTAAAAAGAAATTCACATAACATACTTAATTCACTGATAAAAATGTGTTTGCTCTCATTACAGGTTTAGGAAGTGGGATAAAACAAAACAATGCCACTCCCTTTCCCCACAGAATGTAATGCGCCTCCAGAATCTCACAGATATTCATTATCTTGGGCTGAATGGGGGGGGGGGGGTGATTGGAGCCCCCCGAAGGGTTAGGGACCCCCTGCGCCACAGTGGCCTGTGTTACAATCCTGGGTTTAGGCGATTAGCCATACTTCCTTAATCCAGTAACCCATCATAGGCTTGCATCATGTATTTATTTATTTTATTCATCTTGAGTTTTATATAGCGCTGGCTAGCCCCGTAGGTATCAGAGCACTTTACATAAGGAACAGCGAGTTGCAAGTTACACATTTTACATAGGTTATACAATGAGGATCAGAGTTACAGGTTAACGTTACATTTGTTAAAAGCAATCAAAACTTAGTAACCAAAAAAAAAATGTCCGGGTGGTGTGATGGGGCCCTATCGTGATTGGCCACGTGCCTGTTTTTTTTGTGCGCGAGGTGTCTGCAGTCTAAATGTCATTTAACATACACTCTTGCCCCCTCACATCTTCATATGTGTTCTATATGTTGTTACGACCGGGCAGATGCGGTTCGCACCAGCTACCACCACCCAGAGCCCACAAGGACGCGCCCTGCGGAATCCGAAACCGAGCCTCGCCCTATCAATTCCACCTCTGTAAAATTAAGGCTGCGTTATTTGTTGCAGAAAATGGCCTGCGCGTGATGTATGGTTTAGTTACCGAGGTTATCACAGCAGGGCCCTCAACTGGCACGCTCTATAAAGCATCTCTGCTAACAATGAGGAGAGCTTATAACTCGCCGGCGCGACCTCCCGTCGGAGGGTCAGGCCCGGTGACAGGCCTCTGTCCGGCCCCGGGAGCTATTGATGGTTTAATCAGTTTGTTTTGAAGGTAAAGTACAACTGAGGCGCGCTCAACTTATTCCGCCTGTCAGCGGGGGATGGCTGCAATGCTGCTTGCAGGTAAGTCATCTGAGGTGTTTTTAAGGCTATTATCAGGCAGCGGCGCGCGCGATGGGGATAGTCAGGGACTGATCACAGGACGAGGGCCACTGCGGGCGTCATAAAACACTCACTGGCAGACACGCCGGCCCATAAATCCTGTCCGGATGGGCAGCAGCTAGAGACCTCGGAAATTGCAACCCGAAAAGAAATGGGACGCGCGGCATTTCATGTCCCAAGGCTGAGAGAGGCGCAGAAGAGTGGAGGTAGACTGGGATTCTTTTTAAATATAAACGCTTATTAGCCCATTTGATGATTAGCCTGGAACAGAAAGAGCTGAACTGGTGGGATCGGTTGCATGTGAATTCCCTGCGGCTTGCGCTTGGCCACAATTTCTGAACCAGAAATCTCGGTGTACTGTATTGAATAAGAGGTAGTGGATACACAGGAACATACCTGTGACCTCCACAAAATTAGCAAGGGCGCTCTCACTGCTTCTGCACTTGTGCTTCTTCTTCCACTTCCTGCAACTGGCCCAGAAGCCCTCTCTCTCTGTACAAGCCTCTGTGCGGGACAATGTGCCAACCACCCACATGCCGCCAGTCCAGCTAGCCATCACAGAGGCTCGCGTTGCCATCCTTTGCCCATGTACTCACTGCAGCCTCTCTTCCCACTCCTCAACACTGAAAGCCTGTCACCTTCCTTTGCAGGAAGGGGTTGTTAAATTACCCTCATTTTTATAGCGCTCAGTGAATCAATCCTATGACATTGTGGCACTAACCATTTCTGGGTTCGCTCTGGTCTTCGTTCGCGGATTCCATCATAGTCTGGGCTCTCATTTGGCTTTTTCCAGAGAGCACATCTTAATCACTGACATGTCAGTGACTCCTTGTGTTTGAAAGGTGTGACCGAAGGTCATACCTAATGGTTTGGGTGCCATCTTGGTTTTTTGACCTGCATGAAGTATGTCAGCAACATGATGGAGGCCATTGGTGATGTTACAGGGATCATGATACCACATACAAGCCTATCTGGACTGTGTTGAAAGGGTGTGAGTACCTCTGATTTGTGTTCTTTTGTACATTTGTGTGTGACGTTCTGAAAAAAATTAGTGCTGTTGTGATCACAGTGATACCCAACTAAACAAACAGCATATTTGTGCTGTATTCTATGTATTTGCATTTTTATGCATACAGCATTCTGTTGAATGTTGTTTTTGTTGTTTCTTAGTGGTTAGTACTATTGAGACAGAGCTTTCAAGTTTTCCATGTCCATGAATAGGAATTGACCTAGCCCAGGGGTTTTCTGTACATTCCTGGCCTTGTAGTCCAGTTGCATTTATAAAATAAGGACTACAAATACCAGAATACAGTGGTAACACCTAGACTGGACGAGCTAGCCAAACATAGACCAGAGAAATTTGAGAGCTCAGCTGAGATAAGCAATAAGTAATGCAAGGAATGGGTCAGACTTCACTGGGTGTGAGGGTCTATGAGTTAGAGACTTAAGCAGGCGCCATGAGCCCTGACTCTTGTAACTTGGAAAACAAGCAATACCCCTGGCATTAGTAATACAGGGAATAAGTAAGACGCCTTTGCAGCCATGAGGCTGGTTACAAAAAATAAGTAAGACTCTTCTGAACTAGTAAAACCTCTGGGCAGTGCTATATACCAAGAGTAGCAAGGTCCATAACTGCACTACCACAAGACCTTTGTGGCTCAGCACCATGGCCAATCACCTGTTCATACACAAATCAACACTTGCTTAGTAACTGCTACAGCTTGAAAGTAAGATACTGACAGAGGCTGTCATTCCCCTGAAAGCCCACCGCACCACGAACATATGACCCAACACCTACGATGCCCCCACTGGCTCCCTGTAGAGAAGAGGGCCACCTTCAAACTCCTCACCCACGCCTACAAATCCCTCAACAACATCGGACCCAAATACCTCAACAAACGAGCATGTTTCTACGTACCTAAGAGAAACCTCTGCTCCGCCGACCTCGCCCTGGCAGAGGTCCCCCGCATCCGCAGAAACAGAGCCGGCTGGAGAACTTTTTCCTACATCGCAGTCAAAGCCTGGAACGAGCTCCCGATCAACTTCAGGCGCTCCCCAACCCTCTACTCGTTCAGGAAGGACCTTAAGACCTGGCTCTTCGACTGACCCGGAGCTGTTTCCCCCCCCCCACCCCCCAACACCTTGAGACCCTCACGGGTGAGTAGCGTGCTCTATAAACCACTGATTGATTGATTGAAAGCCTGAGCCAGCTACTCCATCGGCACAAATTTAGGATGCTCAGTTGACAGGACACTGTTTGGACTCTGGCTTTTCTTGGTTTTCACTGATTTTGAGTTTGTGCAGAAAATATTTTAAATAATTTACTTTCCGTTTTTCAATGAACAGCATTCAAAGGCAAACAATTAAATGAAGATTTATATCATATGTAATCCTATTTCCTCACAAGCAAGGAGTTTGTGTAACATTTCTGACATAAATACATACTCTGAATTGAATCCAAACACATACCCTTTTAAATCCAAACCTAAGACCTATCTCATCCTAAATGTGCCTTGGTGTCAACTACCCCTCTCTCTTGAGGCCTCATTATGAGTCAGGATAAGTGGATTTCCCCTATGGAATTCCATTCTGCCTGATCATGAACGGCCTGGAGTTTTCTCACCCTGCTTTCCCAGATGTGGGAACACCAAATCCAATTTTGCTTGACAGAAAAACTGCCCAGTAAAATCACTTAAGGCTTCTACTCCCTGGCCCAGTCTGATCTAATTTCCTGGCAAGGGGGTCAGCATGTAATGTTCCGCCCTACAAGGACACTTCTTCCACTTCCGTCCCCTCCCCTATGCCCTCTCATCAGCCCCGCTCTACACAGAAGTATTTGCTCCCAATAATCAACTGTTTAGAGGAGGTGGAAAATGGGAGTGTAAATCTCCCTGGAATTTTTTATTCTGTGTGGTTTTACGCCAGGCAAAACTGGGACTGCACAATTATTCCCCATTCCATGGGATTTAACTGACAATTGCACGGTACTTGTGGAGTGTTACTGCATTGTGCTGGTAATTAGGGGTAGAGAGTTTGAACCTTCCCTGTACCGTGTAACTCGTCAATTCAATTCAAAAACTTTATTCGGAAACATGTAAATCATATCCATAAAAGTACATACATACAATACATGTTAAAAGAAAATGCACTTTAACAATCGCAATCAGCTACAAATACAGTAAGATACATATAACAATCAAATGACACACTTAAAAATTTTCCAATAAATAAAATGTTATAAGAAATTTGATATGTGTTTTTTTAAAAAAATCATGCTTTTCCTATAGCTAATGGCCCTAAGTAAATAACTAGCCGTATAAAAACAGATGTCAGGGTGATGCAAGTTAAAAAGTAATTTCATTGCCGCTTTAACGGTTCTTACTCCAAATTTAATAAATAAAGGTTTTAAAAAGAATTTACGACATTCGCTATACAGGTTACATATAAGTAGAAAGTGCTCTGTGCTTTGTTCCGAAGTATTGTCGCACCGACATGGACCTGTAGGGCGCATCTTAATCTCAGGGAATGCAACCAATAGGTGGACCGTACCCATCCTCATCCTGGTGAGAACAAACCGGTGTTGCCCTTTAGTCACCTGGATGAGGTAAGGGTGTAGGCCCACAAATTCGTTCAGATGGTTATAACGTATACAGGTGGAAAGTTTAAGATCATCCATAGCTCGTCTTTCTGCACAATGATTTAAGAAAATTAATTTCAGACTCTCCTTAGAGAGATCCGAGGCAGAACAGTGATCTAGTGTAACGTTAAGCCCAAATACACTAGAGAAAGATTCAATTGTGTATTTAATCCATGGGATTTTGAGAAAATAGTCTAGACGTAAACAATCCTCAATGATGGCCCTATTAAATGAGGTTTCGTCTTTCATCCAGACCGAACGCCACAACATCAAAGGTCTCAATAATAATAGATCATTTATATGGTGTAGTCCTAGTTCTTTATGGACCAAACTATTAGCAGTAGAGGTCGGGAGACACAGTAATTTTTTCAGAAACATATTCTCTTCTACCTGCAGAGATTCTACCCTGGATACCCCCCATACCCCTGCTCCGTAGAGGGCAGCCGAGAGACACCTAGCTTCAAAGATCTTAAGCATTTCTTTAGGCCTTCTACTACCTAATTTACTTGCAAATGCAAATATTCCATTGGCACTCCTGATCATTTTGTCGCGCACCACCTTGTGCTCGACATCCCAGTGACCATTTTTGGAAAAGTTAACTCCCAGGTAGCAAAAGTTTTCCACAGACTGCACCACTTGGCCGTCAATGAGATACCTATAGGGCTTTTTAATTTTCACCTTACTAGCTCCGCACTCCATCACAAATGTCTTGCTTTTGTTAATGACCAGCTTTCTTTTCTCAATAAAGGCCACAAATTTATCTATCAAAAGCTGTAGACCCCGGGGAGTCCTAGAGAGCAACACCGCGTCGTCCGCATAGAGTAACACGGGGATGGTGCTTGTGTTTACTCTAGGTGCGTCAGCTGGTGCCCTCTGTAAGATCGAGTCTATTTCATTAATAAACAGAGTGAAAAGCAAGGGTGCCAATACACACCCTTGTCTGATACCTCTCCTGACCCTGAATTTGTCTGTGCATTCGCCCGAAGGCCCGTACCGGACACTCGAGCTAAGCCTCTCGTATAAACGGGCCAGAAAATATATAATTTCCCTGGGTGCTCCCATTTCTAGCAAAGTAGTCCATAGTATGGCGTGATCCACCAGGTCAAAAGCGCTGCTCAAATCAGCGAAACAGAGGTAAAGTGAACCATTTTTTGCACGGGTGTATTTCCCAATCAGTAGCTCCAGATTTAAGCATTGTTCAATGCAACCTCTCCCTTTCCTGAACCCATATTGGCAGTCTGTCATTATTTGATTAGACTCTGCCCATTCTTCCAATCGGATGAGGAGTACACGGCTCATAATCTTGACGGACGAATCCAACAATGAGATTGGCCGGTAGTTTTTGACGTTTCCTCGGTCCCCTTTCTTATGAATTGGAACTATTATAGATTCGGACCAGGTGCACGGAATAGTATAGCGAGCAGCAGTGTTAAAAACTTTGGCTAGTACTGGCCCCCAAGTCTCAGGCGCAAATTTGTATACATCAACCGGGACACCATCGGGTCCCTGGGCCTTACCGCCCTTGCTAGCCCTGATACTACTTAGGACCTCCTGTAAGGTGATATCTAAGTTAAGTACTGGCCAAGAGCAACTTATCGGCAACGTTACCGTGTCAGGATTAAAAATGGCAGAAAAATGCTGTACCCATGATTCCTTACCCACGTTTGAGGTTAACATGGGAAGTTTATCATCTCTTAAAAAGGGGCTGTTGACTACTGCCCAAAAAAGCGTACAATTATTCGATACAGCCGCTAGATCAAATCGCTCCCAAGCTTCCTCACGTAATTCAACTTTCCTTTGCTTAAGAGCTAAATTATAGTCAGATCTAAGCTTAACTACAACTGTCTTGTCTCTAGGTTTGATGGATAATGCCTTTTTTAATGTCTTCAATGCCACAGTGCATGCATTGTTAAACCATCCCCTAGCTTTATTATTGAAGTTTCCAGCAGACCTAGTAAACTTACTACTAATAAAAACATTGATTTTTGTAAAATGGGAAATACAGGCCTTCATATTTGGTTTCTCGTCAATAATTGATGTAATATCATTTAAGCAGCAGGAGATGATGCAATTAGAAGTTACTTCAGCCTTATCCCCTGCCCACCTTATTCTGAATCCATTCGGCCTATGTACTTCAATGTTTAAAATAGGACTACTATCTGGAATTATACAAACTTCCCAAAACCTAGTTTCAATAACAAGACAGTTATGGTCACTAACCATGTGGTCTACAACCTTGACATCAGAACTAAAATCAGCTAATTCGGAAGACATGCAAATAAAATCAATCACAGTGTTCGCCCCTCTCCCCACAAAAGTTGGCAAACTATCACCCTTCCCGTCCTGCTCAATCTCTAAGATCTCCAAGTCATAGGCGAGTAGGAAGGAGTTCAAAGTTTCTCCATATGTATTGTGTTGGAAGTGTGTAGCTGGCTCTCCAACACGATTCAAAGTACCACACAACTTTTGGTTAGAGAGAGGGCAAACAGAAATATTAAAATCTCCAACATATATGAATTCAAAAACTGTATTGGAGGCTTTCATCAATTGTTTGATTGCGACGTCTAATTCTAAAATAACCGTATATCTGCTGGCATCAAAAACATTATTATACATATTAATCAACAGAATGTTTTTGTCTGCCTCATCCGCTAACCATAGCAGTTGGGAATTATTGCCCACAGTAATATGCTTCCTCACCCTGATTCGCATTTTCACAGAAATCAGAATTAGCAAACCACCTTTGGCCCTCCCTGAGGTAGTTGCCACTGCTGGTAACTCATAGGCTACAAAACCATCAAGGCCCTCAAAATTTAAACACCAGGTCTCTTGCAAACATAAGATATCAAATGTTCTAATTAGTTCTAGCCACCCTAGTACATTTAATTTAGAAACTAGTCCTGCTATATTCCAACTGGCAATAAGGCAAGTAATTGACGCCCCCACTAAGGTATTGCAAGATGTACCCACAGACTTAGGCAGTGTACTACCAGTTGTAATTGGGGGCTGATGTGAATCTACTCCTGCAACCACTGCTGCAGACTCGTGTCTGACCTCTTGTCAATCGCAGTTGTTAAGACCAGACAGGGCATCATATCTATTGTGCAATAGCAGACTTGGTACTAGGGGGGATGCCCAGCGGTTATGCATATTCAAGTTGTTGTTCAAGTTGTTATCCCATCCTAATGCTGGCGTTTTTGGTAGGGTTACATTTTGCTGTTCCCCATGGAAAAATTTTAGTGTTAGGGGAACCACCGTACCTCTTCTACGCTGAGGTGGAAAAATATGTGTTAGAACATTAGGAAGTATATTGGGATGTGCAAATGTTACCGCCACGCAGTCCCCTTTAAATCTTTTGGGGCGATTCCCTATCCAGGGAACACGTTTAACTGCTTTGATATCAGCGCCAGTTGCTGTAACCCACCAGGCGCTAACCTCATATTACCAGAGAGCCAGTGAAGGGCCTTACTACTCAGAGAGCTGGCTGACTCGATAATACCGTCATCCAACTGGGGTACATTAGCTAACACTAATACAACAGGTGAGGCTTCCTCAATAAACTGCAGAGGGTCTGTACCATGGACTTGTGCTTGTGGAATATTAACTATCAACGGGCACCCTTCTACTGTTGTTATATTATGATTGACTTTTGGGGCCGGCGTATGGGCTGGATCAATCAGCACACCAGGTATCCCTTCTCCGGCATGATTAGCCCCATCTATAATATTTCTTGTTAATAACGAAGTATTAAGACTACCTATTTCCTCCGTCAGCTTAGTTTGCGTACCTCCAAGTCTTTTTACTTCCGCCTGGAGTTTATCTATTTTAGAGATCAGAGGTTTTACAATTTCGATAAGTTTACCCTCTACAACCTCAAGCAGTTTAGCAAACATTTCATCCTCTCCTCTGTTTCTTATAGTCCCTTCCCCTACTGCCTTTAGGGGAGCTCTCGAGGAACCTGGAGATAATGTTCTTTTCCTTTTCACTCTTGGTCTTTGACCACCCTGTTTCCGCTGATTCTTCACACAGGCACGCACAGGTCGGGGTGTGTGCTCTATCAGAGGTAGATCGTCCTCCACAGGACCAGTAACAGTGTCTGGATCTGAATCAATAACATTATCAAAGTCTACATCCAAAATAACAGGGGATACTAACGTGATCAGTGGCTGACTGTCAGACTCAATCATAGGTGAATCGTTAGTTGAGACCCTTGTTTCCACCATCACAAAAGGGCTATCCTCTGCTGACATAGGTAAGGTAGGGCTTGACCTGCGCAAATCTGGTGACTGGCTTAGCCCAAGTGATTCCCTCCTTTGTTCATTTATTTTCTTTACAGTTTGCACAACATAATTATCCATGGTATTAGCGGGCAGAACAGCAGGTTTCTTTTTAGTCGCCATCTATATGTAACACGGTAAACAACAGAGCAACTAAGTCTTACTTGTGGACGCGTCTCTGGTGAAACAGGGGGTCAGGCCCTGCCCCTGCCTCCTCCTGCCGATGAGGGCCGTAGAGGGCCCGCCCTTTGCCCGGGCTTAGCCCCGGGCGTCCCGCTCGCGTCCCGCGTAGCGGGTAACTGAGGCGCTTTATAGCGCCTCCTCCTGGCGCCCTCGCGACGTTGGTAGGCGCGCCGCCGCGTAGGCTGCCGGGAATTGAAGTCCCGGAGCGGCGGCGCGTGTGGCGTGAGGGAAGATGACTCTCGGCGGTGGCGGCTTTCCAGCAGGTGCCTGTTTGCCCCCAAAAAGACTCCTGGCGGTGGCGGCGTCGCAGCGTCTAGCAGGTAAGTGCTTCTGTGTCCCCCTGCTCCGCCGGTAACTGAGGCGCTTTATTGCGCCTCCTCCTGGCGCCCTCGCGACGTTGGTAGGCGCGCCGCCGCGTAGGCTGCCGGGAATTGAAGTCCCGGAGCGGCGGCGCGTGTGGCGTGAGGGAAGATGACTCTCGGCGGTGGCGGCTTTCCAGCAGGTGCCTGTTTGCCCCCAAAAAGACTCCTGGCGGTGGCGGCGTCGCAGCGCCTAGCAGGCAAGTGCTTCTGTGTCCCCCTGCTCCGCCGGTAACTGAGGCGCTTTATTGCGCCTCCTCCTGGCGCCCTCGCGACGTTGGTAGGCGCGCCGCCGCGTAGGCTGCCGGGAATTGAAGTCCCGGAGCGGCGGCGCGTGTGGCGTGAGGGAAGATGACTCTCGGCGGTGGCGGCTTTCCAGCAGGTGCCTGTTTGCCCCCAAAAAGACTCCTGGCGGTGGCGGCGTCGCAGCGTCTAGCAGGTAAGTGCTTCTGTGTCCCGTGTAACTCGTAATGAGGGCCTTAGTGAGGCTCGTAATGAGTGCACTTCGTCCTCGCTCCAAATATGCTTGCAATTTTCTCTTGTATCTGTGATTTTTGTCTGTACTGCTGGATTTATCCAGATGTATTGTTTTAGCTGTCAGCTTGGGAATAGCTCTGCTGTCCAAGGCTTTAGTGGTAACTGTTGTTGCCCCAGCCTAGCAATAGCCTCTGCTCTTTCGTCCCCTTACATGGCTCGATGCCTCACGATTAATTAAATGTTCATCCTTCTGAAGTCAATTAGAGGAATACCATTCAGTTGGGTATTAATAATAAACACGATCAAACATTTTTGAGGTAATGCACTTTATGGTGTGGCCTCCAGTAAAGATATATTTTTATTTATTTAAAAAAAATATCCCAAGCAATGTTACCATGTGACATGTAAGCATTGGCAATGTATAGGTTGGCACTACTTTGATGAGCTATTAAATGAGGATGTACTCTTTCCTGCTCTTTCGACAACACCTTTTATCTGATATGCGACACGTGTATGACAATCGTAAAAACTGTGTGCTGATTATAGGAGACAGCAGTATAGGACTCTCCTTGTTAGTCTCTAAGTTAGTACGTTCAGGGCGTCAGTAGGGCTACAACTCAGGAGGCCGCATGTAAGCTCATCAGAGACAGTGGCCTTGATGCAAATACCTTACCTCAATAAAGATTAGGCTTTTATGAGGCAAGTAGTGATGGGCAGAATCAGTTACATCAGAAATATGCTTAAATGTGTCTGGCACTAGTCCAGCCAAATTGTGATTTCAGAGCCCTAAGCCTATTGGGAGATCTCTCATGGAAAACAAATCCCAGTCTAGATTTCAAAGCAAATATCATTTTCAACTGCGAATGGGTCTTACCACAAATTTCAGAAACATTAGGTATGCTTTGAGTATGTGCCTTGTAGGTGTGAGGCGCATTACTGATCTCATTATGTAGGGGAGGCGCTAGTTGCTGCATAGCTGATGTTGAAATTTCTTCTCCAGATATGTATTTACTACCACAAGTCTCATAGGGATCATTGACTAATGCGGGCTTTCTTGTTGGTGTAGGAAGTGTCCCGATTAATATCTTTTGTTTGTTTCTTTTTTTGCCATAATTCTGTATCATTTTCTTCACAAGAAGGACAACATTTTATTTTGGGTGATTTTGTCCAACTGGTGGAATGCCCATGAAAATTCTCTCATTTGCAAATTATAGCCCCAAAAAATGCTTGTAGTACTAGCAGAAAGCTGGGCACCTCATCAAACTCACAAAGAATGAGTAAAATGTTCAGCCTAACGAGGGTGTAGAACAGTAACTGTAATTTTATTAACTCTCTGAGATGTGGGAAGTTCCAGGGAAAGGACCTGGAGCCTCTCACTCTTCTTAGTTTTTGGAATCTTGTTCCCTGTTGAGGTTGGCATTTCTAAAGCCCTGAATGCTACGGCCACTGCCATGCTTTTAATGGCTGAAGAGACAACCTGGCCTCTGTCCAGCGTCCTTTTTACTCCACATACGTTTTGACTACTTTGCTATGCTCACAAAGGTCAATTTTTCAGTGTCCGGTATGAGCTCCATCTGAAGGAGGCAAAATCGTAAAGGATGTATGCAAGGTCTCTGGCTTGAGGTCATATTAAGCATGAGTTCATATTAATTTGATTAGATTACAGCTGATTTGCATCCAACATCCTCCACATCTCTTCTCTTTCTCTTCTTCTGAGGCAACAGTCCTGTACCTAATCGGAAAATAATCCGGTTTATCAACATAGGAGACCAAAACAGCATGAATCTCGAAAGTCTAAGCCATGTGGTCTTTCTTACCAATTAACCTTTCCACTATCCCTTGGAGCCTTCCCTCCTTATCTCTCTTTATACTTTCTCTCTATTAAAAAGAAATCTCTTGCCAAAGAGGAAAAGACCAAAACTTCAAACGTAGCCTTAAAAAGTTTCAATACTTTAAAGGCAAATCTGATGCCGACCTGTGCATTTCAGACCAAAATGGGTCTTTTTGAAACTTTTTTTTTCTAAATAAAATGTTCACTTGCCCCTGGTTGATATTGGCCGTCCTAAAGTAGGAAGGGGTTTACATGCCAGAGGGCAAGTGTACGAAAATAGTTCAGGCAAACGTGGAAGCATTAGAAGATGTTTTGCAAACTAGCTTGAATGTTTGCTGTTTGTGCGATAATCAAGAATGAAGCCCTGCCTTGAATTTTCTTTCAAGTCAGGGCAAGGCTTGTTATAAGAAGCAGTTAGAATATCCCACACTGTGGCTTCACAAATGCTGGTATTAGAAGGACCACACCTTAAGATACTATGAGTTTTCCAATGTCTTACATTAAAGGTTTGCAGGCTAAATTCCAAAAGCCAACAAAAGAACAGAGCTCCCAGGCGAATAACTTATCCAGTATGGCAGCTTCTTCTACACAGGCTGCAACATTTTCAGCCATTTTAGGTAGATATAAATAGGAGAAAGAGCACTTACCTTAATGAAAACATTCTTCCATCCTACTCAGAGAGTACATATCAGAGGCTTACATAGCTAGCCAGTGCAACAATATCCCAGAGATAATGATGGTTGAAATTGGGCAAATCTTTAACTCAATGAGCCAATGCCAAACCCTGAAATTCCCTGTGATGACTAACATATTTTTGATAAGAAAGTAGATGATTTACTTCACACCTTTTCAGAACATAGTGCCTACAATGCATGAATTAATAAATTATATGAAATGTGATTTCTAGCAGGCAAAAGCAGGTCTGAAGGGTGACCAGCACTAATGGAAATGTAGGGCCCAAGCCAACTTCTTCAGACTAAATGAAGATGAGTGTGGTGAGTAGCCAGTTTTGAAAGCCCTGTGGAACATGGGATGGCTTGGTTTGGCTCAGAGGCACATATCCGTGAAATCAAGACAGACGGAAGGAGGAAAAGGTCTTATCTTCCTCTCAGTGACAGATACATAAGGATTTGAAATACGTCCTCTTATGACTATGACGTGGCAGCTAGCTACTCTGAGACAGATCTAGAACCAGTCTGGCTGCAGGGTCATCAGCAGTAATCTAAACAGAATGCCGAAAGTGCTACTAGGGCATAGCAACGGAGAATGTGTCCTCTACAAATGCCAATAACATACAGTAATTGAAACTGACATCGATGGAGCAGAGTCCATGGTAATCTTTCATGATAGAGAGCCTTTCTTGTTCTTTCGATGCCTGAGGAACACACAGAAGTATTATTCTCCTTCTATAAATCTGTGACAAGAGGAAGACCTTCAAACAAAAATGATTCTCTCATGACCCTTCTTTTACTGCTTTTTAACACAGCGGCTGAAAGAATAGCTCACTTCCACTCGGGAACAAATAGGTGCTCAACATGGATTTGCCCTGGAGTTGAGGAAAATGATGATTAGAAAACTAATGCAAGTAGGCAAAGGGAGATTAGGAAGATTCTGCTCAATTAACAATCTTACCACTATTCTTGTCTTCAAATAGTTTAAGTAACTCAGAAGGACCTTTTCGCCTCGAAAAAGGATAAGTTACAGCACAGATAGGCACATCCCCAATAGGCTGAAGCGCACATGTGCAAAACATAACACTGAATTGGAAATGGTCAAAAGTAGAAAATGCCAACACATAAATGTGTTTTAGTTAAGGATGGTCAGGCTCACCTTTTGGTCTACTTTATCTTGCTATATAGGTAAAGACAAAAAGACCCAGCTATCAATAGCACCAGAGATGTAGTGTCACTTGAGCATAGGTGTTTAAAGGGCCCACTGCAGCCCACTTATTTTGCCCTTTTCTACCCAACCAGGGATATAAATATGGTTGCATTAGGGCCCATGCCACTCTTAATTGAATGATTGTTCTACATTTTACAGACATCACTACATTGCATTAGAAAACAAGGCAGGACAACATTCTTTGCACTTCCAATTGAACTCCAGAGGTTGTAGGAATGAACTATCAACTAAC
Source organism: Lissotriton helveticus (assembly GCF_964261635.1). Taxonomy (NCBI): domain Eukaryota; kingdom Metazoa; phylum Chordata; class Amphibia; order Caudata; family Salamandridae; genus Lissotriton; species Lissotriton helveticus. The sequence continues at coordinate 905,528,928 of NC_136065.1, read as the reverse complement.
TCAAATTTATTGTATAGACTGAACTGAACTCTTCAGAGCTGTCATGAATGAGATATGTGTGACTTTTATGACCGAACCTTCTAGACAAGTGTCAATTTAGTGATAAATGCATTTGTGAAATACAAATACAACCAAGGAGGATCGATGAGGGAGCATTTTCAATTCTTTGGTGTCTGTTTTTTTTCTACAATTCCTGTGATTCCTCTTCCTTATCATGAGATACAAGTGGTTCAGTGGGAAAGGATTAAAAAAGCATCATTTTAGGTTGGGTAAAGTTGCTACCCAGAACTGCAAAGCATGCCGATTTAATCTCAACTGACCACAGGCGCAAGTTGAAAAGTTAATCACAACACTGGTGCACTGAGCATCGTGGTCTGGTATCTATATGTCCTTAGATATGATAATTTGAGTATTCCTTAACAGTACATGGAGTGGTAAAGGAATCCAAGGAATATTCCCTAAGATAGTAATATTAGTAAAGAAATTGGAGAGGTAGCTCATGAAAACCTACAATGGCTGAAAGGGTTATTAAACCAATTATTATCATAGTCACTATATTTGGCAAGAACTATACTAGACTTTCCCTCAATAAGTGGTTTCTATCTGCCAAATCAGGATACAATATGAAATAATGGCACTGTATCTATGTATTTGTATTTGTAGAGGTCAACCAAGTTGGCGAGCACGGATTGCTGCACATTAATGTAAGGTACAGTTCCAATGTGGGACTGTGTATATATAGTAGGAAGAATGTTTGCATGTTAACATTGCACAATTATATTTTTATTCACATATTTACCATTTTTAGGCACAGGGAAATTATGTCATTTGCTCAGAGTTGCATAATATTTGTTCATGTACCATAGTCAAATAAGAACACAAATCTCCAGGTTCTAAAGATGGCCACTTAGCCACTAGAACAATCGTCATTCCCCATTAAAAGAAATAATTCAAATGTCAGATGTGACTATAATCACCTGGTAGTTGAACATTGCCTGCATGGGAAATGCTGCGAAAACTGATTCAGTTGCACATCCTTTGAATAGTTGCACAGTGCAAAGTTAAGATTCTGTCATGGGAAGTAGATATTCAGGTCCTAGCATTTTAGCTAGAAGGGTCAATGATATACAAACGTTTACAGGAGAAGAACATTTCACAAAGTTCTTCTGTTAAAAGTCATGGTTTCGAACTCAACCTGTTTTTTCCCAAGATGATAGCAAACTTTGATATGAACACAGACAGTGTTCCTGACTATTTTCTTTTCAAACCCAGCCAACATAATATTGCAAACATTAGGATGAAAAGAGTTTTGAGCTATGACATTAGCTTATGTAGCCTTTGTAGTTTCAATAAAGAACTAATCATAGCAAGAAGTATGGTTTATTTCTCTTACTAACATGGGAACAAAATGGCACTAGAGCCCTTAAGGGAAGAGAAACAACTAATTCAGCCTGATGCATGGTCACAACAGTTGGTGTCTATTTGCATAGCAAATGGTAAATAAAGGCGCACCTGTAAAGCATTACTGCCTTATCAGAATTGCCACAGCTTCGATGCAAGCGAACAAGCAATGTTAAAGATGCTGTTTACTGAAGTTTCATCACCACATTCCTGAGGTAATCATTGATTTATATTCTGCACGTTTCAGAGCACGCAAATCTATGAAACATCCAATGCTAAAGAAGAACAGTTAAAATAGCCTTTATGGTAAATATGCAATTTCAAGTCTCTATGACACTCCTATTCCTAAGTGATGGAACTCTACCACCCAGTGCCCTATCATTGGCTGTTTAATTAAGAACTTGTCAAAGCCATTATCATACATGCTTCACAGCATATAATCTGTTCTTCCACATAGGAGCCTGATCTTACTGATTCCCTCTTTACAAATTTAGCCTATTTGTGAGAAGGTTTTACAAATTTAGCCTACTTGTGTGAAGGTTTGACCAGTGGCATTGGGAAGACCTAATGGTGTATGAAAAAAGCAGGGTTTAGGGTACCTAAGTGTTGAATCGCTATACATTTTCTTGATTAATAGTGCTTTTTATAGTAACAGTTTGTATCCCTTAAGAGGACTTTTACACATGGGTCAAGAATCATTTCAGAAAAGGAGAAGCCTGCTTAGATGAAGAGGAATAGGTTGAAATCTATAGGTACGGTCATCTTCTGGAAAGAGTTACATGATCTGGGGTATTTAGGGAGAATTGCAAGGGTTGGAAGCAATGATGTTGCTGATTAATAATCGTTCATCGACCTTAGCGTCCGGTGAAATGGAAAAATCAAAGTGAGGGACTATGTACATAATCCCAAATACATAGGTATAGAAACTGATATAATTAAAATTCTTCTTTTATAGGCTTTAAGGATTGGTATTGCGAGAGAACATGTCATACAACAAATCATAGGAAATACATATTGTATCAGAAAAGACTTCTTTCAATATAAATGCAGAATTTGAAGGTAATATTCCATTCAAATATGCAGCTTAACCAAAAGCAGACGCTTGTATCATCAACAGAATAAGCCAACATGTCCTCTACAATATTAAACTGCTTTCACAATGCTATATTTTACTTTCTAAATGCTAAGAAGACATTACATAAATCTAGACTAAATTTTAACAGATGCTAAGGTCTATTTAAATTACAAAACCGTTTTCTTTTCTACATACAGGAAGGAATGATACATCGTAAGGTATTCTTTTAATCAGTTTTGTTATTTTTGTCTTTCAGTAAGTCCGCACACCTAATTTTCTCAACCTTACACTTTCCTTCCAATTATATTTTTTGGGGTAACCTCAATATATAAATCATATCAATGTTTTCATGCATTCCTCTTTATAGACCTCACTAATACTACAGTTTCTTTTAGTCCTTAAAAGTTTGCCAGAAGATTTTATTTTGATTTGGTGAAAAGTAGACACGATTCAGTGTGCAGTTCTATTTCTATGAATTTTACTTCACAGCGTATTATTTTCTACACGTTGTTTAATGACAAAAACACTATTCTCCCCTTATGGTACTCCAAGGAAACTTTTACATTAATGCCTTTACTATTAAAGAGTCTGTGGTGCATAGCAAGCTTTTCTACTGTGCCATTCCCTGTCATCTTGACCTAATCGATGCAGTTCTACTCTTCTAATGATGCAATTGTGACTGGTACTGAAAATACCAAAACAGATTGAATACAGTCAAGAATCATTTGAGTCTGGTTGAAATAACTGGATTATCATGTGTTAAGGTAAATTCTTAAAGTTTATAATCCATGTTCATGGTCTATATTAATATAAAGGATTTAAACATCCATAGTTAATAAGATATAGTTATCCTCCGAAGGAATATCATAAGCCTGCTTTAAAAGGTTGTTGGTATCTTTGAGGAAGGAAGAAAGAGTTCAACCAAATCAGCATCTCAGATTTCTCTGTTAACTTAGGTTTTAAAATTACATGAGAACGATTTGAGAAAATACTCACAGAGTTATATTCAATACAACCATCTTTTCATGATGCTCAAGCCAGTTTCAGACCAGGCAGGAGTACTGGATTTAGGTCATCACATCTGTATTGGACAATTCACGGATGGTAGTGGGTGAAGACAGCAAGGTTCTTAATTCATCTGTACCTCTCAGCCACCTTCAATACTATTTACCATACTATTCAGGTTCAGCGTGTGGTCAACTGTGCTATTTGATGTGTACTCTTGTCCTAGGTTCAGTGTTTTGTCTTGAAGAAATTTCAAATTGTTCAGATTGGAAAGTTTTGCCCTACAGTCAGGTCAGTACCAGAATACTGCTAAATCAGAACGCTTACCTATCGTTTCAATAATCTTTATTTCGGCAATTCTGCCATAAAAGATACAATAAAATTGATACAAAAACCCATCATACCTCCAGCCCCCTGGGAACGATAAAATACAAGATCCAATACATAAAAGAAGCAGTACATAATCATACTCATAATAAATGTTAACAATATACAACCAGTCAATGCGAAATTGAGCTAAAAAATGTTGGCAACATGGTAAAAATAGCTCTTGCATACAATTGCATGATTTACAGATCAAATGGGACACAAGCAGGCAAGGAATCAGGGTGTCCTAGCGATTAGGCTTAGTCTCGTATGCCAGGCTGCCTCTAAAAACTTCGCCATTACAAACACAGTTACCTTAGACAAATCGGTTTTAAGGATTCGAAAAGCCTCGGAGCATCTTCGAAACCCTAGATTCTTACATAGGGGGACTACCCAGAATCTTCTAGCAGCAGAGTAGGCGGGACAAAAGAAGACTAGATGGAGTTCGTCTTCGAGCCTACAATTGCAGCCCGGGCAATTCTCCGGGTTCGATTGTTTCCATTTACTGGTAAATGCTCTTAACGGCAGAGTACTATAACGCCATTGGAGGAACAGCTTCCGGGCCAGATTTGGGAAAACATCATCCAAAACTGGCTCGAACTTGTAAGAATCCTTTACCACAAGAAATTTATCTGACAGTGAGTCTGGTCGAGTACCCTGGATGTGGGATGCCAAGTTGCATGCATAGAACGTAGCCACAAGATGTTTGCGGGGCATGCTCTGGCAGGCAATTAAAGGATCGTTCCACAGGGACGAAAGGCCCAACCGATCAAATTCAGTTTTAATGTATTTGAACCACGGGATGTTTTCTGCGTCCGGTAGTGCAAGAATTCCCTGGAGTTCCTGCCTATAGTTGGCTAGCTCCGGGGTTGTCCATAGCCTTCTCCAGAATGTTAGAGGTTTCACACCCACCACTTGGTCCAGGGGTTTTAGGCCCAGATCCAGCCTAAGTGGCAGGAGTGGAGTGCTTGTCGGTAGTTTTAATAGCTGCCTAAGAAATTTATTTTCTAGGGTGACTAGATCTTTTTTGCAAGCATATCCCCATATTTCGCTACCATGGAGAATCGCTCCTCTAGCCTGGAGTCTATAGATCTCCAGTGGAGGGGCTAACGGCCTAATGGTTGATAAGTTGGAATTTGCCAGCCTAATGATACCCCCGGATAATTGAGCCAGTCTAAGATGTGACTTGGCCTGATGGTCACCCCAATCGAATTTATCATTAATAGTCACACCCAAATATTCAAAAGTGTAGACTCTTTCTAGTTGGTTGGCACCTATGAGTGGATTAGGGCGTGTCTTTTTGGGTGGGTTAAAAATCATATACTTAGATTTTGAGGCATTTATTTCAAGTCCATGTTCTTGACAAAATGCCTCAAACCCTACCAAAACTCGTTGAATCCCCATAGGGGATTTTGAGAGCAATAAGGTATCATCCGCGAACATAATCGCGGGCACCCTAGTACCACCCAGCCGCGGAGCATCTGTGTTGTTAATGTTATTTAAAAAATTGATTACCCCATTGACAAAGAGGCAAAACAGAGTCGGCGCTAGGACGCAGCCCTGCCTTACCCCTCTTTCAACGGGGAATCTGTTAGAGAGACGGCCGGCTCTCCCACACCTTACCTGTGCAAAGTTTTCAGTATGTAGACGGATAATAATATCTAAAAGAGGTTGGGGGAGCCCAAGTTTGGCCAATACCGTCCACAATTTGCGCCGTGGAACAAGATCGAATGCCGCTCTAAGGTCGACAAAGACGGTATATAACGTGCCCCCCTCCAGCCTCACCGTCTTCCAAAAAATAAGGGCCAGCCTAAAAAGTTGATCCGTGGTCGAGACCTTACTCCTAAAACCCGCCTGGAATGTACTCAACACTGAATGATCAGTCATCCAGTCCTGAAGGCGGTCAAGAATCAGCCTCGCAAAAAGCTTTTGCGAGACATCAATCAGGCTGATTGGCCTATAGTTGGCTGGGAGCAGAGGAGAGCCCTTCTTGAAGATTGGGACAATCTCTGCTCCCAGCCAAGTACTAGGGACCGCCATGCCTGCAAGAATTGCATTAAAAATAATTAGCAAGTATGGAGCCCAGATCGAGGGTTGATGTTTGAATAAGTCACCTGGAATTTTATCTAATCCCGGGGCTTTCCCGGATGGTTGTTTTGCTATTGCCGCAATAATCTCACCCAAGGAGAACTGCAAGGGGTCAACTTCTTCCACACTTGGGTGACAAACATTTGGGAAACCCAACAGCATAGAATGTTCCATCGAAACGCACAAATGGTGCTCCGGCAGACCCGGGACCGCCTCTTCATAGAGGCAACGAAAGTGATCCTCCCAGACCACAGCCGCAATGTTGGCCTCAACTGCTTGGGTCGGCACTGATGAGCCTGTTTTCACAGTTTGCCAAAATTTACGGGTGTCTTTTGTCTTAAGAGAGTACAGCATACATTCCCAATTTGTGTGGTCCCAAGCCACCTTTGCATTATGAATGGCTTGCTTTAGGCCGGCCCTCCTTGACCTAATTATCCCAGGATCCCTTGGGTGCTTCAACGCCTCAATCAGTTTGCCCTTTGCCTCCCTACAAGCTGGATTGTACCAAGACTGGCTTTGCACCCTATTGGGCCCTTTCCTCACCACTGGATTCAGGAGATCCGCAAGGGTTCCCACCAAATCCTTATGGAGTTTGCCCAGCTTCCTGAAAAGGTCTTCGGAGTGGGAAAGATTTATAATTGTCTCCACGGATTCTAGCGTGGGGAGTAGTCTCTCGTAGAGCTCCGGAATATGGTCAGGATTGTCTAAGAGTTTAGACCATCGGACTCTGCGCCTATCAGTTGTTAGGATTAAGTTATCCTTTAATATCGATTGATCCGACTGATCAATCTTTAGTTCGGATGGCAAAGCCAGAGATAGAATCAGAGCATTATGGTCACTCTCGCTTCTAGGCACTACGTCAAAGGTCAAGACCCTGCTCCAGTCCATGGTCTGGACTAAGACGTAATCCAGATGTGACTCATGACCAACCTTATTAAAGGTCGGTTTGGAGGGAATATCATTCCCACTCCTACCATTACAGGCCCTCAAGGAATTGCTAAGGGTAAAAGCCAAACTTTGAGTCGCTAACGGCGACCATGATTTGGCTGGGGGGCCCACCAGTTGGGGAATACCCCACTGATCATCCTCTTCCCCAAGGGCTCCCTCCATTGTCAGAGTAAGCGGCTCAAACTGGCAGTTGAAGTCACCCCCTACCACGAACATAACACCCTTTGGGAGGTGTGGGAGGAATGCAGAAAGTTCCTCAAATGTGGGAGATGTTTTTGTAGGTCCTACCGGTCTAGAATAGACATTAATGAGTGCAAGTTTTGAGTGGTTTGGCCATTCTAATAATACACACTGAACATCCAATGAATTGGTATTGAGGGCTCTAGCCATGCAGCCCAGATGCGATGCCACCCAAATACAGAGCCCCCCAGACGGTCGTCCTCTCCCCTCCCATTTAGCTGGAATGGTAAAGCTCGCGTAACCCAGACGCCTTTTATCCTCCCGAGCCCATGTCTCCTGGAACATGCAAACCTCTTGGCTGTCAATAAAGGACACCCAATCCTGGTTATCTAGCTTGTTTTGAAGTCCAGCTACGTTCCAGGAGAGAATAGACAGACTTGGGATACTCCTAGTCAAAACCGGAGGGAGAATAGAAGGAGGGGGCACAGTAGAGGGTGACAGATCATTGGGTGGATCCTTGGGATTAATTCTCCCACCTTGGACATCAGTAGACAGTGGTTTTATTTGGGCACCTGTGTACTGATCATGCTGTAAGCTTCAATCACAGGTGTCCAATCCCGAAAAGACGTCAAACCTGTTGGTAATCTCTAGAGGTGTAAATGGTCTCAAATAGTCCATTCTACTATTGGGGTCACTCCTTGGCCGAGCCGGTATTGTATTCCACCCCAATGGGTCAGTAACATGGTAAAGTTGTGGAATTTGAGGCAGGTAAGCAGGGTTATAGGGCGGTTGGAGTACACTGTGAATAGGTAACTGTCCACCAGTGTATGTTTGAGGGAACAGCGGAGATCTTGGATAAAAGTAGGTCAGGGGACGAGGAGTGACAGTATTACTACCCCCACCCTGAGACCAGTTTAGAATGTAATTAACTGCACAGGGGTCCCTAAAGTTAATGACAACAAGATCACCATCGATGTCCTTAACCCTGCTACCCAACCATGACAGACGTCTTACGTACACAATCTCCCCATTGATGTTGTGTGTGAGTGGTCGGTGCTGGGCTAGCCAGTGCATGATTTTATTTTTGAGCTGGAAGTACCCCTCCCTCTTGTTGTTGGGTAGGGTGGGCACTCCCGTCAGGACAACCACGTATGGGGCCGCTTCCGGAGGCAGTTCTGTTTGTTGGGCTCTCTGGGGCGGTCTTGTAGATCTGAAGGGAACCCTTGTATTCTGATGGGGATTCCCAACGGGGGCTTTAGTGAGAGCAGCCTGAGTTGAGCTGGATACCTTTGGAGCTGGAGTAGGAGCCTCGTTGGTAGTGGGTACTTTATGTTGTATAGGGTTCTTAGTTTGTATAACTTGGGGGGCGCCCTTAGAAGTACTCGGCTCACAAGAGGTTGCCCCACGTGATGGTGTAGGAGCACCTCCTGACAGACCCCCTGTGGTCCGGGCTTCAAGCACCTCAAGCTTTTTCTCAACCCTCCTCAACCTCTCTATAATCGGTAGAATAAATGACCTGATAAGATGTTCCATGCTGTCCAAAGAGGCAGGCTTTAGGTCAGAGATTTAAGGGGGATCGGGAGGAATGTCATTTGTGCCATTTGCACTAATTGGTTGTTGTACTTGCTCCCCAGATTTTGGAGTAACCGGTTTAGGAGAGTCGACATCAATTGCCACTGGGGCCAGGTCAGTCCTGATTGTTCGCTTGGAATTTTTTCCAAAGTCCGCGTGGTCGATCTCTGATTTTGTCATATCCACCCCCTTCCGTCTTCTCTTAGCAGGTGGTGGGCGATGGATGGTTACCTCCACATGTTTCCTTGATTTGGTTAGAACATGTTTGGCCTGAACTGTAGTTCTAGTAGATAACACTGCGTCAGGGGACAGGGGAATAGGAGGATTACTAGGATTTACTGACTCGGATACCTGACTCAAGGGTGTTGGCGTGCAGTCTCTCAGGAGAAGTGGAAAGCTTTCCAGAATAGGGGGGTCGTCAGTAGATGGGGTACAACTGATAGTAAGGATGGAAGTCTCCATGAGAAGGTCGGCAGAGGCTTTGTTCTTCACGCTTTCAACAGAACGGCGACGCTCAGCCCTACGTTCTGCTAGACTTTTTTCCCTATCACTATCAGTTACGTGTTTAGTAAAATAGTTATCAAGGGGACCATTAATAGTACTCCCTACCTTATCAACAGAAGGGTGCGCCAAAGACTCAGCCATGAGTGGATCCAAAAGGAGCACTAATCACAAGTGAAATGGAGGCGGCCCTGCCCGGCCTCACTCGGTCTCTGAGGGCCTCAGAGGGCCCGCTCTTTGCCCGGTCTTCGCGCGCGTCCCGCGTTCGCGTCAGGGGGCTGGCTGAAATAGGAGAAGGGGGCGGGAAGAGGCACCAGGTGCGCGCGGTCTCCAGGCGCAAGCACCTCTGGTGCTCGCAGTCCCGCTCCCGGCGTCGGCACACAGGTTCTCCCCTCAGCCTCTCCCAAAAGTACAAGCAGCCGAGCTCACGGGCTCCCAGGCTGATAATCCCACTCAAGTGATATTTGATTTGTGGCAGATAGAAGCGACTGGTGAGCGGCTCCCGCGAAGCGGGGGCCGCGAGTCGAGATAAGCACTCGGGAAGGAGGGGGCGGGAAGAGGCACCAGGTGCGCGCGGTCTCCAGGCGCAAGCACCTCTTGTCCTCGCAGTCCCGCTCCCGGCGTCGGCACACAGGTTCTCCCCTCAGCCTCTCCCAAAAGTACAAGCAGCCGAGCTCACGGGCTCCCAGGCTGATAATCCCACTCAAGTGATATTTGATTTGTGGCAGATAGAAGCGACTGGTGAGCGGCACCCCTTACCTATCACTAACAGTTTGAATTTCACCTCATCCTGTACAAAATGTTAGATATTTAGAGACTAAGTTTGAATCCAAGATAACTTTACATCCTCAAAAAGCCTAACTCCTGCTATTTTCATATAAGGATTTTACAATGTATGCTACCTTTTGTCTTTTTTTCAACCCAAGTTACTGTGATCAATGCTTATATTAAGTCATGGCTTGACTTTGGCAACTCTGCCTCCTTACTCCACCGGGAAAAAAAATTCTGTAGCTGCAGAAAATCCAAAATTCCATTATTTTTATTTCTGTTTAACTTGTGGAAATTTTATAAAGGTTTTAGGTTTTGGAAGCAGTTGCGCTGTTTTCCTACCCCTAAAAGAATATTGTTTAAACCTGCCTGCATTGTACATAGAATCTTCTATGGTACGTGTCCCACGTAGCTTCTAAAAAACATTAAGATATACCTACCTCGAGATTTAGTGTGCCAAGAACCTAGAGGACTTACTAGGGTGGAAGATATTTCAGTGCATTAAGTGGCTGCTTTGTTTGGCTTTGTCAGTGGAACTCTACCTGCTTAAATTTAGAGGCACTCTTACAACTTGGTTTTTTAGCAATAAAATAATATAACTAGACTCAATTATGTAACTAACAGTGCACATTTTAAATATCTTGAAATAAATAGATTATTAAATAAATGCTGAAGCATATTGTAAGTATATGCTACCTCTATGAATGTAATGGTTGTATTCTTTTACCATCACTAACGTAGTCAAATGGCAACTAAAACCTTTGTAGGGAATATGACCTCATACAATCTCAGTGAAGTGGCTTCAGAACTTTGTGAATCACCAATACAGGGGTCCATCTGCTTGATCTGGCCATGGTTGCGGATGTCGAAAATGTCTCTCAAGGTATCTTTTTCTTTCTGCTGTCTGCATTTGACAGCGTCAACAATAAGATTATGCTCAATTCTTTGTGGCAGGTTGGCCTGAGGATCTGGATCTGAGCTATGTTCAATGAGAAATAGAATGTCAGCCCACTTTCCGGTCCTCCTGCTCCACATCTTGCCACTTATATGCAGGTTTCCCCAATACCAGTCTCTTTCATATTATTTTAATTTCCATCTCTGCACCCTAACATAATTTCTCAATCCATATGTATTCCTATGTATAAATCAGTGATATGACAATCCTACTGAGGCGGTATAAAGGCAAGAACATCTTCTGATCACTAGCCATTTGTCAAGCTGATGCTATGCAAATCAGTTATGGGTCATCGTAATTGTATAAACCTTAAACCAACAATAGCCCAAAAGGTCATTTCTGTTGGTGTTCATCCAGTCTCCAACTTTGACTGCAGTCCCTAGAAACGTGTCTCAATTCTTTCCTGAGTATGGGTCTGAACTGTGTCTCTACAGCTCTGAACCATGCTGAGCTAGTTCGGACTAATCTTTTTGCATGCATAGATGAGTCCATCTGATACTTGAGGCATGATTGAAGGAAGAGACTGTTATTGGTCACCTATGATCGCATTGTGGGTCAGGGGTTCGACCTGGCTTGTGGGAGTTGTGTGCACTATCGCCCTGTGTTAATGTAATACACATTACTACTCAGTAGCACATCTCCTAAAGGTAGGCCTTGCAGGGTGTCATGCAGCAAGGATCCAAGCGGTAAGTTGTGCTTATGTGCCATAAAAAAGGGAAGAGACACTGTCACACTAAAATTGAGTGGAAAATATGTATTTATGATCACCACCACTGCATTAGTTTCACCTCATAAACAACTATCCAGTCTATTCTGGCACCAGTCATCCCTCTTGCATTCTCCCTCTGTTGTTTCCTCTACCTACACATCAAACTACAAGTCTTGTGTGCTCTGTTATAAGAGTCACAAATTGGAAGCAGACAGGGACATTATAGGGCAAATCCACTGATGTTGCTTAGTACCTTGGGGGATACCATTCTGATTGATCAAGGCAGGAATGTTGCAAGGAAATCACAAAAGGAGATCCCATGCTCAACTTTGGTGATGGACAGATTCTGGTATGCGGGAGGGTTGGTCTGGGGAATGTGGATCCAGATAAAGGGATTTCTCTGTTGTACACATTTCACTTGTTGTATCATGAACCAGTCCCTGAAAAATAGGGGTATATAAGACTTTGGTTATTTTACATTTTCACTGCAGATATTCTAGATTGTAAATGTTAGTTTAATTAAAAGTTAGTGTTTTATTTTGTGAATGGCAGCTTTGCTGTTAAATTTGCAGTCAATAAATGGATCCATTCCAAGTTCCAGTGTATAGCTTTTAGATAACTTTTCACAGCCAACCTCTTCTCACTCAGCTCAAATGGTTGCAGTGGAGGAGAACTGTTTTCAAAATCAAAAATCAACAAATATTTAAAAGTAGATCACATGTTTAAGTCCGTGTGATGAATGTCTCAGGTGGTGATTTTTACCATAGGTGTTCAATCAAGGCACCGTGGCAAGGTTTCAGCAATATGTACAAACAGGCTTGTCCTACCTAAAGCAAGCTATGCAGCAGATTACTACATTTCCTGTAAGACAGGGAGCATGAGGCTGTGGTACATTTTTAGGGGTCTGAGGCCCAACCAGATCCAACAAGAGTGTGCACAAGATATCAACTAGCCCAGGAGGAGCCTAACCATATTGTGCAGTACCATGATGCACAGTATGGTACCGAGTGTCAATAACCTCGAGAAACCCTGCTCAACAATGCAGTATGACAAAGCGCACCAATGCCCAGCAAGTGAGTGCAATCTGAATGCACAGAGCCTGACAAATGTCAACATAGATGGTGTTTGGGTTTGCCCTGGCATTGGCCAGCACAACTGTTCCGTAGAGCTCCATTGGCACCGTGGGTGAACAGCAACCAGGACTTTCTACCTTTTCTATAATCTTCTGCCCAGGTCATCAGGCTAACACAAGTTCAGGAGGAAAGCCTGAAGGTGAGGAGGTTTTTAAAGACTTTGTCAAATAGGACATAAGTTCTAGATGGATGAGTTTATGGGCAAACCTAGGCAATGTAGGCACTTTTCCTCTAACAGATGATATGGAAAGAGCATGAGTGAATGGAGCTTTGATCAATCTACTAGTTCCCTCTGAGTACAGAGTTATATTTTGTGGTATGAAGAATGACTCTAAGATCTTTCAGCAACGGGTTTCTGGCTGTACCCCTGCCATTGGCACTAACATATCTTGTAGAGGGCACCATCTTCAACCCTGGAGGGAAGTCTCATTTTCAGAACTTCAAGATGGCATTGAGTTCTATCAGGCAAGCAGCCCTCACCATGAGGGAATTGAAATGTCAATGTGCCCTTTCAGAATTTATCAACTTCAGCCACGTAATGGATCATGGCCAACTAAAACATTTGTAAGTAAACGTCAAATCCATATCATTTTGACATGGGCCCAGGATCATGGGGTAGGTTAATGCTGACCTTCACTCACTGGCACTGATTCTCTGACAAGACTATTACTAAAGAACATGCCCAAGAAAACTCAGTGTGTGCACTCAAGGCAGCCCATTTGAACTAAACTCTTATTCAGGGGTGTTACTTCAGAGGGGATGCTTGGGGTGTTACGCACCCCTAATCAATGTTTTTTCTGGTTAATAGGTGGGTACAGGTGCTTTCAGTCGGGTATGGTGAGGTGTCTGTCAAATTTCATCGTATAATCAATTGGTGGAGGGAGGAAGAGTGAAGAACCTTTCAATCTCCTTTCAGTAATTCAAAATCAATATGGAAAGGATCACTGGTCCTGCATAACCAAGGTCTGCAGGTAGGTAAGTAGGTGTCTCCCAAATAAAAGACCCTCATACACATGTTTTTTTAAAAATTTCGTAGCGATATATGATGTGTCCCCGCTCTTTGTTACACGTGATCGTGCGTAATCCTTGGGTCAGTTTTTTGTTTGCATCCTCCGCCAGGAGGTTTTACCTTTGGTTAAAACAGTAGTTTTAGTGGATAGTGAATAGTGAAATAAGTGAAGAAGGACGTTTAAAATACCCGGACAGCCAGGAAATCAACTTTAATAGATCTGGATTCGGGCAAAGTCGTAATTGTTGTGCTGCTGTTGAATTGGCTATGAATTCACCTACTTACCTACCTGCAGACCTTGGTTATGCAGGACCAGTGATCCTTTCCATATTGATTTTGAATGTCAAATTTCATCAGCAATTTGTAAACACAACGCACACAAAAAAGTGCACACACAATCCCCCTCTCAGATTTTAAAGGCTTTAAAAGTGTTGGTTAATTTAAAATATATTGTGTTTTCTCTCACTTAGTACCCCACCAATCCGCATTCATCTCCCTTTCCACTGCCCCTTTAGCCCCTTTTATACACGCTGCTTGTCGTATAATGCATTTTAACATTATATGCCAGAGTGATTGTTGGGAAATCTGAAGCTCTCTCCCCATCTAACTGACCAAGCTACGCCCCTGCTCGTATTGACTACACTAAATCCATGGATTCCTTTAAAGCCATACTTGAAATGAGGGGACCACACCTGCACTTGTCCAAAACAGAGGCAAGACCATTGTGTGCCTCTAAAGCAAGTTGCTTTTTTGAGAGAAACAAAGCTTAGGGGTCAGGTGGCTGGAACACTGAAGTAGTAAGAGTCTGACACTTAGGTCGGGGTACAGGGAGCGCAAAATCCACTGACCTTCCTACACTGTTCTAGGGAAACAAACAATTTCTGCAGTGGTCGATTACCTTCCAGGGGTACCTGATGAATAATGAATACTGGGTGGTCAGAGTTAGTTTACACAAAGACATTCTACATAGAAATGCTTAACAGGAGGGCAGAGGCCTTTGGTGGCAAAACCACTCTCAAGATTGATCTCAAAATGTTGTAATTTGCCAGCGATCGGGTTAGAATCTAGCTGAAGCCATCTTGGATTTGGCAGCCATTTTGTATGCCATGTGCTACCACGTGCTCACCATGTGCTCTGTCCTACCTTTCTGTCATTTGCTCTTGTACTCTGCCTAGTGACCGGTTATATTTAGCCTCTTCTGCTTTGCACATGCTCAGTTGAGCTTGCAGCTGTCCATGCAGCTGTCATTAGTCTCTAACTGTCAGGATGTGTTTACTAGAATTAGCAACTGCTAGCTCTTCCCACTTGTTGATTGTGCATTTTCTGTATCACCCTAAATGTACCTAAAACCTTCTTTCTGTACTTATACCGCCTTCTTTTGAGCCCCTGTGTGGGTATAAAAGGTCCATATTCCTACTGTTGGGTGTGCTACTTCATACACTACTGAAGGGTGTTGTGAGAATGTAGTTCCACCTCTTGAGGTTAATAAATTGCATTGCTTTGTATTACAGTTTCCGTGCCAACTACTTCCTATTGGTCTATGGACTTTGTGTAGAGAAGGGCGAACCCCTAGCACCGGTAGACTTAGCTGAGGCTCACCACGACAAATTGGTGCCCAACCAGTGGGGCTCATCGGCAATTCGGATGCCCGAAGGAGTGGTCGAAACGAAGGATTGGAATCTCTCTACGGATGATCATTGCCCGAGGAGACCCGCATCTTGGCGAACCACGGCGTTTTTCCTCTCTTTCTGATCTGACCATCCAGGTGGTACCGGTCCTCGACTGAGATCTCTTCTGTTGATTTGCCGTGCAGTGACCATTTGGTCGATTCAAAAACTTGGCAGCTGGAATCTGGACTCCTGGGATTGGTAAGGTTGTTTTGCGACGCTCGCTGTGGCTTTTGGAATTTGTATTGCCAAATTTGGGATTTGTGAGTAGTTGATATATAAATTGCTATTTATATAGGCAGGTAATGAGGAGAATTTTCTCTATTTTATATTGATTTGAATGGCACAGTGAACAAGAGGTACTTTAAGTGCTACTTTGGATATAATACTGCATATTCTGCACGATTATTGGCATGCCTGTTTCTAGCACACTTCATAGAATGTGTTGGTTTTGTAGTGGTACCAGTTTTAAAATCGATGAAGCACAACCGGCTCACCCGGAAGGGACGCCTAATAGGAACATGTATATTAAATATGGTATTTCTTCCATAATGTACAGCACTTTATGGAATAAATATACTCGTAAGGATGTAGAACAACGAATGGTGAAGCGAAAGGCGAGACAAGACATGTTTGACTGTGTACGAATGTGGAAGAAAGAAGTGCGTGAACAAATGAAATGTGAGCAAGCCTTGGCTGAAAAGGAACAGCCTAAAAGCATTTATGCGAAAGCATTACAAATGAAAAATAAAGAAATTAAAGAGAGAGAAGATAGGGAGCGTCATTTACAGATAAATGGACAATATGCTGCTCGACGACCTCTCTATCCGATTCTTAATAAACCCCAAAATGATTCTCTTTTGCAAGATCGTTCTCCACCTCCATATACTTTTCCTTCTGCTCCTTGTGAGTCAGATGAGGACTCTGTTTCGGAGCAAGAGAAAGCACGGAATACTCGTTCTATGTTGTCCGCTGAGCGTGCGTCTGAACTTAGATCTGCTGCTCGTAAAGCCGTTCGTAGTGTTGCCCCTGCTTCTGAACTTTTAGATGACATGACAGATTGGCAGGAAAGGGAGCAAATATATTTTACAGAGGTATTTGCCACAGAAGTTATTGAGCATTTAGGAAATATTCTGAGGAGTTTGAGCCCGATGATATAGCACGTGACTGTAAGCAAATGCGTGATGGTCTTTTTGTCTTCTCCCAGGTGGCTGATACAATCAGAAATTTGATTAAACTGCGTGCTGATGCAGTCCATTTGCGAGAAGAGAAAAAGGCAGCCGAAGCAGCTGTACAAACATCTCAGAACGGCGTGGCACAGGCTTCTTTCTTCGGAACAGATAAGATTATGATAGTTCATGCAAAACCTATGCGGGAAGCCGCACCTTTGTATGTTCCTCCTAGAGCAGAGGTCTTCAAACTTTTTTGCTCTGAGCCCCCCCTAAGCAAAATGTTTTGAAGTCGGGCCCCCCCTACAATACTTTAAGGCAATGATTGGTGGAGCGGGAGGGACATGGCTGTGTGCAAGGGATGGGCTTATGAGATGATTTCAGAATAATTTTTCTATAGCTCATAAACCACACTAAGTATAATACTTATAAAACAGCAAATGCATCAAACAAACATGTGTGGTCCCAAAAATACTGCTCCCCATTATTGGGGTGTTGTAGCCCCTCCCCCTCTTGGACCCCAATGCAACTACACCTGCTGTATTATTGATAACAGCAGTCCTGAGTAGAAGGCTATCTCCTCTACATCTTTCACCTCTTTCTCACCATGCCTGCCCATCACTCCGATTTTGAATAAGGTTCTCTGTCCCTTTCAGAAAAAAAAAAAATCTCCCACACTATGTATCCCTTTTTTTTGCAAAGGTGCCCTCGGTCCTAATGCTAAAAAGGAAAATAAGCTCCCATGCCTCTTTTTTAAAGGTAGACAGTGATAACTGTGATGCAGTGGGCCCCTCATACCCATGGGCCCCAGTCCTGCTGCATCTGCTTAATTATTGATAATCAGCAGTGGCCACTTACACACCTGGCAGCAGTACCTGCTTCACTAATGAATGGCCTTTTTTAAAGAAAGAAAAGGCCACTTACATCACCGCATTTGCTACGTAATCCATCATCTTCTGCATAGTACTGCATATCCAATTCTTCAGTGCTGTAAACTAGTACTTACAAACATTCTATTCTGGAGGACAGATTAATGTCTTCTTGATAGTTCTGCTTTAGTGTGCAGTACAGGAAGACAAATACATTCTTGTTGCACACTTGTGTTTTTAAGTGAACCTAGTTCTATGTATGTTGCGGTTTATTTTGCTGCACAATTCACTTCTTTTGTGGTCTTCTGCCATGTTTTTTAAATATGTTGAGCGTGGATTCATCAGCCATTTAATTTCCCAAACATACTTTGGGATGGGATCATCACGGACACCTTGTTGCTGTTGTCATAAGGCCGTTTGAGCTCAGGTACAAAAAAACAACCATCTGCTTATTGCCGCTCAGATTAATATGTCCTCACAGCACTCAAACAAACATTAACTATTCCCTTGGCCGCTAAACAATTCCCACCCCCTTTAACAATTTCTTTAACTTCATCTTGACAACTTCCGTTAGTGACGAACCCTTTTGCCTTTTCTCCTGACTCCAATATTTCTTTGCACCGAACCAGCCTATCTGCCCCTGAACCAAGCCTGCCTTCCTTTCAGTCCACCATTCTCCTCTTACTTTCCGTTGCTCTTTTCCCTGTTACCTCTAAACTCGTCCTTGGTGCCTTTTGATGAGCTTCACCTCTATAACTAATACCTCTTTCTCTGACTGCAGCTCTTTCCCAGTGCTCAACCTGCTGCTGAAGCCTATTGCCCCTGTACCAGAGTGGGCTGGTAGGCTCAGTGCTTCCCTAGAGTAACTGCTCGGTTGTGAATTCAGTGCTGTGAAGCAATTACCACTCCCAAATCTCCCGGGATGAAGAGGGCAGTACCTACCAATCCACCCAGTGCCCTGCAAGTCCCTCCCTGTGTGGTGTGCATTTAAGCCTCACAGGAAATAACAATTGAATTTACCAACACTGTTGTTCTGTGATTACCACATTTCTTATAATCATGATTCAAGCAGAAAAAAACAGCTACCACAAGATTCGAGACTAAGGAAATTTCTGTAATAAAGGCCTTCGGGCCGGCCTTAGTCCTGGTGGCGCCCTGTGCGACAATGTTTGTTGACGCCTACCTCCCCCCCCAATGACCACCTCGCCACGGATTCCCTCACTACCATCATTTGACAATGCCCTCCAAGTCTCCATTACCACTGTCTTTTAGATTAATTTATTTTTATAGCGCCACTCATACCAGTTTAAGGTGTCAGAACACGTTACATCACACATACGTTGCATGGAGACAATTATACAAGTGTTAATCCGTGTATAGGAAATGTTACATAAGACAGAGGCCTTCAAGGTGTAGGAGTCACATGTCATGCATACTTGGTCTGGAAAAGCACAAATTCAGAATTTAAAATGTAACACCATTGTGAGCGGTTTTCTTTAATAAGAAGACTTTATTTCTACCCAAATGAACCCTTTTTGTAATACTAGGATAAGGAAAAACAGGACAAAAAAATATGTAGCTGAAATATATTCCTTGCAGTTTGCATGCAGCACTTTGATGACAGTTAATAGCACTCAGCTATATATTAGTATTTTAACTTTTATACTGCAAGTAACAAAAAGATCTCTCTGCGAAAAACCATAACCCATTGACCTATTTATAGTGTATGTACTTTGTGATCTGAATCTGACATGTTCTGTGCAGCAGGCATATTAACCTTCTGTGCTATGATGAGTCAAAAGAAACTTCCACTTCCAGACAAAGCTCCAGTCTCTCCCCAGAAAGAACATTAATCACTGGAGTTATCCTGGCATTTTTATTGATGCTGGGGCAATGTGAGAAGTTGGCCTGATGTGCAGTGTTCACTATTCTAGTGATCACTATATATCAGTCCAAACAACCCTTATTGATGATTGGTTGTAAGTCAACCTTATAGACCAGCTATCCTAGTAGCATGGATACGAGCAGTCTAAGGCTAAGACTCTAGAGGGCGTGTTAAGCCAGCTGTTTTACCATCACATTACCCCTTGAACACCCAGTGAAAGGACACCACACAAGTGTTATGAAAATAAACAGTGTATTTATTAGAATCACAACAACCCTGTACTCTTTATGAGGACAGGGTGCTAGGCACACAACAAAACTCTTACGAAAATACTTAAGTTAGCACGTTATACACAAATGCCCGAGGGGCACGAAAAACCATATACTTTAAAAGTGGAATGCGAATTACTAGCAGGTAAGTAACAGTTCTAATAGGCTTTGGAATCGCTAGGACTGGACTAGGGAATCGTTAGATTTCTACTAGGAGACCCAGGGGACTCGGGTGCAGAGTGTGCACTCTCACGCGGGATGCGGGACAAAGTCTATGGAGGCTAGTAAAGGCAAAGTTAGTGTTCACGGGCGAACCCGACCTGGTAGGAAGAAAACGACAGTGGATCCTGACCCTAGGATAGTGAGGCTATGCTGGGACACCGAAGTGCCGAAGTTACCTAGCCCAGGGGCTGCAGCTGCATAGGTCTGAAAAGACGTCGGGGATCTCGGTGCCGGACCAGGAGCCTGGAAGGAAGAAGTTGCTGGCAGGCGACCAGTGAAGAAAAGTTCGATGGATCCAAGCCTGGATCAAGGAAGAAGAAAACCTGAAAGCAGAGGGGACCAAGTTCTTGAATCACTAGCCAGTGATTAAGTGGGCACCAGGATGGCACCGGACGAAGTCACCGCAGTCAGGTGAGTGGGCGCTGCTGGGCTCTGCAGTCTCTCGGACCAGGAGGCGTTGTCGGCGACCAGGATGGAGGTGCGAGCTGTCCCACGAAGGTTCTTGCTGTCGACGTCGCTGGACCCAGGATTGGGCAACAAGTCTTGGCAAATGCAAGGCCCACGCGGTGGACCTAAAATGGCGTCTTGAGTGGACCAGGAGGGTCCAGGGTACTTCTCCGATGGAGGGAAGCAAGGGCCAGTCTGGAGCAACCAGACCAGCAGCAGAAATGTCGTCGGGCGTCGTCAGGAAGGCCACAAGCCAGCGGGCTAGTAGCCAAACAACGCGGTGAGCAGCAAAAAGCAGAAGGGCCCCACGCAGATCGTGGAGATGCTGGGGGGCTGCTCTTCGGTGCTGGAGCTGCTCAGGGTGGGGGCTTCTCGGACCCCAAAGCACTCACCAGGAATTCACTCGGCGGGCTTGTTGTTCAGAAGTCGTGCAGTCTTGAAGATGGCCGGTCCCTCGAGGTCTCGTCACACCCACGAATCTCAGCGTGACTGATGATGTAGGTAGAGGTCAGAGGTGCCAGGGAAGCCGGTTCTCGTCGAGCTGGGCAGTCTTGATCCGGAGGAGAGACGTGCAGCAGACCGCAGTGTTCTGTAGATGGTGCCTGCGGATGCAGGGTGACTACTCCTTAGTCACAAGGGAGAAATCTTAGGAAGAAGTCTTGAGTTCCTTTCGTGGAAAGTAGTTTCAGGATTCAAAGATGATCTGATTTGGAAGGGGGCCAGTCTCTACCTTTATCCTGTAAAAGGGGGCTGGCACGCGACTAAGTCCTGCCCTATGGGTGGGACTAGGAGGGGGGTGGTTACACCCACTTCCTTGGCGGGCTTTTCCCCAGCACAGGGTCTGGAGTGACCCTGGAACTGGTTCCAGCCAGCCTATGCACAGTGAGCACCGGGGTGCCACGTGCAGTCACCTTCCTCTAAAGCCCTGCCTACCTACAATACACAAAACCCTGTCTGGGACGGTGCTGGCACCGCCCCTGGCAGGAAACCCTTTGTCCTTATCTCCTGCTCTGGGAGGACTCCCAGCAGCAGGAGGGCAGACTTGTGTCTCGGTGGCAGCATCCATTTTGTGGATGCTAAGGCTCTGTCTGACTTTTAACCGGGTTATAGGTTACAGGCATGTCGTGTCCCTCTAGAAGGGTGGAATGCTAACCCCGTCACCAGAATTGGCGAGGGGTTAGTATTCCAATTCGTATGACACCTTACTCGACATGTTTTGATAAAGCGATACCAGAGTTGGCACATAACCGCGAGGATTATAATGCACTTAAGAGTATATGGTATGCGATATCATGGAAACGGCTAAGGGATAGATCCCGAAAGCCGCAGACAGGCTCAGCTCATGCCAGAGCACCATCTCACACGATTCCAAGCACTCTGCCTTCAGGATTGTTAAGGCCTGCCATAGGAGTGACTGATAGGAGATCTGTGTGTCCATTTTAGGGTTAGATATAGGTATACTATATCTAAAGCAAAGGGTGAGTACACCACCTTGCCCCAGCTGTCGTGCAGCCAGTTGTGTCAGTTTTAGTTAGTCAATCCAGGGGTGGCACAATACATGCTTCAGCCCCTGGGAGACTTCTGGGTGCACCTCAGCCCTGGGTACAGGGACTTGGAGAGGGCCCAGTGCCAATTCAGTACCTGAGTACAATTTGGATAGAGAGAACAGCTAGGCTGTGGGTCTGATTAGCAGGCCCACAGCCAGGGAAAGTCGTAAACCAGTGCAGCAAAAAGCAAAAATCTGGGTGATCATAGGATTGCAGACCCTACTCTCCTACATGACCCCCCCCCAAACTTTGGGACAATAAACTAACCTTGACCAGGTGAGTCTTCTTGCTCTAAGTGGAAATACCTGGAGAGCCCATCAGCATTGCTGTGATCAGTCCCAGGTCTCTGCTCCACTGTAAAATCCATCCCCTGTAGGGAAATGGACCACCTAAGCAGTTTGGGGTTTTCACCCTTCATCTGATTTAGCCACAAGAGGGGCTTATGGTCTGTCTGAATGGTGAAGTGAGTGCCAAACAAGTAGGCCCTCAGCTTCTTCAGGGCCCAGACCACAGCAAAGGCCTCCCTCTCAATAGCTGACCAATTTTTCTCTCTGGGTGTCAACCTTCTACTAATGAAAGCAATAGGCTGATCATTACCATCAAAATTCAGTTGAGACAGAACAGCTCCCACCCCCAACTCAGAAGCATCTGTTTGGACAATGAATGGCTTGGAGTAATCTGGACTCTTGAGGATAGGTGCTGTGCACATGGCCTGCTTTAGGTCATTGAATGCTTTCTGACAGCTTGCTGTCCACTGAACTTTCTTTGGCATCTTCTTGCTTGTCAGGTCATTAAGGGGGGTCACTATGGACCCATAATTTCTGACAAACTTCCTATAGTACCCAGTCAGGCCCAAGAAAGCTCGAACCTGAGTCTGGGTGATTGGAGGAGTCCAGTCCTTGATGGCCTGTATCTTACTCTCCAGTGGCTGAACCTGGCCTCCACCTACAAGGTGGCCCAGGTATACAACCTGTGACTGCCCTATCTGGCACTTTGTGGCCTTGATAGTGAGGCCTGCCTTTTGCAGGGCCTCTAACACTTTCCTCAGGTGGACCAGGTGATCCTCCCAGGTGGAGCTAAAGACAGCAATATCGTCAAGATAAGCTGCACAGAAGTCATCCAGCCCAGTGAGGACTTGATTCACCAACCTTTGGAAGGTGGCAGGTGCATTTTTCAGTCCAAAGGGCATTACCACAAATTGATAATGCCCTCCAGGGGTAGAAAATGCTGTCTTAGGTTTGGCTTCCTCAGCTAACCTGATTTGCCAATACCCAGCTGTCAAATCAAATGTGCTTAAGAAGTTGGCAGAAGCCAATCTATCTATAAGCTCATCTGCTCTTGGTATTGGGTGGGCATCAGTCTTAGTGACTGCATTGAGGCCTCTGTAGTCTACGCAAAACCTCATCTCTCTCTTACCACCCTGGGTGTGAGGCTTTGGCACTAGAACTACTGGGCTAGCCCAAGGGCTATCTGAGGGCTCAATGACTCCCAGCTCCAACATTTTCTGCACTTCAGTTTTGATGCAGTCTCTAACATGATCAGGCTGTCTGTAGATTTTACTCTTGACAGGCAGACTGTCTCCAGTGTCAACATCATGGGTACACCAATCAGTTTGGCTGGGTGTCAGAGAGAACATATGTCTGAAGGATTGCAAGACTTGCCTGCAATCCTGTTGCTGATGTTCAGTGAGGCTGCCACAAAAGACAACACCATCAACTGATCCATCATCAGGATTCTGAGTGAGCAGGTCGGGGAGAGGGTCACTCTCTTCCTCCTGTCCCTCATCTGTGGCCATGAGCAAGCTCATGTCCTTCCTGTCAACATATGCCTTGAGCCTGTTAACATGGAGCACTCTGAGAGGGCTCCTGGGAGTTCCAAGGTCCACCAAGTAGGTAACCTCTCCCTTTTGCTCAATGATGGTGTGGGGCCCAGACCATTTGTCTTTCAGAGCTGCTGGGGCCACTGGCTCCAGCACCCACACCTTCTGTCCTGGCTGGTACACAGTCAGTACAGCCTTTTGGTCATGCCAAGCTTTTTGAAGTTCCTGGCTGGCCTCAAGGTTTTTAGATGCCTTCTCCATATACTCAGCCATCCTGGAGCGGAGACCAAGTACATAGTCCACTATGTTGGTTGCAGGCTTTTTGAGAGGTCTCTCCCATCCTTCCTTCACCAAACACAGGGGTCCTCTTACAGGATGCCCATACAGAAGCTCAAAAGGGCTGTAGCCAACCCCCTTCTGTGGGACCTCTCTGTAAGCAAACAAGAGGCAGGGGATCAGGACATCCCATCTTCTCCTAAGAGGTTCAGGTAGTCCATGAATCATCCCTTTCAGGGTCCTGTTGAATCTCTCAACAAGCCCATTGCATTGTGGATGATAGGGTGTGGTGAACTTGTAGTTCACACCACACTCTTTCCACATGGCAGTCAGATATCCTGACATGAAGTTTGTACCTCTGTCAGAAACGACCTCCTTAGGGAAACCCACTCTGGAGAACACTCCAACTAGGGCTCTTGCCACTACAGGGGCTGTAGTGGTCCTAAGGGGAATAGCCTCAGGATACCTGGTGGCATGGTCCACCACCACCAGTATAAACTTGTGTCCTGATGCTGTCTGGGGTTCCATTGGACCAACAATGTCAATCCCCACTCTTTCAAAGGGAACCCCCACCACAGGTAGTGGTATGAGGGGGGCCTTTGTTGTGCCACCTGACTTACCACTGGCTTGGCAAGTGACACATGAGCGACAAAACTCCTTGGTATTCTCATTCATGTGGGGCCAGTGAAAGTGTGAGACAAGCCTGTCCCAAGTCTTTGTCTGACCTAAATGACCTGCAAGGGGAATCTCATGGGCCAAGGTGAGAAGGAAACCTCTCAGAGACAAGGGGATGACCAGCCTCCTGGTTGCACCAGGCTTGGGGTCTCTTGACTCAGAGTACAGGAGTCCATCTTCCCAGTATACCCTGTGGGCACCTGTGGCATTCCCTGCAGCCTCAGCAGCAGCCTGCTGTCTGAGGGGTTCAAGGGAAGGGCAGCTCAACTGTTCCTTCCCCAGGTCTGCTCTGGAGGGTCCCCCTGAGCCCAGAAACTCAACTTGATCAAGTTCAAGCTCTTTAGGCTCAGTTTCCCTCAGCTCTTCTAGATCAGCCTCCTCAGAGACCTGATCCTCAACCTGGGGCAAGGGGGAAGGCAAAGCCTTACCCTTACTGCTCTTCTTCTTGGGAGGTGTCTGGTCCATAATTTCAGGATCCAGCACCTGTTCAGTGGGGCATCTTCTGGCCTGTGACCTAGTCACAGCAAGCACATGTGCTGGCAAGCCTAACATCTCCATGTGAGTCCTCTGCTCCACTTCTGACCATTGTGATGACTCCAAATCATTGCCCAACAAACAATCAACTGGGAGGTCTGAACTGACTACAACTTTCTTTTGTCCCTTCACTCCACCCCAGGAGAAAGCCACAATTGCCACACTATGACTAGTAGTGACATTGCTGGCATTGGTCACCAGGAAATCAGTACCTGGCATGATCTGTCCAGGGTCCACAAAGTTAGGTGTCACCATGGTGACACTGGCACAAGTGTCCCTATAGGCCTGAGCCATTTTGCCATTAATCAAAGGTGTCTGCCTGTATTTGCCCAAAGTATTGGGACTTATTTCAGGGGACATATCCATATCCCCTGTACAGACAAGGACAGCCTGAGTGAGTGTGCCAACTAAGTTGTCAGACCCCTCAGTACCCAAGGTTAACCCAACTAATGCCTTGGGAGTGACACTACCACTACTGACTGTACTAGGGGGTGCAGTTGCTTTAGGAGCTGTAGTGGCAGGAGTTTGTCCTCCTCTTTTGGTGCACTCACTAAACCAGTGAGATTTACTTTTGCAGTACTGGCACCACCATTTTGACTGGCCTTCTTGAGTCTTCTTCTTCTGGGAAGCCTGACCCCCACCCTCTTTGGTTTGTTGGGGACCTGGTGAAGACTTCTGGTCATTTTGCTCATTCTTAACATTACCCTTCTGGTCTGCTTTCTTCTGACCACCCTGGTTCTGGTTCTGGTTCTGCTTGATCCTTGTCCTGACCCATTTGTCTGCCTTCTTTCCCAATTCTTGGGGAGAGGTCAGATCTGAATCAACAAGGTGCTGGTGCAGCAACTGGTTCTGACAATTGTTCAAAATTTGTTCTCTCATCATTAGATTATACAATCCTGTGTAATCTGTAACCTTGCTACCCAGCAACCAGCCCTCCAAAGCCTTAGTGGCACAATCCACAAAATCAGACCAGTCCTGAGACTGAGTTTTCTGGGTGTCTCTGAACAGCAACCTGTACTGCTCAGTGGTTAAACCAAACCCATCAACCAGTGTATTCTTCAGGACCTGGTAATTGTTAGCATCCTCCACTCTTGTAGTGAGGAGCTTATCTCTACCTTTACCATCAAAGGAGAGCCACAGTATAGCTGCCCACTGACTCTGGGGAATGCCCTGCACAGTGCAGGCCCTCTCCAGAGCAGCCATCCATTTCTGGATATCATCCCCTTGCTTAAAGGGGGGCACTATTTTAGTCAGGTGTTTAGTATCTAAACCCTTCTCTCTATCTCTTGGGAGATTGCTGCCACCAGTGGGAGCTAGCCCACTCATCTGCTGCTCTCTTGCCAGGGCAAGCTTCTCTTTGGCCAGGGCAATTTCTTCCCTTTCAATCCTCAGTTCAGCTTGTCTCATCCTAGCTTCATGCTCTCTTCTCTGAGGGGAAGTAAATCTCCTCTGTGGAGGATTCCTTCTCCCCTGAGAAGAGGCATTAGAGTGCAGAGATCTATTGGAGTCCCTAGAAAGAGATCTATCTCTCCTAACTCCAAGGTTAGGCCCACTTCGGGTTAGTACTGGGGGTCCCCCAGATCCTAGCCCAAGTAAGTCTAAGTTGGTCCTAGTTAGCCTTCTGACTACCTCAAGACCCTTGTCTACCTCATCCCCAGAGAGTACCTCTTGATCCTCCTCCTCAACTGCTGAATCAGTGTTGGGGAGATCTGGATCCCCAGAGGTTCCCTCTAAGGCTGGCATGTTCTCATGTAACTGAGAAAGCTTTCTGGCATCATATGTCTCTAAGAGACCTATCAGAAAGGGAGTGGTGGGGTTAGACCCCTGCTTCAGTTTCCTGGAGACACAGATTTGTCTCATCTCCTGAAAACTGAGAGCTGCATATCTTGAAGTGACCTGTGGAGGGTCAACACTGACCAGGGGAGTCTCAGTAGAGTCCCCCTGAGTCGACATGCTTTTCTAGTGAGGTGTAAGTGGTGCACTTACCTACACTATATGTTTGCCTACTGATCCCTTGCTAGAGTTGTAGTTTAGGGTGTGCTAGGCCCTAGGAGCTACAACAGCTGGTTCAGTAGAACTCAGAGTATTCTAAGCTAAGTTATATGTACCTTTAGTACTTATGTGATCTTTCACAAGATATTCTTAGGGCATGTGTGGTAAAACAACAGCAAGCTCAAATCCCAACCGCTGCTCACCAATGTGAGAAGTTGGCCTGATGTGCAGTGTTCACTATTCTAGTGATCACTATATATCAGTCCAAACAACCCTTATTGATGATTGGTTGTAAGTCAACCTTATAGACCAGCTATCCTAGTAGCATGGATACGAGCAGTCTAAGGCTAAGACTCTAGAGGGCGTGTTAAGCCAGCTGTTTTACCATCACATTACCCCTTGAACACCCAGTGAAAGGACACCACACAAGTGTTATGAAAATAAACAGTGTATTTATTAGAATCACAACAACCCTGTACTCTTTATGAGGACAGGGTGCTAGGCACACAACAAAACTCTTACGAAAATACTTAAGTTAGCACGTTATACACAAATGCCCGAGGGGCACGAAAAACCATATACTTTAAAAGTGGAATGCGAATTACTAGCAGGTAAGTAACAGTTCTAATAGGCTTTGGAATCGCTAGGACTGGACTAGGGAATCGTTAGATTTCTACTAGGAGACCCAGGGGACTCGGGTGCAGAGTGTGCACTCTCACGCGGGATGCGGGACAAAGTCTATGGAGGCTAGTAAAGGCAAAGTTAGTGTTCACAGGCGAACCCGACCTGGTAGGAAGAAAACGACAGTGGATCCTGACCCTAGGATAGTGAGGCTATGCTGGGACACCGAAGTGCCGAAGTTACCTAGCCCAGGGGCTGCAGCTGCATAGGTCTGAAAAGACGTCGGGGATCTCGGTGCCGGACCAGGAGCCTGGAAGGAAGAAGTTGCTGGCAGGCGACCAGTGAAGAAAAGTTCGATGGATCCAAGCCTGGATCAAGGAAGAAGAAAACCTGAAAGCAGAGGGGACCAAGTTCTTGAATCACTAGCCAGTGATTAAGTGGGCACCAGGATGGCACCGGACGAAGTCACCGCAGTCAGGTGAGTGGGCGCTGCTGGGCTCTGCAGTCTCTCGGACCAGGAGGCGTTGTCGGCGACCAGGATGGAGGTGCGAGCTGTCCCACGAAGGTTCTTGCTGTCGACGTCGCTGGACCCAGGATTGGGCAACAAGTCTTGGCAAATGCAAGGCCCACGCGGTGGACCTAAAATGGCGTCTTGAGTGGACCAGGAGGGTCCAGGGTACTTCTCCGATGGAGGGAAGCAAGGGCCAGTCTGGAGCAACCAGACCAGCAGCAGAAATGTCGTCGGGCGTCGTCAGGAAGGCCACAAGCCAGCGGGCTAGTAGCCAAACAACGCGGTGAGCAGCAAAAAGCAGAAGGGCCCCACGCAGATCGTGGAGATGCTGGGGGGCTGCTCTTCAGTGCTGGAGCTGCTCAGGGTGGGGGCTTCTCGGACCCCAAAGCACTCACCAGGAATTCACTCGGCGGGCTTGTTGTTCAGAAGTCGTGCAGTCTTGAAGATGGCCGGTCCCTCGAGGTCTCGTCACACCCACGAATCTCAGCGTGACTGATGATGTAGGTAGAGGTCAGAGGTGCCAGGGAAGCCGGTTCTCGTCGAGCTGGGCAGTCTTGATCCGGAGGAGAGACGTGCAGCAGACCGCAGTGTTCTGTAGATGGTGCCTGCGGATGCAGGGTGACTACTCCTTAGTCACAAGGGAGAAATCTTAGGAAGAAGTCTTGAGTTCCTTTCGTGGAAAGTAGTTTCAGGATTCAAAGATGATCTGATTTGGAAGGGGGCCAGTCTCTACCTTTATCCTGTAAAAGGGGGCTGGCACGCGACTAAGTCCTGCCCTATGGGTGGGACTAGGAGGGGG
Organism: Lissotriton helveticus; assembly: GCF_964261635.1. Classification (NCBI taxonomy): domain Eukaryota; kingdom Metazoa; phylum Chordata; class Amphibia; order Caudata; family Salamandridae; genus Lissotriton; species Lissotriton helveticus. Next base: position 905,499,916 of record NC_136065.1, on the reverse strand, counting down.
GTGGTTACACCCACTTCCTTGGCGGGCTTTTCCCCAGCACAGGGTCTGGAGTGACCCTGGAACTGGTTCCAGCCAGCCTATGCACAGTGAGCACCGGGGTGCCACGTGCAGTCACCTTCCTCTAAAGCCCTGCCTATCTACAATACACAAAACCCTGTCTGGGACGGTGCTGGCACCGCCCCTGGCAGGAAACCCTTTGTCCTTATCTCCTGCTCTGGGAGGACTCCCAGCAGCAGGAGTGCAGACTTGTGTCTCGGTGGCAGCATCCATTTTGTGGATGCTAAGGCTCTGTCTGACTTTTAACCGGGTTATAGGTTACAGGCATGTCGTGTCCCTCTAGAAGGGTGGAATGCTAACCCCGTCGCCAGAATTGGCGAGGGGTTAGTATTCCAATTCGTATGACACCTTACTCGACATGTTTTGATAAAGCGATACCAGAGTTGGCACATAACCGCGAGGATTATAATGCACTTAAGAGTATATGGTATGCGATATCATGGAAACGGCTAAGGGATAGATCCCGAAAGCCGCAGACAGGCTCAGCTCATGCCAGAGCACCATCTCACACGATTCCAAGCACTCTGCCTTCAGGATTGTTAAGGCCTGCCATAGGAGTGACTGATAGGAGATCTGTGTGTCCATTTTAGGGTTAGATATAGGTATACTATATCTAAAGCAAAGGGTGAGTACACCACCTTGCCCCAGCTGTCGTGCAGCCAGTTGTGTCAGTTTTAGTTAGTCAATCCATGGGTGGCACAATACATGCTTCAGCCCCTGGGAGACTTCTGGGTGCACCTCAGCCCTGGGTACAGGGACTTGGAGAGGGCCCAGTGCCAATTCAGTACCTGAGTACAATTTGGATAGAGAGAACAGCTAGGCTGTGGGTCTGATTAGCAGGCCCACAGCCAGGGAAAGTCGTAAACCAGTGCAGCAAAAAGCAAAAATCTGGGTGATCATAGGATTGCAGACCCTACTCTCCTACAGGCAAGGAATGTGGCATCAGGTGCTTTGAAAATTATTTGTATTTATGCATCATAATAAATACAGCCAGTTGTTAACTCAGTGATATTTAATGGGTTTTGAAGCACTTATTTTGGTACTGTTGCTGTTAGCAGGATGTAGGTTAAATACATTCTTGAGCAAGCCTCACATAGGTCAGGAATTGAAATGGGGCAAAAATAAAAATACATAAAGGTCTTTTGTTTTCAGCAATTCGTCAAGAAACATCATGTACAATGCAATAGCTCTAACTCTCACAAATTGGCAACCTATTGCATTGTAAATGATTCTGTTTTTTTAGCAACCTTTTTGACCCTGCCAGCACACTTCCTGACCTCCGCCCCCATGGCATGCTGATCACCGTTCTTACAAGGGCTCGAAGTAAATGAAGACAGCCTGGAAATGCAGCAAATAAACATCGTCGCACTTCCAGGCCATCTTCATTTACATGCAAATGCAGAGTCATTCGCGCCCCCCTGTGAACCCATCCACGCCCCCCCAGGGGGGCGCGCCCCATAGTTTGAAGACCTCTGTCCTAGAGGCACTGGAACTAGTGATGATAAAAATTCTACTGATGCAAAGGGTTACTTTGTTTATAATTGGGTTTATACTCCTTGGAATAGAGCGGATGTCATGGCTCTTAAAACTGCATTACCTGATCCGCGGAAGAATCCAGCAGCTTTTTATAAGGAAGTTGAGGGTGCTATTAGCTTTTGTACTATGACTTTGCCTGATATAGATCTTCCCGCAGCTATAATAGAAAGGTTAAAGACGATTATTCCTCCTAAAAAGATAGACTGGACTGTATTAGCATCTTGTAAGCAAAAGCCAGACAAATCGGTTTCTGACTTCTTTACATGCTTCGAGGAGGCATTCCGCGATTTTAGTGGCCAGTCATTAGCAGAAGACACGGGCAGGCATCTGTTTGTCGATAAATGTGTCGCAAACTTATTGCCAGGAATAGCTAGTCGCCTAAAGGCCAGTGAGAGTTCATGGACTACCTCTTCTCCGGTATCTCTTTTGACTATGGCTCAGTATTATGAAAGACAGGGGTTAGACGCGAAGGGCAGTGAGGATAAAAAGACTACAGAGTTAAAAACGAAGGTTATGTTGGCTCAAACCTATGGTCTGCCTTCTAGAGGCAATGATAGAGGTGGACGAGGATCTTATGGTTCGTCTTTCCCTTCTTATACTCGTTTGTATTTGTCTGTCGACCAGTGTGCGTACTGTAGGAAATTTGGACATTGGGCTTCTGATTTTCTGGCACTACGTGCTAACCAGTATCCACGTGGACGGGGACAAACGCGAAATCGTTCAGGATATTCAGGGCCTAGGGGGAGCACGAATGATCGTGCTAGATTTGATTCTAATATGCGTGGACAGCATGGGTTTAACACTTTTGACAGACAAAATCAATATCAAATGTCCGATTATATGCCGTCTGATTTCAAAGATTCTGCTTATGCATAGGATTGCTTAAAATGGGGTAAGGAATCAGTTGAAGTTCCAGTAGATCAGAAGGGTCCATATGTTACAGCACATGTTTTGGGTTCTACTAATCAGTTTCTGGTTGATACAGGAGCTACTCGTAGCGCCTTATCTAAACTCTTGGTTCCAAGGGCTCCCCTGTCTGGCTCAACAATTACATCGATAGGTTTCGATGGAACACCATCCCTTAGCCCGCTGTCACAACCACTTGCTTTCCATGTTGACAAGTTTACTGCTCCATGTCTATTTTTGCTTTCTCAAAACACACCAGACAATATTGTGGGTCTTGATATGCTCAAATATTTCTGGGCTACGATACGATGTTCTCCGGAAGGAGTACGTATCATTTTGAATGACAACTACCCCGTGAATAAGAGATCATGTATTGTTAAAGAGGACATTGCATTAGCTTCACTCCCTAGTACTTTGTGGGCCACTTCAGATACCGATTTAGGGCAAATGGTCATTCCGCCAGTACATATTAGTGTCAAGGAGGGCGCTTCACTGCCACGATTGCCTCAATATAAAATTTCTCAGGAAGGCGAAGAAGCACTTATACGTATTGTTCATGATCTGATGAAAGTGGGAGTTGTGGAAGAAGTTTCTTATAATGTTTGCAGTAGTCCTATCCTTCCCATTTTGAAAAAAGACACTGACACTAGGATTTACAGATTCATTATTGATTTACGAAAAGTCAACAAGATTGTAGTACTGCAATACCCTGTGGTTTCTGACATAACGACACTGCTTACCTTAGTTCCTCCAACAGCAACTACATTCTCTGTAGTAGATCTGAAGAATGCTTTCTTCTTGATTCCTATTCATCCTCATAGCCGATATTTGTTCGGTTTCACTTTGAATAATAGATCGTACAGATTTAGTAGAATTCCTCAAGGGTACACTGAGAGTCTGAGCATTTACAGCCAAGCACTGAAACGCCAGCTTGATTCTTTTACTTTGCCTGAAGGAGTGGCTCTCATACAATATGTCGATGACATCTTGTTGGCAGCCGATACGTCTGAACAGTGTGAAAAATTTACTTTGTCTCTACTTTCCTTTCTTGCTACACAGCACCATAAAGTGTCACAGAAGAAATTGCAATATTGTAGACCGAAGGTTACCTACTTAGGTCACCTTCTGTCAAAGAAGGGGCGTGCACTTACACCAGAACGCATACAAGCAATTTTAGACACACCAGTGCCTTCTACTTAGAAAGATGTCCGTGCATTTATTGGTTTGACCTCGTTCTGCAGGCAATGGATATCAGGTTTTTCACTCATCGTTAATCCCTTGTTAGCACTTTTGACTAAAGACACTCCAATGCCCCTTCCATGGACAGATGAATGCCAGGATGCTTTTCATCAGCTACGACAAGCTCTTTGTTCTGCACCAGTGTTAGGCACTCAAGATTACACGAAGCCTTTTACACTCTATGTACACGAGAAAAATGGGTGTGCATTGTCAGTTTTAGTACAGACACACGGTGACAAGCAGCGTCCCTGTGCATATTTTTCAGCGGTTCTTGACCCTGTTGCTCGTGCATTGCCTGGGCGCTTCCGTTCAGTTGCAGCAACAGCTGTGTCTATACGCCAGAGTGAGGGGATAGTTTTGTCACATAAACTGTTGGTGCTAGTACCCCATGCGGTTGATGCCCTTTTGAATCAGACCAAAACCCAACACTTAACTAGTGCTCGTTTGACAGGATACGAATTGACATTGTTGACCCCTCACATTACACTGAAGGGGTGTGCGACACTGAACCCAGCTACTTTGTTGCCATATCCAGCGACTCAGTCAGAGGAGTCTCACGATTGTATCTTCCTTACTGAGGTACAGACAAAGGGTTGCGTCAATTTGCAAGATACGCCCCTTTTAGATGTAGATTAGGAATTGTGGGTTGATGGGTCCTGTTTGAAGTTACCAGATGGCACTACTTCAGCTGCATATGCAATTACGACACTTGAGACAGTAGTGGAGACAGCTCGTATACGACAGAAGTCGGCTCAAGCAGCTGACCTAATAGCTTTAACACAAGCGTGTGAACTTAGCACTGATTTGTGTGTGAACATCTATACAGATAGCCACTATGCTTTTGGAGTGGCTCATGATTTTGGCCTACTTTGGAAGGAAAGAGGCTTTCTTACATCCCACGGGATGCAGATAATGCACGGAGAATTAGTATATAACCTTCTGACTGCACTGACATACCCGAAGAAAATAGCTATTGTTAAATGTAGCGCCCACAAGAAAGTGATTGATAAGATAGGACAAGGCAACACCTTTGCAGACCACGTACCTCATGAGACTGCGATGCAACGAAGTACTACATCTACGTACGTATGAAATCACAAGCTGAGCGTTGGCATGATGCTAGACAAGAAGTGTTAGATATACAGAGATCTGCCTCTGTGAAAAAACTTGAGCAATGGTCTAAAGAGGGAATGTTGGACGATGAGGGCTGTTGGCGCAACAAAGAGATGAATAAGTGGAAATTGCCTGCTGCTTATTTACAGCCTATGGTCCAAATGGCACATGGGCCGGCACATGTTGGGGCTCTAGCGATAACGAAATTGCTTATGCAAGTTTGGGAGCATCCAGAGATTGCCGGTACAGCTAAAAGGATAGTACAATCCTGCTTGATCTGTTAGCAGTACAATCCTGGAAAAGGGACACAAACTCCTACAGGAGGGTTTGCTACACCAACTGCACCTTTTTAAGTTTTGCAAATGGATTACATCCAACTTGAATGTTGCAATAACTTGAAGTATGTTCCAGTGGTGGTATGTGCCTTCAGTAAATGGATAGAGGCATACCCTACAAAGGATAATACAGCTCTTACTAGAGTAAAGGTGCTTTTAAAATAGTTTTTTCCTAGATATGGTGTTTGCAAACTTTTGTGGAGTGACAATGGACCTCATTTTATTGGGCAAGCTGTTGAGCATGCCCTGAAAGGATTAGGGATCAAACAGAAATTCCATGCAGGCTTCCACCCACAATCGGCAGGATAGGTGGAGAGGTATAACGCTACGGTGAATTTGAAGTTAGCAAAAATACTGGCTTCTACGTCTTTGAAATAGCCAGATGCACTACCTTTGGCATTCTTATCCATAAGATCAGTGCCACATTCACGATCTGGGCTTACACCATATGAAGTGGTATTTGGTAGACAGATTAATATTTGGGGAGTTCCTAAGCCACGCCCCGTACATGATGTACCATGTGTTTTGGTGAATGATTATTTGGCACAGTTGACTGACAGTTTGATCTCTATTCATCAACAGGTTCAAGAAGCTTTTCCTGACAGCTTTACAGGTGAGGCCCATGAACTCCGACCTGGTGACCATGTCATGGTGAAAGTATTTGAGAGATCGAACAGCTTGGAACCGAGGTGGCGAGGAACGGAGCAGGTGCTCCTAGCAACAAGGACAGCAGTTCGAGTGATGAACAGAAAGAACTGGGTCCATAACACTCACTGCAAACGAGTGTCGCCTGCCTTTGTGGAACCTGCTGTGCTGACCGATCATTGAGTGATTCTGGAAACGGAGAAGGATCATGCTATTTCACCTGACGAATCTGAGGGAGTCTTCCCAGACCACACGATCCCTGGAGTATCCCCATACCAACTGAGACCGAGGAAAGAATCTGCCTTGTTGAAAAAGACTAGTTGAGCTACTGTACTGGGTTGGTGAAACGGAGCACTGATGTGGCAAGGGGTGGGATCAGTCCTACATAGTGACATCCGTCTTGACCCTTGGTGAAGAAATCAATGGCTGCCCAGGACTTTAGAGCTCCAACGATTGCCTTCAACGACAAACGAATCATGTCTGCAGAGAGATCAACTGTTGCTATTGCTAAAATGAATAACAAAAAGATCATTTGTGCTGTAGGGTTTGTTGTTGCTATGGTGGCTATAGCAGTGATAACTTGGTTTGAAGAGAAAGTGGCTCCTGCTCGACAATTGCTGATTGCCACTACTCCAGTACCAGTTGAGCATCAATGCTTTACGCTTTCCTACCATGAGCAGAAGCATCGACAATCCTACCTAAATAACACGTTCATCCAGATGTTGCATCACACGCATAATACCACAAATACCACCAACTGTTGGGTGTGTGGGATGAAACCTGCTCATCAGAAGAAAGGGGGAACACCTTTTATTCCTCTTCCTTTCTCGCACAAGGGTTCTTGTCAAGCCTGGTTTGCGCTCTTGTTTGCTTCTGAAAAGGCTAATTTCCCAAGGATGACAGTAGGACGAATTAACTATCATCTTAATAAAGTTTGTTACCCCGATGAAGATGGTTACCCTCAAGCTAAAGGGACTAAATGGGAATGGGAGGAGTATCAACCGGACAATATTTCTGTACTATATGTTTTCACGAATACAAGAACTATAAAGAACAGTGGGTGATTTGTAATTTCTGTGATCAGAGCTAAAGCAGATTTGTGTATAAGTAGTGTTGGGAAAATTCCAGTGGGAAGGAGTGAGTGTACTGTGACATTGACTATTGAAGGTTCCAACAACAGCAGTTTTATATCATCGCATAATACCTATTTTGTATTTGGTAAAAAAGGATATTACCAACTCCCAGTTGGATGGTCTGGAATATGTTATGTGTCCTTTTTTGTCCTTTTTTGTTACCCCCTGTGTTTCTGGCACCTGCATCGTATCATAGAGATTTTAAGTTGTACAATGATATCTCTAAGAACCGATATAAAAGGACAATAAGTACGGATGAGGTTGATCAGACTGACACCAGTTTGCAACAATATGTCGACTTTAATTTGGGCTTGTTTTTCTTTGTGGGTGCAGCATTAAACAGTAGAAGATACGACGATTAATTCGTGTTGTGGAAGCTGTAACCAGTCAGACAGCTATGGCACTTGGGAACATTACAGAAGAGCTATAAGTTGCAAGGATTGTAGCACTCCAAAATCGTATGGTTCTTGACGAGGCTCTAGCTGATCGAGGTGGTGCATGCCGCATCATCGGCAGCAGCTGTTGTGTTTACATTCCGGATCACTCACCTTCAGTATTTTTTTTTTATATTTCTTTTTATTAACACAAGGCACTTCAATAAGTGTACAGTACAGAGATTAAACTTTCCCACATATTACAACAACACATCATTAATGTTCTGAAAAATATGAAGAGAGGAGGGGGGGTCACAATATTTTACATTCAAGGGTCACGGAGACGCAAGTACATCTGGCAGTGGATCAACTGGAGGCACACAGATCTCCCCCCTGTATCGATTCCACGAACCCCAAACAGTCATCCATTTCTGGGGTCGGCCTCTGGCAAGATATACGGTTTCTCCCGGAACATACACCAGTCCATACTTTCCTTCCAGTCCTCAAGCGTGGGCTGTTGTCTGGCTCCCCACTGCTGTGCTATATTTCGTTTTGCTATCATTGCCCCCAGAGTAGCCCACCTAGTCTGCGCCGTGTTCAGGTCTGTAGGTTCCCAAATATTAAGGAGACATCTCCTCGCCTCCGGCGACACCGTGACCCCAGTACCTCTCGCATAACAACATGTATCGAACTCCAATAATCCACCATATAGTGACACTCTCAGAGGATATGAAGAAATGTGCCCACCTGCCCACACCCTCACCTACACAAACCCTCGACACCTTCAGTATTTGATGCAATATCCAAACTGCATAAAATTGCTGCAGAGATTCACCCAGAGACTGGTACCTGGACTTTTTAAAGCTGGTTCTGGACACTTTTTGTCACTTGGGGCTGGAAGCTACTAACTATTCTATGTATACTACTGGTGATACTATTTACATGCTGTGTATGCATACAATGTGGTCCCATGCTTTGCTCTGTGTGCATTACTGCTTGTATACCTGCTAAGCGATATGTTGCAGAAATAAAGGCACAACAAATGCTGAATAAAGGAATAAAGAAATTGCTGAAATTATGCAAATTAATAAACAGGATGCATATTTAGATTACCCCAAATAAACTAATGTCTTCAGCTAATGTTAAAAGGGTTGTCTGTTGTAATTTGGCAGCGATCGGGGTTAGCATCTAGCTGAAGCCATCTTGGATTTGGCAGCCATTTTGTATGCCATGACACGTGCTACCACGTGCTCACCATGTGCTCTGTCCTACCTTTCTGTTGTCTGCTCTTGTACTCTGCCTAGTGACAGGTTATATTTAGCCTCTTCTGCTTTGCACATGATCAGTTGAGCTTGCAGCTGTCCATGCAGCTGTCATTAGTCTGTAGGATGTGTTTACTAGAATTAGCAACTGCTAGCTCCTCCCACTTGTTGATTGTGCATTTTCTGTATGACCTTATATGTACCTAAAAGCTTCTTTCTGTACTTATACCGCCTTCTTTTGAGCCCCTGTGTGGGTATAAAAGGTCCATATTCCTACTGTTCGGTGTGCTACTTCATATACTACCAAAGGGTGTTGTGTGAATGTAGTTCCACCTCTTGACGTTAATAAATTGCATTGCTTTGTATTACAGTTTCCGTGCCAACTTCTTCCTATTGGTCTAAGGACTTTGTGCAGAGAAGGGTGAACCCCTAGCACCGGTAGGCCTAGCTGAGGCTCACCACGACAACAAGAGACCACTATTTGGACTGGCATGAATTAATTTGTACTCACCTTTGCACTCAAAGAAACATGTCTGCAATTTTCACTGTGAAATATGAAATGGTGGTCATTCAAAACCTCACCACAGCTCGGGGCAAGCCCTCGCCGCAATCCCGCGCATCCATAGATCCACCATGGGGGGGAAGAACCTTCTCCTACTTAGCGGCCAAAACCTGGAATTCTCTCCCCACCCACCTCCGCCTTGTACAGAACCACCTCTCCTTCAGAAAGCAACTTAAAACTTGGATTTTCGATAAGTAAAGTTCACCCCCTCTCCCCCCCCCCCAAGCGCCTTGAGACCCTCTGGGTGAGTAGTGCGTTATACAAATTTCCGAACTTGAACTTGAACTTGGGCGGAGTGGAGAAGACTGAGTATGTTTATTTGCGCCCATGGACATATCTGCAGAATGGCCATTCATTGCATGCCCTCTGATTCCTGTCTGCATGGTACAAGATGGACATTGGTTGTGAAATCAAGGAAGCCTCAACTACGCCTTGCCATTAACCCCTTGCGTGCTGCCGTCGGCCAATGGGAGCACTACCTCGCTAGTGCTGCCGTCGGCCAACGGCCGACGCAGCCCCGCCCATTTTGCGGAAGTGCCGCACTGCCACAAAATCGCGGCAAAGGGGTTAAGATCACTCTGTACTGGTACATGGCTTTTAATCATGGTACATTTGTTAGACGGCCGTGGAAGTTAAAGAAAGGGAATTTTACTAAAAGATACCTCCCTCACATACTTCTGAAGTACATCCGCCTCTCCCATGAAAACTAGGGCTGGGAAAGGAAACATTCAATGAGTGGACCTCCTTTTTGACTTGAGATGTGTCCAAAGGGAGTGTGTGCAGGCTAACCAAAGCCACCCCCAATCTCTTGCAGAAAGATGAGAGCCCTGGTTCGCTTGTGGTTGTGTTCCGAACTCAACATAAAATCTAACGAAAATGTGGAGATTTTGTCATGTGTTAACTAAGTGTTTGATTTGCTTGCGTGAAGCATACACCCAAGGAAAAAATAATGCATGAATTTATGTGGGATGTCATGTTGGAACATCGACTCTATATGTATCTATACTTTATAGTAATATTACATTCAGGAGTGGAAGTTAAAATGTATGTTTTCTATTCTGTACAACAGTATTTATTTCAGAATTGTATGATTTTATGCAGGTTGTAAAAACATTTATAAACAAAGTTGAATCCAATAATTGCATACCCCTTGATAGTGTAAAAAATGCATTGACGTTTTGGGGCTTCATTAGAAAAGATAGATGGCTGGGAATACGACCACTTCATATAAGGCCTCAAAACTGTAATACTCCAGGCCATTGTCACCCTGATAACATGTTGGTCATCTACAGTTCTGAGTGCCTTTAAATCCTGGCTCTCTTAAATGTAATAATCACTCTGCACTTCTCAGTGTTAGTGTTATGTTCTGGCAAAAAGACTCCTGACATGAAGCTGTGTACTTAAGAAATACCCAATGCTGGCAAGATGTCTCACACAGTTAATGCTTGTTATTAACAGCTGATACAATTTTCAAATCACAAGTTCAAAGGCTGGCTACACCTTACATCTTTCAAAGGTCAATAAATTGAGTATCAATAAATTGGGCACCCTTATCACCCGATACCTGCAGGTCTTCAAAATAGCAGATTTGTGGTATGAAGCTAACATAAAATACAAGTCAATAATGCTACCAACATCTTTAATATTATTTTCTACAAACTTCATAGAACTCCTCCAAAGACAGTGGTGTGTGGTCCCTGTCATCACATTGGTTAATATTATCAGAGTACTTTTATAATTCACTAGAAAATTATATTGGGTTCATAGACATTGACGGAGGGACCCCTAGGTATAATGTTGGAAATCCCATGGTATTCACACGACTTACTGAAATTAATAGGGATCACTTTGAGAATAATCCAAAGACACCATGGGGGCCCGAGACATTCCTAGCGCTTAACTTGGAAATCGCTTTGTAAATAAGAGGTATTGCTAGGGTGGGAGGGGTCCTAGAGGTCTCTATATTGCATTTACCTGGGTCACATAGAAGGTTGTATTATGGGATTTTCATTAAACATGTTCATGAGCAACTGACTTATGTGTTCAGAGCAGGGGCATAACTCAGGCCCCTGTGGGCCATCAGCCCATGGCCAATGATAATCTGCGAGACATGAAAGACCCAGGGGCCCTTCTTCACTTTTTGCAGGGGCCCCATCATTTTGCATTACGCCACTGATTCAGTGGATACAAAAGGCTAATTATATACTTTATCAGCTCAATTTCCAAAGCCTGCTCATTGTTGAGAACACCTTTGCATATGATGATGACTCAATGCTGCTACATACTATGAGTACAACCCGGAAACAGTTCATGAAATACCAGCAGAGTGGGAACAGAAGCACAATCCAAGCCCCTGACTGACCTGTATCTCTGGTAGTCATCCTCGTCCTTGTCCAGGCTGACCAGCTCGTTGGGGCAGGCCTGGTTCCCCAGCAGGCTCAGGTACTGGAGGTTGGGGGTCACTTCCATCAAGTGGTCCAATAGATCCTCTAGATCTGTTATGTGTTCTGAGTTAAGGATTGCATTGTTATTAATGCCATGACTTCCGGTCACTGAGCGCCACATGTACGAACGACTGTAGGCCTCTGACAACGTCATCACTTTTCCCAGGGCCTTACAGGCAAGGCCGCAGACCCCTTTTTTTCTGGCATAGTTTGAAACGAACTTAATTTTTATTTGGTGACAATCTGTTCTCTCTTTCCCTCCTCCCCCACGAGGCAGTCTTGGCACACGAGAGAACAACTTTGACAATATGATGGATGCTGTGTGGTGAAACTGTTTAGCAATGGCTGAGGCCCCGGAGACAGTTCCAGGCTGGAAACAAACAGACGCTTTCAAAGCTTCATTCACCGGCCCTCGATCCATTATTTCCATCGGAATCAATCACGAGAGTCAAAACAAACCCCGTCCCAATCCTCTGAGACATTTCTGCAATCAACTTATGCTATGATACACCCGGAATATATTCTAATTTACCAATTAGAAAGTAGTGATCAGTGCTCTGAGATAGTATTTTAATACAGAGAACAAAATGGGGACGATTTGGAGTGGGCAGTTATACAAAGTCTGCAGTTTTAAAACAAACTAGAGGAATCCGAAAAAAACAACAACTTTTAAACAGCCTCACACATTTAGCTGATCCCTTTATTAAGCAGAGGTGCATTACCCCAGAGGTGAGCCACTCTAACTGTGAGGCAAAAAGCACTAAGGGAAACTGTCAAAACATTGAGTGATACTAACGTCCAAAGTAGGGGGGCACTCACCCCAAGAGCTACAAGCCACTGCCATAATGTCACCTGCAGAGTCCTAGAGTTCAAAGGTGCTTCCGCTGCTGCTAAATCATGACCTAGAACTGAAAAGCACTCTGGCCACAGTCAAAATTAGACCCAACCAGCCTTGGAGGTAAAACCTGTGTTAACTGCACCCAAAATGGGAGCCTAAGCCCTAGGCTAGAGCCGATAGACTCCAAGCACACTAAAATAAGTCTGTTCCACCACCCCAAGGATAAGTTACCAAGCACAGGCATGGCTGTACTGACCAAACCCTAAAACTGAAAGGCACTCTAACCACACTATATCAAAGGCCCGCCATGTTAGAGGTGAAAGGCGCTGTAACTGCAGCCTGGATCAGACCAGCGCTGCCCTGGGGCGGCCCCCACTCTAATCACACTGTAAAATGGAGCCCAGCCGTCCCTCGGGCTGAAAGAACCTCTCATACCAGCCAAAAGAGACAGGCACTCCTAACCGTGAGGGAGCACCTACCTAGCTCAGACTAGAGACACACCCAGCCCTGGACTTAACAGAATTTATCTCTGAGACAAAACGGTGAGACGCCCAGTCCTGGATCTGAGCAGGGGAGACACAGTGTGGGTTAAAATGTTCTTTAACCGCAGAGTGAATAGGGTAATAATAATAACAAGCCCTGAAGCCGATAAGAACCCCGACTTGAGGTGAAACTGCGAGACGCCCATCCCCATGGGTCACAGCACTCTAATCTCCTATGGCTGTCTATTGTGGAATGTGTTTTTGAAGTGTTTTAAGAGAGCGCCCGATGTACGGTCGTTTTCTTTCCTAATCACTGCAGCTCGTCTTCCACCAGAGGTCGCTGTGCTCCGGTAGCCCATTCACTCTGATGAATCCAGAATTCGCTCGATGAAACCTAGTAACACGATTTTCCGATTTGTTACGAGGCCATATGAGCTTGAAGGAGAACAAGTGCAGTGGGCACCGCCACTCCATCACGGTGGTTGGTACTCATTTTTCATACACAGCCTTTGACCCAGAACAAGAGAGAGAAAGGCAGATTAGGAAGAAAGAAGGGGGAAGAGAGGGTACGGAAAACAGTGGCAACAGAAGGAGGAAGAGAAAGATAGCAAAACCGTAACAAAGGAAGAAAGAAGGGATGAAAAATGACCTTCAAGAGTGAGATAAATAGACGAGAAATTCAGGGTGGTGAGAGGGGAGACACATGAGGGGATCAAGAATAGTAGGCATGTTTGGTATGTAAACGTGTCATCTATCTATCTATCTACCTATCTATCTTTAAAACCAGGAAAACCGAGAAAAACAAGCCCACAGGTAATGCCACATACATGAATGTATTGTCAAATTCCTCATGATGCGTTTCGACCACACAGGGTCTTGCTCACAATTCACCGGATGTATGTCAGTACAACGCGATCTTTTAGATCGCGGTACTTTACAACGCTGCCATTACAACGCAAGTCGTTACAACGATTTGCGTTGGAGGGCGCGGATTGTGTAATATTATAATTTTATATTCCAACACCAGTCCACGTAACAGTAGGGAAGGTGTTGGAATATAAAATTACAATATTCCTTATCAAACAGCGCCATCCAGCGCAAGTCGTAGTAACGACTTGTGTTGTAATGGCAGCGTTGTTAAGGTGGTGCGGTGTAAACACCGCGTTGTAAACAATGTTTCCCCAATTCACCTATACGGCATAGTCGAGAGCTCGTTTTTCTCACGCTTTCAAGGTTTTGGATGAATCACGCCACCAGGCTAATCAAACTTGCCTTCCATGATGGCACCGGAAGTCAGGAGAATCACCCAGAAAGAACACCTCCCTGCCTGGCACAGGGGGATTGCGGCACAAAGGATATCTGATTCTTGTTCAGCGTCAAGGTATGCAGGTGTGGCAAGCTGGGCAACCTCAGCTCATTGCCCAGCAGGTTGTTGTCCAAAATCAGCTCCTCCAGGCCTGTGAATTCTTCGAGCCCTTGCAGCGACCTGCAGAGAGAGGAGAAAGAGAGCACATATTAGAGAACTCTCAGTTCTGCAGTCCTCCCCTCACAGGAATAAGGGCATTCCTTATGTGCTCTGCTGGAGTTGGATTGCTGTCTGTCAAAAGAGAAAAGGCCAAGATTTAGTGGGTGGGGACTGGTGGAAGGGCGAGTGTTGGCAGGACATCACATCTTTCACTCTCTGGCAGAATGAAGGATGGGGGTCAGTTAGTGAATAGCTAGGATCCAAAACAAAGGTCTTCAGATAGAGAGGCCAGCAGGATAAATTTGTCAATGTCTTGTGCCTCCAGGCACCCAGTCTCGCCTGACCCTCACCCCACTTCCAAGATAAATAACCGTGTCACTGCTCACCTTCCCTCCCTGGCCACAAATTTAAGCTGCCATCCATCATGCCTGCCCAGCAATATCACAGCCCTCTAAAAATAATAAACACTGCACCAAAGTCGCCTTTCCTTGGCCATGTCAGAGTAAGGAGTGGGGGGACAGGCTGCAGTTTAACAGCTCCGCCTTCTACGGCCCTCTCTCCAATCTGTGTCACTGGAGGCCGCGAAAGAGCTGTGCTACCCTCCTTCGTCGCCGGCCTCTCCATATTATTTATCACTATCAGAGAACCAATTGTGAACTTTACAAAAAGTGAGCTGTCCCAACATCTGGACTTTCACAGTGTCCACGGTGTCCTCCTCTCTCTTTCTTGCCACTCGCCTCACATCTGCGATTTCTTATAATAATGGCCTCACATTCATCCACTTTTCTTTTCAAAGTCTGTTACCTGCCTGCTGCCGATTTTATAAGATGCACATAGAAGTGGAGGCAGGTTTTACTACCATAGGAAGATGAATAGTTCCTCAGGGATCTATCTATCCATCAATCTATCCATCTATCAAGCTGTCTATCTATGTATCTATCTATCTATCTATCTATCTATCTATCTATCTATCTATATATCATTATTATTGTTAGGAAAGACAAATGTATACGTTCAGAAATGAATTAAGTCAATTCACACAAAGAAACCTATTCACATTGCAGTTGAATAACAAGCTGCAAATTGCTGTGTGTTTCTTCTTCATTTTTTACTCCGTTTCAACTACTGAACACTTTTTGCAAACGTCATTTTATGGACCTTTTGTAATACATAAACTACTAATTCACAGATGAACTTAAATGGAAGAATGTGATAACCTTAGTAAGAAAATTAAAATTATATATAAATATTCACTGAAAAAAACATAGGTTTCAGGGAGGTTAAAGTTGGAAATTAGCATTGCTCTGCAAAACGCGCTTCCTAGCGCGCTCTTGGTAGGGGGATGCTTTGCTGCTGGGGGGTCCTTACGGACCAACTTGCCTGCCTGTTACCTCCAGTAAGCCCCACACAGTGGGACTGCTGAGAGGTGGTCGCAGGCCACGCCCCTTTTCTCCATCACTTGGAAAATGCGCCGGCTGGCACACTCTTGATTGGGAGATTAAGTCACATTGCCTCTTGAGGGTCCCAGGGGTCCAACTAGCACTCCTGTTACCCCCAGTAAGCCCCCCACAGCAGGATTGCTGAGAGATGGTCAGAGGCCTGGCTTCCTTTCTCCACCACTCTGCAAACGTCCCTCCTGGTGCACTGCTGCTTGGGGGATGAAGTCCACTTTAGTCCTGAGGCCCTTAGGACACAAGGGGAACTCATCCCCCCACCAGAGGTGCACCAAGAGGTGCGTTTGTAGAGTGGTGTAAAAATGGGCGCGGGGCTGTATGGTCTCTCTCCAGAACCTCCACCAAGGCAAAAACAATCTTTATGGGGAGGGGGGACACCATTAGAGCCCCTGGGGTGCCCAACCATGGATCCACCATTAATTTCTATGGGGAGGGGGCCGCCTTGCGTCCCCCTTCCCCGAGCCTCTAAAGACCGCTCAGCCCCAGGGCCCAAAGTTAGAAAAATGGGGAGGGGTGCATTGCGCCCCCCTCCGGAAGCCGGAACAGGATCTGGGGAGCTGCCCAGGGCACTTCCTTTAAGGGAAGAGGGCCCCTCCCTGAGCTAATAATGGCCCCACGGACCCCATCTACCAGGGCCAGATTACAGGCTATGTCCCAAGGGGCCTATCCCTGGGACATAGTGGTTCCCTTGCCTGCAGAGGTGCGGGCAGGAAAACCTGTGTTTGATCTTGCTTGGTGGGAGCATTTTTAAATCTCCCACCAAGCGAGAGCAAACACAAAGTCAATTACCAGCTTGTGGGTGCTTAAAAAATGCTCACTCCCGCTGGGAGTGGACTTTACATCTGTTTTCCTGCCCGCAGTGATGCGGGCAAGGAAACAGATCTAAATATTGCTCCTGCCCGGAGGAAGCAGCATTATTAGCTGCTCCCTGCAGGCAGGAGCAATGTCGCCTCCAGCTGGATGCAGGGTGCCGGCTGCGGGAGCTTTGAGGCTCCCCCAATGATAGAGGTGTGAGTGCCCTGGTTGGGCATCAGGTAACCCACCTTTTGTTGAGCCGGAGTCAACCTGGAAAGCAAGTCACGTGTTCAAAATGGTTCCGATCCCCCGGTGCAAAATTAGCCTTGGGGTGGGGGCTCCATGCCACCCTCGCCCTTCAAAATTGGGCCAGGCACCAGTGGATAGGGCCCCTGGTTTTGAAATGGGTCCGAGAGTGAGGCCACATGCCTCCTTCAACATAAAAATTGCACCAGGCCCTATGGGATGGAGTCCACAGGGCAGAAATCAGCCCAGAGAGTGGGACACGTACCCCCCTCTTGATAAAAATGACAGCTAGCCCTCGTGTATGGGGTCCCCACGGTTAAAATCGGTCTGGGGAGGGAGGATGCGTGCCGCCCTCCCCATAGAAAATGCACCGAGCCCCTGACAATGGGTCCCTGGGGCTGTGATCAGAGCCGCATGCCCCTCCACATAAAAATTGCACCATAGATGGGGTTCTGGGGCTGAAATTGGCCCGGGGAGAGGTGGACGTATGCCCCCTTCCCATTTAAATTGTAGCTGATCCCAGGAGATAGTGTCTCCGGAGTAAATATCAGTCCAGGGAGTGGGGCCACTTGCCCCCTCCCATAAAAATTGTGGCAGGCCATGAGAGATGGGGCCCCAGGGCCCAAATCGATGAAGGAGGATGGCCGTGTGCTCCCTCCCCCAAACAAGCAGGCCAGCCCCCTGGGGATACGAATTAACTCGTTAACTGTGGCGGCAATTCCACCGCGGTGTGGCCGTTTAGTGGAATGGGCAGGGCCGTGTCGGCCAACGGACGTGCTTGCGACGGCAGTTGGCCGACAAACGTTTACAACAGGTTAAAGAGTGGCCTTGAAGGATGGATTCCCCATGGCCTACAAGGCTTGAGGAGGAGGGGCACCGAATGTCACTGACCATGACATGAGTGATGTAATATGTGAGATCATAAGCAGTGAAATGCGGGAGTGTAAGTTATAGTTAGCTCTTGTAAGTATAACTGCTGAATTGTTATGGTTTTGTAAGAGAGTAATCTTAGCTCAACCATAATGACCCTAAAACCTTTGTTTTTTCAGTGAATCTATACTATTATTATAAAGGAAGAACTTTCAGGCTTTGAGGCGGGTAAACTCGGGAACCACAGCGCCAACCCACACACCCGATACATCGTTGGAATCCTCAGGGTGTGCAGATGGACATAGGCTACATAAATTTAAAAAAAATACGTTATTAAGAAATATAAGTTAAAATAAAAGTAGTCCCTTGAAAGTAGCGCCGGCCACGACGTGCGTGCTGATGTCAGGAGCGACGTACACGCGAGGAGCGGCGGAGTTCAGCGCGGGGAGGAGCACTGACGAGGAGCGGAGATCAGCGCGGGGAAGTGACGAAGAGCCGTGGACATCAGCGCGGGGAGCAACAGACATGACCGGCGGACAGGCGGTGAGGATCGGCGGCCAGACAGTGAGGCGCTGCGGCAGGGAGGAGCGGTCGTCAGCAAAGCAAACGTGAGGGAGGAGCGGCGGCGGGGAGGAGCGGTGAGCGCGCCACAGGTACCGGAGGAAAAACAAACGTGTGCAAGTCACAAAACGGGGCATTACAGGAGGAAAAAGTTACGTGGGCAGGTTAACAGGAGCAAAAAGAAACGTGTGCAGGTACAAAGTTGAGCGGGGAGCAAAAACGTGTGCAGGTGACAAAACGGGGCATTACAGGAGGAAAAAGTGACATGGGCAGGTTAACAGGAGCAAAAAGAAATGTGTGCAGGTGACAAAAGCATACAAAGTTGAGCGGGGAGCAAAAAACGTGTGCAGGTGACAAAACGGGGCATTACAGGAGGAAAAAGTGACGTGGGCAGGTTAACAGGTGCAAAAAGAAACGTGTGCAGGTGACAAAAGCGTACAAAGTTGAGCGGGGAGCAAACGGGGCATTACAGCAGGAAAAAGTGACGTGAGCAGTGACGTGGGCAGGTAACACAACGTCAGGGCGGGCGGGGGCCCTGAGCCATGATTGCTCCCGGACAAGGTCGGGACGGGCTGCTAGTATATATATAAACATATTCACGGAAAATATATGTATCAGATTCGTAGGGCGCGCTATCACCCGGGAGGCTATCCTAGCGCTGAACAAGCAGGTGTGAGTCTAGCCAAATCTAGGGACTAGTGGAACTACTTGAAACGTCACATGTATTTACATATACATACATGAGTTTCAGTCATTCCTCATCATCGATTAGCCGATTCAACAGTCATTCATATTCTACTTCCACCCACTACAGAATAGGGCAGTGGGTCATCCCAATTCATACATTAGCTGTCTTGAGTTATGAGTGATGGTATTGTTTAGATCATAGGTGCAAAGTTGCCTGTAAAGGAGTGTATTTAAGTGCAGTGCTGGGGTGCCTTGGCTGCTGGATTTGTTTACAGGTTGGCTGGCTTTTTTTTGCATATTGCATATGTTTGCAAATTTATAAATAAATAAAAACATTCTAAGCTTGCAAAGGTCAGACCTACTGGCTTTGCCTCTGCTTGTTATTTTTGACTTAACAATACTTGAATGTTCTAAATAACGGGGTCAATGTGCTTCACATAGGAGGTGCAAAGCAGGAATCATATAGGGGTCTTCATAAGGAGGAAATGTGAGGGCCTGGAGATCGGGATCACCCTAAACTGCAAAAAGTGTGTCTCTCACTGCCATGGTTCAAATATCACCGGAAGACACATAAAAAGTGTCACAACACAGGCTCTGATAGCGTTGAGGATGCACGCTCTCACAGAGGCGGTCGTTCATTTCAAGTATAGGTAGCCCATCTTTGGAATAAGCTACCTATAGCCCATCTTTGGAATAAGCTACCTATCACACTTAGACAATTGACTGATGTATGGATTTTCAGGAAACAACTCAAAACCTGGTTATTCCAGGAATAATACATCCTGAGAGTCGGTCCTGAAATTGGTAGCGTTTTGATCCGCTGAATGCCAGGACACTCTATTGAGTAGCTGTGCGCTTTACAAATACGCAATAACATAACATAACATAACAAGGCTGATCCCGCTCCATGTGGCTCAGCTCATCCCAGCTACATCAAGGTATGTGAAAAGGACCAGAATATAAGAAGAAAGGGAGTAAGGAAAGAGAAAGAGAAAGAGAGATAAACTACTACTAGTTGGTAGTTGATAAACCCAGATCGTCCATGACCACATTTCAAGTGGTGTGCAATTCTACACATTGGTGAGAAATTTAACATTTTAGTAGGGGGCAACACACTAAAGGGATCTGAATAGTGTTATAATAGGACCTGAACTTTCTTGGTGGAGGGTGCAGGCAGACTATAATAATCCCCAAGCGTATCTGGAGTCCTAGTTAAGATATAACACCACTGCAGTACTGGAAAAGAGTGAGACAAAACGAACAAACACAGGATCTTGGCAAGTCATGGGCCCTAATGTAAGCAAGAAAAACAGGCCCCTTACCCGCTTTCCTCCCGGGGGAGTTTTCAAATACAGATATAATTAGGATACAGTGGACCTCTCGCAAGCCTATACTTTGGTGACACTGTACCTGCTGCACTGATGATAGCTGTAGTCCTACTTATGGGCCTCCAATTTTCTCAGTCTATGTTCCCATCCCTCTTCAAACACAGGATGAGGATGTAAACTTGAAATTAAGCACACAAAAGTTAGCCCTTGGACTATTCCCGTTTTTTTCAAAAGAAGTCTCCCCCCCCCCCCCTCCCTAAAAGACTCAGTGAAGGAGGAAATCTGGGCTTATACTCGCAAACAGACTGGCCTTATCAAAGATGTTAAACCTGTGAGAATAACAATCAAGCAGCATGCAGAGTATCCCCAAACACCCAGTACAATCTCTCACCAGAGGCGTTGGCTAGAATAACCCCTGTATTTGAGTCCATGTTAGAGCATGGCATCTTAAAAGAGATATTAGGGAGTACCTGCAACTCACCTACAATGGGTTTGCAGAAACCAAATAAAAAGTCGAGAATTATTCAGGATCTGCGAAAGATCAATAATATTGTTCTCACATGGTACCAAATCATGCTTGCTGCCGAAGACGCATCGCGGTCGTGACGGGGATATGTTTTGTTGCATGTCATCGGTTCTATTATAAATCGATTGGGATATCGAACCCTCTACACTCTTCTCTTAGACTACGCAGCGATTTGGAATATATGACTATCATGGATACTAGATAGATTGATAGTTTTATACAATTTTGGCTCACCCACCGGACCAATAGAAAACTTGAAGTTTGCTTGAAATATAACGGGTATACCCTCAGAGACATCTGAATTTCTTGTTTTAGATTTGTTGGGACACGTTTTACTCGACTTTCGCGATGTTGATCTTTTAGAACTTCATCTCTCAAGCTTACCAGAAGCTTTTATTACTAACAGCAGCCCTGAAGAAGTCCCTAGTTGGGACGAAACGCGTCGGCTGTATGGTGCTTCATCTGTTTTTGTTGAAATAAAGGAAACCAATCTGAGGAATCTTATGAATTTGTGACTTATTAAAATTGTAAATCATATGCCAAAAGTTGTGGTGCACCTTTGCTGTTATAATCAATTGATTAAGTTCCCTAGGGAACAAGCACGGTTACAGTGGGTGCTATCCAGTGTGCACACGATCCCCCATTTAAAATGTAGGGGTTTTAGCTATCATACAGGGTTATCTTTTGTTAGGTGCTGTTTTTCAGAAGGCTCCACTGTTAGGTCTTTGGTCTTCATGCTGTGATACTCTTTCAAATATCCTGCACTGCTTAGTGGTTCATGGTCATCGACCTGTGCCAGGCATTATTTAGCATCCCTTTGCCTGAGGACAATCAGTTACTCATTGAGTTCCAATTTAAAAAAAAGTTCTGGCATGGTGCCCCTCGATCTTCAATCAGATATTGAAAAAGAATCTGGAGACTTTGCAGTTGCTATGCAATTCAGTCCTTGTTAAGTACATCAAAAACTTATTGGTCGCATCAACAACATATGATGCATGCAGACAAGCCGCATATGCCTGTTGAACCATTTGGCTGAATAGGGACATAAAGTGTCCCAAATCAAACTGCAGAACTGTCAGAAGGAAGTTCTGTATCTAGGACACCATATTGAGAAAGGAGCTAGGAATGTGTTTCAAGAGAGAAATGTAAACATATTGAACCCTCCCACAACACACAGAGAAGTCTGAATGTTTATGTGAATGGTGAGCTACAATCGTCAGTGGATTTCTAAATTTTTCCTAGAGGCAAAACCTCTACAGAGGCAGACACACAAAGATGTGTCTGATCTGCTACCTTGGGACAATGACTTTATGAGAGCATTCCAGGAGTTGAGAGAAAGTCTCTGCCACACCCCTGCTCTAGGAATGCCTGATTATATTAAAGATTTAATGTTGTACTGCAGTGAAAAGGATGGATGCTCCCTCTCTATATTTATACCGACCCATGGCAATTCTAAATGCCCTGTTGTTTATTTATTTGCCACTGCTGACCCAGTAGCTGCAGCGTTGCCGGATTGCCTAAAGGCAGTGGCCGCAGTGGGTGTCAGCATTCAGCGGTGTGAAGGGAGAGTCATGGGATTTCCCCTGATGGTTATAGTTCCCCAATGTGTTAAGATCATGCTCACCCGCACTCAAACACAGCACATGGCACATTGTAGGATTATCAAGTATGAACAGATTATTCTTGCCACATATATGATCACTCTTCAGAGATGAAGTAGCCTAAACCCACCACACTGCTGTCTTTGCCTGTTAAGGATGAGAATGACAATGGGGTTGACCGTGATTGTCCTTATGTTACAGAATTCTGTAGAAAGCCAAGGCCTGGTATTCAAGACACACCTCTGGAAGAGCCAGATTGCATGTTGTTTCTGGACAGCTCTTGTTTAAGAGACGAACTAGGGATTTTGAAAACAGCCTATGCTGTCTGAACATTAGAAGGTGTAGTGGAAGCTTCCTGTTCGTGTAATGTAACCTCTGAACAGGTGGCCAAACTGATTGCTCTTACTAGAGCCTGTTGTGTCACTAACAATTTAAGAGTCACCATGTACACTGATAGCCAAGATGGGTTTGGTGTGGTCTACAGTTTTGGAAAAATGTGGTCTCAGAGGGGTTTCATGACTTCCTCTGGCTCCCCCATCTGAAATAGGAATCATATAATGGGCCTGCCTGAGGCTCAACAGTTGCCCGCCGATTTAGCAGTTATGAAATGTGCAGCACCCAAGAGTGTATGTGATGTTGTGACCTCTACGTGGATGAAATAGCCAGATATATGTGCTCCTGGGTCTTGTACACTGAATACAAACCATTCAAACATTTCTGAAACTGAAAGTTGATACAAGCAATTTGTTGACCATTCGGAAGAGGTCAAGAGCTTGCTGGGGAAGTCACAGGAATTGAACAGGAGGGTTGAGTCAGAGCCGGGTGTGTGAAGAATCAGGATGAGATATGGATTTCAACAGACCAGAGACCTGTCTTGCCAGACGCTATGTTGCCTGCCATGGCTAGATATTTACACAGCCCAGCCCTTATTGGGAGTGCTGCAGTGGTGTGACAGTTTAGTACACAAGGGTTCAATCCCTGGTTCAATGCCATTGCCGAGAATCTGTCTAACATTCCACAGTTGAATGGAGGCAGAAGAACTGTAATGTCATTTAGTCATATAGAGAGGTCAGGTGGCCCTACAGATGCTCAGTAGAATCCATCCTGTTATTAGGTGTATCTTGTATAAATATACAGAAATTGGTTTTGATGTTTTCAGTCAGAAGGGCTGCTTTTTTCTGTGAAGTATTCAGTGCAGTTACTTCAAATGAGTTTCACCCGGGTATTGCTTGATTTCTATTCTGATGTTGAGTGCGGAGTATAGGCTTAAGGATGAAAGTAATGGTCAGTGCCACTGGAATTATGCGACTGTGTAGCCACGCCGATTTTCGCATATTTATAGATTTACCACATAATCCATCATCTGCTGCACAATCTGCAGATTTTAACAAAAAAATTGTTTCATACCTCAAACAGTTCAAAAGTTACTAAAAATGTGACGACACGTGTAGCTGCGCAATGGACTGGTCACCTTGCTGTTGATATTTTCTATATTTGGGAGTTAAATTGGTACTAATGTAATGCAACCAATGCTCAGAGAGTGTAACCAAGTTTAAAAATTACGAAACAATGAAGTAATACTATCCCAAAATGTGTCGCATTGTGCCGCATAGTTTGCCTTTTCCTGCCGCCTAATTTACTCAATCCTGCCGCATAATCTGGCCCTCTCCTGCCACATAATTACAGTGGCCCTGCAAATGGTGCACCCTATTCTTATATCGTCTAACCTGGAAAAGTAATATCAGAAACTGAACAATACCTGAAGGATGGTGTCAAATAAGGAAGGGGGGGGGGAGTCGTTTTAGGTCATCTCACTGTTGACTGAACTAGAACTCCTGTAGTTTAGTCAAAACCAGGTTTAATAAACTTGTAACAAATGTATTACTTCAAACAAAAAATGTGTTTGGGCTTTTTCATTTAAGCTAAATGCTGTTACAGGCATCTAGTTCGCCAGATACGTTGGCTATGGTATAGCAGCGCTATGTGGCTGGTTCACGTCTCATTAGCATGCCGTAGAATTCCCCTTCCTTCTGACTCCAGCCTTCATAGGGCCTCCTCTCTGTTGCTGCAGTGGGGATGGAGAGATCACGGGTTGGGGGGTGTATGCAGAGGGCAATGGGGTTAACACGCGTACCATCCTTGCACGTTTGGCGTGGCACCGCGACTGTCCCCGAGGAGGGCAGCCTGCAAGTGTCACCGCTTAATTACAGCGCTGCTGACATCTCAATAGAGGATGTAATGTCAGCTCCACTTCAGCCCGGCTCTTCTCTCCGCTGTCTTTTACTCTGGATAAATGCAATTAGACGACGAATCGGTGACAGGTTTCATTTGCTTCCCTCACGCAAGCTTAGAAATCCAATTTTCAGCTCAAAATTATTTGTAAAACGGCGCCTCTCGAATGTCAAATTTCGCGACGATGAGAAGCTACTTGAGTGCAACTGATGACATCATGGTTTGAAATTCGGTGGACCCGTGGAGTCCTCGGTGTGCGACAGAAAGGTTCTGGAATAATATCTCGATGGCACCAGGTTACCGTTATTGCCAAAAAAGACATGGAAGAGGGACTTACACACTGCAATCCAAGCTCCTAATAAAGACGGCCTACTAGCAACAATAACGCTGCACTGTGCTGTTACGTAGTGCCTGTTGTGTTGTGGGCCCTGGGCCCACGTGCTAGCAATAATGGACATCAACGCAGTGTGTTTGGGTACTGGAACTGGCCATGGGCTCGTGCGCCCAGCCCCTTTAATTTGCAGGGTCACCTGACCGGTGACTCCTGTGATGTCACATGGCTGAGGGCTGTGCCCTGTGGTGGGTGGGACACGTGGTTTCTGCTGATATGGTGAGCTGCTCAACACCAAACAGTGCTGAGGTGGTTTCCTAACACCGGTCTTCAGAGCTGCATTCCTTCTTAAGTCCTAACCTGAAGAGAGCAGAAATAGGACATAGTTCGGGTGGACACGTCCTCGCCTGCCCGAGGGTTATACATTGATTAAAGGAGTTAACTACTTCTACCCTCCATTTAAACATGCCGTATTGTATGCATAGACGAACACTTCAAATACTGCCTATTCAAAGGCACCATGTGGAAAGCGAGGGAGGATCCCTGACGTCATTTTACAACAATCCCTTCTTCGCAAACCATAAATGTTTTTATGGGGACAAGGATTATAAATTGAAGGCTTTCCTGTCTAGAGTGCCTTTCGATACAAGTTATTGGCAACATGTGGTGTTCAGAAAGTTGGCAGAAATGTATCTATTCTGAGCCCATAGCTGTTTCTAAGATCTCTGTGGAGCTTTTTGGTCTGTCCAAATGTGAGATAGAAGCCGAGGGGCAATGTGATTAGGAGTACGTTATGCAAAGCCCTTAAACAAAATGAATAAAACCTCATCAATAACACGTCATGGGAGAGACTGGAATGTCAACTATAGGCATTTCAAGGTTAGTATATGGCTTGAGGAAGACCGTCTGGACAACCTTCACTGAATCACAGGTAAAACATGGACTATAGAAACCGGCAATCAAGCCCTGGCTTGTTCAGAGGTGGCATGTTACTTAAGAGAAACTGGAATTCCATCTTTTTCAAGGAAGGGAAGATAAACACTTAAACCTCCACACATGGTGTGAAGGAAAAAGGCACAAAAATCATTAGCTATTCAAAGATAGGTCATAATCTGAGACAACAAACCATAAAATAGTCAATGGCTTTGAGGTGCCACCATTTAAACCAAAACTGAGTCAGGAGAACCATGGATATTCAAGGTAACAAGTAGAACAACCATCCCCTCTTCAAGAAAAATATTTGGTTGCGGGAAAAAACCCTCAAACCATTGCCTATTCAGAGTCACAAATTATCTTAAGTGAGACAAACAATTGAAATATTGTTTTTATAATTAATAACATGGTTTGGGTGAGATGAGTGGTTCTAGGAAGACTGCATATTGCTTCGAAAGAAAGCAGACTCTTGGATTGGGACAATGTGGGAACTTTTCAGAGAGCCAGGCCAGACAGAGGTTATTGGGCCTGTTTTGGGTCAATCAGAGCTTTTTCCGCTGGAGTCCTCTGTTAGACCCTTTCTGTTGGACCCATAATAGAGCACCATATACCCCAGCTGCCCTTTCAGCACTTGACCCTCAGGAAAATAAGGTTGAGCAATCCAAGGCGTACACAGGGAGATGGTAATAAACTCGTAACACATACAAGTTAATAACAGATATGTTCAGTCAGTGATTAGTCCCTGGAAAAGAGTGAGTACTTTATCAAAGTTACTCCCAACATAACATTGTATGTTAATTTGTCCACAAAGATGGAACCCACAAAAATGATACACGTAGCTCTAATCACCCTGCTGTGATTATAGCAGGATGTAACGGTGGATACTCACTTCTGTGAGAAACCCTCATTAAAAACTATTTTTAATAAAAGTTTAATGTGTCACTACCCGAATTATCATATGGCACCCCTGGTATAAAGATTTAGGGAAATCTCAGAGGGTGACCAGCTAGGTCTGGGGACCACAATCGCTGCCCTCCATTTCTAGAAATATAGGCTTTGCAATGGCCTACTAGGATTCCAACAACTGGTGTGCAGATGGTGATTATGGCTCCAGCAGATATCTTCAGGTGAGAGGAGACACCTCCAGGGCCAGTTGCAGATGTGACGATGGGGTTGTGGTGCTTGCGCTTTAGTAAATCTTGTGACTTATGATTCTTTCTCTGTCTCAAGCACAACACTCACCACCCAAACAGCTAGATGCCGACCCCCTGTTGACTACTTAAAAGTGAATATTGGTTCCTCAATTGATGAGGCTCTACTTATCAGCACACCTCGACTCCTACAAAGTCCATCTTCTTCTGAGCAGTGCCTACATCGTGCAAGGACATCCATATGCTGTGTACTCAGAGCCGTTACTGGCTTTCGTTTATATACTTGAGGCTGACTAAAGCCTTCGCCTCTTCCTATAGTTCCCACCCTAACTGGGGGTAACTTATAACAAGTTAAAGTTTCGGATACATCTAAGTCTATACAGGAAACCGTGCTCTAGCTCATTCAGTACTTGGGGCTCCAAGGACAGGATTTCTTATATGCTCCGATGTACAGATTGGAGAAGGTATAGGATGCTGACCTTATTTTGAAAGAATTACAAGCCTTGAAAGAGTCGTCAAAACGACGAAACACGTGTCAGCTGTGCATATTGTCTACTGACCTGTGTGTCAACAGACTGTGGCTCGTTGATCTATGTCAACAGAGTTTGATTCAGTGATTCATGTAACAAGTGTTAGATATAAATGTTTGAAAAAGATTCAAATCTGATCTGCAACACTGTCAGATCATAATTGCTATACCTTTGTGGTGCTCTGGATTGTTTAATCAAGGACTGTCCTTAAGTCTCTCTTCAGCAGTGGGTCAGCTCTAGAAGCAGAGTCCCGCAGCTCCTCCTACCAGCCACGGCTGGACTGGGAACTGAAACAGGCCCTGATCCAGTCGGCCCCCCAGAGGGGGCGGGGGAGGGGCTAGTTGGAAGTACCACTCCTCACATTCTGCAGCTTTTGATATAGAGGGCCGATATTGCAGCTATGCTGCATAACTGGCCCCCGGTAACAAAAACGGCCTCCCAGGTGTCCAAAACTGGCCCCCATCTTGGTGGCCCACTGGAGAAATGACCGGTGCCCGCTACAGCGAGTCCAGCCCTGCTGCTAGCCACACTTAAGTAAGCTGCAGAGAGTAGACCTTCCAGAGAACAACAGTCAGGAAAGAACAGGTGTATCTCACTAGCTTCAAAGCGGACCACTGTTTCCTCACCTTGACACTTCTTAGCCTGACTCTCTACAAATGTTCCCTAAAATGCCCTTGGAAGTTCTGCAATTCACAATGGATGTTCATGCACTCTGTTCAGCACTTCTTGGGTGCCACTTGAATGTAGCAAGATCAAAATTGATACCAATTTGAATGTGACCAACTGTACCCTACATGCTGCGTATAGCCATCCTCTGCACATGCTAAATGATACACACGTGACATCCATTTCTCAGATGGATGGGCAAAGGAATCTGTTTAAAGGGACTGGCGGAACACTTTAATAAAAGGTGGGAGCAGCCAATAGACCTTTCTCCCCATATTGACAGGTAAAAAGGCTCGTTTCACTTTGAAAAGAGGGCACATGTCGTGTGTTCCTCTAGACCAAAAACCATGCACTCAGTCAATGTCACAAAAGTTCCTCTGTCACACACACACAATCGTCTGACGGGGTCAAAAACTGCAGCTTGCTATTGTGAATTGAAACAGTGGTACATGCTCTTGAGAGCCATGTGGAGTAACTTTTCTGTTCCAACAGTTAATGGCAGAAAATAATGGCGCCATTCAAAAGAAAAAAAAACTGCTTAATAAGTCAGAAGTTACTTAAGAAACGACACAGCATTAATTTCTGCTAAGTATCACTTTTGTTGTTATGCTTTGTTAACTTATTACTACTTTTCCTTTACATATGTTTTATGGTTGTGTTTCCCATCATGGCAACAAGATGATCATACAGCTGCATGCAGCAGCAATGAATTGCAACAACAAAGAAACAAACTCAAGGATAAATCGCGGAGCCAACACAGGGAGTGTCTACGACAAGAGAACAGGAATTAACCTAACAGTGTTCCATATTCTTTTGGAACAGATGAAAATCCTGAGCAACTGCAGAACAGAGCAAGTATTAGTCCTCCAAGTGTGAAAGTATTGTGCCCACAAGTAATAGCTGGAGGTCCAAAATAAAATGGCACAAGAAAGAGCAAAATGACCAGGTGCTTTTGTTTTTCTTAGTATGGGCAGTCAGCTTAACGTTACTACATACTTCAACTGGATAGCCTTGAAGTTAAGTAAACCATGTGCTAAATAAATGTGCAAAAATATGGTCTCATTTACTATTTACAAAATATTGTTACATATTCTATAAATTAGGACGTAAGTAACGGCGAGGCAATCTATGAAAAAATAATAGATGTGTATGAATGTATCTGAGTCAGTCCTTGATTTGTGCTAGTGATTGCATGTGGTGCAATCACTAGCTCAGTTATTGGGATCAGAAATTATATTTTATCATCAAATTTTGGCCCAGCACAAGAAAGGAAAAAAGGCAGAAAAGGAGGAAAGTAAAAATGATAAGAAAGGATGACAAAGGATGACAAAGGATGATATCAGGGATGAAAAGAACCTGCAAAAGTGAGGTAAACAGTCAGGAAGAGCGAGAGAGATGAGGAGGAATCAAGGCTAGGGAGCCTTGGTATTAGGTAGCACAAACCAGGGAGGGACTTGTAAGAAAAAACCTTTGGGTCCCTATACTTTTTTTTAATTATGGACTGACATTGCGCACTCTGTGATCTTATTCCAACTAAGTACAGTACTTTTTCCATGGCTGTAATGATGTACTCTCCTTCAGGGGCGTAGCTGTCAAACGTGCAACAGGTGCTGAGGTACCAGGGCCACGAGACAGAAGGGGCCCACTGATCCCTAATTCATTCTATATTTTACGACCCAATCAGTGGTCGCAGGAGTATATTTCCCATGCTTGCACAAGGGCCCACCATCACACCCTTGCTACGCCACAGTTCCTGTTGCCTCAATCGCACGAGCCTCCAGGTGTTTTCACAGCTCTGCGGTGGTTTCAGGGTCACACTGCGAACACACGTGTTGGCAAACCCATGCCATGGGACTCTAACGCTGCCGAGGAGGGCGCAAAGCCTTCCACAGACAACAGACATAACGGGCAGCAGAGTGCAGGCGGCACGTGCGCCTCTCCGGGGACGGCGCGCGACGCAGCTGACGAGCCTCGCGCTGGAGTCGCGCGCGCAGGGAATTGCCTGGTTGGAAAAGGCCGTTATCCCCCCAAAGTCTGAGCAGGACATGCCCCGGAGACGTGCAGGCGAAACTAGGCGTGAATCTGGCTGCACCTGTCTGCTTTTGAGATCATGTTCTTGCTCGTCAGCCGTGTATTGTTATTAGCAGCTTACTTAAAAAGGCAGCCGAGTTACACAGGGGGCTGCTTATTAATTGTTGTTTTCATGTCATCAGCTTGGTGAGCACTTGATGATTTAATCAGCTAAATTCGCAGTCAAGGGACGAAGCAGAGGGAGGGGGAGACAATTAAAAGAAATGTAGGTGCGCAGCTGTTTGGAGGCTAACCAGTGGAATTATCTGCCATTGCCTCGGCTTGTCACGCGCATCTGCAGAAGGTAACCTGTTCCGAAGGCTGAGGAGACACCTCGGCGAGAAACCGCAGGGCTTCTGAGATCAGCTAATATTGTATCATGTTCCTCTGTGACTGCTGCTGGGCTTCTTTTTAAAGAAATCAGCTGTGAAAAGATGATAGCAGACCAATGTTTGCTTGTCAGAAACTGTCAACTGCCCTCTGGACGGCCAAGCCATGGAGGTCGAGATGGGTCAACTGGCTCTCCTGCACAACCTCTTCTGCCTTAGACTGTCTACAAGGGCTCTGGACTTGGGCAACTCTTTAGTGGAAGCTGGCACCTTCGTTAAAAAAAACTAGATGCCGACTACTCAGTCTACGTAGACTGTAAGACCTCCCTCTATCTTGAAAGTAAGAAGTCCTTATGCTCCCTTGTAGCCAATACTAGTGCCCAACAAATAAAGCACGTGGTCCTGTCATGCAGTGGATCCCGACCAATTTTTATCAGGATGAAGTACAAACCAACCTGCCCGCAGCTGTGCTAATGCAGCATCTAGGACTCCGGCGTGGTAAGAGAGGTCATGCAATTCTTGGCTTAGGGTTTCAAACCCCGCAGCCCCTGCATATCACATATACCTTTCATACTCTTGCTACCTCCAGGAGTCCACTCTGGATTTGAACCTGATACTCCAAAGATGGTTGAGTTACTGAACCCAGTGCCAGCTATGCTGTTCAGTGACCAGCATCATACTCTTACTGCAGAAATAAAATAAAGCCTTCAACTCTCTCCAATGCATTACTCTATATCTCATCCTATATATCTGTCAATATATCCTCTACCTCAACTCTGACTCATCCCAAACTTCTTTGTGCTACTATGATCTTCCTAATCAGCATTTCTAGACTCTTCTCTCCTCTACTCCTCCTTTGACTCATCCAAAACCTCATTTCACTTCTATGAACTCCCAAATAACATGTTCTAGACTCTTCCCTCCACTATCCATCCTTTGTCCTCTTAAATCCAACTAACAGACTCACATGTCCACCCCTTGAATTAACAACTTATATTTCCTTATATTAATCCACCACTAACCCATTTTTGGGCTCCAGAGTAGCATGTTATTTGCCCAAAAAGCACTTCAACACACCTGGTCAGGAGCAGTAAGCGCTATATGAAAGCAATTAAAATTACAATTACCATACATGGCCTATTTATGCTGTGGCGAAGTACACCAGTCCTGAATGATGGCTTGTCTATTCAGCATCACTTCTTATCCTTCCGGGTGGACAGTGGAGCACTTTTAAAGACAACAGGCATTTAAATGACCTCAGTGCTGTCTGGAGAGTTCCGGGAATCCTTGATTTCCAAAGGTTCCTAATATGAGCAGTCAAATACACATATATATTCTCTATCTAGAAGTTGCAACTACGATACTAGCGACCTGGCTTGTAAAGCAGGGGTAACCAAGGTTAAAACTGTGAACCTAGAATTGAGACTGGAAGATATGACACCTGAGGGATAGCTTTTGGCGTTTAAGGCCTGAACTCTTAAAAATACTGTCACACAAAGAGACATGCACGAGAGCTCCTTATGTCTATGAACTATGTTACCTGTAGAATAACACTTGTGTAAATGGCCTAAACATATTACCTGTTTACACCTTGATGAAAGACTATGCTCTCTGAAGTCTGCTTGTGTAATTCTTTTTGTAATCAGGATAGATTTGCCCTGATGGTTGGACTCTACCCTAAGGTAATGCTCTATCAAGATCAGTGTATCTCAGCACTAGAATTATGCTTGCCAGTGGTTGCAGGTGGCGGCCGCACCAGCACTATTTATTGTGACCAGGACTTTTTTTCACATCAACAAATGTATCACACTTTGACCCACAGCAAAAAAGAAAGAAGCAGAGCGGATAGGAAAGACATAACAAAGGCAGTTGCCTAGCCAGTGTCCTATGAGGCCCTAGAGCAAGCAAGGAATCTGCCACCTTGGCCACTGTCTGGACTGTGAAATATAGGAATATTGGGTAACACTAACGTTCGAAGGCCGCTGTACTTATCTTTCTTTTAACACATTAAGCATTGCTAACCTGGGTGACAGCTCTGATGTCGGAGGCCTAAAACTGTAAAATATGCGTCTTTCAGAGGAAAGATGGGCTGTCCCACATTTGAGCCGGTAAGATGGCGAGCCACTCTGGCGTGGCTACGTCGCACTGATTGTCCCTGCACGTTAATAAACAGCGCAGACCCGCCCGGGCGCCGGCTACAGTCCTTACTTTAATGACGTCTCACCCACAGGTCCCATCTCAGTTACCTTCGTGCTGGGCTGGCTCCGCCTCCCCTCCCCCTGAGCCCCGGCGCTGCCCGGGAGACTTTCCATCGCACTTCCCAAAGTCACATCAAAATGACAAAACATCACAACCAATTCCACTCGGCCTGAGCCGAGGAGAAGGAAGTCTAAGTTTCCACTGTAATTAACCCTATCCTCGTTAAGATAATTATGATCAAGCTCCCTGTCACAGCTAATTTCGTGGCCTCGTTGCCTATGGCTCACGCTTCACCCTCATTAGCTTACAGAAGACGGAAAAAAATGAAACTGGCAACTCGCCCCCTCCCTCCCCCCGCCCTTTCAAAACGATTTAGGGCCGTCTCTAGCCAGTCCCTCAAAATCTCTGGTGAATGGTGCGACTCGGAGCTTTGTCGTCAACACTTCACGCCCGTTCACGCACCCCTTGGTGCCAGGCGGCTCCATGTTTTGTTTTTAGGGCGTCTCTCCCTCACATATGTGCGCCACAAGCGAGTGTTATTATCTGCAGGCTGAAGTCTGAAAACAACCTTGACAGTAAGCGTCTGTTCACGTTGTTTACTTGTGTTTTTTTCCATCTAAGATTTATATGCTAAGAAGTACAGACGTCAATCGCTCTCACGTCCTTAAGAGAGTGGGTCCTCAGCAGGGCTGTGCTTGTCTACGTCAGAGGGGGTCGGTGTGAGCTTGGAGCCTTCTGCCCTCCCTCGTAGGGGCCTACCATCTAGATTCAGGAAGTAGGTAGTCTCAGCCAATCAGCAGCGAGACATAATGACGAAGGACAACGGTGACCTATTCAGGATAGAGGTGGGAAAGCGACTCCTGGCCTGCATGTTTTCTTTTTTGGCTGTGTCAAGCTTTAGGATTGATAGTATTTTGCCCCAAACCGCTGAACATGCCCTTGCTTTACAGGAGGTAATCTTGGGTTCAGGTGGATATTTCCCATCATAGACTCTTCACAGTCCACACTTTTCTTTGAACTTTGCTGCAAACGTGCTGGAGAGTTTGCTCACTCGCACTGGCTCGCATAGCCTGAAATCACTTTTCTAACGTTTATGTAAAGTCGACTCATTAATACAGAGTTTTGCAAGCCGTGGTAATTCTTGTTGTACAAAAAACACTTCACAGGGAGGAAGATGTCTTTCAGTGTCAATTAATGACCCGTGAAGTTGTACCAAGGCCTTCTCATTTCTGGCCACTTGGTTGGTGACTGCAAAGAATGCAAATAAAAGACGTAATTTGCGGTGTTCTGATTTCATGGCCAATTTTGAGGTAAATTAATTGCAACAGAACAGACATATAGCTTATGGAGTGTGTCCCTCAAACTCTGTGAGGAGTCATTTTTCCGCAGAAGAGTTTAACAGGAATTATATATTTGGGATAAACTGTGCATATTGTTTGCGCGTTTAGGAATGGGCATCTAGTTTGTTCGGCGGCGTCTGGAGCGTGAGCATATTGCCGCCGCATATGCGTCCCTAACTCCATGTGGCTGATCATGGGCCACAGAATTACCCTTTCAAGCTTTTTAACATGTCCTTTGCTAGACTGCGCCCTTACTATCAGTTTTGCAAAAGGGCAGAATAATTGTCTGTTGCTCTATGTTCCTTGTCCTCTTGAGTGCAAGAATGGCAGGTAGTCTTACACTGCCAGTTTGCACACTTTCACCCATTTGCCTACCATTTAACCTGACATTACACTGGGGCCACTGTAGACAGTTGCCTTACAGTGCTACCATTAGAGGCTATAAGAAGGTGCGAGACAAATGGACTAAAATGGCCTTGCTGCTCGGGGACTAGAAGCACCAAGGCAGTAAAATGTGATTTTGCCTTTGGGCTCCAAAAATACTTGCACAAGGACCGCCCTCTTGTTTTCCTGCATGATCACAACCACAACAAGCATTTGCAATGCAATAGGTCTCGCTTTTTAAGAATTTGAGATATTGCCATTGTAAATGACAATGTCTTTTATTTATGTGTTTTGAAAACCTGCAAGCGAGGCCTAAACACGCACTTTGAGCTTATAGTCCTTGCTTAAGAACAGCAAGGCTGGCAGTAAAAGAGGCGCAGTTACTGCCAGCCTTGCTTCTCATAAGCAAAGACTATAATTACAAAGTACAAATACAATTAGTCACTTTGAAATGTGACAAAATAATTATATTAATTCCAGATCAGGTTGTACTCTATGTGGAGCTGATGAAGGGAAATTTATAGAAGGTCTAATATAAATGAGATGTGGTACGTGCAGTAGCAGAAGCTGTTCCTAGATGTCCCTAGGGAGCAAGGCACCAGCACTGCTAGTTTAGGTGCAGTAGCACAAGCTGTGCCTAGAGGTCCCTAGTGAGCTTCATAAACTTAGAAGATATGGTAAATCTACCCTACCCATAATGCATTGCATGCAATACAGTACCACAAGTACATTCAAATAGCTATGTCCATGTATACAATTAGTAGAGCGACAAAATATTTATTATATGAATTCCGGATTAGGTTGTACTCTATGTGATGAAGGGAAATTTATAGAAGGTCTAATAAAAATGTGAGATGTGCTAGTGAGTAAAGTAATCACTGCAAATTTAGTTTAGGACTATGTAAGTGTCCTGTCTGAAGGCCTTAAAGAAAGTAGTTCCTTGAGGCTGTAATTAAAACCTAGGGCGTAACAACAGGGGATGCCCCCATGGGAGATTACAAAAAGAGACAAGGTGGTACCAAGGAGGGACTACAAAGCCTAATGACCAATGAAAAGCCACCATTTACAAAGGGCAGGGACATGAGCCATTTAAAAAGATAGATGGGAAGTAAGTGGAGCTTTATCCACATATCCTGAATCCAGAATGTCTTGAAGAGACAATGCAAGCACTTCCTAGGCGAGACCTAAAAAGCAGTGACAGAGTCAATAGGCCTTGCTTATGAGAGCTATTCACTTCGGAAATGATTTGTAGCTGTACAGCAATGTTAAAAATACTAGTAATAAAAAATGTGCTATGACGTTGCCAGTGCTAATTAATTTTTTGCTAAAAAAAAGACTAAGCCGCATCATAGCACTTTTACATTTGTTTTCAGCCATGTGCTCCCCCATCTGCTCTTGACTGTCCCCCCACCTGTGTAATTCTCAAAAACCATCCCTCTCTCTGTGTTGTCTCGACCCCCCTCAACTTACTCTCTGTTTTACTCTGCCCCCAAACTAGTCCCTCATGGAGGTGGGTTGGAGGACGAGGCAACACAGAGGGGGAAAGAGTGGGACAGAAGGATTTTTGTGTGAGAAAAGGCTGCAGGTGTGGGAGAAGACAGGGGATCAGAGATGGAGGAGCACACAGACAATCGAGGATGAGAAGGAAGGGCTTGGGCAAGCACACAAGTAATGGAGGGTGGGTGGCGGGGAAAATACATGGACAATAGCGGTGGGATGGTGGATTGGGAGAGGAACACTGAGGTGGGAGTATTACACAGGTTAGACAGCTGGAACACCCACACTCTCTCATAGAGTGCTTTTACAAAAAGAAAAAAGTAGAGTCTGAAAAAGCGAGCAGTGTAAGGACACAGTAATATATCCATACTCCAAGGGAGGGAAAAACACAAGAAGAGGAAGGAAGGTCTGGGACAAGCACACACAATGGAGGTTGGGTGGCAGGGGCTGGGGAAAACGCACGGACAAAAGAGGTGGGCAGGTGGGAAATGGGGGAGGAACAAAAAGGAGGGGAGGAGTACACAAGTAAGACAGCTGGAACACGCACGCTCTCTCATAGAGTGGTTTTACAAAATGAAAAAAGTAGAGCCTGAAAAAGCGAGCAGTGTAAGGACACAGTAATGCATCCATACTTCAAGGGAGTGACAAACACAAGAAGAGGAAGGAAAGCGTATGAAAGCTGATGAATAAGAAGCAAGCAAATGAGAGTGACAATGAAGCCAACCAATGGTCTGCAATGGGCGAACTCTAAGCTCACTGTAAGGTAATAAAAGGTCTGGTAAGAGACAGAACATGCATTGTATTATACAAGACCTAAAAATAGCAAGCTCTGATGCCACTGACAGACTTTAAGGAACAGAATGTACAAGCAGCACCATGTCAGTACAGAGCACAACACAAATAGCAATGCTGCTGGTGCTTCAGCAATATATGTATTTTTTACCCAATACAACTGTACTAATTTTATTGGCCTTAAAAAATAGTGAGCTGACTCTGAGAATTGAAACTTGTACCCTTTTGACAGGGACAACTATAGAGTAGCTGCAAGCAACTGGTGTCCTAGGTAAACCATGCAATCAGTACACCACCATTTAAAAAAAAACAAATCCTCAAGTTTAATGCCTGTGTAATGTGGAGCCTTAGGCAACCATTTAGTTCACCCATACAGATGGGCAACCTCTGCCCGTAGACCCTCAATGAGCCTCAGTAACAGTCCAAGATCACAGCGGTATGTGAACAGAAAGAGGAATGCCAATTGAAATGGACACATTCTATGAAGAACGTAACCACTGGTTCTGCTAAGTTTGATCCAGTGACTTGACACTCTCTGCCTGCTATAACCTCAGCTTTGATTTCCACTTAATGTTTCTCTGAGCTTCAGTGTCTGTGCAGTACCCCATCAGTTTTCTTCGGGATCCATAAATTAGACACTGTTAATCTTGTTCTCTGTAGAGAATGCCTCAAGACGCCTGCCCCGTGTCCCATAAATTCCACGAGGCAGCATCAGGCTGGTTGCCCAGGAGATAGGGTTTGTAAACCTATAGTTTTTTCCATTTAGTTAGCCTTTCTTGAGCAACTGGCTTGAGTACTGGAAAGTGGGGCCTTCGGCATGTACAGACCCCTAGACCAAGTCCAGGACAGGCTCAAGTACTTTCTTCTTCAAGAATATACAGGTCCCAATAATCAGAAGCTATATCATGGCTGGGGGCTTGAGTATAAATAAACCGAGTTTTAGCAAGCTCTGCTGTCTCTTTTTTTATTTTCTTCATTTTTATGCTACCAGAAAGGAGTGTCTGCAGAACTTGTTGTTTTCACTTAGTCCAGTGAATGGTAACATAAACTGGAGCTCCTGGATACTTGCACAGGATTTGTAAGGTGCTTACCTGGTCTTAGTTTGTATTCCTAGTTAGGCTTCTGGTCCTTCCCAGTGTAGAGCACTTCTTACAGATCCAGCGCTCTACTTCTTAGTTATGTTCAAACCCTGGTTCATTCTTTGTGTTAAATGCTCATTAGAGCTCCTTTAGAGGACACAGGTACAGCAGATCTCTCCTTTCCAGGATTGCATCTCTCTTCCAAGCTAGTTTTCTTCCTGCCTAAACAATGAACAATAACTTACAGTGGATTTGGTTGGCTGTAGATGCCAGCAGGTCTTTTCCCAGTGCTTTGTAATTGGATGGATCACGTGACAGAGAGACAGCTTGTGCTACCTATAGAAGCTTGAGAACTGGAAAGGTTGGGCCTCAAAAGTAAGCTAACTTTCTTGGGTAGCTTGGTGGAGAGGTCTAGAACTGGATCATGGAATGCAGAGTGAAGGTTGAGTGAGACACAGTATAAACTACCGTTTTCCAATAACTATAACAATGAACAAGTCAGGGTTTTTTCGTTAAAAAAACATCTTTAATAAAATGCTACATTTGCAGAATAGGGAAATTAGTAAATAATTTTGGTATCCTGACGTTCCTAGAACAAACAATTGAAAATATATAGTTGTTACAAGATTTTTTTGGTAGACCTCAGGGTATATAGTTCTTGGAGCAGTTTGGGCTCTGTGCTTTGGTTTGGT
Source organism: Lissotriton helveticus (assembly GCF_964261635.1). Lineage (NCBI taxonomy): Eukaryota > Metazoa > Chordata > Amphibia > Caudata > Salamandridae > Lissotriton > Lissotriton helveticus. Next base: position 905,461,232 of record NC_136065.1, on the reverse strand, counting down.
GAAACACCTTTCACAGGTAACAATGAGCTAATGTTAACTAGTGTGGTTTTGGCTCCACAAATCGGTCTCTCCAAAGCTCTGAAATATTGTAACGTTGATGTCTGCAGTATCTTTGAGCAAATATTCTGAACTGGTGCTGAAAGTCTTAACTCCTTTTGGGATCATGTTGTGAGATAATCACACACCTAACATGAAAGTAAATAATAAGTATATGAACAAGTATGAACATGTATTTTGATTTGTACCAGTCACAAATGAATTTATGTGAGCTCCCCAGTTCACCTGGACTACTGGGAACATTTTCTGGAACTCTCACAGTCAATAAACTGAAGCACCATTAGCTTACAATCCTGGGCAAGTCAGACTAGGAGATTTAGAAACTCTCACAATTTTAAAGTTTCTATCTATATTAACCACTGGGCATGGTTGAAAGATTCTAAGGCTGGCTGGAGAAGGGTGGCTTAGACTGTCTTCCTGTTAGGATAAGGTACTGCATGGGACTTTTCAAAGCAGTAATCCAGGCCCCAATAATGGTAGTTAAACAGGGCCAATGTTTCTGTGCCCCAGGGGACTCACTGTAGTACTAGAAAGTGGTTAGAGAAGGCTCCCACTGCAAGGCCAAGATGTTGATTTGAACTGATGGTTGGACAGCACACAAAAGAGCTCATGGGCAACACATGAGCATTCAAGAGACACAAAGTGCCAGCCGATTGCTGGAACATTTACTCTGGGATGCAGGCCAGAGGCAGTTGATCGTCCAATACATATGTCAGGCCATACCATCCTGGATAAATATTAGGCGATACCAGGGATGCTGCAGAGGCCTGAGGGGTGGGGTCACAGATACAAGGGAGAAAACATGGATGTCCGGGAGAAATCACCCCTGAAGGCAGGTCATCTGCAACTGTAGGTATGTCACTTTTGCTTTCTGAAGAACATGGTAAGGGCCCAGAAGGGCTTCCTATTTTGTGTTCCTCATTTCTCTAGAGGCAGCAGGTGAGACTCTCCCCGAATGTAGCATTTTCAGCATGAGGGGCACAACGGCAGGATCTTGAGCAGACTATCAGACATAGTCCTCACCTTAGAAAATGGGGAGCCTCACATCAAGGAAGGCACCAGACATGTACATGTAGGTCTTGCAGAGATGAGGTTCCGAAGTTTGCTGCAGTATGGATCCAGATTTTATGCTCCATCCGTGGCAGTTGACCAGCAGACCATTGTCTATCGAATTTAAATCAATGTTTACAGTTTGGGTGATATTAATTAGGCTGTGGCTGCACTTTTCCTCTTACACCTGCCACACTGCTTGAAGGGGAGCGTTGAAGTTGATGGTACGAGGATATTTGTCAAACTCTGAGCATCATTCGGTTGCTGTGGTTACTGCCAGATAACCTTAAAGGGAAGTTGTTCTGTTGGGAAACCTTTTATACCCAGGCCAATTAGCCTCTTTGGGGAAGACAAGGAAATGGGCAGATAATGTAAATCATGTGGCAGGCAGAAAACCTTCAGTATTGAGACACACACACATATCATGGGTGGGCTCACACAATTTTTGATTGAAGTAAAAGGCCAACCCTGGGAAAGAGGTGCTCTGGCTCTACTTCGGGGAACATTACATCTCTACCTTGTGGTGCTGTCCTCAGAAACTCCTAGAACTAGCAATGCTGCCATCAGCCAGAGATTAACAGTAAAGAGGTCGCAGGATCACTCCTTTGTGAGCAAATGACTGCAGATGCATTCTGGGGACCTCGCTGTAGAAGATAGCAACAGGAGAAGTGGAGTTTGTGTTGTTGATTCCTGGGCTTAGGGGATAACAAACGCAGGAAAACACAACAAACCCTGGTTATCTAAAATGTGGTGGAACTACAAGAGAAAGTGAAAAATAGTGGAATGGGGCAGTTTGAACACAGGCTCAGACCTTTGTCCTTATAGTAGATATTTCTGATGGAGCAAGGATTCACACGAGAAGCGACTTGCTTGAACTCATGAACCCCGAATAACGCTAACTATGTAATCAACATGTTTGTCTTACTAATTTGCCCTTTTTTACATCATTTTTGGGTATCTGAGTGAAGCTTGCTTATGTGTTTTACTAATCCTAATACGCTTGCATTTAAAATGGCTGCTGCTACACAGGAATTTCTACTGCGCATTCGTATGTCATACCCACGTGACATGACAAACTCGCAGCTTTGGAGGTAATCTGTCGCTTCTGCGCACTAGAGCTAATATGGCTGCTCTGTGTTCTCACATGCGAGAGGCTTGCACTGCTGCTTTTGCTAAGCTGTTCGTTCTGCCTAATCCTAATGCTATAGTTTATTATAAAGTAATGGGTATAGTGTAGAGATTCATGGTATACAGTGTATTCATTTTATTCTGTGTTCTAAAACTGTTTCCTTTACTTTTCATGTATCGTAATCTTTGGGCCTGGGAGGTGCTTTTTACTCCATCTTGGAAGTCCTTTCTGCGCATGACAGTCTGCAACGAGAAGATGAACCCTTTGGCATTGAATCAGAGCCAGAAGGCAGTCACAACCAAGATGTGCCTGGGAAGCTCAGGTCTGACCCCACTAGAAGAAGTCAAATTGCATACAATGTATTTGTCAATAGAACAACCATTGTTAGGTGAAAATGCAGATGTCATGTGAAAAGAAATTGATGGGGCGGGAACGAAAGAAATTAATATTCAACACTGAAGTCTAAATTTTAGGTGGTGTGATGACCTGTCCTCCTCCTTTGTCCAATCGAAATTGGCGATCCTTACACTTGCAACATTGGGGGGTGGTACACTGACCTGAAAAACAGTATAACTAGGGTAGGCTTAGCTAGTTAATTTGTCCGACTTGTCGGAATAGCTGACCTGTCACTGACCCAACGCACTCAATAGGTGACTAAGAGCAGAGGGCTGCGGAGCACTCTGTCGGGAGGTTTGCTGACCCAATCAGGGTTCTGGGAAGCTGAAGTGCTGGTGAACCACTTTGCTGGTGAATGCTGTAACCCAATCGGGGTTTTGGCTGATTCCTTGCAGAGAGGGAGTAGCACAGGCATTGCAACCGAACTGCGGGTGCTGGTCTTAACCTTTGGTGGTCCGGTCCTGATCCAAATCTGGGTTTATCCTGTCCTGATTTTCCAATCTGCACCTGCAGGCCTACTGGCACTGCAATCTTTGGGGTTCTTCTGTCCTTTTCAACAGACCTGTGGCCAGGGTTGGTCTTCACACCATTCTAGGTAAATATAAATCTGTGTGGAAATTGTCAATATAAATTGCGTCTTTTTCTCTACCCTCCCTAAATTGCTAATGCTTTGATCGCATATGTTCCTTTTCTTACCCTTCCTTTAGTAAATGATAAATTCATGTTTGGCTGTTTATTAGCGTGTTCCACTTTCTTACCTACCTTTTAGTTGAATGCTATAACGTTATTTTTATGATTGCATAATTGTTCCTTCTTTACCCTCCCTTTAAGGAGTTAAGCTTGATTATTTGATTGATAGCGTGTTCCATTTTTACCTTCCCTATAGGTATGTGCTAAAAATTGAGTTTCGATATTGCATATTGTGTTCTTTTCCCAACCGTTGAGAATTGCGAAAGCTGTTGGTTTAGTATGTTCCTTTTCTTTACCCTCCTTTAGTCAAGTGGTGAAAGTTTGTTTTTAAAAAATAGCATGCTCCTTGTTTTCCTTCCCTTTATTTCAAAATTGCTAAATGGTTGGCATAATATATCTTTTGCATAGTTACACACTATTTCTAATCTTGGTTATTGAGAGTTTAATTGTTTTCAATGTATGGATCATGACTTTTGATGATGATTAGATAAAGAGTTTAAACCTTTCCAGAGTCTGTGGTTATTATATAAGTGCAAATATTATTGTATTATTGACTGCCTTCTTTACAACTAACTCCCTGATCCATGTGGTCATAGGTACCAGTGACAAGGATTGGTAAGTCAATGGTATAGGAATTAGTGGAAATAAAATAGACTGGTAGTAGAGTGTGGGTTACCTGATTGAGTAAAATTGAATTATGGGCCCAGGTGAGTATTGGTAAATTTGTAGTCGGGTGACCTGCGCGCTCTATCATTTCCATGATCATTTGTTTTCCCCTGAAGCTGGGGCCACACATGGTTATTAAGAGACATCAGTAGGTTCATGGTACCATGGGCATATTTATTATACCACATCCCCATAAGAACACTTCATGAAATTTAAGTTAGGACGTTCAAAGGGAGTAGTCAGCCACTGAACAGACCAACAAATTGTAGGTCACCCTGAGGAAATACATTGTAATGTCTCTCATACATTTTTATAAGTACTAGACACACTTTGTTCCAAATCAGCCTTCAGCTATTTTCTGGTATTAAGGTATTTTAAAGTGAAGGGTATTAACCAAAGTCTTAGAGTAGTCTAAACCGTAATCAAACCTATGGTCTACTCGATTCTAAATTGACCATAAGACCATAATGTTGGCAAGGAGGGAACCCTGTTGTCAGTGCGATGGAGTTCCCTCTTCACCAACATTTTAATCAGACCCTAAGTGTGGTGGAACATTACATACATACAGAACGAACAAAGAAGATAGAATAATTTGTTGCAAAGGACCAAGGCATAGAAAAATACAGGAGAAAATCATATGTAATTTATTTTAAATTGATGTATGACGATGCTGCACCGCGCACCGTGATTCAGCCCGCGGTGCTGCCCGCTTCTTCCTTACAGGCCGCGATGAAGCCAGCAGCGCCTCCCTCTTTTCTTCGGGCGGGTCGCTGTGCTGCACGGCGGCCTGCTGTTGTGTTTTAGCATCGCGGGTGTGAACCGCTGCGCCTGCTCTCTTTTTGTGTCGATAAGCAACAAACACAGAAGCCAATACTGCAAATTCTAATTTACGAAATAAATTGCTCTACAGAAAGAACTAAACTGAGTGCGAGTGTGGACAGGTTTGTCAGGAATAAATCTTATTTATTATTCACCATATTTTAACGTTTTTGTTGGTTAGGGTTCACCAAACAATTGACAACAATTTATCAAAAGACACACACCACAAAATACAAATAGCATAAAAATGACATTTACATTTTACAAAAACAAGTGCACATTAATAAGAAATTAACAAACAACCATAGTTGATCAACTTCCACATTCGAATCTCACTCTCTCTCACAAACCATACATACGTGATGAAATATTTACAATTTCAGAAATGTCACAAAATACATTTTCAAAAAACACCAAAAGGGATCTGTTTGATCAGTTTGTGATATTTTGTCTATTCAAGATGAGCTATCTGATGAATAGCATCCTTATGGTGTGCATAGGCGGTCTATGCGTTTCGAACCCCAATTAAGGTGGGGGTTCTCATCAGGACCTCATAACTGTGGGGGAAGAAATGAGATAGGGGTAACTATCAGTGAAACAATGCTAGGAAGAACAAGCTGCCCCCTCTAAGTATGCCTCTTACCTATGGTATGAGTGTGCACCATTGCAATTTGGAAAGGATAAACCGGACGATGACACACTGTGGAGAGAGTTAACAAAAAAACACCAAGTCAGCCCTATGAAATTTCGGTTCTCACTGTGACTCCCAAGTACAAAGGAGAAAAGCCAGGGCACACTTACATTTACTTGAGTGTGGTCACTGCACTGGAATTCTACAATAAAGAAGGAGCCAGTCAGTTTCTGGTGGGGATATTGTGTGTTTTATGTGTACATTGACGCGGGGCTGGGAAGGGGAAAAGGCTTACTTGATTAGGAATCAGGCGGGAAGGGCACTTTGGATTAGACGCAAATCAATCTGGCATCTGAAAAAGAAGGGAACGAGTATAAATAATTTCGTTCAGGGAGCGCTTTGTGGGGCTCGTATGCCTGTTGCAACGCCGTATTTACCTTGCGCTCAAGGGCGTCCTGTATCCTTCGGCGTCTGGTTTGTATCGGCGATCAATGGCTCGAATGTCAGACTCGCTGGCATAAGGAAAACCTTTTAGGACGCCGCCTCTCTTCCTGATCACAGCGTTTCTGGGAATTGTAGTTCCGACTCGCAGTGTATATGGGGATTGTAGTTGCAGCTAGCTGTTTCGTCTCTACGGCTGTCTCGGGGCTGAGTTCATTAAATAAATAATGCGTGTACCATAGAACTGGCCTAAGTGAGCCGGTATAGTTCGGACATTTCATTCAGTCCTTCAGTTGCCGAATTGAATTTCAGGATGAGCATTGCTTCCCGCTGAAGTAGTTTTTTATCTAGATCGCCGCCTCTTTGGTCATTCTCAACCTTTAATAACACTGTCCATTTTAATCGGATTCCTTATGATCCAAAGTTTGCCAGTGATTGACTAATGGTGCTGTCAGGGTCTTTAATCTTATGCGCGATTTATGCTGAGTTATGTGCATTCTGACTTCCTGATTTGTTTTTCCTATATACAGGAGACCACACGGGCACTTGATCCCATAAATCACATTACGTGATTTGCAGTTGGTAAAAGAGTTATGTCTCCAATATATGTTTTTATGTTCAAACACGGATCCTTCTTCTGTGGAGGAGCAGCATAGACAGTTTTCACACTTCCTGTGACCTATTACTGGAGGTAGGCCAACATAAGATCTCAAAGACATCGCTTTTTTCTGTGGCATGGCTGCCCGAACTAGGTGATTGCCCACAGTCCGATTTTTTCGGAAGGCAAATAATGGCTTCACATTAAGTGTTGTATGCAAGTTCTTAATCAAATGCCAATTGCTGGCTACCACCTTTTTAAGCAGATTTGAATTCGGGCAGTATGTTGAGACAAACACTATTATGTCTGTTTCCTTTTTTGTTTTCCGTTCCAACAGGCTTTCCCGTAGTGTCCACCATGCTCGTTTAAGTGATCTCTTCAACAATTTTTTGGGGTAACCCCGTTCCAACAGGTTATTTGTCAATTTGGTTGCATTATCAAAGAATTCATCCTTGAAATGGCAGTTACGGCGAATCCGTAGATATTGCCCATAAGGCAAGTTGTCTTTCATGCTCCTCGGGTGGTTAATACTGGAATTAAGAGATTTATTGCGGTCCGTCTCCTTTTTATATAAGGTGGTTACCAGTCCACCATCAGCTGGGTAAACCACCACATCCAAAAAGGGCATCTTATATTTCGAAAAATTCAGACTGAATTGGATCTCTTGTGTGCGATGGTTGAGCCATAGATGAAATGCTTTTAATTGGTCTTCCTGCCCTGTCCACACGAAAAATACATCATCTATATATCTACTCCAATGTTCGATATATTTGAGGTATGGGTTACTTTTATAGATGAAAGTCTCCTCGTATGATGCCATAAACAATACGGCGAGCTCCGGAGCGAATGGACATCCCATTGCCACTCCATTTATTTGGTAGTAAAAGTCTCCGTCAAAATTGAAATAATTCTTCTTGAGGGCAAAACTCGCCAGCTTGGGGATGAACTCAGTCGGAACCCGATGAGGTCTTGTTCTTGTAGTTAAATAGTATTCAAGTACATGAATTCCATCTTCCTGAGGTATTTGAGTGTACAGCGACACTACGTCCATCGTTACTAGAAAGTGGTTATGCTCCTCAAATTTGATTTCACTGATTTTATTTATGAAATCAGTAGTGTCTTTTAAAAAGGATTTTACCTTTTCCATAAACGGTTGCAGGAAATGATCTACAAACTTTGATGCAGGTTCCATGAGAGATTCACAAACTGAGACGATTGGTCTCCCCGGGGGTTGTGTTTCACTTTTATGGACTTTGGGCAATATATAAAAGAGTGGGATTCGCGGATTTTTAATTTTTAGATATTCCATCTCTTTCTTGCCCAAAAACCCTTCCTCAAAGCCATCGTTTACAATAGAATAAAGGATGTTTTTAAGTTCAATCGTTGGATCTTGATGAATTTTCCGATAGCATCGTGCATCATCCAACTGGCGTTTGACTTCAGCTGTATAAAGGGATCTGTCCCAAAGGACAATAGCTCCACCTTTATCCGCTTGTTTGTAGATCACAGATGTATCATTTCTTAGATTCACAAGGGCAAGAGACTCATTCTTTGTAGTATTGAATTTAGTACATTTCCTATTTTTTTCCATGTCTGATATTGCTGACAGGAGTGTCTTTTCGAACGTCAGAATTTCCTTTGGGATTTTATTGTTTGGAGGAACAAACGTTGATTTATTTTTTAGCCCTGTGTTCTCGAGTGGTTGTTCAAACGTGTTTTCAGCAAAAAAAGCTTTAAGCCGAATTTTTCTACAAAACTCTAGAGTTTCCATTTTGAGTTTGACAAAATCTGTAAATTGTGATGGCACGAAAGAGAGGCCCTTTTCCAAAATGGATGTTTCGTCTTTGGTCAATATTTTCTCAGAAAGGTTGAAGATTGAAGACTTTTTTAATTCTTGTAATTCTGTCTTCTGGTAGACATTTCCCATGGCTGTTGGTTGAAACGTACTTTGCCTTTGGGTCTTGTCTGGCCTCTCCCTAAAAAAGGTGCTTGATGATTTTGTTGGGCACCTCTTTTATTATTAAATCTTCGAGGTTCCGGAGTTTCGTTCTCACTACTACTGCCAGACGAAGATGTTTCTGAAAACGTAATATAATTATTCGAAGATCTACCTTGGTATTCTTGCAGGTGTCTGCGTGCCTCGGGTCTTGAGTAGTAATCCGTTTGAAGATATGGGTAGACTTTGTCTAGATTGAAATTGCGCTTGTCTTTCTCAAACTGGGTACTCTTCTGGTTGATGGTATAGTCTCTGAATTCACCTATGTCCTTTTCCACTTTTTCCAACAGGGATTTCGCGTCTGTTATTAATTGATTGGTAGAAATTGCTTGCTCCAATTTTAATATTTCCTCCAATTGAATTTTGGAAAGTCTTTGGGCGGTTTCAACTGTGAGAACCATTAAATCCCGGCTACATTTGGTTTCAATGTAGCTATATCCTTTTTTGTAAATAGGATCCTCTGTAAATATGACTGGGATGTTTCTTATTTGAAGTCCCGCCGGTATAGTTCCTGCTCGAAGGTGCTGTAGTAAAAAATGTCTGTGAAGGTCGGTACGGATTTGTTTTTTCTTCAATCTCACTAGGTTGTCGGTTTAGTTCTGATTTTGGGCTGTGACACTTAATGTGGCTGAGGCAAAAAGGGGCGGGGCAGCAAGTAGATTTTTAATATGTTCCTCACTGTAAGCGAAAGTTTCTGTGTCAGACATAACAAAGTGGAATACACCTAAGACTCAACAAAATAAAACATAAATTCTCCCAGGGTCCCAACAAAACCCCGTAGCAAGACCTGAAACCTGGACAAAACAATTTCACCAAGACTAACAACGAGTTACCAACTTGGGCAACCACACAGCAACCGCCTGCAAAATCAGCGAGAAAACAACACTGGGTGTGGGCTTCCCACAGTAAGGCCAAGCCTCCTTATCGATAAGCAACAACACAGAAGCCAATACTGCAAATTCTAATTTACGAAATAAATTGCTCTACACAAAGAACTAAACTGAGTGCGAGTGTGGACAGGTTTGTCAGGAATACCGCCTACCTAGGCGGAGGTCCGTTATCTAACAATTCGCATGACAATAATGCCACAGCTCCGGTTTTGGAGCTGCGGCTTCTTATTTTCACATGTTGGGGCACTATATTCTTACCTTCCTTTCACTGGCTATATATATTTCTTTCTTCATGTCTTCTTGGGGCAATCTTGTCTTCCCATAATTTAATAGTCTTCTTCCCAGAAGGCCTTGGGAAGTATCTGCTCTACCAATTCAAGATGGCGACCTTCCTATTCAGTCCACTATCCTTTTCCTTATCCAAGATGGTGGTCACTTACTTCCTGTTTTGTCACTTCCTGTTCATGGGTATTTAAAGGCCTGGATCCTTCATTTCCTTGCGTTGCAACACTCTTCGCTCCTGCTGGTGTGTCCTCGCTCCTGTTGGTATCCTGTGCTCCTGCATGTGTATCTGTGATTCCTGTGGCCTACCTTGTTCCTGATTTGGCTTTCTATTTTGGTTCGGATTCCTGGCCTTCTTTTTCTCCTTCTGGAGGATTCTGTTCTTCCTCTTAATTCCTGGAGTTCCCACTTCCACCTGAGGCTTTCTCTACGGGGTTTCTCCTCTTGGGACTCCTTTTTTGTAGGGCACGGTCTGCTTTGGTTATTTCATTGTCAGCTGCACCGTGGCTACCAGAAGGGGACGTCCTTACCTCGGGCAGACAAGGACCCTCAAGAACTTAAGTCGAGAAACTCTCCAACACCCCAGAGCCAGTAACAACATCACAAGTCTTGACAGATGATGCATAAAGCACAATAATGTGAGCTACAGGGGTGATGATAAACAGAATAACTCTGAACTATTATCTGTGGTGCTTGTAGATAACTTGCTAAATATTAGAGCAAAATGTACTCTCACATGAAAGGAGGGTATATGTTTTTATACAATAAAAGGGTGTGCACTTTGTTTCAATACAATGTTATTACTTGGCATTAATAGTTTACCATCTGACAGATCACCAAATAAAAAATGAATTCCATCTATATTGTTTGTATTGCATTTTGCATATTCAGGCCCAGCTCTATTTGTGACCTGTAGTCAAAGAAAAATGTGCCTTGAGAAGGCAGGAAGTGTTATCTACAGATCCACTATAGCATCAAAGAGGAAAATTAAAAGGTTGCATTTTCCTGCTGACTGGAAGAAAAACAAAATAAATGTTTTAACTTGTTCATCCACTGTTCCAATGGAACTGCTTACAAAAGGTTGAAAGCAAGTCATTTCGACTGGTATATCTGGCAGAGAGTCAAATATTATTAGTTTACGATTATTATTAGTCTTTTTACAGAAAGTGTGTTTAAACCTATTCCTTTATTCCATTTTCCCTAATTACGCCCAGCGACTCCATTAAGGCATCTATGGACACAAATGTCCTAAACTCTCTGTCATAATTGAACCATCATACATTTATTTTGCACCCCTACACGTAATTTACCAGTAAGCACAGTTTTTCACTTGGTCTTCCTGGAAGGATCGGTTATTTCCAAAGGAAGGAAGAGTGAAACACACCCAACTGCTCCTCCTTTCATCCTCGCAGAGAGCCCTTTCCCGATGTAATGTGGGAGAGTGCCTGATTGCAGTCATACTGACTGCTATCTTAAACCTTTCTTTAAGCCTGCGTGGCTGCTCTGAAAAATGACTTATTGTCACTCCATGTCCAATGTTTTTCACTTTACTATGTGTGATAAACACAAGATTCATACATACCAAAGATCCTAGCGAGCAGGATTGAATGTCTGTTGTTACAGTGTTACCCCCTGCACAATGGCGTTACACAGGCCCACGAAGCTCCATGGGGGCTCCAGGGGACCCCCTCAGCACAATACTCTGTCCGAAGAGCTGCTGATTGAGTCCGGAGGGGGCCCCACCACCAACCTTGCAGGGGAGCGCCCTTAAGTTTTGTTATACCACTGAAAGACCATATACATTGCACTCATTGTTATATGACAGCTGAATCATGTGACCTCCAACCTGACCTGTAGGACTGGTGCTTGGGATGTGGAAGCGTGTATCAGGTCTTTCAAGACCCAACTAGAGATAGTCTGGAAAGAAGTGGTGCCAGACAAGCCTGCCTGCTGAAGCACTGTCTGGATGGCCAGTAGCAGTGCCAGCACGAGTGAGCTAGAGATCAGGAATCCTTTCCTAAAAAACCTTGTAATCCCTTCCTACGGGTAGCAATGCCCCAAACCAAGCCAACTCTACATCCCCTATCTAGACCAAAATCCCCTGTTGGCTTGAAAAGGTGTTTTGAAATTCATCGACCCCCATGGTAATGCGCCCGCCTAGACACCAAAGGGCAAATAACAGGTTCAACAAACTTATGATTTCATTCAGGTTTCAAGATTTCAAGAGATGCCATTAGTCCAGGGTTTCCTAACATTCTGACTTCGGTAGACTCCCACTTAATCACTATTGGAAGTCAGGGACCGCTGTCTAAGCAGGTTCCATGATTTGAACATATAAAACAATACACAAAAATACAGAAACAAGTATACATCAAACAAATGGGCAAATTATGAAATATTTTATTTAATTCACATACAAAAAAAAACATACAAATCGAAATTGTAATTTTAATGGGAAGGTTGGAGCTTTTAAAAAATATATTTGTATTTCTGAACGATAAAAGGATAGCTTGCAGCCTTTTGTTGGTGCATGCCAATGCCAATGTCAATGAGGCCATACTAGCTTCTGTTTGCTGTACTTGCCCTGCTCATGCAACTCAAGCTGAGGATATCACCCTGATTTTTAGCCTCTGATTTCAAATTCCATCACATTTACAGAGTGTTTTAAAATGTTACATTTTTGCTTTTGTATGTAGTTCATTAATCTGCTAATATTATTTAATTTTCTAAACAGTGGCGGACCGCAGGTTAAAAACCGCGTCACTATGTATTTATTGCAGAGTTGTGCCTTGCCTTTCATTTGTTTGCTCTGGAGTTGTGAAGGTGTCCTTGTTTAAACCTGAGCTTCAGCCTGAGTGATACAGAGGGAAACATGAGGGCTGATCGAAGATGTGATTAGGGTTTTGTAAAGTTGTTTAGTTCTAGACCTCCCAATTTAACATTTTTTTTTTCAAAACATGAAGATGGCACAGGTAAATAAAATCCGACAGTGGGAGCATATGCAATGCTCCATAGGGCTGCGCGTGCACCACTTGACAACTGCATACTAGGCTTACCTGGTGTCCTGCAATTCTACTTTCTGCACTGCGAGGTGCCCCAGAAACCTCTGGCAGCAGGGAAAGACAATACAGCAGATGCCAAGCAGCTATTGTGCATTGCCACTGATTGTACTTGCTGTGCTGAGGTAAACATTATAAGAATATCAAGCTGCCCTGTGTCAAATATGAGTAATGCAGACAGACCAATTTTTTTCTCCTTGCATCCACTAAATTACAGGGTTTTTGACGGTAAAATGACATTTCTTAATGTTCCAAAAGTCTTTGGGGCTTTATGACTCATTCAGAATCACAATGAATAGGGGGCCTGAAGTGGGTGCTCCTTGTGACTTACAATGAGATGCATCACTGGTTTGTGACTCAACTGCAGTCGCATAGCAGTGAACAGTTACCTACAACCTAAAGGTGATGGTAACCCAATCACAAATGGAAGTGCTGGCAGCGGTGGCTTCTCCGGTAAGGCAGAGTAGCGTTACCCCACTGCACTAAAGCAGTGCAAAGTAAAAATAAAATGATAATAACGGAGCAACCGATATTATCATTTTATTTTTAGTACTGCATATAAACTGCAGTGCAGCCAGGTTCAGGGCGCGTCGGCCTCTCCTGACATCGAGGCCGAGGAGAGGCGGCGGCAGACGACGGCGATCACCAGGTAAGTATATTTTTCTTTCTTTTTTTTCCTAACCCCCCTACCTTCTCCTGCCCTCCCCCGCCACTGTTCCCTAACAGATGCCACTGAGTGCTAGACAGATCCCCCCCTTTGGGTATTGCGTTGGGAAACCTGAGGGGGTGTGGGAAGTGGTCCAAGAGACATTGCCTGCTCCCCCCAAACGAGAAACATTTTCATTTTGAAAGCAGCACCGGTTCCCTCAAGGGATGCATGCTGCCTAAAAATAAAGTTTCTTATTTGGGAATGCAAACACAAGGATGGTGTCCTGCTGTTCCTTGCAGGTCACCATCCCTGTATTTTAAAGAAATATATATTTTTATTGGTATTTTCACATTACGATACAATATATGACATAACATATAACAAATATCTCACTTGGCTTATGTTTCTATCCGGGAGATAGTGTTACAGTATTGGCTGCTAGTATTAGTAGGGTATACGCTATGGCTTATGTGACACAGTCAGGCCCTCAATTAGGGACCAAGTCAGACATCTATAAGCACAGATTATACAAGCATTTTCCATAGAAAAAGAACAATATCTATCAGAAACTTCCCTCCTCCCTCTTCCCCCCACGGCACTGTAGATGATACTGTGACCCCAAGGCAGCATAACATCAAATGAGGGCATTTCACAACAGTTGATCAGTCTCAGGATTAAATACAGCAAGAGCATCAAGTTACAGCGTCTATTGCAAATCAGGGCTGCCCAGGAGATACACAGATATCAGAGCCCAGAAATCTTTATGGCATGAAGTCTCAGGCAGTTCATCGGCGTATATCCCAAGTTGTTCTCTACAGTAGAGTAAATCCCGGGCCCATTTGTTCAATGCTGGGGTCGTTTTAGAGCCCAGCATTGCGCCTCCACCCTCTTAGCCAGTAAGGTCGAAACAGCCACCAGTCAGCGGTTGCAGGGTTTAAGATTCTTTACTCAACCCAATAGGCAAACATCAGGAGCACACTGCATAGGTTCAGATACAACGTTCATAAGCATATGCGTGACCTTAATGCAGAAGTTATATATTCCCGCACAATTCCATGCGAGGTGCATAAAATCTGCATCCCCCTGCCCACAGCGAACACAGCAAGCACTCTCCCGCAGACCAAAACGCTTCAGTTGAATCGGGGTATACTAGAGCTGATGCAAATATTTAAAATGGATGATGCGGAGATTACAATTTGCAGTTAATCGGCCAGTAAGGGTACAGCAGAACCTCCAATGAGTTCCCTGGTATCGCCACCCATTTGTTGTATGAAGGGGAGTCGAGCTGTTCTCTTTCCCTAAGACAAGCATTATACAATATTGTGATCAGGCCCTTGCGTTCCTCTCCTGCTAACATCGCCTGCAGTATCAACAGCGTCTTGGGTTCAGCCGGGTACTCAGGGTAGATGGTTCCAATCACCTGCCGCACATGCACATAGGTGAATCCCAGCATCAAACCCCGGTTCTTGCCACCCTGTATGTCGGAGAGCGACCTAAACTGGCCTTGTTTATAAAAGTCACATAATTGTGTTATTCCCGCCGCACCCAATGCTTCAATGCTTTTAGGGCAGCCGGCTCCTGTGCCGCAGAGATGCCCGGATGCGCCGCCAGAGGTAATGTTGGGACATAAAGATACTGCAACTGTGCATGTGCTTCTTCCATGCCCATGCCGTGTAAAGCATGGGGTTGATTTCAGTCCTAGGCCCGCCTCCCCTACCAGACAAGGCAGTCGCTACAAGCGCCATCAGGTGAACAGCATCTGCCTCAATAGCTACGTGTGGTTGGAACCGCTGTAGAAAGTACCAATAATGTGCTAACTGTGCCAGTGCACAGAGATAATATAGTCGCATGTCAGGAGCTTCGAAGCCTCCCCGCTCAAAAGGCAATACCAGCACCTCCCAGCTGCATCTAGGCTTCTTGCGACCCCACACAAAGGACAGTAGTGCTGACTGAAGCGAGTGAAACACGCAAGAGTGAGGCAGATGGGAATATTAATAAACAAATAGAGTAATTTAGGCAAAATCGTCATTTTAACTACAGCAATACGATCTGCTAAGGAAAGCGGGAGTTAGGCCCATCTCGCTGCACGATCAGTGATTGTAGTAAGGACGCGGCCGTAATTCTCAGCGATCACCACCTCTGGGTCTCTATGTAGCCATACCCCTAAATATTTTACTGGGTCAGTTGACCATGTCAATGGGAATTCTAGATCCACACGCTGCAACCCAGCCATCAGCGGGAATACCGTTGATTTCGCCCAGTTAATGCCAAGCCCAGAAAAGTGTTCGAATTTGATATATTCACGCAGCAATTCTGGAAGAAATGCTGCAGGCTCTCAAACATACAGAAGCATATAGTTGGCGTACAATGAGACTACCAATGGTCGCTGTCTGAATTGCAACGCCGCCTGCGCATGCCGCTGGCGAAGCTTACAAGCCAGTGGCTCCAATGCAAGCGAGAAAATCATCGGCGACAGGTGGAGCCCTGCCGCGTGCCTCGCCTAATAGGAAAAGCAGCTGAAACCCAACCATTGACCCGCCCACATGCCGGAGGCGCCTCATATTGTAGTTGTATCCATCGCAGAAATAGTGTGGCAGCCCCATTCTGAGTAGGATTGTGAACATAAATTCCCATTGCAGGGAGTCAAAGGCTTTCGCTGCGTCGAGCAGCACAGCAACCCGCTTGAAAGTCAGCCTCAAAATAATGTATTGTGGAGAAGACGGTGCAAACGTTTTGCGCCGTTGACCGGGCAGGGATAAAGCCCGACTGATCCAGGAGAACCAAGTTAGGAATGAGTGGTTGAAGCCTGCTGGCGATCATTTTCGTCAAGATTTTGACTTCAATAGTGATAATGGAGAGAGGCTGGTAAGAGTTGCATTGATTGGCAGCTTTATCGGGCTAGAGAAGTATAACAAGGAGGGCCTCTTTTAACGTGGGAGAGAGAGTGCCCATGTCATATGATTCCGCAAAGACATCTAGGAGCCGGGGCGCGAGGTCATCAGCATATGCCTTGTAGAACTTACCAGGGAGTCCATCCAGGCCAGCCGCCTTACATGTGGGCAGCGACATAATGGCCAATTTGACATCCTCACTGTCAAAAAGCTGTGTGATATATTTACGTTGGCCAACAGACAGCCACCCCAACGCGATATCGTCAAGATATGCATTTATGTCAGAAGCTGACATATGCGCCTGATCCCCATAGAGTTCGGACTAGAAGTCCAGCACTACCCTACTAATTTCTGGAGTGTTATAGTGCGCTACTGCCTCAGCATCTACTATCTCAGTGATGTAGTCCTAACTCCGGGGTGCAGCCAGTTTCTGAGCAAGCGAGCGACTGGGACGAGCCCCTCCCCATAGTAGCGAGCAGTACAGTACCTGTGCGCCAGCTCCTGATCCACTGTATAGTTATGTTCCGTTTCCAAATCTCGTATAGCGGCCAGTTTATCTGGGACTGGGTTTTAAGCATACTCACGCTCTGGTTTAGAGATCTCCTCGGCCAGTTTATTTTTGCATCATTGGAGATCCTTCAAGACACCTGCCTGCGCTCCCATACAGACCCACTGATGGTGACTTTGAATGTTTTAATGTCCCCAACAGCAGCAGGAGAGATTCGCCGTACAGGGCAGCCGTTTTGCAGGAAGCGATGCGTCGATTTTGGGCAGATTCTTGACGGATTAAGGATCTGCCGGGCAGAGCTGCACTAAAGTGCGGCCATCTTTCCTGGCGCCCTCTAGCGTCACCCCCCCCCCCCCCCTCCCACCACCACCATCCCTGTATTTGTAGACAATCACAGTGTTGCAAACAGCAACAAGACTAGTTCACATTCATTAGGCAGATCATTCTGCAACATCCTGAGACTTTTTGCGACCTATTGTTACTTAGGTCACACTGCCAAAATTATATGACTTTCCACACTCTAATTGCAACCTGCGTTTTCGAATATCTGGCATGTAGCTCAGTGTTTGTCATCTGATAAGCAAACTGTATGTAACAGAATTCCAATAATTAAACAAGGAAAGACAAAAGCTACTCATGTGTGTTTACCAACTGCAATAAGTACTGTCTTCTGAGCCAATATTACTTACAGGCTGGCAATCCTAACACCATGCTTCTCATGAGGTCAGTTAATTACCAGTCACTGTAGACAGAGTGATGTTTGTTTAAAAGCTTAGATTGGTTGAAGGTGTCACACTTGACAGGAGCAGGGTCTTTATGCAGACACTTAGCAGTCTGTAACATTATAGCAGCACTGATATGCTGTCAGTTGCATACATAAAGCGTGAAACTGTGTTATCTATTTGTTTAAACCCTTATGACTGAGAGAGAAGTCAACTTTGCTCATGTGTGTGTGTTTCATGTTCAGGTATTTACTGCAACCCAGAAATAGTTGTTCAACATGCCGCCTCAAGGTATCTGTATTCTTGCAGGATGCTTCAGATCTGCCACGCAAGACAGCAAACACAAGGAGATGATGCACGGAGCGCTGAAACTTTTCAGACACTCACCCCCCCAGTAACAGATCTGGGTTGAATTCTTGGTCGTTCTTTAGCTCACTTTGCCACCCGAGTTCAGACCAAGTCATATGCAAATCAGTCTTGACCCTGTTCCTGTTATGCCCGAACTGCCAAGCCAGGGACCGGAAACAAGCATACTGGGACTGGTTTCGGGGTAACACCCCTCATCAGCCAGGCTAGCTTGAATCCAGTGGGAAAGTGAGCAAGGGACCCATGTCTGGGCACACCCTGCCAACTTAGGGCGAACAAAGCAAACAACAAGGAGATGATGGATGGAGCACTGAAACTTTCCAGACACTCACCCCTAGTCACAGATCTGGGTTGAAAACATCATTGTAACATCGGGCATCACAGACAAAATGTAATATCAGGAAATGGCCTTGATGGCTAATACCAAGTGTTTCCATGTCAAGCAGGATCACTTTACTGTCAACTTTGACATCTTAGTAAAGTCAAATAACACATTGCTTCAAAAGGCTTTAGGCATGTAATCTAAGAAGAAAACACTAAACAGACCCCACCCCCATCGTTGCTAGGTCTGGCATTTTATATCTTGATTGGTGGGATTTTTTAAGTCCTGTAACAAGTGCTCTAGCAAATCTAACAAACCGGTCTCACCTCCCCACTTTATTTGCAAAGTGGAAATCCATACCTCTCACAAGTGTTGTCTTAACCCGTTTACTGCGGCACAAATTCTACTGCGGTGCGGGCGTTCTACTGGGTGGGTGGTGCCTTGTCGGCCAACGGACGTTTGCAGCACTACCGAGGTAGTGCTCGTGACGGCCGTTGGCCGACGCGCGCACGCAAGGAGTTAATGCTATTTATTATTTAACTTTATGTTATGCCAAGCCCAAATGCATTTCAGGGAAGAAGAGGAAAAATCCCTTATGGCTGGTCGTAGTATCCTGTATATGTATTCATCCTCCCCCTTTATAAAACACAAAAATATAAGAATGCAAGGTGGAATAAAGAATTTACATGTGGAAACATATAAAGAGAAAGTACATAAAAATATATGCATGCAAGATGGCATAAAGCATTACGTAAAGAACGTGCAAATAGGGAAGATGCGTAAATAAATACACAAGAAATATCACACATCCTCCCCCTTTTAGGATAATACACTGGTGTGAATGAAAGAACGTGTTATTCACAGTTGAACCGATGCCGGGAGAAAAGAATAGGGCATTGTCAAAAATTACATAAAAGCTGTGCAACGTTTTGCTACTGTCAGTGGAGGTCACGTCAGCCCCATTGTCGCAATGCTCAGACTCACCCCACAGTCACCTACTGACACAAAATACATGGGGCCAGATGTACAACAGTTGTTTGCAGTTGCAAAGGAGCAGTTGGTCCGTTTGTGACCGCAAAAAACGGATGCACAATGTACTAACCCTATTTTGCGAGTCGCTAATCTATCAGTGACTTCAAAAATAGGGTTAGCGACCCGCTATTTGGAAGGGCCGTGCCAAGGGCGTCCCTTCCTAATAGCGAATGCAAATGCCATGTATGAGTGTTTTGCGACTGCATTTGCGGTCGGAAAAAACTTGCAGTTTACCACCTACTTCAAGTAGGTGATAATCCATTAGCAAACGGGAAGGGGTGCCCAGGGGACCCCTTCCCCTTTGTGAATGGGTGCACAAATATTTTTCAAGAGCAGGCAGTCGTCCCAGGGACCACTGCCTGCCTTTAAAAAATGAAAGTGGAAAGTTTCATTTTTTTTTTTAAATGCATCCCGTTTTCCTTTAAGGAAAACGGGCTGCGTTTTTAAAAAAAAACTGTTTTATTGACAAAGCAGTCCCAGACATGGTGGTCTGCTGACCCCAGCAGGCCACCATCCCTGGGAGTGCCAGCTGTTCCAAATTGCGACAGCCTCATTAATATTCATGAGGCATGCAATTTGCGACCCCATTGAGAATCACAAACAGTGTCTGAGACACTGTTGTACATTGAATTTTGCGACTCACAAATTGCGACTCGAAATTAGCGAGTCGCAGAATTCAATGGTCGTACATCTAGCCCCTGATCTCACGCACCTCCTTCGTCCATGTTAAACACCGTCTTTATTCTGTGACCTTCACCCCGCCCACGCTCAGTCCACCACTCTATGGTCAAACTGCTCCCTACATCCCTAATCTAAACTGCACATGCACTGGAGGATGACCTGCAAAACCTCCGCCTCGAACCAAGCAACCGTGATGCTCGACACCCCACACAGCAAGTTCCATAATCGAGCTTAAGACACAAAATGAAACAATTAAACACAACGCTAACTCATTTGACCCTGCGTAAGTGATACCAAGAAGAATGCATAAAACAGAGTTCTCATCAGTAAGAAAGGCACAAAACGGAAAACATCTTATTATGTAAGTGGGACTGGGCCTAAGGCTCCCGACGCAGAGAAGGGATTAGGGCCCGAACCACCTGGGCTGTCATTCTCCTGGGCCCCATTACAGCCCCCCTATTTCTTTTTATGGCCAACAGATTAAAATGCGGAGCTCTGCAATCTTTGATCTCCCACTTGCTGACACAAATCCTTTCATACCCCCAATGCTGCTCGGCTGAGGTAATTAGTGCTAATTAAAAGGTTTCCAGCAGCCTTTGCTTCAGCGCCCGCCTCCCCTCCCCTCCTCTCCAGTCTCCACACAAGCCGTCCGTGCACTGCGAGGGACCGCGGCCTTTGGAAGGGGTTCACCGGGTGCCCCGGCCTTTATCGCCCGCTCCAAGATCAAGGGCGCTCGATTAGCCGATCCATTATTTGCCCAGACAAAAGGGCCAATCGTGGCCCTTTCTTCAGGTTGTCCTAATGCGCGCCGGGTGCAGCTCTGGGAATGAAAACACAACGCCCTCCAGGGGCATAAAAGGCGGGCCAATCACGAGCGAGGACCCAGACTCCCGGAGACGAGCATTTAAATGTATCGGCTGCCCTTTCGAAGATTGCACCGACTCGAGTCCCGGTGAAAACAAGGATTATTTTTAAGGAATGGTGTTTTTGGACAGGTTTTTTTTGTTTTTGTTGCTTAAATAGGGCCACAACGTTGGAGAGAGGCACTACAATGGCGTGCGTGCGTCCACTTAAAGCAGGCAGGTGCTCTTTTGTGGCCACGGGCATCGCCGTCATAGTAAAGGATGGAAGCTTTGCAGGCCAAAAGGGGCTTTTAGTTATTATCATTTTATGTTTGGCTGCTTGGCGGGCGGGCTGGGGTGCTGCTCTGTGAGCAGGGCAGTGGAGGAGTGGTTTGCCCACTCCTAAAAGTGCGGAGTGACTGTTGGGGCGGCCCGAACCAGTCATGTGCACTTTCCCACTTCTCCATGCAGGTTGCCACCCGTACAGCCCCTGGCTAAGGGCCACAGCGCTCAGACCAATCACAATGCTGCAATTGCAGCGTTGTGATTGGCTTAGAGGAGGAAGCCTGGGTGCCTGCTTCCTGATCCTAAAATCAGAAGCAGGAGAGCAGGAGCAGCGACACGGGACCGGGCGGCAACAAGCTAAGTGATTTTTTAAAATTTCATTTTTTCCCTCCTTCCCGCAATCACGACACCCCGCACCCACCCACCTACCTGCGAGTCATGCCAGCAGCTGCTGCAATGTTCCAGTATTACAGAAAGCATCCATGTTCCTTGAAACATGCTGGAATATCCAAGGAGTGGAAGGAAAGTTTCAAGATCTGCTAATTCCTAAGATCTATGAGATGTTGGTGCACAGAGAGACCAAGTGCTTTGATACCTTTGGGTTTAGGAGTTGTAGGATTGGAATGGACGGGAAAGCACCTAAGGAGAGAGGGACTTGAGAGCCTGTCCACTGTCTGGGGAGTAGCATCAATGGAGCTGGCATGGGGACTGTGCTGGTGTCACTTTGAAGGTGCTGCGCCTGGTGCATGGCGAGGTGGGCCCGACTGGCAGATCTGCAAGCATGTGCCTGTAGTGCACTGTGGAGACAGCAGGGCCCTAGTGCTCTATAACCTGTAGCACGGGCACGTCCGCCTCTCCCACTCTCTGCCATAGAGAACCACGTTTGCCCCCCATACAGCCTCCTGCTGAAGTATATCCTTTCTCCCATTTGTCCCTCCCTTCCGCGTGTGTGTGTATTGGACTGGGACGGGATGATGAACTTGCCACAGGCGTGGTCTGCCCAGAAGACTGATGTAGGTTTGTCGACTTGGATGTTGACAAAAGTGGTGAAAATACAGTCCTGGAGTTGTCTGGTGATGGGGATAGGTCCCTTTTCTCGTTGGCTGAGACCCAGGCTTCAAAGGTCTTTGATGAGTGCTTTTGAGTTGGGTTGGCGGGGTCATTGAGGTGGAAGTTCAAGTCTCAGATAAGGATGTAATGGCAGCATCGAGGGTGAGTGGTGCATCACCTCCCAAACGAGTGTAATTGTGCTCTATAGGGAGCCATAATGCAGCTTTGACATCCTTGTAACTCCTGCAGGGGCCTACCACAAAACACTTTGAGCACAAACACATGTTTTGCATCCACACCTCAGTACAGGGCTTCAACAGAAAATAATTTGTCCACATTTGGTAGCCTCTGGAATGTGCACTGGAGGCTCGGAAAGACAGCCCTTGCTTCAAACTGGATTAGACTGTGAAAATGTAGTAGGTGCAAAAGTGGGCCCCATTAAAGGGCCATGAAACAATAAGAGTAAAATATGCAAATAAAAATGTGCAAAACCAGTGACTAAGTAGATTCTTCAGGAGCTATATTAAATAAATAGGCACTCTAGATGCCCCTGGTCATGTTTGTGAGGAAGGAGTTAGTTTGTAAACAAAGATATCTGTATACCAGATTTAAACACCAACTTTCACTCCTCTTGCATTTCCAAAGAATTGCCATTTGATCCAACTTGCTAAACCTTTTTTCAGTTCTCATTCCTTTGCTGTTTTTATTTGCACTAATGTAGAACATTTCAAAACGCAGGAAAGCATAGCCAGTTTATAGCTGAGTTATCAATATACTGTTTATCTAAAATGTCAAAGGTTTTTCAATAAACACTTTAGGACAGATGTGCGGATCATAGCAAAGAGGAATATCAGTTAATTCTCCATATTTTTGGCTGGCTGGAAAGGGTGGGGCTTCTCTCTTTTTCAGACACAAGCATTATTCATTTTGATGTTCTCCCTCTGAAAATGCTCCCCTGCAGATCCATGCCAAGTTAAGACATTTCTTTGATCTTGCTCCAAATTGCCCTTATTGAAGATTTCCAGTGTTGGCAGACGCGCAGGCAACTTCATGACGCTACCTGTTGAAGGACGGCATTACAACCAGCAAGTTGTCAACACGTGGCTTTTTAAAAGGAAATCAAGTCGGGGTGGTGAAGAGGTGCCTGTCAAATGAATAGTCATTCATACTCAACCCCTCCACTCTCTGGCCTTCCACAAGTCGTGTCATTCGTTCACAGTAAGGCACGCCATCAATAAATCCTGTTCTGTGAAAAAAACAGCTAAAGGGAAGAATCAGACGAACTGCCTGTTAAAATAAAACAACTTGGGGAGAGGATGTGGCCTTACGGCTGGAGCTGGCGACCTCGAAGCTGGGGAACCGGGTTCGAGTCTCAGCAGGGACGCTCAACATCCTGTGAGTCTGGGCAAATCACGTAATCTCCCCGTGCCCAGCAGAAAATGAATGTGTCCTCATGTAATGCAACTGGTGCTCATGGAAAGAGCTCTGATACCTTTAAGTCAAGTTTGCGTTACTTAAAACTACCCCAAAAAAGAAAAATTGGACCACTAAAGTAAGACGCTCGGTCAGACAGGAGCGGAGTCCTCAGATTCGAGTTAACTCAAGGTGCTCAGGAGTGCCTGATTGGTGACAAAGTATCAGGATATTCCTCAATATTTAAAAGAGTTTCACGTAATTGTGTGTAAATGTATCATCTGTGGATAGCCTGGAGGTCGGCCATATCCCCACTGCTCGCAGATCCACAATGGACATACCTCAGTTAAAGAACACCTTCTGTGCAGACATATTTAGGACTTAAATACATTTAGGGCTCTGGTCTCAATGGGATTTGTAAATGTGCAAAAGTACTCATGAGCATGGGTGCAGATTAACAATTTGCCCTAATAACGATACTTAGCAGTAGTGCATTTGGAAAGTGATATGCTAGTTGAGTAAATCATGTAACTAAAAAAAAAAAGCTTTTCCTCGTTTGGGAAATGTGTCCAGACAAAAAAATTACACATTGGGGGAAAGGCAACCCTGTTGTACAATCGCACACTGCCAAGTCACACCAAGCTTTGGTCCACCCACTCCCCATTCTTTAAGTGGGATTTTTTTATTGTGCAATTTTATACAGTTACGGCGTACCATTATGGATGGGTAAATACATTTACCAATGCGTAATGGTATTTACCCCTGCAAGGTTTCCTTTTGTGTATGCCTGACGGGCATAAAGGGACCCGTTTCCTGTCATAACCTGATATTTCCAGGAAAATTGGCATTGTAAATCAGGCCTTCAGATTTTATTTTTTTTAACTAAACAAACTGTGCAGAAACCACAGATACAAAGCGTTTCCCAGCAAATTGGGAGGCTGCTTGCTTTCAATGGCTGTGTTAGGGATGTCCCTATGGCCGCCATGCTGTGTCTTGGCAGGGGACACACTTAAAACAGGGGCGGCCTCTCCCCTTTGCCTCCCTGGGCCAACGGACACCTTCAAACAGTTTTAGCCACACAAAAGCCAGGCCTACAGCGAGCGAGAGGAACACAAAGGCGGAAGCAGATGAATAACTAACACCAGTCCTGGGTCGGGGGTGACCTTTCTTGCCCCACACCCCGCTGCAAATTTCACACCAAAACGTAACAGATTGAAGCTGACAAGTTGGGAGCGAAAAGCCGGTCTCGGGGGGCTGATCGTCTCCATTCTTGGAGATGGGAGGCAGCCGGAGAGCAAGGCCGCTGGTAATTGGGGGAGGGCATGGGGGAGAGGAGGGGGCAAAACGGCAGAATGAGGACGAGCGAGAGAGAGAAAATGAAAAATCAGTCACATAATGGGACGGGATTCATTTGACACAGAATGAAAATAGCTCAATTTGGGCACTTAGGAGCCGTGGATCACCTGGAGGAAAAAGGCACTGATGGTACAGAGCCACCTGCTGAAGAATGGCGGACGTGCCAGTAGCACACTTCCATCTGTTCGGGCAGGCGGTGGCTGCGCCAGTATGCTTCCATCTGGTTGCGGCAGGTGTGATACCACCAGGATCTGTCCTGGTTCTGGTTGCGAGTGACACTGGCAGTAGACGTCACTCTAGTTTTGGATAGTGGTCGCAGCACCAGGACAATTTCATCTGGTTCCGGATGGTGGTGATACCGCCAGCAGACTCCCCTCTGGTTCTGCTGTTGGCCAATATGATTCCATCTGGTTCTGGCTGGTGTTGGTTCCGCGAGTACGCTGATTCCATCTGCTGCAGGCTCATGGTGACACCACAAGCACACTACCACCTGGTTCTGGTTAGTGGCGATATCACAGGTACATTTTCATCTGCTTCCGGCTGGTGGTGAAACCACTAGTTCAATTCCATCTTGTTCTTGCTGCTGGTGACGCCATCAGTACACTTCCATCTGGTTCTGGATGCCGGTGATACCACCAGTCCACTTCCATCACCTTCCGGTAAGATTATCCATGATGAATCCCAAAAGAAGAGCAGCACTCAACTGTTGGTGTTTATAACGTCAAGCTCGTCCTATATTATTGTTTCGCGCATTGCATGCTGAATACTACACAGACGGCTTCTGGGGACTGCTCAATGTCTGGTAACCCTAACTCAGACTCAGCTATTTCAATCTGTGCATGAAAATTTCGTTTTAGCTCTAATTGTATAATGCTGTTACAAGACTCACTTTGACCACTGTGTGCCTTTGTTGCATACATATTGTACGCGCGATCTAATTCTGCATGCTAGAGACATGTTATGCCTTAATTACCTCTGCTCGCCTCTACAAACAGTGGCGTCCGGCACGAATCTGGGGTGGCAACATTGTGATTTGCTCCCCTAAGCCAATCACAACGCTGCAATGCAGCATTGTGATTGGTCTGAGTGCCATATTTCGGTGCTCAGACGGGGGACTGGGGCCTGGGCATGTTCTCCACCAAGGATGTAATGCAGCCTGGGTAGAGAACATGCTAAATGCACATGACTGTTTGGCCAGCCCGAGACAGCCGGCCAAAGCGTCATGCGCACTAAAGTGTGCCCACCACTCCTCCCATCCCCTTTTCTGTGAGCAGAGCAGCCCGCACCTTCCCGCTTGCATGATGCCCTGGCAGGAACAAATACAATTATAATAACGTAAATTTATTATCATTTTATTTTTCCTTTCTTTCACTGCTGCAAAGCAGTAGGGCGACGATCCTCTGCCTTAGGAGCCGCCACGGTCTACAAATTTGTATACACCTGTTTGTCATCTAAATCTAAACTCAGATTCTACAAAAATGTGAAACTCTACGGAGTGTGCACTGTAAACGACAATAAATAAACAAGCATTGAAAATGCAATAGGTCTCGCAATAGAAGAGTTTGACATTTTTCGTTTTGCAAATGGATGAGTGACACCTATAGCATTTGGAATGCAACATGTTTTGTATTTACGTGACTTATATGGCAGCTCTGGTGGTTATGCTACATCTCTATATAGTTTTATCTTTCGCAAATGTGACACCTATTGTAACACAATATGTGTTGTGAGGGTGAGTGAGGGTGAGGGGTTGAGGGTGAGGGGTTGAGGGTGAGTGAGGGTGAGGGTGAGGGGTTGAGGGTGAGGGGTTGAGGGTGAGTGAGGGTGAGATGTTGAGGGTGAGTGAGGGTGAGGGGTTGAGGGTGAGTGAGGGTGAGGGTGAGTGAGGGTGAGGGGTTGAGGGTGAGTGAGGGTGAGGGTGAGGCTGAGGGGTTGAGGGTGAGTGAGGGTGAGTGAGAGTGAGGGTGAGTGAGGGGTTGAGGGTGAAGGGTTGAGGGTGGGTGAGGGTGAGGGGTTGAGGGTGAGTGAGGGTGAGGGTGAGTGTGGGTGAGGGTGAGTGAGGGTGAGGGTGAGTGAGGGTGAGGGTGAGTGAGGGTGAGTGAGGGTGAGTGAGGGTGAGTGAGGGTGAGTGAGGGTGAGTGAGGGTGAGGGGTTTAGGGTGAGTGAGGGTGAGTGAGGGTGAGTGAGGGTGAGTGAGGGTGAGGGGTTGAGGGTGAGTGAGGGTGAGGGGTTGAGGGTGAGTGAGGGTGAGGGTGAGGGGTTGAGGGTGAGTGAGGGTGAGGGTGGGTGAGGGTGAGTGAGGGTGAGGGTGGGTGAGGGTGGGTGAGGGTGGGTGAGGGTGAGGGGTTGAGGGTGAGTGAGGGTGAGGGTGAGTGAGTGTGAGGGGTTGAGGGTGAGTGAGGGTGAGGGTGAGTGAGGGTGAGGGGTTGAGGGTGAGTGAGGGTGAGGGTGCGTGGGGGTGGGTGAGGGTGGGTGAGGGTGAGGGGTTGAGGGTGAGTGAGAGTGAGGGTGAGTGAGGGGTTGAGGGTGAAGGGTTGAGGGTGGGTGAGGGTGAGGGGTTGAGGGTGAGTGAGGGTGAGGGTGAGTGTGGGTGAGGGTGAGTGAGGGTGAGGGTGAGGGTGAGTGAGGGTGAGGGTGAGTGAGGGTGAGGGTGAGTGAGGGTGAGTGAGGGTGAGGGTGAGGGTGAGTGAGGGTGAGTGAGGGTGAGGGTGAGGGTGAGTGAGGGTGAGGGTGAGTGAGGGTGAGTGAGGGTGAGTGAGGGTGAGTGAGGGTGAGGGGTTTAGGGTGAGTGAGGGTGAGTGAGGGTGAGTGAGGGTGAGTGAGGGTGAGTGAGGGTGAGGGGTTGAGGGTGAGTGAGGGTGAGGGGTTGAGGGTGAGTGAGGGTGAGGGTGGGTGGGGGTGGGTGAGGGTGGGTGAGGGTGAGGGGTTGAGGGTGAGTGAGGGTGAGGGTGAGTGTGGGTGTGGGTGAGGGTGAGTGAGGGTGAGGGTGAGTGAGGGTGAGTGAGGGTGAGGGTGAGTGAGGGTGAGGGTGAGTGAGGGTGAGTGAGGGTGAGGGTGAGTGAGGGTGAGTGAGGGTGAGGGGTTGAGGGTGTACTATAAACAGCAATACATTGATCAAATCGTGTGTTCGACTAGTGCATGGTTTATCCACAGGAAAACAGAGCAAATCTTTGTAAATTACCAATGTGATGCACTTCCTATCGGAACATGTTATTTAGCTAAAGTAGATTCGAAGCTCGATTCGTTTTAGGGCATTTTTTTTTCTACATTTGGTCACACATCGATTCACTTGAGCAAGACTATTTGCCACAAAGCAAGGAGGAGGCACTTCGTTCATA
This sequence comes from Lissotriton helveticus, assembly GCF_964261635.1. Lineage (NCBI taxonomy): Eukaryota > Metazoa > Chordata > Amphibia > Caudata > Salamandridae > Lissotriton > Lissotriton helveticus. The sequence goes on along the minus strand of NC_136065.1, from coordinate 905,433,073 downwards.
AAGAATGAATCTGGTTTTGAACCAACTTCGAGGTTTGAACTGTTTTTAGCAATGGAAGTTGCTTGAAGAATGGACCGCAAATGAATTTAACTCATTCCTCTAACGCCCTACATGTATCATTTTAGTCTAAATTCATCGCCCAATCATGAAAAACACATTTGAACATTCTTACTGTTATCAGAATACTAATGCAAGATTTATTAATTTAGTGCACGGTTTAGCATACACTGCTGTGATCGGCCAAGGATTTAGTTAGATTAGGCGACACGGCGGGCAGGGGAGGGGGCGGAGCGGGTAAAAAAAAAAACAAGACGGAGGGAAAGGCAGATAAGGGGAGGGGGGAGGAGAAATGCGACACGGCGGAATCTGTAAAGGGAGTTTCGCAAAGATCCACACCATGCTTTTACTGTGGCTTGATAAACGGGTGAATTTGAGAAAAGGCTTCAGGGAAAGGTGGTGTGCGCGCTGTGTAGAAGCATCGGGAACTTATCAGCTGTATTTACTGAATTGTTAACCCCTTCCAACCATTTTCCCATTTCATGCGAGCTATCGCTGTGGTTGTTTGCGGAGACACTGTGTGGAAAAAAAGACAATATTGGCTGTGAATTAAAGCCATTTCTGAGCGCTGTCGCAGCAGCTTCCAGCATGTGGAAAAAAAAGACAGGCGACTCACACGGTCATTTCAAATGTTATTGATTACAGCCTGTCGAAATGGCTGTAATTGGGAGGCTGGCAATGTCAGACAGCCCGGCAACCAAGCACTGAGACGAGCGCTTATAAAAAAGGCCTGCCTTCGCGCATGTATGCAGACTTGACATTTGTCACGGTTTTCACGATGATGACAAAAAGACCTGCAAAAGGAATGTACTCTAAACAGCAATACATTGATCAAATCGTGTGTTCGACTAGTGCATGGTTTATCCACAGGAAAACAGAGCAAATCTTTGTAAATTACCAATGTGATGCACTTCCTATCGGAACATGTTTTTAAGCTAAAGTAGAGTCGCGGGTAAAAAAAACAAGACGGAGGGCATTGCTGTGGGGAGGGGGTGGAGGAGAAATGCACACGGCGGGCAGGGGAGGGGGCGGAGCGGGGAGAGCGGCATGTGGGTGTGAAGAAGCCGGGCCTTTGAAGTGAAGCTAAGCTTCACTTCAAAAGGTGTCGGAGGAATGCGGCTGAGCGAACAGACGGCGATTGCGGCTGAGGGAACTGATGTGCACGCGCTTTTAAGCTCAATGCACATGCGCATTGAGCTTAAAAGTCACGGGCACTGCAAGGAATCGCCACGATTCCTTGCTTCTTAGTTAAAGGTTGTTTAAGCCGCAATAGGCTCGCAAGCTCGATGCGCATGCGCATCGACAGGCGAGACCTAATAAATGAGCACTGCAGCTCTTGTAACTAGTAGGGACCTTATAGGTTGGTGGTGTAGAGTGCCTCGTTTTCTGAAGCACTCATTTGCAATACAACACTAAATCGTGAATGCAATATGTTAATACCATTTTCAAGGTGTGTTTTTAACCCAGCATTTACAGAAAGACACAGAAAAAAGCAGGCAGCTGCTTACTAATGGCACCTGTGAGCATTAATTTTATGTGCTTGGTTACCAAGAGCCACTTGTAATGTGATGTGTTAATACTAACTTTTGCTTAATTTGTGGGACAGGCACAAACCCTAGTGGTGCAATACACAAAGGCCGGGTTTTAAAATTAAGAAGTCCACTCTTGTATGTTCACTACATTTGGAGAAAGTTTGCAACATTTTGGGGATAAACAAAAAATACCATAAGTATTTTTGGATGGATACGATGGGTAAAGACTTCAGATGCTCCAATTTCACAAAATGTACCCATGGAGATTTTCCACATAGTGGAAAATATGCATGAGAAAATTATGTGAAATTACTTTTTCCTTTAAAAATGTCTGTTTCTTTTCCATTCCACTCTAGAAAGGCATTGTTTTTAAACAGCCGCAGCCGGCATGCCCGCGGGGGGGGGGGGAGGCGTTGGAATAAAAAAATTAAAATCAAAAGTACCTTACTGCCGGTTAGTGAGCCGACTCTGCTCCTGGCCGGTCACGGTGTAATGGTGCAGCAGGGTCCCACTCCAGCATGTTCCTGCTGCAGGAACAGGAAGCAGCCAGCAGACAGCTTACCTACCCTACCCAAGCCAATCACAACGCTGCAAAGGCAGTGTTGTGATTGGTGAGGCACAGCGGGGAGCACCCCAGCCTGGCCATTTTCTCTATGTAGGCTGCACGAAGCAGCCTACATAGAGAAAAGAGGGAAAGTACGCATGACTGAGTTGCAGTCAGTACCCACAACAGTGGGCAAAGCCACTCTGCCCTCGAGCAGGGTCGCCCACCACCAACCAGGCACTCCAGGTATTCTGCTATCTCGTAGTGCGAGAAGCAGAAACATAAAATGGTAGTTTTACCATTTTATGTTTCACTGCGAGAAAGCAGTGGGCGACACCTCCACGCCCCTATGCAGGAGCCGCCACTGTTTTTAAAAGATTAATTTTTCATGCAGTGCTGGGGTGGAACATTACTTCGAGTTATGTGATATTAACCCCAAAAAAGGTTTGTTTGGATGTTATTTGACTCGTTCAAAGTGGGAGACCCTAAATGTCACATGTTCCACCTCTGACTCTAAATTTACAGCAGTGGAGCACAAAACAGTCACAACCTCAAGTGCAGTTCTTAGCTTACAACCCATGAATGACAAACAGCTCAATCAGTAAACTGCTTTCATTATGCGGGTAAGCAAAAACAGGGCTGACCCATGGGTCATTATATAGTTATGTACCTCCATCGCCAACATCCCTGACAACGCCGATGGCCACAACTAGAGTTTTAGTGATACAAAACTGATTTATTTGGCAAAGTTGGACCCAAAAAGTTTTGGCTCCAACATGGAGCCTTGCTCATGGATGGGTGTGGTCTCTTTACAGATGATTTTTAAAGGAGAAAGTGCACATGTGCTCACAGATTTACAAGACATGGTAGAATTACTACATGTACAACATTAAATCCCTTCATTTGTCTCTTCACAATTCATTACGTATATAAAAAAATGTTCTGATGAATTTATTAATTCTAAGATCAGTGTAAACTTACACATACAAAAATCTACTCAAGAGAAATCATTAAGTGTATACTTTAAACTTCAGCCTCGCTTGCATATCTAGTTGGAGGAAGTCAGCTGGTTCTCAGCTCATGCAATTATAGATATTAATGCTCATAATGACAATAGAAATGGCAAGCCCTCAATCCCATTGTTGCATATTATTGCATTTTGTCATGCAAAGAGGAACCGTCAAGGAGCATCAAACTACTGATTACATATCCCAGATCAATTAGAAGGAAAATGACATCAATCAAATTAAAACGACACGCTTCCCATTCAACCTGTATTCGTGCCATCCAAAACAAGGTGATTGGTTCCACCTTACAGTACTTCAAGTCTATTAAATCAGTAAGTGAGGTACACTTCCATTTCTCCATATCCTGCTCTACCATAGGAATTATTACACACTGCTACGTGTTGCATCTCATAACACGATAACTGCACCTCGGTGGTCCTCATGTACAGCATGGAAACAAGACACTCATAGGATCAAAACAAAAACAACATCTTGCCGACCACACACCTTACATACATAGTGTAGCATGCTGCTCATGTAGGCAAGCGCTTCATTACCCACATAGGGGAAGAAAGTGCTATATTAATGCTGCAATACAATACAATAGAGAAATATTTAGATTGAACAATAAGAACAATAAGAACAAACTTAACCTCCCGACTAAAACCCGCTCTTGTATAATGGGCACATCGCACAATACACAGTCCCTTTCAGCGAAACGGACTTAAGCTGCAAAGGGTGCTTTTATGTTAAAAAATATTTGGGCATTTAGACAGTGCTCATTTAACTTAGGCGACAGACTGGCAGCTCCTTACGGTTACCGGTTTACACTTGTATCACTTGTCTTCATACAGAACAATTCACAAACAAACACATTGAGAATACAAAAGGCCAGTGGACAGTTCCAGACCCATTTGTTTTGGGAAATGCTTGTTTTTAATTGTTAAGTCCCCAAAGGTTAGGGTTTCCGACCAAAAAGTATGAATATTGGCACGCTTCAGTTAAATATTGTTCTCTCTTACAAGTAAGTGTACATGAAACCAACAAAGAAACAATGCCTTTACAGTGAGACGTGAACACCCTGGTCATCATGCATGTTGGTGTTAATCACCTTTAAAAGACTAGGCAGTGTCACCTGTCTTGCAGCCATTTCCATTTCCCATTTTTTTGCATTTGTATCGCGCATAAATCACCCGAAGGTCTCAGAGCGCTAGCAGGCAAAGGAACCTCCTGTCCACCGAACCCAAGAGAGCTGGAGGAGCTCATCTGGCTAGAAAAGCCATGTTTTTAGCTGTCTCCGGAACTTCACATGATCAGGCTCTAGCCTGATCTGGATGGGGAGAGAGTTCCAGGCTTCGGGGGCGGTTTTACTGAATGCTCTAACACCATTTCTAACTGTCCGAACTCTAGGTACAGAGAGAAAGGCCTTGCTGGAAGATCGTAGCGTTCTGACTGGGACGTGGGCCTTGAGCTTGTGTTCAAGATAGATAGGTCCATGACCATTTACAGATTTATGGACTAAGCAGCATAATTTAAACTTTATGCGTTTTTGTATGGGTAGCCAGTGCAGAGTCTGAAGGCAGGGGGCTGAGGGGGTGCGAGGGGGTAGATCAAGTACTATCCTGGCGGCAGTATTCTGAAGGACCTGCAGTCGATTTAGTAATGTTGAGTTAATGGCTGAAAAAAGAGCATTCCCATAATCTATCCTGTTAACAATAAGTCCCTGGACTAGGGGCATACGTGCTGAGAGTGGGATCCATTTGAAGATCTTCCTTAATCTACACATCAGGCCGTAACTGGTGCCCACGGTTTTCCTGATGTGCTCAGACATGGTTAACTTATCATCAATGATTACTCCAAGGTTCCTTACAGAGGGCTTGGGGGCTGGGCATGGACCGAGGGAAACTGGCCACCAGTCTGGCGACCAGATTTTGTCTTGCGGCTAAGGCTTGGATCAACCTCCCCCTGCACCTCAGAGCTCCACCATCGCTCCAGCAGTTCAGGAAGGACCTCAAGACCTGAATGTTCAACCAATAGGAGCACAGGCAGCATGATTTCACCAGCGCCTTGAGACCCTCCTGGGTGAAGCAGCCTCGTTGTACAAATCTTGATTGATTGATTGTCTTAATGTTTGGTATTTAACTCTGCACCTTGGCGCATTTGTTCCCAATGGCAATATCTGTATGATCGCCAGGACGAGGTCTCAGAGTCAGGGGAACCTTTTAAAGGGAATGAACGTTTCAATGAACTGCATTAAGGCAGCAATTGAGAAAGTCTTGTTTGTTGAGTGCTTTAACCTCATTTTGTGATCTTCCTGAGGAGGGAGACTTATTCGAAGAATGGACGTTGTTGGGGTCTCTTTGGTAGCCCTTTCTTAGCAGCCCCTATAAGTGTTGGATGGGTCAATGGTTAGAAGGTCATGTTTGCACTTGACTTGGGCTATTAATCTGAGTTGTAAGGTATAGGTACACAAGGCTAAACCACGCGTGCCTCTACCGCAAAGTCCGAACCATGAATTCTTTTACCACGCAGTTTCGTGTTAAAGGCATAAATGGTAAGGGTGTATGCGTGGCTAAGTTTGCCACTTCTCTGACCCCCCTCCCCTTGCCCTAAATTACAAACCCCCTACCTGCCCCCTGCCCTAAGCCCTAAATTACAAACTCCCTACCCGCCCTCCGCCATGAGCCCTAAATTGCAAACCCCCTACCTGCCCTGATCTAAATTACAAACCCCCTACCTGCACCCCGCCCGGAGCACTAAATTACAAACCCCCTACCTGCACCCCACCCGGAGCACTAAATTACAAACCCCCTACCTGCCCCCTGCCCTAAGCCCTAAATTACAAACCCTCTACCTGCCCTGCTCTAAATTACAAACCCCCTCCCTGCACCCCGCCTGGAGCACTAAATACACCCCATTCCTAGAATACACCCCAAACCCAGTCCTTAAAGCTACACCAACCCCCTCCTTCTGTCCTAAGGCCTAAAAACGTGCCACCTTCTTAAAAGTACCCTCACTCCCTCCCCCTCCCTGAACCCTAAAACTTGCTACCGACCAGTCTTGCCGGCATGACTCGCCGGGGGGGTCGCATGGGGGTTCGCAGGGGCAGGATTACATTTTGTTTTTAAAACTTACCTTACCAGGTCCGGCGCCGCCTCTACTCCTGGCCAGGTCCCGCATTTTCCTGCTGCTTTCCTGCTCTCCTGCTTCCAGCAGGAACAGGACAAAGGAAGCCTCCCCCTCCCCATAGCCAATCACAATGCTGCAAAGGCAGCGTTGTGATTGGTGAGGATGTCGCCCAGCTAGACGTCTATGTGAAGGCCATTTTCTCTATCTAGGCTGCATGCAGTCTACATAGAGAAAGTCCAGAGTGCACATGACTGGTTTGGTCGGCCCCAGAGGCCCGTGCAAACAGTCAGGGCCACAGCAATGGCCAAGCCACTCCTCCTCGACCCGCCCACCAGCCTGCCCCCAACCAGGAATACCCTTCGGCTTTCTCGCAGCACGAGAAGCAAAAACATAAAATGGTATTTAAAATACCATTTTATGTTTCTGCTTCTCATGCTGCAAGAAAGCAGTGGGGCGACGCTCCTCAGCCCTAATGGTGGAGCCGCTCCTGACACCGACCCCCCCTCAAAAACCGACCCCCACAGACCTGAGCCCTAAAACTTGCCACGATCCCCCCCTGAAAGCGACCCCCCCAGACCTGGCCCCAGCCCGACCAACCAGGCCCCAGCCCCACCTACATGTCCGTGTCCGCTTCCCGTTCTGACGCTCCTGTTCGTGTTCCAAGTACCCGCCCATCCCGAACACTAGAGCGGATTTGCCGTAACCATGCATATGCGTGGTTTAAGCAAATGGGGTGTTTGGGCCGCTTAGTTCCGGATGTTTCTAATAATCTGGGATTACTTACAGAGTTGAACATCTTTCCATTGCATGTTGAGAAGAGATGGATCATTTCCGTTTAAGGTTACCCGGCTTGATCTGACCTTTAGCTACACATTGACTCCCCATTGAATTTGTTGGCCCCTGAGGGTAGGGAAGGATGGTTCTGGACTTGAGGGTCGGGGTCCCTGATGGCCCAGAAACCAAACCTTTTGAGGGCAGGTGCACGCTTTAATACTTGTATGATTGGAATGGCATATGAGACCTTTGCCAATGGGCCACGGGGTGTGAGTTGAGTTGTTTCCCCAAAAATTTTGTTGAATTACGTTCACTGGCTAAATTTATTTACCTTTACTTTTTGGATTTTCTGTATACATTTATTTAAAATTTAATTTTGCTTACAGTTTTTTGAGGTAACAATGAACGTTTCCCACGACCGTGTTGTTTGTGTTAGTAAAAAGGACCTGTTACTCCTGTCCTCCTCAAGGCACTATTAGAGAGAGCCTCGGTCTTATGTAGCCATAAAACACGCCAGAACACCTGATGCATGTGTTGGGTGCAGGTCTTCTTAAGCTGCATAATGCTGAATGCTTTTGGAACGCGGACCTTTACCGAAACTTGCATTGTTACGGTCTCCCCATAATATCAAATGCAGGATAATTTTCAGCTGACGTTTTTCAATTGTCAGAAGAAGAAAAAAAATCGGTCGCAGCAAGAAAAGAATTATTCTGACTGACTAATGTGTTTTTAAAGTAGTTCAATTAAAATTCAGGCTTTGACCTTTCCAGCAGCCTATTTAAAGATTTCTTCTTGATTGGCTGTAGACGGGTGATTATTAAGTATTAATGTGCCTCTGAAAGGCTTGCCTTCACTTCCGGATATTTCATCACCTGCTTCTTGAAAAGTTGGCATCGGCCATTTTCACGCTGAGGAATTCTTACCTCAGTAGGAGTGCGGCTGCTGTGGGAAGGAGCTCGCGGATAAGGCTGTGAATGGACCAACGCCGTCCTTCCGCCAGAGGGGTAAGGAAGGGCTCCACCAGCTTTTATTTAGAGACCAGAACTCCCATCGACAGGGCCGGACTGACCGTAGCGGGCACCAGGAAATTCCCTGGTGGGCTGCCAGGGTGGGGGCCGGTTTTTGGCACCGGAGGGGGGGGGGGGCAGTTTTTGTTACCGCGGGTCAGCAATATCAGCCCCCTGTAACAAAATCGGCCGCTACTGACCCTAGTAAACAGTTTGGCTGCACCCCCCACCCCCAAAGGGGGCTGGCTGAGCAGTTTGCCTGGGCCAGTTTCAATTCCCAGTCCGGCCCTGCCCACTGGCGACCAATGTGTCTTTCCTTGGCACAGTAGATGGTGTATGAGTGTTTACTGTTTCCATATCAATACATGGAACGACCCGAATGCCTGTGATAGGGAGATATATGTCAAACTATTGGGAGCCGGCCCTCCAGATGCAAGGGCAGGCCTGTTACATAGAGAAAGTCTCTGTTATTGGAAATGGCTTCAAAGTTCTGATATGATATTAAAACCATGTGACCTGTGATGGCCCTAAGATACTACATGAGGTTCTCGGAAGCGAGAATTTCTAACTCCCCTAAGTGACAGCCTATTCTACCAAACATCAGCTTGTCATTTTCAGAAAATACACTTTTCATTAAAAAAAAATCTTTTATTCATTAGTAGATAAATCAATTTGTCCCAAATATAAGCTTGACATGAGTCTGTTCTGCATACACTAAAAGAGAACATTTTTGACTATGTTAAGAAGTGTTTTTAGGTTATGCTCTGCGTTTAGATACAGAGTGTCATTGTGTACCGACTATTCCTTTGATTAAGACTTTGAGCAATTGCAAGACTCTATTGGGTGGGTGCTCTTCATATTTCACCTTATAAATATGGGGCGGAGCCCGGTGTAGTGGCGTGCTGACGTATATGTAGGTGCACAGACTTCACAGTGTGATTAGTTCATAAAATTGACCCTGTCCGTTTTAGGGATTCTTTCTGTTTGAGGCCACTTCTCTTGTCTTTTGTAATAGTGCTGTGATCATGAAAGGATTTGCATAGCGGGATGAGGAGCAGCGATGTTTGCACAGAGAGGCGGCTGAGCAGCAGAAGACACTGTAGGTGGAGAAGCAGGTGGGTCAGCAGAGTTGGTTGGGGAAGCTGGCTTTGACGACCGCCAGCTACCCAGTTGGTTTGAAATATCAGCTTGTGGTGGTACCAGGAGAAATACCTGGTAGCACCAACTATGCTGGGGCCAATAAGTGAGACGTTTGAAATAGGTCTTCTTGTTGAGTACTCTAATATTCCTATGAGATGAAGCTAGCGGGGTCCTTTTGTATTTTTTAAGCAGCACCAAACTATGCAGCAGAGTTGCCTTAGTTATGCAGCATGAAAAAAAAATCTGAGTAACACATGTTAACACTGCATATACAATGGTTTCACAACCATTAATATCAGTTTAACAATTGCAGCAATCAGTAATTGAAGGTGACATGCCTTAATGCAGCAAAAGCAAAAATAACAGATAATGGACTGAATGATAAACAATTCAAACACTGGGGGTGAATATTTGACATTGTTGCAGCATTCCGTCCATCAATTGTTCTTTTTTGCATGTGTTGCCCTAAGTGGGAAGGGTATGCCCAGACATGGGTCCCGTGCTCACCATGACACTGGAGTCAAGGTAGCCTGACTGATGAGGGGTGATACCCTGAAACTGGTCCCATGATGCTTTTTTCCGGTCCAGGGAGGACCCGGTCTCGAAGTTTGGGCTGGACTGTTCCGATTGGGCACTGGGTCAAGACTGATTTGCATATGGCTGGCTCTAAACTGAAATGGTCTGGTGACCAAGAAAATGATGGTTAAGGCCTAGATCTTTGTATTGGGGGTGAATGTTTGACATTGTTCCAGCATTCCGTCCATCAATTGTTCTTTTTGCCCTTGTGCAGCAAAAGGCCAGCCCCTGCAAGGTAACATTTGTGGAAGCGTTTTTAGTAACTTTGATCAGTTTGAGATAGACAGAAACATTGATTGTTAACATGTGCAAATTATGTAGAAAATTATGGATTATGCGGCAAGTGCAGCAAATCTATAATTATGCAGAAAACACCTTAATCGAATTTTGCCGCTGGCCCAGCTCAAGATATACCAGATGATAAAGGGCCACACCTTTGCTGCTCTCCATTAGAGGGCCCTTAACAGTCCATGTTACCCAAGCATGCTCACTTAAGGTTGTACCCACAGCACAGAATGTATTTGAGTATGCACAGAGCAGAATAATGGAATAGGAAAAATGGGCCATCGAAACACTGTTGGAATTTTTGGGTAAACTCAAGATATTTGACCACAAATTAGCATAGGCCACAGTAGAAAGCACACATGACCAAGGATAGAGCTGTTGCTCCCTTGGTCCAAATGATTCTTCTAACAAAACACAGATGAACCTTGAGTGCCCTCCATTAATCTTGCCTTTCCCCAAACCTCTTACAAGACTATATGAGATCACATGCAAAGTCACCCTCCTTCAAGGCCCAAGGTTTAAAATGTTTCTGATAGCAAGACACATTCTCCAGATTCAGCAGAATTTATAAGACCCCACAAAAAGTAAAAGACCACCATTCCCAGGTCAAAATCGGTACGGGAGACACATTTCTTAACAGGGACAAATCCTTGATCCAACTTGTGAACTCACAACTATCATTGCATCAGTCTTCATTTGCTCTGCCATTGAGCTTCTTCTGGTGAATTGTGGTGTACATTTAAACAATGCCACGGTTTCTAATTTTTTTTCTGTAAATCACAACTATGATCTAAGACAGCAGTTCTTAATCTGTGGATCAGGGACACCTGGGTGTCCACAATTGCTTAGAAAATTAGATAATATTAATAGATTAATAAATTGTATATAAATGAAGAAGCAGAATGTACAACTGAAAAGTTTTAAACGTTCCGTAAATCTGAAGGAATTTGAAAATAGAGGCTACAAATTGAGTTGGTGGCCCCAGATTGATTTGAGGAAGCAGTGCAAATGCATCAAACAGAATGTAGTATGGATGATGGGCGGCCTCAGTGGAGTTTAGAAAAGACCTAGCCTTCCCATTAAAATGAACATTGTAATGTTTTATATTTGTTTGTGAATATAAATGCAACATTGCTTTATTTGTGTATTTGTTTGATGAATGCTTTTTGCTATATTTGTGTGTATTGTTTTAAGGTTCAAATCATCGAACATGCTTAATTCGCCCTCCTCTGCTTCCACTAAAGGCTCAATGGTGTCCCTGGATTCCAATGATGATTCAGTGGCGGTCCCTGGATTCCAGTAATGATCAAGTGATGGTCCACAGAAGTCATAAGGTTACGAACCACTGATCTAAGGTGTCCACAACTATCTGAGACTGATTAGGAAAATTCTACATCTGTTACACACAAAAACTAAGGTGGTCCTAGAGACAGTTTAATGCTAGCTAAACTACTTCAACGTCAAACACAAACCCATATATGACGGGCACCACAGAAAGCTTATGAAATAAACGCAAACTCTTTAAATACACACCCCAAGGCAGATGACGGGGGTCTAAATGAAACCACTTGTGTAATATCCTCTGGCAATTGATCAAGGATATGAATGGCAACCATTCCAAATCGATGCAAAGAACACTTGGCCTTGAGGATACTCTGCTTCAATGATATCAGCCAAATTATTTAAGCACTATAAATCCAATAAAAATGTCTACATTATGAACATAGCACAACTCAAACTACCTAATACCAAAATGCAGAGACTTGGCTAAGTAAATATGCAAACTGGTGGGGCCTTTTAATGATAATCCCTCCCAATCTTCCTCTTAAGCATAATGGAAAACCAACTTTTCATAAAAAACTTTCAAATCTGGCTCCCCTCTCCCTATCCGCAAAAGGCGATACGCTCATAGGTGGAATTTTGCCACTGAATAATCTGTTCTGTTTTTAGCACGTTCTGCCTCTGGTATGACCTCTAGAAATGTTCTTATGATATATATATAGATATATTTTTTATTTTTTTCACTAGCACTCCTCTTTCTGGGGTGAGTGTCGCCCCTCTCTTTGCACCATTTTTTGTGAGTGGAAAGACTTCTTACTTTCTTCTTCGTATTTTACTTCATTAGTAGTCTTTTTTTTAAGAATAATTAAATCGTACTCTTTTGTTGATCTTTCATAGTCCTTATTCATCACTCCTTTGATTTTGCTAAAAAAAAAATCTGAAATATTCCCACAATAATCATTCAAACGTTGATCGCAATTTCATGTTTCCCCGATCCCAAAATCCTAAATGCATTTCAAATCTTAAAAAAAGCCCTTCATCAGGGGGACAATTTAAACAATTTGCCTTCAAAATCGTTTTATTACTTATTGAATCTTGTGTGTAGATATCCACTGAAGGCAGCTTCATCTGAAAACTTGACCCTGCTTACGCCCCCTGTCAAACTCCCTCTGGTAACCTCCTTTTTTTTTTTTTTTTTTTAGTTCAAGGATTTTTATTGAGAAATGTTATAATACAGTACAGTGGTAATGCAAGGGCGATAGAGGTATAATAGTTGGTGCCTGCGTTGTTACAGTAGGCGTACGTCTGGGTAGGCTGGTCTTGGTGGTTAGGAGTTTCTAAACGTCTGTCTCTGCCCTTTCTGCCTGAACCTCCTTCCCTCATTCACCACACATCTGCAACGCATGTTTCATGGGGAAACAATATAGCGTTTAATTTGGCTGCTAGGCATATCTGCCATTTCCCTTTGTACATTTTTTTTATCAATAAGATAACACAGGGGTACGCACAGTAGGGTCCAGCTTGTGCTTCCAGTTTATTTCTACTTCTTCCGGGTCACAGCAGCCACAGTCCGCGTCTGCACCTGACACTAAATACCCAGCATCAGTCAAGTTTAACATGCTGGATTCCTTTTAACTTCTGCTTTAAAGACGCAGGTACTATTTTTCCTTTTACCGGCAGCTATTTCACAGCAGGTATAATGTCTGAGCTCTTATGCTTTCTACACCAAAATAAGTAATTTACAAAAAAAAAACATTTTAATCCTAAACTGCTCTTTCAAAGATTCTTAGAAAAAAACATGCACCTTTAAGATGCAAGATTTCCTTCCATTTTAGTCCCACAAGAAGAGAGATGTCAGCCGAGCTCTGCCTCTCTCTCCTTTTCTCTTTCTTTTTGACAGACAAATTACTAAATCAGAGAATGCCATTAAGCCCACAGGTTAGGAAGTGTCAGGAATGGTTTAAAGAGATATCCCATTTATCTTCAAAACATGCACGAAATGTCACTAATGTGTGTTTATCATGTATAATCAGACAAAGAAAATATCGAAATGAAGTACTTTTGTATACAATGGAAGCCTCTTTCCATCTCTCAAGATATCAGCGTTATTCAAATAGAATAATAATGTGAAGTCTCTTTCTGCAAAAATGGAAATCAACTGAAATGTAGATCGCAGAGATTTCGCGCTTTTTTAGCTGATGTACATCGCTAAAAGTGCATTAACAGGGAATCAAGAAACTTTTAGGTCAATTATGTTGTCAGTGGCAATGAAATGCATACCTGGGCGTGGGCGCGCGGCAGGCCGGGGCTCAAGGAACCTGCCAGACTCTGATCCTGGACGGGGCGCGCATAGGCCACATCACGCAGCCGGCATCCAATAGCCAGATATGGCGCTTTTGGGAATTAAAATGAAAGCTGAGAAGGGACATTGTTTTGCGTCAGACCCATAGACCCAAGCGAGCGCCATACCCTTTCCAATGGTGTCTATGTCTCCCCCTCAACCCCCAAAATTTGTTAAAAAACATGTCATTTTACACAACAAACAGCTTTTGTAATATACTTGATTACAAATGACAAGGTCTATAGGTAGTTCTGAAGAGAAACTTGCTACATATGCCAATATGTACGAGTTAGTACACCACACAGGAGCATGATTTCTCTGTAGCAGCTAATTCAGTATAGGCCCAAAAACAAAACTCGGTGCTGCTCCTTCTTACAGGCTTCAGGAACAGATGAGCAGACCACACCGTGCATGCCGTCCTGACAGGACCCCACTGTCCCCCGGAGGACCATGGGTTTCCAGGTCTCCTTTAGGGCCAGTTGTTGTCCAGTCCTGGGCATTCTGAAGAAGTAGGGGACTAGGAGCAATTTAAGAAGATGCAACTATGGATTAAGGTGGAATGGGCCAGGATTAGATATAGTCCATACATTTTGGTTCAATGATTTCAAAATGGACGCAGGCTATCAGTGTTTAATTCTTGGAATCCAATCTGGGCCAGCAGATGAGACAAAATGGCCTCCTAGGTCCACTTTCAAATATTCCATACATACTGATGATCAGAGATAGGAGACCCTTTCTTGTGTAGTCTCAACAGGCAAGCAATACAAAAAACACAACTCTACTTTTAGAAGTTATGTCTTCAAGGGAAAAGAAAAGTCTGTGTCCTTACTTATGGAAAATCAGAGTGGGTTTCTGTAAAAGTGATCCTGCCTTAGGTGCCCTGAAGACTAAATTTGCTTTTTACACTTTAAAACAGCTCTTTTCACCTGGTGACCTGGTACTGAAGGGGTAATGAGGCTGATCTCACACCAGCATTAGGAGGAGATCAAACAAGGAAGAAGAAAATTAAACTAACATGAAGATGAGATGTAGCACCAACCCCAATGGTTGAAGGGATCTCTCCAGAAACAGGAATTGAAAATTGGCGGCTCCTCCGCTAAGGTGGAGGAGCGTCGCTCCACTGCCTTGAAGCAGTAAAAGAAAGGAAAAAATAAAATGATAATAATGTAATGGTATTATCATTTTATTTTGTCCTCCTGCTGTGGCAGCTTTGCGTGAGGGGGCGGGGCGGGGATGCAGAGCAGGGGAGGAGGGGTAGAATCCTCCTAAGTGCACATTGACTATTTGGCCGGCCCTTTCAGGCCGCCCAAAACAATCATGCACTCTTTCTCTGCATACCAGCCTGCATGGAAAACATGCCCAGGCCCCCCCCCATCCCTGGCTAAGCACCGAATCACGGCGCTAAGACCAGTCACAACACTGCATTGTAGTGTTGTGATTGGTCAGGGGAGCCTGGCTGTTCTTCCTGTTCCTGGAGTCCGACGCAGGAGAGCAGGAGCAGACGTGGGACCCGGTGGCAAGGTAAGTGTTTTTTTTTTTTTTAAGTTTACATTGGGATCTGTGCCCCATTGCGCCAGCCCCGCCGCCCGTGAGCCGTGCCTTCCGCATTGAAATTTAACTCCACTCAAAACTACTTAAATGCTTCCCTCAAACAAAAATAGATGGATTTAAAGAAAATTGTGATAACTGAACTCGAATTTCATCCATGCTGTCAGAGTGACTAAAAAACGAGTGTGCGCAGAAAAGGAAGCCCTTCAGTCCTATTGTCCAACACATGCTATTGCATAGCCAACCGACCAACAAAAAAGCAATGAAGACTAAAAAGGAACACAAGAAATAATAGCGTTAACTATAAACTTGTGCACAACACTAGTCTGTGAGCTTCAGCAATAAAGTTCGTTTTCAGGCCAGTCCCAGCATTCAATGGATGAGTGGTAGCGCACATGAACACCTATAATAAACTGTGGCCAGGTTTGTTCAGACTAATGTGAGAACTGAGGCCCAGGAAACAAATAATGTTGTAGGTTGTTCCCCTCAAACAATTCCTGTTCACTGGAGTAGGCGCCAACATCTCTCAATGAATGGTCAGTGTAAGCCCCTTCATGGGCCAATAAAAGCCAGTAGAGGCTTGGCTATGGCTTTATTTGTCAACCAATTTAAACATGCTACAAAATCCAATTCTGCTTACTGCATAGATTGTCCATGTTCAACCAACATTGAATTACTCAGTGTAAATAAACATCAACGCTTCATAACATTACACAAGGTACCTTTTGTAACAGCCTCATAGACTTTTGAACAAAGTAAGATAGCAGACAAGTAGTGAGAATTTTTAAGGAATCTGCCAACTGGATAACAATCACGAGTCCCCCAGCACCGCCCCCCTCCCCCAGATCTTTGACTGTCCACCTTTCGAGGCCGCCTTGTCTTACAATGCACACAGGTTACAGGTCTGTACCTGGATTGGGTGCACACGTTTGCATAGACACAGGCAGAGATGAACACATTTTGAAGTCTTGATGTCTTCTACCCAAAAACACAAAGGTACAAAAAGCTCAGTTACATGACGAATACAACTTTCCCAAGTCTCCCTTATACACTAAGAACCCCAAAAAAATAAATCTAAACTCTTCTTTTCCCAAGTAAGTCACTACATAAGCTTCCGGGCCAGAACGGCCAGTTCTCTCCAGCACACTGCAATTCAATTAGAGTGAATAAAGGTTCCACTACCATGCACCCCCCCAGCCATGTTGCCAGTCCTGTATGGATACTCCTGTGTGCAACCTGCCTATGTCTTACTCTCATGCAGACACGCCAACATGCAGACACATGTAATCTGTGAGACACCACATTGTTACCCTCAGGCATGGCAGGATACACATTTAAAGTTAAAACCATTTATTTATATAGACATACGTTCAAACACAACAACTTATTAATCGAAAACAGAACTTATTGCCGTTTATATGTGCATATTAATATATCACAATCATCCTACAGGAAACATAGGACAAAAAGTAATTTCTTAAAAAGTCACAGGCAACAAACTCTACAAAAACACAAATATACCAAACGATGATTCAGTTCAATGAGTTTCTTTCCATGCATTAAACAGCTGAGAGAATCTATCTGACAAACAATGGAAGAGAATCACAATTCGTTTTTTGTCAGAAGAAAGTGTCACAGCCCTTTAGTTAACCGATACCCAATCTGCTTGCACTGCCAATGCATACTACTATATAGACCCCTAGAATCAAATACACCATGGGATAGAAAACACAAACAAATATGTTCTTCACAGTCTGTCCATTTTAGGATTGGTATATGCTACCACAACTAATTGCTGTTATGCTATTGAGCCACCTTGCCTTGTTCAAAAACAGTGAACCAGAGTTGAATGAACCAACCAGCATGCATATCCCACGAAAGATGGCCCAAGCCTATAAAAAATAAACACCCAAGAAGGCGATAGGAGGAATGCTGGCAATAATTCCAATCATTGACAATTGCTTGGGAAGGCATTCCAAACTTTTGTTCTTTTGCCCACCACAACATCTCAGATTAGACCCAGCCAAATGCAGATCAGTCCTAGTCCTGCTAACAGGCCAGGCCGAACTGCAATACCAGGTCCTCTCTGAACTGAAACACAACCAACCCAAGAACGGTCTCGTACTGACTGGGCCACTTAATTCAGGTGTGGCTTGGTTCCAAAGGTACAGTGAGTAAGAGTCCAATGTATGGGCGTACCCTTAGTTACTTATAGCGATACATCAAACACACAAATGGTGAAGGGAGGCATGCTAGCAATAAGCCTAACATCTGGCAACCACTAGGGGTATCCTTCCAAACCATCGTTCTTTTGGACACCATGCCAGCCAAGCTCAGGCCCAGCCGTATGCAAATCAGTCTTGGTACTGCTCCAACAGGAACAATCCAGCCCAAACTGCCAAAACAGGTCATCTCAGGAACGGACCACCAGTGACCCAAGCCTGGTTTTGGTCTGATTGGTCCTCTTTAGTCAGGTGTAGGTTGGTTACAATTGCACAGTCAGCAAGTGACCTACTCACAATATTTGCCAGGCATTCTTCCATTACTTTTTGTGCTTTTGATGTAACGTCCTCAGTAGTCAAATAAATGCCTACGGGTCCCGTGTTCACCGTGCCACTGGAATCGCCTACAAAGGAAGCAGCAGTGTGGATGCGAGCAGCGGGGGCACCACTGGCGTGCCAAAGGCAAGCACGTCTGCCCCCGTCAGGGTCCTGGAAGTGTCCAGCGTCAGCCACTATGCGGGTTTTCTAACAGCAGACAATCACTGAATTACCTTTGACAGGGCCTCTTTACTCCGCATGGCCGCCTCTAGGAAATGCTCTATCCTTGGGTCTCCGGTTGCTCAATGCGAAGATTTCATTTGTTCTAGTTGACTTTGACCCCTACTAGGGCTTGGATGTCATCTGCTGCTGCAATCAGAGCTGTCTCATTGCTGTGGATTGTCCTGAAGCCAGATTGGGAAGGGTCCAGTAGTTTGTTTGCTTTCAAGTGACCGGTGAAATGGAGATTGATGGCCTTCTCCAGGACTTAGGCAGGGAAGGGGAGGAGGGAGATGGGATAGTAGTTCTGGAGATCTCTGGAGTCAGCTGAGGGTTTCATGAGGAGGGGCCTGACCTCTGCATGCTTCCATGCGTCAGGAACAGTAGTTGTGGTTATGGAGGCGTTGTAATGACATGATATCTGTCAACAACAGGTCATAATGGACACCTCCACCCTTGGGACCCAAAAATGTGACCTTACTACACTCCACAATACCTGCCCAAGGCTGGAATAATAACAACATCTATCTAGAAAGTGGCCATTGCCGAGAAGCTCGCAAGCAACAACAACGCATCATCAACAATACCCCTGGCAACAACACACAACAACACACAACAACGCAAACCATGGGCCACGAGGTACAACAACGCAAACACACCTACCCAGGTAGGACTACATATATTCAACACATGCTTCTCCTAACAAGGCTTGGGGTGGAAGAATTCGAATTTACACTTCCCTGGTTGGGAGCGGAATGACTTTCCCTCGACAATTACCTGCAAGAAGGGAAATTTACCATCCTTCAATACAACAGTATTTGGATCAGAAAGGTCCTCCCATCCCAAGGAACACAGACAAATAATTATATGCTCTGGGGTTTCTTTTATTAATACATAGTACACGGTAGGCCAAACTATATAACTTACAGCACCAACTTCAAACTACCAATTATATGATCACTAAATGCAATCAAGAAAACATATATAGAACTTATATGTAAATAAATGTATAGAACCTGAAAACAGAAGAAGATAGTTAGGCAAGAACAGTAGGAATATAAGAATTAGTGGAACACCTCACCAAGTATCTACAAATCCCGTTTTCACTTCGCCAAAGGGGAGTCCGTTTCTCCAGCCAAATCAGGATTATCTGCTCCACCGTCACAGCTACACGTCTGTACTGTGATGAAGTACCCAAGGAATAGATCCCAGACAGCTCCTTTAGTAGAAGCGGAAACTCAGGACGAGGCTCCTGTGAGCCGCGCCCCCTTTTCCCATCAGATTCTGTACCACTCCGCACCAAGGCGACAGCTTTTGCTGGCCAAGCATCTGTTATGACTACGGGGCAGAGTGAGCACATTTCTCCGAAAAGAACCGGTTTCTACCAACATGCAAAGTGCCGAAACCAAGTGAAAAGCATAACATAGCTTCTCACCTAGAAAGGCTCAGAAGATGGAGACAGCTCAGAAAATGGAGTTGCTTAAGCATAGGCCACTACTCCCGCAAAAGAGCCAATATTAGTATGAAAGATGGCATAAGATTATGCCAAAGCCAATAGACAAGCCCTGCCATTAAGCAAGATAAATTCAGAAACAGAAAGAGACATAATCAAACCCTACTTTGTTGATTATTCTTACTAGACAGGCCTACACATCACCATGTTATGTGACAATATAAATTGCAAAGCAAGATGACATGAGAGCATGTCAAAGGCAATAGTCAGCACTGCCATTAAGCAAGACAAAGTAAAAAACAGGTCTACACATCACTATATTAGGCTAAAATATGCTAAATAAGACTGAGATGGTGATGGGCGACAGTCATTACCAAGCTATTTATCAGAAAAATAGCACATTCATTACAAGCGTTGAAGATGGTGGTGTGCTGGTGGCTGATTTAGTTGCTTCCGAGGTTGAAGAGTCGATGGGGAAAGTGTTAATGGGTGCTCCTGAGTGGATGGATTGTTCCCATGTGGAGATTGAGTAGTAGGTGGTTGTGGTCAATGGGTTGGTGAGAATGTTGGAGGGTTGGAGATCGAAGTTCATGTAGATGGTTGCTATTTTGTTGTGGAAGTGGTCGGCGAAGGTCATTAGCATATATTAAATGTGACATTTACCTTTTCCCAAGTTTTAGTGGTTCGCCATCCTCTTTGTTTATAATTGGGGTAAAATCAACAATATTCTGTGCAAATAATATTCTGTCAAAATGCACCCTTGAGTAAGACCATTTTAGGTTTTGAATTGTAGCGATAATCCTAGTCCCTGTGTCAATTTAACTTGTACCCATCTATCCGAATAAATTTCTATTAATAAGTTTAAAAGAGGAACGTCTATACCCCATTTTAGTAATCTTATATCTTAGGACTTTATCAACTGTCCAAATCCACAAAGTACACAAATAGATTAGATTGTTTTAAGGTTAATATTCACTCAACTAATGTGGGTAATACCACTAAGTTATCAATGGTGGAACAATTCAGTCTTAAACCAGTTTGAATTATCAGAATAAGACCCATATCCTCTACCCATGCTGATAGAAAAGTTTGAAGATGTTTTCCAAATAATTTACCCTCTGTATCTAACAATGAGATAGGACAATAGCTACTCGGGTAAGGCTTCAGCCCTTTTATATAAATTGGCTGTAAGTAAGAGCCTTTCCAAGATGGTAACACTTGGTTATGGAAAATGGCTTGATTGAATAATAATACAGGAGCATTACTTCAACTTTTTAAATCTGTTTTGATTGCAGATATCAGTATCCAATTTGGTCCTGTGTTCTGGGATTCTCAGCTGTTTCTTATTAAACATTCTACTGATTCTGGCATAATAATGTAGGCCTCATAAACCGTATTCCTCAAATAGACCTTTGGGGAGTCAGGGCTATTTTCATATACTTCAATTATAAAAAAAATTCCATTTACCAAACAGGATATGATAGTTAGCTCTATACTTATATTATCAATCAACCAAGTAGTATTTGTATAGCGTGGTTAATCACCCCAAGGGGTATCCAGGAGCTGTGCTGCAGGTTTCAGCTGAAGAGCCAGGTCTTAAGTCCCTTCCTGAATTGGTTTAAGTGAGGGTGTGGTGTGGAGGCGGAGTTGGAGGGTGTTCCAGGCTTTGACGGTGAGGTGGGGGAAGGAGCGTCCTCTGGAATGATTGCAGCACATACGTGGTGTCCGAGCAAAGTGTTTGGAGCAGAGGTTTCTGGTCGGCTGCTGGAAGATCAGGCAGTGGTTCATGTGGTCGGCTCCTTTGTTGTGGAGGGCTTTGTGGGCGTGGATGAGGAGTTTGAACTGGCACCTTTTCTGAACAGGGAGCCAGTGGCAGTCATTCAGGTGCTGGGTGATGTGTGTCCTCTTGGAGAGGTTGAGGAGCAGTCTGGCTGCTTCATTCTGGATTGTCAGGAGCCTTTGCATGAGTGGTGGTGGTGCCGGCTTAGTGGGGGTAGCCATAGTTGAACCAGGTGGTGATGAGGGCTGGCGTCACAGTTTTCCTTATGCTGATGGCGAGCCATCTGAATATTTTACTGAGGAGGAAGCAGGCCGATTCGACAGCACTCACCTGAAATTTCATGCAGAGTTTACTGTCCAGTATAATGCTGAGGTTGCGGGCATGGTCTCTTGGCTCGGGGTAGGTCTGAGCTCTGCTGCCCACCAGGAGTTGTTCTACCGGGCGGCGTGTCTGCCCAAGATCAGAACTTCAGTTTTGTCCATATTTGTTTTTTTATCCATGTTGCAATGTTCTTCATGCAGTTGTGGAAGTTAATCTTGGTCAAGGTGGGGTTCACTGAGAGTGAAAGGAAAAGCTGAGTGTCGTCTGCGTTGGAGATGATGTTGTGAGATCCGATGATGTCTGTGAGTGGTATAGATGTTGAAGAGGGAAGGGTTGAGGGATGAGCCTTGGCATACTACACAGATGGTATACTTGGGTTGCAAGGTGAAGGGAGGGATATGGACTCTCTGGGTGCATCCAGTAAGGAAAGATGGCAACCATCTTAGCGCATCATCTGCAAGTCCAATCAAGAGTGTGTGGTGGGAGACGGTGTCAAAAGCTGCAGCGAGATCAAAGAGGATGAGGGAGGCTGATTCTCCTCTGTCAAATAGGGCTCGGATGTCATTGATTGCTGTGATCCGTGCTGTCTCAGTGCTGTGGTTGTTATTATTGTAGGTCAGTTTCTATTAAGGATATTAAGGACCACAATTTATGACTATTGCCCATTTTTATTGCTGACTGTATGGCTGGATAGTTATCCGAACATGTCTTCCTTTTTATTTGAGCTATTCTTTTCCTATAGTCAAGTTTTCGTATTCTAATGTCCTCACTCAGCATGATGAATCTTTTTTTATTAGTGTTCTTAATTTTTTGTATATAGTTTTTTCCCACTGCATATTAATTTATCCATGTGCCTCTCTTTATAGACTATTTTATTTGTAGATGTGACTGCTGATGATACAAGGATACACATATTTTCTCATAAGGTTTCCCAATCAGCTACCAACTTTCATTTAATATTGCTAACCCTACTATTGTTCTCATTCACTCAATTATTTTCCTATCCACCCAGATCATATTTAAACATATTAATAGGTCATTATTCCATGCCATTCTGCATTTTGTCTATTCACTGTACTCATCACTCTGTCTTCCTAATGAGAGCATACTAGCTTCCATGTTTAAACAAATGCTCTGTGGATCATGTTGACTCTCTGGTCTTTTAATAATACGAAATTCCGAGCATACATTAATATTAGTTACATTAATCAAACAGTAGTCAATGATTGTTTTGTTTCCTGCTGCCCTAAATGTGTATTCTGATGGTTGGCCAGACCTTAGTCTACCATTTAGTTGTTGATAACCTAAACTAAACAAGGTGTTATAAATTAGCCTTCCTCTGTAGGTTCAACTAATTTTCCTGACAATGTATTTTGGAATATTAAAGAAATCATCCTGCTTGTCAAATTCCTGATTTTACTAGTCATAAATAAATGTACATCAAAATCTCCTGTAAGCAAGATAAAACACGATGACGATTCCTCTATCACAGACTCAATTTCTAAAATAAATTGCTGCGTCACACAGGGCAGAATTTATGTTTACCAACATGAGCTCTTTTTTGTTTTTCAATTTTATCTCAGTAGCTAGAAAATACTTGGGCCACTGTTCTTATTGGACCAGGACAAAGACTGATTTGTATATGGCTGGGTCTAATCTGAGGTGGTTTGGCAGGCAAAAAAGCAATGGGTTGGCATGCTACCCGGGGCGATTGCCAGCCCTTGGGCTATATGCAAGCATTCCTCCCATCAATTTATGTGTATTTGATAAGCATACAAAAGCCACAACGCTCAACCAGTTTCCGTCTCCCAGCTATAATGCTAATTTAATCCCCCAAAATACCCCTAAACAAGCCTGTACATCTGATATCTCTGACACAGAAACAGCAAACCTACTGGCGTAATCACCCTTTCTTTCTCCCTGATAATTTGTCACACAGAAATGCAAAATTCAACACCTAACATGTGTGCCCCTTCCAATGCTGCCACCAGATATATACAAAAGAAATCTAGCTAACCAACTGGTTTGTTCCTGTTCATGTGCAGATTCAGAATATCTAGTACATCAGCTTGACTGCATCTCTCAAATATGTTACAGAAAGGATACAAGGAACCTGCAACCATAAACAGCGTTAGCCCGCTGG
Organism: Lissotriton helveticus; assembly: GCF_964261635.1. Taxonomy (NCBI): domain Eukaryota; kingdom Metazoa; phylum Chordata; class Amphibia; order Caudata; family Salamandridae; genus Lissotriton; species Lissotriton helveticus. The sequence continues at coordinate 905,409,396 of NC_136065.1, read as the reverse complement.
AGCTGCTAGCCCACCACTTCAGGGACTCAAGGGAACAGCCAGCCCCTTATAGTTCTGGCGTCAGCCACAATAATTGAATTTATTGAAATTATCTATGCATAATACTTATCCCTCTTGAGCCATTGATTTGTTGTATTATTTATATTTTTCTTCCGACCATGTAGCAAAGAGCATGGGCAATGGTTCACCAGTCTTCAGCTATTGGCTACCCTCACTATGCGAGACGGCATTCTGCATTTTCCCAAGCAGCACATCCACACACTATGTAGCTCCCTTCAGGGTCAGGGACTACTAAGCTTAAGTGTAGTTTCCGAGACCAACAATAATATCTTTGCTTTTAGCATTGGCTTTTATTCTTCACTTCAGTGAGTCCACTAGCTATACAGTTTATCAATAACCATGAAAAAAGCACAAGTACTGACAACCCCACAAGGCTGGCAGTCAACACTAAAGCTATTGGCTTTGTCAGAGCTTGTTTCTTCATGACGTGGTGCAATTTTACTGAGAATGTAAGGTCGAACGATGCACACACTGGCATACTGCAGGGAATTTAATATAAGCAATTGACTTCCTCAAGACATTGACCTCATAAAGCTGAGTAGCACCCCAACCACCCCACTCACCAAAAAGGCTTACCTTGCATTCTATGAAACAGACCAGGAAAATCACATGCTGAAACAAATCTGTCAGTTCAAAAAAAGAGTAATTGACATCAAGTATTGCAATGAGCCTAAAACCTGTCTAGCTTACCAAGCTGCCAAAAAGTAGGATTGTCCTGGAAGGAATGATCTTTAATATTCTGTTCCACCTCTAGGGCTAATATTACGTATGTTACTAGCATGATTCGAAGCCTCAATGTTCCCACTCTTGAGATCATGTCAGGATACCGTTTGGAAAATCCTCATGCATGGTCCTTTGTTGGACATTACTGGCTAAGACAGAGCAGAGAAAACTAATTAAAATGTGTAGTCAACCACAGATGGATCACTGGCAGAATATTGAAAACCCAAATATCGTGAAGATAGAATATCCTGCCAAAAATATCAATGACCAAAATATTGAGAAGATAAGTGCAATTAGGTAAGTATAGATGTACTATTCTTAACTCCACATCTACGTATCTTGAAGAAATATATATATATATATCTATATATATATGTATACATTGAATTAAACGCCGCAGAGACCCAGCTTCTATCATTAGGTCTCAGTTTCTGTCCAGAAAGCAATTTTGACTATGTCCAGACACGTGTTGATGTATATAAGTTTATTAGAAAACTCAAATTACGCAAGTTCTTTCTCATCAAAAATCACGGTCGTATTCCTACCACCAATGTACAACCAGTGCCACAGGCTAGTACAAGTTTGGCAGCAGGAACAATGCCATCCTTGGCAACACGTCTAGCATTAAGGGACGATCTAGATAGCACTATGTGCTCCCAAAATGTGGCGCAGGAAGAAGGAATCAATATTTCACTACCAGGGAAAAGTCCTTTCAAAGCACCATCGACATTTGTCCCTATTATGCCACGAGACGCTCTCGATATTTTTCATGAGAGGGTGAATGACGAATTGAAACACTTGTACAGAAATTATTGCAGATCCAAAACCAAAGCAAGTGGAATGACAAGGGAATATTTTCAACTAATGAAAAAACTGAAAGACAACAAAAATGTTGTCATCAACAATGCGGACAAAGGGGGCAATATTGTTCTTTGGGACAAAGAAAAGTATCGTGCAGAGGCTTTTAGACAATTGGAAGACAACATCTGTTATGAGCGCAGCGATGGAACTTCTGTGCGTAGAATTAGTAGTGATTATAAAATCATGTTATCACAATGGCAACGAGAGGGGTTAATCACAAAAGACGAATTCAAATTTTTACACAAAGAACATCCTGTGTTGCCCCTATTCTACCTCATTCCAAAAGTCCATAAAGGCCTAGACCCTCTACATGGCAGACCTATCATCTCTGCCATCAACAGTTGTTTTGAAAATACGTCCAAGTACATCGACCATTATCTGCAGGAATTTGTTACAAGTTTGCCTACCTACTTACAGGATTCAAGAGACTTTTTACTAAAACTCAATGCCATCGAATGGACACAGGATATGATGTTTATGACTCTGGACATCACTGCACTCTATACTTGTATAAAACATGAGGACGGTATACATGCAGTGCAATACTATTTAGACCAAAGAAACATTGGCATGTACCAGCACAACAAAATGTTGGTTGAAATGATTAGACGATGTCTAAACAATAATGTGTTTTTATTTGACACCAAGATCTATAGACAAAAACGTGGTGTGGCAATGGGGGCATGCTTCTCCCCCAGCTATGCATGTTTACATGTAGGCTGGTGGGAGGAGCATGTCCTCAGAAGCCAACACAAGGCCCTGTATGATGTCCATGTAGCCCACATGTGGCGATATATTGATGATGTTTTCATCCTGTGGAAAGGCAATAGAGAACAAGCTTTGGATTTTGTCCGCATTATTAACGACAATGAGCTTAATTTAGCCTTCACTAGTGACATCAGTGCACACACGGTGAACTTCTTAGACATCAAAGTCACACTACAGGAAGGGGTCATTACCACTAGTCTATACCAAAAACCAACAGCTGGCAACACGCTCCTGCACGCGACCAGCTTTCACCCACGCCATACCATTGACAGCTTACCTTACGGTGAATTTTTAAGAATAAGGCGCGCGTGCAGTACAGAACAAGCTTGGACAGAGTCACAAGAAATTGCAAAAAAGAGACTGTTAGCCAGAGGCATTGCTTAAAGTAAATTCCATAGATAGAAATAGTCTGCTATAATCATATCCCCTAGCTGTTAGTGAAGAGGGAGCCATGATGTCCTGTACATCTACCTCAGCAGAAAATCCTGCAGTGGAAGCCTCATGTAGATTCATCACTACATACAGCAAACAGTCACAAGCAATTAGAAAAATCTTGAATTCCCAGTGGCCCATAGCTTTGACTGACGGTGTGCTGAAAGAAGTCTTGCCCGTCAAACCAGATATCACTTACCGCAAAGCTTACTCTATGAGGTCTGATTTAGTCATCAATAGCCCAGAGGTAATCAATAAAGACTTCTGGGTATCTTCTAAATATGGCTTTTTCAAATGTAGTAGTTGCAGAGCCTGTAAATTCGGTGCTAATACTAAAACATACCGCAGTGCCTTTAATGACAATGAGATCAAAATCAAAGGCAATTTCAACTGTAGAACGGAGTTTGCAGTTTATGTTTTAACTTGCATATGCGGACTCCGGTATGTAGGGAGCACCAAACTGCCAGTTCAGGCTCGCATTCTCCAACACCTGAGAGCCACTGTCAATTCAGACCAATCATATCCAGTGTCAAGACATGTCAAGACAGAGCATGGGGGCAATCTTAATGTCTTGTCTTATTTTGTAATTGACAGTGTGCCAGCTAATAAAAGGGGCGGCGATAGAGAGAAGTCGCTCAGGCGTTTGGAGACAAAGTATATTTTAGAATTAGATACCAAGAGTCCCAAAGGTCTCAACATCTGTGAAGACCTGCATCACTATCTATGACTATAATATTTCAGACATTGGTTTAATTGACTTTATATGCTTTGCGATGATTAGATATATGTATATATATGAAATCTTTTATAATACGTTAGAAATGGTTATTGATATTAAGGTCGTTTATTGTTGGTGTTTGGTGAATATGGATTTTAGCATGAATTTATTATGAATTTATGGTTTTATCTGATTGTACTAAGCGCCCGTTATTTATTATGACATGACCTGCAATGTATTTATACTTTCTATATACATGTATTTAAAGACATTTTTTGATATCAGGTAATCAGTATGCATTAGTCACTTTATCCGTTTGTACAGGTTTATGATGTTTGCACAATCTCTGTAACGTATTTTGGTCCTTAAGATCTGCTTGTTCTTTCCCGTATTAGATTCCCCGGCTGGGGAACTTATTATTCAATGATTGAATTTTGCACATAGAAGTTTTACACTTTACACTTTGCACTTTACAGGCACTGCAGCACTTTTTTTCTGTTTTTAACTAGTGACCAACAATATATGCTTATTTTAATACAGTTGACAGGGACTATTGCTCTTCATTATAGGCATGTTTCCGGTGACCGTTGTTTTTATTGCGACTTACAATTGCATCATGCGCAGAAACAGGCTTAGATGTTGTTTGCTATGGCACTATATTTTGACAAATTTTAGTGCACACATATCTTTTAGTGTTCATAGTACATTTGATAGTTTGATGCAATCTAACGTATTTGTACCGTTATAATTTGTGTTTACACAATATTATTCGCACATACAATGGTCAGAACATGCGAGTTTTTTGATGATGAATATCCGTTGGTAATTATAAAACTGTATTTGCACAGATAATACATATTACAAATACCTTGCCATATGTGAAAAATCACCATGCTGTATGATAGTCTGTTAGTCATTTCCATTGATTTTTACAAAGTGGTCACATGGTACAGAACAAAGTGCTGTGATTGGTGGTTTGCCGTTTTAAAAAAAAAGTTTAGTGTGCAATGGCAAACACTTTGTATTCCGGTGAACAAGGCGACATGGTCGCCGAAACGCGTCCGGTCCATGGCACTCCCGCTGCACATGAAAAAATGACAATAAAATAGAAGACACTGCACTTGCTACCTGAGTTTGTGTCCGTTTTTCTCTGCGAGGGTGCTGCAGTCTGTGGCACTCTTTGGAGCGTTTCTACATATATATATATATATATATATAGATATATATATAGAGTCAAGACACATATATGTAGAGTTAAATAGTTAAACTTTACTTACCTATAGTAACTTACCTTCATGATATTCCTGTCCTTGATATTTTCAACACAATATTTTACCCCACCATATTTGTGTTTTCGATATTCTGTCTAAATACCACACAGATTTTATTACGGAAATTGGTAGGCCGCAACAACAAGAATACTGCTTTTGACCAGTCCAGCAACAATATGAATGCACTGCTGAAGTAGTATCCGGTGTCTCTACTCATGTCTGACGTCAAGCGCTCTAAACTAGTGGCATAGAAAAGCTAGTGGGAAGATCAAAGCAATTTATATACATGAGGCTAAGTGAAGGCTAGTAATACAAGACCCAGTGGCGGCCGTCACGGATCGGAGGGGAAGGGGTGGGTGGAATATAAAATAATAATAATAAAAAAAAGTGCCTTATCGCTGAGTCTCTCCTCTGCGTCGGACTTGGGCTACAGGAAGCAGAAAGCCCCCAGCAAACCCCCAGGCTCCCCTGACCTATCACAATGCTTCAATGCAGCATTGAGATTGGTTTGAGCGCTGTGGTTTGGCGCTCAAACGAGAAATGGGGGCCTGGGTGTGTTCTCCACCCAGGCCCTAGAGGGGTGGCCAAACATTCATGCGCACTTGGAGCGGGCAAACCACTCCTCTCCTCAGAGAGCAGGGCAGCCTCACCTGCCCCGGCCGCAAAGCAGCTGGAACAAATAAAATTATACTAACATTGAGTTATCATTTTATTTTTCCTTTGTTTACACTGCTAAAAAGCATTGGCATGACGCTCCTCCGTCTTAGAGGAGCCGCCACTGACAGGACCGTAGGCCCAGTGTCATGGAGAGCAAGGCGGTCCTGCGTGATATCCCCACACCAGCCCCAGCTAAAACCATGACCATCACGTGTAACTCAATAAAACCTTGTTTGCTATCCATAACCAAATTAAGAGTTATTGTAAAAAACTGTGAGGTGCAATGAGATTAACACTAAAGCCAGAGGAGAAAACACGGGGGGATAGAAAAAGAGCAGAGGGTGGCAGCATTCAGCTTCCTACACCTCTGAAATGTAAATCTGTCCCCTCTGAGTAGGAATGGCACGAACCTAACCTTGAAGTGCTGAGTGTCAGAAGAAATTATGGGTTATTGCGCTGTCAAGGTGCCAGACAAATCTATGATGAGTGACTGTGTTATTTAGACAATCAAAAACTTCAAGCTAATGTGCCCTTTTTCCCACAGCATGAAAGGCTCTGGCAGAAATCTGGACAGGTCTACAGGTGATATGCCCATTGCAAAGCCCCCCCAGCGTTTGCTGTGTTATATAAAAATGTAAATAGATGGGTATCAAGGTTAGGTATAGACTAGGTGCGGTGATGCTTTGCAAGCGCAACCCGGTTCGCGCCCTGTAATGGTGCAGGTGAGCTCTTTACATCCAGAAGGGCTCTGTAGTCACAGCCTAATCTGTCTGTCCAGCGAGGCACTCACTACAATACAGTAGACACACTGGGCCACCCAAGCGCTTCAAGCACAGCCATGCTCTCCGTCAGTGCTTAATTTGTAAGAAAATAAGTGCCAGGGCCCTCCTCAGGAGGCCTCTGCAGCTTGTACCACACAATTCACCTCCAATGCTATCAATGATTGTACCAACACAATTACTAACCATCACACTCCTACAAGTGTAACAATGCGAGCTATTCAAGACTCCCAATCTTTCAGGAATGACTTGGGGGGAATGGAATAGTCATTTTTATTGTATATCGAATCTATTATCTGTTGGGCTCATTTCTAAATTAGACAGACAGCGTTGCTATGTGGCAGACTGCCACAAGTGCTGGTGTTGACAAATAAGTGCCAGTGCCGAACACCTGAAACCACCGGCTTAAATTAACCACTGCTCTCCGTTAGTACAACTAGGCGCTCTATTGATAAAGCTGATTCCTGTCAGTGTAACAGGTCACTGCCAGTGCGACCAGGCTTTGTGACACAGGAATGCTCTCTCCTGCCACAGCCATTCTCTGTTGTCCATTTAGGTGCTACTTCTAAACCTACAATTTACACTAAGCACTGATGCCACCAAACACTATCTATGTCGGTTTCAGCTCAGTCTGTTTGCAGTTAACCCCTTCCCGCGGCGCAAATTCCTCCGCGGTGCGGGGGGGCTAGGGGGCGGGCATGGTGCTGCGGTGCTCATGACGGCTCCGGGCCATCATAAATCACGGTGGACGTGTGCTCATGACGGCCGGGAGCCGTCCGAACTCCGCCCACTAATTAATTCTCCCGCAAAGGCGGGAAATTAACACCGAGTGGGAGGAGCGGCAACGTTCGGACAGCTACCGGCCATCATGAGCACAGGCCTACTGTGACTCATGACGGCTGGGAGCTGTCATGAGCACCGAAGAGGTTAAAAGGTTAGGCATGAAGGCCAAAAGATAAAAGATGTTGCACTAGGTCACAGGGAGGGGATTTCAGCCGTTAGCCTGCCTGCGGATTGCTTGTTAACGATTTTGCCCATATAAGCTGCCAAGAGCCCCAAGGAACCTGCCGCCGAGCATGCCAGATCTAAACTAAAGGTATCTGGCTTACAAGAGAGAGGATTGTGATCTATCAGAAAACATTTGTGAACCAAGAGTAAAGTGAGACTGCATCACCTTGACAGTTCTGCAACTACTGCGGACATGTGGTCGTTTATATCTCACTTTGTCTAGTGCAAGGGGTCGCCCCCATTCTCTTTTTTGCACCTAGGTCTTATGGTAGTGTGCAGTGTTTACTTTGAGCCGATGGGGCCCACAGCACTTATTTTTGGAGAACAGCACTTATTTTTCTGCATTAAAATTTACCAAGAGCAAGAGAGAAAAAAAGAAACACAGGAAACAGAAAGATGGATGTACAGAAATACGTAAAAGCCATCCCAAAGGGAGAGTGCAGGAGCCCTCAAGAGTATAATTATGACACAAGGAGTTTCTGATGCTGGATTTAAGACTGGCGGATAGTAAGTAAGTAAATGCTTATTGTTTAGTTAATTAAAACCTTAACAATATTCCCATAAAAGGAACAATACAATCTCTACATAATTTAAAACTTTGTGGGTTTTACATTGTCAAGTTGTTGTTAGCATTATTAACAGAACATTCTTAAATTGCTAATTGTGTTACTTCAATAACATTCGTAGCCTATACTTAGAGATTGTTATTAGGTTAAAATGTTCTATGCTCTATAATTCATAAATACTGATTCAATTTTTGAGCCTTTTGTTTCTATTAGCAACTCGCAAGATCTATGTAATCAAATTCTGATAGTTCGTAGTTTTCTCATTCTGAATGAGATTTTAATTTTCAGGACCTGGCGGATAGAGGCATTACCTGGATTAAGACTACTTTGGTATTGAGTGCGCTGACATTTAATTGCACCAGCCACAGGCTTCTGAGAAGAACTTTGGGCACCACACTCATTGATTTACAAATTAAGCACTGATAGTTCCCCGGTCACAGAGGCTGGTCACCCTGATTCTGTGACCATTAAACAAGAAATATAAAGGTTAAAAGTGTAATTGGACCCTAACTCAAAATACCATTTCTCAACTTACTACTGAGAAGCAGTAGGCATACTGCGTCCCACAGGTTTTTGGAGAATTCACACCACCAAACACTTCCACCTCAGGCACCCTTTACTAAGACAGAGGCCCTACATGCTCAGGGTGCTAGCCCACTCCCGGCCCCTGCCTAACCTCGGTTTAAACTGTACCCTGTGCCTGCCCTCACCAGTCACAGATTCTGCTAAACCATTTTACTGAAAACTGGCATCCTGACTTTGAACTAGTTCTTTGGCACCCTAAAGCCATCATTTTGATTAGGAGGGAATCTTGATGGTTCTACATGGGTGGTAGGTTTTTCAATTATCCTTCCACTCATACCTTTCATACCTTTTCATACACAGAATTAATTCATGATCTTTAAAGTACTCTGTGGAAACGCTCCACTTTCTTTTAAAACCCAATGAATCATTTCCTATGCATAGCTCTCCATGAGAGTCACAATCATAAAATGGCAGATTACAAATCTGGATATTCACTGCCATGACACAGCAATATTGGAAAACAAACTTACTTCCCACTGTTGTAACATCATTCCAGAAGGTGCTGTCCAGGCTATCATAGAGCTTATCAGAGAAGCATTGGAAGAGAGCCAATGATATGCATGGTTCCCCCATTCGCGCCATGTCTCAAAGTAGCAGATAAAAGCAGGAATAAGCGATTTGGGTGACCCATGCATAATATAAAATCATAGATGGGTAAAAGTGAATAACATGTTTTTAACCGTGGTGTTCTGAATGGCACAAGATTAAATCAAAATAACGGAGGGTGGGACTGGAATGTGACGCCTACAACTGCGAGAGGAGGGTGGGAGAGATACAGGAAAAGTGTTAGCAGGAGGACACAACGGAACCACAAACACATGTACTCAGTTGAAGTGCAACATCTCAAATAGATTAGAGATTCATGATGCCTTTAAGCTACCACAGAGGAACCCACCAAAAGAGAACCTTCAACAAAGATGAGCAGGAAAGAAAGAAAAAATAGTCCCAGACACGAACTGATAAACACCAAAGTGGAAAGATACCAGTGGTTAGGCCTTGTTCTGTGGGAAGAAACAAAGGACAGCAAGGAGGGACAAAGAGGAAAGACTAACCACTAGCAAACAAGCCTTTTTGAAGGACAATCAAACTCACAAATAAAAAGTTATGGGCGGGATAGGCTCGACCTAAAAAATTAATATATATATCTGTAGAGATAAATGCCCAGGTTCAGAGTGATGTGGCACATATTACTAGAGAAACTGCACGGCCATCTAGTAAGGCCTCGGACGTGAACAAACAAAGGTATTGTGAAATTAACACATGAATATCTTCAATGGGGTTCAGCTATAGGAAATCCGTGGGTAGTCAATCATTGATGCAGCCAAGGCCATACATTTCATGTGTACCCTTCTCTACTGTGGATACCATCTCATGCAACTGGCTCTCGTCTGCACAATGATTAATTACTATCAATACTAGGAGGTTATATAAATACCTTAGATGCGCTGCAGGAATGACTGAAAGGAATGGGTCGCAACTCACTTTACAAATAGACCTAAACTTTCTGCAGTAACAGGCTCAAAAACACAACAGAAAAAGGCCCTGACACACTTTAGACATAACCCATGAACTTTCTGTAGATGAAAGACCAAGCCCCACTGGACCAAGACAGACCTATATACGGTATCTGACTATCTCTGATTTACTGCAGGATCATATTTCCGGTGAACAATAGACCCACAGACATGACAGTGTAGGCTCATCAAAAGGCCATTCAAGGCCTACAGCAGACTGTTGTAGATTTATGGCAGGGCCACTAGAGAATCATGGCAAGCTCAATTTAATACCACATTAATAGATGCTGGTACAATTTTGAATTACTTTTCAACCTAAAAATCATACCTCTCAGCAGCCTCTTTTACATTATCAAACATAAAGAGGGAACACTGTTTTCAACATGCCTACTTGTGTTTTACATGGTTTTATTTAACGTTTATGATTGTATATATTATACTAAAACAAAAAGTCGACAATTGCAATAGTGAATGCATTGGTAGAAGAATCTGCTTATGACTCTGGTACACAGAAACTGTATATTGACTGCAACCATAGGCTGAACTACATCCAATAAAATGGAAGTGTACGGCAGTGACTATTTAGGTCGAGCATTCAAGACCTCTTGTATATACTTTAGTTTATACTTATTATATACTTATATGTGTATGTACTTTGTGGGCTCTGGAGATCAGCCCTAGGACTTGTCTGCTTCCGCGTAGGGACCTTTTTTTTGTTCAACTGCCTCTATTTAACTGTCTTCATAAAAAAACGACCAGCAGAGGTGATTAAAATACCAGAATTGCTTTCTGCTGAGGTACTTTCTTTTTTTAATTTTTCTGGCAACTGTCTTTATTTAACTTTCTTGATAGAAAACGACCAGCAGAGGTCAGTAAAATACCAGAACTACTTTAGCATTCTCTAGATTCCAGTCCATAGAAATGATTATTCACGAGCATCTGTAGACAATAAAACATTTTTCAAATCTTATATTTTCAGTGATATAACCACCGAAGGCCCTGATTTTATATTAAAACAGAGCTTTGGACTATACCATTTCCCCGCTGAAAGGCAATATTTCTCTCCATGTGTTCCCATACCTGGCGTGTCAAGCAGTTTGGTGCTTACTTTCCCTCCATGTTAAAGAACAGTTGATGTTTCAGCACCCAAGTTAATGTGCCACATAGCTAAAAACATATCAGGTCCAATATGTGCCTGCCTTTCATCGTAGGCTTTCTTGAATCCATCAACACGTGGTGATCAACAGTTGTTTCCAAACTCTCCGTCCCCCCAAAATAGTGGAACTCCACATACATCTACCTACTGATCGCATTAGTAGATAAGTGCGTTACGACCTTTCTTTTACAAATAAACATTTGCCAAGGAGACCCCAGTGCCAGGCTTTGTCCAGGAGAGAAATATTATCATCTAGCAAAATGCATGTCTGTGGTGTAGACACACCTTGGAGATGTCATTATTGCTTTTTTGAGTTGAGGGGCACAGGTTAACCAAATCTTAGTGGGTCTGAGACAAAGTGTTCCAACTATTGTAGACAGAATAGTATAGAGTGAAGTGATTTTGATGTAGCTACCACCAGTGCTTTAAATGGGTCGGAACTGTTCGGTACTCTCCGGTACTGAGTACCAGCACTTTTTTAATTTGAGAGAGAGAGTACCTGAACTTCTCAAGACATACATAATACTTTTAATTGGAGAGTACCGGTACTTCTCAGAAAAAGCAGGTACTTTTGTACAGGGTATCTGCACTTCTATTTTTCCATTTCAAGCTCTGGCTGCCACAGTAGTATATGATGTCTGGCATTGTCCACAGTCCTTGTGAATCTCGCCTCCATCTGTCACCAGAAATGGCTTTAATTTGATACACCAAACTGTCACTCGCTCAGGGCTAAACGTTATTTAATCTGTGCCTGGCCAAAATATTTCCTCCTATTTAGAGCTTTGATAGCATATCAAACTCTACCACATGAATTCCAGGTCTGATGGTGACTGGGGTACATTTGCTAATAACGAAAAAGACTTGTAATGTCAAAATTGGGTTCTATAACTCTCACACTAATATCTGCACACTGGCACACAGAACCATCATGGCATATTTAAATAACATGCTAGTTCTGAATAAGGCAATTTGTAGTCAGCCAAGTTTGAAATAATATTGTGAACAGTGGATTTAATACTCACCTACCAAAAGCATCACAGGTCCTAGGGGCAGCGCTATATATCTATATAACAGATATGACTGCGTTGAGATGAAAATGTTTGTTAAGGAACAGGGGAAGTTTGTTATGGTGGTGCGGGCCAAGGTAAGAAAGGGTCCACCCACATGTTTAGCAGTGCGGATTCGCCGGGGACATAAAAGAAATTGATTGCTCGATCTCAACTTCCTGTTCGAAAGGTACAGAGTAAGTCTGTTCTGAAGGTACTTTGGGCCAGAGCCTGACAAGGATTTATAGGTCAGCAGAACAGTTTAAACAGTGCTCTCTTATGGATGGGTAGCCAATGTAGGGCTCTGAGTGTGGGGCTAATGGTGTGCTTGGAGGCAGGTTGTTTATCCCACAGGCAGTGATGTTTTGGGACAACTTGCATTGCCTTAGTCTGGGTGGGTGATGATTAAAGCGTGGGTGAGTGTCCTCCGGAAGCTCAGCAGAAGCCACCAAAAGATTTTCCTACGGAGGCGCTTAGTACCTAAACAGGTTCCACATATGGAGGTGATCTGTCCCTGATTGATAGCTGGTTGTCTAAAAGTATGCCCCGGTTCCTAGCAGATCTGCTGGGCAATGGGGAGGCCAAGTTCTACCAGCCACCAATCCTCTGTCCAATAGAGCTGGGTTTTGTCTAACAAAAGGATCTCTGTCTTGCCCCCATTAACTTGAAGACAGTTGAGGGACATCCAGATAGCAATCTCTCTTATGCAGACGATAAATCTCTGTTTAACATTCTCAGTGTCCTTTCCAAACAAGATGAGCAACTGTGTGTCGCCTGCTTAAGAAAATGTCTCAATTCTGAAGGACTTAACTTGTTGGGCCAACGGGCCTATGTAGGCATTGAAAAGTGTAGGGCTCAAGGTGGAGCCCTGAGGATCCCCCTTGTCCAAGATGGTAGTGATGGAATGGAACGTACCCATAGAAACTGTTTGGACCCTGCTCTTTGTGATTTGGTGTAGTACTATTCAGTAGTTTTTGAGCAATTAATTAAAAAAAATTATATATTTCATGCCGCAGAGAATCTGCAGACCTGACAAATCTCTTGGAGAGATCTGGTTGGCTGCCATCACATCAACAACAATGTAGCTGCAGCCATCTTTAGACTCAGGACTAAGGTAACACAAATTGGTTTGAGGGGAGGCGTGGCCCTCCTCTCCAAGTCTTAAAAGGGCCCTGGGAATACCACCTCCAGGGCCTGGCTCAAGTACTATGTCCCAGGAGACACCCTCAGGACGGAGTAGTTTACCTGCCCACACTGATGCGGGCAGGGAAACATATGTTTGCTCCCGCCTAGTGGGAGTATTTGTAAGTCTCCCTCCAGATAGGAGCAAACAAGCCTTCACTGCCTGCAGGAGATCTGGCAGGGAAGGTAGGTCTGCTCCCAGCCAGCAGGACATTTAAAATTGCTCCTACAGGGTGGGAGCAGACTTCTGTTTCACTGCCCGCACCGCTGCTGGACGGGAAAAAGCACTCCCAGCCAGAGGGAGCATGCAGAAAACTGCTGCTCCCTCTGCGCAGGAGCAATGCCAACTCCTGCAATACGCTAGGAGATGGCTGGCACCCTGAGGTTCCCCCCAGTCCCCCATCATGGTGCATGGTGGGTGCCCTGGGTGGGCTTGGGGCACCCACCTATGATTTAGAGGGGCCCCAGGCGTTGGGCTCTCTGAAGCCACCTCAGGCTCAGGGAGGAGGGGCCATGTGGAACCCTCCCCTTTATAATGATAAGCACACTTGGGTGGATCCTCCGGAGCCTAATAAGGCTTGTGGATGGGGGCTGTGTGCCCCTTCACTTTTATAATGACTTGCAGCCCTGGAAAGGGGGGGGTGAGGGGTGGGATCCCATAGCCCAGTAAGGTTTGGGTCGGGGGTCCATGTGGATCCCTCTCCTTTTTATTGGACTTCGGCCACAGGAGATGGGGTACCCAGAACCCATTTAGGCTCTGGAAGGGGACCCCGTGGCCCCCTTTCCTTTTTATTGGAATTCAGACACAGAAGGTGGGGTACCATGGGCCTATTATGGCATGGGATGGGGGCTTCATACCTCCCCCCACTAAAACATATGTTTTGGTCCCGGGGTCACTATTGGCTTGAAAGGGGGTTGTTCACCCTCTCCCCCTTACATATAATGTTCAGCCCCGGGCAGTGAGATCCTTGAGGATACTATTGGCTTGGAGAGGGGGGCCATGCGCCCCTTCTCTATAAAGGCCTCAGGGTTGGGATCACTGTCCCCCCTGCTGGCTCTCCTCCCTTTTAAAAAGAAAAATGCTTGAGGGGTGGGGTCCCGCTGCCCAAAGGTCAACCCTACCCCACGCATGGCAAAGGCACAGCAAGGCATGGGTTTGGCTATCTGAGGGGGTTTGGACGCAAGTCCTGGTTTCAGGCAAGGCCACGAGCCAAAACCCACAGCTGCATACGGCCAAATGATGGGCCCAGTAGGGGGTTGGAAACTTCGGGGGGTGGACATGGGGCCTGGACACAGTCCTGGCCCTGTGGCCAACCCCCCACTGTGCACGGCCAAAGGCTGTGTGCAGCACGGAGTTGGCTATTTGCAAGGGGGAATGTTGGATGCTGGCCTGCAGCCAGGCTCTGTGGCCAACTCCCCACTGTGCATAGCCAAAGTCTACGTGCATTATGGGGATGGCTGCCTCTGGGTGAATTTGCCACGGGACCTGGCCACAGGTCCTAAGGTAGCTATAGCTCGAGCCCTTGCCATGCACTGCTGATTACCCTACATATTACATCATTCATTACATTTTCTATGACATCATTAATAGTATCACTGCAACATTTGCAATCAAATTATTCATGAGAAAACAGTTCATGAAGGACAGCGCAAGTCATAGTTTCTTTAGGGCAGGAGTTATAGTTACCAGAGCGAACTATAACTGGTGAATATCAGTAGTTATGTACATTTAAAATGTTATGTTCTCACTGAAATTCTCACCTAACTATAACTTTATTTTAAACTTTGGCTTTTTCAGTGAATATATATATGTATATCGGTAATCAGTGTATGTTTAAATTAAGAGAGTTTTGTCAGTAAAACATAGCAGTGTACATTCATTGGTTATCAATGTACAAAGGATAAATATGCTGTATGTATCCATTCTTCTGCAACGAATGTAAGTATTGCACCCTAGCTCAGGTTTGGTATAATTACTTTAAGTGGACAAATATTCCACTATTGCAAGAAAATTGTAGTATTCCTCAATTCAATCTATTAAGAACTGAAACCCTCAAATACTGCTCAATTTTACACCTATAGGATACCTAGGAACAAGGCAAGAAACCAGTAAAAACAATTGGAATAAGAAACTTTTCTCTGATGCACCATAGGTCTAATTTGTGCTTCTATGAATGAACTCAAGAGGTCATCACTACAAATGGATTGGTTTGCCTGCAGTACCTCGCCGATGTAATAATGCAGTCCTCATACCTCACGTTCCGGACAGAGGCAAGTAATCCACATTTTGCAGCATTATTCTAAGCTTCTCTACTGGCGGTCAATTGGGTTGGCAATTCATAATACATTCTTAAATCAGTAAATTGCATATTTAGATATTGCCTTAATAACTCCTCTACATTTGTGTCTTTACGAATGATACACTGATATCACAGGGAGCATGGTAGGAGAATAATGTGGTGTGTGAGTATGTGACCCCCACTCAGGGCGCAGTTTGTTCCTAAAGACACATTTAGCCTTTTTGCGAAATGTACAAAGGCATCAGGCTACTTGGGTACAAAGAAAATGTTAAGCTCATATTATGTCAGATTTGTGTCTCATTCTAAGTAAACGCAAGAAGTGGGCCTACACCCAGCGCCTTCAAATGGTGGCTAAGACGAACCAGTTAAAGAAACCGACCTGGGAAGAACATATGAATAAAACAGCTATAAAAACCTTTAAAACATTTCCAACTAAACTGGTGTGTGGTTGAAAGTCACCAGGGATGTCTTCATGTGACAAACTACTCCCCTTTTTCTCATTCTGGTACACTCTATGTTTTTGTCCAAGAAATCTGTGGTACAAGTCTCATGACAAGTGCTTTACAGTGAGTTTTGCATGTTATCCACTGCATAGTGGTACACTGTTGGGCAATGAGGTATATCCTAAAACATAACTCTTTTTTTGCAGAGACTGGTTATAAAAGTAGAAAACCAAAGTATCAGTTCAACCACATATGGAAGGGAAAAGAAAAGTAACAACAGCATAATAGGGTCAAAAGAAAGCCACCAGCTTTTGATAAACTAGTACAGTATAGTAGTATTAGAATGCAACTAAGAAAAACCCCAGAGGGTCCCACTAGGAGTCAAGAGTAAGGTTGAGGAGTAGAGCAGTTAAGGTCAGCAGGCAACACAGTGCCTCAAGAAGCAGAGAACCAGCTCCATTCGTCTCACAACCTCCTCCTTCAGAGGGCCATCGGGAACATTCCCTCTCAACCCTCTAAACTCTCTCTAGCCTAAGAAAGGATCACACGGTCAGTACAATCAGTGCAGGTATTTTCATTGAACAGGTGGGCACAAGTCTACCTATGCCACCACCAAGCCACTCAGGATAGCCATGGAGCCGTTGACCAATGAGAATATGCCTTTCTTCCCCTAATGGACCACCTTCACCAGCCATTGTCTTCTGCATCACACCAGGCTCACTGCTCCTCTCAAAGTCAGCTAGGTCTTTCTCCAACCTTGCCACCTGAGCCGCCAAGCCCTCAAGCCTCTGTTTGTTCAGTTTGAGGTCAGCATGCACAGCTTTTATTGAGTATAATAGCATCTTGTTATATTATGTTATGTTATGTTATAGGGACTTGTAGAGCGCATGGCTGCCCCAGCAATAGGGCGTCTCAGCGCTAGCGGAGTGAAAGGTAGGAAGGCAAGAAGCTTCTCCTCTCTTGGCATCTTTGACTCATCAGAGGACTCCTCAGGCAGCCCTCTCTGTTCCTTCTTAGCAGACAAGGTGTGGCTCTCAGGGACTCTCTCTCACTCTGACTTTGGATAGTTCAAGAGCCATGGTGGGGTAAAAGGAATAATGAGGAGTTCATTGTAGACAAAGTGTGGAGCTCAGAGAACTCCTCATAATACCGCCTTTTCACCCATGGTTCTTGCAGTATCCCAAGTCAGAGAGAGCTAAGCCCTCAAACAAATTGGATGTATGTCCAAAGCAGCAGCACCCATTGACGGGGAGGTGCGGGTTGAGCTAGTATCCGGTGTGCTTAGGGTCATGTGTGCCTGCTGCCATGATTATCTCAGGACCACGCAGTCAGACTATGAGGTCATTGCCTTCTCTGAGATGCTCATTCACCTCATCATGCCCCTGGAGCGTCAGATAGACCCTTCCAGCGTTTTCAGTTCAAATCCCAGGATCTTGGTAATCAATGTCAACCACACAGCAGCCTCTGTAAGGGATCTAATGCAGACCAAAACTCCCTTATATCTGCAGACTTCAGTAGGCTCTTGGGTTTGCCTACATGACTATGCCCCCTACACAGTCACCGACGTTCATGTCAGTGGCGGGGGATGGAAAGTTACGCAATCAACCCATGGAGATCACTTTTGAGCATCCGGAAGGCTGCCACGTCAACTTCTTTGGGGGGAAAAGAAGCGACAGTAGTGCTCGGGTGGGGAGAAAGGTGGGACATCAATTACTGACCTACAACTGGAATTCTAAAAAAAAAAGAAAACTGGATGCGCGCACCTAGAAGTTGAAACGCACATTTTCTGACAGTCTGAGTAGCAGCATTCCAAACCAAGCACTTCTTGGTGCACTGTATGGATCTCGGTTGGAGACCCATCAACAGTGGCAGGGTATGCTCACACGCTAGGGCGGGGCATGAATATTGAACTGGCAATCCCAGAACGTCTGATGACTGAAATCTAAATGTGTGTGCAAAACAATGTGCCATGCAGAATGAACATATGAAAAGGCTTCGAAAATGTGCCCGAGAAGAGTAAACAAGAGAAAGGAACCGAGCAGTTAATTTAGCTATTAAATATCTTTAATTTAAACAACACGTGGTAATGCCTGAACGATGATTAAAACGTCGAAATGGAAAGCAAACTTTAAGACAGTTGATATAGCAAATAAGATGGAAAAAGGCGCGGCCACAGTAAAAGATGCCTCTCCGTGCCCCTTCTTTTCACACGTGTAATTACTAGGCAATGGAGGCCCTCCTGAGTTAAGCCACAGTCTCCCCGGATCGGGCCCGCCTCCACATCTGTTAGAACACAATCTGATACAATTCAATAACTTCCCCTCTCGTATTGACAGGCCGATCGGCAGGAAGGAGTAAGTGCAGAAGGATTCTTGACACCAGCTGGCGCGGATAGCGATTATGGACAGAACAGCTTTTAACACATTGATCACTCGATCAATTCATCACGCGCTGAAGGGCCTTGTCAATAGGCGGAACTGCTTTGCAGGGCAACGTATGCATTGTTCTATTTATCAGTAGCCTGATCTGGTGCCATGATAGTCCAGAAAGGCCCTCTCTGCCATGCCCTGAAGAGACTATTTAAGGCAGGGCAAAGTGGGCATTTGCCAAGGGCGCCCCCTGTGAAAGTGACCTTCCTGGCTCTCGCCTCTGTCTATTCCTCTGGGCCAGCCTCTATCTTCTCTTCTTCTGTTTCCCTATGCTCAATGTCACCTAAAGGATTTCGGGGCCCCTCACAAGACTTAGTACAAACTGTTTCTGATTTACTCTCATTTGTGAAAATATGTTTGGCGTCATGCAAGCTTGAATGAATGGAAAATGGGAAATAAGATTTAAAGAAGTTCCGTACATGGGGCCCTCAAAGTCTGTCTTGCCCACGGGCCCCCAAGAGCCTTAAGACGACACTGACGCATTGTGGTGGAGCTGTGAATGGCCAATTGTTACAGACCCCCCCCCCCCCCCTCCATCGATGAACTGCTTACTGCCCAGGACACATTGTACACTAGCGCACAGCTCTTCTTTCAGAATCCTGAAAGGCTTACACTCCGTGCTTAATTTGTAAAATCATAAGTGCCGGGCCCTCTTCAGGAGGAACTGCAACTTAAACCACCCATTGCCCCTGGCAGCGATGACAATGACAGTACCAGCACAACTACTTGGCTTCATGCTCCTACAAGTCTGGCAATTCAGGCCATTCCAGGCCCGAAAGCTATACGAATGGCTTAGGCGGCAGGTATTCATTGTTTTGAATGTATAAGGGATTAATATACAACTCATTTGTGACCATCTCTACATTTTGACAAACAACGCCACCATGTGGCAGACTGTTATAAGTGAAGGTGTTGCCAACTAAGTGCCGTTGCCGAGTGCCGGACACCCCGGCTCAAAATAAGCACTGCTTACACTTGTGTAGGGCAGTGATCTATAGAACTAGGGTCCACCTTGTTCCTTTTACACTTTCTTTTTATACTATTGTAGGCCTACACATAACGATGAAGGTTAAAGAAAACACATACACTTTACACTGAAAAACTATTCACCTCTTAATGTAATTTTCTCGAATTACCTAAAATTAGCATTAAGTACTCTCCATGAACAGAAAGGTTTAGGCACAGGATCTCCATGTACTTATCATAGGAGATGCATATCATATAAGACTGATAGGGGACATCATATGGCGGAACTGCATAAAATAAATCACTCCTCAATCCTCCCTCTAGGCCAACAGAGAGGACCATTCCATCGACAACCGTGCACCACCGAAGGCCTTACTGAAGGTTTACTCTTGCTGACCATGGAATTTCCACAAGCAAGTCGCATCTACTCATGGAAACAAGCCTTAGCAAAGTCAATAAGTCACACCTTTGAATGGCGTTAGCCAGCTTATTGGCTTTGTCAATGCTGAACAGCATTGGCAAAAAACAGCAGAACACATTGAAACAGACCAGCTCCACCAGAATTATATATATCAGTGCATGCTATACCATGGATGTGTACTTATGAGTTATCAAGCTGCTGTAGGCAATTTTTTAAAAGCTTTCTGACGGTCCCTGCGTGATGATATATGTATTGTATTGTAATTGCATTTGTGTGCATTTATCACTATGTATGCACACTAATATTTTTCATTGAACTGCAGCTGCCTATTGTTTTTTTTAAACTTTTAATTATTTCTGTTTAAAGCTGGTGGACGCCCATTTTGGAGGGGTAAATAAGGAAAAATAAAAAAGGCGTTTTATCCAGAAAGGAGTGGCCTGATAGCAAATTGGAGCTGCTGGGCCCTCTAAAATAGAGAAGAATAGAAAACACATAATGGGATAGGGAGTAGTGGGGACAGTGTTGGAAGTAAATGAATGCTGATAAGCAGTGGGGAGCGAGAAGGGATTGGAGCAATGGAGGAGTTGGCGGGGAGGAGTTTTGAGGGGGCACACATTGTTTAAAAAGTGATAAGACAAAGTCAGACAGGACTGTCAGGATTGGGGAAGCGAAAGACGAGCTAGGGAGCAACATATAGAGTTTGGAGTGAGTGGAGATGTGAGGGAAGAAGCAAGACCAAGAAAACATATGCACTTCTATGGAGTGCTCAAACAAAAAAAGGTAGTTCTTGAATGCAAGTAGTGGAAGGATGCAAGTCATCCAATCATTGGATGATAAAGAAGCTACGCTCCAGGGGAGGGACGAGCACAAGAAGAGAAATGAAGGCCAACATATAAGAAGCAAGCAAAGGAGATTGACAAGAAAATCAACCAATGGTGGGTTGACCGAAGGCCATTGCAAGTATGGTATTTTACACTTTAGGGCTTCCGACTATGCAGAACAAAAGCAGGCTGCAGTATAAGTCCTAAAAAGTTTGCAAACCAGGCCCCAGACTAATGGAACTTCGCATCAAGATATTCCAAAGCCTTCTGGTATGCTTCAAAATTCCTTTATGACTTTGATTTAGGTAATAAAGTGCATTGTCTAACTTTGCATTAAATTAAGATTTGATGGAAACGATATAGATACCTGATGTTTAAGCCAAAAACTCTTGTAAAACAATCTACGATTCCCGTCAATGGCATGTATGTCTCTACAGAGATATGGGGACAACAGAAACCTATGTTCTCCATCATTCAATTCCATATTTGCATCCCTACCAACAACAGTATCCTCTCCCTGTGTCGTTGACACAGTGCCTTCTCTTGATAACGTTGCCTTTAGCAGGGAGGTCGATCGTCCAAGACACTGGATCAGAAGCAACCTTCATTGTCAAGAAAGGATATATTGTTGCACTTGTGTCTGCTTAGGACAATGGAATCCTTACTGTATCACCCCTCGATACTGCATTTGTCCTCCATCTAACTAATCGAGTTGACTGCAAATTATATTTATTGTGTGGAACTTTAGAGAAACACTGCACCCTCACTAAATCTACTAAGGGACTCAAGGAAATTGAGGAACCTATATCCAATTTGATGGGAGGGAACTGGAGCCCTCTCAACTCAGTGCTTAATTTGAGCCTGTGGTTTTTGGTGTTCTGCACCGGCACTTAATTGTCAACACCAGCACTTATGCTACTCTGCCACATGGTGGTGCTGTTTGTCTAATTTAGAGATGAAGAAAACAACAGCTGTTTGTTAATTCAAAATATCTGGAAAGGATTAAAAGCTTCCTCCCAAGCCATTCGTATAGCTTTGGGGGACTGGGATAGTCTGAATTGTCACATTTGAAATGGTCTTATGGTTAGTAGTTGTGTTGGTACTGTCTTTGGCAATGCTACCAGGGGCAATGGGTGTGGGGCCTTTGTCAGGAGGCCACTGTATCTAGCAGTGGCCTCCTGACAAAGGCCCGGCACTTATTTTGTCAAAAATTATGCATTGTCTCAACCAATCCACTAAAGTATTCAAAAGAACTAAGGCACCCACTGCCAATCCACTGAAATGGACTAAGGAGAATGAAGCCCCCCTTGATCAAATACTATAGGACTTTTGAGTATTGAGAGGCACTAATAGCTAAATCACTGGGGAAACCCCGGAGGACAGATGCACCCTCCACCAATCACCTGAGGAACTGATGAGAATGGATGCAGCCAGAAATATTTCGCTGACTGAGACTAAATGAATGTAAACATTCAGCCCACTGAGGAATTCAAGACAAAGGAAGTGCACACAGTGAATCCACTGAGAGGTACCCAGGAAAAAGAAGTCAAACTTAATCAAACCGGGGGCTCGACAGAGGAAGATATCCCCACATAATGCAGGGAGACACATTTAGTGTAAGGACTGGGTTGATTGCTAGATTGCCAAAGGGGTTTATATTTCTTGAAGAGGGCCAGTAATGCACAGAAAGAAGTGCCACGCGATACTCTCCGAAAAATCCATTAAGAGGGCTCAGATATTGGACAGGACATCTCCTTTAAATATAGCCACTTGAATTTCAGGTTTGGAGAGCCCACAAAGGACGGACTTTCAAAATATTAGTGCAAAAGAAACAACTGGTGGACAGAATGGTGGACAATGCAAACATTCACCCCCAGTCACAAGGATCTGGGTTTAATCCATTATTCTTTTGCTCACCACACCAACCCAGTTTGGACCCAGCCATATGCAAATCAGTCTAGACCCGGTTCCTTATGGGAACAGTCTAGCCCGAACTGCAAAGCCAGGTCTTATCTGGACCAGAAACAAGCATCCTGGGACCGGTTTCAGGGCATCACCCTTCATCAGCCAGGCTAGCCTGAATCCAGTAGTGTAGTGAGCATGGGACCTACGTCCTTCCCACTTAGTGAGACATATGCAAAAGAAACAATTGATGGACGGAATGCTGGACAATGCAAACATTCACCCCCAGTCACAAGGATCTGGGTTTAATCCATCCATCATTCTTTTGCTCACCACGCCATCCCAGTTTGGACCCAGCCCTATGGACTGGACTGTTTCCATTGGGCACAGGGTAAAGACTGATTTGCATATGGCTGGGTCCAAACTGGAATGGCGTGAGCAAAAAAACGATGGATTAAGGCCCAGATATTTGTACTGGTGTGAATGTATGACATTGTTCTGCATTCTGTCCATCAATTGTTCTTTTTGCATTTTTCAAAATATTAGGACACGTGTGACTATAGTGCAAGAATGATAGTGACTTTGCCTTGAAGCGGCTTCAGCTTATTTTAAGAAAATTAGGTGCCCTGGACACAGCCAAATGTGACACAGCCTTATAGATAGTATTCATATCAAGAATGGTTAATCAAGATTGCTTGTGAGGATCTGGTTTGTAGTACAAGAAGCACTTGCTTCACAAAAACACATATGTCACCGGTGATTTTAGGGTGTGGTTTGGGGCATCCTTGCATTGTCACATTAAAACAAGGATGCTCTAATTGCAACCAGGGTCAGGAAGCAGTGGGTGTCGATTTTGTTTACTTTTCTTTACTCCTGCAATAATTTGTGGGGCCTGGTCCTCAAACTGAATTGGGGCCGTCACAAGATGAGGATCTTCTTCAAAGTTCATGCAAGGAAAGGGAAAAGGCGGAAGATTCAGCGCCTCTTTCCATAGAGTGGTAGCAGCTGTGCTGAATTCCATAAATGAATTAGGCCCTCTTGCTTTACAGTCTGTTAACTAATGTTGCAGCAGGAGTGTGGGGCCCTGAAATGTCTGGTTCCTGGGGAATGATGACATGTCTCCCCCTTCTTTCTGGGAGGACTGATCTTCTGCGTATAGGAGCAGCTTTATTAGGTGACACAGCTGGTAAACCGAAAATTCATCATCTCTCCTTTGCCAAAATTGGTGATAGGCTGCTTCTAGGTCGTGGTGCTGCCTAAGACTCCAGGTTTGGGTCTTCTTTAGGATTGTGTAGGTTATGGTGCACCTCAGATAACCCCAGCGTATTCACTCCCTGTCCGCGCATCTCTCTGGCTTCAATGAGAATCCCATTTATTCTGGATACCTTAATGTATTTTCCCTAGTTGTATGTCCAGTATGTCTGCAACTGATGTCCTTCTGCTCCTTGGTTTCGGGTTCTGTCCATTCAAAGACCATCAGGTTTATTTCCAGATTGATCTCCCTGTGGCTTAGGGTTGTTGTACCATGACAGAGCGTCCTTCTCTCTGGCAATGGCGTATTTAGATGTCAAGATGCTAGTTCCTTGTCTTTGGCCTTCCCAGAATCTGCTCACTGGGATTCCACGTGGTCTCTGGACAGAGAATGTGTTTATCTCTTTGTCTAACAACATTGCATCTTCTGACTTCTGGATAATCTGAAATGTACATTTCCTGTATGGTCCTCCCTTCTTATGGGGTGCTTTGTTACAGCAAGCTTAGACTCCTCGTCCAAGAATACTCCGAAGGACACTACTACTCAACATCCCTCAGCCCTATGCTGGGTGTCTGACCTCAATTATTCTTTTGGGTGCAGGAACCGGTAATAGGGAAATTGCGAGCCTTATCATTAATACCTTTTCCTGACAGCTCTGTGCAGTGTCTGCTAGCCAAAAGGGTGGCCAGATTACCGTCAGAAAAGATCTGATCAAAAGGCGGTCTCTCAGATTTTTTTATTCGAGGACCACAAATCGGAAGTTGACATCCCCGCTTGGCCAATTCTTCAAGCTAAGACATCTGTTATATTCCGGGGTCCCCTGGCTTATGTGTTCTGTGACCCCTACAGCCTTAAGGTGCTTGTGGTGTGCAACCTAACACAACCTTTGCTAGCATCATCTCTTCCCAGGTAGCCTTGTAGCTTGTGGCTGTTATGGTATTTCCCATAATAAGTGGATATTTTTCTCCATGCTCATGATTGGTTCATCCTGCTACATATAGCTTCCCCATTGGAAGTGAAGCGTGTTACCTGGGCATGAACTCACTTGGTAATGAAATGAAAGAAACATTTATATAGCGCATAGCTACCCTGTTTGCAGACGCAGACCAAGAGAACAACTTTACTACCCAGCGACCTTGTAGAGCCAGGTTTTAAGTAATTCCCGGAAAGACAGATGATTTGATTCCTGCCGTATTTGGGGTGGAAGGGCATCTTGAATTTACTTTGTTATTTCTCCTGTTCACGCAAACTATAACGTATCTGCTGAGGGCTGTAAACATGGAATTATTCTACAGATTAAGTCATTATTCAATAGAAACAGACTGAGAGCGATTACCAATAAATTTGACACATGACACTGGACAGCTGCCACTTGGCAATGATGCACGATCACCCGTGGCTAGAGCAGGCACAGATGACATGCCCATGGGCTGCTGGGCATCAACATACCAATAAACACACAACATTACTGCCTATTCACAGAGTGCCCTCATCTTCTTGTCTCTAACCTGCTCTCGCCCGTCTGGGTCTGCGTGTTGATTGCACAGCCGGCAATCCAAGGGTTAACTCATTTTTCTAGACTTGGCAAATGTTCAGTCAAAATCCTGGCCACATGCCTATTGTTTACTGAAGTCAGGAAAGAAGCAGCTGCAACATTGTGGAAAGCATATTGCAAAAGGCAACACATGCAAATTAAACCTCTTGAGCTATGGGGAAAATTGCAGAGAAAATTTATAACTCATTTAATGAAAGTTGATGGAAATGCCTGGCCTCAGAGCACAACAAATGGCTCGGCATCACCGCGAGAGAGGGGCCGGATACGCGTGCAGCCTCGCTACAAGCGCGCCAAGGGCTTCTGGAGTGGAACTTGAGTGGGCCATGGTTTGTTCGCAGGTGGCACGGATTCCAACAACCCCCAGCGCCAACCAGGAAGAATGCCATGTGGGGAAAAATGTGGCGTGAGATTAAAGATTCCACAAGTGCATAGATGTGTCTGTACAAAGATGCCTTCTTTGCACGATGAACCCAAGGGATGTATGATGTTACAACGCATGCTTTTACAACGCATGCCATTACGATGCAGGTTTTACAACGCAAGTCGTTACAACTCGTTGGGGGGCGCTGGATAGTGAATAGTTTAATTTACTATTCCAACTCCAGTCCCCGTGGATAGTAGGGAAGGTGTTGGATAGTAATTAAACTATTCCCTATCCTAGAGCGCCCTCCAGCGCAATTCGTTGTAATGACTTGCGTTGTAAAAGTTGCGTCGTAATGGTAGTGCGTTGTAAAAGTTGCGTTGTAAAGGATGTTTCCCAACCCAAGTTCAGAGTCAGGGATGAAAAAAGGCTTTTAAAATAGGGATAGGCGTGACTGGAAATGTACTTTTAAGAAATAAGGGGTGCACCCTTTTTCAGATGCATCATGAGACGAGCTGTAAAGCATGACCTGGCAAAACAAGTCTCTAGTGAATACTCCACACAGTAATTATGTAGAAGCCATGGTTTATTCAACAGCATTGTAACACGTCCATATTCATGGGGGCACTCGAGTACTAACTGTAACTCTTTGGAATCTCGCAGGTGACATCCTTGTATTCCACATTAGATGATGTCAGCCCTCAAGAGGACACATCACCACGAAGTCTTAGCAGGATGAAGTTATAGTTAAGGTGGCTCTGTTACTCCACGTCTGTAGGCTACTATTATTGTGCTCTGGAGTCTGGTAGGATTCAAGACTAGTACTAAAGTATTTAACATAACTTTGTCCTCGCGGTACCACGCATAAAGATGCACTTACAAATGTGATGGCGAACCAGCTCTCTAAGACCTATTGCTAAAGATGTATCTGCTCTAGGTTTTCAAGCGAGAGCTGCTTTAGCTTGATCACTGGACGTGCATTTTGAATTTGCTCACTTCTGCAGTTTTCTCTTTTCAAATGCACCCACAACACTCTCTGGACTAGTGGAAAAACAGAAGAAGGACTGCACCTGCTGTTTGAGACCTGGGAAGAGTTCGGAAACACCGGACATGCTTCCACTTCTACCCAGGGCAAAGAAGTGGAATCCAAGGGTCAGTTGGCTAACCTCCTGAGTCACACAGGGACACAACAAGCTGCAAGAGGCCTTTTTCTATAGTGCTCGGCTGACCAGTAACAACTGATCCTGGACTGAACCCTGCTGTTGGCTTCTGTGTGGCACCCAGATATTCTCTGGGCCTTAGAAGTGTTTGGGAAGCAGCAGAAATGTTGATAACTTTTGAAAATCTTTCCTCCAGAGTTTCAGAAGGACCAGGTAGAAAAAGT
This sequence comes from Lissotriton helveticus, assembly GCF_964261635.1. NCBI lineage: Eukaryota > Metazoa > Chordata > Amphibia > Caudata > Salamandridae > Lissotriton > Lissotriton helveticus. The sequence goes on along the minus strand of NC_136065.1, from coordinate 905,382,236 downwards.
ATACGACCGGTAGTTCTACAGCATCAGACTGGATTTCAGTTTCATCCCACTCAAAGGTCCCCACACCTCCCAAAAAATAACTAATCCCCCTTCAGTATTAGCGTTTAGAACATTTTCAGGGAGAAATCTCAAAAGTTCCAGCTGGATCAACTTACTTGAGGTAGCTGGCATTCGGTTCCAAGGTGGCGACTACAATTTTAGGGGCAGCCCACCCGGGGAGGATTTTTCTTCTCCCAAGGTGCCAGAATACCTTTTGGGATTGGGGCTTAGAAACCTTGTCAACTCTTTGACATCCAGACCTTCACCAGTCGCGGCTCCTCCACTAAGGCAGAGGAGCATCGCCCCACTGTTTTTTTCAGCAGGATAAAAAAAATTGATAATAACTCAGCTATTATCATTTTATTTTTCCTATTTTGCGCACTGCAGCTTTGCGAGGTGGTGTGGGGCTGACAGAGCAGCCGAGGAGTGGTTTGCCCCCACTCCTAAGTGCACATGACTGTTTGGCTGGCCTTCTTGTACCAACCATAACAATCGGTAGTGTGATACTTGCCAAAAAAAGTGCTTCAACACCCCATTTATTTATTTATTTATTTTTTGGCATTTATAAAGCGCAGCGTGTACCCGAAGGTGTCTTGGCGCTGATTAATTTGCCAGCTCGGTGTTATTAAGCTTAGTTGCTCTGATCTCGTACCCCATACCATGAAACTTATTTGTTGAACAGCCATGTTTTCAGTTTTTTGCGAAATTGGAACAATGTGGGACATGATCTGATGTCCTGAGGCAGAGTGTTCCAGAGTTTGGAAGCAGCTACCACAAAACGTCGATCTCCCCACATGACTGTCCTGGTGCGAGGCACCAATAGTTGGTTGCTGTTGGCGGAACGTAGCTGACGCGTTGGTTGGTAAGGACACAGATGGTCTATTAAGACCCCCCCATCAGGGGTAACAAGCGCTATATATAAAAGCAAACCATTTTTGCCTCTTCTAACCCTCCACTATCCTTCTGAATCCAAATACCGAGCATATCCACCACTCAAAGTACTTTTATATTTCACTAAACTAATTCACCACTAATCCTTTATGGGTTCTGGAGTAGTGAGCTACTTGCCTAAAACGTGTTTTAACGCCTTGTCAGGGGTAGGAAGCGCTATATAAATGCAATTACAATACAATTCAACAGTGGCAGGAGGTTGAGGCTCAGAGTTTGGCCACCATTCGGATGGCGAAGAAATATATTGGATTTTCGAACAAGAGAATAACAGTTGTTTATTGTTCCACAACTCAGTGGTACTCGTGTCCTCTATCTTAGAGGAATAAAAGACTGAGCGCAAAAAGAAAAAAGAACTTTGTTTGAAAACTATTCTTCATTAAACGTAATAGCCAGAAATGGTGCAATAATCATCCCATCAAAAGCTATAGCCAAAACAATAATCGTCTAAGTCTCCTTATGAAAAAGGAGCAAATCTAATTCTGTGGAAGATGCAATATGGGACTTAGGACCATATGTATCAAGCTAATTAGCATTCGCAAAGGCCGAAATTCTGCGAATTTCGGCCTTTGCGAATGCTAATTAGATAAATGGTATGTATCAAACATGTTTGATGCAAAATAAGGAATTGCAAAATTTGCTATTCCTTATTTTGCGATTGCACTTAAGGAATTGCAAATTTTGCGATTCCTTAAATGCAATGTATCAAACAAAAAATATTCAAAAATTGCCATTAAGGATTCGCAAATTACCACCAACTTCTAGTTGGTGGTAAGTTGCGAATTCTTTTCAAAAAGCTTTTTTACAAAAGACCAAAGGTGCCATATGACGATGTGCGCCATATGCCCCCAAATGTCTTTTTCAGGGGTGAGGCAGGGTGTTCTTGAGACACCCCTGCACCCTTGAAAAAATTCCTAATTTGCGATTAGCAAATTGCTAATCTCAAATTGCACTTTCATTCCAATGGGCCTCCTGGCCCATGGAAATGAATGGGTAATTTGCGATTAGCAATTTGCTAATCGCAAAATAGGAATGCTAAGGTATTGAAAAGCGATTTTGTACATACATACCGTTTTGCGAATTCCAAATAGCGATTCCTTAAAATTCGCTATTTGGAATTCGGTAAACGGAAGTATGATACATATGGCCCTTAGCTGTTAAGGAAAGGGAAGGGGAAACACTGGGCCAAAAGGAGTTCAGAGTGGAGGGGTATGTGGTGAAAAAGAGACTTAATGTGCACTTGTTCCATACACACAGCACTACAAGGGTGTCTAGAGGGACTAAGGCTTATGGATAAGTTATTGCAACCAAAGCTATAAGAGTCCCAGGGCCTTCAAGATGGTGGTAATTACGATTTCCTAGAAAAATTCACTTTTTTGCATTTTTCAAAGTGCCATGTGGCGCACATACATGCCCTTAGGGCATGTATGTGCGCCACATGTGCACACATGCATATTTCAGGGGTGCAACAGGGTGTCCTTTTGGCACCCTTGCAATTGCATTCGCAATTTGCGAGTACCTATTGGGTACTCGCAAATTGCGAGTGTCTTCCCATTCATTCCTATGGGCCTCTAGGCCCATAGGAATGAATGGGAAGGTATTCCTTATTTGCGAATAGCAATTTGCGATTCGCAATTAAGGAATATGTAGGAATCCCAATTATTATTGCGAAACCTACATACATTGCATTTTGTGAGTCCTTAATAGCGAATCGGTAAAATTCGCTATTAAGGACTCGCACACTGCAATGATATTACATCTGCCCCCCAGTGTATTATTAACCAGTGCTGATCTCACTCACAATATGATGCTCCATATGTACTTTAAAAAGTTGTGTGCAGATCCACTCCAGGGTGGATACAGAGTTCTCCTAGTTAAGGTTAAATGTGTGCACAGCATGTTGCCTGCATCCCGGCTTACTTTTGAAATTCTTACCCAAACTCACTGAATTTAAAACATTTCAGATATGAATTGTGCTGTTCGGGTCTCCGTTCAATGGCAGCAAAGCTATCTGCCTACAAACGTGAATTGCATTACAACTCACATGAGCCAAGTTACATTGATTTGCGAAATGCGAACCGCAAATCATGCTCAGTTGGAAAATAGTGAGAGTGTTGTGAGACATTATCGCCCAGTAAGGAGTATTTTCCCAACAAAAATTGCCTTCGCAATGGTTTCTTGTTGCATTTCACAGGTGGATTATTACTTCCTAGCACAGTGCAAAATAATAGTCTGTTTAGTCAAAGATCTTCCAAATGTTATATCTGCCACTCTCCTGGATTCCAATGTGCAGATTGTATTCAGGCAGACCTTTATGTGCTGCATTCTCCATTGTTTGTAAAATCCCAAGAGCCCCATACAATGGGATCAATACATTTGAGGGGAGAGCTTGAGGTTGCAGGTTGAGGGACCTAAGCAAATGCATTAGGTCTGGAAGCCATTATCTGTGACATCAACCATCCATGGATTCAGTGTAAACACCAGACCTTTCAGGCGTTCCCCATTAACAGGTCCTGGAGGCATGTGATCCTTTAAATATCCCTGTCCCTTTTCAATACACCTATTTCTATACATTGGAGTAATCTCCTCTCGATGAGAAGTGGAGTTGTTGCCGTCTCCAAGACAGACCACCTCCTATCGTCACTGTAGACTTTGTGGCAAGGTCTGCCTCTGCCACATCCTCGTGGTTAAAGCAATGATGCCAGTGTTGTCTCTGCGCTGAGATTCATAATCACAGCAGTATCTTCCCTGCATCCTCATGAAAATCAATGACTTCCAAGCTGATTTCCCAGAGTCATAATCTAAGATAGTGTCTCCAGCACTCTCTCTCCATGTCCTCATGATAGACATTAGTTGCAGGATAATCTCAATAATCACAGATGGGGTGCAGTACCCCAGGCTTGGCTCACCCACCGCCATGCAGTTGTAGCACTGTACCTATAGGGCTGTCTCCTTGAAGATGTAACATAGTCTCAACGCAGGACATTTTTACTGCACGAAAGCCCATAAGCGGGATACTTCACATCAGTTCTGCCTGGAAATATCCACTAAACCTCTGCTCATGCCATCTTCTCCTTTCGCATCAAGCCGGAAACCTCACTCAAAGCGCTGGGATGCCCATGGGTAGCCATGCGCTATACAAGTGCGTATTCATTCATTCACTCACTGTGTGTGGTGGCGTCCTCTGTGAGAAGGAGCAGGGCCGGCTTTAGCGCTGGTGGCGACCGGTGCGACAATCACTTTTGGCACCCCCATGTAACATGACCGCCTCCTCGGAATCTCTCCCTACCACCTGCAAAAGTGGCCCTGATCTCTCCTATCATAAGACATTGCTAAACACAGCGCCCCCCTGAGGTCACAACACCCTCCGCAACAGGTCGGCGCCCAGTGCAGCCGCACCAGTCGCACTGCCCTAAAGCCAGCCCTGGGAAGAAGCACAGGCCTTCCAGACCCGGCTGGAGACTCCACAACAGGCTGTGATTCCTGCTCTCTTTGTCTGGCTATGAAGCTCTCCCCGGCTGTCTAAAGATTATCCCTGGGGCTGGAGTCAGGGAGAAGAAAGTGAGAGTTCCCGAGGAGGGGAGAGGTTGTTGATGAGGCTGGGTGAAAGGTGAGAAGAGCTCCTGTCAGGACCAGCACTTAGCCCTGGACAGGAAAGCTCTCCATTCACAGGACCACAAAGACCCCTGGCCATCAATCTGAAGTAATGAAAGGGATCCTGAAAGGCTCTTACAGCCAATCTCTTCGCCTTGTGTCCTAAAGGATTTAGTGCATCGGACATGACAGGGGGCAAACTGGCCTCTTAAACACAGCTCCAGCGAAAGGGCACAGCTCTGGTTGAAAGTGAAAGTGAAAATACAATAATAGCTAGCAAAATGATTACTTTATAGAAAGGGACTTTTTCAGAAGACTTGGCCTCTCTACTGACCTGCAGAAGACCACATCTAAGAGCACTGCAGACCACTCAGCTCTGCTCATCCATCTCAGTTCCGACACTGACTCCAAATCTAAAGCGCCTCACATGTGGTCCTCACAAAGCTAACACACCTCAAACATGGCCTGTAAAACGTGTGCATGCATCCTACATCCACCGCAAAGACATCAATGTCAGTGCCCCTCTGTTGCTGCCTGCAAAGCCCCGTGCTATTAGGAGGGCCGGACTGGCCGTAGCGGGCACCGGGCATTTTCCTGGTGGGCCAGAAGGGTGGGGGCTGTTTTTTTTGTTACTGGGGGCCGGCTTGGCAGCAGTCCTGCAATATAGGACCCATGTAACAAAAGCAGCAGTAGTGTTTCCCACCAGCCCCCCCCTTACCGGTCCCACTGAATTGCCAGGGCGGGTTTGCGTTCTCAGTCCGGCCGTGGCGATTAGACTAGGGAATGATTACTAACCTTTACTGGCTCATCAGCTAACCCTTTCGATTCCAGTAGTGGAACTATATCCTCTGGCAATGCACTCTATCTTGGTGGGCCACTTCCACAGCTAATTTCGCGTTTGAAGAGAAACAGACTGCCTGGCTCACGCACCCGCAGTGCAATGCCATTCCAACTGGTCACCAACTTAATGTTATCGGTGCACCTCAAACCTGCCTTCCAGCACTAACTGCTACTCCAGTGATAGGTCAGCAGACAACTTTCCAAATATATCTCAGTATTCTTTTGTGCATCCCCTGCTATCCACATGCTTCAAGACTATAGCCAGAATTGTTAGTTCGGCAACTGTAATGGTCTTCACAGAATTGCGTGTTTACCATGCTCACCACATGATGCCCCATCTTCTGCATAGTTCAATGATTTCAGAAAAAAATATACCCTAATTGACTAATGAAAAGTTTTCTTTTTAAGCCTGTGGTGTCACGTAACAAAGTTTAACTGGTAACACTTTAGTTGCTGATTGCTGTGGGCAGGTGGTACCTAGTACTAATGAGGTGAAACGTTTGTCCAGATAGTATTAATATGTATCAGAATGACAAAACTGTGTAATAATATTGCCACAGGATGTGCCACATGTTGCCGCATAATGTGACTTTGTCTGCTGCGTCACCTAAGAAAACCCTACTGCATAATTTGGGCCCTCTTTCAACATAATTGAAGTCGTCCTGGCTATAGCAAATACTTCAGGTGTATTTTGGGAATGTTCAAGGGCCCTGTGGCAGCTTTCCATGGTGCCCTTGTAGCCCTGGAAGTTCAGCTTTTAGTAATGCCATTGACCACGTCTCCCACAGATGTCGATTCACCTAAGTCAGGGGTAGCGGTAATGGGTGCAGCGTCACCACAATAACTTTGTTTACTGCTGATGGGGGTTAGGAAAGTGTCCAGCAGTCCTCCAAGAGCCCTAGGTTCCGGAATAGCAAGAGCGCAGTCAGGGGCAGTTAAGGGAAAGCAGTTCTTTATTTGCCACCCGTGGCTCGCTAAGCCTCAGGGGCACCATGCAGGCCCCGGGTGTGCAGTGTCCCCATCCTTCTGGGCTTAAGCTCAGCTCAGTGTCTTAGTATACATCAGTAAAGACCTAATGAGTAAGGGCCCCTCAACACATTTTGAAGGGGAACCCATGTGTTTAGGGTTATGCCACAGGCCTATTTGGCTCCCTTAAGCCCTCTTTGGGACCACCTGGCCATCTCTTTCTTCCCATTGGCTCTTTCACCTTCTTGCCCATCTCCCCCCACTCTTGAAATGTCTCCATCGCTATTGTCCTTCCTTTTCTACCCACTCTCTTACACCCCTCTCTGGTCACGCATACCTCTATGTTCTCTCTCCTTCCACTGCCCTGTTATTTCTTCACGCTCTCTCTCTTCCTCTGCTCATCACGTCGCTCTGCCTCTCCTCCCGTACTTTCCTTTGTCCATCTTCCAGCTCCCCACTTCTCCCCTTCTCCTTTCCCTTCTCTCTCTCTTCCCTCAGTGTTCTTCGCAACCTCCATCTCCCCGCCTCTTTCCCTTCTTTTTCTAGCTCTCCCTTTTCCTTCTCTCCATGCATTGTCCATACCCCAGCCCTCACCTTTGCCTCTGTGCTCGCCTCTCCTTCTCGCATACTCCCTGACTCTCCCCCAGTCCCCTTCTCTCTCCATCCTCCCCCTCTTCCTCTCTCCCCGTCTGCACATTTTCTCCCCCTCTTCCTGCTGCTCATCTTTCCCCCTTCACTCGCCATCCTCCTGTTCTCCACCCCTGCCTCTCTGCTTCCTCGTCTCTCCACCCTCCCGATGCTCACTTCCTCTCTGCCCCCTCCCCCTCGCTGCCCCCCTGTTCTTCCTCCATCCTCCTGCTCACACAGATGCACAGCCCTCACGCCTCCCCTGCTTCCCCAGCTCTCTGTCCTGACCTTGCCGGCTCCATGCCCCATCCATCTTGGGCTGCTTAGCCATTTCGCTGGCTTCATACTGTGCAGATTAACACGATTCATCACTACAATCAGCCTCGATTCATCACCCCTTCCAATGAATGTTTTGACATCCAGTTAATTTTCAGCTGATGATTTATCAAATTATAATTACCATGCTCTGAAGGACTCATTTATTATGTTGATACATGATAATGACGCCAAAGTGGATTGAATTTTAAGTAAGTTCTTTGCTATTATAACATATGCGTTATTGTGAGTAATGTTATACAATTTAGTTTTTTACAGCCTGGAAACTCCTGGGACTCTCTTAATGTTATAATAATCAATGCAAAAAAGTCAGATTGTTAATTCAATTTTTTTGTACAAATTGTTTGGCTAGGGAGCAAGGAGCATGAAAAAGTTCAATTAAAATCAAAGGCACAGTTTAAGATGCTCTGTAATTAAAGAGCCGGGTAATTTAATTGGGGATTTTTCTGTGCCAATGCCAAGACGGGGTGGGCAGAGCTGCATCCTACCGCAAATGCCTGCCTCTGGATGTGGGGAGTGATCCATAATTGTTGGGTGTCACAGGAGTTAAAAACACTTGCAGTCACAAAAAAAAGAAATGTTCGAAAACATGTATAGTCTGGTGCATCTAAGGAGTTTATTTATGGTCGTTCTCACCATATAACTCGCATGACCCTGTCCTGATCCATTAAGAGAGGGGGGGGGGGGGGCGAGCGGTTCATCTGGAACCCTTTTCCCATCAAATCACTCTCATAAACCTTTTTTTTTCTACCCACCCCAATCACCAGGTTTCTTCATTTAATGCATTTTACACTGAATGATATCAACTGCACTTGAACCATTTAGAACCTTTTTGGTAATTAAAGCAGTGGAAAGTAGGCTGTTTTTATGTAAGGCAAAGCTCTCCTAATATGGCTTAACAATCAGATCTTGGCTATAGACAGCATCGTGGACATTAAAGAGAGAGTCAAGGCAACCTTGTTGACAACAGAAAATACACCGACATACTCTCAGTAGAAACCTTACACCTTCGGGTAAAGTCTGCGCTATATAAATAAATAAATAAATAAATAAATTGACAAGTGAGACTGGACTCAGGGTCTGCTGTTCGGCCTCTCCGGGGTGTTCATGCGAGTAGTTAACCTTGAGCTCTCCTATTCCCTTTACTATGAAGATCAGTGACCAAGACTCAAACTCCCTCGTCTGTCCTCAGGACGGTATCTCAAAAAAGGTACCCCAAAATTAAATTTGGGGTTCTGGAACGAGGGGAAATGGGGACAAATATATTAAATACAATTAAGTATTCCACCCTAACCTATATACTTCTTGCTAAGAATGTATCCTAAATAATCACTGACCCAACAATGCCATGAATACATTTAATTCATAATATTTTTTGCAACTCTTTTTTAACGATTTACTATAAAAAAACATCATTACCACAATTCTATATTTCACAAAATTTGTAATTACAAGGTCATTTAAGTGAAACACATTATTCCATCACTGCAACCCCCACTCACTTCTACAATCTCCCTTTCATATCAAACACACACACGCTCATAATTTCTCAAAACAAATACCTCTCATATTCCCAGGATTTCTTTTCATCCCAACACGGAGACCACTATTTTTAATCTTCCATTGTTGTGTCTATGTCAAGGGACACGAAAAAGTCTGTCAACACAAGTTTCGGTGAAACCAGTGATTGCTGACCACCTTCTTTTAGACCTATATCCATTTTTCTTCTTCTACCCAACACATACAAGTGGGGTATGGTATATCGTCCCTATCTCTATGCCTCAGAACACGCTTGCACATTGAGCTAGTTGGCATCTTCTTATTTTAAGGTGTAGGGTCACCAGTACCAAATGTGAAGTACAGGCAAGTGTAGCCAGATGATCCTACCCAGAGTATAGGTCCAATGGTCATATTTGTCATCATAAGAGGCCTTTTGTAAATGGTTGCGGCAGGATGGCTACCGGAAGGAGAGAGCAGCAGCACTAAAATATAGACCGATGCGAGCAAGATTAGAATATTGCCTACTATCTGAATGAGGAACTATCTAAGGGATACAAGGTTTGACAGATTTTGACCTAAATATATAGTATAAAAAAACTCAATGTATGTTTTGGGAAGAAGGTGATGCACGGATATAAGCCCCGAAGAAGATGGCCAGCAAACACTAATTCCACCGAAAAGTGTGTTGAACGACTTTCTTGGTCCCCTGGCTAAGACACAACAATGGAAGATTAAAAAGAGTGGTCTCTGTGTTAGGGTGCTAAGACAACCCTGGGGACATAAGGGGTGTTTGTTTTGAGTATGTATAAGTATGTGTGTTTGGTATGCATGTGAGATTCTAGACGTAAGTGGGGTTAACACATTAATATGTTTTACTGAAATGACCAAATAGTTACATATTTTGTGGTATAACAAATGGTAGTCATTACGTTTTTTATAAATTGTCAAAAAGTAAAAAAAAATTCTGAACAATGAAATAAATTTATTTATGCAATTTTTGGGTCAGTGATTATTATGGATTAATTCCCAACAAGAGGTATATATGTTATGGAGGACTAGTTACTGGTATTTAATGTGTTCTTGATTGGGTATTCCTAAAGGCAGGTTTGAAGTACTACTGTCCCTTCCTCTTAGGCTGTATATGGAGTTGTCACTCGGACTCTAATATTCCCTTACAGTATGGAGTTTGTATATTAAAGATATAAGTGAATCTGTCTCTATCCAGCAAGGTGCTCACTAAGTCTTAAGTCTTAGCAGATTATTCTTAGAGCTATGACTCTTACCATCCTCGGGAATTCTGACACTTGGTATTTCTGGTAATTTGGCCCACATTACTGATCTTTGAGAAGTGAGCCAACAATATGGCTTCTGTTTCTTCATTAGAACAGTCCTGAATGCTGAGTGAGTGACTTTTACCAAATGGGCCAGACCAGCCTAAACGGGTTGGTGACAATGAGTATGTATAGGTTTTCCTTGTAAGTACATTCTTGCCAATAAAAAGCTTTCTACGGGTGTACTAACAGAATATTGTGGTTTTTTTTAATCGACATACAAACCTATTGATTGTAGAATATTGACTACTACAATATCATCAAGATAAGTACATAAAGGTATATATTTACACTTCTTAACTACAAATCGGCATACATTTAAGATATTCTACAGTCAATATATACATATCTACAGGTTAAATAATGTAGAGTTAGGAATAGTAAATCTATGCATACCAACATGTACTTATTTGATGATCCAGTGGTATTCGATATCCTGCAATAGTTGATATTTTTGTAGGGTAATTTTGTGACCTTGAGATTCTGATAAACAACCCTATTTAAGATCCCTCCAATTGGCTAACAGGTTCGACAGCAAATATATTTTTTTTTCCAATGACTTAAACACCCTGAAATTTATTACAATCAGATTCCTCATTACATCCTCATTACGGCCTCTCCCCAGTCCTTCATCATGAGTTTCTTCCACACCCTGGAGTAAATGACCACATTTACCCAGAAATCTCCTGTTGCCTTGTTTGGGCCAGTTATTGCAGGTGCTACCTATAGGGTTGTGCCTTTGGGCCTTCTGTACGCGTTGGCTTGCTTTACCACTGGTTCTTGGGGCTGTATTGGCCTTCTGGGTTTGGTCCTTCTTCCTTTTTTTCTGGACTTGACATTATTAGCTGGCTCCCTTAGTGGCTAGTCAATGCCTAATGTGCGTGCTCTGGTAGATCCTCAGGATGTAATAACTGTGATGAGATAAGTGGGTAAAGTTTTCATTGCTCACTTCTAAATTTATTGTTCAGATTCTACTTTCTCGTCCCAGTCCTTACTACCCTCACAAACTCTTTGCTGTATGACCCACTCTGATTGTGGTCCACTGAGAAGCTTTGGTGGTGGACACTGGACATTTCTGGGTAGTTGTGGTCCATTTAAGAACATCTGGAGGGAAAGCAGTTTAGTTTATCATCATAGTGTGGGGACACACCTCAAATATATAAGGATTTGGAAAGTAAAATAGAATCAGAGTGAAGCTATTACCAGTAAGAAATTCAAGCATTTCAAACTCAAGAGTGTGGCATTACCATTGTCTTTTGCCCAAGATGAACTAGTTACATACCTTTGGTAAGTTTCTTTCTGGTAGATCCTCTATCTAATTGTAGATTCCTCATCAAGTGAATATTCACCAGATGTTAAACAGGATCCAAAAAACTTTAAAGCAGTACTCTTGGCTGCCAGTAGGTGGCATTGTGTGGCTCCGTCCCAACATTGCTCCGCTCTGAAAGTGAGGAGCAGAGCAGCATATAACTGCCACCCATGCAAACTGATACGAGTTGTATTTTTAAGCTGTCCACACCCTCAGACACTGCTTTGTTCAGCAGATTGACCATGACCAGTGTCGACATCTCTAGATTGGGTCCTTTTCAAAATGAAAAAGAGCTTAGCTCACAGAAAGGGGTGGATGGAGGGTCGGTGAATAACTCTATGGGTAGATAGAGTTCTCACCAGAAAGTTCGTAACCGAAGGTAAGTAATGTGTTCTTCTGATGGATACTTCTGAGTTCGGATTCCTCACCTTGTGAATAGGTACTACAGCGGTACCACCCCACATGTTAGGTCTGTGAACTGGCTAAGACCAAAAAGTCCTGCAAGACCGAGCAGGCAAAATGCTCCTCTCGACAGATCTGAATGTCAAGGTCTTAGTGCTTTGCGGACATATATATGATACCCATGTAGGTGCCTGGTAAATGTCGTGGACGGTACTCCACGTGCTCGTGCTGCGACAGTGGTAGAAGCCTAAGCTCTGGTGGAATGGGCCCACATACCTTTTTTGGGACTGTTTCTTCGCTAGAGCATACCAGATCTTTATGAAGAGAACAATGGATTAGGTGATGGTCGTCTGCCTTGTCCTTATTTGCACAGGAAAAATCCACAATGAGCAGAATCCTTAATGGACAGCTGTGCAGTGGTTCAAAACTGGTGGACATAAAAATAAATGTTTTAAAAAAAGGAGAACTAAGATCTAAAACTAAGTTCCGGTGCAACAGTGGCATTAAAAATGGTGTTGGTGAAAACAAATGCTGCAAAACTTCCAAAACTCTCATCACAACAGGTGACTTAGATAAGAAAGGCTGCCCTGACAACTGCAAAATAAAACACAAAAAGCTAATACATTACCTTTAACAGTGCCCAAAGCAAGTCCTTGCTGGGCCAGATACATAAGAAACAGCGGCGGCTGGCAAGCAGTCAGAGTGGAGGGCAGGCAAATTGCAATTGGTGCGTGCATGCATGCAAGATGAGTGGTAAGTGTAAATAAAAAGGAAATACCACCTACCTTGCTTGCTGTACGACGTCCGATATACTCCTCACTCCGTCAATGTTCTGTTCTGTCTCCAGCAAATTCCCCTAACCAATCCCGACGCTGCCCTCCCCAGCATGAGAGCAGCACCAGGATTGGAGGGAGCGGCCTCTCTCAGCGCTCCCGAGGGCACTGGAGACTTGTGCTCACTGTAACCCAGCTGTCTTAAGACAGCTAGGTTAGAGAAGTTTAAAATGTGCATGTCTGGCTGGCTGTTGCAAGACGGCCGGCTGTTGGACCCGGCCTCATGGCGTGGTCCTACCCCTCCCGCATGGCGGGCCCAGGACGATATCCGCCCTCCACCAGACCTCGGGCGGCCCCTTCGGCCCGATCCTGCACGCCCCAACCCCACAGGGCCGGCTACCATCCCGGTCCACCCGCGCAGGCCTGACCCCAGCGTAGGCCCATCACGACCTCAGCACGAGGCCGTGCCCGACTCCATCTTGGACCCGCCACGTCACAACCACGTGGCCTCGGCCCCAGCCCAGGCCCCAGCGAAGCCCCGACATCGAGGCACCAAGATCCACCCAGGTGGTCGAGTAGCCACTCGACAGATCCCGGGGGAAGGGGAGTTTCGATGGGCCTCCAGCCGTCCCCGGACGCCTGGTATCGATCGCCCTCCGGCCTCCCTGGGCGCTGGCTCCACCCCCCTGCTGGGTGGGTGTCTGGACACCATCATCCCGGCCCCTCTGGCCCCCAGGCGCGAGGGTCCGGACTTCAAAGACCTCCAGACCTATATCTGGGGCAACCCTGGATTAAGACTTCAGTTGTATCCTGGACTGGAAGCCCTGCTGACGCTGTCACGGCCGACACCAGACGAACTCGTCCGTAACCCGACGACCTTCTGAGAGCCTGCTGGCGCTGCCGCGGCCTCCCTTGCTGAACCTTCCGAGAGCCTGCTGGCGCTGCCGCGGCCTACCTTGCTGAACCTTCCGAGAGCCTGCTGGCGCTGCCGCGGCCTATCTTGCTGAACCACCTTAGAGCCTGCTGGCGCTGCCGCGGCCTACCTTGCTGAACCTTCCGAGAGCCTGCTGGCGCTGCCGCGGCCTATCTTGCTGAACCATCTGAGAGCCTGCTGGCGCTGCCGCGGCCTATCCTGTCGAACCATCTGAGAGCCTGCTGGCGCTGCCGCGGCCTACTTCGCTGAACCACCTTGCAAGCCTGCTGGCGCTGCCGCGGCTCGAACCTCTCGGAACCCCCCAGCTCGAGGATTGAGAGCTGTGCGTAGGGTATCCCTTCCTCCGCCCAGAGTAAGACTGTCCCGCTACCTTACCCCCCTTTAAGAGACTTTCCAGATCCCTCGATCTGCTTGTACATACTGCCCAGAACCAGCAACCGTTTATTCCCTATAAAAGCTTGAGAACTTAACTTCTTGTGTGGTGTCCATCTGTAGTGTTGTGATTACTCTGCTGTACGATCCTAGGAGAGGACCCTCATTCCGGAGGCCTCTCAGCAACCGCTCGGCTACTCCTCGACGGAGAGGTGGACCTAGGGGTGGTCAGTCAGACATCTTCTGCCTCCCCCGGGGACGCCTTTCTAACACCGGCCAAAATGATATGCACTCTTTAAACTTAAATGCACAGCTGCCTCCTGCCACTCAACAGCCGTTGGCCATGGTGACACTCGGTTCAGGACAGTTGGATGAAAAATAAAATGGTAATAAATTAACTTTATTACCTTTTTATTTTTAATCTCAGAGGCTTTATGAAGGCCTGCGTGGAGTACCCTGCTCTGAAGCTGCAAAAGAAGCTCCCCAGGAAGGGAAAGCTTTATTAGAGAACAGATGCTTATGCCCACGATTTCCAAGTACCACACTCTCATAGCCTAATCTGGTGCCACCAGGATGACTTGGGCTTGGTTATTATTGATCTTCTTCAGAACTCAAGCAGGAGAGGTAGTGGTAGGTAGGCATAGACAAGTCCAGAGCTCCACTCTAGACTAAATGTGTCTCCAAGAGAGACAGCCACTTTGGAAACTCCAACACAAAATTGGTGATGTTGCACGTTTTCAGCAGTGGTGAAAAGATTGAGCCAGGGATCTCTCCACTGATGGAAGAAACCCTACGCCACCTTCAGGTGCACCTGTCATTTGTGATCCTCTAAGTGTCAGTGGCTGAGTTTGTCAGCCCTAGCCTTTAGAGATCCCACCAGGTGGATCATCACCTGGGAAATTCCATGGTGATCCAGCCACTTCCAGAGGCATAGAGCCTCCTGGCACAGGACTCAAGACGCCACTCTACTCTGCTTGTTGAAGTACCACATGATGGTGGTGTTGTTCATGAGCACCTGCACCAGCCTTCCTCTGATAGCGGACAGTAAGGCCTACAACACTAAGTGCCAGATGTACTAACGTTTTTTTTCAGGCACAAATGGGTTTTAAAACCATGTGCGACTGCAAAAAACGTGTAGCCCATGTACTAATCATATTTTGCGAGTCACAAATCAATTGCGACTCGTAAAATAGGATTAGCGACTCGCATTTAGGAAGGGTCATTCCTTTGTGAGTGGCTCTCAAAATATTTTTTACGGCAGGCAGTGGCCCCAGGGACCACTGCCTGCCCTTTAAAAAACTGAAACTGAAATGTTTCATTTTTATTTTTTAAATGCATCCGGTTTTCCTTTAAGGACAACGGTCTGCATTTTGTTTTAAACTGCTTTATTTAAAATCAATCCCAGACAGGGTGATCTGCTGACCCTAGCAGGCAACCATCCCTGGGAGTGCCAGCCATTCCCAATAGGGTCGCAAATTGCGACAGCCTCATTATTATGCACGAGGCATGCAAGTTGCGACCCCATTTGGAATCACAAACAGTGTCTGAGACACTGTTGTGCATCCCAATTTGCGAGTCGCAAATGTGATGCAATTTGTGACTCGCATATTGGTGGGTCGTACATTTAGCCCTAAGTGAACAGCCCTAGACTCCAACAAATTCATATGGGGTTGATTATCTACCAGAGACCAGAAGCCTCTGCTCTCCACCTTTCCCACATGGCCTTCCAAACCAAAATCAATGTAGGCTTCACCACTGTCAAATCTGTTCCAGTTTAGTAACCATCCCTGCAGATCTTTTGAAGTCTCCTCTGAAATTTTAATACAATCTGACAGACTTCCCTGGTGCAGTGCCCCCTGGAAATTGAGGCCCCACTGCAGAGCCCCCATGTGCCATCTAATATGTTTGACCAGTGAGATGCAGGAAGCCAACAATTCCAGCAGCCTCAGAGTCATCTGCACTGAGTTCCAGGTCAAAGGCTGAAACTTCGAGATCATAGCCTGAATGTCCTGGGCTCACTGGTCCAGAGGAAAGGAATGAAACTCTACAGTTTCGAGAACACTCTAATGAACCGTTACAATATTAGGAGGTTTGCCGTTATCTGGAGGAGGTGGTGGGCGGCCTGGGGGGAGCACACCTCCAACACCAGATGTTAAGGTAGGTATAGACTGGTATCTCTAACCACTCAGGTTGTGCTGCAACCACAGCCATCACTTTCCTGTACATCCGAGAAGTGCTGGTGAGGCCAAAAGGGAGCAAAGCAAACATAAAATTATCCTGGCCCACAGGTAGTATCTGTGGGCCTGCAGGATAGGGATATGGAAGTAACCATCCTGCAGGTCCAATACCACCATCCAGTACATGGGTTCTAGGGCAGACCGGACCTGGACTAGCATGAGGAACCTAAACTTGGTGTTGATAGGGCAAAGATTTAAAATAGGACGAATGCCTCTGTCCTTCTTCACCACAAGGAAGTAGAAGTAATAACACCCAGTTCAAACTTCCAAAGCCAGACCCTTTCGACGGCCTCTTTGGATAAAGGGGTCTACACTTAGTGCTGCAAGACAGACATGTGGACCTCTGTCAACCACCCTGATGGTAGTAGAAGATGGGGAAGAATGGAGAGAAATGGGACAGTGTAGCACCAATATACAATATATCTGAAGTGATGGTTTGCCACCCTTGGCGGAAATATCAGATCCTGCCTCAGAGTGGGTGGCTGTGTACTAGCAGGGACACAGTAAAGAGTTTTGTAGCTGTGGATTATTGATGGGCAAGGGACTAGGCTGCACATTGTCCCTGCTGTCCTTTTCTTTTTCAGCTGCTGCCTCGACCACGAAAGGGCAGAAAGGCACCTGCCAGTTTTGTGGAGGGGCTGGACACTGACGAACCTGAAACCCTGTGCCATAGTCATGATGGGGGAGAAATTTCTGTACTGGTCTAGTGTGAGCAGACCCAAGAAACATGCCAAGGCCCTGCTTTCCTTGAACTAGTCCATATAAGAATCCGCCTTGCATCCAAAAAGGCAAAAGCCATCAAATGGCATGCCCACCAAGGATGCCTGGACATCCCCGAAAAGCCCACAGACCTCATCCATGCGTCGCGCTGAAGTGATACATTTGTACCCATTACTTGACCTAAGCAGTATGTCATGTCCAAACCAAACTGGATCACAACTTTGCTGTGTCACATCCACCCTGGATAGATTGGTTCAGGGACACCTAGAGGTGACCCTGAACTGCAGACAATACTGTGTCCAATAGCGCATGGGAATGGCAACCTAGAAAGCAGATGTCTTTCACTGAACGTAAAGCAGGGCTCTTGGAGTAAAAAATACATTTGCCAAAAGGTTCTATTCTTTTGGACTCCAGATCAGGGGGCTAGTGGGGAAGGCATTGGGGTTTACCTTACTGGTGGAAACCTGCACCAAAAAACTCTCTGGCATAGGTTGTTGTGTGAGAAAAGCAGGGCAATCTAGTGCTGGGGATGGCACAGTGCCTATTAATAGGTGGCCTTGAACATGGTTTTACCCAAGTGGGTATCCATAAAAGCTTCAATAGATGAAAACAAAGGTTCTATAGGTGTTTGACTCAGGCTGGAGCACCTCTGTCAAAAACGTCATTCCCATAGTGGGAATATGTAGGTCCATTAATTCTGCCACCCTTCACATAACAACAGTTAATGAGGCCCTTTCCTCTGTGGCAGGGCCAGGAGGTGAAACAGGGCCAGTATCTGGAGAACTATCCAGGCCACTGGCATCTTGGAGTTCTTCATACCAACTTCTTTCATCATACTGGGGGACATAATTACACTTCTCATCAAAATTGTAATTTCCTTAATCAGTGCCAAAAGTACTGTGCAACGTCTGCACCCTAATGCAAGGTAATTGCAAAGTATCAGAATCAGAGAGATTGCCCACTGACTGTGATCTGGTAGAAACTGGTGTGACTGTGGTCAAGGTCTTGATGGATTTTGCTGGGTGCTGGAAAGCACAATGGGATGTAAATCCTCCTCCGGTGTCTGTGGCATCAGCACCAGTGTCAATGCAAAATGAACCAGAGTAGCAGATGGAGCTGAAAGCAAAGTCAGCACTGAAGATGGGGCAGAACCTGATGTGTGGTGCAATCCAGATGGAGGTAGAAATCTCTCCAGAGAGAGAGTATCCTCTAGGACAGCTGAAGGTTGGTTCATGCTCCCAGCCATAGACGTAAAGAGGGGCCTCCTTCAGATGAAAACACCTGCTTGCTGCAAGCACCTAGAGATTGTGATGCCCCCACTACCCATGGTCTAGACTACTGATGTGTTTTTCCTGCATTTGTGGACTTTGAGAAGGAGGAGACAAGAGTTAGGGTCACAATATTGGATCACATCAAGTCAGTCACCCCTCAGAGTATTTTGGAGGGGCTCCTAACCATTGACTTTGTTAGGATTCTTTGGGCTGGCAAGACTACTTTTCAAACGATGTAATTGACAATTTAGATAGATCGCCTAACTTAGGGTATACAAGTTCCCTTGCCATGAATTCTCATATAAATGCAGTGCCAGTTAAGATTTATGTTATTTTTAAGTTTCACCCTACTCCCAACACATACAAATAATGGAGTAATATGTGTTTCTGGTCATACTTCAGCCTTGCTGGGATGACCATCAGTTTGAAATCATATTGCATAAATTAAACTTAAGATGACCAGTCCTGGGTATGAAATGTGATCCAGTGACAGTGGGGAGGAGTGTGATATGAAATCCTTGAACCCCAGCCAAATTCTGGATATTGCCTAGGGAAATTGATAGGATCGAGCCGGGACACTCCTTGGAGTAGCTGTGCACGTTAGAAGATTAATTAACATAACATAACATCAATTGTCCTAGTGTGAAATATTAGATGTATTCAGTTGGCCAAATGGGGTTTCTGACATTATCTTAGAATATGTAATCAGTTACCATTCACCAAATCCATACAAAAAGATCTCCATTTTACTTGTCAGTCTTGTAGCTATCAATTTAGTGTGTAATAAGCTGTTGCTGTATTCTATTCATGAGTGAACAGCTCGGCATACAAGCTTTATTTGATTTACTCTTGCATTTAGAGCGACATATCATGGAAGAGGTGAACAAGGAAAGTGGCCCTGCACTTCATCTGGGCTTTTCTCTCATAGTTACAATTAGGAACATACCGATTTTGTGCCCATTGCAAGTGAAGGAATGACCAGAGAGCGACCCTTGACCCTTCCAGGTAGGTCACTTCCCCTCCGCACAGCACCGCCTGTGCCCGTTCTCTCCCTCGCTGCCCCTGTGTCTCTCTGCCCGGTTTTTCCTTTTGCTCCCCTCGCGGCCCCCGTTTCTCTCTGCCCGTTTTGCCTTCTGTTGGTTAGCTGCCCCAACATTTCTGTGACCTTTCTGCCCTTTCTTGGGACCTTTCTGCCTCTGTGCTACTCGTTTCACCCGTTTTTTTTGTGCTCTGTGCCACTTGTTTCCCCCCATTTTTTGTGACCTTTCTGCCCTTTCTAGGGACCTTTTAGCCTCCTGTGCCACTCGTTTTTCCCCGTTTTTTTGTGACCTTTCAGGCCTTTCTTGTGAGCTTTCTGCCTCTGTGCCACTCGTTTCCCCCCGTTTTTTGTGACCTTTCTGCCCTTTCTTGGGACCTTTCTGCCTCCTGTGCCACTCGTTTCGCCCATCTTTTGTGACCTTTCTGCCCTTTCTTGTGACCTTTCTGTCAATGTGCCACTCGTTTCCCCCGTTTTTTGTGACCTTTCTGCCCTTTCTTGTGACCTTTCTGCCTCTGTGCCACTCGTTTCCCCCCGTTTTTTGTGACCTTTTCTGCCCTTTCTTGTGACCTTTGTGCCTCTGTGCCACTCATTTCCCCCGTTTTTTGTGACCTTTCTGCGCTTTTTTGTGACCTTTGACCCTGCTCGCAGGCAGGTCGCCCCGACGCCGCTGCTAGTCACCTGACTGCCTGGTTCCTGCCTCCCTGCTGCCTCCTTGTTTCCTGGGTTTTTCCCTCCCCTCTGCCCTTTGCGCCAAGTTCCCCCTGCCCCCCTGCCGCTCCCGATCCGGCCCTTTCCCACCGCTGCTTCCCTGCGGCCCGCACCCCCTGCAAACCCATTCGCCTCCCTGCTCCCGCTTCCCAGCTGCTCCTCCCTCCTAAGCCACCTCATATACAGGCCGAGAAGCGGCCACGCAGCGGGCGCAACGCTGGCACGCCAAAGGCGCACCTAAGGCAAGCCCGTCTGCGCCTGTCCACGCCTGGACAGCACCCAGCGCCAGAACCCCTGGACCCCGCGAACGCCACAACACCAGAATCCACTACGACACCAGCACCCTCCACGTACTCAATGCCAGCCGAAACCACACCTGCTTCCAGGCCGCCCCAAAACAGACCCACCGACCCTTCTCCCGTCACACCTGCAGCTTCACCTGCGACAGAACCACCAAACCTCCAAGGACTGGACACAACCATCTCCGCAGCATACTCCTCAACACCCGCTCCGCACGCAAACACGCCGTCGAGCTCTGGGATCTGCTCGACACCTCTGACCCAGACGTGGCCTTCCTGACCGAGACCTGGTGGAACGACCCCTCGGCGCCCGACATCGCCATAGCCATCCCAGACGGCTACAAGATCACCCGCAGGGATCGCGCCAATGGAATCGGAGGAGGAATAGCCATCGTCCACAAGTCCACTCTCAAGGTCGCCACCCACGCAGACGACACCCTCAACACCGCCGAACACCTGCACTTCCGGATCCACACCGACCCCATCACCACAGTCAGAGGAACACTCATCTACAGACCCCCCGGACCCCAGGCTCAGTTCAGCGACTCTATCGCCGACCTCGCCAGCACCCACGCACTCGCCTCCACGGACTACATCCTCCTCGGGGACCTGAACTTCCACCTCGAGAACAACAACAACGCCAACTCCGTCACCCTGATCGACAACCTCGTCAACCTCAGCCTCAGACAACTCGTCACCGCACCCACCCACGCCACCCACACACTGGATCCCGTCTTCTCCACAGGCTCCCACGTCGCCTTTGACCACACCACCAAACTCCACTGGACCGACAACCGCTGCATCCATTTCACCTTCAAGAAACCAACCACGCACCACCGCACCCAACAGCTGCCTCGCCGGTGCTGGAGCAAAGTCACCGAAGACCAGCTGATCACTTCCACCCACCGACCCCACCAACCCAGACGCCGCAGCCCGAAACCTCAGACAGTGGATCGCCGACTGTGCCAACACCCTCGCCCCGATCAAGAAACCCTCCAACAGACACGCCAACAAGCGAGCCACCTGGTTCACCGACGAGCTCCAGACCTCTAAACGCGCATGCCGGAAACTGGAGAAGGCATGGCTCCATGAATGCACACCGGACAACCACGCAGCCCACAAGGACGCCACCCGCAGACACCACCACCTCATCAGATTAGCCAAGAGATCCTCATTCAAAGACCGCTTGGATAACAACGCACACGACAGCAAAGAGCTCTTCAGCATCGTAAAGGAACTCTCCAACCCCAGCGCCGACATCCCGCCCTCACAAGAACTGTGCGACTCACTAGCCATCTTCTTCCACCGCAAGATCGCTGACATCCACGACAGCTTCAACACCACGAACGCCCCAACTACGCCAGACTCCACCTCCCCTGTGAACACCACCAGCGCCAACCGCCTGACCTCCTGGTCCAACATCAATGACGACGAGACACGCAAGGTCATGAACTCCTGAGAGAGCACAAGTTTGAAAAAATGTATAAGTACGCCATATTTACAAGCACGTAGTTAGTTAACATGTACTTTGCACCAGAGTGTTTATATTTAGAAGTGAAATACACCGAGTGTCTTATATTCAGTGGTGAAATGCATAGAATGTTTAAGTAGAGTAACAATAATCATAACTGTGTGAGACTAATGTAGAAATGTTTGGGATGAATATGAAAACCTCACGTTCTCATGTTAAAGGAATAATGTAAGAGTTGAATGTAACTCTAAAACCCAGTATTTTGTGTAGGCCTCATGGCAATTCACAAGCAAATCTAAACGTGCTGCTAAAATAATGTGAGACAAGGTTGACATGGTTCTTCAAAATGTACTATTGAACTTAGGGTTAAAAGTATATGCTTTATAGATGTGTTATTTTAGAAACGTATGCTAGTTAAGAATGTTTGCTGTTTAAATCAAGTTAACGTTTTAAGAGTGCAGGAACCTGCTGCATGTAAATCAAGTAGGCCAGAGCAGATAATGTCATGTAGTTTAAATCGTCATGTGCTCGTTAGAGGAGAGGTCGTGAGGTGTCCAGTATGGAGCTCTGAGAGTGTTTTATGGCCTAAGATATGGTGAAGTCTGGAATTTGAGGCCCACTGCAGGACGAGCTGTATGCAGGTGCGAGGGTCCTAATCAGCTCGAATGAAAGGGACTTTGTTCAGTGGCGCCTTGCGCAGGCCTGTAGGAGTTTCCAGGAATTTCAGGGGGTATCAGCGCACTGAAGAAGAAGCCTGGGAACCAAGGTCAACTATAACGAGGGTCTTCAAGAGTACCATCATGGAGTTTGCCGCGGAAAGATGTACCACGTGAGGGGCGTCCCAAGGGGCGTTTCTATTGGAAATGTGATTTGGTATTAGGGAAAGAGACCCGGGAGGAGAGCAGAGCAGATGATTTTGGGAGCCTAAGGAAGCGGATGGGTAGGCAGATAGGTTGATCAGGAGAGACCCATTATCAGAGAAGAGACAGAGAGAAGTGCGTGATCTTCTTAGGAAATCACCACGGCTGACACCTAGAGGGTTAAGATCTTGCTAAGTAGGGATGTCATTTAGTATAGTGTAGGGACAGACTAACCTTAATTTTTCTTTCTGTAATGACTTTGAGGTTGCAACTTGTATTCATTTTGGCAACGCTCATGTTATTAGAGGTTGTACTTATTATTTTGTTCTTCAGACTCAGACTATTCAAAAAGTTCATGTTCATAGTGATTCCGATCTACCTCTTGAATCTCATTTTGAGAAGTTTGTATCTTCAGTTATCTTTGACTTTATATTAAATCTTTAAAACTTAATTTTGGTCAGTGGTCATTTAGAGTGGTGTAAGTTCTTAAATTGATTGTTTACTGCGAGATTACCTTTTACTCAAGACAGGTACCAACGATTCAGTCGACAGGAAATGGGATTTGGTAAGATAATTAGTAACCAGTAATCCCGCGTTAGCAGATGGTAGCAGAGTGAGGATGGTTATCTTCTTGAGGAAGGTAATCTAGAGAGGTTAGTTTACCCCAAGGCCCGAGACGCCGAGAGACGAGCAGCGGAAGAATCGTGTGCCGAAAGGTGCAGACGGTGCGAGAAAAGCAGCAGTATCGGAGAGTGAGTATAAAAAGGGTCATGCGTGAACAGATTGCGGTGTTTTGTGTTGTATTTGTATTGTAATGTCTTGCGGAGTTGAATGCCTGTAGTGTGAAAGAGAGAAGGTTGTGAGCGCGCGCAACCTGGTAAACTGGTAACCTGGTAAACGGGTGAACTGGTGAAATCTTAAGTTCAGGCCAGAGCTTAAGTGGTTTTGGGTGTATCGAACATCCAGGGTAGTTGTCGACCATAGTACGGAGGTCACGAGGTACCATTGACCGCCGTGGATCCAAGATAGGGGGAGTGTAAGAGTGAGTGTATGAGTAACGGACGCTGGTCGAAAGTTACTGCGTGTGAGTAACCTATCGGAGAAGGCGATTGTCTGGAAGTAAACGGAAAGACATTTCGCCAAGTTAGGGTGACAACTACAGAAAGACTGTGGGCGTACAGTCAAAGAAAGGTGATCGCTTGGACGGAAGTAATCATTTTTCAGAGTATGAATGGGATGCGTGCATGACCGAGGAGACGAGCTGAGAAAGGAGGGGAACTGCTGCGAAGGGGGACGGGTGACGTCGGCTAGAGCCGCGCTGTGATTGAGCGGTTGGTGTGACGTTAGCTAGAGCCGCGCTCTGGTTGGGCGGCTAGAGTGACGTCGGAGGAAAGTCGCGTACGGATAGGCCAGTTAGTGAGAACGGCGCCGAGATTGGTGGAATATCGTCAGGAAGTAAACAAACGCGGAGAAAAGAGAAATCATGAAGTGTTTTAAGTGTTTGAAAGGGATTTTTAAACGTAAACGAAGTGAACATTATTACGGGGAAGAGGCTCCCCCAGAGGGTACGCCAGCTCATTATATGGCAACGAATGTGGGGCTGCATACGATATTGTGGATTGGGGCTTGGAATAAGCTTACGGAAGGAAATGAGGAAATGCAGTTCCCGAAGTATGGAACGTTTAAGTTAGAGGTGTTACATCGGCTAAAAGCAACCATGTCCTCATTGAAACCCTCACCTAGACCAACACAGTTTGAGGCTCTTAATGCATGGATTAAGGCTGCACACGACCGAAATTTGAACAGGCGTCAACAAAGGCTGACGCGATCGGTAAGGGCAGTGCGAGATTCCAAATGGGATGAGGAGGAAAAGCGTTGGAGGGTACAGACTATTGAGGTGGAGAAAATGTATCCGATGAGGGAGGTGTCAGGAGGAGGAAACCTCATGGAAGAAGACGAGGAAAGCGAGTCGGAGGACAATCTGATAAACAGATTGTTAATGGATAGACCACCTCCGAGAGTGGGATTGATAGAAGATAGAGGGCTCGCAGGGGAAGATGGGAATGAGATAGAGGGATATACACCACTCCCTATATCGGAATGGACACCTAGCAAAGGCGGAGAAACACCTCCAAACAACACTGTACAGAGTGTAGTGGGAAGGTTTGTGGTGCAGAAAACGCCAACCACAGAAAGGGTTGAGTCTGTGGGATTGCCAGACGCTCTTCAAGTGCCTGTTACCATAGGACCCATAGTTTCGATCTATAATTCTGAGAGAGATAGAGGGGAACAACAAAGGCAATTGGATAGGGAAAGGATTGAGATGGAAAGGAGGAATAATGTGACGAATGCATGGAAACAATTACCAGGTTCGGTAACGTGGAACACCCCATTAGACACAACTGTCGGTCCCAATTCAGAACAGGGAGGTCCGAGAGGACCAATGGATCTAAGGGGACCGCGGCCAAGATCTTTTTCAGAGTTAAGAGCTGATTTGAGGGAATGGGACGGGTCCATAGTATCTCCGAGTAACAGGACAAGAACGGAACCAGAGTGGGAAAGCAGGGGTAACGGGACTGTATCTCATTGTGGGGCCAGCGAAAGCAGTCAGGGCCGGGAAGGCCAAAGTCAAGAGAATAGAGGGGATGCATGTCCTACAAATCAGAGAGAACAGCCGGAACAAAAAACTAGGATTGTAGAATGTGAGGAAATGTCCCGTCTCTGGGGGAACGGAGGAGATGAGGCGGTACGGGCTTTCCAGAATAGGTTTAGGTGTCTTCATCATACACTTGGGGAAGACGTTCAACATTGGAGAAAGGAGAACAGCGATAGGTCCCGCCACGCCTCGAATAATCAGGAATCACAGGGAAGTAGGGAAGAAAGAGGGAGTAATAGAACCTCTTACCCTCTATCCCGGGAAACTAGCCAGGATGGAGAGAGAGAGGCTGGGAGGCATGAAGGAGTGTTTCACCACCCACCCCGAGAAGACGGAAAGGCATGGGACTTAGAGAGATGGGAACAGGGGAGGACTCCCTATAATTCACCAATACCTAAACGTAGATCTCGGAGCTGGGATGGGAGAGATGCGGATGGAGGAGCTAAATTGAGTGTCTTGAAAGCTGAAATAAAGGCAAAAAGGCTTGATGTTACCAGTTTAAAATCAGATGTTGATGAGATAATAGATGGAACATTGCCTTTGGAAAGGATAGAATTGTATGAACAGGATGAGTTATTGTTCATGGCAAAGGATATTACTAGGAAAGCTAGAGCGTTTCATGAAAAACTGACTGATTTGGCAGACAAGTATGCCGTGGATTTGTCTAGGACAAGGGCATTGCAGAGCAACCACAGATTACAGTACGCAGACCAAGATCTAGATGAGAAGAGAACTGCTGGATTAAAAACACACATAAGAGAGCTGGTAACAGGGATAAGAGTGTGGAGAGAACTGGATAAATGGGAAGAAAGGTGGTCGAAAAAGGGCACGGTTAGGAGAAGTACAAATGTATTGACTCCTGAGGGAAGGGCAATGCATATGGAGGCATTCCCTTTGCGAGAAATATCAAATGGAAATTATGTACATGTGCCCTGGAGTAGAGGAGACTTAGCCGCATTTACCAACTCATTTCCGAAGTTGCGGGACAATCCAGTCGAGTGGTATAAGCAGGTAGAGAGGTTCGTTAAAATCTCGAAAGTACTGTGGATAGATTTGAACACGTTGTTTGACATCGTGGTCCCATCTGATCTGTGGACCCCTTGTAAGACTAGTGTCGAATGGCCAAATGCTGAACCATTGAGGGATGTTCGAACAAATGGACCATCTGAGATTGTCATGCGAAAGTATGAAAGGGTAATAGCATGGCTGAAAGATAAGGTACCACCACAGGATATAGATTGGGTAAAAATAGACCGAACAAGGCAGGAACCCAAGGAGACAGTTCACGAGTTTTATGAAAGATTGTTGAAAACATTCAAGCAATACAGTGGACTAGATGTAATGGATCCCAAAGACATAGGGCAGTTCGTGTCAAAGTTTGTCTTGGGGTTGAGACCTGATATTTGTTTGATGATACAGCAACATTTAATCTGTTGGCAGAACAAACCACTAGATGAGATTTTACGATATGCGAGGTACTGCAGTGACGAGATAGATTCTAAAGCCAAGAATCTAAAGGAGAAATTGATGGTGGTGCAAATGCAGTCCGCTGGGAAGGGTGGCCAGCAGAAGCAGGGGATGGGACGAAAACCAAATGGTCAGAGCAAAGATAATGAAGAAGGGCAGAGACCTAGGATAGACTTTGCCACTTTAAAGAAAACGACAAAGTGTCATCTGTGTCATCAGGTGGGGCATTGGCGACGCGAGTGTCCCTTTAACCCTGAAAACGGAGAGCTAGAAGTAGAAGAGCAGGTCCAAGAAGACCCAGTGCAAAAAGTGACAGTCCCAAGCAGTAAGGTGGCCAAAGGGGGGACTTCGGCTCCACGGGCCCAATTCCCACAGCCACCGAAGATAACAGCTGGAGGAAAGGTCTTTAAACAAATGCCTCTGTTTATCGAGGAAGAAAAATGTTATTACATTGATCCATTGACAGGACAACGGGTGAGCAGTGAAGAGGACTGTACCCTCGGGGCAGTTCTAGAAGTGGATCAGAGAGGGCCATTTGTTGAGGCAGAAGTGGCAGGGTGTCCCACTACGTTCTTAGTGGACACTGGGGCTACTCGTTCGACTCTGAGATCAGCGGTAGTTCCAGACTTGCCAATGTCAGGGGAAACAATTCAAGTGGTAGGAGTCGCAAATAAAAGAATGACTAGTCCCTTGACAGAACCAGTGTCTGTGAAAATTGGAAACCACATGAACGAACATCAGTTTGTGGTTTGTGACTCGAGTCCGGTATGTCTGTTAGGTAGGGATTTGTTATGCAAATTGAATTGCACCATATACTGCACCCCGCAAGGAGTGGAGGTACAGACTACCGACGATGATGCTACCTTTAAGGTGGCCAATTCAAAATTCTGTGTAGAACTATATCCTACTCTGACTGTAGAAGATCTTCCACAAGACTTAAGAGATGCAGTGGCGTCAGAGGTGTGGGATTTCACAGGAGAAGATATAGGATTGATTAAAGGGGTAGAACCGGTAAAAATTCTGGTAAAACCAAATGTTGAGTTTCCAAGAACGCCTCAATACAAATTGTCCCAGGAAACGATTGCGGGAATAAAGCCTGTGATCGAGTCAATGATACAGCAGGGAATACTGAAGGAAATCGTGGGCAGTCCTTGTAACTCCCCGATTATGGGTTTGCAGAAACCTAGCGGGAAGTTTAGGATAGTTCAGGATTTACGAAAAATTAACAACATAGTCGTTTCATGTTGTCCCGTGGTACCGAATCCATCAGTAATATTGTTTCAAATACCATGTCAAGCAGAATGGTTCACAGTGATAGATCTTTGTCAGGCTTTCTTTTCAATCCCATTGGATGAAGAGAGCAGGTACCTTTTTGCGTTTAAAATGGAAGATCGCGTTTTAACATGGTGTCGAATCCCACAAGGATTCACAGACAGTCCATCCATCTTTAATCAGTTGTTGAAAAAGAATCTTGAGAATCTGGTACTGCCACAGAACTCGGTTCTGGTACAGTACATAGATGACCTACTTGTTGCGTCAGAAACAGAGGAAGCTTGTAAAGTAGATTCAATTGCCTTACTGAATCATTTAGCTGAAAATGGACATAAGGTATCTCCGAGCAAGTTACAGTATTGTCTGACAGAAGTACAGTATCTAGGGCACAGGTTAGAAAAAGGGAAACGTAAGGTGTCCCCAGAGAGGATTGAGGCGATAATGAAAATGAATGCGCCTACAACACAGAGAGAAGTTAGAATGTTCTTAGGAATGGTGGGTTACTGCCGACAGTGGATAGTTAACTTTTCACTGAAAGCAAAGCCCTTACAGAAACTGACGCACAAGGAGGTGAGTGATCCGGTACCATGGGATGAAGAATGTCTGGTGGCGTTTTTACAGCTGAGAGACGATTTATGTCGTGCTCCGGCTCTGGGAATGCCAGATTATGAAAAGTCATTTTCACTCTATTGCTGTGAGAGAGAGGGATGTGCTTTGTCAGTCTTGGCACAGACCCACGGTAATGCCCGTAGACCAGTTGCATACTTTTCGGCTACATTAGATCCAGTAGCCGCAGCGTTGCCCGGATGTCTCAAATCCGTTGCTGCAACGGGTGTCAGCATTGAAAGGAGCGAGAGTATTGTGATGGGACATCCAGTAGTGGTGTATGTACCGCATTCAGTTGAATTGTTAATGACCAGGACGAAGACGCAGCATCTGACCAATAGTAGGCTCACGCGCTACGAGCAAGTTATACTTGCCGCAGAAAACGTGACTCTCAGGAGATGCTCTGTCTTGAATCCTGCTACTTTGATGCCATTACCTTCGGTAATAGAAGGCGTAGGATGTGAAGACCACGATTGCCTTGATGTGACTGAACTATGCACGAAACCCAGACCAGATATAGTGGATGAGCCATTGTCTGACCCCGATGAAATTTACTTTGTTGATGGCTCATGTTTAATAGACGATACTGGTCGGTTGAGAGCAGCTTATGCTGTTTGTACCATTACTGGAGTGGTGGAAGCCGCTTGCCTGGAAGGAGTACATTCCGCACAGGTAGCAGAGATTATTGCCCTAACTCGTGCCTGCATAGCAGGAAACGGAAAGAGAGTCACCATCTACACGGACAGCCAATATGGTTTCGGTGTGGTTCATGATTTCGGGCAGTTGTGGTCTCAGAGGGGTTACATGACCTCCTCTGGTTCGCCCATTCGAAATGGAGAATTTGTGCGATTGCTGATAGAAGCATTACAAGGTCCTGTTGACATTGCAGTAGTGAAGTGTGTAGCTCATACTAAGAATACAGATTTTGTGTCACAAGGTAATAGATATGCTGATGAAGTCGCACGCTATTGTGCGGAACAAAGTTATTCTTTCTCAAAGGTGGAAATAGAAGGTGCAGAAGAAAAGACTGAATTAAGTATGATGTTAGAAACTGTAGACACTTGGGAGGATTTAAGGATAATGCAGGAGAACGCACCTGAAACAGAGAAAAAGGCATGGGAAATAGCAGGCTGTGTGCGAAGTGAAATGGATTTTTGGGTTTCAGCAGATGGGAGAGCTGTGTTACCTGAAGAATTAGCTAATCCCATGGCGAGAGAAATACATGGTCCAGTACATCTAGGAAGGGATGCTATGATGAGAGTTTTTAGGCAGACTTGGTATTGCCCGAAATTCAGAATAGCAGCAGAATCAGTATGTAAGCGATGTGTTACCTGCCAACAACTGAACGTAGGCAAACGAACACCAGTCACACTGAGTCACATTGGGAGGTCGGGGGGGCCTTTCAATAGAATGCAACTAGACTTCATCGAGATGCCAAGAGTCAATCGCCTTCGGTATGTGTTGGTGATTGTATGCGTATTTTCCAGATGGGTTGAAGCGTACCCTACACGTAGGTGCGATACACTCACAGTGGCTAAATTGTTGCTCAGGGAGTTGATACCGCGCTTCGGGGTGCCTGCCTCTTTGGAATCGGACAGAGGAAAACATTTTAATAGCGAAATAGTGAAGATGTTGTGCTCCACACTGAATATCGATCAAAAGCTGCATTGTAGTTATCGACCAGAAGCTTCAGGAATTGTGGAACAAGTGAATGGCACTTTGAAGAATAGATTGGCTAAAGTAGTGGCATCCACATCTTTGAGTTGGCCAGATGCTCTTCCATTGGTGCTCATGAGCATGCGCAGCACACCTGATAGGAGGACAGGTCTCTCTCCCCACGAGATCCTGATGGGGAGGGCCATGAGACTCCCTACAGTTCCAACTACTGCTCTATTGAATATTACAGATGATCTGATCTTGGATTATTGTAAAGGACTGTCTGACGCCATCCATTCTGTGTCCCTTCAGGTGCATGCGGCTGAAGTTCCAGCAGCGAGGAACCTGTGTCATGACCTGAACCCAGGGGACTGGGTCCTGGTTAAAAAACACGTCCGGAAGAACTGCCTAGATGTTCGCTGGCGTGGGCCCTTTCAGGTAATCCTGATCACGAACACCGCGGTGAAGTGCGGGGGGCTGCCAAATTGGATCCATGCATCCCATACTAGAAGAGTTCCAGCACCTCTAGAAGGAACAGCTCCCATCCCAGACGAAAGCCCGGAAGTGGAAGAAGAGTCGCAAGAAGGGATTGAGGCAGCTGAGGAGGTGTCGGAAGAAGTTGGGAACGCATCGGATTCAGAAGAAGAGCGAAGGCAGGACGGCAGTGAGACAGAAGACGCAACCGAAGGAGAGAGCAGAAGTGAATACGACTCAGACTCAGATCCGTATCGGAGCGATCAAGAACCAAGTGGGAGGTCAAGGAATAGGAGAATAAGGCTTGGAGCTGCCACTTGGCCAACAAGGAGAAGAAGGCTAAGTTTGAGGTCGGCCCAGGAAGAAACGCTTACTCCTATATCCGAAGACTCAGATCCAGAAGAAGATATCCAGGATCAAGCCGAGGAGGGTCTTAGAAGATCAAGTAGGGTGCGAGTGCCTAGCAGAAGATACTCTACTCCCGACTGGACCTACCTTGTTGCAGATGTCTGGGAGACACAGAACAGGGAGGATCAGGGAAGTGGAACTGATCAGAACTGACCCGATCATCACAGTGCAAATAAAGTTTCTACTGCCAGGAGCGGAGACCGAAAGGTTGCTGACACTCAACATCGTTCATCCTGCTCTTCTGAGTGGAATAAGAAAATTGCTTTTAGAGACAGTTGAGTTTCCAGTTTGCTGTTCACGATATCCAATATTGGAGGGAACTCTTCTTCGTTTGGAAATGCTTGAGCGAGTAGTAGAAATGCTAGGAGCGCTTATTGTTGTGGACTAATACCATATTGTGAATGTCTTCAAAGGGGCGCAGAACTGGAAAGGTGAAGAAAGTGATCTTGATTAGAACGGACCCCTTTGTAACTGTGGATGTAGAACTGATAGTACCAGGAGTGGAGATTGAAAAGACATTAACTCTTCATTTTGTTCGTCCCCTGGTCCAGAGTGAAATAAGGAGAATAATCCTAGAGACAGTTGAATTCCCGTGTTGTTGCAAGAATTGTCCAGAACCTGAGGGAATGTTTCTTCGTATGGACATCTATGAGGATGTAGTGTCACTCCTTGAACCATACATAACTTCAGACGAAAATAAGACTGTTGCAAAGAAATTGTAAACTTGTTGCAAGATAACCTAGCGCCGAGTGGAAGAAGAAAAGTGATAGGGGTTTCATTTTAGTGGATGGAGAAGGGCTAGGGTTGTCTATTTTCTACTGGACTTTGAATTGTTTTGCGGAAATAAATTGTCAAGCTTCCAAGTGTTCCAAGAAAGACATTGCAAGAGAGAAAGACTTTGTTTGAAAAGAAGAGGAAGTGAATGCTGGAAGATAGTCGAAAACTACACTGTTTGAGAACATGGAGGCTGGCAACCCGAACCGCAGGGCAAAATGTATAGCTGTTACATTTTTAGGAGTAGTGGTTTCTCTTATAATTTTAGTGGTAACTGTTTCATTCCTAGCGGGACACGAAGGGGATGGAACCACAGTTAAGGAGGATAAGGGAGTGTCAACACCGAGAACTACCATTATTAAGGAGAAGGGAAACATCAATGAGAAAGACAAAGCGTTGTTAGATGCAGAAGTAAAAAGGTTACACATGGATGAGTCACAGGGGAATTACAAGTCAAATGCTTATGCTAAGTTGCTTTATGAATATGTTGATGCCATGGAGGTAAAGGACTGTTATGTCTGTATGCAATTACCAATTTCGGTGGAGGAGGGTATCAAATACCATCATCTCCCGTTGACATATGGGATAACGTGCAGTTTATTGTTAAGTATGTTTTATGGACGAGACGGATTTGAGTATTACTTCTCGAATTTCGACTCGACATTGCCAGAGGTTCCGAATTTCAAGCATTTGAACAAATGGGACTACTACAAAAGCGAAGACAGGTTACACAAATGGTTTATTCCATGGAGAACGTTAGATACTTCACATGCTCGAATAAACAATCTGACTTGTCAAATATCAGAAGTTGAGAAAAAGTTTATAGCACAGGTAGATACTAGATACAGGAAGCAGAAGGTATTGAAGGCATCAGGACAAGGAGAAACAGATTGGACCAAGGAGGAAAGGGCACAACAACGAAAAGGTAGTATTGGTCCAATTGCTTTGGATAAGGAGAAACGGGGGAAACTGTGCATTCACAGGAGTTACTCCTATTATGAAAACGTTTATGTAGGACAAGTAAATTGTGAACATGCCTTTCAATTGGAGTACTACTCTAAGAACTTCATGAAAGGGATGCAAGCAATACCAAATGTATATTTTGTATGTGGAAGATATGCCTATGTGAAGTTACCAGATAATTGGTACGGATCATGCTATTTGGCTGTTGTCTTCCCTAAAATATATCATGTTGAGAATTTAGACACGCCTAAGAAAGAAATATCAACTAGATGGAAGCGAGGGCTGGGTGCAGCAGAAGTAGTTGGAGATGTAATAGGTGCTGCATTCCCTTTCTTAGGATTGATAATGAATGACATTAAGATCAGGAGGTTAGCTACAGTCGTAGATAGACTGTCTGCCAGTACTGCAAGATCCTTGATGCTGATAGAAGGGGAGATGCAATCGATTAGGGCAATGGTTCTTCAGAACCGACTTGCTTTAGATGTTCTGTTAGCAAAAGAGGGAGGAGTCTGTAGGGCCTTGAAGGTACAGGAATGCTGTACTTACATTCCAGACAATTCAAAGCCTCTAGAGAAGTATATACAAAACATCACTGCCATACACTACGAAATTGAGGACCTGGCAAAGGTAAATGTGTGGGAAAAAGTAGGCCATGGAATGGGTAAAGTTGGAAGTTGGTTTGCCAACTTAGGAAAAGGTATCGTTTGGTACATATTGAAACCCATCATCATAGTAGTGATTTGTGTAATCACTTTGTGGGGATTGGTGCGTTTGTATCAATGGTATAGAGCAAATAGGTTACAGAGAGCTATGAAGAAACAGGAAGAAGAGTTGACAGCGATGCAGGACACTCAATATAAGAGTCTGAAAGCATTAGAGAGTATGAAAAGAAGTGGTACTGCCCTGTCTTCACTTTAAAGGTTCTACATTTTAGTGTCATGGTAATGATGACCCCTAAAGGTCATCAAAGGGGGGACTGAGAGAGCACAAGTTTGAAAAAATGTATAAGTACGCCATATTTACAAGCACGTAGTTAGTTAACATGTACTTTGCACCAGAGTGTTTATATTTAGAAGTGAAATACACCGAGTGTCTTATATTCAGTGGTGAAATGCATAGAATGTTTAAGTAGAGTAACAATAATCATAACTGTGTGAGACTAATGTAGAAATGTTTGGGATGAATATGAAAACCTCACGTTCTCATGTTAAAGGAATAATGTAAGAGTTGAATGTAACTCTAAAACCCAGTATTTTGTGTAGGCCTCATGGCAATTCACAAGCAAATCTAAACGTGCTGCTAAAATAATGTGAGACAAGGTTGACATGGTTCTTCAAAATGTACTATTGAACTTAGGGTCAAAAGTATATGCTTTATAGATGTGTTATTTTAGAAACGTATGCTAGTTAAGAATGTTTGCTGTTTAAATCAAGTTAACGTTTTAAGAGTGCAGGAACCTGCTGCATGTAAATCAAGTAGGCCAGAGCAGATAATGTCATGTAGTTTAAATCGTCATGTGCTCGTTAGAGGAGAGGTCGTGAGGTGTCCAGTATGGAGCTCTGAGAGTGTTTTATGGCCTAAGATATGGTGAAGTCTGGAATTTGAGGCCCACTGCAGGACGAGCTGTATGCAGGTGCGAGGGTCCTAATCAGCTCGAATGAAAGGGACTTTGTTCAGTGGCGCCTTGCGCAGGCCTGTAGGAGTTTCCAGGAATTTCAGGGGGTATCAGCGCACTGAAGAAGAAGCCTGGGAACCAAGGTCAACTATAACGAGGGTCTTCAAGAGTACCATCATGGAGTTTGCCGCGGAAAGATGTACCACGTGAGGGGCGTCCCAAGGGGCGTTTCTATTGGAAATGTGATTTGGTATTAGGGAAAGAGACCCGGGAGGAGAGCAGAGCAGATGATTTTGGGAGCCTAAGGAAGCGGATGGGTAGGCAGATAGGTTGATCAGGAGAGACCCATTATCAGAGAAGAGACAGAGAGAAGTGCGTGATCTTCTTAGGAAATCACCACGGCTGACACCTAGAGGGTTAAGATCTTGCTAAGTAGGGATGTCATTTAGTATAGTGTAGGGACAGACTAACCTTAATTTTTCTTTCTGTAATGACTTTGAGGTTGCAACTTGTATTCATTTTGGCAACGCTCATGTTATTAGAGGTTGTACTTATTATTTTGTTCTTCAGACTCAGACTATTCAAAAAGTTCATGTTCATAGTGATTCCGATCTACCTCTTGAATCTCATTTTGAGAAGTTTGTATCTTCAGTTATCTTTGACTTTATATTAAATCTTTAAAACTTAATTTTGGTCAGTGGTCATTTAGAGTGGTGTAAGTTCTTAAATTGATTGTTTACTGCGAGATTACCTTTTACTCAAGACAGGTACCAACGATTCAGTCGACAGGAAATGGGATTTGGTAAGATAATTAGTAACCAGTAATCCCGCGTTAGCACTCCATCCACTCAGGATCTCCGTCTGACCCGGGCCCACACCACATGTTCAACAAAGCAGACGCAGCCATCACACCCCAACTACGGAAGGTCATCTACATCTCCTTCAAAACAGCAACATTCCCGGAAAGCTGGAAGCACGCCGAAATCAACGCCCTCCTCGAGAAGACCAAAGCGGACCCCAAGGACCTCAAGAACTTCCGGACCATCTCCCTG
This sequence comes from Lissotriton helveticus, assembly GCF_964261635.1. Classification (NCBI taxonomy): domain Eukaryota; kingdom Metazoa; phylum Chordata; class Amphibia; order Caudata; family Salamandridae; genus Lissotriton; species Lissotriton helveticus. The sequence continues at coordinate 905,346,717 of NC_136065.1, read as the reverse complement.
CTCCCGTTCCCGGCAAAGGTCATCGAGAAAATCGTCAACATGCAACTGGACCGCCACCTTGAAGACAACAACATCTTGGACCCATCACAGTCCGGATTCAGATAAAACCACAGCACCGAGACAGCCCTCATCGCCGCCACAGATGACATCAGGTGCCAACTAAACAGCGGCGAAACATCAGCCCTCATCCTCCTGGACCTGTCAGCGCCTTCAACAGGGTCTGCCATCGCACTCTAAAGACACCCCTCCTAGAAGCTGGAATCCAAGAAAGGCTCTTGACTGGTCCACGTCCTTCCTCTCCGGCAGAACCCAGAGCGTCCACCTCCCACCCTTCCGATCCGAAGCCACCGACATCATCTGCAGCGTCCCCCAGGGCTTATCCCTCAGCCAAAGCTGTTCAATGTCTACATGGCCCCCCTCGCACAAGTGGGCCGCCATCACGACCTCAACATCATCTCCTACGCTGACGACACCCAGCTCATCCTCTCCCTCACCAAGGACCCACACAACGCCAAAACCAACCTCCACGAGGGAACGAAGGGCGTCGCCAACTGGATGAGGAGCAGCCGTCTGAAGCTGAACTCGGACAAGATGGAGGTCCTCATCCTCGGACCCACCCCTTCAGCCTGGGACGACTCCTGGTGGCCGACCACACTAGGAACAGCACCAACACCCACCGACCATGCACGCAATCTAGGATTCATCCTCGACTCCTCCCTCTCCATGTCTAAGCAGGTCAACTCTGTCTCCTCCTCCTGCTACAACACCCTCTGCATGCTCCGCAGGATCTACAAGTGGATCCCAACCGAAACCAGAAGAACGGTGACACAGGCCCTCGTAAGCAGCAGACTGGACTACGGCAACGCACCCTACGCAGGTATCCCAGCCAAACACCTCCGTCCGACTGATCGCCAACATCCCCCGCCGCAGCCACATCACCCCCCACTTGAGAGACCTACACTGGCTCCGCTCTGCCAGCCTTGCCCTCGCCGCTGTCCCCCGCATCCAACGAACGACCTCCGGCGGCAGATCCTTCTCCTACCTCGCTGCCAAGACCTGGAACACCCTCCCTATCCACATACGGCAGACCCAAGACCTACTCGCCTTCAAAAGACTCCTCAAGACCTGGCTCCTCGAGCAGTAGCAGCACCCCCCTCCCCTCAGTGCCTTGGGATAGTAGCAGGGTAAGTAGCGTGCTTTACAAGTACTCTGATTGATTGATTGATTGTTATCAGGTCTCTTGTTACTGCAAAAGCACCTTGCATGTGTGTGTGTGTTTTTTTTTAACTGTGTAAGTGCACAAGCACTGCTCAGGTTAGTGGCAGCTCCTCTGCTAAGGCAGTGGAGCATCACCCCACTGCTTTTTTGCAGTGAAACAAAGGAAAAATAAAATGATAATAACTTGCATTATTATCATTTTATTTTCTGCTTCTTAAGCAGCTTTGCATGACAGGGAGAGGGCAGGGGAGGAATGGTAGGTAGCGCCCCCCTAAGTGTGCAATGACTGTTTGGTTGGCCCTCTCAAGCCACCCAAAACAGTCTTGTAGGCCAAATGGCAGCCTATGTGGGGAACATGCCCAGGCCCCCAGTCAGCGTCTGAGTGCCGAAACACAGTGCTCAGATCAATAACAATGCTGCTAAGGCAGCGTTGTGATTGGCTGACTGGGAGCCTGGGTTTGCTTCCTGTGGCCGATATTGGGAGGACTACGGAGGAGAGATGCAGCAAGGAAGTGGCGAAAAGGTATGTTTTTATTTTATTTTTTATACCCGCTTCCCCTGCATCCTCCCCCACCTGCCGTCCCTGCTCCCCTACCTCTGATCCGTGCCGACCACCAAGTTGGTGTCTATCAAACTGTTCTACAACCATGTGTTTAGAGTTTTGCCAAGATGGCTTGCATTGTCACTTCTAGTGCAGTGAGGTTGGTGCAGTGTCTAATGAAGCTAGCATGCTACATAAATATAGATCAAATGATTCCAATTGCTTCCGCAAGCACCAGTAACCCAAGGCTTCATGACCGCTAACGACTTAAGAATGAAAGGCCTGCATCATGCTTCCCACTCGCCTCCACACCTTTGCTGAGGGCCAAACCCTTCGTAGCCATGTGGCCATTCTCTGACCCCAGTTTAAATCATCCACTATCCATCGATTGTTCCGCCTGTCTCCCTTCCAGTGCTGGACCTGCAGCTCTGGGAGATATTAAATGTGGAGCAGAGGCTGCAGAGGGCGTCTCCTACGCTTGCTCCCTCATTCGTCAACCTCTCAAAGGCCTCTGGGTGACATACAGAAGTTTCACAATGCCTTGCTGCAGCAGCTCATTTTTGGGCTCATCCATCACGGTCAGTCCTGCAGCAGCTGCACTAACCTCATCTCTAAAGTCTGCTGCTCACTGGTGCTCCCTTCAAGGAACTCGATCCTATCACCAGTTATCTAAGGTGTTAGATGAAAGACTGATGTCTCTTTCACCATAGCTTCGACAACGGTCTCTGGCACCCATATTTACTGTAAAAGTAGGTTTCTGTTACATTAAGAAACACAATTAGAGAATACACTCACAGATTAAGATCATCCTTTTAAGGCAGCACCGTGTACTTTCTCCCAAGGACTTACCCATCATATAAGAACATGCCCCTAAAAAGCACATATTTGAGCTGTACCAATGTACCCATCCAGTGCCTAATTTGTCAAAGCAAAAGTGCCAGGGCCTATAGTTTTGCTCATAGCCCGTGCTACCAACTGTTGGAGGTGCCGAGTCCCAAGTCTGCCTACTTTTCATTCTGCCTCCTGCCTCTTCCATCCAGCACCACTGCCAGCCTTTTTATCTCACTCGTGTTCATTACTTTACTTTTCACCCCTTCTTTCTGCCTGTATCACTGTTTTTCCGTCTTTCCCTTCCTTCATCCTCTGCACTTTCATTTTTTTCTCTCCTTTGCTTTGGGTCAAAGTCTGATGAGGAAAATTAAAAGCTGGTCCCCAAAGATGACTGCTGGTGGGCCCCACCTGCAACCACCAGCTCAAATTAAACACTGTGCGTGACCCTCTAGGCACATGACATTCTTCAGATAAAAACAATCCCCTAATAATGGCATCTTCCATCAGTGGCGGTGCTTCCCGTTCGATATGGGATACAACATAAACCTTTTGCAAACCTTTTGGGATACGAGTACCCTTCTACTCTTGGAGCTTGTCCCTCCCTTTGGAATTAATTTCTGGTTGCAACGCATCACTCCAATAACAGCACCTTGCAAAGTCCCATGGTGCCCTTTATGATGGAAGTAATTCTTGGATATAAAAAACGTTCCCTTGTAAGAGTGTAGTGCAGGCGTCCCAGGGTATCCCTGACAACTTAAGCGAGTGACTGTTGCAGGCCTCACCCTCTATAAAGAGCTGCAATGTGAACTCCGAGCCCACCCTTCGCACTGTCCCTCAAAAGCGGCAGCAGGCCGAGCCTTTCACTGCGGCGGCCATTTTGTGTGACCCAGGTGTGTGCCGAGACGCAAACAAACCCTCATCAGGAGCGCCCGCTGCCTTCGCCCGTCGCTCTATGTAAATGTTGCGCGCGGCGCTGGAGTCTCCTGCCTGACAGTCATTAATCATTCGCGACAGTTACAAGCTAATAGGTGCCCGTTATTATTAAATAGAAAATTTTATAATCAAAACTGTACGTTCTCGTCTCGCGCCTAGGAAGAGGCAAGCTGCAGTGACGCTCATTTGCATCCGCGCGAGGTGGGTCTCGCGGCCTCCCGGGGGACGAGGCGGGCTCCGCTTCAAGAGGCATAACGCAGTTCCAGCAGACTTCAGCTTCAGAACATAAAAGCTGCCGAGGAGTTTCATAGCTAGGTAACAATTGACAGGAGACTGGAGGAAGGCTGCCTGCCGGGTTTTACGACATGGCTGAGGCCATAAAACAGCGGGAACTGGGACAGGGTGTGATGGGACCTCAGAAGGAATGAGCTAAGGCGCATGGCCAGTGTTCACGACACTTTGCGGACCTGCCCGTGGACTTGAACACTTATAAGGAGATGCTTAGAAATGGAATACAATATGTTGTCTGTGTTTTGTCACAAAAAGGCCTGAGGACAGAATGTTGTTAATAATCCCTGGGGGCAGTGACATTTTAAGGATTTTGGGGGCCTTGGGCCAAACATATTTTGGGGCCCATATTCGAATCAGCTTTGAATTTATGTACTAATGTTAGCTCTTTCATGCACTCTTTGGCCAGGTCACTTACAGTACACAGCCACACTCGTCCAAATTTTAAATGTATTTCCATATAATATTCAGGGATAGTGACATGTGTTCAGTATTGTATTCAGCATCAGCTCACTAGTTAATATTGCAGCAAATAATCTCGGAGACACCCTCACATTTTTCATATTTGACTTCCCGTTTTGATCTAAAGTATACTTTTTTAAACATGGATGTTGCATGAAACATAAACACAAAATTTCTCTGCAAACTGCCTGTAATAGACTATCACACATCAATCACCCACATCAAAAATAGATTAAATGAAAATTCCATTTAAACCAATCAGTTTAACAATTAATCAAGGTCATCAGGTCGAAGACTCTGCAGAACAATTTTGGCTCTATCAGGGGCCCTGGGCAAGAGGCCACTTTGCCCATGTCTTAAAACATCTCTGCCTGGGGGTGGGATAGGAGAATGGATAGAATTAAGGCCATGAGTTCAGACAGGACAGGTGGACTTTCACACACCTCTACGGTAAAGAAGATTCTGGGTTCGGTTAAAGAAGACCTCCTTCAGAAACTATTCATTTCCTGTAGACCTGCTTATCCCACAGCTTTTCCTAAGATTCCGAAGAAGGGGCGCTTGCTCTGTGTGCTCTTAGAAAAATACCGCGATAATCGAGAAAGTTCTGCTATTACAGACATAAGGAAATCGTGTGGGAATCACCTCTTAGAAAATACGGAGGTAGTATTGCATGCTTTACTCTCACAAATTCTGGGCCTACAACCTAACCTGATATATGCAACTAAGAAAACCTACATCAGTATGCATTAGCAGAACAATTTTCCACATCCATTAGTGGAGCTAATAATATGTTTTTCACAATCTCCAAAGAGGCCCATATATCAATCATCTTACAGGTAGATAATCAAAATTGTGATGGATTGTCAGAGTTACCAATCATTGCCCGTCAAAAGTGAGGTGGAACCAGCAACTCTCATGGTGATGGCGAAGCAGTGACACATTTTCCGTCCTACAATATGCCTCTCACAACTCTCTTTGAGTCGAGGAACTTATAAAGGCGTAGAGAAGGTTTCCTCTTCCATACAGCAGACGGCTAAAGAGTTAGGAGGAGTACCACATCACCAGAGAAGGACGTGGGAAATATTTCTTTTTGTGACTTTGCCAACCAAATTTCACTGAAGCAGGCACCATGGTTGTACGTATAGTTGGTTCCAGAAGACCAGACTGAGGAGGATCTTGGATCTCCTGCGTTTCCAAAATTACAGATGTTTTCTGCTGCTGAATAAATATTAAAATGTTGAGTTTTGTAGCTGCCCTCTTTTTTCAGGTTTAAATGTAAAGCAGGGATCAATTGGCGAGATCGTTGAATATGTTTTTGCAGTGGAATTTGAGCAGTAGGTACTTAGCATTATTTCCAGGCTTGTACGGTGCCCTCGAACAGATGAGTATCAGCGAGGCAGATTAATGAGATCTCAGCTTTAAGAGGTTAAGCACCTCCAAGGTGACCTGCTCCTTTTTTGATTTCCCTTATGATCTTTAGAATAAGGGACATTTTGACTTTAATGTTTTCGGCATGGAATGCTGCATAAGTTCAGATGCATCATCCAGAAAAAAGGCCTATTGTGAGCCTAGGTGTTATGTATCAGATTCACTGTATTTTAAGGACAGCTCTGAGCCATAGTCTCAGTCATCTTTCTTGGGGATAATGAAGTTCAACTTGTTCTCTAAATCCTGCCCACCAAGTGCCTTGATATGGATTGTCTAGTGCCCAGCGTCTTAACATTGACATGCTTGACGTCAACTATCATTTGTACTTTGACAGAAACCTCAACATCTCTAAAGCTGCAAGTGATCTCCTTGATAGCTAACAGTGTTTGATATTCTGCTGAACTAATCCCAGACATGTCTAATTTGATCACAGCCGGTTCCACGGTAGGGGTGTTCTCTCTGTTTGTTTTATGGAGGATAGCACTCTGAATTCTGTGAAAGAAATCTGCCAAAGAACATTTTCTGATAAATTAGACAGTCCCCAAAATGCTACTGTTCTTAGGGCAAATATTGCAGACTGTGGAGTCACCTTCTCTGTACAATTTTGCCTCCACGATTGTGGAATGTTAATGAAATGGCAACATGGTGACTGGGAAAGTAAAGTAAACTAAAGTTGTAGAAAAGGTAACAGAATGATGTGCCTCAGAAAGGACATAAAACAAATGTTGCTAGCTTGTAGGGTGTGAATCAGATACTGCAATTTGGACAATGGAAACGTGACATGGACTGGTGCATGCAAGCTGACAGAGTGGTGTATGAAGGCAGAGGTTGCCTCCAAAAATGGGCTACATTTTGAGGACACTGGAATGAATATAGAGGCGACATATGTGAAGTTCCAGCTCCCAGTGCCCCAGGGGAAAGTAAAAGGCAAAATACTAATATTCAGGGATTATTTCTCAACAAAGCTGAAAAATGAACTGAGGCTACCTTTCCCTACACAACATTGCGGGTCTCTGCAGCAGCCTACCAGTCCTGAAGTGTCAGGGGTTCTATTCTGTAGCCAAGGCTAGATACTCAACTGTTTCCTTTGTGTTTTCCTTTTTAAAATGGAAGCTTTGAAACATGAAGGTAAGTGTAGCTTTTTAATTTCCAGTTTATCTGACAACTGGCTTTTAAAAAAGCAAGCCCATAAACGCATGCGTTATTTACATTTTGAAAGGAAAGATTAGCCTCTGTTGGAAGTGTTATGGGATTGTGTATTAGGGCAGAGATGGTCCATGCTTATGAATGTTAATGAAGAATCCATGGCAGAGAATTTCTTCCAGACAAAGGCTGTATTCAAGCGAAAGCCACGAGAACTTGTGATAAGTCGAGCTCCATTTTGGATGCACCAAATTACAGTTCCTTGCTTCAATGGACCCATTTTCTCCCTGATTGTCGACTGTACATTGGGCATAGGAGAGCATCTTCGAAAGTTCTTGGTTAGATTTCTAGTAGTAAACAGGGCACCTCATCAGGGGTATGAAGCATAAACAAAGGGAACAACAACGCAATACAATATCATAATTTATTCTGCAATGATGGAATAAGCATTGACCGGGTACTTCTCTAAATAGCAGAAGGAAGAAGTTGTGTAAAAAATTAACCACTAAAGGACTCTTGAATAATTTCAAAAGACAGCGACTGACCTTGACTCTACGAGAGAACCAAACAAAAAGCAGCATTGGTAAATGTTTGCTGGTCATCACTACGATATGCTTTCGCCTCGACAAATGGATTAAAGCCAGAAAGCGGCCATCTACCGCAGTGTCTTGAGAACAGGGAAGTGAACCATTGCAGAATTTTCTCCGACACTTATCTGCAAAATGGCCCATTTGATTTCAGAACATCTCCCATGTATAATCATCAGTGACTGGAGGAGTTTTTTAGATGATTTCTGACAATTTAACAAGTCCGCCTGACAAATTAAACGGTTGTGTTGACAACTTAACTGTACTGCCAATCAATATTTTCAATCACTCTCGTTCTCATTGAGAAAAAAAAATTGCAGCGCTGGGTCAGGCGAGAAAGAAAAACCAGGAAGGGGAATGAAGAGACAAATAGCCCCTAGGGATGGAGAAAAAGGAGGGGGACGTTTCCGTGAGGAGGGTGTAAAGCATCCATTTTAGTACGTCACCCTGCCTCCTTCTCCCAAGTACTCATTTGTCCCCCTCGGCCATGTTCATTTTAGGACACAATCACCCATCCTCCTCTTTGCCCTCCCCACATTGCTCATCTCTCGCCTCCGCTTACTGACTACGCATCCTTCACTGCGCAATCCATGTCCTCATGATTCCTTGTTCATTACTTATCCAGCACTACTCATTCCTCTCTTCTCATCCCTCATCCCTCGGTGCTTATTCCTCATTTCTCGCTTCCCATCCCTCATCACCATCTTCATTCCTCTTCCTTACTCTTAACCCCTATGGCCTCTACCCTCTCTCCTCATCCCTTACGTCACATTATTCATCCTTCCTCCTCCATCCTTTCGTAACGAGGGAGACTGAAAAAAGATGTTGTTGTACATTGGCTAAACTATCGAATCCGCACATCAAGGCTCCCATCAGAATGCAGTCTGTGCTACAGCACTTATGTGTTTTTTTGCATCAGTTTTGCTGGCATTACACTAATGAAGAACATGCAGAGCTCTCGTGCTAAGGGTATAGGCCAGCATTTATACTCTTCTCTTTCTTGACAAGTGCTTTAACCTCCCTGTCGTGCACCTTCCATTTCCCTACCCTTTCGACCCACTAGTTTCTGATTTTTAAAACTGCAGGTGAGTTATTCTCTTGCACTTTAGCTGCATGTTATGTGGCACAAGTTATCCTTAGTCAGTTGACAAGCGGCCTAAAGCTCTTGGTCCGGATCTCTGACAAGACGAGATTTCACCATTTTGAATGGAGTGTTTTCCTAGAAGGGTTAATTTTTGTGATTTTAGGCGCAAACATCCTGAACCTTTCTTGGCCAGTATGCTAAGTGCAGTTAGTATACCTGCAAACGTAACCACTAGCACTTTCTAAACAGGCCTTTTCCCATTAACTAGAGGAGTGAGGGTGCTCTGCAACGACCCTGATCACTCCCATGGGGCGCAGAACCCTTTAAGAACCTCTTTAAGGTGGATTCTGAATGCTAGTGTATTGATTCAGCCATCCAGATCCACCCTCTGGAATCCCTTGATCCGAACCACAGAAACACCACATAATCATTTAATAGAGATCCAGCCATGCCACTGGCCATTCCTCCTGGATCAACGTACATCAATCTGAGCTTGTACCATTTCTTATACAACAGGAGGGCCAACAGCACATTGCCTAGAACATTCCCACCATGACTTTGGCCAATGGTTAATCAAGGGTGGACACTACTAGGTCCGGGCCTGCACTTCTTCCTGTGTCCTTTAAATTTTACGGGCGAGTTAGTTTATGCACTGAGAAGGTAAGCATTTTTCATTTTTCTTGTTAAAAACTTTTGCACTCACCGACTTTGTAGCCTCCTCAACAGCTTCCAGTCTCCTGCACTGAGTAAGAACGCGGGTCAACAACAGGGGAGTAAAATGGACGATGAGTCCGATGACCTTGCGGACTGAGATTGATAGAGAGCACACAGAAGGACCTTGGTGATCTAACCAGAACCAATGCAGCAGACTGACACAAGATCACATCTTGTGTCGCATTCAGAGAGCGAGTTGTGCCAGACCTCTCATTGCAGCCATGTCCCAACCCTGAAACTCCAAACAAGTGCTGCACCAGATCCAGGTGTATGTTACATCATCCTCCTCAGTCTCACTCCTGATCCTGAATAGGTATGAACTTCAACTAGAATCTCCAAGAGTCCTCTGCATTGGGTCCTTCTTGGCTACAGCTGACACCCACCATCCATCTTGCTTCAGAGGTCAGCTCTGGCTAGGAAGGGGGACTCCACAGCGTACAGCTCTGGCCTATTGGACGAGGAGCATCAAGATCTTAAGTTGTCACTCTCTACTCCACTTCTTTCAGATCATTGCACAGTAGTCCCCAAAATGCTGATGTCTCTATTCAGTTTAGACTCAATCCTCCAAGTCCAAGGTTCCAATCTAAGGCCAAGCATACTGTGGCTCCTCCTTGTAGTGCCTCTGGTGTAGCTCTCCGTTTTCTCACTATGATTCCCATAGCACGAGGGGCAGCACCTCACTGCACCAGTTCACATATCTTCCTTTACCATGCACACTAGTTGATCTGCCACCTGAGGATCCAATCCATTCTGTGATACCTTAGCAGGACCATCAGCGAAGGATGAGACTCATCACCCTACGTCTTCCTGCGAAGTGCAATTCATGGCTGAGCTCAACATTGCAGTAGACACAGATACAAACGTTAATGCTGGAAAGCAAATGCAAGATCCAATAGCAAAGGTCTGTTATCATGTCTTGCCAAAAATACTACCTTGTTCATTTGTTTGAAGGATTGTCATACCAATGTGGCATTCCCCATTAAAGATTTTCTATTTCCATGATTTAGCGCTATCAGGCCATTTAGTTTTCATTCTATGCCTATTCTCAGACTTTCTTATCTATTTCATAGAAAGTATGACGTTTTCAAGACAGAACTTTACTATCATGTCTACTTACTGCCTAATCTATGTTTTTAAATAAATCATCTTTATTGAGTTATATAGTATTACAGAATATGGGATACACTGTGACTATGCACGTTTGTTACATTACATCATACACTCATAAAGTGGTGTATACTTGTCTTGTTTTAGACTTTGAACTCAGGACGTTACAACATATGGGGGCTCCTGGGAGTTCCAAGGTCTATCAAATATGTAACCACTTCCTTCTGTTCAACAATTGCATGGGGGCCACTCCACTTGCCCTGGAGCGCTGCTGGGGCCACAGGCTCCAACATCCACACCTTCTGCCCTGGCTGGTAAACAGTCAGCACAGCCTTTTGGTCATGCCAGGCCTTTTGCAATTCATGGCTAGCCTCAAGGTTTTTGGTGGCCTTCTTCATATACTCTGCCATCCTGGAGCGAAGACCAAGTACATAGTCCACTATATCCGTTTGGGAGGTTTGAGAGGTAACTCCCATCCCTCATTCACCAGACACAACAGACCTCTTATAGGATGTCCAAACAGAAGTTCAAAAGGGCTGTAACCAACCCCCTTCTGATGAACCTCCCTGTAGGCAAATAGAAGGTAGGGCAAAAGGATGTCCCATCTACGCCTAAGCTTTTCTGGCAGACCTTTGATCACGCCCTTTAAGGTTTTGTTGAATCTCTCAAATAAACCATTGCATTGTGGGTGATAAGGTGTGGTGAATCTGTAATTCACTCAACACTCCTTCCATATAGCAGTCAAGTAACTAGACATGAAGTGTGCACCCCTGTCTGATACTACCTCCTACGGAAACCAACTCTGGAAAATACTCCCAGACAGGCTCTTGCCACCACAGGAGGTGTGGTGGTCCTAAGTGGATTTGCTTCTGGGTACCTAGTGGCATGGTCCACCACCACCAGGATAAATCTGTGCCCAGAGTCTGTCTGAGGATCCATGGTACCAACTATACCAATCCCCACCCTCTCAAAGGGAACCCCCACCACAGGTAGTGGTATCAGGTGGGCCTTTGTGGTACCACCTGTCTTGCCATTGGCTTGACAGGTGTTACAGGAGCGACACAACTCCTTGGTGTCTTCAGACATATGGGGCCAATGAAAGTGAAGGATAATCCTGTCCCAAGTCTTGTTTAGGCCCAGGTGACCTGCTAAGGGAATAGCATGGGCTAGTGTTAATGGGAAGCCCCTAAACTTCAGAGGTATAACCAACCTCCTGGCTGCACCAGGCTTGGGGTCTCTACTCTCTGAGTATAGAAGTCCATCATCCCAATAGATCCTATTGGTTCCACTAGCATTCCAGCAGCCTCAGCAGCAGCTTGCTGTCTGAGGGGTTCAAGAGAGGGGCCGCTCAGCTGCTCCTGTCTCAGATCCGCCCTGGAAAGGCCCCCTGTCCCCAAGAACTCAACCTGATCAGGCTCAAGCTCATCTGGGAAAGTTCCTTCTTCAATAATAAAATCATCTCCCTCAAGAGACTGATCTGTACTCTGAGTCAGGGGGAAGTCACTGCCTTAACCATACTGCTCCTCCTCTTGGAAGGCACCTGGTCCATTCTTCCAGAATCCAGGACCTATTCAGTTTTAGACATTTTGGCCTGTGACCTGGTCACAGCAAACACATGTGCAGGTATTCCTAGCATTTCTGCATGGGTCCTGAACTCCACTTAAGCCCAAGCTTAAGTTTCTAAATCATTGCCAAGCAAGCATTCAACAGGGAGGTCTGCACTTACCACAACCTTCTTAAGGCCAGTTACCCTTCCCCAAGAGAAAATAACAACTGCCAAGCAATGGTCAGTCTTGACATTGCTAGCATTGGTCACTTGGTACATTTCACCAAGTATGATCTGCTCAGGAGCAACAAGATCTTCTGTCACCATTGTGACACTTGCTCCTGTTTCCCTGAATGCCAAAGCCTATTTTCCATTCATCAAAGGCTGCTGTCTGTATTTGCCCAGATTACTGGGACTGACAAAGGAGGACATATCCATGCCTCCATCACAGATCAGTACAGCCTGAGTTGGAACTCTGACTAAGCCAGAGTCCATCTCAGAACCCAGGGTTAACCGTACCCCACCCTTATTCTGAGTACCACCACTTGGAGGTGAACTAGGTGGAACAGTTGCCTTAGGGGCAATGTGGCTGGAGTTGAGTCTTTATTATTATTGAATTTATAGGGCGCACAGGTACCCGGAGGTTTCCCAGCGCCAACGGACACACGCAGGAAGGGAAGCTGCTCTATTGGTTAAATAACCAAGTTTTCAGATCTTTACAGAATTTGTAGGAAATAGATTCATGCCTGAGTTTTAGGGGGAGAGAGTTCCACAGTGAGGGAGCTAGACAGGCAAAGGATTTACCGCCCATGTGTATTTGTTTGATCCGGGGGACTTGGAACTTAGCCTGGGACGAGGATCGAAGAAGGCACGTAGGAAGGTAAGGGTGAACTAGGGACTTAAGGTACTATGTAGGGCGCTGTCCCAGATTTTATCCTATGCATGTAGCAAAGGGCTTTACATTTTTTACGATTTTCCACCCTGAGCCAACGAAGATTGCGCAGGGTTCCTGAGATTGATGCCATTCTAGGTAATTGGCACAATAACCTAGCAGCAGACTTCTGGACGACTTGCAGCTTACGGATCACTTCTTTGTTGGCACCCAAGTAAAGTACGTTGCCATAATCCAATCTGGATACAATTAAGGCCTGTATGACAGTTCTTTGTGTGGGCTTGGGCAACATCCACAGTATTTTTTTCAGCCATCTTAACATGGTAAAGCAGAACGAAGCAACCTTGACCGCTTGCTGCCTCAAAGAGAGTTGGTCGTCTATGACTATACCAAGATTACGGACTCATTGAGATGGTTTGGGGATATCACCCATTTGAGGCGGCCAATGTTGGAGGCCCCAAAGGTCTTTGTTTCTGCCGAGGATGAGAACCTCAGTTTTTCCACCGTTAAGTTTCAGCCGATTGGAGAGCATCCAGCCAGCTATTTTTTGTAGCCCTACCTGAGTGATGACACATTAGAGGTCTCCTTGGAGGACAAGGAGAAAATAAGCTGGGTATCATCTGCATTGGAGAAGCTGGTCAACCCGGCTTCCTCAGCAATTGTGGCCAGGGGGCTAACATATACGTTAAAGAGCAGCGGGCTCAGTATGGATCCCTGCTGTACTCCATACGGGGAATCATGGGCCTTAGAACTAGCAGAAGGACAGAAGACCTGGAAAGTCCTATCTGACAGGAAACTGAACAACCATTTGAGTTCTGCTCCGACAATGCCCCAGGAATGAAAAGTTTGTAAAAGGGTAGTATGGGATACCGCGTCGAAAGCAGCACTCAAATCAAGCAGTATGAGTGCCATTGTTTCTCCCAGGTCCAGGTGTTTGCAAAGAGTTTTTGTCACGCCCAGGAGCGTGGTTTCTGTGGAGAAGCCAGCTCTAAAACCTGATTGTGAAGCATAGAGGATTTTTTGTGAGTCAGCAAACTGAGACAACTGCTGGTTGACATGTTTTTCCAGGATTTTAGAGAAGGCTGGGAGTAGAGAAATAGGGTGGAAATTAGAAAGTTATGCTAAATCCCCATTCACTCTTTTCAGCCGGGGTAGTACCATGGCGTGTTTCCACGCCACTGGTACTATTGCTTCTCGTTATGATGAATTAAGCAGTTCCATGATAACATTAAGTAATGGGAGCTCTACGTTTTTGAAGAATTGGTATGGGAAGTGGGTCTTTGGGGGAGCCAGATCTAAGACCGGTGAGAATGCGACTAAAGGATGGTATATCCAAGGGCTGCCAGCTGTCTAGCATCACACCAGAGGTGGCGGTGGTGGACTGTGTTATAGAAGATAAGGTACTGCCCAATGATGGTGCAAAGGGCGTTAAAAGCGGTTCTATATTTGTAGGCATATTATTAAATTCTGTATAGATTTTTTCAATTTTTTCAACGAAATACTCTGCCAGGTTTTCGCATTGTGCTATATTTAGTTCCAGAGGTGTGGGTTGGCAGGATGCTCCTGACAACTCTTTTACAACTTTAAATAGGACTTTAGGATTGTTGTGAGCTAAAGTAATTGTGGGATTTGCATGATCCGCAAGCGCAGCTTTATATAGATCATGGTAATCCTTTTTTGCCCGTTTATAAGTAAGTTTTGACTCTGGTGCATAGTCCTTTCTCCAGCGTCTTTCGAGACCTTTACGTGTAGCTTTAACTATTTTTAATTTGTCAGAGAACCAAGGGGCAGGTGGGCGATGATTGCTCATCTTTTGTTTGCTGGACATTGGTAGACATGCATTAACAGAGGCCATCAACCATGTATGAATATTTTATGAATAGTCTTTGGACTTGGTACAATGACTAGTCCAATGGGTTTTCTGTTTACAGATTTTACACCATGGTTTCCTTTGGTCTTTTCCTTTGTTAGATTGGGACTCCCCATTAGACGCAGATTTTTGGGGGCCTTGAGAAGACTTCTGGTATGTACCCTTTTCCCCACCCTTATCAGAGTTCTTAGAATCTTGCTTCTTAGAGTCACCTTGGTTCTGAACCTTCTGCTGACCCCTGGTTCTGACCCATTTGTCTGCCTTCTGACCCAATTCTTAGGGAGTGGTCAGATCAGAGTCCACCAGGTACTGATGCAACAGCTGATTTTGACAATTATTAAGGATCTGCTCCCTCATAATTAAGTTGTATAATCCTTTAAAATCACACACCTTACTGCCAAGTAACCAGCACTCCAGAGCCTTAGTAGCACAATCTACAAAGTCAACCCAGTCTTGAGTCTGTGCCTTTTGGGTGTCTCTGAACTTAATCCTGTATTGTTCAGTGGTTAAGCCAAACCCACCAATCAGAGCACTCTTCAAGTTTTTGTAATTATCAGCATCCTCTTCTCTTATAGTGAGGAGCTTGTCTCTACCTTTGTCTGCAAAGGAGAGCAACAAGATTGCTGACCATTGCCCCTGAGGGACCCTTTGTACTTTACAGATCCTCTCAAGTGCAGTTATCCAATTGTGGATGTCATCCCTACTCTGGTAGGGAGGGACAATCTTGTTCAGGTTCCTATGGTCATGAGTATGTTCTCCTACTCTAAGGACACTGATGCTGCCACCATAGGGCTCTAGCCCCAACTTTCTAGAAGCTATATGGAGCTCCAGGGCTTCCCTGTCTAAAGCCAACTGCTCTTTCCTGATTCTGAGTTTTTCTTCCTCAAATGCAAGCAGTCTGCTATTTCAACCCTCAGAGGACTCTCTCCTGTAGGAGGCTGAGGTCTCATGAGAGACAGAGGTCCCTACAGATTAACCAGAATGGTCAGATTCCTGAGAAGGAGATCTAGACCTTCTAGGCACGCTGTTAACTCCTCCTGGAGGGGTGAAGAGGGGCTATCTTCTTGATTCCTTGGGGGAATTGGATTTTCCAGGTTAGAGTAATCATGTTCTTCCTGGTCAGCATCAAGGTTTAGCTCATGGAGGTTTTCGCCTCCTTGCCTTTCCTCTTTTGCTTCCCCACCTAAGCTGCCTGCCTCATCAGACCCTTTGGTCTTCCTTAGATCATCTAAAAGCAATACCTCTATGAGGCGTTGGGCCTTCGTGGTTTTCCCTGTCATCAATTCCCTGATGCACACATGTTCCTCAATTCTGGAAATGGGACATGGTCATACTTAGTTAATCTGGAGCCACTGGCTTCAGCCCTTGAAGACATACTAGTGTGGTGTGGTGTCTGCATCTACCTACTCTAGTGGGACTACTAAACTCTCTCTTGAGTTGCAGAAAGGGTGTGCTAAACCCTTGACACACAACTCTAAGTTCAGTAGAACTCCCTGTATTCTAAACTTGATTTATAGTGGTTTTCAATTAGTCACTCAAAGAGATTATCTGGTAAAACAATAATAATAATAATAATCCACATTTGTAAAGCGTACAATCACCCGTAAGGGTCTCTAGGCGCTGGGGGCCGTCGGGAAGATTAAGCAAGCTATTGCCCAGAGTCACATGGTGCTGGGCTAATCTGCCACCGGTGCCGGGGATCGAACTGTGATCCCCAGATTCCGGAGTCAGTCGCCCTAGCCGCGGCGCCACACCTCTTCCACAAGCTTGAATCCAACCGCTGCACACCAATGTGAGAAGTTGGCCTGGCATATGCTGTCCACTAGTTCTAGTGTTGGTCCGAGTTAGAAAGTATTCAAACAGTATTTAGAAAGCCAGTTATTTGGTTGAACACACAATCAACGACTTCAATGTAATTTCCTTTAAAGTGCGTTATTCACAGAATTAAACTATTCGTTTCAACTTCATTGGCATTTATTCATGCAAAGTTTCAGTCAAATTGCAGCCAAAAGTTCATTTTGAAGAGATAATAAACATTACCATGTAATTGTAACATCATTACATTCATTAATTCAAACAAGTGCTCTCGGTGAAGAGGGGAGGGGTGAGTGAAGTGAGGGGGACACGGTAAAGGTGTAGTGACATCTTTATAGCATCATGTTGCAATTGAAAAAACCTTTACAATCAGATTAGTAAGCAAAGGTTCCCAAAGTTCATCACACATAGAGAGCGAGAAACAATCTCATATTTGAATCCTATGGTGTGAGGAGAAGAAGGCGTAGTTCTACGTTTCGACCCCTGATTACGCTAAAGGGTTGCTTCAAGCCTCATGTTGGGGTCAACATGAGGCTTGAAGCAACCCTTGGGTGGGACAAACTCTGGGGACCCACCTATGGGAGTGTTTGGAAAGAGGGGTGGCTACACCCATTTCCTTTGTCTAGTTTTGCGCCAGAGCAGGGGCTGGTAGCCCCTGCAAACAGTTTGAACTGGGCTATGCACAGGGACACCAAATGTGCCCCCAGTGCAGACTTCAAAGTACTCTTAGAGTGCACACACCCAGCCCCAATACACTAAAGCCTGTCTTGGAGCACCTCCCTGTGACAGGAAACCTATTGTCCAGGTCTCTCCTGCTGGAGTTTCGTCCAGCAGCAGGAGGCCAGACTCGTGTCTGTGGCTGCAGCATCCATTTTGTGATGCCAGGGTTCTGTTGAGCTGGTACCAGGTGTACCAGTGTGGTCATGTTCCTCCCTCTAGAAGGCTGGAATCATACCACCGCCGCCAGGGTTGGCAGGGGGATAGGATTCCAAAGTGTTTGACACCAAACACGACATGTTTCCTTGCAGCCATTCCAAAGTTAGCATTTACCGCGAGGTTATAATGCACTTAGGAGGATATGGTCTGGCTGCATCACAGAAAAATCCTGGATGATGGATTCCGAAGGCTGCAGAGGGGCCCTGCTCATGCATGAGCACCCTCTCACACAAAATCCAGCACCCTGCCTTCAGGATTGAAAAGGCCTGCCATAGGGGTGACTGATAAATGTATATGTGCAGTGATTTAAGGTGGATATAGGGAACCTATCTCTAAGTAAACGGTGCATACACCCCCTACACAGGCTGCAGTAGCAGACCTGTGGTGCCATTTGGAAGGCTGCCCATTTGGAAGGCTGCCCAGGGGTGGCATAATACATGCTGCAGCCCCGGTAGGCCTCTGGAGTATACCTAAAGTACATTGAATCATTTTAGAGATGAAGCAGCTAGGCTTGGGTCCTGGATCGCAGGAACCAGCCAGACTAAAGTCGAACAACAGTGAAACATCAGCAAAAAGTGGGGGTAACTATATGAAGCAGATCCTACTCTCCTACAAGAGGCATCCTTGTATAAAGACCCCCGAGTCCCCATCCAACATTCTGCAACGCCATCTCCACCCTCAATCCCCCCCAGACCATCACGTCCCACCACTATACCCTTCTCTGCTATCTCAACTTCAACATCGACAATATCAATGACACCAACTCGTTCACCCTCCTGGAGAACCTGAACAACATCGGCCTCACTCAAATTGTCACTGAACCCATGCACAATGCAGGACACACACTTGACCCATCTTCACCTCAAGCGACAGTGTCAAATTCAACCACACTACAGAATTCACCTGGACTGACCACACCATCGTACATTTCACCATCTCCATCGCACAGCACACCACCACTAAACATCACACCTCTTCCCACTGTAGCTGGAAGAAGGTCACCGAAACGCATTGGACGCAGGTCCTCATCTCCACCCAATCCGAAGCCTCAGCAGACCTCGACCAGGCCATCCAAAACTTCTCCACCCGAATCACCAACAGGGCCAACAAAGTCACCCCACTCTAATAAACTGAAGCCATCAAAAACTCAAAACATGCCAGCTGGTAGACCCCAGAGCTCAGGACAAACAAGCGCAACTGCTAGCAACTGGTATCAACTTGGAGAAGCAATGGCACATCACGAAGTACCCGTTGACAAAGCCACCCACAAAACAGCCCTCAGCAACTATCACCAGCACATCAAGGAGGCCAAGAAAGCAACCATCACCACCCGAATTGAAACAGCAGCCACCACAAGAAGTAGCTCTTCAAAATAGTCAAGAAGTCCTGGAGGAGCTACGCTAGGAACCAAGATGGCCGCATAAGCTCCCGGCTCCGTCGACCTCCGCCGAAGGCTCATATATCCTGGCTTTTATCCTGACTTCCCGCCGCACTCCCGTGCAGCTGAAGTGCGCCTTACTCTAAAGGTGCAATCCCGGAATTTCTGGCTGCTCAAGTGTGGGAGATACGCCGTGCGCCACTCTCGGCCTAACCCGGAGTTGAAGCCGGAGCCTCGCAATCTAACCCAGCCGGGTTGAAGTTGAATAACATCGGTCGCGAGACGTGGGTGGCTCCTGTCTCCCGAAGTGGCATTTTTTTCCTTCCCGTTTTGGATGGTGTCCGGTGGCAGCGTTATCCTGTAACTACGGTGGCTCGCCTTAAAAACTATTTTGGTCGGGGATCAGCCGCCCGAAGACCCCGTTGAGCTCCCGGGGTCGATGGGCTTGATTCCTCGCTGGCAGCGACGGGGCTGAGATTGTGCTTTGGAAGTGCTAACAGTTGTCATCTGTGTCGCCTTTCCCTGGGGCCCCGGAGCAGTCGACCTCCGGGGTTCGGATACCCGCCCGGTCGCTCACTGAGGGGCGATGGAGCGGGCTGAAAGTACACCGTCGCTACGCACAGTAATGGCCGCCATTAGGGAGCTCCACGACCGCGTCACCGCCACCGTCCAGAAGTTGGGGGGACCGGTTGAACATCATTGCTGGAGACCGGACTCCGACTGTTTGTTGGTAGTGAGCCAAGATGCCTCACCCATGGAGCAAGTTCCGATCGCTATCGAGGTCCCTGTGTTGGAATCGGACTTGGAAATGTTTTGCGACCCTAAGATGGCGGCGAGCAAGCTTGAATGTACTGGCTGTGTGGTTTGCCCCGTGTCGATATCACCCGAGTTGGATGTGACTGTTTCTGTATTTCAGAGTGACTTTTCCGGTGAATGTCGGTTTAAAGCCTCGCCTCTTTTCTTTCTGAAGGATCAAAAACGCTTTGCTGACTTATTGCTGGTGGGCAGTGAACTTGATTTTACATTTCGACTTTGTGACTGTCTATACTGGTATTATCCCTTCCGTGTTGACCTCTACACTATTCTCCTTCTGGATATTCTTGCTGTGATGGCGGTTCGACTGGCCAGGGCCCGCATGAAGAATCGTAGCGGCCCGGTTATAATGGATGGGGTCTGTGTAACGGATCGTGTTGGCCAGGGCTGAATTTGACTTGACTTGGTGCAATGACTTCTTTTACTCTGCTGGGTTGTGTCTGTGGGTGCGAGGGCCAGAGGAGATCCTGATTGTCTGGGTTTGGTGTTACTTCCGTTCTCGAAAAGGGTGTTGCTGCCTCTGTAACGTCGGGGGTTGGGCGGGATGGTCCTTTTCTGCTGTCTGTGGCTCCCCTGTCGATTTGTTTATTGTTCGGTTCTGATCTGCCTAATACTGCGGTAGGGGGTGTCTGTTTTTGGCGGGGGGGAAGGGAGTCCGGGAGCCCGTATCGTTTTGTAATAAATCTCCTCCTCCAGCTTTTCCCTTCCTTGGGTGTAGTTTAGGGGGCGACAGGCACGCTGCTAGTGGGGTTAGGTCGTAGCCATCTGCAGGGGTGCAGAGTGGGGGGTTGCAGTTTTTTTATTTCCTTTATTTTGTTCTATGACCTTTCTATTTCCCTTTTCCCTCTTCGCAAGAGATGTGGCGTATTCTCCTGATTTCCTTTTTGTTCCTCATATCTGGGTGTTGAATGTCGAAGTTGCATATCCTTTATTCCTGGTGGGCGGGTACTGTGGGGGTTTGCTTATGGTCATCTGTATTGTATTGTTTTGCCTTAGCTCTATGCTAGTATTGATACCTCGCTGATGATTTGACCGTAGTGTATTTCCTCATTCGCCTGCCCATCTGCGGTTGTAATATATTTTGTCAACAGGCACCCGATATGTATATTTTACTCTTGTGTTTAAAATTAATAAAAATATATATAAAAAAAAATAGTCAAGAAGTTATCTAACTTGGCAGCCACAGTGAACACCATCCACCCCTCCCAAGAACTCTGCAACACCTTCTTGAACTACTTCCACAGTATAATGCATCAGTCTACAACAACTTCAACTAATGTATGTCGATATTCCGCAAACTAAAATAATGCATACTTTTACAACGTTGTTTTTTGTTCGCAAGTACCATTGAAACGCATTTTTCTATAACGCATACCATTACTTTGCATTTGCTTTAAAATACATATAAAATAACTTTACAAAGGATCCCAATTCCCCGCATACTTTTACAATGCATTTTTTAAAAATAACCCTCAACACTACGCTAATTTCTACATCCATATACACTACCCTACATAACACATACTCCACAACACTACTCTAATCCCTCAAACATTACCCCCAGCACGACCTTCCCATATCCGGTCCCTACATGCAAACACTACCCTGCCCGACCGGCCAACACTACCCTAAACCCTAAAACACTACCCTACACAACACAACACTGCCCTAAACCCTAAAACATTACCCCCAACACGACCCTCCCCTTCCCCTATTCCAGTCCCAACACTCAAACACTGCCCTGCACGACCCCAACACTGCCCTAAACCCTAAAACACTACCCTACACTACACAAACACTACAACACTACCTTAAACCCTAAAACACTACCCCAAGCACGACCCTGACCCTACCCCCAGTCCACTCCCTACACTGAAACACTATCCTGCACGACCCCCCAACACTACCCTAAACTCTAAAACACTACCCTACACCACAGTAACACCACAACACTACCTTAAAACCTAAGACACTACCCCAGCACAACCTTACCCTAGTCCGTCCCTTACACTGAAACACTACCTTGCACGACCCCCGACACTACCCTAAAACACTACCCTACACTACACAAACACCACAACACTACCCTAAACCCTAAAATACTACCACCGGCAGGACCCTGCCCCTACCCCAGTCTGCTCCCTACACTGAAACACTAACCTGCACGACCTTCCCGACACTACCCTACACTACACTAACACCACAACACTACCCTAAACCCTAAAACTCTACCCTCAGCATGACCCTACCCCTACCCCCAGTCCGTCCCCTACACTGAAACATTACCCTGCACAGCCCCCGACACTACCCTAAACCCTAAAACATTACCCTACACTACACAAACACCACAACACTACCCTATTCCCTAAAACACTAACCCCTACACGATCCTCCCCATCCACCACTCCTGTCCCTACACACAAACACTACCCTGCACGACCCACAACACTGCCCTAAACCTAAAAACACTACTCCTCAAACACAAACCCTTTAAAAATACACAGCCCCACTTACCTCTCTCTCTCTTCGGTGCACGTCCCTTGTCCTTGGCTGCAAGCATTGTCAATTAAAGGGGGTGAGGACAGCAGAAGTGCCCAAAAAGACCCCAGCCAGCGCTCAGGAGCCTGCAGATCCGTCCCGGGCACCAGCGCCTCTCTCCTACTTGCCCCAGCCACGCCGCTGAAGGCCCCACAGCTAACCAATCCATACCCTGACTTTACACAGAGTCCGCCTCAGCCCCACTGCCATCATCGCTGTCTCCTCGGTGCTCTGCTATCTGGGTGCCAGGTTTTCGTTAGTGCCGGAGGGGTCATCACTCCAATTCCGAGCGCTGCCATACACGCATTACAACGCATGCGAAGTAATAACATGCCTAGTAATGGCTACGCGTTGTTACAGCGCATGCGTTGTTACACTTGCATTGTAATGGTATGTGAACTACAAGTCGGGTACTAATGGCTGTTTACCACTTCAACCCCCAACCCACCTCTTTCAGCCTCGACAACTTCAACCTCCTAACTATCTCCATCCGAGCAATCACCACTTTGTCGCCACTGACCACTCAGACCGCCACATGTCCATCCACTCCGGGGCACCCACCAACTCCCGCCCTCACCACCTCGTCAGTCTCAGAAATAACCCTGTCAACATGGAGCTAGAACGGTGATGGATTAAACCCAGATCTGTTGACTGGGTGTGAGTGTTTGATTGGTTCAGATGCTCCGTCCATCACCACCCCCTTTTGTACCGCTTTGTTCGCCATAAGTTGGCAGGGTATGCTCAGATGTGAGTCCCTTGCTCACTTTGCCACTGGATTCAAGCAAGCCTGGCTGAAGATGGGTGGAATGCCAGAAACCAGTCCTAGGAAGCTTGTTTCCGGTCCAGGGAAGGCATGGCTTGGCAGTTCGGGCTGGACTGTTCCCATGAGGCACAGGGTCAGACTGATTTGCATATGGCCATGTCTGAACTGGGGTGGCAGAGTGGGCTAAAGAACGGTGATGGATTAAACCCAGATCTGTTGACTGGGTGTGAGTGTTTGATTGGTTCAGATGGTCCGTCCATCACCACCCCCTTTTGTACAACATGGAGCTCACCAGCATCCTCAACACCTCCATCTCTAAAGCAACCTTCCTGGAAAGTTGAAAACACACAGAGTTCAGACCCCTACTAAAGAAACCCTCTGCTGACCCCATCACCTTAACCCCTTCGATGCTGGTGACGGAACCGTTCCGTCATCAGTTACGGCTGAGCTGTGCTGATGACGGAACGGTTCCGTCACGACCGCGCCCTGTTCTGGAATGTCCAGCACAGGGCGCGGCTAACGCGCCGCACGGAAGCGGTTAAAAACTACTGACTGATCTTCCTGCTCCCCTACTCAGCCAAAGTACTTGAAAAAGTTACCAACCAACACTTCACCACATACAGGGAACACAACCGCCTCCTCAACGCCTCACAATCAGGATTCTGTGCCAATCACAACACTGAGACCATGCTCATTGTTGCCATTCCTCCTTGTCCTCTCTGCTGCGTTCAACACGTCTCCCACCACACCCTCATGGACAGACTCTACAACATCGGCATACACCAAAATGCCCTCAAGTGGATCTCCTCCTTCGTTACAGGATGCATTCAGACTATTTGGCTGCCGCCTTTCCCGTCTGCACCAAGGACATCAAATGCAGCATACCACAAGGATCATCCCTCAGTCCCACCCTGTTCAACGTCTCCATGACCCACTAACAGACGTTGTCAGATCCCACAGACTCAATATTATCTCCTACACAAACAACACTCAACTAATCCGGTCGCTCACCGAGGACCCCACCTAGGCCTGAACCAACTTCTGCAACGCCATGACCAACATAGCCAGCTGGATGAGAGAAAACTGCCCCAGCTCAACCCTGAAAAAACAGAACTACTGATCTTCGGGAAAAACACCTATTCATGGGACCACAGCTGTTGGCCAGAAGAATTCAGACCAACACCCACATCGACCGACCATGCACGCAATCTTGGCATGATCCTTGACAGCCAACTCACCATGAAAAGACAAGTCAACGTAGGCACTTCCTCGGGCTTCCACACCCTTTGCATGCTCTGCAGAATCTTCAGATGGATCCCAATAAAACACCAGATAGACCATCACGCAGGCACTCATCACCAGCCGCCTCGACTTCGGCAATGTCCCGTGTGACTTCCCATCCAGTCCCTCAGAAGGCTCCAGACCATAAAAAACGCTGCAGCCAGACTCATCTTGGACCTCCTCTAATGGACTCACATCACAACTCACCTCAGAAACCTCCATGGCTGCTCATCCAAAAAAGATGCCAGTTCAAGACACCCATACACACCTACAAAGCTCTTCACAACCAAGAACCATCCTACATCAACCACTGGCTGAACATCCATCTGCCCTCAAGGCACCTGCATTCTGCCTCACTTGACCTTGCACAAATCCTCCGCATCCAACGCAGCCGCAGCAGGTGTCGCTCCTTCTCCTACATCGCCACCAGGACCTGGAACTACCTGTCCGATCACCTCAGAACAGCACCCTATCTGGTAGACTTTAGAAAGAGACTCAAGACCTGGCTCTTTGAATGAGACAGGGCACCCTCAGCACCCAGATACCCTTAGGGGTGACAGTGCTGAGCTTTACAAATGTCTGATTGACTGACGGCATATTCAAGCCTTTACATATGCACACTATAACTATAGATGATTACACTGCACAGCTTGCAGAATGTCATGCCTTGTTTCTTGCTCTACAAAAGGCTGATCCCTTGGTTACCACATTATAGTGGTTGGCTTCGTCCTTCTGCTTGCAGGAAGGCAATGTTGATTTAGCACATTTGCACCGGGTAGGATTCAGAGATTTAAAAGAGAAGCCAAGAAAAAAGTCAACAGCTCAGTGTAAAGGGGGCTGTCTCACAATACTAGATGCTTTCATTGGTCCATTTTCAACAACCCATCGTCCATAAAAGGGAAGATATTCACACCAAATGGCACAAATTGGCCACAAAATCAGCAGGTTCATACTTTCAAAGTATCTGTGGTAACCAGACCTCAACAGACATGTTGTCAGCGATTCAAGCAATGGCTAAGGGAGAGAAGCCTTCTTATGGCTTTCCCTGCAAATATTCCTACACCCTTACGGAACACTCCAATAGTGTTCATACCTGGTGTTGGAGATGGGCATATTCCTAATAGCAGGTCAGATTAGATGTAATTAAGGCAACTTAGGTTTAGCATCTGCCAATGCTGTTATGAGTACAGCCATGCTACAGAAAAGATACTGGTGGCTATATCTTCCTATACAAACTAAAAACGATATGCTGCAGTGCAATGTTTGACAACAAATAAACCACTCTACTGTTGCAAGAATAGTGCAGACTCTCCCACTATCTTCAGTTGCCAGTTTGGGGTGATGTTCATTAATTAAATCAGGCTGATCATATCAGCAAACCAATTTAAGTTCTTATTGTATGCTGTTGATCCATGCTCCAATTTCCTGTGGGTATGGCCACAAAGAAATGCTGAAGCCTGATCGGTGCTAAAAGACTTGCTGTCCTTAGTAGCAATGGGTGCAGTTCCTCTCTTTCATTCAGACAATGGTCAGCACTTTACTCTCAACGCAAAGCCGTTTAAAGATGCAATGACTGCTCTGGGAGTATGCCTGCAATGCTCACACCCATTTCACCTGGAAGGTAATGGGTTAATATAAACAAGCCATGACTGATAGGGTATTAAGCACGAGACTAAGTTGGCTACATAATCTGCATGGAGTTCTGACAGCACTAAATTATATGATAAGAGGAGTACTAGGTGGTAAAACTCCATATGAGATGCTCGTCAGAGTGTCTATGCATGTGCCTGATCTTTATAGTCCTGGAAAGGTGGTGGAAGAGAAACAGTTTGACCTAGATAACCAACTATCTAATCTGTAGTATTCCAACACTGCCACCAGCAAAGAAAATGTTTCAATAGCTTCTGATGAGTTGCTCCCGAAAGTGGGAGCTATAGTTTAAGAGAAGATCCCCAATAAAACAAGTTTTTGGCCACCTTACCGACCACTCATTCCAATCCTTGGGGTAGAAAGCATGAAAACTGCAATTCTGCCCCCTCTGCCTGTTTCCAAGAAAAGCACAACAGTGCCAATAGAACATGTTAAAAACCATAATGAGACCATTTCTTGTCATCAGACTCCAATGTACACCAAAGTGCAAAAGTGTAGAACCTCACAGCCTCTCCCTTCTCTGAAGCAACTACCCCTAGAAGAACAGTCACCCTAAAATCCTGAGGCCCATTCTGGGGACGGCAGAGCCTGCTGTGTCTATAGCTTTGCACCAACTAACAAATTCCACAGAAGAACCAGATGCTGCAATTTCAACAACCCCAACTCTCTCAACTACAGCTCCAGGGTATTATGTACGACCTCCTAAGCTACAGTCCTTTGAGATACTACCGCGAGGATATTTCATTGTGATAGAAAGATTCTGATGCATATTTTGAACTAAATGACCTTCCAACATGCTCCACTATTCTTCAATATCACCAGTGGCTTCCAGTTTTGCAGCTTGTTTCACGACAGATATCTAATATCTGTTTGTTTCTCCCGGTGTGTTTGTTTCTCTCAATATGGATCACAATGCTGATTATAGGCTTGCTGTTAATATATGGACATGACATTTCTGAGAAAACTGTGCCGCTTTCTGTCACACAAGAATTGTAGCTGCATTCTTCTTCTCACAGAGCACATCAGGATCATCATGCTGTGAACATCACCACATATTTTGTGATGGGTGGTGTGGTTTTGGAAAAGGATCCCCAACCAACTCCTGGTACCTACTGAATTGTTTCAACTCATCTATGTTTTACAAATAACTCTAGACAAGCTAGTAAAACCAAGTTAATTTTAGATCAAGAGGACGTTAAAACTGTTACAAAAATAATAAAAGATTTGCAAGCGTATAGTACAGTTGATAATGAAGATCCTTATTTAAATGCTGACAATAATGAAGAATGCATTGTTTCAATGATTTCAGCCACCAATATATTTACAGAACAAGTAGTTTCAGAGAAACACATCATTATACACAATGGGACACTGCCAGATTCCATCCATAAATAGTCATCTGAATTTTCTAAATAAGATTCCTTTATTTCATCAGTGCTGACAGAGCCATCAGTTGCCTATGGTACACAAAAAACAGAAACATCCAAAAAGAATCTGGTCACCAATTGTAATCTAAGAAACATAATATTTAACATGTCATGAGTGATGTAAAGATTATAAGCAGTGGATGATGAGGGTACACGTTAGTTACTTCACTAACCTGGTGTACTTCAGCATTTTTTTAGGATGATTTTTTTTACGTTAGCTTATGTCTCATTCCAGTGTTTATAACATCACTATGATTGTTTTTATTTCCATTGAGTTTCTTGGATAGTCTTTTAACATAGGTTAAGCTGTTAGAACCTAACCTAAATATAAAGCTAATTTAAACTTTGTCTTTTTCAGTGAATATATATATATATCGACTCATGGCCGAGCAGACGCCATCACACGAGGTTGGAGCAGTAAGGGAACCCAAGGGAGCCTGAGACTTTCATTTTTCCCGGGACACTCCATTTAAATTTGCCGCGCCTTTACCCTGAACATTGACCCCTTTTCCTCGCAGCATCCACTTGGGCGCAATGCTTGCTGGGACATGAAGTGCCAATATGGACTACATTTCTGAAATCAACATCAGGTGACTAGGGGTCGAACTTACCTTCCAATGAGGGCAAGGTAGGACACTCATAAGGCGTGGGTGGAGTTTCATCACGGTAGCAGCAGCATCTGAAGAAGGTTATGAATACCGAAATGCATCATGCTTTGCTGTCTTTATTAAACGGCTCCTGATGGTTTCCCTGTGTGGCCTCTTTCCTTTTCCTATCGGAGGGGTCTGCTGTTTATATATATATATATTACCTACTGGCGATAGCCAGTAGGTATATATAGTTAGGATTGTTTTCCATAGGGAAATCGCAACATTCTATTGGGAATAACTTTGGCGCCGGAAGAGGAATCTTCCTGAAATTTTCCTTAACTTTGCCTCGCGGCGCTCCGGTCCTTCCCTGAAAGTTTGGGGGGGATTCATCAAGCGGGGGCCGAGATAAAAGGGGGGTCCCAAAACGTGTTTTCCCCATGTTAATTTCCATAGGGCGGTTGGACTCACTTTTAGCCCGAACGGCTGAATGGTTTTCCACCAAACTTGGCAAAATTGTAGGGACTGGTAGCCCGATGTGCCTTTGCTATGTCTCAAGATATGTGCTCCAGTGGTTTTTATGAAAATTAACTTTGAAAAATATATATTGGGCTACATTGGGCTATATATATGTTAGAGCCCAAATGTAGCCCAAAGATGGCCACCAGAGACAAAAAAAAACAAATGTAGCCCAAATATCAGCCAGATGTAGCCCTACTATAGCCCAATGACAGAATGTCCCAGAGTGTTCTAAAGAACAACTACAGCGCTAACAGTCTTACTTATGACAAAAGTATGGCACACCTGAAGTCATCTTGATTGGAATAAAGTGTTAACGCTTAAAACATTTAATTTGCAAAGGAACAAAATGAGGGGGTTCATTTTGCAATAGAAATTATGATTAGTGCTGAAGAAAGAAAAATTAGGGCACATTTTGAGTGACTTCTCAAATCCTCTTATATTTCATTAAAACAAATTCTGATATGCAGTCTCCCAAGATGGCCACCAGAGACAAAAGAGCCTGTGCTTAAAAACTGTGTTAGCAAAGCAGGCATTTGAGATTTAAAAAACGTTTTAATATATAAAAACGTTATCCGCTAATAGAATTAGCATTTAAAAAACCTTGTGAATTCAATGAAAAAACCTTAGGTTTCAGGCCTTAGGTAGTTAGTAATTAGCATTTAAAAAACCTTGCGAATTCAATGAAAAAAACATAGGTTTCAGGCCTTATATAGTTAGGAATTAGCATTTAAAAAACCTTTGAAATTCACTGAAAAAACCATAGGTTTCAGGCCTTATATAGTTAGGAATTAGCATTTAAAAAAACCTTGCGAATTCACTGAAAAAAACATAGGTTTCAGGCCTTATATAGTTAGGAATTGGCATTTAAAAAACCTTTGAAATTCACTGAAAAAAACATAGGTTTCAGGCCTTATATAGTTAGGAATTAGTATTTAAAAAACCTTGCAAATTCACTGAAAAAAACATAGGTTTCAGGCCTTATATAGTTAGGAATTAGCATTTAAAAAACCTTTGAAATTCACTGAAAAAACCATAGGTTTCAGGAGTTATATAGTTAGGAATTAGCTTTTAAAAAACCTTTGAAATTCACTCAAAAAACTATAAGTTTTAGTGGTGTTATAGTTAGCTGGACATTTTACTCATACAAAACCATTGAAATTGCTCCTATATAGTTAGTTGTACTAACTATATTTCGCGCACCCGCAATCCACTGCTGATGATGTCACATATTAGATCATTCATGGCATGGTCAGTGACGTCACTGATGACATCTCAAATGACATCACTGATAACATCATCCACGTGACAATCACATACACCTTTTCATACACTATTACAATTTTTCATCACTCTTTGTAAAATACAGAGGATCATATTTAAATCCATTGTCACAGCAATACAAGTATCTAAAAATCCACTCAGTGATTCATAGATGTATACACACATCTAATCACTTACCTATGGATTCACTCATACATGCTGTCAATGAACAATAGAACACTATCAAAAATACTTATACATCTATATCGACATTAAACAACAGCACGCATCCTATTCACATATGAAGTCATCCTACTCACTTATGCAAACAATGGATCATACTTACATATTTACTTAGCAAAACACTTATACAAACACCACTTCTTCTATTCATTTAGATAGTAAGTCATACTTAGTGAATTATAAAATCATTATTACAAGTATACAGTTATCCATACAGTCACTCACACAATCATTGTGTCTTATGTATACTTATTTATATACAACAACTGACACATACACTGCCTTTTATTTTTCTAGTTTGTTGGACCTGTACCATTGAGAAATATATTTGCTCATCACCACCCCCATAAAGATATTCACTCACCCAAACAACTGTTAGAACATGTAGTTTTAACTTCATATATCTACTGAATCAACTATTCACACATCTTTGGACAGTCACACCCCCCCACCGAACCACACACACTTTCACACTCTCATACAAATACTCAGTTAACTAATCAATAACTAATATAGACTTTCACATAGCTAGTAACCAACTGTAGAATCAGTTTACACAACAACTGACAAAGTGTTACAGATATTCACACAGTTTAGTCACTATCCACTGTATTTAGTGAGACATTATAAATTGGTCAAGTAAATAGTCAATTACACTGCTACTAAATCCTCCATCCAAATATTTATTTATATATATCTACTTATTCTTCAATGCAAATTGCTATATATATAATGCATATTTAAATAACGAAGCAAACCACATTCACTGGATGATGTCATCAGTGATGTCATTTGAGATGTCATCAGTGATGTCACTGACCATGTCATGAATGATCTAATATGTGACATCATCAGCAGTGGATTGCGGGTGCGCGAAATATAGTTAGTACAACTAACTATATAGGAGCAATTTCAATGGTTTTGTATGAGTAAAATGTCCAGCTAACTATAACATAACTAAAACTTATAGTTTTTTGAGTGAATTTCAAAGGTTTTTTAAAAGCTAATTCCTAACTATATAACTCCTGAAACCTATGGTTTTTTCAGTGAATATATATATATATATATATATATATATATATATATATATATATATATATATATCAGCACTTATACCACAAAAAATATATATGTGTGTGTTTATTTGTTTATTTAAATAAAACTGGTAAGTGACTAAGAAAATGGACAGGCAGGATAAACAAATGCAGAAAAAAGGGCTGCTGGGCTTATGCAGATGCCTCTCACTAACGCTTCTTTTTACTTCCTTTGAAAATACATTATGCCTCAAATTACTAAATACCCTTAGCTCCTCTCAAATTTTATACACACTAGTTTAATTCCTGCACTCCCATCTCAATGCTTATTTAGTTCAGCCTCCTCCTCAGCAAAAGTTTTCCATTCAACAATTGCTATTCCAACAATATTGCTTCCCTTTTGTCTTGAATACAAAAGGTTAGCACTCTAGTTGTTCATTAGAGCTTTGTGGTAATGCTGTAGTTGATCACAAGGAAGTATCCTGGTATCTAAAGTAAGTTTTATTGACATGAATGAAGAAGATATTTGAGAGCTCACACAAAATGTGTCCCCTCCTCAGCTTTCTAGAACCCTAGCCATAATTTCTATGGCAAAAAGAACCCTCTCATTTTGTTAGTATCTAAAGGTAATGCTATCCGTTTTGTAGCTTTGATTCCATCCAGATGAACTTCAGGTGTGCTACACGTCTGTCATAAATACAGAATGGTAGCACTCTAGATTTTCATTGTAACATTGTGGTGAAGCTACAGTAAAACATCAATTGAAACACTGCTTTTGGAAGTACGTGAATACATCCTCATGTCCTAATTCATGTAATGGCTGCCACAACATATTGTACATTTTGTCGCCAGCCAATCAGGGTTGACTAGCCCCTTTTAAATTGGCCTATCAGAGCATACCTTTTTAACCCCTTCTTCCCCAAGTGTGGCCCATTTAAATACTAATTTATTGAAAATAGCTGAACAGAAATGCACAAAAAGTGTAAAGTTCTGTTTGCCAAATGTAGTGCATTTATGTTTAACCATTTTATTCTGTATAGAGAGCAAAGTTTTTAATACAGCTAATATGGAAAATCACACTTTTCGGAACATCCCCCTTTCTTGGCCTCCACTTGACTTATTAGTGCAAAGCTTTCCATGAAGGAGGCAAAGTGGATACACTTTTTTTGGAAAGTTTTGTGCAGATTCATCAAACAGCACCATATACATACATAATACTTCTCCTTGCCCGCAGGAACGTGGGCAGGGAAAGAAGTGTACTCCCAAAGCTCCCACCAGGTAGGAGAACACTTCTGTTTCACTGGCCGTGCTCCTTCAGGCAATGAAACTGGGATTGTTCCTGCCCAGAGGGAGCAAGCAGAAGTAGCTGCTTCAGTTCAGTGGGAGCAATGCTGCCTTCCAGTTTGGGAGCTGGCTGTGGCTGCGGGGACCCTAGAGCTCACCGTGCGACCTCCACAATTACGTGCGGCCCTGGGGGATGGAGCCCCGGGGCCCATTTGGGCTTGGGAAGCGGGCAACATGCCCCTCCCCTAAAAGTAATTAATTTGGCCCCAGCAAATGGGTTGGCTGACCGCAGGGGGTTGTTCACAGACCTGCAGCAACCCCATGCTGTGCATAGCATGGGGCTGCTTGCCTGTGAGGGGTTGGTCGCAGGGCCTGGCCACTGAAATTCCCCAGCTATAGTTTCTCTATTAACTCATGCCCTATGGTAATTATAACGCACTCCCTGCCATGCACAGTGTTGATATCAATGATGTTATTTCAAATGTTGCAGTGATGATATCAATCACGTCATAGAACATGTCATGAGGGATG
The DNA here is from genome assembly GCF_964261635.1 of Lissotriton helveticus. NCBI lineage: Eukaryota > Metazoa > Chordata > Amphibia > Caudata > Salamandridae > Lissotriton > Lissotriton helveticus. Next base: position 905,314,011 of record NC_136065.1, on the reverse strand, counting down.
TCAAATATGGGTGTAAATTAGCAGTACAGCGAGGGAGCGAGTTATAGTTACCTTAGGGCATGAGTTACTATAGAGAACTATAATTTAGGAATTTCAGTGTTTAAAACGTTATGTTGTCACTGAAAATTTTCACTTAACTATAACATCAGATTAATCATAGGTTTTTGTGTATATATATATATATATATATATATATATATATATATATATATATATAATATATATATATTATTTTTTTACAAGGCAAGCGCTATATCAGAATGCATTTAATCATTAATGACAAACTGTACAGTTTTAAAATTGCAACAGAGATAGCGGCACATGCTGAGGCAAAAGCAGGGCTGTGACACTAGATTCCTTCCAGTCTATGCTTTTCTCATGTACATACGGTGAAAATAAGTCTCAGTGTTTTTAATGCTTCAATGAGGATTAATCGAGAGGAGGTGCAAAGCCAGATTTACTCCATTGCACAGGCACTTCCACACTGCCTTCAGAATCTAGGAGGATACAGCACTGATCTGTTAAGCATCAGCAATTATCTTCCTGTCACTGCTAAAGGTAACAAATTTCCACACATCCAACGAGGCTATATCATCAACTGGACACCAACGTCATCTGACGGAAACTAAATCACTGCACCAGCCAGGGGCCCTGACAGGCAAGTTTGCTGCCTTTGAAAAATCCAGGCCTATCAGTCACAGGGGGGCGGGAGAGAGAGAGGGAGAAATGGCTTCAGAGGTAGCCTGTCTTAGATGAGATTAAATGTTGCAGATCCTGCGAGCACAACGCAAACCCGAAATACGGGGATTATTAATGGGAACGGTGCAAGGGGGGTTTAATATGTCATCAGACCTCGGTCATCTGTTTTTTTCCCTTGGCATGTCACTCTTCCTGACTGGTGGGAAGAGGCAGCACCTATCCCCTAACCTCAGTCTCACCAATTGAAGAACAATCAGACCAGTCCATGAGAGGTAGAAAACGCTGACGGAAAAATAAGTTAAACAGGGTCATGAATGGTGTTCGCAGGTGATGTTTTTGCGAACTATAAACTTGAACATCATTTAGGTAACGCCAGGGGTCTCAACTTTGCAACCCCTGTCGCTGCCTTTGTGACTTCTGACTTCAGAGGCTGGCAAAGACAATGCCAATAACAGAAGGTAAATGGTGCTATAATGTTCACGATTTACTTTCTGCAGCTCTAGCTGTGAACTGAGGCATCCCGCTCTCAGCTCAGTAAAACAGGTATACAGTAGTGAAATGTAGACGTCACTTTCTGGGAGGATTCAGTGTTGGATCATATGATGTCACTTACAGTGATGTCATTGGGTCAAATGGAAGTTATGTGATGTCACTTTCGTCTGTGCCATGCATTTTTGTGAATTGACACCCACGACGATAAATACATAAACGTTATCACGTATTCTACACAGGTTACCACACTTCACCATATAGGGTGAGGGGTTTTAAGAGGGATCCCCTGAAATTACTATAGGATTCAAGCCTATTCAACTACCTAGCCAGGAGATCATTTCTCTGCTCACCAGGCATCGTAAACCCCTGCATCACAATTCATACTGTGAAAGATCATCTGTCTGACCAGAAGACACTAGAGTGAAAGGCATCAACTTCCTGTTACAACTGACTTTGAAGTTATTTCAGGTAATTTCATTTAGAAAAGGTGACCTATAACTTAGTCACCGCAACACTATTTGGTCGCAAACTGGAGATGCAGCCAATATTTTGTGATAGGGAGTGTGCAGAATAGCCATTGATCATCACAAAATGGTGCTGCTGTGTTTCACTGAAATTCTGTAGGGAATGAGAACTTTATGCCATTATTGTGGGTGGATCAGAGAGCATCTCAGTGGTTTTACCCCTGTAGTGTGTATATTTGTTCTGTACACTGTATGTGGCGCTACTCCCTGAAATAGTTTATGATGGATTGTTTGCGTAACAAGTGGATCCTAAAACCTTTTAAAGATAACCAGACAGACTGTGAAAATGACGTTGTGCTCACCTCAAAAATATAAGCCAAACATGTCTATCAGCATGATTTGCAGGTCAGAATCTTGGTGAAATCTCCAGTTTGCGAGCACAGCTGTGTCAACATGCACACCAGGGGCTGAGTATTTACCTACATGCCTATGTTGTACCTCCTGGATCCCTTATGTCATTGAATAACATAGCACTGATTTACGTGGACTACTGAACTGGGAAGAGATGGTGCTGCTGTGTTTCACTGAAATTCTGTAGGGAATGAGAACTTTATGCCATTATTGTGGGTGGATCAGAGAGCATCTCAGTGGTTTTACCCCTGTAGTGTGTATATTTGTTCTGTACACTGTATGTGGCGCTACTCCCTGAAATTGTTTATGATGGATTGTTTGCGTAACAAGTGGATCCTAAAACCTTTTAAAGATAACCAGACAGACTGTGAAAATGACGTTGTGCTCACCTATATAAGCCAAACATGTCTATCAGCATGATTTGCAGGTCAGAATCTTGGTGAAATCTCCAGTTTGCGAGCACAGCTGTGTCAACATGCACACCAGGGGCTGAGTATTTACCTACATGCCTATGTTGTACCTCCTGGATACCTTATGTCATTGAATAACATAGCACTGATTTACGTGGACTACTGAACTGGGAAGAGATGTAGAATAAGCAGGCTCAATGCTAGATCTCTGTGTCTTGTTCTTTCCGCAGATCAATGCACCTGCCAGCCAGCTTGTTCGGCTACTGGCTTACTTCTATATTCTTCTCGGGGAGAAAAGGAGCTAAAGTTAAGTTGCTCTTTCTATCTGCATTATTAACTGGAGGGCCGTCAGCAACTGGTGATCGTGAGTGTAACCAATATTAGCTGTGCTTTCTTTCTAATGATTTTACTGTTTGGCTTCTAGGAGCAATCATTCAGATGGCGTCAATAAGTGGAGAGAACAATTAACGTGAAAGATTTTCAACAAGGACGAAACTTCAAAGTATGTGATGGAGCATGATGGTGTTTTGAAAATTGTAGGGGTGCATCATAACCATGGATAGTCTGCACCCGCATATATTCCATCATTGTGATAACATTTAATCAGTAGAAGTGTTTAGCAATAACACGTGAAAGTGCAAATGTTAGGGAAAGGGTTGTGTTATGTAAAGAAACAACATATTCTTCATGTTATAACATTATAATGCATGCTGCTGATGTTATTTGCCTAACGACATTGCTTATGACGTGACATAATGTGTATGATTTAACATGCAACATATTAAAGTTGCACATAGACATGATTAATTGCAAAATGTGTAGGTTTCCGTGTACTCGCTTTCAATAAAATGCATAGATGTGCTATGTAAATGTAATCGTGTAGAAAGGCCTAAATGAAATGTTCACCTATGTGTATTTGAAGGGCCTATGTGTTTCATTCTTATGTTGGCCAATTTCTGTAGACTTGAAATGTATTTTCCCTGGAAGGCTCTTTGTGCAGTTGGTAAATTCATGTACATGTCGGCGTTGTTTTGTTCTCACGTTTCTGTTGCAGGTGGAGAAAGTCGTCTTTGTTAGTTAGAATAACGTCTTTTGTTTAGGAGAGTTAGGCTTAACAGGATGTGATACATTTTGCTGAAGGAGCTGATAATTGGTAGCCGGTGTTCTTTCTCCTTGAGGGAGGCTTGGGAATCAAGGTCATCGAACCAGGAGCTGGAAACTCCGACACTGACACTGCGTGGATAATCACCTATGGGAAGTGTCCAGTGAGATGAGGTGATCTGTGGGCGTGTTTAGCATTTTCATGTTTTGTATTAGGGATAGGGTGGAGACAGGAGAAGGGGTGACGAGATCGAAGAGAGAGAAGGAACATCTTAGAACTAACTCTGTAGCTTTGGCTACTTGACCCATACAACATGAGTGTACTTCTTAGGAAGTGTTCACGCGCTGACACCTTTTCTTGGTCTTTCCTGGGAAATGCTAAGTAGGAATGTCACGTTAGTGGTAGTGTAGGGACAGAATAATGCTTTTTGTTCACCCATGCCAGATGAAGACCGAACTTGACATAGGGGCAATCATTGCCTGGGTTCTTCTTCTGGAGATTGGCATTCTGTTTATGATTCATCGCATAAAGTTAGCCCGTAGATTGGGATTTGGATTAGTTCCCATGTACTTCTACAGCCTCATAATGAGGGGCTTGTACATTCAGTTGTTTTTGGCTTTGTAATAACCCTCTTCCTCGGAAGGTTCTCTCGTCCAAGCTGACGGAGTTTGTTCCACCTTCTATCACTGACACTCTTGCCGTGATCAAGTCTTTGAAATCGGGGTCTCCCTCTGACCCCTGTCCAGCAAGAGTGTTGGCCGCTGTTGCTGATGTGGTGGTTGAGGAGGTGACGCACTTAGTTGGCCTCTCCTTCAAAGCTGCCAGTCTGCCTGCAGAGTGGAAACAAGCTAAGCTCCTACCTCTGCTGAAAAAGGCCGGCGCTGATCCGGCGGTACTGACCAATTATCGGCCTATATCGCTGCTTCCTGCCTTGGCTAAAATCGGTGAGAGGCTGGCCTTCCAACAGCTTAATGAGTTTGTGGAAGGATCTGGAGCTCTTCACGAGGCTCAATCCGGGTTCCGCGCTGCCCACAGTACGGAGTCGGCCCTGGTGGAAGTCTCTGAGGCGGTCAGGGAATGTTTGGATGGGGGCGGCAGAGCGGCTCTAATTTTATTGGACCTCTCTGCCGCGTTTGACACGGTTCCCCACCAACGCCTCCTGTCCAGGCTCGCCGACATCGGTATTTGTGATCTTGCTTTGGACTGGCTGAGCTCATTTCTGTTGCCTAGATCTCAACAGGTTTGGCTCCCTCCGTTTTCATCTTCGGCTAGACCACTCCGGACAGGGGTCCCGCAGGGCTCGACATTGAGCCCCTTGCTCTTTAATATATATCTGACCCCCCTGATTGAACTAGCCGAACATTGGGGAGCCAAAATTATAGCATACGCGGACGACACGCAGTTGTTGTTCACTTGGCCAGGCGAGGCACTGGATACAGAGCAGATTCAAAATTGTCTGTCCTCAGTCTTCAATTGGCTAGCGTCATCACAATTGAAGTGTAATGAGGACAAGACTGAAATCTTGCTCTATGGCCAGTTTCCCCCTGACTTCAGGTCACTATTGTGGCCAGATGGCTTCCCCATTCCAGGTGCCTCAAACACCTTGGCCAAGAACCTCGGGGTCTGGTTTGGGGAGGACCTCCGTTTTGAGGGGCACATTAAGAGGCTCACTGGAGGCTGCTTTGGGACCCTGAAGTCTCTCAGAAAGTTTTTTCCGCTTCTGCCGGCCTCTGCCCGCGAGTCAGTCGCGAGAGCTTTAATTCTCTCGCGCCTGGACTATGCTAACGCTCTGTTTAGTGGCTCTCCGGCTTACTTGATAGGGCGGCTCCAGGTTATTCAGAACGCTACCGCTAGATTATTGGGGAATATCTCCAAGCGGATCAGCGTTAGGAGCTACCTGGAGAGCTTGCATTGGCTTCCGGTGCAGCATCGAATTACCTTCAAAATCTTGACTTTGGCCCACAAAGCCATCAATGGGCGCGGTCCCGCCTATCTGATGAAACGATTCCTGCGGTACACTCCCAACCGAGATCTGCGTTCAGCATCTCAACACCTCTTGCAAGTACCGCGTTTTCGGCGCATCCGGCTGGGAGGGCACTCTGTGACAGTGAGAGCTGCGCGAGCATGGAATGCGCTCCCAGTCTCTTTGCGCAGTACGGTGGACTTCACGGCTTTTAAGAAAGCACTAAAAACCCATTTGTTTAGATTAGCTGTGTAAATTGTTGTGTTATCTCAGGGCTCTGCTGCTATACTTCCCTTTTTCCTTCTTCCGCGCCAGGATACTCCGGCAGTAATTGTGCGCGCTATAAAACAGCTTAACATAACATAACATAACATAAATTGGAATTTGGAGTCTGTGGTTCTGCAGAGTCATAGTTCTTGGATATTACAATCTTGATTAATGATTTGGTTCTCCCCTCTACACTTCTCAGCAGGCAACAAAGAGCCATTGACCGTGAGTTCCATAGTAATTTGGTAGAGGAATTCAATACTTTTCATATGTAAATTTCTCATTACCTTGTCAGAGCTTCTTGCACAGTTTTGCCTTTTACCTTTGGTTTATCAGACTGAGCCCTAAGGTGTATGCATGGCTGAAAAGAGGACAAATATCACAAATTAACCACCAAAGCATGCCATCTTGACTCTATATAAGCCTTCAACGTTATTACATCATCTGCACTCTAGATTGTCCTATCATTTTAAAGCCTACGGACAATGATACTTATTGATGCTCTTGAATGGTAGGTTTGCTATCACGGAATAAGGTTTGTGATTCTGCCAAAGAAAAGAACAACATGCAATTTAAATTTCTCAATCTAATATATACTGTGCGCCAGCCACCAGCTTTTATTGTTACTTTTCAGAGGGGACTATAACAAATTGTTCCTATTCTGCTGTGGGAGCACTTGCCCAAGGACTTTGTGAGTGTTTCATGGCCTTGATTCACCCACACCAGTCCCGCTCAAGTCCAATCTTGTGCCCACCTTACAAAATGTCCGGAAGAGCCACCTAAATCATTGTGAAACGAATAATACACAGAAAAGAGGTCAAAGTGCAGTGCCCAAAGAGAAGCACATTGTAAGGAGGTCCGCCAAGGGAGGGGACAACAATTGCATCTGATGAATATTCACCCAAATTTCCTGCAAATTGTGTTTTTCGGCCAAGAGTCATTGCAAATTCGAGGGTACCGAAGCCAGCAGATAGAGTTAAGTTGGAGACTGGGGCTTCAAAATCAAATATTTTGGAAAGCATCTGGGTGGTTTGTACACTGAGTGTGGTTCAAGCCGAGAGTAGCCTCGCCTAGGTCACTCTCTTCCTTCCTCAGAGAAGATGACAAAGAAAGACCTAGAGGTTCTTGGAAGCAACTATGGGATTACACAGCTTTCTCTACAGTGCTAGTGGGGTTTAAAAATAGGGTGCTCACCAATCAACTATGCATGTGGAAATACTTTTCGCTGTGCCCCAGGCAAGAGCAGAAAGATTTTCTGCATTCTTCACAGTGGGTGGTAACATTGTGTCCTGGGGGCGTAGGCTTCACAACGGTCTCTACAGGTACTCAGTCCTTTTAAGCAGACTCTTCTGTATAGACTGCAGTCTAGCAACTCCTACCACACCAGTGAGGGTCCTTCTTGCCAGACAGTCCATCGTTTCTTTCAGCACTATTCTTGTTACAGACTTAGTCTATGATCTTACAGGTGGGCAGCAGTCAAGCAGACTGTGTTCCCAAAGCGTGTGAGGCCAAATTACTGGCAAGGACCACTAACATTTTTTAGTGCAAGGGGAACCCTATGAGAGGCATAATTGCATTATGTTTCGGAGGCTGAAAATCCTTGCACCACTCCAGCAGAAGAAAAGAAGACCAGTGGCTTACATTAGATTTGATAGAACAGTGATGTAAACGGCTGCTTAAAAGAAGCATTGTTAAGATGATTTTGACCAACTTTGCAAATAGTTTAGGGTTGGGGGCTCTAAACAGCATGTGTACAAGTAAGACTGTGCAGGCCACAAAGTCTATAAATCCATTTGAAAGCCAACATGCATTGGTCAAGAAGATTGTAATATATGTATTTGTGAAAAACAATGCAGCGATCATTCTGTATTTTGCAGGTGCTTTTTCCATGGAAAATTTCTATATCCAGCCAAAGCAGAAGAGCATATGAAAGGCTGCCTCAGGTCTCTGCTTGGAATATTAACGGCCCATTTAATTACTGGTAATCTTCATTTCTACGAGTTCTGGCCTTCTTCGATGCAGTCCTAGTCTCATACGGTAAGGACAGCGACGAGGAAGATAGATGAAGAGGTAATGGTCCAGTTACTTACTGGTAATCTTCATCACTCCGTGTCCTAGTCTGCCTCGTCACAGCCTTTTGGTTATGAGGCAAGGACTGAGACGAGAAAGACGGATGAGGAGGTCGCGGCCCAAATGTGTGCACTGGGTCGGCACCAACATGAAAACTGTTCATCTCCAGCAAACAATTTCAATACAAATGTTTAAATCTTGCTAAGTTTCGAACAGTTCAGCAACACAGCATTTGTAAGAGGATGAAGCTGTGTTCATCACTCTACTTCAAGATATCCCCAAAACGTTCAATTTAAAAAAATCAGACAATCTTCGCATTCCTTCAGTTTCTTTTCTCACAAGTTGAATAAATGTCCCAATAGCCATCACATACATATTTCTCTGGACTGTTCTAATTCATTAGAGCCTTCCCCCCCTCATATAGTGAACTATGAGTCCCCGATTTACAAAGGTAAACTTACACATTTGTGCAACTTTACATTTGTTTTGAAATTCACAAAGTCTGACTTAATAGTAAGTGTACGAATGCGGAGACTTCACAGTCGGTGCAGAGAACTCAGCATTTAAAAATATAGGCATGTCATATCTTTTTATGTGCAGAGTTCTCCAACCCGACTGCAGCTCCTCCTCAGTCATACACTTGCCATTAAATAGATAGGAGTTTGTGAATACCAAAGCAAAGGTAAACTTACACAAAAATGTAAATGTAGTTTTGTGAATCAGGCCCTCAGTGCGTAAAGTGTTCATTTAATTAGGTTGTTGGGACAATAGCAGAAAGAAAAACTAAGGTCGTTGGATTACTTTCTTTGGACTACCTTCGAGCGGAGCTTTTCTGAACCTGTAGGTAACTCCTTGTTGCAAGCCAGCTCTCCTTTTGCCTCTCAGGATGTTTGAGCTCCAAGGCACTTTAGCAATTTTAGAAATGGTTGCCTAAGCTGCCCTCGTAAAAGTAATAGTTACAAGGTATTCAAAGCAAAACCTCTCTAAATACAGACTTTAAAAAAAAAGGAGGGTCATGAAAAACGTTCATCCAAAAGAATAACAGATTTCTATTTCCTACATTGAAAAGTTCAAGGGCAGAACGTGATCCAGGAAATTCATTAGTACAATTATAAACTCTGGGATCTGGATTTGTTAAACCACAGGCCATAAAGTGGGATCAACTTGTAAACAATCTAGGAGGTACCAATCCTTAAGCCACTAATCACACCTCTTCAACGGCATATACAATATTTTGGAGACTGGAGCCTGCATTCCTAACACAGGAAGACATATTGAGACAGGGAAAGCAAGTGGACAGGAAGAGAAAGGACAGAAAGACATTTTGAGGGGCGGAGGACGATAGGTCTTAAATTGGCCTGGCAACATGAAACACAATGAAAACCAAACAATCTTCAGTAAATTGTTTATACCAGTAAAACCAACAGAAAGAAAGTGGTGAATGGATCCAGCACAAATTCCCGACACAAGAGTATTTTATTTCTATTTATTTACGGCTAACAGTTAAACTTCCAAGGCTATCTCAACAGATGTCAGCTTGTATCACCCTGCTCTGTATCACTATACACTGGTGCCAGTCCTTACCGCTAAAGGCTACCAGTGCTCCTAAGTCAAGACATAGTCACCAAGCAGCAAGACATCTTGTCAACCCACTCTTCCAACAAGCTGCCCCAACTGTCAGAACCTATCTCCTTTCTGCTTCATTTGCATTCAAACAAAGCTTGTATCCACGACAGGACGCGGCCTCTCCTGCCATCTCCTTTCGTGTGTTTTTTGGCCCTTCCGGGGACTTTGAAACAGACCAAACAAGGAAATGGAGGCAGCGACTGAGCCCTGAGACAATCTTCAGAATGAATTATAAATTGGACACTACAACTGGTGGCCCCACTCACAGGATGGTTAGTGTTGGGGGTCTAGAATTCCATATACAGAACTGCGTGTGGCTTCTTCATGACGCTAAGAAATCCTTTTATCCACGCTGTATCTTATTTTCACACCTTTCTTCTCAGCAGTTTCTGCTCACATGCAGTCCCTCAATTTCCGGTTTTCCCTCCAAGCATCTTTCCTAATTTTGTTCCTGTGAGTGCTTTAATTCGTGTCACCACAATACGCAGTATCATATCTCTTCTAACATCACCCTCAATATTTTTTCTGATATTCTTCACTTTCTTCTCTAATCCTTTATTCTTTTCTGCATGGTTCCGGCCTCGAGGGCCGCATCGTTTCCTGTACTCCTTTACCTATCTCCGTTCCTCCCCTCACCATTGCTTGCCTGGCTTTACCTGCATCTGTTATTGCATGGTTTCCTTTCTCCGCCTCCCTTTCTGATTGTTTCGCACTGTCACTGTGGTCCTTTCATCCACTCATTTTACTGTCTCCACTTCCCATTCATTGTTCATTTCACTCCACTTTTTGAATTGTTTCCTCCAATGTTTCGAGAATTTGCACTCAATTCATAATTTCCTATACTTTCATTATGGTCTCCGATTTACCTCATCTTTTCTGTCTGCACTCTGTCTTAGTGGCACCTGCAGTGGTCGACATTTTGTGCTCTCTTGTTTCCTTCCTCAATGACCTATATATTTATTTATTGCAGCATATTTATGTCCTTGAAATCCTACTTCATCATGAATGTATGTATGTGGTATTTGTGCACTATTATAAATCTAGCCAAAAGCCAGCAGTGTGCTGCACAGGATCAAAAGCAAAGATATAGTAAGTGGAGAATCCTCATTTTCTAAGAGTGAAAATGTACGATTACTGAATCCTAATCAATTGTTCTTTAAATGGGGGTGTCTTCAGCACTGGAGTAGAGTTGTGACAGTCCTAATGGATACAGGAATATCATTCAAAATGCTTGGTGGAAAAAATGGAGTAGGCTTTGTGCCTTTTTTTCTTTTTGCACTGTTTCATCTCCAGTCTGAGTGTGTCCTGGCATTTGGTTAGTGCAGAGACCACTAGAGGTGGTAAGGGAGTCAACCAGATAGACACGAGTGCTGCTCAGGATAGCTTTGAAGACCATGCAACTGATTTCGAAGATGGTGAGGACTGGCTGGGGCAGCCAGAGGAATTCCTTCAGGATATGGGTGATCTGGTCATATTTCTTCAAGCCTTTGATGAGATGTGGTGCTGCATGTAGGCAGCCAATGGGAAATTTGGGAGGCCATAGAGCAGATCACTGCCACCATCCATATGCAAAAGTAAAATTGGCTTGAACAGCAGTTTTGAAGTCACTTTCAGACGACAGGAATCTTTTTACTTTGTTTGGCGAGAGAGCTGGTACCAGGCCATCTTGTTTATCTTGCTATTTAGTTCTTTGAGGGAGAATTTGATGTCCAGGTTGAATCAAACTATCTTGGAACTGAGTGAAAGTAGGCGGTTCAATGTGTTGAACTAGAGGTGGACTAGTTACCTGCTGTTCTTAGCCAATAGCAGAAATTCAGTTTTCCCTTCATTAAGCTTTAAGTAGGTACTGGACATCCACGTCTGGGTGAGGTGCAAGTAGTGTTTGCGGCATTCAATGTTTGGTGCAGGGGTGACTTTAAAATATAGCTGTGTTTTGTGTATGTATTGTTGAATTCTGGTGTTATTAGCTGTGAGTAGAGTCCCTATGGGCTCCATGGACAGGTTGAGCAGACAGGAGACAAGTTGGAACCATGGGGAACTTACACCTGTGGTCAGGATCTTCTCGGACTTAGAGGTACCATTGTGGACAAACTGGTGTTGGTTAGAAAGGCAGAAGAACCAGTGAAGAAGATTTCCTTTGAAGACTTCCGAGTGTGGACAGGGGTGGGGTGTTGATGATGTTGAAAGTAGGTGAGAGGGCCATTGATATATGGAGGCATGGGTCATCTTTATCAGTGGTAAGTGGGCACCATCTGTGATCTGTAAGGTAGCCATCTCAATGCTGCAGTGTGAATATATAGTCATGGATTGATAGTTGCTAGTCATAGAAGAGATGGTTGCCATTGATGTAATTTTGAAGTTGTGCACACACTCTTTTACTTTTGTCAATGCCCCTGCGATGAACAGTGGATGAGTAATGGAGTGGTAGTTGATGAGGTTGTTAAATCTAGTGAGCGTTTTTTCAGGAATGGGAACATGGCGTCTGTCGTGAGAGCTTCAGGGAAGATGCCTTGAGTGACAGAGGCACCAGCAATGGTGTGTAGGAGAGAGGCAGCTTCTCCAGAGAGGGCTTAGAAGAGGATGGGGATGAAACAGCATCTTCAAAGGTGGTGGCTTTGAGCCCGTTAAGAATGTTTACACGATGTTTGAGCAACATTGTTTAAAACAGATGACTATTATGGGAAGAAGAGTGGAGGGAGTGGGTGCAGATGTGGGAGGAGAAGCATGTTTGGTGTTGTCAATGTGCTGTCCCATCTTCAATATTCTTTTTAATTGAAGAGGTTGTTGATGACATTGCACTTTTATGTGAAGTGTGGGGTAGGATGGTCAGGCACGGGGTTGATGAAGTGCTTGGTTGTTTTGTGTTCTGCCTCTGTGACAGTTTTATTGATGGTGTTGGAATTATAATCCTCAAACTTTGTATTTCTCTTGCTCTAAACTCACCTTGAGAAAACAATTCACTGCCCTAACTGCTACATTTATAAACAATGCGTTCTCTTCTTTGAACTCTGCCAAACTAGTCTTACTTCCTCCTATTCCCACAAATACCAGCAACAGCCTGCTGTTGTGCTGTTTACTGCCCAACCAGTGGCCTCTTCCTCTATCCAAATAATACGTGTTTGTTCATTTTCACTTTCTCTCCCAAACAGCTTGACCAACTAATGTTCAATCAACCTACTCAGTGTTTGAATGGAAATGTCCCCCTGTATGGCTTGGAAGAGCGTGCTCCCCTGAGTTCTCTTCACTGAATGTTTCAAGGTTTTTTTTCCCACTTCAAAACATATGATCAGCATGACTGTGTGCTGAAGGCCTCTGTGAATCTTGTATTATATCCCTATTTGATAGCCATCACAAGGAGGTAAAGCAAATTTTGGTACTTGCTTGTTAGACAAATGACAAAGATGTCATGGTTGAAGCACATAAATATGATGAATCAATCCTGAACTCCAAGGAGGGTCAATGGGAGATGCAACAAAAGGTTGATCTATTTATTAATGCTACGAGTAAAGATATTGCAGCTTTATGCCTATCAAAACTCCTGGGAGTTTATTTTAGTTAATACAACTGAAACATACATAAGGCCCAAGATATGTTTCAAACCTTCACATGGTTGTATACTCAGGGAACTATCGGAACTAAAGCATTAGGTAATGGACTTCTGGATACAACATCCAAATTTTGTCTGATGACACCAGTGCTCCCTTTTTTTGCGAGAATGTGGAAGACTATATTATGTGTCAGGAGTCCAGGATCTGGGTATCTTATTTTCAAGCTATTTCCAACGCCATCTTGAGTAGTAGACCGATATTGCATGCACAGTTGGGTATTGAAATTATTCTGGTGTGCAGAATAGTTAAAAGTATTATGGTTGATCAAGATTATGTATTTATTTTGTTTTACATGGACATTTACACTGTTAAACAATGTGACACTATACATAGAATTATTAATAATATTTTCTTTTTAAATCAGCATTTGGCACAGTGCCACGTGCCATGCTGTGGAAATTGTTCTCTGATAAGGGTGTGCCAGATAGTGTATTAAATATAATCATTTGATTACAACCAATAACTATGCTAGAGTAAGGTACGATTCAAATGTATAGACTACTGAACCTATCTGGAGAGACTACTGAACCTATCTGTAAAGAAATTCATCTTTTTTCATGATCACCCCCAAGTTTTTGTTCTGATGCTGCTGGTTTTTCAACTCTGAATGCCAAACAGGCCTCAGTGTAAGTCACTGACCTCTAAAAAGGTATATGTCTCAATGGTTCACTCACAATTGGCATAAGATAAATTCATTATAAGTGCAAGTATATGGGACCAGGGTTTACCAGGGCCTGTAAGTAAAGTGTCCCTTGTGGACTGTAGCACTTATTGCGCCACCGTAAGTGTAATAAGGCAAAGCATGACTCCCAGCCTGCTACTGCCTGATGGCAGAGCAGTTTTTAAACTGCTAACTCGACTTTGAAATGTAAACCAATGGCAAAGCCAGAACCTGTCTTTTTAATATTTATACGTAAACCCTAAGGCAGCCCTGCTGCACCCTAAAGGCAGGGTGTACTATATTGAAAAGACAGACGTGTGCTTTATTAAATTTACATACATTAACCCGCCCCACTTTGCTGTTTTTACTGAGGAAAGCCTACTAGCCCCATTGGCGAGTATGGAGTTACACGCTGACAGCTCCAGTAGTGCTAACTTCTAAATGGGAATACTAAACATGTTTCTTCAAGGTATCAAACAAAATTGTTACATTAAACCCAACTTGGTCCTAAAGTCAAATTTAATGTAACGTTTATTCAAATGGCAACTTTAGAAAGTCCAGCTGTGACTAATAGCCTGAGCCAAGCCTGACGTCATTTGATGTTTCCGACAACTCTGGACTTTGGGAGACAGGGGGGGAGGGAGAAAGTGAGAAAATGTTGCCCCTGCCTGGTGAAAGGATCAAGCCTCTTTATTCAAGTGTGACAAGAGCACACCCCCACTTTGTAGAAGTTCATTTTAAAAATCTATAGCAGCTGAAAACACTGTTTTGGAAATGTGGGGAGATGTTTCCGAAAGGCACGATCGTTTCCTTTAGCTTATTAAGCCACTTATCCAAATACATAGCTTTACTTCTTAATGTACAGTTTATGTATTATAAATCATTAAAAGACACCTCCTAATAAAATGATCTCTTCTCTGGAGACTAAAAAGTATTTTTATGCTTCAAAGTAAAGGTGCTGGTCAGAGGTCTTTCCTTATTTTTACGAAGAGGACGAGAATATACTTATGAATGAAACAAATGAGCAAGACAACAGCGGCAAAAGGCAATGCGGTCTGCAAAGCGCACAATATAATCAATTAACCAAATCCACTGTGATGTCATCACAGCGCCACTTGACTGTATGGTACTGTGTAATTGTCTGTGAAAAGTACTGTTTATCTCACAGATCATTTGTAGTACACAGAGAAAATGCAAGAGGCCCCAAGACGTAACTCAATCAGGTCTGTAAAACTACCAACAAAAGTCAATGGGATGCAGGCAAACAGGCGAATGTGAATGAGCTTTCCCACATGGGTCCAGCATCTCCTTTTTGCTTTTAAGGCTTAGTTATGTTATTTGAACAGAATGGCCTTTACCCAAGATTTACAGATACTGATTTTGTAAATATTGAAGTAGAATAGCAAATGGACAAGCCTGCGCTATAGAATTTGGGGTCTCTTTAGAGGTAGCCCAGTCTTGGATAATTTTCATTTTGAGATCAAGGACGGAAACATACAAGGGCGTCAGTCTTGGGAAGGTAATTGGTCCAAGAGGAAGGACACAGGCTGAGCATAGGCGGCTTTCCCTTCCATGCCTCCCCCCATCTCACCGCTGGGCACGGAGAAGGATCAATATGTGTTAGGATTGCTTCTTGTTCCAACAATGTAGGATTTACAATAGCAGCTCAGGTTCTCACTTTGTCTTCCCACAACTCATCAGCGGAACCCAATTACTAACCCCAGACAAACAACATTAGCATGAGCCTCTGCGCTACTTTATTGCCCTTCATCGAGCGCCATTTCGGGGTCTTCAGACGGTGGCGCGGTAACAGATACTACACTTTAAAGCGTGCTCGGAGGAATACATTTTCGCTCTCTCATTACTCGTGCCATGATTTACTTCACACCATCTCGCTGCAATAGACAAAGATAACACACTGTAAATTACAACCATGCTGCCTTGCAGTTTGAGGACAACGACGGGGGGAAGGCAGGGGGGAAGCCTAGCTCTCGCAGCTACTACAGACCACTCGTACTGAGCCCAGGGCATGTAGTGAGGGGGGGGAGAAGGCAGAGAGCCTTCGCTTTATTTCGGCTAAAGCATCACTCGGGCCTTTTCCAGAACTCATTAGAGAATACAAAAGCAAAACTAATTGGCAAAACGTACACTGCCTCACTCAGGGGAAACCTAACTGGGCTTCTGTTACTTTATTTTATTTTATTTATTGCTACAGACACCAGTCACTGTGCTGTGGCCATGCAAACGCCTGGTCCGCAACAACACTCAGATTTAACAAAAGTAAATAAATTAACAAATTTGTGCAAAACCAGGGGACTTTTTGTCTCATTATCTGAGAAACATCGACCCAAGTTTGTGAAAGAAACTCCAAAATAAAGCCCAATGATGCTAGAAGGCGGGAGAGTTGGGCATTCGGAGCAAATAGGTGCCTTTATGGCGTATATTATGAAATATTTTGAAAGCCATGGAGCGTTCAATCAGAACAAGGAGCAGAGGGCACTGCGGTCTTAGCTCTGGAATGCGCCCTCTACTCCCTCGAATGGGTCTGTGTCAGTAGGGAACCAGGCCCGGAATATGAGCTCAAAGTGCTTTAGCTTGTTTAGAACATACAAAGAGTTTTTAGCTTTGGGCTGCAGAACTAAGGCAGCGTCTACTGCAGGACTTCCTCCAGAGGCCACACTGTGATGAAAGCAAGTCTACTTATTCTGGATTCTGTGATACTTGGTTTGTTCTGCTCTCTCTATTCCCTAACAGTATTGAGGCTGGATGTCAGTCAAGTCTGTGCATTCTTTTTGTACTTTCTTCAACCCACAGAAAGTCTCTAGGTTAACTACGACCTCCACTAATCTGTACATTCCAGATTATTCACCTTTGTGTATTCTATATTTTGTGTCATTCTCTATCCTATGATTCAGCCAGTCTGTATATCGAATATCACCCATATCTGTATATTCGAGATTATGTAAATATATATATTCTTGATTCCCCAAGCGATATTTTCTAAATTATTTGCTCATCTGTACAGCCTTCATTCTGCAGAATTGTGTTACCGATTTCTTGACAGTCTATTCTAGTTATTAAAACACTGTGTATGGTCTAGATTTACCCTAGAATCTGGGATAAGAAGCATAATCTCCACTCCTAACAAAAAAATGCCTGTTCATAAGACACCCCTTCTCCCCTCATGCTCAGATGGCTTACAATCAAACCCAGAAGAGGTTTTAACACTGCCGGCCTCGACTCTCCCATGTCACTGAAAAGGGCGCTCACCGTCGGCCGTGGGAGCTCCCCCTGCCATCCAGCGTTCCCTTCTTCCCATTCCACTGGCTGATAACTAAGACCATTAGTTTTATGCGACTTGTCAAGCACAAATGAAAAGAGAGCTAACTTTAATGACACTGCAATTAATCGCCCCAATAGACAGACAGCTAAAAGACAAGATATTGACTTCATTAAGGATAATGTATTATGTCATTAAGTTGCTCGGGTCACCTTGTGTATCATATATGTCTGCTAATATATTGGCATTTTCCTCACAGAAGATAAATCCTGATATGAGCGATGAGGCTGGTTAGGGAAGCTTTGCTCTAAAGAGCCCCCGCCCCTCTGCGCCTTGTGTACCTGCTGTCCCAGGTGGGGCGGGCTCTGGGCTCAGGGACCCGTTACATATGCAGAGTGATCGGAAGAGACAAGGGATCTCCACTCGTCTGTAATGGCGCTGGGCTTTGTTTATTTATCACCGCGCGTGGACAGGCGCAGAGGTTGGCTAAGTGACGCCGCTGAGATATTTACTGGAGCCGCCGCTGGCTGCTGTTAAACACTATCTGCGATCGCTTTCCAAGGGAGGCGAACCCCGGCACTTTCGCTGCATCAATTTCACTTTCTACTTTAGGTTCGGACTGCCATGCAGGTGTAAAAATCAAATATTGGATTTGACGGCTTTCGCAGGCACCCAGTGTGCCTCTTGCAAGCGCTGTGCTATGGGTCGGCGCTATTACACTGGTTGCTCTTGGGCAGATCCTAATTCACCAACGCACATATGAGATGACGCATAATAACCAGACTGGACGATAAGGCAGGTCAAAGTCTGAAAGTGAAAGGACTAACTGGCCAGCCGCCCGCCTCTGCGGCGGAGACGGTAACTAGGGGTCAACAGAGGTATGAGACGGTACCTCCGCCATGCTCTGTTTTACCGCTGTTACTGCTCTTGACAGCCCCGCTCTGGAGTGTTTCGATTCCAAATAGAAGCCTTTTAACAAGGGGTCAACTCAGTGACATCACTGGGGTCAAGAAGATGTGTTTAATGTCCCATCGACTGAACCCAGTTGATGATGGTGTGTGTGCACAATGGTGTTCTCATGGCCTTCAATGTTATGGCAACACATGCACGTAATGCTATTTCTTTCTATATGATGGCATCAATCTAAAAACCCTCTACTATATTCCTAATAACAACCCTGCATGAAAACTAACTTTGACTTAAAACGTCCAAATCTCAACTCTCTTTTTTCTTTCAAATGACTTTCCTTCCTTCCTTTCCGTTCTCTGTATGCCCTGCTGTCTTGAGTACAGCCTACTCTAAATTACATACATGCATGTTTGCCTTAATCCTTACAATTGTATCCATGCAAACTGCCCACACCTGATTTCAAAGCCATGCACTGCACCCTAACAATACCTACTCTCCTAAAGCTCATTTATTAATACCTCTAACCAATGCATGAAATTCATATTTCTGTTGGGAAGAAAGAAACCCTCACATGGTGATGGATGTTCACCCCTTCCCTGATTGCCCCAACTGTAATAATGTCTGGATCCCTAATCAGGCCTGGACTGGCCATAGCGGGCACCGGGCAATCCCCCGGTGCGCCGCACGGGTGGAGGCCGGTTTTGGGCCCCTGGGGGCCGTTTTTGCAGCATAATCTGCCTTGTACCAAAATCGGCCGAAAACCGGCCCCGGCAAAGAGCTCGGCGGCACCTCCAACACCCCAGTGGGGGGGGGGGGGGGGGGGGGGGAGGCGGCCGTGCACTTTGCCAGGGCCGATTTCGGTTCTCAGTCCGGCCCTGTCCCTAATGCAGCTTTTTTGTTGTCATGGGCGTAAACAGATCATGCAATGCATCAGGAAATAGGCCTGTCTCTCAGTTTGCAGTCTTTTTGGATCAGGAGGGCCGACCAAAGCATTAACTCCCATATTGGTGGAAGACTTCTGCCTTTATCAGGAGTTAAGCAGCACAAGTGCGGTAGTGGCAGCAGTAGGAACCTATCTGTGTCACTCATTTAATATTCCATTGCTGTGTGCTTAACTCTCCCTTGGCCTCAGTTTGGTGTGAAGTGCTGCATGGTGCGTATGTGGAACTCATGTGCTGGGTTTATGTCTGCCTGCTTGTGCGGGTAAGAGTGATTGACTGACCAGATGGTCCAGGGGAACTTGCCTGCCAGATAGCGCTTGCGATGGAACACTTTTGACTTTAATAAAGAGTTGTAGTGGGACTACTGTGACTTAGACTACTAGTGAGGCTTAACCTGAATGTCTCCCACAGAGAATGGAAAATCACCACTAACATTAGGAGAGGGGAGGGGGACTCAGGAGCCCACATATAAAACAATAGAGCTCCATCCTCATGGTACTGTATGTATTGTTTGCGAATGCCGTTGTGTATTAATACTTTTTTTTCTCATAAAAACAAGTATTTGACTAGGCAATCATTTATTGTTGGTGAACGTATTTTGAGTTGTGAAACTGTGCTCCCTCCTCTGTGTTTACTTCCCCCCAAACGCCTTAGACTGCTTGACCTGTGCTACCAGTTAGAGACAAGTGCTGAAAGGGTACTTCGCCCAGTTGCTCAGTATCCATAGTAGGCTGGGTCATGGGACATCGGGAAAAAAAGCTCAATCCCCATGAATGGCCCAGTAACTCCTGCTTGCCCCATGGCTTTCTGATTGGGGTGCTGACAATCACCCTCTTCCTCTAAAGATCACACTTAATTCCTGTGTAATCTACTGCATAGAAACTGGAGTTAGGCATAACATGAATCATTTAGAGTACAAGACTAATTCCAATAGCCAACAGTAACTACGAATCCCCCCCCCCCCATCCATTCCTGGGATCTGGAGCAGTGAGCTGCCCAGTTTAAAAGCACAACAATAGCTATCAGGGGTAGTAAGTGCTATATAGTACATGGGGTTCTGTAATCTCTGTATACATGACTTTCTCTAATTCCTTTATAATCTGCTCATGTCAGAACTTGACTATTATAAGTTATTACAGTAGAGTTCTGACTTCACAGTGCCTGCTGCCAGAGGCAGCAGCTGAGGTGAAAGGCAGGTCAGGTCATGGAGAATAATTGAAGCAGCTATAAAAAAGGAAGAAAGACTGCTTTTCTTTCTCTTGCTATTTTTGGCTTACAATGACAAGCAGAGGTATCATGTTGATTTTTTTGGACTCATTATATAGTTAGAAAAAAGTTGGAATTTGTATCCATATTTTTACACCTTCCAAACTATTGCAACTTTATTATTTAAAAAAAGCTGACTTGTATTGAACTGTGTCTAATATCTCTTTGCAACAAATATCTAACCGATTTTTGATTTGTTTAATTTTAAACACAAAAAGGTGTTATTTTTATTCATCATGTTTGTAATCATGTTCACTATTTCATATGAAGGAGCTACGCCCCAGGGTTTTAAGTGGTTTGTGGGAGAGGTGAGGGTGAGACCATGTATTATACGGGCAAAAGTATACCTTGGTGTACATGATAAGGATATTGCAAGTCACCTTTGAGTTCCATAACCTTGTAAGGGAACTTGGCCTTCGGCCACATTCCCCTCTGTGGTTATGGAACTCCTCAGTGACTTGCAATATCCTTATAATGTACCCAATGGGTACTATATCCCATACATAATGCAATCACAATACAATATATAAACCACACTAAAACCAATGCCATATCACTTTAACAGTCGATTGTAGTTAATACAGGCCACTTACTAATTCCCATTTACTGCTTGACACTCTTTTACTTAAACAAGACAAAACTGTTAAGAGCCATGCCCGTCATCCAGTACTATTCCAGTCCAACAAACCACTTATAATCGGTTGTATGACACAACCATGCATGCTCAAACCACACATGCCTTAACCACATGGTCTTTACAACAACCGCATCTTTACCGCACATGCCTTTACCACACATGCCTTTACAACAAATTTAGTTGTAAAGGCATATTGGGTAAAGGTATATGTGTGGAAAAGATCCTACCCCAGCCACTCCTACCCTGAGCCCTAAAATACCCACGATACACTCTACAGAGCACAAACTGCCATCACTATTGACTAGCGCTGCATTATAGTATTTTAACATTGTATTTAGGCGTTTGAAGGCTGCTTTTTAGAATTTTAAATTTACACTTTTAAATGTACTATTGTTGTGACTGAATTGCTGTGCTGATCTTCGCGTTGTTTGCACACATTACACAGCACCTACCCGACCCGCCAGAGCGGAGGGAATAGGGCACTCGGAGCCGTCCTCGAGCACCAGCCACCATCTTGGGGCTGGGTCGGGACGCGCTCTAGCTCTTCTCCACTTCCGGGAGAGAGCTATTTAGTCCGCGCTCGTTAGGATGCGCAGCGGACGTGCGCAGCGGGCGCGCGCCTAAGACAAGCCCGTCTGCGTCCGTCCGCGCCAGATCCGGGCCCAGGGATATCCCCCCTGGTCCTGCGGTCACCGAAGAGACTACGCCAACTCTATATTACACCTCCGCACAGCTGAGAAAAATGAACCCAGGTTTGGGTAGGTCCTGTCAAGTATTACCGCCCCTTAAATGCCTGACATCCACACCCATATCATGTGTAGGCTGCATCTTTACCCTTCCTCCTCCTCTACCCGCGATTAACACTACATCATACTCACCTCTAATCACCAGTGCCCCGCTCTCAGTTGAACACCATTACAGAGCAGCACTGATTAATGTTCGTTCCCTACCTAAACACAGTTTGGCTATTAGGGAGTGCATTCTTAACCAGGAACTGGACATTCTCTTTATTACGGAATCCTGGGGAGATGAGGCATCGGGCCCTGATTTTGTTCTGGCCACCCCTGAAGGCTACTGTGTGGCCAGACAAGACAGAATTTCTGGGCGAGGTGGAGGCTTAGCCATTATTCATAAAGACATCTATCGCGCAAAATTCGAGCTCATTCAAAGCCCTAATTGCGAAGCTTATGCGTTTGCCATTAATCTCACGCAAAAGCAAGCCTTTAAGGGGACACTTGTGTACAGGCCACCGGGTCCTCGCACTAAATTTCTAGCTGCACTCACTGAAATTACTGAATCAGTAATAGGATCCTCGGATTACACGATTCTTGGGGACTTTAATTTCCCTCTTGAAAACTTGGAAAATAAAGATACAGTTCAACTCATCACCGATATGCAGGCATTAGGACTGCAGCAGTTGGTGAGGGGCCCTACGCATGAAGCCGGGCACACACTGGACGGCTTGTTCACCAATAATTCTGGCATTGATTTGTCAGCGGTGTTACCTTTAGTATGGTCGGACCACCAAGCTATTATTTTTAGGATTCGATCGTTACCATCCAAACCCTCTCAGACCAAAGCCCGGTCGTCAGTGGGGACACGGATGTGGAAAAACGCAGACATCCCATATCTTACAAATCTCCTAATGTCATCAGTCCCGGAAAGTTCATCTGACCCTGATACTATGTCCATTAATTTTCAGGACTGGATCCTGAAGGCAGCTAATCAGGTTGCACCTGAAAAATTCTATCGCCCAAACAGAGCTACTCCAGCGGCCCAGTGGTATACTGAGGAGTTGCGTCTCCAACGTCAGTATTGTAGAAATTTAGAAAGGCGCTGGCGAAAGCACTATAGCCCCTCCGCTAAGCAAGTTTATAAAAATGCTTTAGCGATATACAAGAAAGCTGTCAACACGCAAAAGAATGTCTTTTTTACTGGTCAAATTGAGCATGCACAGAATTCAGCTCGGATGCTGTTTCAAGTGGTGAGCTCTCTCTCTAACCCTCCTGCTGGACCCGTGATTGAGAAGTCTCAGGAACTTTGTAGTTCACTGGCCACATTCTTCACCACTAAGGTGATGGATATCTATTCCACTTTTATCCAAGAACCGTTAGGAAGAACCATTGATCAATCCACTAATTTGGCTTTTACTCACCCTCCCCTTTCTCATTTTCAGTCAGTCACTGAAGATCAGGTCAGCAAGCTTGCTGCTAAGATTAAATCGGGTTCTCTGCTCGATCCATGTCCTCCTACCATAATGAATCAATTAAATAATATCATCACTCAGCCGCTCACCGATATTTGTAATTCCATCTTCAAAACCGGTGTCTACCCTGAGATTTGGAAGAAGGCCATTGTCAAACCTTTGCTTAAGAAGCCTTCTTTAGACCCCACCATTACGGCCAACTACAGACCTATTGCATGCCTTCCCTTCCCGGCTAAAATCGTAGAGGCCATTATGAACCAGCAGCTCTCAGAGTTTATTGAACAACATAAACTCTTGGATGATACTCAGTTCGGGTTCCGGAGGGGACACGGAACTGAGACAGCACTGATAAAGGCCTCCGATGAAATTAGAGACATCATGGATTCGGGAGGAGTGGCAGTGCTTATTCTGTTGGACCTGTCGGCGGCCTTTGACACGGTCGACCACACCATCTTGGTCGACCGTGTCGCAGCCCTTGGGATTAACCATCTGGCCAAAGATCTTATAGCCTCTTTTTTAGCTAATCGCAAGCAGGCAGTCAAACTGGGTAATTATTACTCACCGATTTCTGAACTGCCATGCGGGGTCCCTCAAGGATCCTCATTAAGTCCTACGCTTTTTAACATTTACGTCCTAGACTTGGCGAGGGTCATCAAATCGCATGGGATGCGTTTAACTACCTACGCTGTTGACACCCAGCTTGTGATGGCGGTGCATAAGAACGGCCCAGTGGTAGCAGCTAAACTTCAGGAGGGGCTACGGGATGTACAATCTTGGATGCACAGTAACTGTTTAAAACTTAATGCGGAGAAAACTGAGGTTATGACCTTTGGTAATATTTCCCCAGAGTGGTCCCCTACATGGTGGCCCAGTCAGATGGGCCCTCCCCCGGTCCCAGCTACCAAGGTCAGAAATCTTGGAGTGATCTTCGATAACAAGCTATCCTTTAGACATGACGTAAACAAGGTAGTTTCAGCTGCATTCTTTACGTTGAAAAAGATAAAAAAACTCCTGCCGTATTTACCAGCATCAGCAGGAAAAACACTGATTACCACCCTAGTGTTTTCCAAGCTTGATTATGGAAATGCTCTCTTTTTCAACACGCATAAATACATCCTGAATAAGCTTCAATCTGTCCAAAATATGGCAGCACGGATCCTGCTCAACATTCCCAGGCGCCACTCCACTTCGGCAGCCATACGCCATCTTCATTGGCTAAGAGTGGAGAGCAGGATCAAATTCAAAGCTCTATGTATCGCCTATAAGGCCATCCATCAGACTGGACCGAAGTTCTTAAAAGAGGCATTTCAGGTGTACACCCCTAAAAGGAATTTAAGATCAGCAGCAAGCTGTCTACTGTCTGTACCCCGTACAAGAACGGCTATTTGGGGTGACAGACGATTTCTGGTAGCAACTCCCATATTGTGGAACTCACTCCCCTCAGACATTAAATCTGCACCAACCCTCATTGGCTTCCGTAAGGCTTTGAAGACCTGGCTCTTCAATCAATAAATTCATGTCCTGACTACTGTATTTTAGAGTATCTCACTGCGCCTAGACACCTTAGGGTAGTAGCTGCGCACTAAAAATCCCATAAATAAATAAATAAAATAAATAAATAAAACCTGGCCCCATGCCCAATAAAGTACCCTGAATCCAGCACCCCAGCCTTGAGCCCTATAAACTGCCCCCCTGCCGTGAAAGCTGTCCCTCCCCTTGAGCCCTAAAACTCTGCCCCCTGTCCTAAAAATGACCCAACCATAGCCCCCCACCCTGAGCCCTGAAACCAGCCCCCAGCCCAAAAATCTAACCCCACCTCCCCAAAGCCCTAACCTAACTTACCAAGCCACGTCCGGTCCTTCCTGCTGCATGCCTTCCGGTTCCTCTCCCCACCCATCCGCTCAGACAGCTAGAACGCTGACTGCCTCAACCACACACGTGTGTGGTTAAGGCATATGCTTTGCTAAGGCAAGCTTTGTTCAGCTTCTGGGGAAACGGCATGCATGCTATGGCCCGCGTTGGAAAAGCCTTTTCCCATTATCATCAACTTAACAGGTACAAAAAACTGAAGAGAGCTTCCACATAACACTAGTCAATGAAGGACTCTAATTTACTCCAACACTGCAGGCCCAGACTAGCAACATACTACGGCCACTTTGTGGCATTTCACAATGACAATCAGATTTGGGATGATGTTAACATAGTCCATCCCAGCAGATCTCTTGACCGGGTCTCCCTACAGCCTATGCATGTTCAGGACCATAAGCTTTTAACAAAATATCTCAGACTGGACAACACAGTACAGTCACCAGGTAAGTGAACTATGAACATAGGAGATACCAAAAATGGGCCTGCAGAGCTTCTCAAAGCTGCCAGCTTGCTGAAAGCTATAAACTGTGCACCTCTCTCACCCACTTCTTCATCCATGACACTGCTAAGTAATGTGTCCCATAACAAAACAACTGCAACTCGATGGTCCTCATGCACAGCACAACCTGTAAACACTTCCCATACAGGATCAAAACAAAGACAACACTCAGCCAAACAAACACCCTCCATGATGTAGTCTGTTACTCGTGTAGGCAAGCACTTCAGCATCATACATGGGGTTAGTAAGTGCTATACAAATGTTTCAGTACAGTACTTCTGCACTTCCCTAAATCCCTTGTATCCCTTTCAGAAAACAATACAGTTTTCAGTAAAACTTTTTCTGCAGTGCCTCAAACGCATCTGGATGCCTCCAATATTTCTGATAATAAGAGGACTTGCAAAGAAATCCCAATAGACCCCACACTGTTTAATAACAAACACTTTTAGAACAATGGTCACTCTATACAACAATTCTTTGACCCGGTCAGAGGAAGTAGACCTCATAACTAAACTAAAATGTTTATTGAAAGCTTGCTGGAGATTACATGGGTAACAATATCCACTGATGTTCGGACTGCCAGATGGTGTTGAGATGAAACCCACGTCGTAATCCACCATATCTCAACTTTAGAGTCATGTGTTTTTGCTAAACTTAAAGTGTGCACCATGTCACAGCCTTGGACTTTGAGGAACAAGTTTTTGGCAGGAGTTCTCTGAACTTATACACATACAGCTTTGAGCTCTACAAACCATTAATAAGAATTCTGAAGCAACTCTAGCAGTGATCCGCGAGAAGAAACACTTACTTACAGGACTCACGGCCCACTGGTGGGTTTCTCATTCTAGAAAATGACAATAAAGTCCACCTACATAGGCAGTGGTTAAGTACTGCAGACTGTAACATAATGCTGATCCTGATGTCTGTGCATGGACCTCAGTGGTGCGTTAAGTTGAGGTCTGCTTTCTTGTCGCAAAGAACCCGAACCTTTCACCCCCACCTTATATTCGCTATTATTTATTGAGCCCAAGCAGCCAATGTGTGGTGGCATGTTACGAGTCTGTGTTAAGCAAGCTGTATTTGATGATGGGTTCTAGTTGACACATGTTTAGTGCAGAACATGTGTCAAAATGTAAATCAAATATGGCTGATTCATGTATCCTATTTATTTATTTTAACTCAGAAACAAAATACCTTGTTTCCTTAAGTTCAGAGGGCTGTGAGCCTAATTTAAATATTAAGACATGACTGGAGGTGGGCAAACGCCATTGCAAGCTTGTGCACTTTGAACCTAGACAGACCCTCTGCTTGGTTCTGATTCAGCTGTCCCTGGAAGTGTGTAGGTTTGCCCAACTGAAACCATGGCTAGACATTCAAATGACGGGGCAACAGCACATTGTGGTAAGCTAATGCTGTGAAGCAGAGAACGTTCTTCAGAGCCTGATGTCCTTCTGAAAAGAAGCGTATTTGATGATTATGAGGTGGTTTGCTTATGCTGTTTGCAGATCTTTTTCTGTTTGGCTTTGCTGATTGTAGGGTGATTTTCTGATCTTGGGTATCCGGTAAGAAGTGTTGGTAAACTGTTTTGTTGGTACTTGGGTCCTGAGGTACTATTTTCCAATCACAAACCAGAAACCAGGGTGTGAATTTTGCACACAGACTAGTTTATGAAGGGGAATGCAATCTGCGATGCAACTTATGTAGTACTAGGTGACACATCAAATGGCCCATTCGCAGGGGGTTGCAAACGACCTATCCCATGAATATTAATTAGGCAGGCCTCAGTTTCAGACACTCTGTGATTGACTGAAAACGCAGGGATGGAGGCCTGCAAGGCATTCATCTGTCCGTGCATTTGCAATCCCAAACGGGAAACAATTTTTTCAAAGCAACCTGTATCCAATAGAAGGACTTGTGCTTCTTTAACCACTTTGGTGCTCATGAACGCTCCAGGCCGTCATGAGTCATGGTAGTTGTGTGCTCATGACGTCCTAGAGCTGTCAGAACATTGTCGCTCCACCCACGCGCACTTAATTCCCCGCCTGTGCGGGCGAAATAATCAGTGGGTGGAGTTCTGACGACTCCAGGCCGTCATGAGCTCACGCCTACCGTGACTCATGATGGCCGGGAGCCGTCATGAGCACCGTGGCGCCACGTCCACACCCCCCCTCTGCACCGCGAAGGTGTTAAAACAAAAATCATTCCTTTTAAGGAGACATCGGGAGAGAAAACAGAGGTCCTTTGAATTACTGTATGCTCCCCTGGAAACCGCAGCCATGATTTCCAAATGGAAAGCTGTACCACTGTTGCAAATCAAATACCATCCCCTTTGAGGTGCCAGTACTGATCAATGATTTTCAACCACAATGGCAGTCAAAAAAAGATTGATATATTGCTCTCTGAATTACAAGTAGGAGGAGGATACCCCTTACATGCCCCCTTCTAATGGTGATTCGGACAAGGTTAGAGAAGCGGGATGGAGAGACTTTACTGATTTGTAAAATGCCTTTTATAAATAGTAAAATGGCGTTTGCAAATCGCAGGGTTTGCACTTGCAAAATACTTTTGTACATCAAACCATTGATCTTTTAACCCAGAAGGGCTTGTTTAACATACACAGAACATTCCCAAGCAGTCCACAGGTAACCAGTGCAAAGATTTTCAGACTTGTTTGATGTGATCTTTATTTTTACCCACATTCTTGCTGTCTGGGCCTGGACTCTTAAAGGTCGTTTTTCAATAGCCTGCGTAGAGTATGTTGGCACAATCTGGATGCAACATAACCTATACTCTTGTCAACTCTGCCAAATCACTTATTTGCTGTAATGGAAAGATCTTGAAAAGAAAAATCAGATCTTGAAGGGTTCCCTTGACCTCGGGTGAGGAAAAGAATTTGGAATTGAATACCACGCCCCCATTGTGTCGGGGTCCAAGTGTCAATTACTCTGTGCAACTGAACAGTGACATAACTAAAGGTTCCATGTGCAAGCAAGGAAAATGGTCCCCCATCCACTGGGTTGGACCTAAAAAAGAACAATGAACTGATGTTGCTTGGGACCCTGATACCCCTGTACGCTTCCTTACTGCAGTATGGAAAGCGATTTCCCTGCAAATACATGAAAAGGTGCCTATGTAGAAATTTAGTTGGCTGCATGGCTTTTCACAACCTTTGGCGTCAAATGCCCAGATGTGATGGCCTGAACATCTAACATAGCTTCAGAACCGTTTTTCACATCACTTTGTGAAAGTGAGGGTTTATGAGTAGAGAGAGAGAGAGCTACAGCAAAAAGTCAGTCAAGGAGCTCCCAGTTGTAATGTGTGACTGTGTAGTAGAAGTATTCCAGTTTAAGTCCTTCTCATTTAGGTTAAGAGGACTGGTTTTTGGATTAAAAAGGGGAAGGAAAATGATACCCACATTCAATACTTTATTGACTATCATCTATTTAAACATTAAAAATGGATTAGTATGATATAGACAAAAACCATAACGATTTTATGAAACTGTAGAAATATAGGGTGCCAATATCAGGTAAGTGTAGAGAGATTGTGATACATCTAATTTAGGAGAGACGCAGTAAATACCAGATATAATAAGCACATACTATCAATGTATAGCGACAAAATTTGTCGAAATTATTAGTATTTAGATCTAGTTTATATTAATACAAGAGTATTCTATATTTAATTGTCTGCATTATTGGCCAGCGGCCATTGTTGGCAGTATATAGTAAAGAAGTTAAGCAGGAAGAAGACTGCATTCCCACATCATTTATGTAAAAAAACAGTAGAAATGCTGTGGGTAGAGGCTAGATAATTTTGAATTAGTTGTGATACGGGTAGGTATAAGATTAATACCTGCTCGGGTATACTAAACCTCAATATTAAACAATAGAGGTATGGTTTAACCTTTTCCAACATGGCAGCCTACTAAACCACACTATGTTCCGATTACGATATTGCCGCATTACTGCCCATAGGTCTACATGACTAACGCTAAGTATGATAGTAAGGCAAGATAATAATGGTAAATAGATATGGTACACATAAAGAAAGAGGATAGGCAATTTCAAATAGTTATGGTACAGGTGAGAAATGATAAACATGTATCTCGATTTAGTATGGGTTTGCCCATTCTATCATGGCCGCCCTTTTAACACCTAGTCCGTCTTCAAAAATCAAGTTAGATCATGACGTCAATTGAAAGAGACTGGAAAGCGTACAGGTGTATTTTAATGAAAGCGACTTGTACATACTTTGTTTGCCGGTCAGTTGGAGCGAGTTGAGAGAATGCGAGATAGCATCTGAATACAGGTATGTGGTCTCGCAGTAGCGGTATAGAATGTTACATATCAGCAAGATAGACGCTGTAAAAACTGGTTTTGAGTCACCTAAATGTCAATGCCAGGATGTAGAGCCACGCTCGGTATGCGATACATAAACAGCATTAATAGACATCTAGGGGATATAGGGGGGTTAAATCACATTGAGTAGTTGTATACCATTCGATTTTCAGTATCTTATAAAACAACTTAGAATATTTAGTGGACATTATATACTTATCTCAATGGGACGGTTAGTACGAATAAAGCGGCAATGATGGTTTTAGCAACAGATATAAAATTACCTGGGCTATCTGGGGTCAGTCGATGTATTTAGACTTGTACACATGGCTCTACAACATAAAGAAACTGCCCGTTATAATGTTTAAGGTAGAAGATTTGGGAATGGAATTTATTGTGGTAGACGCATGAAATATCAAAAATCTATAGAGGGCCATGTTGATAATAAAAAACGAATAACAGTGATAGGCATCCAAACAATAGCTGATAGACAATACATGGATTAGTGGTGCAAATATTCATTATTTAGTAGCTTTTATAAACAACTGAGAATATGTAGTGGATATCGAGTATCTTATCTCATAGGTCTAGTGTACCCTTGTCTAGCAACAATGATATGTCTACCACGATTGGGTGGACGCATGGGGATAAAGAACAATAGTTTTAAGTCTTGAAAAACATTTAGATAAGGTAAGATATCACAGCCACTGTTTCTTTTCTCTTTGTTATATAGAAACAAGTTGCATGATATCAAGTAACTTATAGATCAAGAAAATAGCACACCGGCTACTATCAGCAGATCATTCTCCACGTTTAGGTCAGTATATAGCCATCCAAACCTAGTATTAAGGAAAAATTGGTTAGCAATATGTAGACTTTTGATATCCTTGTCTCGTCAATTTTTACATTTCAGACTATGAGGAAATGAATCATCGAGTTAACCAGTTATTTCCAACCATATATAAACAGATAGTGAATCTTCAAGTAAAGAGCGAGTCAGAGAAAAAGTAAGTGACTTACGATGAAATTGTGAGAAACTGTAGAAATTACATCAAGAAGTATGTGATTTACGTGATTAAGCCTAAATCTTATTATGCTGTGTCTCTAGAGGGAAGAAGCCCAACACATCTACTTGGCACCAAGACCTCGACTAGCAAACATATAGAAATGTATAAATAAAGAGCGAATCATAGAGAAAGTAAGTGAGTGCTTTTGAAACTAGTAGTATTTGTGGTAACTAAGTAAAGAATTATGTGACTCTTGAGATTATTGGTTGACACAGTGACACTGTGTATCTACAGGGAACCAGTTCCAACTATCTATATGGTATTAGAGTCTCCACTTAAATTAGGAGGACAATTCAGCTTCCATTGTAAGATAATACATCTATTGATGGCTACAGATTCAATAAAACTTAGAGTCAGTATAGAATTTTTGGGAGCTGCTAAATCTTTTGACAGGGAAACAGATATGATATAATCACGGATCTCTAGAGATATGTAGTTTTAGGTCACAGAATAACCAATATATTCAAGAGACCTAGAACTTAAGGAAGGATATATAGATCCATTCATTTAAATATATGAGGAAAGACTATTAAGTGAGAGAAGCTCAAACTATAGGTAACTTTGAAGTATAAGACATGTGAAAGTGATTTTATCTCATATTCCCATGTAGTGAGAGGAGTTTCAGCTAGAGGCAATCTTGAAATACAAGATATGTGTAAGTTATAATACTACATAAATCAATGCAGATTACCTTTTATCTCACACAGTGTGGATACGGAAGAGCAATTCAAAAACACTAATCTAACTAGATGAGGAATCACGATTACATGACCTACGAAAGGAACACAGGACAGGTAATCTATCCTAAAAAGAAGGAACAACATCCATCAGAACTAACTTCACCTCAATATATTAGTGAATTAAGGAATGATTGTAGCGTTCTCTTGCGTTTAACCTGCAAATAATTTGTTAGAACTTTGTCTCTTGAAATGTTTTTAGACAAGAAAGGATTAGGTTTGAGAGTGACTTAAATTCAACTTTCACCTCCTTACACACCTGTTTTATGCACTTTGTATATATGAGTGAGAAACGTTCACATTTCACTTCACTGATTGAATGTATAGTATCCCCTAACTTTGGAGGTCTCAGGTTGTAAACCAGGCTTATCATTATATCATTGGATTATATATATATATATATATATATAATTGTGTTGGTTCATCTTAACTCTAGATTATAAAATGTTTATTTTATATGTTTGTTTATTTTAGTAAACCACTGGTAAAGAAAATCCTGAAGAAGGCATTTCGCCGAAACGCGTTGGTGGTATTCTACAACATCATTACCAGTGATGACAATTATGAATTTAATATCTATGTGATAATTTGTGTAATCATTATACTGACCTTGAATGACATAATATAATGTCTGAATGAGAAATTGTAGAATTGTACCAGTATAGAAATATCTGCATCCTTCAGGACAACTTTAAATTAAGTTATAGATGTGGTTTCCAATAATGTATTTTCATCACAACAATGAATATTTATCTATACTTTGAAATGAATGCTGTATAAATAGAAGAGAAATAGTGTTTTTAAGAGTATATATCTTTCTCTACATAAAAAAGCAAACAAAAAGAATAATAAAATCAAAAATATTTTTCTAATTTATGTTTTCCAACGTGTGTGATGTTATGGTATTTCTAGAGTGTTTATGAATCAATCACTAATATATCAGCACTGAGCCCGGTGCATATATTTTTCTCATGAAATGGTCGGAACATCTAACATAGCTTCAGAACCGTTTCTCACATCACCATGTGAAAGTGTGGGTTTATGAGTTGGGAGAGCTACAGCAAAAAGTCAGTCAAGGAGCTCCCAGTTGTAATGTGTGACTGTGTAGTAGAAGTATCCCAGTTTTAATGTGTGACTGTGTAGTAGAAGTATTTAAGAGCTTTGAAAATAAGCAAATACACTACCTGTCAGGGAACTTTGAAGTTAAGAAAAGGCTTTTTCCTAGCGACCATTAAACACTTTCCTCCCGGGGTTACAACTATAAAACGGGAAGTTATATGCTTACTTGTATACCGACCCCTTACATAATAGTCAATTCTATCCTGGGAACCTCTACCAACAATTGTAGATAGGAGATGTGAGAGATATTTGGAAGGATGCAAGGGCCATTGGGCAGAGTAGTTGACAAAGCATTAAAATGGAGGATAAATTAAAGTAAGCGGGCAGGTAGGTTGCTGAGAATGTGAAACTGTACTGTTTATTAAGTGAGCAGTTCATTCTGAAATGCTCAATGTGTGGTAAGATCTTAAATGCTGACCACCTATTCCACTCACAGAAAGGTTGGATGGTTCTTTATGAATTCAATGAACATACCCATGATGGAGAACTAGGATTACAAGTAAATAACTTCACTTACATGCATGAACACTGAAAAGAAATGCAAGGTCATTACCATAATGCAAAGCAATTAAACAAGAACAGACTTCAAGCTAAGCAAACTGGTTCAGTGCAGAAGGAAACACGCGGACTGATCTCCAAGTAGATACTCCACTAATTTCACAGACATTCTTGAAAATTATTTGTTGACCTTTTTATTATTGCGCTACTGAGAAACATACAATTTAGTGGGCTGTGGACTGTTTGGGTGACTAATGCTGTACAGATAGGACTTAATTAACAAACAATGAATATTATTCTTTAAGTTCTTTAGTCTTACTAAATTAGTATTAGAGATCTCTGGGAGCCAGTTTAACATGCCAACATGAGATGGGAAAGGAAGGGATAGAGAACGGAGTTCTGTGCTCACCACCATGGACACTGTACACATTTTTAGGTCGAGCCTGGGCAGCGCATGCGCATCTCTACGAGGCATGCTCTATTCAGGTATGTACTTGAATCTCCGCCCACTCTCGCCCATATTTTTCATTGGCTTATGTCATTGTCTACTGTAAACTGTGGCTGTTAATTGGTCAATAGGCTTAGTAGTCTTTCCTTAGTACAGCCTGGTCTCATTTTGTAACCTCCCATAGTGACATCCTCATGTGTTGTTACCCGGTAGGCTTTATTTATAGCTTCAGAGCACTATTTTCTTAAATTGCTTTGTCCTGCCTGATGTTGCAGGCAGGACACGGTCTCTCCTAATGCTGTTTTTTATTTTTATAGCATGAACGCATTTGCAATGCAATATGTCTCGAATTTGCGAGAGTTTAAGCTATTGGCATTGTAAATGACAATGCCTTTTATTGATCGGTGTTAAAAACAACACATAAATAAAAGGCTTTGTCATTTACAATGGCAATAGCTCAAACTCTCGTAAATACAAGACCTATTGTATTGCAAATGCTTGATTATATAGTTTTAAAAGTTTTCTATTAGCAGGGATCAGGAGTGCACTACATATCATGAATAAATAGATGCGAACAACAAGTATTTCGTTAATACAATATATAATTACAGTTCCTATAGAGATTAACACTGCGACGGTGCATGCAAGTCTACAGAGAATTTAAGGTAGCTTCTTCGAATATACGTGGACAGCTTCCTGTGGTTTCTGTAAGATTTGGAAGAAATTATACTCATTTAACACCAGTACGAGAGTGGCAGTATCACGACACCAATAACAACAGCAGCAGTATGTTTGATAACAGGACATGAGGTGGATAAGCAGCAAAAGCACCCGGCACACCGCAGGATGTGCATCAGGCATAATCACAGTGGAGGCACCAAGGAAAAGGAACTGAACAGACTACCTCTGAATGGGGTACGCAAACATCTGCCGTGTGATATCACATGACTTCAGAAACAGATGTGAGAGAGAGAGAGATGAATGACGTAAGAATAAACCTTCGAACCTAAACTATGAAGATCTCATCTCAGCCTCTGACCTGTGACTGCCCTTTCTATGGGCATTAGACAGTGATGGGAAGTGACATTTCCCAGCTGTGGAAACATCAGGAAAAAAAACTGCTGTGAAAGAGATGGGACTTATGTAGGCAATGGCATTGCAGACTACAGAGGTTTCACTTATGTGATCTAATGGGAATTCATAGGAATGACAGACAGACACAAAACAGACAGTAGAACTCGTGTGCCTGGGAGGACACAAGCCCTAGGAGCAGAGAGGCGATGTTCGAGATCAGAGGCACAAACAGACATTTAGGAATCTGCACAACAGGAACCAGACAAACAGATCAAAGTAAGAGCAGAACATGGAGTCCCTGCACAGAGACATCACTCCCCAAAGGATTCAACCTTATAAAAGCTACCAAACAAGAGATAAAACAAGAGGCTGAACAGGATCCACTGAACACTGCTCCTTGGACAATGCTGCAATGGCAGGCATAGTCCAAAAAATCACACTCCCATGTCTGGAGATACTCAGCCCTCCTGATACAAATCCCAAGCCCCTCTCAAGGACTGGTTTAATGTCTGGGCGTGTGTGTAATATATGTATAAATGACACTTTCTTATATTCTGTGACTCTTCATGATGATAAAATTGTCCATCGTATCTACATATTGACACACCTATAAAAAAGGCAATGTGTGTGTAATTATTCTAAAAGAACAGATTTCCGAGAACTCATCTGAGTGCATTTGCACGTGTTGTCCCTCCTTTTCAATGCTATGTGAATAACAATCCGAAAATGAATGTGAAAGGAAAATCACAAGAAAAAGTACCCCTAACATTAACTAATCAAAATTGAACAAAACACCTTATACACTACACCCCACACATTCCACTTAACAAAATATTTTTACATTGACAATGAGGTCACCATAATTCCCACACAAGTTTTAGCTGGAGAGTATGTGCACTTTTACATATCTGAAAGGATCATTTACCAAACATATGGTATGAAAAAAACTTAAATGAGAAACAAATAACTGAAGTAAATCAAATACGTATTACTTTGGCTATTAATTGCTGAATTGACAGGCGCTGCAAGTGTTTCAAGGAAGAACTGCTTTATGCAACGTTATACAATAGTATCTGGTAAACAAGTACAAAACAAAAACCAAAGCCGTAGCCCACAGCGCAGAATCCTGAAACCAAGATGATATGTGGCAGCAATGACATGACCACCTCAGCTCCACAGCCTTCCAAAAAGTAGCCCCTGGCATGACACACAAGGCCATGGACATTGCATTCATCTCAAGACGGTCGAAGCATACACTCGTCAGGTGAAAAAAGTGCACCTAAAGGGATGGATCCACCCTCTGACCACTCACACCCTGACGCTGGACTGCAAAGACACTGTCCTTGAAGTTAAAACAAGTTCAAACAATGTTGACGGCCCGATACCCTCTTCCTTCCTTCAAAATCTGTGGCCTTCAACTAAAAGTCATTAAATCATGATAAATTCATTATACAATATCACAGGAAGTGAATTGTTGACCTTGCATGCACGTAGAGGGTGTCCCCAGTGTGCACCAAGAGTTGAGTGTACACGTTGGCTGCACTAAACACTTTACTAAAAAGGTAAATACAAATCTGCAACTTAACAAAGAGATACTGAAAATATCTTGAGCAAAGCTTGAGGTCATGTAACTACTGATCTGTAAAGTGCAACTAAGCTTAGAGTTGTAGTTCTGCTCTAAAGGAATGCATTGAACATCATTGTGTCCTCTACTCTTTCTGGCAGACTCTTTCATAGACCTTAGAATCAATTCCTAATAAGAACATGTTATGTAACTGTATTTCTCCAGTATTGGCACCATGTATATACATTCAGATGCTCTTGCAATAATTACGAGTGCCTCGGTGGCTAGTTGTGGTAGTATTCATTTAATGGACCATCTAGTTGTTTGGACCTTTCTTTTTTGCAGAAACCAATGTTTAAAGCCCTGTTCTTAGTAGCCACCTCGATTCTTTACGTGCACGTGTATATAAATGCGTTCTTAGCCTCACTTGGGATCTCAATCAGTCGAAAGTAAATATATGAGAGATACCAGTCGCGCACCACAATAGCTACAGGTAAGCACCTTGTTCTTCTCCAGGACAGGATCCTTCATCAATGCACATGCTGACAGAAAATACTAAAGACGTGTTTTCCTGGGATGGAGGGCTCTGCGCTGGTCACTTACACCTAATCCATATCCCCAAAACTCCCGAGTTTCAGTCTTGAATCAAGATCCAGCCAGCAGTGCCACATGAAAGTATGGACATCTTCCTGTGGCCACTTTCCAAACTATTGGAAGTAATATTCACAGAAAGAACTGTGGTAATTGCTGTAGCCTATGTGAGTGTGCAGTGACTATTCCTTAAAGATGCAATTTAACTTTAAAATAACAGCGCAGCAAACTAAGCTGGTGGCTTTGCTATGATTTAGTAATGCTAGGCCTCTATCTGCAGTCCTTTAACCCGTAAATAATAAGTCTTTTGCCCATTATTGTAATAGAGTAGCGTTATTTTAATGGCTAATGTAGTGAAAGGTCTTCCTATTTGTGTGAAAAAACAGCCCAAATTATCCATGATACATTTTAATTTCTATGAAGATTTGCGAAATATGTTCAATGGGAATACATACGCATTTGCAAATGGTGCTACAACAATGAAAGGTGTGAGGTTTACTAACTATTCTGGTCAATATTTTGGCTAACAAGAATGCGTCATTCCATTCAACTTAAAGCAACTGGTTTGCATCAGAATAAAAGTTGCGACTGTTAGCTAAAGACAACCAAGTTTTACCTTTCTGAGCATCTACTGCTTAACTCACGTGGAAGTATTCTGATTGGTCTTTAAACCACAGTCTAGCTTGCTCCGAGTCTTATGTTTGAGTGATGGAAAATGAAGAGAAGGTGAACATTCAGAGGCCCTGCGGGTACAGCACTTGGAAACAAAAGCTGTGGGTGTGAAACGCCAGCACTTGGCAGGGCTTGTGTTTGATCAATCTTATATTATTCTGTTCCCTCTAACTAAACGAATGCATATTCATTGTTACTACAAGAGACAAAGGACTTTGTTATTATGCTGTTAGAACAAGGCATCGGGAGCTAATTCTTCTGGTCTATTTTTGTAACACTGGAGTGGAAATTAGTGGAAGAAGTAGAAAGAAATCGTTTTATTATTAGGTAATCGAAAACAATTCACTTAAAATCCTATTATTGGGTACCAGGCTGTAAACTATGGCCATTTCGTAATCTTTATTGTTATCAAAAGGTATATTTATAGTCTGTTCGCGCCAGCACCATTATCCCTCTCTCTAACATAAAAGCGGTATCCGTCTTGATTTAAATTGTTGCCAATGATGCCTTTATCCTTGGCAGATGTTCTGCCACTGGTGACATTTTCTGTTGAAGAGTGCATGTCCCATTAGTTTGACCTCCTTTGTTAGACATTGCGCATCTGTGTTTTATGATATAAAATATCCTTGTATAAACAACAAACTTAGTGGTGGAGGGTCTGAGGAGTATTTAGTTGGTTGTACTAACTTAGACACCCAGTGCTTGATGTAGAGGTTCTTAAATATCCTCTTTTCTAGACCCCTAGGTTTTTTTGTGTTGTTAATAAAATATCCTTGACCAGTTGTCTACCTGTATGCATGCAGGCAGGACCAGATCTGGAGGAGTTGAAGACTTCAAGTCTTGTTTGACGTCTCAGATCCAAAGCACCGGTGTGGGTAAGCTTCATCCTTCCTTACCAGCGACCCTTCGTTATCTAGTTGAACATTTCAACTTAGGAGAGAAGCATCTGCCAGCAAGCTCGCCTCGTTGTTGAAGGTTAGATGAAAAATTCAATTCTGGACCCGGTTATTTTCAAAGATGTGGGGCACGACAACCTTGTTTTCTTGAGATCAATGTTATTAAAGATTCACATTTGGTAAAGATGCTGAGAGCTAAAGCCAGCCCCAAAGATAGGACTTTTACAGCGCAATGCTTAACCACTATTGTACCTCCCAAAATATTTAGAAAAAATTAGAAAGTGAATGTACATGCCCCTAAGCGCCAGGCCCCAAGATGGCTTCCTTTTATGATGTATTGAGTAAAATCTGTTTAATATTACAAATTGAAGTCTTGCTTTCAGTTCCATTTGTAGTCCTGAAGTCCACAACAGAGCAGAGTCCCCTGTGTTTCTTTTTGCTGAAAAATATTTTAAGTTAGTGCTCTAGTTCGTTTCAAGTCGGGTGATCTTTGTAGTTCACCTTTTCATGCCAGCTGATGCACTTCCTGCTGGAAGGCCGCCCGAGTGCTACTTTACGCAGTTGGTGGGAAATAAATACCAAGTTGATAACATTTGATAACATTTCCGAGTCCCATCTGTGTTATGCTTATGTAGGTAAGGACTGCAATAGTTTCCGTCCCACTAGTGTGATGAAAATAGAAAATAATATGCTAGGGACTTTAGTTTGGCTCCACCTTCCTGCTCTTTGTCTGGAATGGTAGGATATTTGGGCTTACTGGTTGCAGCAGCTACCTGGGTTAAATTGTCTCTGTGGTCTGTGATGCTTTCAAAGGGAAAGTATTGCCTCATCAGTAATAAAAACGCCTCTAGTCACCAGTTTCATTAAATGAAGCATGGAGTGTCCTTGCGAAAATGTGTGAAATCCAGTGGATTGTAACTAAGCTTGTTTTAACACAACTACTGTGCTATTGATTCAGGTCTGGATCCTGTTCCAGTAGATCCCTTGCTGATTTCAATGCCTGAATAAAAGGCAGTTGCTCCTCCATTAAAACCTACAAGCGTTTATCATCTGGGAAGAACAGTGAACATCTCTGGGTCATAGTGTTGTGGTCCGCTATATAACTACGGTCAATAACAGTGGCGGCTCCTCAGTTAAGGCGGAGGAGTGTCGCCCCACTGCTTTCAAGCAGTGAAATAAAGAAAAAATAAAATAATAACTCAAGGTTATTATCATTTTATTTTTTCCGTGCTGCGGCTGCTTTGTGGGTGATGCAGGGCTGATCTGCTGACAGAGCAGGGGAGGAGTGGTTTGCACTCCCTAAGTGAGCATGAATGTTTAACCGGACGTCTCAGGCTAGCAAAACATTCATGCTCTCTTTGCATGTTCCCCACCTGAGAACATGCCCAGGCTTCCATTTCCTGGTGTTGTGAAGCATTTTAGAATCAAGCGTAATTTACCGATTTATGTCCTTATATAGGTATAAATCACATTGCCCTTATATAGACATAAAAATCATTCCCATATTTAGACATAACCCATCCATTCCAAATACAGGCATGGTTACTTCCAC
Source organism: Lissotriton helveticus (assembly GCF_964261635.1). NCBI lineage: Eukaryota > Metazoa > Chordata > Amphibia > Caudata > Salamandridae > Lissotriton > Lissotriton helveticus. The sequence goes on along the minus strand of NC_136065.1, from coordinate 905,274,073 downwards.
TAGTTCCAAAAAGCCACAACGATTTCTTGGAAAACTCGGTTTCAGCAGTCAGGGGACATCCCTTTACTTGAATATTGTTTGTCCTTGAAATCGTGGAGTTTTCAAAGAACTACCATTCCCTTGGAGTTCTTTGATGACGTTATTATGTTGGACTTTATGTCAAACTTGGCAACTTCAAGATATAAATATGCCTACACTTGCCCTAGCAAACACACGGTGGTTCGGAGCAACTCGACTATCTACTTGCCCGATGCAGCTCGCTACAGCAAGTGCCGAAGGAAGCTGACCCTCCAGCTGACGCACTGACAGAGAGGCTGCCTTTGTCTCGCTGAGAATCCAGCTCCAATGTTTCCAAGCTCCCCTCGTGGGGTGTTGGGAAATCGAGTCCCGAGACAGAGATACCAGACCTCCTTCATTCTAAAACCAAGGTACGGAGCGGATTAGACCCTAAGAGAAATCTTGGTTAGATTCTTGGCAAAGAAAAACTAAACCTATGCTACACCTTACTTACTTCTTCCCTCTTACTAGACTTAGGTTAGGTACATTGGGGTAGGTGTATTTTAGAAGTACCAGTTGAGTAGTTTTAGCCTTTGTTATTTATGTGTGTATTTATCTATGGTCTAGGAACCATACAATGCTTTTACAGTATTATTTTATAATACTCTTCTTACTGTACGCATTATACTTTGCAACCAGTATTACGATTGTAGCAGGTCACTTTATTTGTATGAGAAAGAAGACTGTTCAATAAACCTTTTTATTGAAAACGCCCGTCTCTCTATTTCTCTGCACTTCTGATGAAACGAAGCATGCACTTTTGACTGAGTGAAATATCTATCTATTGTTTCCATGACTCTGAAGATCAGTTTTATTCTTGGGGAAACAAAGTTGTCATGTTTATGCGGTTGTCAGAAACTAATCCCTTCTTGTTTATTCGAGAAAGTTTCTAGTGACCTCTGAGGTAGCTGGCACTCACAATTAAGTCTAATATATTCAATAGAGACCCAGTCAACCTAAGTCCTATGTCAAATCTATAGGATATATTATTCCAATGCGCAGAGACTATTGGGAATATAGGAACTACACTACACTGGCTGAATGCTGAACCACGGCACACAGACCGATCAGCAACGCTGCATTGCAACGTTGTGATTGGCTCTGGGGAGCCTCCGCCTGGGCGCTTCCTACTCGTGGAACACTAGCTGGGAGAGATAACGGTGGGACGATGGAGGAGAGGTGCGGCGAGGGGCTACCTTATTTTCTTTTTATCCACCACCCTAGCCCCACCACACCCACCCCGCGCCTCCCGCCCCGTTCATCCCTGATCTGTGCTGGCTGCTCCTGGTCAATACCCAATTTAATTCCTATTTTCTTAAATCCAGGAACCAGCAAAAACTAGCAAGTGGACAAGTGTGATCACTTAAATATCAGATTTGGGTGATGGTCAAAAATTGACAGTGTTGGGACACCTTGAGGTGCCTGGGTCTTTGGAGAGCAATCTCAGTTGACCCGAACTGCATTAACCAAAAATATGTTTCAGGCTTTTGCAAAAGACTTAAAGCAAGGGGACACAGTAAATGTGTCAGGAGGAGCCATGTCCATACTAAATAATTTCAATTCCATTTAAGGAATATAGATTTTGGCTGTTTTGTAATTTTGCTATCTCATAATCTCAAGGACCCAGTCCGAATATACCATTTAAAGTCCTGTGAACAGTTTGTGTGTTCTTTGTAAGTGAAACATAAAATAGGGGTGTCCGATAGAAAGAGATTGTTATGAATAGGCTGCTAGTAAAGGCTTCTCCTGGATGCTTCTGGTTTCTGTATTTTTCCAGCTTTACAACTAAGTGTACTGCAAATGCCTGTATTTCAGCAATTAATGAAAATGAGATCAGAGGACATTGAGAGATGCTCTTCTCACACTCACACTGGAGTGATGGGTGGGGCGGAAGAAGGAGTACATATAATTAATACCTTGTGTTTAACTGGATACGGCAAGAGAGAGCTCTCAGACTTCTTCATAGCCAGGGACACCCAGCTGGCGTCATCACAGAACCCATAATCCGGAGCACATGAATTATTCGGGCAAGGATGTCATTCTCAGCAAAGCTCTGAATATCTAACACTTAATTTGAAAAACAACTGGCCTTCCTCTTCTTTAACTACACACAGGGCTCGAGTCGGGGTACCATGCAGGTGGACGGCATCCCCCCAATTATGTTACCGGGAGCTCGATAACTATAAACTGCAACTGAGTGCA